>NW_024429204.1:11217459-12608709 GCF_017639785.1 Mesocricetus auratus | reverse complement strand
AAGATTCATTGTTATTTTCTGCTGAATAGTGTGGTACGTAGCTTAAATGTACATTTTCTTTATACATTCTTTGGTTAATGAGCATCTGTGTTGCTTCCAGGTTCTGGCTACTACAAAAAATGCTGCTATGAACATAGCTGAACAGATGTCCTTGCGGTAGGAATGTGCATCCTTTGGGAATATGCCTCAGAGTGGAATTACTGGATCTTGTAGAAGACTGATTCCAATTTTCCTGAGGAACCACAATACTGATTTCCAAAGTGGCTGTAGAAGTTCACATTCCTACCAGCAGTGGAGGAGTGTTTCCTTTTCTCCATGTCCTCTCCAGCATAAACTGTCATTGGTGTTTTCCTTTTTAGCCATTCTGACAGGTGTAAGATGGTATCTTAGAGTTGTTTTGATTTGTATTTTCCTAATGGTTAAAGATGCTGAGCAATTTCTTAAGTGCCTTTTTGCCAATTGAGAATACTATGAGAATTTTCTATTTAGATCTGTACCCCCCATTTTTACTTGGATTATTTGTTGTTTTGGTGACTAGCTTAACTTCTGTATTTCTTTGTATATTTTGGAAATCAGCCCTCTGTCAGATGTGGGGTTGGTGAATATCTTTTCCTATTTTGTAGGCTGTTGTTTTGTCCTCTTGACTGTGTCCTTTGCCTTACAGAAGCTTCTCAGTCTCAGGATGTCCTATTTTTTAATTGTAGATCTCAGTGTCTGTGCTACTGGTATTATATTTAGGGAGTCATTTCCTGTGCCAATGTGTTCAAGGGTACTTTCCACTTTCTCTTCTAAGAGGTTGAGTGTGCCTGAATTTATATTGAGGATTTTGACCATTTGGACATAAGTTTTGAACCTAGCAATAGATATGGATCTATCTGCAGTCTTCTACATGCCAGCATCCAGTTATTCCAGCACCATTTGTTGAAGATGTTTTCTGTTTTCCATTGTATAATTTTAGCTTCTTTGTCGAATATCAGGTGTGTGGATTAATATCAGGATCTTTGATTTGATTCCATTTGTTTAATTTACATGTTAGCTCAACTTAAAATAGTCACTATTGAGTTAATCAAACACTAATCTAGGTAATACTGGGAATGGGTATTTAAACACCACAAGAACATATGATCAGTTGTCTTCATGTCTTTGAATATCTGTTTGGATCTGATACAAGAAACTGAATGTGATCAGCTCTTCCCAGCCCCAAACCCCAGCGAGTCCAGCTTCTGGGATCCCCCGCCCGACACCCATCCCCTTGATCTTCAGGGCCACTCCTGGCATCCAGAAGACCTGCCCACACAGGAAAGACATCAGCTCTTCCAAGCCCCAAACCCCAGTAAGCCCAGCTTCAGGTGAGATTGGGTCTCCGGCTGGGATCCCCCCCCACTCCTATCCCTTGATCTTCGGGGCCACTCCTGGCATCCAGAAGACCCGCCCACACAGGAAAGAAATCAGCTCTTCCAAGCCCCAAACCCTAGCAAGTCTACCTTCAGGAAAGACATCAGCTCTTCCAAGCCCCAAGCCCCAAACCCCAGCGAATCCAGCTTCAGAAGACCCGCCCACACAGGAAAGACATCAGTTCTTCCAAGCCCCAAACCCCAGCTAGTCCAGCTTCAGCTTCAGGAAGGAAGGAGACCAGTGGAGACAGAAAGACCCCACCAGCATCCATTGGAAGAAGAGATGGGAAGTAGACAGAATAAGAGCTCACTCAGCAATAGAAAGACCAACATGACCCCACCAGAATCTAGGGATCCAACACCAGCAAGACCCGAAAAGGACTACATAGATGAAGGAGAGGAGACAGACCTTAAAGTTATTTCATGAAGATGATGGAGACCCTCAAAGAAGAAATGAGGAAATCCCTTAAAGAAATTGAAGAAAAAACAAACAAAAAAATCCATGAAATGGGGGAAAAATTCAAGAAATAAACAAATCTCTCAAAGAATCTAAAGAGCACCAAGAAAAAAACAACAAAAAAAATGAAGGAAACAGCTCAAACAGTTGAAGAATTGAAAGCTGAAATAGAAACGATAAAGAAAACACAGAATGAAGGGATGCTGGAAATAGCAAAGCTGGGTAAACGGTCAGGAATGACAGATGCAAGTATCACCAATAGAATACAAGAGATAGAAGAGAGAATCTCAGGTGTTGAAGACTCATTAGAAGATATAGAGTCGTCAACCAAAGAAAATCTTAAAACCAACAAATCCTTAACACAAAATATCCAGGAAATATGGGACACCGTGAAGAAGCCAAACCTGAGAATAATAGGCATAGAAGAAGGCGAAGAAATACAACTCAAAGGTACGGAAAACATATTCAACAAAATCATAGAAGAAAACTTCCCTAACCTAAAGGAAGATATGCCTATGAAAATACAAGAATCTTACAGAACACCAAATAGGCTGGACCAGAAAAAGAAGTCACCTCGCCATATAATAATAAAAACATCAAACCTACAGAGTAAAGAAAAAATATTAAGAGCAGCTAAAGAAAAAGGCCAAGTAACATACAAAGGCAGACCTATCCCAATTACACCTGACTTCTCAATCGAAACGATGAAAGCCAGTAGATCATGGGCAGATGTCCTACAAAAGCTAAGGGAACAAGGATGCCAGCCCAGACTACTATATCCAGCAAAGCTTTCAATTACCATAGATGGAGAAAACAAAATATTCCATGACAAAGCCAGATTTAAACAATACGTATCCATGAATCCAGCTCTACAGAAAGTGCTAGAAGGAAAAACCAAGATCCAAGGAAGATAGCTACATTCACAAAGACACAGGCAAGATATAATCCCACTCTACAAAACACCAAAAGAAAAAGGGAGGAGAAACTACACAAAATAACTTCACTAACAATAAATCAAGCACAAACAAGAATCATCAATCAATGGTCATTAATATCCCTCAATGTCAACGGCCTCAACTTGCCTATAAAAAGACACAGACTAGCAGAATGGATACGAAGACAGAACCCTTCCTTCTGCTGCATACAAGAAACACATCTCAACATCAAAGACAGACGTTACCTCAGATTAAAGGGTTGGGAAAAGATCTTCCAATCAAATGGTCCCAAGAAACAAGCGGGTGTAGCAATCCTAATATCTAACAAATTAGACTTCAAATTAAAATCAATCAAAAGAGATGAAGAAGGACACTTCATATTCATCAAAGGAAAAGTACATCAAGATGAAGTCCCAATTTTAAACATCTATGCCCCAAATACAAAGGCACCTACATTCATGAAAGAAACACTACTAAAGCTCAAAATGCACATAAAATCTCACACACTAATAGTAGGAGGCTTCAACACTCTGCTCTCACCGCTAGACAGGACCTCCAGACAGAAACTTAACAAAGAAACAAAAGAACTAATAGAAGTTATGACCCAACTGGTTTTAACAGATATCTATAGAACATTCCACCCAAATACAAAGGGATATACCTTCTTCTTGGCACCACATGGAACCTTCTCTAAAATTGACCACATAATAGGAAACATTGCTAATCTCCACAGATACAAAAAAATTGGAATAACCCCTGTATCTTATCAGACCACCATGCATTAAAATTAGAATTCAGCAATAACACAAATCGCAGAAACCCTACAAACTCATGGAGATTGAACAATGCACAATTGCACCATCCCTGGGTAAAGGAAGAAATAAAAAAAGAAATTAAAGACTTCCTCAATTTCAATGAGAATGAAGACACAACATACACAAACTTATGGGACACTTTGAAAGCAGTGCTGAGAGGAAAGTTTATAGCACTAAGTGCCCACATGAAAAAACCGGAGAACAGTCATACTAGAGAATTAATAGCACCGCTGAATGTTCTAGAACAAAAAGAAGCAAACTCACCCAGGAGGAGCAGACGCCAGGAATTAATCAAATTGAGGGAGGAAATCAATCAAGTAGAAACCAGGAAATCACTGAGAAGAATCAATGAAAAAAAGAGTTGGTTCTTTGAGAAAATCAACAAAATAGACAAACCTCTGTCTAAACTAAAGACAGAGAGAGAGCATGCTGATTAACAAAATCAGGAATGAAAAAGGGGACATAACAACGGACTCTGAGGAAATCCAGAGAATCATCAGGGCATACTTTGAAAATCTGTACTCCACAAAATTTGAAAACATAAAGGAAATGGACAATTTCCTCGATAGATATCACTTGCCAAAACTAAATCAAGAACAGATAAACAATCTAAACAGACCTATAACCCCTAATGAAATAGAAGCAGTCATCAAAAGTCTCCCAAAAAAAAAAGCCCAGGCCCAGATGGCTTCAGTGCAGAATTTTACCAGAAATTCAAAGAAGAGCTAATTCCAATACTCCTCAAAGTATTCCACACAATAGAAGCAGGAGGCTCACTGCCAAACTCTTTTTACGAGGCTACAATTACCTTGATACCCAAGCCACACAAAGACACAACTAAGAAAGAGAGCTATAGACCAATTTCCCTCATGAACATCGATGCAAAAATACTCAATAAAATACTCGCAAACCGGATTCAAGAATACATCAGAAAAATCATCCACCATGATCAAGTAGGCTTCATCCCAGGAATGCAGGGATGGTTCAACATTAGAAAATCTATCAATGTAATCCACCATATAAACAAACTGCGAAAGAAAAACCACATGATCATCTCACTAGATGCTGAAAAAGCCTTTGACAAAATCCAGCACCCCTTCATGATAAAGGTCCTAGAGAGATCAGGGATAACAGGAACATACCTGAATATAATAAAAGCAATATACAGTAAACCAACAGCTAACATCAAACTAAATGGAGAGAAACTCAAAGCAATTCCTCTAAAATCAGGAACAAGACAAGGCTGTCCACTCTCTCCATATCTCTTCAATATTGTACTTGAAGTTCTAGCTACAGCAATAAGACAACAAAAGGAGATAAAGGGGATACAAATAGGAAAAGAAGAAGTCAAACTTTCACTATTTGCAGATGATATGTTTGTTTACATAAGTGACCCAAAAAACTCCGCAAGGTTACTCCTAGAGCTGATAAACACCTTCAGCAATGTGGCAGGATACAAGGTAAACTCAAAAAAAATCAGTGGCCCTATTATATAGAGATGATGAAGTGACTGAGAAAGAAATCAGAGAAACATCACCATTCACAATAGCCAAAAACAGCATCAAATATCTGGGGATAATGTTAACCAAGGAAGTGAAACACCTGTATATCAAGAACTTTGTGTCTTTAAAGAAAGAAATCAAAGAAGATACCAGAAAATGGAAAGATCTCCCATGCTCTTGGATTGGTAGGATCAACATAATAAAAATGGCAATATTGCCAAAAGCAGTCTACAGATTCAATGCAATCCCTATCAAAATTCCATCACAATTCTTCAAGGACCTGGAAAAAACATTAATCAACTTTATATGGAAAAACAAAAGGCCCAGGATAGCCAAAACAACCCTATACAATAAAGGAACTTCAGGAGGCATCACCATACCTGACTTCAAGCTCTATTATAGAGCTATAGTCCTGAAAACAGCTTGGTATTGGCACAAAATAGGCAGGTAGACCAATGGAAACGAATTGAAAACCCTAATTTTAACCCACACACCCATGAACACTTGATTTTTGACAAAGAAGCTAAAACTGTACAATGGAAAAAAGAAAGCATCTTCAACAAATGGTGCTGGCATAACTGGGTACTAGTATGCAGAAGACTGCAGATAGATCCATGTTTATCACCTTGTACAAAACTTAAGTCCAAATGGATCAAAGATCTCAACATAAATCCAGCCACACTGAAACTTTTAGAAGAGAAGGTGGGAGATACTCTTCAACGAGTTGTTACAGGAGACCACTTCCTAAACCTAACACCAGTGGCGCAAACACTGAGATCGACAATTAACAAATGGGACCTCCTGAAACTGAAAAGCTTCTGTAAGGCAAAGGACACAGTCAACAAGACAAAAAGGCAGTCCACAGAATGGGAAAAGATAACCCCACATCTGACAGAGGGCTAATCTCCAAAATTTACAAAGAACTCAGGAAACAAGTCTCCAAAACTCCAAAGGATCCAATTAAAAGGTGGGGTACAGATCTAAATAGAGAATTCTCAAAAGAGGAGGCTAAAATGGCCAAGGGACACTTAAGAAAGTGCTCAACATCCTTAGCCATCAGGGAAATGCAAACCAAAACAACTCTGAGATACCATCTTACTCCTGTCAGAATGGCTAAAATCAAAAACACTGAAGACAATTTATGCTGGAGAGGATGTGGAGAGAGGTGAACACACCTCCACTGCTGGTGGGAGTGCCAACTCATACAGCCTCTTTGGAAATCAGTGTGGAGATTCCTCAGGAAAATGGGAATTAATCTACCGCAAGACCCAGCAATTGCACTCTTGGGTATATATCCAAATGAGGCAAATTCATACAACAAGGGCATCTGCTCCACTATGTTCATAGCAGAATTATTTGTAATAGCCAGAACCTGGAAGCAACCTAGATGCCCCTCAACTGAAGAGTGGGTGGAGAAAATGTGGTACATTTACACAATGGAGTATTACTCCGCAGAGAAAAAAACAATGGAATCTTAAAATTCGCAGGTAAATGGATGGCACTGGAGGAAGTCATCCTGAGTGAGGTAACCCAGTCGCAAAAAGACAAACATGGTATGTACTCACTCATATATGGTTTCTAGAGAGTCTGGGAAACAGGAAATAACCTAAAAGATATGCATATATGCATGGTACCCAAGAGAAGAGGATTGAGACAAGATCCTCTGAATGGATGGGGAACACGGTGAGGGGTAAGGGGGGAGTGGGAGCTGGGAAGAAGAGGGGGGAGAGAAGAGAAAGAGAGAGTAGGTCATGGGGGAACAGAAAGTTAAGTGGGTGGGGGTAAAATAGGGGGAAGAGGGAATCATAGGTTAGAAGACAGATCAGGCATCAGAGTGACCTCTAGTGATCTAAAGGGATAACACCAATTGGCAAGCTAAGCAATAGTGGAGAGACCACCTCGAAGGCCCATTCCTGATAATGAACTTAATGTCTATAACCATCTGGGAGCCTTCATCCAGTGGCTGATGGAAGCAGAGGCAAACACACAGTTACACACTGAACTGAACCCAAGGAACCCAGTGGCAGAGAAAGAGTAGTGATGAGCAAATTGGCAAAGAATGGGCTGGCAAAACCAGCAGAGACAGCTGATCTGAACAGGGGAGAGCTCTTGGACCCCAGACTGACAGCGGGGAGGCTAACATGGGACTGATCTGGACCGCCCCAAATGTGAGTGTCAGTGAGAAGGCCTGGGCAACCTATGGGGCCTTGAGCAGTGGATCAGTGTCTATCCCTGGAATACAAACAGTCATTGTGTGCCCATAGCACAAAGAGGGATGCTCTCTCAGCCTGGGCTCTTAGGGGAATGCCTGGACCCTACCCGGAGTGAAATGACAGACTCTAGATATCCCCTATATGGAAGGAATTGGCAATAGGGTGGGAGGCTGCGGGGGAAGGGGGGTGCGGGAGGAGAGGAGGGAGGGGGAACTGGGATTGACATGTAAAACAAGCTATTTAAAATTAAAATAAAAAATGATATAAAAAAAGAAACTGAATGTCCATAAATAGCAAAACTGAACTTTTCATCATTTTGACGAGATTCTGCCCGTTATATTTCACCAATGTATTTTTGAGAAAAGATTTAGGGAGCATGATGTGAAGAATTCAAATTTGAACTTCCTGTTGTTTAAACTGCTCCAAGAAGACATGCTTTTATTTCTTTCCTTAATGTGAAACCCATGAATTCTCAATGATTCAGAGTTCAACAGTAATGATTATCCATGCAACCTGATAATTTTAAGAATTACAAGTGAGACTTCATATATTTAAATGTATATGTACAGTAGTATAAGCAACCAGTATATTTGAGATACCCTGCACAAGGGAAAATATTTGCCAATAATACGTTAAACATGTTATTCATTTCTAAAGCCTATAAATACTAGAAAATCAAACACCCCATGTTCTAAATTATTCAATCAATAAGTAGGCAAAATTTGAACAGATAATTCTCAAATGACCAGAAATAAATACCTGAAAAAAGTGAAATATCCTTAGTCATCAGGGAAAAGAAAACGGCCTAAAGTTCCCATATCATCCTAATTTAAATAGCTATTAATATCAGAATGTGAAGAGTCTCTCCAGGTTCATGCATCAGTAAGATTAATATAGTGAAAATTGCCATCTTACCAAAAGCAAACTACAGATTCAGTGTAATACCCATTAAACATCCAATACAATTATTCTCAGAACCTGAATGGGCAATTTTGAGCTACACAGCAGAACACAAAAATCCAGCATAACTAAAAAAAGTTCTGAATTTTAAAAAGTACTTCAAGATATATCACCTGACCTCACACTGTACTACAGAGCTATAATAATAAAACCACATGGTTTTGGCATAAAAACAGACATGTTGATCAGTGGAATTGACCTGAAGATACAGACATAAATCCATATACCACTGAACACCGGATTTTTAGAAATAGCCAGCAACACACACTGGAAAAAGATAGAATCTTCAACAAATGGTACTGGTTAAACTAGATGGCTGCATTTAGAAGCATGCAAATAAATCCATTCTTATCCTTCCTCAGTGACACACTTTCAGTCTTTTTCACTGATCATAACTGCCAGAAAGCGGAAACATACTAGATGTCTATCAATGGATGAATGAATAAAGATTATGTGGTACATTTACAATTGTGATATACTGGGCTGTTAATTTAATCACGAAATTTTCATGCAAATGGAAGGGAAAAGACTACGCTAGGGTCATGTACGGAGGAAGGAATAAAAGACTGAACAGGAGAGCGCTGGCTCTCTTTCAGCTTCCAGCTCGGTGGTGGAAAACTACCAACTCATCTGGGTTGCTCGTTTTTCTCTTGTGAGTAATTTCTAAACTAAACAGTTACCTATACCCTCAACAAGTGTGCAGTTTATTGTTTAAGCATCACATATCCTATTTTTAAATAGGGTTATTTGTTTTCAAGTCGAGTTTTATGCAGAGTGACAATAGCATTCAAAACTAATAATAGATCTCTGTATCCTGATTTGGGAGCTGGTTGGTGGCTCAAAACAACAACAACTTCGTACAGGAAGGGATAGAAGAGGGAAATAGATAGCAAACATGAGGAGGGTCAGCTAAAACTAATGGTCCTTTGAAAGGTGGTATAGATACCTAACACGATAGACTCTTCATGAAAATGACCTTTGTGAATATAACAGGGAAGAAAAGAGCACTGAGTGGACATCTCTTATCACCAAATGTAGAATCCAAATCCAGAACATGAGTCACATCTAATTAAATCAATTGACAAATAGGACCAATGGCATCCCCTAAATAATCATCACCATTGCCAAGGCTGATGGCTGCTCTTTACAAAAGGACATTAAGACCCCACTGCTGAAGACAACTCCTACACGATTCACTGAACGTGCAGACATAGATTGGTGTCTACCTAGAGCTGTCATCCTTAGGAATATCTGCTTCTGTTGCATACAGCCAGCAGAGAGAGGTAAACATCGACAAAGAGACAAGCCCTTCAATCTACAATGATGACCTGCCTACAAGATGTGAGAGTACAACGGTGACACAAAGCTTGTGACACAAACAAACTAATATCTGATTGGAGTTAAGGACAACTCTGTGAGTTGTAACCCATCCCTGACACTGCCGGGGTATCCAAGAACCTGATACTAGATAATCAAGGGCCATATGGAAAAAGTCAAGTGCTACTAAAGGAAATCAGAAACAAAATGACTCCTAGACTCAGAGATCAGTGGGTTGACCTTCTATCAGCAGGGAAGCCTCCTCCTGAATCATATAGGACTAACTGTAGAGAGAACCACAGCTGGACAAAATGTAGACACTGAGTGACCATCTACCATTCTGTCTTCTGTGGGATGTCTTCATCAAGTCCTCTCCTTGCCCTGCACTTCACAGCTCACCAACCACGTAGAAGAGCAGACAGAATGATTTTAAGAGCCAGATGGGATGGAGAACATCAAGGAATGATGGGCTCAACATGCATATGAGCTTCCAGAGAATATGGTGGCATGGCAAGAGCTTGTTCACGTCTGGACCACATAGGGCTGCAGTGCTGATAATTGGAGTAGATGTTCTACATCTCTAACCCAGAAGTTGTATCAAGTTGAAAACCTTTTGCACATGAAAAAATTTGTTTCCCTGAAAAGTTTCACTGGGTATGTAAACAAGCAATAAGGGCAGGTCTCATGCCCACCAGTAAATGGCCAACAATAAATGAGTTCCATAATACAGTCTCTCCGCAGCTGGTAAAGTCATGCTTTTGACGTTAAAGTAAATAAATTTTAAAAAGCACACCATTTGTATCCAAGTCTCCGATGAAGAGCAAAATTCAGGATCTTGACCTGACCTCCAATGTCTGAGAGGAATTGCCTTACCTCTTTCTTCCCCACCATCCACTCTTAACAGTTTCTAAATCAGTACCGTGAGGGGATATATGCTCTTTATTGAGTTTGAGGTAGCCCTCGGTAAGCTACATTCCTCTCAATTTTATATATTCCAAAGTGTGTCTTCTTCTCAGAGACCTATGTTAAGTGAGCATGTGAGCTATGTCTTCAGATCATTCCTTAATGAATTTATCTTTAATGAATTCCTGTCCTATTTGTGATTCTCTGCTGCTTTTCCCATCAAAACCTAAGCTCCATAAAAAAGACTTCATTTTTTTTCTTCCCTGTGCAAAGAGCTCCCAGAAAAGTTCATCACTTTCTAAGTGGATTATACAATGTATTCTATAATTTAAAATAAACACAATATAAAATAATTGTCAAATCAGAATAATTTGTGGAATATAAGAAGTTTGAGGTATATGCTGTATATGTTTTTGATAAATTATCATCTTAGAACAAAAGGAGCTCTGATATGCTAGAAGACAGTTTCAGTGTACTAGAGAATACATCGTGTCCTGGTTTGCTTTTTAATGCTGTGGGGAAAGACATTATGACCAAAAGCAATTTGGGAAGAAAATGAGGTATTTGGTTTACTCATCCCAATCATAGTCCATCATAAAGGAAAGTCAGAGGAGGAAATAAAACAAGAACCTGGAGGCAGGGAATGAGTCAGGGTCCAAGGAGAAATACTGCTCACTGGCTTGCTCTTCACGGCATGTCCATCCTGTTTTCTTATACAACCCAGGGCAACATGAAAACGGCTGACACTGCTCACTGTAATGTCCCAAATTAATCACTGACCAAGAGTATGTCCCCTATGAACTTGCTCACAGTCTAGTCTGATATTGTTATTTTCTAAATTGAGGTTCTCTCTTCCTTAGATGTGTGTAGCTTGTGCCAATTTGACCAAAAACTAATAAGCACACTTGGTAATAATAAGGGTGATATAATAAAAAAACTATTCATAAAAAATACCTTAAATATTGGTAACATTTGGAATTCAATCTATGTAAGATCAATTTTTTTTTGGTTTTTATGAGACAGGGTTTCTCTGTATTGTTTTGGAGGCTATCGGTCCAGCCCGGCCTCGAACTCACAGAGATCCGCCTGCCTCTGCCTCCCGAGTGTTGGGATTTAAGGCGTGCGCCACCACCGCCCGGCTGTAAGATCAATTTTTAAAGAGAAAAAAACAAGAGATTATAATTGCTTGACAAAAAGTCAAAATAATTTTAGAACTATAAATGTTCAGTAGATTTATAGGGAATCATATATTGATGAAGAATGTATTAGTGCATAGGAATAGTGAAAACTGAAATGTTGTTTTCAATAAACACAAGTAGAGAATGCCCTGGAATAAAATAATAACCATCTATTTTTAAGCTTCAAGAAATTCATGGTCAGATAAAAATGTAATCTTATAAGACCAAAGTTTCCTCTAAAGAATAGTTAACATTATTCCCATTTCTAATTTTCCTACATAAGAATTGCATGGGCATGAATTTTCATCTTGAATCTGTGCTGAACAAGCAAAGTTAGTATTTCCTCTCCATATTCAACCTGTCAGTTGTAGTGTATGGGGTGATTTTACAGATTTAATAGTCTGGTACCTGTGAGGCTTCTATGTCCTACTGTAAATTAATATGTCGGCACCAGGCTTGCAGGCCTATTTAATGTAAATCCACTCCAGTGGGATGAATTTGCTCTCTTGTGCTAACAAAATTACTTTCCTAAGCCGGAGGGCAAGATCCAGAAGTTTGGCAAACACACCAAAGGATGAATGCCACCATGTGCGTCCTCTGTGAGACAACCTAAAGGTCTTTGCCATTGTGGCACACAAAAACAGTGACTTTGAGCGTGTATACCTGGGAATGCCCTTAGTTTTTTTTCTAGCTTTACGACAGTTAAATGGAAAACAAGACTACCATTGAAGCATAAAGTTATAGTTGTTAATAATTTTCTACATTTCAATGCATTATGTTTTCTTTTAAATTTTTCACTTCTGACAATTTCCTACATGTACTTAGTGCCCATTGATTATTGCTGTTCTTGCTTTCATATATCTATCCCATACTTAATATTTTTCCCTAAAAACTGTTTTCCTATATCTGTGTCTTTGGGGTGTACATGATATGATTGTTTATTCATTTATCTATTTATTATACACACATATATATAAGTATTATATGTAGTTTTACTTATATTCGTTATAGCCATTTATAATTTTAGACAAAAAGGGGGAAATGTAGTGATACTGTGTTTATACTCTAACAAATAAAGCTTTCTCTAAGATCTGAGGGTAGAGAAAAAAAGTTTGAGTTTCATATATTTATTTAATAAATTCTAGTCATTCTTCCTTTATGTCCTTCAATCATCTCCTCCTTCTTTAAGTAGGACTTCACTTCTTACCTGCAGACATATATTTTTTTAATGGCCAACTGCATTTAGAATCTTATCATGCATGGTAGGAAGCTATTTACTGGAGAATGGGCAACTCCTAATTAGTTACATCACTGGATAAAATGACACCCAACACCCAGCCACTGATAACTGCAAATAGGCTTTCTTGAGACAAAAAAAAAACCACAGAAGATTCCTGTGAATATCCTTAATCTTGACTGTTGTTGTTGGTATATATATATATATATATATATATATATGTATATGTATATAGTGATTATTTTTATTTTAGAAACACTCTTATTTACATATCCATCCCCTCATTCCTTCGCCCTCCCATCCTCCCAGGCTTTCTAACCCATCCACAACCCACTCCCCAGGGATAGTGAGACTCTCCACGGGGATCATCAAAGTCTATCACATCATTTGGGGAAGGGACCAGGCTCTCCTTTCCGTATCTGGACTGCAATAGTATCCCTCCATAGGGAATGGTGCTGAGTAAAGCCTTTAACTTGCCAGCTGCTTTGGTTTTTCCCCACCAGTCGCCTGGGCTCTGCTGCGTTGTAGTCCCCAAATAATACACAAGAGGCTGCATTAATTATGAAGCTGTTGGCAGTTTGCTTGTTTCTTATTGGCTAGCTCTGACTAAAGTATTTAACCCATCAAAGTATTTCTCTTACCGGAGAAAGAGTCTGGACTTCTTACCCCTAAGGCAGCTACATGGTGACCCTGTGTTTCTACTTCCCAGAGTACTCCTCAACTCCTACTCCCACCTATCTTCCTTCCCTATTGGCCAGCAGTGCTTTATTGACATATACACAGGACTTCCCCATCAGAATGGGCTCCCAAAGTCCATTCATGAACTAGAAATAAACCCTGGCTCCACTGTTTGAGGTTCCATAGACTGTCTTGGCCTCCTTGCTGGTACCCACATTCAGAGTGCTTGGTTCAGTCTAATGTTGGTTACCTGCTTTACCACTAGGGTCTGCGTGCTCTTACTAGGTCAGGTCAACTGTCTCTGTGGCAATCTCCAATTCTGTCTTGGTTTATTTGCTCATCTCTCCTCCCTCTCCGCAACAGGATTCAGGGAGTATGGCTCAGTGCTCAACTGTGGGTGCCTGCTTCTGCTTTGATCAGGTGTTGTTTTTATCTTATTAAAGGTATTTCATTTAGATTTAAGTTTTCTGGCAGGTTTTCCATATAAATCCCCCCTAAGCTTTCTACCTCAATCCAGTTTAAGTCACTGTCAGATATCTCTTACAGGAGAAAGACACACACATGCATTTTGAAAATGACCAGAACCATGCAACAATCAGGATAATTTTGCATTCCATCATTTTTTGTAATAAACACAACAGAATAACAATAAGTAGTGTATCTTTCTAACTCAAAATATTCCTCTAAAATAACTAATTATTTTATAATGAATATAAATTGGACTTTAATATTTTATTACTTGAAAAAAGTTGACATCTCAGTTTACTCATGAAACATATGTTTCATTTAATTTGAAATTATGTAAAATGCCCATCAATAAAATGTCTTTCACGGTGTTTTATTAGTGTCATTTATATCTTAAGGTTTTCATTAAATCTCTCCAATGCTACTTACCAAGTATTAGACATTATATTTAGATAAGCACTCATGATGCATTAATGGGGATAATTTTTAGAACCAGAAAGCAGAGATAAGCCGAGAGGGTACATATGAACGAATGCTGGTATTTCAATATTTAGTCTGGGACAGAACATTTTGACACACTTCTGAATGTCCTGCTGTGGACTGTCTAAAAATTCCCCAGATCCATTAGCGCTGATTTCTCCATTCCTCACTCAGTGCTGTCACAGAGCTGCCATGAGAGAAGAGCTCCATGTGTCAGTATCGCCTCTTGTTTCTCTGACAAGAGTCTAAGATGAGCCACTTCTTTCAGAGCGATAGGAACTCAACCGTATTTATATGCCCCGTGTGAAACTGGTACCAAGTAGACATTATATGAGTCACGAAATGAATGTCTGAAGGTGCACGCCAGAGTGCACCTGTCACAATCACCATGACACAATGATATACATCATCTCTCTCTAAAAAAGAAAAGCACATGATATATATATACATATATATATGTATATATATATATATATATATATATATATATAAGAGGGTTTTTAGTGACGTTTTGCTGTCTGTGCAAATGTGAGTGTGTGTCTAATGCAGAGACTAGCAATCAAATCTGCTGGATTACTTTCTAGAAGAAAAAGATTGCTCTTTGAGATTTGAAGACTCTTTGGAACCCCATAC
This sequence comes from Mesocricetus auratus, assembly GCF_017639785.1. Lineage (NCBI taxonomy): Eukaryota > Metazoa > Chordata > Mammalia > Rodentia > Cricetidae > Mesocricetus > Mesocricetus auratus. The sequence continues at coordinate 12,593,542 of NW_024429204.1, read as the reverse complement.
TGATGGCACTTGAAATTGCCATGTCTGCTGGAGAAGCACAAAGGACCAACTAGCGATGGTATTTCCTCCATAGAGCCTATGGCAGATAAATGCTTCCTATGATTTTCTCCCACATGTGATTTTGGGCAGACTCAGATGTTGGTTATTGAAACCCTCTCTGGGACGTCTCACTGCTCTTTCCAATGAGACAACACTCTCTTTGGGGATGCCCAGAACAATGCCTCACTCTGGATAATGTTATAGTTCATCAAGTTCATAATGACCATAACAGAATAGTATTATGCCCTTCTAAAGCAAGCTAACTCTCTAAAATAACTATAATTAGACATAACTTATAATTAATGCATGTTTATATTTTGCATACAATTAAATTTTCCTTGAGACAAAATGCCCATGCCAGAATCTATGGATTTAAGGTCAATAAAAGTATGATTTTAAAACAATTGCCATACATTTCTGGGTTCATCATTACATAATTTTTATTTATGTCTTTGAAACTGGCAGGAATCATTGAAGAGAACTGTGAAATGCAGATAATGATGACAACTCTAAAGTAGGCCAATATCATGGGTTTATAATGGGCAATAAATATGATTCATTGAACAAACTCTATTAACACTAAAGCAGGGATACATTGACTTTAGAGCCCTTCATATGGTAGGAATTTATACTTATTGCTTACTCTTTAGAATAGAGAAACATCTGTATAACATAGTTTCTTAACTCCATCACTGATAATAAGTTGAAAATTTAGAAGGTCAGCAATGTGTTCTTCAAAATTGCATGCAACCCTTACTTTATATGGCTGACATTTTCTAGTTGGTAATTGCTAGGAATTGAAAGCCTTGTCCACATAGTACTTATTTGAGAAATTAATTCACAGTACCATTTTAAAAAATATTTGGTACCATGGAGTTTTTATCATTTAGACCAATTAAGAACTCCTTTTTACATAGGGAGGCCATTGTTATTTAAATCATCACACACTGGGATGTGCAAACATTAGCTAGAATGTTAGAGAAGTTGTTATCTGCTAGTCCATTCTGTCTATGTCCTCACAGTCCAGTAAACTATTGGGAGCTGAGAACTGGAAGAATTTTCTTAAAGCAGAAACAAAGAGAACTTACCTACAGATTCCATCCAGCAGTGTCAGCTTGGCTCAGGGTTTTCTGGCAATTCACTGTTAATTTGCTAGCAACAAATGTCTAGTATTCAGATGACTATGATAATTTTTATTGTTTGGCCTACAGCATGGAACAGCTCTGTGAGTGGGAGTAAGCACTTCTTAAATTCCTGTAAGATTATTTTCTGAAAATTGCCTTGCCAGAAACAAAACAACAATAAAATAAAAACATGTGACTATCAGGAATTTTGGAATATAAACTTCATAAAACCCCAAAACAAGCTCCTCAAAATCGCACGTAATTTATCTCAGAAGAACTGCTTTACAATATCACAACCATCAAGATATAAGTTTCTCAACTGATTAAAAGGCACAGAATTTTGAGATTAACACAGAATAATTTCAATGCTTAAAAATATAATAATAATGAGTCAAAATGAATGTATTTGGTTCAAATTAACATGGGCTATTGACAGTCAGGGTTGAAATTATTAAGCTCTATCATAAATTATTTTAGTAATTGGTGTTCTTTTCTATACATCCTACAAGACAATACCACAATTATCAGTAAATACAGATTTACTGCTAATAGTAAACAAATATAAAGATTGTGCCTCTTTTGCTTTTATCACAGGGAAAGGAATATGACCTAAAGTTAAATTAATGTTAAAACAGATGAATATTAATAATGTTACTGTTAAAATAAATATTTATAATGTAAATATACCTGAATTCCATGGGTACAGACCTTCAAATGTATACTAGAAGAGAATTTTGTGGAACTAAAAAAAAAAATATATATATATATATATTGTTTCTTGTAAAAACAGGAAAGGAAACTTGTACCATGGCAATTAATAAATACACTGTTTTTTTATATTGTTCTGCCTTTTAATAGTTCTTTAGTAGACAATCAAAGCTTGTGAAAAACCACATGATTTTAAAGGTACCCACTTGGAGGAAAATAAAGATCTTTGAGATTAGCATAGCAGATACTTAGTGACTTTTTTATTAAATAAAAATATCATACATTAAATTTACAAATTTAATATAAATTTTGGTTTTCAGTTTTTTATAATTTTATTATTTTAGAAACATTCTTATTTTACATATCAATCCTTCCATTCCCTCGTCCTCCTATCCTCCCATGCTTCCCACTGACCTCCCAACCCACCCCCACCCACTCCCTAAGGATAGTGAGGCCCACCATGGGAGGCCATCAACGTCTGTCTTATCATTTGAAAGAGTGCCTAGGCCCTCTTTCGTGTATTTGGGCTGCAATAGTATCCCTCCATAGGGAATGTGCTCCTAAAGTCCATTTGTACACTAAAGATAAACACTGGCTCCACTGTTAGAGGTCCCATAGACTGCTCAGGCCTCCCAGCTGGCACCCAACTTCAGAGGGCTTGGTTCTGTCCAATGCTGGTCCTCCAGCTTTACGACTAGGGTCTCCGTGCTCTTGCTGGGCCAGGTCAACTCTTTCTGCGGGTTTCTCCAGCACAGTCTTGGTTCCTTTGCTCATCCTTCCTCCTTCTCCAAAACTGGATTCCTGGAGTATAAAGTATGTGTACATTTAATAAAATTATTTACAACTAAAGTAACCTTTAATTATAAGTAAATTATAATGATCTTTGATGATCCTGTAATTTGTTTTTGCACAAAACGGAATTCCATATAAACTATTTAGATTGTCAAAAGTTATAGGGCTCTAGAATGAAAATTTGAGCACTAATATTTATTCCAAGTGTCTCTATCCTTGATTGACCAAGGCTTGATGTGTGTATTTATAAGTGTGTTTGATATACATGTATATATAGACATGCACATACATATTTCATTGTTCATTTTCACAGCAACACAGTATCAGTACATACATACATACAAAGCACAATGACTCATGTGTACATTATACAGTGGTCCAAAAGGAAAAGTATTATTTTCGTCATCTTATTCTACTATATTTTGAGGAGAAAAACATCTCAGTACCTCCTTTCTATATTCACATATAAAAGGAAACACTGTTAGTGAGCATGTTCATTTCTTATAAGAACAGGCAACACTTGGTATTTGTTTTACTTGCAAACCAAGCATACTAATTATTTCATGATCTAACCTCAGCATATGTAAAGTCTTATAAAACAAGAAGCAACTTTGACTGAAACAACTGCGTGTTAGTATATAGTGTTGAAAGTTTCCCATCTTGCCTCGTGGGTATCAAGGTTTAGACAAAGTTCATTTCATTAGCCAGTAGCTAAACAGTGTTTTACCACTGACATCTTATGATTACACACATAACCATTTCCATTTCTATGAAAATTTCTATTGATAACTTTTAAACATATAAATTTGGCTCCACTAAAAAGAATTGAATCTGTGTGAATTTACAGGTAGTACAGTTATCAATGTATATTTATAGCTATGGGAATATGGCTATTTGTGTGCCATCACCATGCCAACACAAATATTAGGTATCCTCAAATAAATACACCCTTTATTTTTCTCTTTGCTGTTTACTGGCTTGTTCCCCCAATGACTCTTGCACAAAAAGGAGACCAACTGCCAGGTAATGGCATTTCACACAATAAGCTGGTCTTCTTATATCACATATCAATCAAGAAACTGTCCCACAGGATTTGCTATGGGTCAGTCTGGTGGACATATTTTATTGGTTGAAATTTCTCTTTCCACAAGATCCTGACTTTGTTAAATCCACAAAGTGGTTTGAAACAACCCTTATCAAAGACTTTTTTCTTTGTCTTTTCTTTCTTTTGTTAAGCAGGTGGAGACTATTATAGAGGTCCCAACTTGGATAGCAGGTAAATAATAAATGTTGATGCGGTTTCCAACTCCATTTAATCTCTTAATAAATCTACATCTGCAAAATAAATCATATAATAGTGCATGGAAAATAATTTAAAATACAGAGAACCAGGTTACCTGTTGGTAAGTGTTGCTACTGAAATATGCCTGGGAGATTTTCCTATGAACTCTCAATGCATAGTTGCCTCTTAAAGAATGGCATAATGACACCAGTGGACATGCCAAGGTAGATGTGGGAAATTCCACAAGATTCTTCACTTGCATGAGTAGGTATACGTGGTTAATAATGAGAGAGGGAATATCAGTTGCCTTCAGGGGCCAACTCTCACATGAGTTACCCATGTGCAAATTGTCAGCTTTGGACACTTGCACGTAGGCAACACATAATAAACTCCATAGGCTGTATATGCATATCTATCTGTCTGTCTGTCTATCTATCTTGTGTAAAAATAATAATTAGAGAAAAAGTCATGGATTTGAGAAGCAGTAGAGTATATGAAGGGAATAGGGAAAGAGACCTGAGTATGTTACAGATGTGGCACTCATGCATGAGGTTTCCAAACATTTAATTCACAAAAATAAATCTTCATGAGAGAACACATTTGGCAAAAAGTAGAAATTCACTTTGTTGAAAAAGAGAATCAGACTGATTATCAAACTTTTGAAACATTAAACAAATGGTAAGCTCCATATTTTTAAGAAGTTCCACATTTACAAATACACACCACTGCTCATTATTTGACTTTAAAGGAGGTTGAGTCATTGTTCAACCATGACAATGTATTTAATTTTATATAGCAATTAGTCTGAAATGATGACAGTTATTGCTACCCTGAAATGGTTTTAAGTGTGCTTTTAACACTAACGTTAGTTAGCTTATAACTGCAAGACTTTCAATTTTATAATTATATTCCACTCTTTAAAGAGAGAGTTGCTCTAAAATGCTGGTGTTGATAATAAAACAACTAACATCAGTTCTACAAGGATGAAAATGTAATTAACTTCATTCCGAATCAGTCAAATTTGTGCATAAGTGTAATAAATCCTACAAAATTTGCTAAACACTTGTCATGTAAAGAAAGGTTATGCCTTGAAATAGTCTTTCTAATGAAGTCATACATTTATTAGATTCACATCTAATGGACTCAAACTGCAGTAAATGAGCAATTGTAACACTCTGGGTATTCATACATAAGCTGACTGTGCAACACATGTCCCTGAAACTGTAGTTGACCTTCAGTGTTTAGCTTTGCTGTCTGAAGAAAACTTTCCTCATTCTCTAAATCAGTCACAATCAGACAGATAAAAGAAGTTCACAGTCAAGAAATGAATTCAGGAAACCACCATACACTACTTACACTACCATTGGTGTCAGACTGTTTGCCATTTGGTATATTGTTTTATTCATCTCCCCATTTTGTATCTTCTGCTTTGCTTCAAATTTCACAACTAAGTAAGATAGTAGGTGTAATAATTCATACTGTTGTGCAATATTTGATGTCCTTGTAATATCACTTGTGTGACAGAGCCATAAACTTTATTTTGCAAAGTTAAATTCAAGTGAAACAAATGTAATTGCATACACGAAGATATAAATTTGATTTTTGCATAAAATTTCAGTCTACAATGCAATTCAGTGAATTAGTATGTCAATAAACCTGATCATATGATTATGACAAACATTGGACTAATTTAGAGAAGTAAGCCATTTATGGAGATCTTTAACATTTTCAGTTTCACTTTCCATAAACTCTACACTTTAAGGAGCTTCACAAGGGAATTAAGCTTAAAATAAATCTGAATATATTACCTAGCAAATCGGTCTCCATTTAAGGAGTTCAGAGTCATACTCGTGGTGAATTAGTGTCATGTGCTACATTACGCTTTTAATTGAGTTGAAAATATAAACCTTTCACTTGGATTGAGATACATCAACTTTATCACTCCACTATATCACAGAATTTCTAAAAGTTAACCCTGAGTTAACAGAACCATGGATTTCTGCTGAGAAATGATGAGACCATCTTCAATAGGTTTCTCTAACATATATTTCATATTTATAGGATAAATTCAGTTTTACAATATACATTTTTCTTAGCATCCCTTATGCAACATAATTATTTTGACATCATTTCTACTTGTTAAGTATAACTACAATTCCTTTTTGTAAATTTAATATGTTAATTAACTCACTAGTATATATAATTTCAGCCCATTCATCTGGCGATGAAAATTTGTGGCTTTTCCAGTTTTTCTGTTTTCTAAATAAAGCTGCTATGAACATTTGTGTATATATCTGAGGGTGCACATATAGTTTGCTTGGATAAATAATGGAGGGATGGTGGCATTTTTGTTCCTTGTGTGATGTTTATTTTTTTAAAGAACTGCTAAAGTGATTTTCAAAGTGTTTGGGAATTTTAAACACTCCGCTGTATGTTATGAGCTCTTCAAACTAACTATAAATTTGGGGCTTGTAGAATTATATCAGCAAGTTTTTTCTTGTGTTTATATAAAGTAAAATTATGTTGAACATATTGCATTCTTTTCTGTGTTTTCTAGTGTCTCTTTGGTTATTTGTTAAGTTGTTAATGATTGATTTTGAGATACTGTATATCATATTTTAAGTTCATTACTAGATGTAACTACCACAAATTTTTCTTATTGTAAATAATTTTGTATTTATAAATGAGAAAATATTTTTGAACACTTTTACAAGTGCAGAGAAATTGAAAACATGGAAATTTCCCATGTATTTCACACATCATTACTAATGTCACACACATACAGTTTATTTAAATTTAACAAAGATATTAATTATAACTTATTAATTAGAATCCTATACCTGTGTGCCACGTTTCTTCCCCTTAAGTTAATTTTTGGTCCAGGCTTCAACTAATTTTGCCTTGACATGATCTTGTGGTGTAGATCTTAGTATGATACACTAGTTGTATTTTGGCTTTCTTTGTATTTTTGTCATTAATCTCAGCTGTAGAAATTATGAGAAGAACTCTCCAAAGTACATATTTTATCTCAACATATCAAAAATTTCACCTAACCATATGATTGATACCTGCAGATATTGGTCTTTATCAGTGTAAGATTCTTGTCTATTGTCTACATATTTCCAGGAATTGGCCATTTGTCTACCGCACTTAGGCTCCTTTATGGAACAATGAGAGGATCTAGATAATAGACATAGTAAATTTTACTACAGTTTTCCTGCTTCTAGGCCCTGACAAACTAAAGCAAAGTGCAGGTTTTTTTCTAAAATATGGAGATCTATGCACATTTGTATATTTAATACCCCTCTATGTAAACCTAAAATTAAGTTCATAGTAATAAGTTAGGACCTACTGTGCCAGGGGTCACTTTAATGTTCTGGTCTAATAGACCTGCACCTTTCTGCTCCAATGATGACAAACATTATGTCTTTCAGTTAACATGTATATATATATATATAAAACAGTTGTGTGTATATATATATATAACTGCTTAATTTTAATATCAAGGTACAAAATTTGTAAAATCTTCAGATACACTCATTGTTTCCTTATCATTTTTTAATATCTGGGTAATAGTCTATTGTGGAATTGTACCATATATTTTGTATCTGTTCTTCTGTTGAGGAGCATCTAGGTTGTTTCCATTTTCAGAGTATTATGACTAAAGCTACTATGGACACAATTGAGCAAACATCTTTTTGTTGAATAAGGCATCTGTGAGTATATGCCCAAGAGTGGTATAAGTTGGTCTTCAGGCAGAAACAGTTACACTGATTTTTTATTGTAGTTGTAGCATTTTGCACACCCATCAGCAATGTAGGCATGCTCCCCATGCTCGATATCCTTGCCAGAATGAGTTGTCACTTTATTTATTGATTTTAGCCTTTCTGACAAGTGTAAAACTGAATATCAAAGGAGTTTTGATTTGCATTTCCCTATTTGCTAAGGATGTTGAATATTTATTTGTTTCTCAGCCAATTTGGTTTCCTATCTTGAAGATTCTCTATTTAGATTTTTACCCAATCTTAAATTAGATTATTTTCCTAATATGTAGTTTCTTGAGTTCTTTATATATTTTGTGTAGAAGAACTTTATCTTGTGTAGTTCGTGAAAATCTTTTTCTATTCTATAGGTTGTTGTTTTGTCCTATTTAATTATGCCCCTACCTTATAGAAGTTTTTCAGTTTCATGATGTCTAACTTACTAATTGTTGATCTTAGTGCCTATGCTAGTGACAGTGTTTTGTTCAGGAAGTTGTCTCCTGTGCCAAGAGTATTCCTCTCTTTCTCTTCTATCAAGTTCAATGTACCTGGTTTAATGCTGAATTCTTTGATCCACTTGGAATTAAGGTATGCACAGGGTCATAAGCATTGATATATTTGCATTCTTCTAAATTGAAATATCCAGTTACACCATCACCATTTATTGAAGTTCTCTATTTTCCATTTTGGATTTTGGCTCCTTTTTTAAAAAATAAAATGGACATAGGTGTGTGGATTAATGTCTGGTTCTTTTATTCGGTTACATAGATCCGTTCATCTGTATTTATGCCAATACCATTGGTTTTTAATCAACATCTCTTGAAATCAGGGATGGTGATACTTCTGGAGGGTTTTTCTTTTATTGCTTATGATTGTTTTTAGCTATCCTGGGCTTTTTGTTTTTCTATATGAAGTTCAATATTGTCCTTTCAAGGTCTGCAAAGAATTGAGGTGGAACTTATGGTTTGATGGGAACTGCATTGAATCTGTATATTTCTTTTTGTGTGATATCCATTTTTGATACCTTTGTAGATATCCTTTCTCAAAGACTTAACACTTTTAATCATACAATTCTCTCATTTTTCTGGTTAGAGTTACTCAAGATATTTTGTATTATTTGTAGCAATTGTGATATTCTGATTTTTTCTCAGTCTGTTTGTAATTAGTATATAAAAGGCCTACTATATTTTATTAGTCTTGTATGCAGCCACTTTGCTGAATGCATCAGCTATAGGAGTTCCCTGCTAGATTGTTTGGTGTTACTTATGTATATTTCCTTTCCAATATGTATCCCCCTTAGCTCATTCAGTTGTCTTTTTGCTCTAGATAGAACTTCATGATCTATATTGCATAGGTATGGAGATAGTAAACAGCCTGTCTTGTTCCAGATTTCAGTGGAACTGCTTTGAGCTTACCTTCCTCCATTTAATTCGATGTTGGTTATAGGCTTGTTGTAAATTGCCTTTATTATGTTGAGGTATATTCCTTTTATCCCTAATCTCTCCAAGACTTTTATCATGAAGTGCTGTTGAATTTTGTCAAAGGCTTTTTTGACCTCAAATTAGATAGTCACGTTTTTATTCTTTCCAGTTTCTTTATATGGTAGATTACTTTAACTGATTTTCATATGTCGAATTATACAATTATCTCTGGGATGAAATCAAATTGGTCATAATGAATGATCTATTTGATGTGTTCTTGTATTCAGTTTGCAAGAATTTTATTGAATATTTTTACATCAAATTTCATACCGGAAAATGGTTTGTAATTCTCTTTCTTTGCTGGATCTTAGTGAGGTTTGAGTAGCCTGGTGACTGTGATCTATTAAAATGAATTTCACAATATTCCCTTTTGAAATTGTTCTGAGCAGTTTGTAGTCCAAAGTCAATCTTTAGTTGGTATTTTTCAGCTTTATGATGTTGTCAGAGCTGTGGTGAAATTGTCATTGTGGGATTCTGCCAGGTGAGTGTTGACAACCCAGACACCTTCCTAGTTACTAGAGAGAACCACACTGATTTGGGAGACTTGTCGAATCAGGATCTTGCTTTATTGAAACAGGCAGGAACTTACATAGGGTTGAGGTAGGGGATGGAAATCTTAGGATGGGTTAAGGTGACATGAGGAGTAAGGGCCAATAATATTCCACCAATCTGGCAGGGAGCTAGGCAGGGAGCAGTCTTACATCAGGCCTTGGTGAATCATCCCCATGGGGAGGTTATAGGCCAGAGACAGGTCACCAAATGCTAGCCATGCTCAGGAGGTTACATTGTCCTCATGTCTGAGTCTTTTTATGTCTAACATCTCCTCTTTTGTTTTTGTAAAAATGGCAGAAATCGTAGCCCCTGTCTTAGGTTGTCCCCAACTGGGGATTTTACCTGTTAGTAGACAACATGCATTCAGCTTGTTGAAAAACCACTTTATAACCTGTCTTAGGTTTTCTCAGCCTCTGAGATCTTATTGTCACTAGTCAGGTGGAGAGCAGCGGAGGGGCTCTTCTGAAATCAAGGATAGTACTAGACGCAGCCTTTGTATCATTAACCAATTGGGTAGAGAGCTGTCTGTGGAGCTCAAATGCCATACCTAGCTGTGTAGCCCCAATAGCCAGGCCTTCAAATATTCCCAACCCAGCAAGTAAAAGAATCATCTGTATGGCTCTCTTGGGTCTCCCTCCAATACAATCAAAAGAGGGCACAGGACGAGACTCATCCCCAAGAATAATATCCACATCAGGAATCAAGGTGGCTGGGGCACAAAGGCTTGTCCACTTGGTGGACAGGAAGTCATATGCCATCCCACCTCCACAGAGAAAGGCCATTTCAGAAAGCAGGCAGCATTGAGCATTTGATTTGGCCGTATTTGAATTACAGAAAGAAGGATCACCATGGCTCACGTCTGTACTGGAATTATCAGGAGCAAGCAGGGTCCAAACACAAGCTCCAGAAAGAGATATTGGGAGGAACTGGACACAGATGGGAAATGTGGCCAAGCAGCAATCTTTTATAGCAGCAGGAGCATCTGAGATTGTCTCATTGGAGACCACTGCAAGCAGCCGAGGATGTCAAGATTGAAGGCAAAGCAAGCGATCCTCTGCAAGGAAGGGAGTTGTCTGATTTAGTAAGGCAAAGACCATTTGTAGAAGGGACTCAGTATGGGGACCAGGGGCTAGTTCAGCCCGATTTTCATGGAGGGCAACAGCGTGATATTTGAGCTCTGGGCATTGGGCCAAATCAAGTTGCTCTATGCTTTTATGAACTTGCTGCTCTCTAACCTCATCTTGAACTCCCCTGCCATCCGAATACAAGATAGGGGAAGCAAGTTCCCAGCATATGGTTTCACCTGCTTCTCCAAAGCTAGGGACACAGGCATGCCCTTCATCTCCTACAATCCAACCACTCTCACCTGCAGAGGTCACTCTATTTCGTACTCTGGTCTAGTAAGTCTTTTGAGTGGAATCACAGGTGCACATTTGGGCAGTGCCATAGCAGGCCAAATGCATTGTTGGATAGAAGGCAGTGCAAGGATGGGGCCGTGGCTTCCCATCAACCTGAGGGATAATTTTGGGCTTCTTTATGCATACCCACTTATTGGAATTTGAAAAATAAGGATCCTGATGTGTCAATCAGATTGACTGCTGTCTTGGTGGCACAATTTACTTGATGTATGGCATGTCCACTATAGGGAGATACTAGGTATGTCCTACCCTGGCTGTCACAGGGTTTCCCTATCTGGTGAGTCAGGATATCTCTGGCATTCTGTGGGTTTCCAAATCCTCCATCACTGGGTAAGATGAGCATCATCGATACCAGGAACAGCAGCATCACCCACATCTTCATTCGTTTCTCGGGGGGAGGGCAGAGGCACAGGTCCCAGGGAAGGAGCATGCCCTGGAGAAGTGATGGTCATTGTCCCCTGGTTGGGGAAAATATTTCAGGTCTCTCGCTGGTACCCAAATGGGTCTTTTTCATCTTGAGGGAAGATGCATCCAAATCCTCTCCCTGCTGAGAAGATGGAGTCTGGTCCTCTCCATAACCCTGCCAATGGGTCCCTCCCTCTGACCCAAATAGAACTGTAGGTAACCAATGAGGACCAATGTTTTTGAAAAGGAGACAGGTATTTATTGTCTTTAGAAAAAATTAAAATATTTAGGGTGAATAGCACCCTTTTTTTGTTTGCTTTTTATGAGACAGGGTTTCTCTGTATTGTTTTGGAGGCTGTCGGTTCAGCCCAGCCTCGAACTCACAGAGATCCGCCTGCCTTTGCCTCCCGAGTGCTGGGATTAAAGGCGTGCGCCACCACCGCCTGGCTAAATAGCACCCTTTTTAATTGGTCATGTGTGGGTAAAGATTCCCCCTTTTGCTTTTGTAATTGTGACTTGAGAACTTGATTATATCTTTCCACAAGTGTTCGGCTCCAAGGATTGTATGGGATACCTGTGTAGTGTGAGATTCTCCAAGTTTTAAGAAAGCCCATAAAGGCCCTGCTTACAAAGCAGGAAAATCATAAAGGGTGAAGGACAAAAGAAGGCCATACCTCCTTATAAGGTTGCTGTGTCTATGACCTGTTGAACTTTCCTTAAAATCTGTAAATGATCAGGAGATAGGATTTTCTGTGAGGAAAGATCACTACCTTTTAGAAGGTCAAACAAAGGAGCCAATTCTTCGGTAGTTATGGAAATCCAGGACCTCATCCAATTAATTTCCCCTAATGTCTTCTGTAGCTGGAGCAAAGTATATGAATCCTGAATGTGAATTTGGGGTTTAACAGAAAAGACAGTATCAAGAAGTAACATGGAACCCAAAATCTTAAAAGGAGAACTGATCTGAATCTTTTCATGAGCCACCTTAAAGTCATTGGCCTGTAATATGGCAGGACATTTGGCAGTAAGATCTTGGAGGTCATATGGGTTGGGACAACCCAAGATAATATCATCCATTTAAATATAGAATAATATATTGGGATGACAAATCAAGGAAGAAAAAATATGTAATATATAATACTGACAAATAGGAAGGCTATTGGCCTTGCCCTGGGGTAGGACAGTCCATTCAAATCTTAGGTCTGGCCTGCAAAATTTGTTGGGGGTATGGAAAATGCAGTTTTCTACAACATCTGAGTGTAATGGGATAGAAAAGAAAACATTCCTTAATATAAATAATAGTTAAATAATGGGAGTTGGACATGGATGGAATCCAGGAGATCCTCTCTGTAGGGTCCCAAAAGATATTATCCTCTCATATTTCTTCAAATCATGCAAAAGCCTCCAAGAGCCATTGGGATTTTTTATAAGAAAAACTAGAGAATTCTAGGGACTTGTTGAAGGCTGCACATACCCCAAGGCTAATTGTTGTTCAAGTAATACATAAAGTTGTTGCAATTTAGGGGTAGGTATAGGCCCTGCTCAAGTCAGACAGGGTCCCCAGGCATCCATTAAATTTTTGGTATGGGGGCGCTAAGCCATGGCTCTTAGGATTGGAAGCGAACCCAGGAATGTTTTTGTCTGACTATTTTTCAAAATAAGGATCCTCTCTGTAGTTGGCTTGACTGACCTGTCCTTGTTTAAACTGCTGTTCATACTCTTCTTGATCTATTATCTCCTCATAAAAGCCCTTGTGATCAATGGTAATATAGACCTCAGCTTTTCCAATATATCCTGAACCAGGAAGTTGGCCTGTAAGCCACTCAAGGGCACACCTACCCACAATTATCATCAGGATCAGTCCAGGGCTGCCAGTTAGCTGTTTCCCATGATGTTGACTGTCAGCCCACACTTAGACTGGGCCTGAGATCAACTGCCAGGAGGAGGGGAACTTCCTCCTTTCTTATCACCATATGATCAGGATCAGCCCCAGTGTCTATGAGAAACCTGATGGTCCTATTACCCACCATTAGGATCAATTTTGGTCTTAAACCAGAAATCAAAGGTACAGTCCAGTGTGCTCTGACTGCCCTCTTCCTCTTGTTTAAGGTGCTGGGGATGTCCGCTGGAGGAGTTTAAAGGCTTACCTTGAAGGCTGATCTTGGATCTGTATTCCCTTTGCCTGGTGAAACCCTTTCTTACATCCGGGAAAGGGATACAAGGCATGTTAGAGGCTGTAGAAGCTTCTGGGGAGCTTTTCACTCAATTGGGACATTCCCTTAAAAATGACCCTCTTTGCTGCACCTAAAACATGTCTGCCCTTTCCCGGCCGAGACCTGCTGAAGGGCATTAATCAGGATGGTCATTTCCTCCTGGTGGGCAGCCTGCAGGGCAGACTTTATTGCTCTGGTCCAATGGGTGGTGGACCCCATGTCCTTAGAGGAGATGATCCACATACCCAAGGACTGGTCCCTCAGCCTAGCACAGGTTAACTTGTAATCAGTTGTCATTCTGTCTCAGACTAATATCCTAATGAGCTTATCACTCAGTTTGCCAGGAGGAAACTTCCTTTGTAGATTCCTCTGTACCCTTTCTATAAAGGAGACCAGGTCCTCTCCAGTGTTCTGGGTGATTCCTGAAACACAGGACTCTGTCTGGCCCTCCTCCAACTTTTTCCAAGCTGCAAGCCCCAGTGCCCAGACCTGGTCTTGAGAAGGGTCAGGGATAGCAGCATGTTGAAGGCCTATAGAGAACTGGTCAGTGGTGCCCAAAGGCTTGCCAAAGGTGGGCTCTCTGATTTTGTTCAGCCTGGATATGACACTCGTCCTGAAAAACTGTGCTCCACGTCAGAAATGTGGAGCCAGAGAGCACTTCCCTAGCAAGGCCCTTCCAATCTTCTGCAGTTCCATGACCATGAGCTAAAAAGATCTGGAGGACGGGCTCCACCCAGAGAGAATTAGGGTCATCCTCTGAGATGGAATTTTTGAGTTCCTTTAAATCATGTGCTTCCCAGGGGTACCAGGTAACCAGGCAGTTGCCACCTGGGTTAAATTGACAGGAATGTGATTGGTCACATCTTCCCTGGAAGCACCCTCTCCAAGGGGGTCCAGAAAGAATTAGTGGGGATAACTTGAGTTGGCAGACCCTTAGAGGTCCAAGGATTGCTCTCAAAAGGGTATAGAGATGGATATAGGGGCTCGGACTAGTGTGAGGGACTATGATTTGGCTTTGGTTTTTCCTGTTTTTCCTTATCTCCCTTTGTCCCTTCCTGGATTGGTGTCCCAATCTTCTCCCTAGGGAGCCGAGGGGGGAAGCAACTCTTTAAGGAAGACACCATTGGAAGGGTCCCCAGAGAGGGAAATTGCCCCTTTTTCCACCTGAGCTCTCCTAATCAGGGCTTCAAACCTATCCCAGGTATCCCAATCAAAAAGGTTACTTTCAGGCAGCCAGAGAGCAATCTTGAGCTAGGCCTGGAGGACTTGGTTATCAGAAAGATTAAGGCCTCTACTTTTTTTTAATTAATGAATAATTTATTTATAATGAACTGCATCCATTTTAAAGTGAAAAAAGACAAGGTCAATGATAACATATATGTATCCACATTCTCAGTGGAATGGTTCTATGGTGAATCTGGGCAGTTAAATTTCAGATTAGGGATACAATAAATACATCATATTGACATATTAAACAAATACCTTCTTAGTAGTACTATGAACTTTGTTTTTAAGCAGGGCCCTTAATGACTCTAGAGTAGGATTTGATTTGGATGAGGACTGCCCCATAATTTATAAGGGCACACTCACTCGTGGACAAATTGGCCTGTCAACGTTCTTCCCTTGAAGAGACATTTGTCACATCGGGGTCACCAGTCCCCGGGGTTTCTCTGGCAGGTAGGGCTGTGGGAGAGCAGGTCCAGCTGGTCTATTCCTGGGTCTGAGCAAGATGATGAGTGTTGATGACCCAGACACCCTCCTAATCACTGGAGAGAACCACACTGAGTCGGGAGACTTGTCGAAGCAGGATCTCGTTTTAATGCAGCAGGCAAGAACTTATATAGGCTTGAGGTAGGGGATGGCAATCTTAGGATGGAGTAAGGTAACATAAGGAGTAAGTGCCAATAATATTCCACCAATCTGGCAGGTAGCTAGGCAGGGGGCAGTCTCACATCAGGCCTTGCTGAGTCACCCCCATGGGGAGGTTACAGGCCAGAGACAGGTTGCCAAACTCTAGTCAGGCTAAACAGGTTACACTGGGCCTCACATCCAAGCCTTTTTTAGGCCCAACAGGATTCCCATCTTCTTTTATTGTGTTTGTACAGGAAACCCACATTCCCAAGAGATGGCTTGGTGGGTATTTGGTCACTCATTGGGCTATGTATATTTATCATTGTTTAAAGAGATTGGTTAGAAAATGCTGTTGGTTACGGTCAGGAAGAATGTTGAACAAAGGAGATTAAATTCGAGGTTTTATTTACATGGGATAATTTGTACAAAATTGGCATTAGCTCTTTGAAAATCTGGTAGAATTTTGCAATAAAATCACCTGCCCCAGCGCTTGTTTTGTTGGGGAGATGTTTAATGACTACCACTATGTCCTTATGATTGGGTAATAGGTCTCTTTTTATTGTTTATCAGATTTGGAAATATATTTGCTAAATGGTATCTATTGAGAAAATTATGCATTTGTTTTAGATTTTCCAATTTTGAGGAGTACAGGTTTTTTTTGGTTTGTTTGTTTCTATATTTCTCTCAAACATTATATCCTGACTTCCTCTTCACATATTGAGAGATATCAATGGCTAATGATTGTTAACTCCTGTTTTGTTGGTGTTGGTGTTGGTGTGTGTGTGTGTGTGTGTGTGTGTGTGTGTGTTTGTGTGTGTGTTTGTAGGTGTCTCCTTTCTTTGGGTTTTGCTGGTATGAAATTATTTTTCCCTCTGCTTTCATTAGTATTTTTAACATCCATAGGATTGATGTTTCCTTCTAGTACCTTCTATAAGGCTGAATTTTTTGATAGGTATTATTTAAATTTGACTTTTCTTGTAGTGTCGTGATTTCACTTTGATAACTGAAACACTTGATGGTATAGTAGTCTGGGCTGGAATCGGTGTGATCTCTTAGAGTCTGCAGGACATCTATCTAGGCCCACCCAGCTTTTAGAATCTCCATTGAGAAATGAGGTTTAATTTTAGTAGGTCTGTGTTTATATGTTACTTGCCCCTTTACCATTGCAGGTTATAATATTCTTTTTTTTTCTATGTTTGTGTTCTCATTATTATGTAGTGAGGGGGCTTCCTTTTCTGGTTCATTCTATTTGGTGTTCTGTAAGCTTCTTGTACCTTTATTAGCATCTCCTTCTTAGGTTAGAAAAAATGTCTTCTATGGTTTTGTTTAAAATGTTTTCTGGACAAAGTCCAAGAAAATGAGTTGAGATTCCCCATCCCCTTCTATTCATATTATTATTAATTTTGTCTTTTTATAATCTCCAACTTCCTGCATGTTTTATTTAAGGGAACTTTTAGATTTAATACTTTTTGTTTTTATTTATATCGTTTTCTTCTATCCTATCTTCAATTCTTGAGATAATCTCTTCAGTATCTTGTTTTCTGCTGGTGATGCTTGCATCTGTATTTCTTGTTCCTCCACATAGATTTTTTTTTCATTTCTATAATTCCCTCTGTTTGTGTGTTCTTTATTGTTTCTACTTCAATTTTTTGTTTTTGAAAACCTTTATTCATTCAATCTATTTGATCTTTTCATAACAAATTCTTAAAGCTACTCTATATGCCATGAGCCTGTGCAATAGTATGCCTAGTTTAACTGTTTAAGCTTCTTTCTGTATCTTAATTTTCTTGAATTCCTACCTTTAATAACTGTATGATATGTATTTAATATCAATTTATACATATAACAAAATATAATGATATGAATTGTTTCACACAAATGTTAATTTTCCTAGGAGAAATTATGCATTATATTCTGTCCTGGTCATGGGGAAATGTTGTTCTTGTAATTTTCATAGCATGATTATAACATAAAATACCACAGCTATTATGCAGTCTAAAGTATGAACTAACAAACAGTCATCATTTTTTTTGCGTCTTTGATAACTTTTCTTGTTATTTTACAAGTTACACTTCTACATCTGTTCTTAATTTGTAATTAATTAATGGTGATATTATTTGCTGAAATTTCCGAAAATCACCATAGATTCATGATAACGTGAATATTTTTCCTTATATTAGTATGATATGTCTTATGTCACATGAAGTACTTGTAATTTTTCTATAGTCAATGTATGATTTACATGATTTTTAAAATTGTAATAGACGTGTCATCTCTTTATTTTATTTTTGTAATATAGGATACTCTTTTGGCTCTCATTAACTACCTCTTCTAAGAAACTAATAGACTATATCATATCTTATCACCTTAATGGAAAACAAATCAAGTATTTAATCACTCTATTGAAAATACGTCTCTGTTTTTCTCTTTGCTTTTCACCATGACTAATCAGACCTGTTTAGATGGTTCAGTACGGCATTTAAAAGTTCTTACAGGATGACCAGTAATCAAACTAAATAATTCTCACATGAGATACATCTTTAATATTAACATTATAAATATATAAATTAAAGTATTTATTATCCACTTGACAAATTCAGTTTAGAAACATTAGTTTAAATATTTAAAATGTCAATATATCACTCTTTGAACATTAATAAATTAAGTCTTCAGTTTAAATGTGTAGATCATTTTTTCTTTTTGTTTCAATAAAATTATACTCATTCTAATTCATCTAAAACAAATCACAGTTTTATTAGAGTTTTATTTCTGTGAAAGGAAATGCTTGGCAACTCTTATAAAGGAAAATATTAATTGTGGTTGACCTACAGTTTAAAGATGTAATCTACTGTCATCACACTGAGAAACATTGTGGCATATAGGCGAACATGGGACTAGGTGACACAACTGAAAGACAGAGTAATACTAGGCCTGGATTGGCCTTCCAAAACGTCAAAGCCCACCCTAGACTGACACACTTCCTCAAACAAAGTCACAGATACCGTAATAAGGCAACACTTTCTAATAATGCTACTCCCTGTGGGTATTATTTTATCCAAACCACCCCACCATCCATTGTGAATACATAGTCTGTTCTACTTATTTTGTAGGTAAGGCAGGACCAGCAATGCAATTATTCTTATCTAGAACTTATCTTCGAAACACTAAAAGACCACTAATTTAAAGATTGAAGATAGATTGTCATTATCCAATTATAGTGTGGAAAACACTGTAATTTCACTTTCTTTTGTCAGTTCCTTGATGAATTCTTTCTCTGGTTTTTATCTTAGGTTTCTGTGAAATTTTGTTGTTCTGAGTGACTACTAATAAGTTATATATTTATAATATATAACTTTACCATAAAATAATTGGTTCACAGTATCCTATAGATATTAGTGGAATTTAGTTGTTCAAAGAAATCCCTGTGTTTCTTTTATCTACTGGTTCTGATCATTTGGAAGGTCACTCAAACCTGGAAAAAAGGAAAAGAAAACCAGAGAGAAGCATCTGTTCCAAAAGACAGGTAAGAATGGTATATATTTAGACTGCATATTTTATTTCCAAATCTAGAAGAAAATGACTGTTATGAATAATTCACATGAGGTCTTTAGTAGTGTTGAGGGAGATGGGAGAGTTGACCTCATAGTATCATTTCTCCTTTATTTAACTCCTCAGTGTAGAGTGGTGCCTCGCTAAGCTACTCTTCCACTTCATCATCTTAAAAATCTATGAATGATCATAAAACAGTGGCCTTTCCATTACCTATTATCATAAAAAACAGTTGATATTTGGGAACAATGAGGAGAATTTCTCAAAGTCATATTTTGAAATGAAATGCCTGTGTACCAATTATTTTCATTGGTCAGTGATGAGATGGAACATTCTGTGGTTTCTATGTCATTGTCTTGTTACTTGCAGGTGACCTGTTTTGAATAGATACCAATAGTTTTCAGAACTATATTCTGGAGACTATAGGGGAGGTTTTGATCTCCCCTGGAGTTTCTTTTGTGGCTAAACAGTTCCCAGGAACCAAGCATCTAGGAGACTTGGAGCGGGGGTGGGGAGTGGGGGAGGGAGTCTGGAGTTTCTTTTTGTTCAGTTTTGGCCCTAGATTCCGGGAGGTCACAGGATCTGGGGTTTCGTTGTGTCAGAGGCCTGCATGTCTTTTCTGTAGCCTGTCATGGCTGCTAAAGCAGGGGGCTGAGTAAGGGTCTGGTCCCTTTATTTCTAAATTATTAAAAGTGAAGCCTTTGAGTTTAGTACAATATACAGAATTCAGTTTAAAGGAATCAAATATTTATTTGTGATGTGTTTTTATAGACTACTTATTTTTGCAAGTAAAATTTGAAAACATAAATACTATTTTAACAGCTCATAACTGTGTTTACATACAGACATAGGTTTTAAAAGCATATGTAACATAAAAATTAATTTGATGGTTCATCATGGTAAATTATGTTGGAATACTTTGAATAAAATGTTCACATTAATTTTGCCTCCCTCTGAGTGGTATAAGTAACTTTAAAAGAAACACCACATACTATATTTTTACTGAGAGATAATTCATTGTAAATTTTTAAAATGTTTCTATGATGAGTACAATGATACTAAAACATAAATGACAACTTCAAGATTAGAATGAAAAACCTTTATAATGCTATGAAGCATACTCTGTACTAATTTCCCACGGTTCTGAAATATAGAAAATGGCATTGTGGACTTCAGTCAGAGTGCCTTCTAATGGTTCTGCTCCTTCAATCAACGGATCTCAGTTCATGACCTACATGTTTAACTTCAGCTTCAAATAAGGAAGCCACAAATTAGATCATGTTTTACATTTTAAACATGTCAGAGAAAAAGCTCAGTGACTTTATTAAAAGTAAATACGAAGATAAGTGTAAATTAGAAGCTGTTTTGTTTTGTTGTTGTTTACCAGAAATGTAGACTTGTTTGTAAACTGCCAAAACTTTAAGAGAGTCAGCCTAGATAAGCTGATGGTTGGCAAGCATTTGATAGGAAAAAAGCCATCACACCAAAGCACTACTTACCTTGTTATTTATCCTGTATTCTTTTTTTAATTTTTTTATTTTTAAATTTAAATTTTAATTAGAACAAGGTTGCTTCACATGTCAATCCCAGGCCCCTCTTCCTTTCCCTCCCCTCCTGCCACACCCTCCCACCAACCCCAATACCCCCTCATTTCCCCAGGGAGGGTGAGGCCCTCCACGGGGTGTCCATAGTCTCTTATTTCATCCAGGGCAGGGCCTAGACCCTCCCCCAAGAGTCCAGGGTGAGAGTGTGTCTCTTATTGTGGGATAGGCACCCAAAGTCCATTTGTATACCTGGGATAAATACTGATTTACTACATTAGGCCTCTTCACTGACACCCACATTCAGGGGGTCTTGATCAGTCCCATGCTGGATTCCCAGCCATCAGTCTGGGATTCCAGAGCTAACCCTTGTCAAGTCAGGTGTTTCTGGGGGTTAAACCAGCCCAGTCTTAATCCCTTTGATCATCAGTCCTCCCACTCTGTCACTGGATTTCTTGAGTTCAGCTCAGTGCTTAGTCATGGGAGTCTGTCTCTGCTTCCATCAGCCAGTGAATGAAGGTTCTGTTTCCCAGACTCTCTGGTCATGGGATTGTAGGCTGGCACTCCCCAGATCTATGTCTAAAATCCATATATGAGAAAGTACATGCCATGTTTCTCTTTTTGTGACTGTGTTTCCTCACTCAGGATGGTTTATTCTAATGCCATCCATTTGCCTGCAAATTTCAGGATTCCATTGTTTTTTTTTTCTGCTGAATAGTACTCCATTGTGTAAATGTACCATATTTTTTCTATCCACTCTTCAGTTGAGGGGCATCTATGTTGCTTCCAAGTTCTGGCTATTACAAATAATGCTGCTATGAACATAGTGGAACAGATGTCCTTGTTATATGAATGTGCATCTTTTGGATATATGCCTAAGAGTGGAGTTGTTGGGTCTTGTGGTAGGCTTATTCCCATTTTTCTGAGGAATCTCCCTATTCTGTATTCTTCATTAACTTTAAACAGGAGAAGGACCCAACCTGGCTCATCTCTGTTCTCTCATGTAAAATCATGATAAGACTGTTTGTTGCTAGCATAGTTTGGAATTATTATATTTAGATTATTCAAGAAAAGTTTGTACATTAATGTTATATAATACTAGAGATATTTTCATATGAACAGTTTTTGAGGAAAGTAATATGGAGAATGTAGTAAAATAGATCTTAGGCATCACCAGATGTTGGAGCAATTATCATTGAATAGAAGAAATTACTTAGGCTATGAAAGCTGTTTTGAAATTCCTTTCTGGAAGGTTATTTGATTACCTACTGTTATTAGTACTACTTTACATACTTTGGTAGGTAGTACCGGTATATGTAATTGTCATTTCAATGTTTCATTTTATAAGTATCTATACTCAGGTTTGTCAAAAATTTACTCCATTTGTTATTTTGTTGTACCAATAACACTTGAAAATAAATCAAGAAATATTTAATATTTCATCATTTATTTGTAAAGTTTAATATTTCTTGGTGTCAGTGGTTATAAATGGCAACACCTGCACATCAAATAGTTTTGAGTAATTCTGTGCTGGATTCTTGGTTATTTATGTTAGCCAGGATACATAACAGGAAGTCATTGAATAGAATAGATATGCTTAAATGAGGAATATCTTTAATGTATACATTTTTACATTTTGGTAAACTGAAGGTTGTTTTTGACTTTTCCCTAGTTTGCTATAAATGACCTATCAAAATATTGATTCATTTGATGACTCTTTTAGATTCCCAATTTTGCAGTACTCCCAAGTAATAATGACCTGAAGAAAAAGGAAGGGAAGTATTTACATTTTGTTCAAGTATCCATGATACTGTTTTTTATTGGGCTTCATATAAACTTTGAGACATCATACTTAGTCCTTGTTTCATTTGATGAGAAACTTCAAATAAGAAATTACTGTATGTGCCTAAGAGTTGAGAGATTCATACAACTTTTCTAAGGTTTAAAGGGGATAATAAAATCTATACATAAAATTTTATGTTAAAGTAAACTGATTTTTCATTATAGAACAATTGATTCATAGTAACTGGTGGTGGTATATTATTTATGATCTGATAAAGCCAACAAAAATCAGAATGCAAAGCTAGTCACATTCATAGAGGTCAGACAGTGGTGGCACACACCTCTAATCCCAAGGCTCAGGAGACAAGACTCAGATGGATCTCTGTGAGTTCAAGGTTACTAAAGCCTATATGAGAGTGAATCAGTCTAAAAGAGAGACAGAACCCATGCCTTTAAATCCAGCACTAGAGAGATGTATAAGGAAGACGCAATGGGTCTCATGGGAGATTCAGTTTCCATTCAGGGAAGACAAGTTCTCCATTTCTGCTTTGGTAGAGGTAAGAGTTACTGCTTTGCTTTTCAGATCTTCAGCTTGAACTCCAACATCTGTCTCTGGGTTTATATTATTCATGCAACAGTAATATCCAAACACCTTTGCCATTGTAAGGGAATAGAAAAAAACAGAAGTGTCTCATTATTTTGAAAGAAAAGATAATAAAGGCAATATCTGGAGACATATAAATGTGTAATTTACCCAGAAATACAGTTCCATGGCAGATTTCCAAAAACTCTAAAATATAAAAATACTCTAATACAAAAGGATACATTTTTAAAATGAGGGAAGGAAGAAAACGAGGAAGAGTCATGTGCATTTCAGGCAAGAGTGGGCTGCAGAACATGTATCCTTACATAAGACAAAAAAAGCATGTTCTATAAAACCTAGCAGTAGACAGGGAACTCTACTCCCTCTGGAGGCTGCTGCATAAGCTTGCTAGACAGGGTCACTGTCATGATTGGATGAACAACTAAAACATTGCTTTTGCAGTTTAGTGGTTCTGTCTTCCTGGTGGTCTCTGTGGATCTTTACAACTTGAGCAGACCAGTGCTAAAAACTATTCCATCTGTTAAAATTGCTTTGTGGCATAGCTAATATGCTAAGGCTTTTGGTGATGACTATATGTATAAATGATGGAAAATGCCTTTATGAAACAGGTTGAATATATGCTTTCTCAGTATGTTCAGTATGCGCTAAAAACATGAACATACACTTGGACTAGTAACGCCACTGATGAATTATATTTTCATGTCTTCATAGAATAACTATACATGTACTAGGAAAGTACCATATGTAGATTAATGCATTTCTTCTTTCTCTTAAGATTAGTTTCTTAACTGATGCAGAAAACATGAAATTACACCTATAAGTTATGATATGATGTTTCAATACCAGTGTTCAATCTTTAACTTACAACAGGTAAATATATCTATCTCACTTTTCATTTGGTAAATTGATAATTATTAACAATTTTCCCTTTCACCCATTATACAGTCACTGTGCAGTAGAGTTTGGTTCCATCTAATAATGGTGGATGTCCTTATTTACACTGTGAATATATTTTTCTCCTATTGGTTGATCAATAAAGCTGTTTTGGTCAATGGACAGGCAGAATGTAGCCAGGTAGGAATTATAGGTGGGACTACCAGACTAGGAGAATGCTGGGAAGAGGAATGCAGAGAGTGAGTTGTCAGTGAGATGCTATGTAGCTGCAGAGGGAAGGAGAGATCCAAGCCTCACTAGTAAGCCAAGACCATGTGAAGATACAGTAATTAATAGAAATGGGTTAGTAATTAAGAGAGAGCAAGACCATAAGGAGCCTGACCACCAGCTTAACAGTTTATAATTAACATGAGCTTCTGTGTGCTTATTTGGGACTAAACATCTATGGGATCAGGTAGGAAAGAAACTTCTGTTTAGTCTGACTTTAACATAGTAAACACTGGTCATGTTTTTAGTATTATCCTCTCCCTACTATCACTCTTAGCCTGTGGAGTCTTAAAACTATATATAACCTGGCTGATCATAAATAAATGTATCTAGAAGTTACCACTAAACTTTACTTTCTTATTTCAAAGATTTATTTTTTAATAAATCAAAGAGATGCTTGCATCTGTATCTGCATATGTCCATATAAACACTTTGTACCTGTGAAAGACAGAGGAATTGGATCCCTTTGAGCTGGACTTAAAGATGGTTATGAACCATCTGATGTAGGTGCTGGGAAACAATTTCAGGTCCTCTGGAAAAGCAGCAAGGACGTTTGACTACTGAGCCATTTCAACAGTTGTTTGTATATGGAATACTCTACTTAATGTATATATCACTAAAATAAAATATCAATTTCTATGGTCTGGTAACATTTATTTAAGTGGATAAGACTGTATATTTTATCCTTTCTGATATGGCTGTCAATAGGTGATGCCAGACATTTTATTCCTCTTGTTGTTGATGTACATTAGCATTTTAATTAAAAACATTGTTGTGTATAGACTCTTACTCTTTTTTGCAAAATACAATAGAATTTTCTGGAGCATATACACAAGGATGGAAATACGGTATCACAAGTAACTTACTGGATAAAAACAAATCAGTTTTCTAAAAGGCTAATTTGACTTACAGGTTTATTAGCTGTGTAAGCTGTATGCCTGCTCTCCATATCTCCTCACATCCATTGTTACTGTGAACATGAAGACAGACCATAATAATTTTTACTGCCACTAATAACTGAGATAATGTCTTTGAAAATGTGAATCTACCACTTAAATTTTTACCTTGGTGAACATCCCAATTTTTTTCATAAGGTTGTTCTCTTGAAGTTTGATTTAGTGGTGTGTGTGTGTGTGTGTGTGTGTGTGTGTGTGTGTGTTTACATGTGTTTTTAATATAATAGATAACTTATTACCACTGAATTACATCCTGAACTCAGATTTTGAGGAATTATACATTTCTTTCTTAATACTTCTAAGTGCTTTCTCGTGTTACCAGTTTCCTGTTTAAGGTATGAATTTTCCACCATATGGTGGGATACTTTGAAATCTAGAACTTCCTTCCTTACTGTATACAATTTTTAATTTTATTGAAATGTCTGTAGTTTACATATTTTCTTTTTATAATTCCAAATTTGTAGCACAAAGTAATGATAGAACAGACAGGAGAGCATCTGTGTTAGGTTGGTATAGACGCAAGATGGTATAGAGATTCTTTGTTGAAGATAAAAGTGCTCCTTGAGCTGAGGCACCTCATAGATGTCAATGTACTTATCAATACTTCTGATAAGCATGACTGGATGCTTTGAAGTGGCAAAAGTTTATACTTTTTAATAGTCTATTTTAATAGTGAAAGAAGTAGTCATGGGCAATTTAAGGTACAAAATTTCTTTTTATTGTACTCTGCAGACAGAGGTTTCTGTCTCACCTGGTCCAGCAGGCAAATAAACACACAGGGGCTTATTTTATTTATAAACTGTTGGGCAGATGGCTCAGAGCCCTTATTGGCTAACTCTCTCTTAATTATTAACTTGATTCTATTTATCTATCTTCATATGGTTTTGGCTTACCTGAGAATGCCAAGGCATTCCATCCTGGTAGCTACATGGTATCTCACTAGAGACTGCTTTGCTACCTTTCCTCTTCCCAGAATTCTCCTAGTTTGGTAGCCTCGCCCATGCTCTCTGCCTCATTACTGCCCAATTAGCATTTACTAATCAAGCAACAAGAGAAACATACATTCACAGTATACAGAAGGATATCTCACATTAATACTCATTTAAAAATCAACATACTTTCACCTTGTCATTAAAATTCCAAGTACAATTAAAATTAATATTTTAAGTATGTTGAATTTTAGGCTATTCTTATTTTTTTGCATTTGGACAAGTAAACGTCTTAACTGTTGTTTATACAAAAACAAAAACAAAATCTTTAAATGTCAACAAAAATGCAATAGTGTGGGAGGATGGGGGGATGGTTGGAGGGTGCGGGAGGAGGGGAGGGAGAGGGAACTGGGATTGACATGTAAAAGAAGCTATTTAAAATTAAAATAAAAAAATAATGCCAGATACAAGGGCTAAGTAATCTGGCTGACCAGTTAACTAAATTAGTAAAAGTAAATTAAAAAATAATAATCAAATGGAATATTTAAAATAATATTTCACCATATATCATGATAATCATGAAAATACATCATCTAATATAATACTAAAATAACCAGTAAATTGTTTATGGTTACAGAATATATGATCAACACAAAAAAATTAATAAAACCTTGTGAGTTAAAATTTCCTTGTGAATACAAAGATTAACAAAATGATACAATTTTTACCTGCTAGGATGTATTGTTTTAGTGTTTTCTGTTGAGAGAATCATGCCAAATATACAAGGCTGTCCAAAGTATGTGATATTTTGCTTTAGTCTTCTAGGTACTGGAATCAAAGACAGATAACTCCAGTACATGCCATCCAAATAAAATGTGCTAATCAGGTACTACAATAACACAAATATAGAAGCTAAAATTGCAAAGGGTTCTGCACTAAAGGATGCATTAGTAGCTACAGAGAAAGTCCTTGCTTATATAATGCAAATCTAAGCTGGCCCAGACCTCAGTTAACCTCAGAGTGATCAAGTTTAAGACACTTACTGGCCAAGTCTCAGCTAACCTTTTATAAAAATCAGTCAAAATTCATGAAAATATTTATGTAGGACACCTATCCTATTAGTTGAAGAAAAGGAAATAAAAATTAGGATGTGTTTTAGCCTACATAATATTCCCTATGTCTAGTTGAACTAAACAAGACAATATGCAATTGGCAAAGGCAGAGGAAAGCAGTCAATAAAATGGAATAAACTGCCAATTAACAATCTCATATACAAATATATCTACATAAATTTCCAAAAATGTACAAATAGAATTTAAGAAAAGGATAAAATCTCAATAAACGATGAGGAAAAATCAATGACAATAAGGAAAATGTTGCCATGAAAGTTAAACTTTAAGTCCAAATTAATTAAAATTAATTTATAAATTTCATTTTTCAGCATAACATATAAAATTAAAACTATTTTCTTCAATATGTAAATGCAGATACTATGCTTGGTAAGGAGGTATTTAGATTTGGCCCTGGTAATGAAACTGATGTAAATGGCAATTTGTGTACCTTTAAGCAAATTCTGTAATATATTTACTTCATCATTAGTCTTAAAGATGTACTTTAATGAATATACACAGTATACATTATGAAAAATAATTCTTTGTATATAGTTGTAGACTCTGCCAGTTACAGAGGATAATTTGTTTGGATGTTTAGCACTGAGTGCTATACCTGCTGCTGTCAGCTCAAATGGCTGGCTGCTTATGATTTAAAGTTTGATTAAAGGGGAGCAGCAAAAAAGTCAGAACAGAGTGGAACCTTTTCAGTTTTTCTTTCTTTCATTTTCTTAATTTTTTTATTATCAAATTAGTCATTAACAGTTTCTTACACATGTATTATTCATTCTTATTACTCTTACCAGGCCCATTCCATCTTGTCTACCAATTTACCATCTTGCCAGGTCCAATTTACCTTCTTAACTATCTAAAGTCCATTTGCCATGTTTAAGTTCTCTTGTTTTTTGCTTTGTTTTGTTTTTGTGAGCCACTGAATTCAACCAACACAGTCTGATTTGTCCCATTATTCTGCAGCTGTGCATTAGAGCCTGGAGAGCTTCTACTAGATGCTCAACTGAGCACAAAGGCTGAACCTCCCCCAGCATCCATCAGTAGCAAATAGTTCAGCACGGGAGAAGGAGACAACATGAGCTACTCCCCATCTTCAAGTGGCTGTGGATAGAGTCAATCTTTTGCACACCCTATTAAATCAAACACCGTTGCTATGTTTTCCTGCTAGCCGTGGCTGTGTGCAGTCCATAAGACAGAATTTCCTATCCCTAAAAATGCCAAAAGTTAAAAGTAATCTTAAAGAGTCAACTGACTCCAAGCCTACTGATCAAGTTTTGCCAGCTCAGTGAGTCAAAGATTTCCACAGGGTCATTTCCTCTGAAGGGAAGAATAAAGTGAAATGGGAAGGATAGTCAGAGACAGGACGCATATCTGATCTGAGGAAATAAGCAGCCACTCTCGCATTCTCAGTCTTGAGGAACTGGCTCAACAGCATCCTGTTGTGACTCAAATGTCATAACTTTTTTAAAAAGGACTTTGCTAGTGCAAAACGAATGTAAGGAATAAACAAGTTAACTATTGTAATGAAAGTCTCTTCCTATAAACACAGTTGCTTTCTTTGGGATTTTGCACTGACCTCTTTGACACTAAACACTATTATTTTAGTTTCTCCGATGAATTATACGTTCTAAAATTTTCAACTGAGTAATTTTTCTAAACACTGCTGTGGAAAAGTGACTTTATATTACTGTAGTAGATGCTCACTAGTTGTCAAAACATACCTTTGCCTGCTCAACTAAATCACCTTTTTATGATGTTTACTTTTTGGGACTCTGTACTATACTTAATTTCCCGATAAAAATAATATTATAATAAAATGTCATTGTCAAGTTTCTTCAGTTATCTAAGAGTCTTTTCTGTTGGACTCTGAATGCCAGGCTGTGTCTAAGGTGTTGCTTTCTGTATCCAGCCAAATCCCATAGGAAAAACTGAATAAATAGATATTGAAGATATTTCTGAATAATTAAGTAAAGTAGCAATTAGCTGAGAAAACTCCCTACAGAATCTCTTTTTATATGTAATTAATAGTTTCTTCAAACAATTAGTTGGGATGAAAATCCAGGCCATCTATCTCTTATTCTATGGTTTTCTATTCTTCAGTCTTATTATCACTTACCCAGGCAAACTGCCCTAAAGATCTGTTTTTCAACAAAAATATCCTCAACAGATGAATGGATTGTGAAAATGAAGTACATATACACAGTGGAATACTATTCAACTGTCAAGAAAAGCTAAATATATATATAAAAGAAGATGGACCTAGAAAAGATTAGATTCAATGAGGTCACTCAGACCAGACACAGAAAGACAAACATCACGTGTTCATTCTCATCTGGAGTGGTTCTCAACTCCAAGTCTTCAGATACAAGTATACAACATGGAAAAACACAGAAACTAGAAGAGTAAAAATGGACCATAAATTGTGGAGAGGGAGATCAGACCAGTGAACAATAGGATACAGTTAAAATGGGAGGCCCAGAAACAGGAAAGAGGCCCCAACTAGTAGGAAAAGGAAGGTCAATACAGAAGGAAAAGGGGGGCCTAGGATATATAACATCAAGATTGTTTAATACAGACTCAAGAATCATATTAGTCTCTATTTACCTAAAATTATATATAATACATATGTGTCATAATTATGACCGCATATGCATACATTGTATATGATTATATAATAGTATATTTTAATTGTATATAATATCAACATATATATGTATGTATATATGTATTGGATATGTGTGTGCGTGTGTGTTCAGGTCAATCCAAGTTAATTACATAATAATATAAACCATGAATGTAGTTTTGTTGTATCTCAGAAGTTGAAGGTAATACCCTATACCTACTGACACCACAAATGTAGAACACAGGGAATGGATAATTTGAGTGAGAGCTAACCTGAATGTTTCCTTCCTGAAGCCTATCTTTATGGAACTAGAAAATACTATGCAAGATGCTAACAGAAGGAAGCAATTAGTAGCCCTATCCATGTGTAACACCCATGAATCACAAAAATATCCAGAACAAAAATATCCATAAAGGTGCTATAAGTGGGCACTTATGTGTTGCTGATAATCATCAACTGTCTAGTTGGATTAGGCCCATTCAACAGGAAGGAAAATAGAGATGGGTCTAAAACCTAGTCAGTTTCCCAGAGTTAGTGAAGACCGGGACATTAGAAAAAAAATCTGCTTCCTCCACATTGATACACCAGGAAACTTCCTTACTACATTCTAAATCTTATTCTTTTATACTCTGTAGTATCCCATGTTCCTGGAGCATCTGTTGGGTCTGGCCAACCTGAGAGGGGGAGTGTGGATTGAGGAAAGAAATGGGCAAGAGATAAGAGATAAAGTTGGGAGGTCACCTGGTCAATACTAGCATCAGCCCCAGGTTTTTGCTCAGAGATCTTTTATACCTCCATCAGAAAAGGGGGAGAAAGCAAAAGACTTTTTTCCAGTGATACAAGGAACAATCAGAATAATTATCTCTTCAATACATGAAATGTTAAGTATATCCTGTATTAAGTTATCTGTTCTTTAGGTAGGAAATGCAGTGACCACACCTTAGGCCAAACATCTTGTCACATTTACATCTCAAGAAAAATATCCTTGTTGTTTCAACTTGGAAGAAGAATAGTGGGTTTGAACTCTCTGGTCTTAAGTCAAGATGAAGCAGAACCATTTATATGGGTCCTGCCAGCACTCACAATAGGAATGCCTACCACTTTTATTTTTTTAACTCTGTAGTGTCCCATGTTCCTGGAGCAAATGTACAGCAAATACAGAACATTCTAGCAAACTGCAAATGGATACAACACCGAGACCAACAGATCACAAGGAACTCAGCCATAATAGATATAAGCATTTCACCAATTCTGTTTCCATGAATCAGAGAATATTGTGGAAGAGTTGACAAAACCACTGTAAGAGCCAGAATACCTAAAAGGCTGCTATGAAACAATCTATCCTAGACGTGATAACAAAAACACAACACTATAATAAAACATAACAGCCTCAATAGACATATTAACACAGAAGTTGGGGGGAGAGTGGCTCACACGTCCCTTCCTGAGAAAATGAACTGTAAGCAAGTAATAGATGCTGGGAGACAGAGAATTAGCTTTAGCCTGTCCCAGCTATGAAAAACTTCATTGGTAATCCAATGCAAAGTGATCAGCCATTAAACCACAAAATCAGCAAATACGGATCAGAGGGTTGTGTTTATACATTTGTACACATATATGCACATATGTAACAGTAACAAACAAACAGGCTATCAACTTGGATGTTGGGTGTTCTTGGGAGATTTGTAGATAGGAGACATGTGAGTCTGGAGCAAGGAGAGAGAAGGAAGAAATTAAGTAATTCTATTTTAATTAAAAATGTATACTTTTTAAAAATAAATTATATTAAATGTCTGTTTTATTCCAGAGGAATACGTGTATCCAAAATAATCAAACATTTTACTTCCCCTTTCAAAACACAGTAATAGCAGCCATGAAGATTATGCCCAGTGCTGAGGTGTTCCCCTAACACTCACCAAGTTGCCACAACCCTGGCCCACTGTCTGATCAATCTGTCCTGTTTTGCTCTATTGGTCATTTAATGGGTGTCAATACTTCCCACCAAAATATCAGCACAATTGCAGTCTGTAAGGCACTAGCAGATAGAGAGAATGACTCTTAACATAGACTTGGACTCCAGTTGTCTTCTAATACATCCAAAAATCAGACTCATGACTGAAATAAGTAAAACAGAAAAAGAAAAAAAAAAGAAACAACACAATAAAGAATAAATGAAACAGAGTTTGTTCTTTTAGAATATCATTAAAATTAGTAAGCCCTTAACCAAATTAACTAAAGGTAGAGAAAGTCCAAATTAATAAAATTAGAAATGAAAGGTGTCTACATGGCACTGAGGATATCCAGAGAATCAGAGGGACATACTTTAAAATTGTGGACTGCGCTGAACTGGAAAATCTAAGGAAATGGATAATTTTCTCGATAGGTATGATTTACCAATGTTAAAACAAGATCTGAGAAATGAAGACCTATACACCTAATGAAATAGAAGCAATTACAAAAAGTCTCCCAACCAAAAATAAATTAAAGAAAACAAACAAAAAACAACCCAAAGCCAAGGGCCAGATGGTGAAGTGTAGAATTCTACCAGACTTTCAGAGCAGAGGTAATGCCAACACTCCCCATATTATTCCACAAAACATAAACAGAAGGAACTCTACCCACTTTATTTTTGGAGACCACTCTTACCCTGAAAGACCAAACCACATAAAATCTCAACAAGGAAAGAGAATTACAGACTGATTTCCCTCATGAACACAGATGCAAAAATACTCAACATGGCAAAGAGAATGCAAAGCTCATCAGCATTTTTAAAAGCTCATGGTAGGACACAATGCGACAGCAGAGTTCCCACAGAAAACTCTATTTCTTACTATGTTTATTTAGCAGTGCTCTCCATACTAAATAAAGATTAAATTACTTAATAATTAAAAATGCATGCTTAGTAATTTGGAGATGACCCTACAGCCTTATCTTAAGCATTGTCTTGCTATATTGTAATTGAGCAATCAACCATTCTATCAACACCACTTGTTTACTTACATACATAGTATACTGTATTAATGGAATATATACAATGTGTATTTGTGCACTTATAGTTTTAATAGTATCTAGAAGCTAAGATTTACTACAAAACAATCTGTGCATTTTTTCTAAATATGCTTTATTTAACACCACTTAAGTCTTACATTTATTGACTGTCATTTTCCTTTCTAAGAGCTAAATATGTATCTTTCATTTAAATCTTTTACAATGATAATGTAAAAATATTAAAATATTGATGGATAATTTTGATTATTTTCCTATTTATTTGTCTAATTATATTGACGCATAGCCTTCTTCTGTATCTCAGGCTATCCAAGTTCTCACAGGGTAACGCACAGATTCTTTCAAACTTATGGCTCTCCTTTGGACCTAGCTTCTAGAGAGTCGAAACTTAAGACATGACTTCCTGACGTTGACGTTTTCTCTGAGACCCAATGGCATTAGATGTAGTAAATTACAAACCCAAGGAGTGCACTCAATTTGCTTCACTTCCATAATATGCGCTTTTTAGGTATCCATATTAATGGTTAGTACTTTCAAATACTATGATGTATATGAATAAAGCCTATGCTAAGTAGTTGTATTT
This sequence comes from Mesocricetus auratus, assembly GCF_017639785.1. Classification (NCBI taxonomy): domain Eukaryota; kingdom Metazoa; phylum Chordata; class Mammalia; order Rodentia; family Cricetidae; genus Mesocricetus; species Mesocricetus auratus. The sequence goes on along the minus strand of NW_024429204.1, from coordinate 12,560,061 downwards.
TAAAATAGGTATCAAATTTATATCCACTTGAATATATATCAAAGTGTAATGCAGGTATCTATTTAAATCAGAATTTTTCTGTAAAAAACTGATCTTCTAGACTATTAATTGCATTAGTGTGCATTTAGCTACCAATTTCAAAAGTTGTAAACACCACTGAACTTACGGAAGAATACTTTTTTGCATTTGTCTGAATAATTATAATTTAATGTCCATAAATGTAACAGTTTGCCCTTTGTCTGAACATCAAATTATATAAAGTGTGTTTCTTGTCAGCTCAGCTGGTTTCATTCCAATTTCCTACCACTCTGCTAAGAATCTGCAGTAAATAATTCTCAAGCCAAAATTTACCATGGAGAATTCATCCCATTGGCACTAAAGAAACTTCAGGAAAGAGGAGGTCATTCACCTTCAAATTCATGGCATGGAGAAAAGATAGATATATTCCAATATGGGTTACCACATCCTAATTTATACTTAGATTAAACAAAGAATGTGGAAATAACTCTTATGAATATAAACTTCATTTAGAAGGGAATAGAGCAGTGGTTCCCAACCTGTGGATCACAACTATTTCCATGGTTAAAATATCATTTCAGAGGGGTCAACTGAGACCATCAGAAAACACAGATATTTACATGCAAATAGTAGCAAATTTACAGTTATGAAGTAGCAACGAAAATAGCTTGAAGGATAGGGGTCACCACAACATCAAGAACTATATTGAAAGATTGAGAACCACTGGAATAGATGGATATATTACTAATATATTCAACATTTTAATACAAATAACCTAATTTTTGTTTTAGAAAAAATATTTTCAGTAGAAATTATTTTATTATCCATTTATAAAACAGATTTACACATGCAAATTCTTTGATTTTTAAAGTGATGAATTATCATCAATTTGCTTGCATTCCCAATTTATCAAACACATGAATATTTGCAGGTGGAAACATCTTATAGTTGGAAATTTTCTGTAAATATTAAGTAATGCATTCAGTATGTAAATGTCTGACACTGAATGTTACTTTTAAAAGATTTAGTAAAATGTAGAACATTTAATAAACAATGTCTTGGGCAAATAGATTAATGTTGTTCATGTAGGTGACCTGTAAAGTTGTGAGGATAGTTTCAAACTGTGGCCCTTGAAACTTTTGTAAACATACCAAATAAAAATTCCAAATGTCAGAACTTAAAAATACACTTAGCAGGTATAGTTGCATCTGAGCATTTCCATATTATTTATTTCAACCTTTTAACTTATATGTTGAACTAAACTTGATTGCGCCATGAATGTGAGCTAGTGTGTTTTAACATAAATCATAGTTTCACAATATTGCATAGTGTATAAGGTTTTTTATTAGTTATTTCTGTTTAGTTTTGATTTTCTCTGCAGCATAGAAATTGTTCACTCCAAAAACAATGTGATGAAAAAAAATCATTTCATTATTTCATAACTATAAACAAAACTATCTGAGCATGAGTGGCTATGCCTTTTATTTGTAAGAATATATAAGCATTTTTTCTATAAGAAAAAAGGGCTGGTACTTTGAAAAGAATATAAGAAAAAGAGAGTCATTCACCAGGACTTGATAACACAATTTTGTGAATCCCAATCTCTATAAGGAAAAGAATAACAAAACTGACTGAAGTGTTATTAGAGGACAGAACAAGAGATTCATTAGAAGGAATGCCACATAAGATGAGAAGTCAGGCTGGAGATATGGCTTAGTGGTTGAGAGTTCTGGCTGCTCTTCCAGAAGTCCTGAATTCAGTTCCCAGAAACCACCCATAATGAGATCTGGTGCCCTCTTCCTCTTCCAGCTTACATAGCATTCATACATAAAATACAAATAAATAAAATTTAAAAGCATAATAAATAAAAATTTTAAACATAATATGTCAAAGAAACTATGTTTAAATGGTTTTCATTAAAAAGCAAAATTTGGTTAGTCTTAGGTCCATTAATAGCTTCCATTTGTTCTTCAACTGAAAATGGTGATATGTTATTGTAAACAAATTTTTTAGAAATAAATCAATCATTGATAATTTTGAAAACAATATATACTAAAATAAATATCTTCAAAACTTTTAATGTAGCTCATACAACATACCTAAGGAAATTTAAGGTCATAAAATGAACTCTCATCTAGATTCTCCATTTAATAATGCAATGATGGATGGTTTTATAATCTTGTATTATTCATGTCACTATGATAAAATTTCCTTTCCAAACATGCTTTAAGGGAGCAACATTTTTTTCTGACTCAAAGTTTCAGAGTTTAGACTACCATGGCTCAAGGGTCTATGTGGCAGGAACTTGAAGCAAGTATGGTGTCATTTCACCCACAGCCGGAAAAAGAAAATGACTAACCCTACATTTTCCGTTTTTTGTGCAGCCCAGGCTCCCAGTTCAGGGGAAAATGACGTTCAGAGTGTATGGCTTTCCTCATGTCGGTTAATTTAAGGTCACCTTCCCCCCCCACACACAGACATACATACCCAGTGCTCTGCCTCCCAGGAACTTCTATATGTCACTGAATTTGCAATCACTATTAAGCCTCAGTCAAACAATGCACCTTAAGAATAATTCACTATAATTGGGGGTATTTATTTTGTTCTAAATTCTAGGGATTCCAAGGTGTATCTTGTCAAACATGAAAGGTAGATCAATCTGCTGAGTAACAAATGATCTTGTGTTATAGGACAACTGTTTTTGTGTTCCATATTCAATTGATTAATTTCTAATCATACATTCTATTCATCTGTGTTGCTTTACTTTTTTAGCTTTATGCTGTGGAATGCACAGATAGTATTCTCAAATGAAACTGTAGATGTGCAATATGTGATACTAGCATCTCCTTTTATTCCCCCCTTTCCCTATCATCCTTCCAACCCCTCCCATGCATCCCACCTGGTTCTCTCTTAAATTCATGTCCTTTGGACTCCTTTAAAAAGTGTTGTTGCACACATACACACACTCAAATATATATATATATATATATTCAATTATCTCAATTTGAGCACTCTATATAATAATACATAATTATATATCTTTTCAGGGTTTATCAATTGGTAGTAGCTAACCAGTTGGTGGAAGTCTTCTCTGGGAAACACTATTTTTGTCCCTCTCTTGGCCTTTTTTTAGAATTTTATTACTCTGTATATTTTTGTTTGCTTGTTTGTTTAATGTTGATCAGGGTTAGTGAAGTCATGAATCTTGGAGGAGAACCTACAGCCACTAGATTATGAAATCAACAGAACTTCTAGGTGCATTCTAAATATTTATTCTTCTATTATAAATGCAGATCTTCTCCTCAACAAAGAAACTTCTTTTTGCAAAAGATGGAGATCATTACAGAAAAGCAATTAAACAAATTGAAGAATCAAATGACCATGAGTGAGACTGTAAAGAGCCAGAAGAACAAAAAGTCTGCTATGAGACAAAATCTAGAAACATCGGGGAAGCCGTTCCCATGAAGTCTTAGCAATGTATCTCCCTAAATAAGACCTGAATTTCATTTTGTATGCGCTCTCCTTTTTTCATAGTTTTGAGTATTAGTTATTATTTATATATACAGCATATATATGTAATATATATGATATATATATCCCTAAATATATAAATATGTCTGCTCAGAAGACATATTATTACTTATATGCATGTTTTCTGCATTATCATTTGGTATTAGGTAAGAAGCAATATTTTGCCCTTACACCAAAATATCTAAAAAGCTGTCAGGAAAATGTAAAAAAATGCAAAAAAAGTCAAGAAAGAAAGGAAGGACATATGGTACAGTTTGGTGGGGGGATGGGGAAAGTGAACTGGTGTAATTATATTATAATCTCAAATAGTCAAAGAAATAATTTAAAAATAAATACAATATAGAAAAATAAAAGAATATATTATAACAATACATGCTTGTGGTGATAATTAGTATTTATTATCTTTGAGTCTGTAATTACCTTTCACAAGTACTTTGAATAAAATTTATTCTTTCTATTAAATACTTAATTCACTGTTTATATTTTCATTTGTCAATTATTCTTTAACAGTAGCTGTACTCTCAAAGCATTGATAAAACTATTATATTAAATATATTTGTAGTAATATCATATAATAATGTAGTATATTTATAATTTTAAATCATTATTTAATCTTCCCAAGTATATGTTTACTGTCTAGACAGTCTTCTTCTAGTTAAATTCATCAGAAATGAATAGAATAATTTACAATTGTTGATATTTGAGAGGAATCTTTATAATACTTCATATGCTTGGTAAATTTGGATCTCTGGTCCAAGTAGCAATTGTATTAGCCATTTTGGTTTGTCCTTATTGTTACTGCCAAATGCATTTAGTTTCCTCTCTCCTTCCTGTAACATATTGTGCTATTTCATCTGTCCAGCAAGTTCTCAATGAAAAAGAAAGACCCATACTTGTCAATATTACAGTCGTTATGAAACTAGCAGGACTGTGACTAAATTCATGGTTGAAGGCAGCTTTCAGTTGTGTTTTATTTGGTTGCTGTTTATTTATTTACTTTGAGGCATGGCTTCAGATTTGCAAGGCTGTCCTCTGATTTTTTGTTCACCCTAATGCTAGATTTTCTACAAATTCAAGCCGTAGTCTGGTCATACAAGTTTTACCTTCAGCAGATGTTCTGGCCTCTGCTGTGGACCCTTCTTGTTCTCATCACTGCCTGCTTCCGTCACTGATCTCTGACCCACGAGGTGCGCATGGGTGACTTGGCCTCACTCATTCCTGTACTTGCCATATGTCCGGATCGTGGAAGTGTTTCACATGCTTGATTTAAGGGTTTCTTTTGAGAAACTACTTGCATAACTTCATGAAAACTAACAACACAAAACTTTTTTGAGAAACTGCATGTATACATCTTCATGAAAGTTAACTACACTACACTCAGTGAGAAACTACATGCATTAGTTCTTGAAAACTATCTATATAACACTCAGTTGGTACCTACATGTGTACCTTTATGAAAACCAATTATATAAACACTTGGTAAGCACATGCAAGAATAACTTCATGAAAACTAACTATACAAACACTCATTGAGCACCTTCATGCTTAAATTCATGAAAACTAACTATATAAACAGTTGGCTATTATTTTTTTGAGAAGACATGTTCAAAAAAATGAATTACCTACCTTAAGTATTAAATGTCATAGCTTAGTTTTCATACCCTAAAGCTTTGTATCTGATGCTCACTGAATTTTTCTCAGTGTGAATGGAATTTGCTGAACATTTATTATGTGCCTGTTTACGTTTTATGTATCACAACTAATAATGTGCTGATAACCCAATGTGCCATTTAAGTATTGCATTACTATTTTGCTGATAATCAGGCAGGTTACACAAAGTATTGCTCTGACAAAATTGAAAGGCACAGTGACTCCAAAACTTTTCCAAGGTCTCTCAATGCTTAGTTTTAGAAGCAAGATTCAGAACCGTGCATTATCGATCCTTGTGTACTTAGCTATGTTGTTAAACCTAACAGCAAACACTTTGGGGGAAATTCTAAATTCACTGTTGTCATTAGGCAGAAAGCAAGCATAAGCGTCCCTGGCTCAGAAGGCTTTATTAATTGTTCAGACTGTGACAAAATGGCATGCTTAGTGTAGTTCTGGAAACTGTTTACAACAAGGTCTGTGCCAGCCTCTCTAAGCCTCTTTAACAAAGGTTGAAATAAGGAGAAAGCGGTTTTGCTGTATGCCTGGGGGAGAGTAAGCTCTTTCTGGTTAACTTCATCTCCGGATGCACATTCTATGTGGGATGGCTGCCTATTAGAATGAGCAAATTCCTCTTCCAGCTCATGAATCCATCTAGAGGATGCCTGAAGGGAGAGGTGAGTGATGTGGTATAATCTGAAAGCATAAAACTTTGTATGACTACATTTCTGACATGCCTGGGCACGACAGCCTAGGAATTCATGTATTATACATGGAGATACAGCCTGCAGTCCCAATAACTACTGGTTGTGTGAGTGGCATCTATGAACACACTGTCTATCACGGACTTCGATATGGTTTATAATGGGTGGATGTCTAAGTAGTTAACTAAGCTCACGTATGGTCTCTGGACCTAATCCCAAGACCCAATTAAAATAAGAAGTAGAAAGATATTACTGATACTGTTAAGACCAAATTATAACTCAGATAGCTAAAAAAGGGGCAGAAAGTAAGTCAGAAGATATAGAGTCCAGTTTTAGCTTCCCCAATTATTTAACCTCAGGCACATTACTATACATCTTTGAGTTCTGTTTTATATGCAAATTACTATGTTTGATTCTTAATTAAAATTTCAGTGTTTCAAAACTTATCCTAAGTAAGATTATGTTTAGAGTTCTATGCTTACCAAAAACAGATCAAGCTGATTTCTGGCTTTGAAATTACAATCGTTCGCATTCCCTATTTAAAGGGGTTTTCAAATCTCCAAAACTTCAATGTGTAATAATATTTCCTTTTTTAATTCTAAATGCTTGCTGATTTATTCTATTTTGTCTCTAAGAATTCTAGTCATTTTGTGCTTTAAGAATAATTGAAAATACATTAGCATGAAGTTAATATATTTCAAAATTCTCATTATAGGAATCTTAAGAATTTTTTCATACTAACATGCAGTTTGGAAACATCACAAAGTATTTGTCTTATCTAATGCTCCATGGCTATGAAAATATTAAGAAATCTATAAATTCATGACTTCAAGGTGGCATAGATATAGATAGAATGGTGAAATTAAGAAGTTTCCACATAGATGTCACCAGATTAATGTTGAAACCTGTGGAAGTCATGTGTTGTTAATGAGTAAAAGCGTTTGAATTAAAGTAGAAAATCGACGAGTAAATTTTTTCCTAACTGTAGTAATTTTTTCTGAAAGTAACTGTTACTTTCTAGGAGACTTAACTTTTGCAAGAACTTGAAACCCACTTAGTATTATGCCTTGAGGTCATTTAAAACTATGCACTACAATGGCCTACTGTGCACTTAGTCTGTATAAATTTAACCTGACTTTAAGAAGGCATTCTAAATAGTCTTTCTAGGCTTTGAACTTCTCAGGAAATCAGCTTTTAAACAATAAGTTAAGTACATAGCTTTAATCTTAAACTATGTATTCTTTAGTGCCCTGACCCAATAGAATGTATGTATATGTGTACATGCGGCAGTAGTTATTTGTGAAATCAACTGAACAAATAAAATAAATCCTAGAAAAATACCTCATAAATGTTGGATGCCACATATAGATGTAAATTGATAACAACTGGTTGGGTTTAGGGTGTTATTTTTCATCATTAGTGGACAACCAAACAAATTCTTCCCTTGTACATCCTTGTACATATCTGCTCCAGATTTTTTTTTTGGTTTTTTTTTTTTTTTTTTTTTTTTTTACGAGACAGGGTTTCTCTGTTTTGGAGGCTGTCGGTCCAGCCGGGCCTCGAACTCACAGAGATCCGCCTGCCTCTGCCTCCCGAGTGCTGGAATTAAAGGCGTGCGCCATCAATGCCCGGCTCTGCTCCAGATTTTGTAGAAAATAATTTCTCATTACTCGCCTACCCTCTGTATCCTGTGATGTTCAACAAATACAGAGAAAAACCCTTTGTTAGCAAAGGAACAGGCAACAACATAGAGTATATAGTCAAGCCACAGAAGTAGGCAAAAGGGATAGATCAGGCAACTACAGACTACAGACTGGTCTGTACCACAAACTACAAACAATGGGATTTCCCAAGTAAGACACCAGCCACCTCCTACTAACACTCCTTAGAGCCTGCCAAACAACACAGTACTACACCCTGTGCCCTGGCCTTCAACTTCTATCACTTTGCCAGAGGCCAGGCCCAAACTAGTGCCCTCAGGTAAGACATTCCTTAAGCCTGCACATTTTAACTACACACACACACACACACACACACACACACACACACACACACACACACACACGGGTTCCATATTCCATCCCATACCTTCCACAGAAGACATCTACTTCACCAGAGGCCATGCCAGGACTAGAGACCCCAGAGACCAAGCTGGTACTCAGAACCCCAGAGGCAACATCGTTGCCCAAGCCACCAGATGTCATTCAGGCCACAAAACTATTGTGGTGACACCCTACTGAACCCAAAGACTCACTGGCTAGCCAGGACCCCAGGCCACTCAGTTCAGAAGACCAGAAAGGTAGCAGAAATCAAGAGAAGAAAAACATCAACTAACAGAACAAAATCAGAAATCATTAACTAAACCTGTAACAACCTAAAATACAGATGACAAGATGCTGGCATAAGAATACAGCCAACAACAGCCATCCCAACACCACCCAAGTCAGGCTTTCCTACTACAACAAGCCCTGGATATTTCCACACAGTTGGAACACAATAAAAAGACCTTAAATCCAATCTTATGAAGATGATAGACACCCTTAAAGAAGAAATTAGTCCCTTATAGAAATAAACCCATACCTATATGGCAATAGGCATATATTGACAGGTGTCAAGGGATGTGAGGTTTCTTCGCGATGGAGAAAACATCCAAGAGATAAATCAATACTAGTTTCTGGGAATCACCAGTAGTGCTCAATTTGAAATTTCTTCACTTGGCAAGGACCTAGTATCAAAGCTTAATGAGTTGGGGTAGTATGTTCTCCTCAATTGAATAGGTACTTTGGTCAATGAGTGCAACGCTTCCTGACCATTGAGAGTCATGGCCTACAAGCTGCACTGATTGACAGTAATCAAACTTTATCTACTTTCCCCATAAAAATGTTGTTGTTGTTGTTTTCTCTCAGATAACATTATGTTTTTCTATAAGCTTTATAAGTGAAAGTTAAAAGGGAAGGAGCACAATGTATTTTAGTTACATGGTAAGTTATTTCCTTCAGCATCCAGTCACTTTAAATAAAACAAGGTCTCAAAAACAGAATACCATGTTGGATAATAGGTCTGATGCTATGAGATGAGAGTCACAGGTTATGGAGTTCAGGCTATGTGAGTATCCCAGGAAGCCACCAGCCCTATTTAACACAGGAGTAGAAGGGTTGTGTAAAGGTTATCTATTCAGTATATCCTACTTTGGGTTATAGTCAGGCTCCCCACGTACTTATAAGTCCAAATGTTGCAATGTCAAGTATTCTGCACACAGAGCCATGTGTTATCTTAGAATGCCCGGTAATTAAATGTTGTTTGTTCCTCAACATGCACACTTTCCTGATTACTGAAATCTGGTACTGAGTTTCCCATGTAGTAGCAGAAGCTTATAAAGTATATACTTTACTTGGAACTGACCTCACTCTTTCTCGACCTAGCTCTCTTACCTACTGCTGTCATAATGAACATGAAAATGAGACAGGACTTCCTTATTCTGATACTGGAGGGACACTGATCTTGCCATATGGTAGTAAAATCAGTACACATTCCTCAGCCACTCTAACAAGAATGAGACTACAATATTTCAAACTCTGATAACATAGGAGGGAAAACAATTTAGCTATATCCAAATGGGCCTATTTCTAGACTTCTTTCTTCCATTGTATAATCTCACCAAATCAATCTGTATGACTTAGTTTTACAAAATACTAAATATTGGCAATAGCATTATTTTTCTTGTTGTACAATTATTAGCATGGTGAGTAACCCAATTCATTGTACAGTCAACTTGTCTTCTGCCTGTTAATTTTCCTGTTCCACACAGAGTGAAACAATTCTTGAAAGAGAAGTGACTGTTCACCTTCATTGCTTGCTGAGTTATGTATTTGCATAACCCAAGTCATAGAAGATATGTTGAAAGTTAAGGTGTTACATCAAATCTATCATTTCTATATGAATTCATATTGTTTAATTGCATCAATTTGTTTCCAAGCATATTTGCATCAAACAAAATACCTTTGTATATAATAACTGCTTTGATTTCGTTTTCAATATCTCTGAATTGGAGTCTTTCATAATTTATCTTATTAGACATTGTGTAGTTACATTTTCTTTGCAATGCCAACCAACTCTCAAATAAAGACACAGAGACTTATTACTACTTCTGATTGTTTGACTTTAGCTTAGGCTTGCCCCACTATCTCTTTTCATTTAAATTGCCCTGGGTCTTTTCGTCTATGTTTTGCCTTTGGGGACTTCTTTTTTCATTTTGTATGTCCTACTTTCCTGCTTCCTCTGTGTCTGGCTAGCAGGGCCCTGGCATCTCCCTTATTTTACTCCCAGAGTTGTCTCTGCCCTGAAGTCCTGCCTCTACCTCCTGGCTAGCTACTGGCTGTTCAGTTTTTGTATTACACCAATCACAGCAATACATTTGTACAGTGTACAAATATCCAACAAAAGCTTTCACTATGTTTTATTACAAGGACATGTTAATAGAAAGACTTATTATCACTTAACAATAATGAAACAAATGAGAAAAAGTACAGGCACAATAGTTAGAACATCTAAATTACCAGTTGTAAGCAGTTGATTTTGTAACATGGAGAATTACTAACATTTTCCATCTAGAAACAAGCACTATTATTTTTTCACTGAGAAGAACAGCAGCAACATAAAGTAATCCTATTTTACAAGTGAAATAAACAGTATTGGTATTCCATTGTGTAAGAATACCTAAAATTAATATAGTGTGTGATAAAAGAAATTATGAAATATTAATATGTGATCATGACATGTTTTGTAATGAAACCATTTGTTACATTTTATTTTGTAGACTTAAGAGTTTATTCTGAAATCTATATTTGATTTAGCACTGATGTTTTCATGAGTTATTCTGCTTTGGGGTAAGTCCACAATGTTCTCTTAATTTTATACATTAAAACAGCCTTGCTGCCAACAAATTGTTTAATATTACATAAAAATACAGAGCAAGTAATGTCATGTTTAGGAGTGTACTAACTTTAATAAGTGAATTAAATAAAACCTTAAACATTGCAATAAGTAAACAGACTATTGAATATTTATTTTGTCTCAAAAGCTGATGGATCATTTAAATTAAAGAATCTACTTTGGGTCATGAGATTCTCTCAGTTCCACAAAAATCAGTCAACAGAAATAAGTGGAAAAGATAATTGAAATATACGAATCATAGACTTACAAAAATTCTTTTAAAACAGTTGATTTTTAATGACTTTAATATTATGGAATGGAATGTACAAAGCTTTTTTAACACAGCTGAAAATTTCAGAATACTTCCCTTCCTCAAAGAAGTTAGAATCAAATTACTGTTGTACAGAGATATACAAAACGTTTTCTTCTGCGATGTGTGGTGTTTCATTTTTATTGAAGAGACAAAACAGGTTCAGCTCACATTTTACAATGAAGGTTGTATATTCAAGGTCAAGGTTTCCTGGAGTTCATTTGGATATTGGCTTTGAGATATGTTCTTCAAGTCTCCTTCCTGTCAACTGTCTCCTTTGTCTGTTTTGGAATACACTTGCTAATGTTATCAATAGGCAAAGCTTTAGCTATTTCAGATGCATAACAGATCATAGTCAAGTAGATTTGTTTTATAACTTGAACTTGCAGATGAGTGATGAAAAAGAGGCTTATATTTATGAGTCAAACTGTGTGCCATTGACTTTGGGCCGACAAATTCCCTGTAGAAGAAATAATCTTGGATAGACCTTGTTGATGAAATAGATCAGATTGACAATATAATTAGGATGACAAATATTGATCTCTCAGGGCACCAAGTTTTCATAATCCTTTTACGAGTGGCTTCATTCCCCAAAACGTTCACCTAGAAAAATGGTATGAAAAGATATTGTCAAAAGTTACTCGATAGTTTGAGAACTGTTAAAGCAAATTTGTATGTTTGTTCCTTATTTTTCATCACATGAAGTATCATGATTAAAATACCATGGCATGTTGTAATTGTGATTAAAATCAGGAAAGGTTGTGTATACAGTAGCTCACACGTGCCTCTTTCTTTACTTGTTTTTCACATATGCTGGAATGACCTGCTTTGTCAGTGTATCTACACTTGGTAACTATGTGAACAATCATCCCCTACTCTTTGCTTTATCTGTTAAATTGTTTCAGAACCATCTCTAGCAAAGCTATTGAGTTGTAGACCCCAATTAGCAGCTGGAAACACCTGAGAAAGAACTTTCTAGTACAGGCTTAGAATCATTTCAGTAGGGCCTGATGTATTTATGGTGTGTCTATCACAATTCTAAATGATACAGTTTCAGATATTGTATAATGCAACCTGCTTTGGGCATGACATATCTGTTTACAAGTATGTAAACAGGAATTAAAAGTTCCAATTTATACATTATATTTTAAAATCAAGTCATATTAAAAGTCTCACATATATAATAGGGAAGTATGACAAATGCATAAATTTTGATAATGATTTGATGATTTTTTACTAGCTGGCAACAATTGCTTAGAGACAATATTTTTCTTAGTAAGTACAGTATAATATGTATAATTATAATAGTTCTTCCCTTTTGGAAGCTAAATAAATATTTAAAGTTTCAATTTATTACATGAATTAAGTTATATAAATATACGTTTTCACTTGTTTTGTGCACTTGCTCATGTGCAGTGACCATACAGGACACATATGTGAAATCTAACTCTCAAGGAAGTGAGTAACTATTATTGTCTTCCTTCAACTTTTGGAAAAAACCACTCACCACATTTCTGGTTTTTTAAAATTTTATTCCTGCTTAAATACCAAATGATTCATAATAAAAATGTAATATTCAATATCCAATGCATGTGAAAAACTCATATTTTAAATGACCTCATTTTATGCACAAGGGGCAGGATAATTACACCCATTAGAAATGATTATTGTGGAAATATGCTCATAGTAGGCTGGAGATTTCTTGATATTAGGACAATTTCACGAGGACCACTGGTATTTTAAGGAGACTGACTTCAATAGGACTTAAGTTAGAATGATTTGAAATGTGCAGTGAAAACACTTGTGTGAACGCTGTGGCACTTCCAAGTTCCTAGTTATTTGTGATACTATTTCCCAGGAATAAATGTGTACTCGTCTCTGGATCTAGCCTCTGGAGGAGACCTTAGGGAAAATGCAGTGGCACCATGAATAAAAGCACCTCATAAAAATTAGCGATAGTATAGGAGATGACAGAGAGAATTTCAGATGCTATCACATCCACTAATGAGTAATTAAACTCCTGCCTGTTGCATACTGCAAACACACAAGAACTGTCTTTTCTTCAAATACTCTTACCATGTTTCACTTTGAACCGCATTCTAGAAAGATATCATCAAAAACTGAATTGCAGAACTAAGCTGATAATTTGCATCAAAGATGTCATAATTTATCAATACACTGATTTTTGGAATTAAAACATTTATCGTATAATTGACATGATTAAAGTCTATGTAACTGTGAAAATTTTTATAAATACTTTCAATTTTTATTTATCTCCCAGTTTCTGAGAGTAGTTTTGAGTAATAATTTTTAAATAAGTCAAATATATAAAGATATCAAGCATATGACTTTAACTAATTTGGCATGAAAGTTTCTTTTTTCATTAAAATGGTTATTTCTATGAAGTGTTTTTCCAATTGAATCAATGTGACATAATTACTTTAATTACTTACCTTTCCTTTGCAGGCATTATAATTGTTGTAATTAGAAAATGGTTGTAATATTTATAATGAAAATGGATAAAAACATACCTCATATATTGCAGATTTAATTACAGGACAAGATAAATGTCAAAGAGTCAATTTTTAGAAATTTTTTTCAGTTAATTCCTTCAATAATCTCACTGAGTATGTAGTACTATCAGGTTTCTGTCTTTTACTCAGAAAAGGAAACTTTGAAATAAAATCATTAGATACATAGTACAAATTTACTTTACTAAAAGATAAACTCAATATATTCTTAAAAATAAATTCAGAGGTATATTTACTCAAAGATATTCACATACTAAGCTCTATACATATGCATATGTATAAACATAGACATATACACATATTTCTGAATGTATATCAATAAAACTAAGGAGTATAGCTGAGGAAATATCTGTTGGTATTATTTCAATCTTTAATGTCTGAATAGAAATATATCCAATAATTTTACACATATATATATATGTATATGTAAATATTTTAAGGAAGACTGGAATCATTTTATGTTACATAAATATATAAAAGGTAAGTTTACATAATGAAACATGTGTGTGTGTTAGAGAGAGAGAGAGACAGAGATACTGGATTAAGTAACAATCTCATGTATACTAAGCAGTAGTAGAAAATTAGATATTCTAATTGGTATTAGTTATATAAAAACAGTACAAAGGAACTACTCTTCATGATTACCGTCCTATATTAATGTGCTTTTTAGTTATATAATTAACTGTTGTTAATGGATATCTAATTATTGGCCTTTAGCATTCTCATCAGCATTATAGTTTTTGAATTCTCAGGGAGTTAGAAAAATCACTAAAGAATTCTAATAATTTCATCATTTGAAGTTCTGCTTGACGCTAATGGCTCACCCATTCAGACTCTTTTCTGGGTTATTACAAAACTTTTATATCAAGATGTTGACCACAAGATGGCAGTGTCCTTAGAGAACTGTGTCTCCTTAGTACATTTCCACCCATGTTCAAACATTTACCCTTATCTTGTAAAAGAATAACACATATTTCAACATGTTATACAGACAAGAGAGGGAGGCAGAGGAGCCTCTTACCTTAAATAATAGGATCCTCAGAGTCACTCAAATAATGAGAAATGTTCAGAATTTATACGAAATTTTGCAGATATTCAGTAATAATGGGGGGATAGGTACTAAGAATCACAGTAATCCCAATAGACAGAAGGCCAAAAATACATTGTATATTTTGATTAATAAACTCATTTGGGGAACCAGTAAGAGAAATTGGGGAAATCAAGACAGGGGGCCGAGAAGAAACCTTTTCCTAAGAGGTCCCTACAGTGAGCAGGGGGACACAGTGATCTCATTCACGGATCTCTTCCAAGTTGTAAAGCTCAGAGTTTAAAAATTTGTTGGAATCAGATGAGTTTGTTATTGGTTTTTCCATTTAATACTGTTAGCATTTTTCCATTGTCGGAATATCATGCAACCAAACAAGAAAACAATATTCATACTAACAGTAAAACAACAGAAAGGTTAGTGATCCAAGTCTATAAAATAGTAATGAATAGGAAGTGTTTCATTTTTGTCATTTGCCATTTTTAGTTATCAGTTCATTTTAATTTTATGAAAAATATTAATTTATGTTTGTGATAGTCACCAGGATTGTCCTTTTCAGGGCTAGAAATATACTTTTGAGGCATGCTGTTTCTGAGATTGAATAGCCACTGGGTTCTCAAGTTCCTTTTTGGAGAATAGACTTCTGACTTTATAATTAATCATATCATCTTTAATTAATAAAGTTGCATAATTTCATTACATAGATTGCAATACATTGACAGGTCAGACAGCTACTATTGGACTCTTAACCCTCTAGCATGTAGCCAGTCTAATAAATTACCCTTGATATACATTCATTTTATCAGTTGCTTTCCTTTAAAAAGCCCTAAAAGAGTACTGTCTGATACTTTTTGCTGAAATAAAACTACAACAGATCAACATGATTTTCATTTTTTACGATAATCATATTCAGTTGGGAAATATGATGCTTAATTTTACTTTATAAAACTCATTTATGTTTTGGCTATATTTAACCCTCTAATTTATGTTTTTTGTTTAAATTTGTTTTCACTCTATTTTATATTAAACAAATTTTAAGCACTAAACATATAAAAGGTAAATAAAAGTAACATTTTGACAGATTCCTGCAATTCTCTCCCTCCTTCATCCACATGGTAACTTGCCATGTCATATCAAATATTGTGTGAGGAAATATAGCATACATGAGAATATTTTATCTTGTTGCTGACATTCCAACTAGATGATCAAATATTTCACATTTAATTTAACATAAATTCCCTGTTATTTGGTTATAATAGGACTCGAGCAGTTGTTTCTTTATTTCATCTGTACACTTATCTTCTCAGGATGGACACTAGAAGAAGTCCTTAGTGTCTTGCTACTAGCCTCTGGATTTATTGTCTTAGCTTACTCCCACTGTCAGGCCAATCTTCCCATTACTTGACCAACTATACCTTCAGTCTTCTTTGCTTTGCTCCTCCATCATCTCTATCCACATCTAAGCTTAAAACAACATAATATTTTCAATAAGATTGATACTTTAGGTGGTTAGATGAGAAACCCAACTCTAGTCAGTCATCACTAAGCAACAAATGCAGTGAACTTCCAAATGTTCTTGGGTTTTGCTTCTGAAAGTCAAATTTCTTCTTTTTCTTTGGTTTCCTACTTCACTATATCATATATAGTTGGTTTCTACCTAAATAATGAAAATAACTTTTAGAAACAATTGCTCATGAACTGATTCCCTACTTTGCTCATCTTTCCAGATGCCATACTTCATTTTTATATTACAATAATACATTTGTGATCAGATGTAATTTCATTTGCCTGCCACTTGCTGATCACACAAAGCTATGTGGATAAGATTTACATAATCCTTGCTCTCATGGAGATGAAATAGATTGGATTAAGTTATATCACATTCCTCAAATATACCTTACCTGCTTTTGTATTTTAATAACTGACAGCCTCTATTTAAATTAAAGCATTCAGCCATAAAAATTGTAAATCAGGTTTGTGATCTTTGAATGCTACCTACACCACCTTCTGATTTTCTTCACCTTAAGATATACACATATAATCTTATAAGGAATAATGACACTATTAAGATAGATGCACAGTACTAAACTTGAACCTGATGAGTTTAACTTAAGATAGTTTCATAAGCTTTACTTCTTCTGTCATAAAGATTAAACTTGCATGTCTGTAAACTGTTACGCTTTTTTCAACTTAGTATTATAGAAGTTTTTCTCCTTGGTTTACACAAAGAAAATGCTCCCCTTTTGAAGAAAGAAGTTTTCCAGAATTTTGCAATGCCATGACCGCAGGAAGTCTCTGTGCTACAACTGCATAGCTCTAGAGAAATAGACACCAATTTTCAAAGCATTTCTCTAAAGGAAAACTTGAGTGGCAATTCAGCAATTCCAAGGTCAGGAATCTTTCTCATTTGAGAAAGTTTCCCTAGAAATTAAATTTTCCCATAATATTACTATATACAAAATGAAGACAGTGAAGACAGTGAAGACTTTTTGTTATTTGATTAAGTTTTGATATCTCCATACAGTATTATGGTTGCTCTTAGATTTGAATAAGTAATTGAGGATTCCTGCACCCTATGGGGAGTTGGAATGAGGGAATGGGCATTTTCAACTGTGAGTGAAGCATCTATGCCTTAATTTCAACTTCCTAGGAAGAACTATTAAGACAAACATTTCAAAACTATTAATGATACAAAAAGGAAGCTTTTTCAAAGGCCAACACACTTGTTTCTGTAAAAGAATATAAATTTTCTCATGAGAATGCTTCCAAATGCCTTCTTTGGTTGCCAAAGTAGTACTACATAAATAAAAATTTAAAAATCCTTGAGTCCTTAAGTAAAGATAAGGTACAAGAATTGCATGAAAATAAAACAGGCAAAAGTCTAACCAATTTCTTCTTCATGGGTTCATGGTGATAGCAGACATAACATGAGCTAGGACTTGATTTAAAAAATGGAAAGTGTAATGTGTATTCTTCCCGCCAGCCTGGCCCAGAGCTGTGTCAACCCCAAATAATACAAAGAGACTCTAATACAATGTTGTCAACCAATGTCTGGGGCTTCTCATTGGCTAGTTCTGTCTTAAGTATTACCCATAATTACTACTATATATATATATATACATATATATATATATTTCTATAAGGTCTTATCTTACGGAGGACACCAACCTCAGGTGTCCTCTCTTCCCAGGATTACATGGCGATTCCCTAATCTTTACTACATTTCTCAGAATCCTCCTCAACTCCTAGTCCCATTTATATTGCTTTACTATTGGCCAACAGTGCTTTATTTATCAACCAATAAGACAAATATGTCGGGAAATTACCCAGGTATTTCATAGAACATTTACTGGACACCGAGAGGAATATAAGTTTATGTAGTTGGAAGAAAACTGGCAGTCCCTTATTTCTTGTTCTGGGGCTCACTTTCTCTTCTGTTTTTAGTGGCTGTAACACTATTTGGTCCCTCTAGATCAAACTTACCTTTCAGTTGCATGTCTGTTTATGATAATAGTGAGGATACCTATATTGCACATGACAATTTGCAATGTTTACTAAAAATTGTAGAGATAATTTCCTCTCTGTGGTAGAGCAAAGTGCTAGGAATAATTTCCATGAACAAGTTTTAAAAGTGTTCACAATTCTGAAAGGCAAATTCTATGATGTTGTTTATTTCTCACAGTGCTTCTTTAGTTTGACAGCCTACCTGGAGTTCATTAAAATGAGACTATTCTTTACAGTGTCTCTGATATTCATTGCCATCATGCAATGAGTTTTGTGGAGAATTAAAGACCCAGCCATTGATGATTAAGCATTTGATTACCTTAATTTTTTATTATAACAATGCAACTCATCAGAAATGAAAAGGAATCTCTCATATGAGAAAACAAACCCAAAATATCACTATTTCTTTTACAAGAAAATATTATACAATCATTTATTAAAACATTTCTTACTTGATATAGACTAGTTTATCACTAGCAAGTAGGGTAAAACTTTTTTGTCCAAAGGAAAAGTAGGAGAATTTAAGATCTTAATAATCTCAAAAGAAATTGAGGTAATGTTTGTATGCCTGCAATCCTGGGAATAAATAGGCCAATAGAGGATTTTAATGAATGTGAAATCTGCCTGTGCTACCTGGAAAGTTATAGGAGACGTGGTCTCTCCAGTAGAAAAGAGAGAATGAAGGAAGGAGTAAGAGAAAGAGGATACCAAAGAGAGAAAAGAGAGAGAGATAGAGTAAAAGAGACAGAGGAGGAGACAGGGAGAGAGGGGAGATGGAGAAGAGTTTACTTGAAAATTCTGGCAGCAGATTTGAAGCTAAGTCAGAATCTGCATGAGCTCAAAACTGTTGTAGACCACCTGGCAGAACCTAGAATGCAATGACAGCAGGTAGATTTCTATACTCTATGACTTGTCACTGTCTCAAGTTTCCAGTTCTGCCTCCCTCTTGTGCATGCACTACTCTGTTTGTCTGCCTTTATTGCCTCTCCATCATACACTTATTTAGTGTATTCTCACCCTCCCACCCTGAGTCTCAGGAGATGACCCGCACTGCTGGATCCTGACTGGCAGTCAAAATAGCATTTTCAAAGCAAAATTGCAATGTTTTCAGTACAAATTCATTTTTCTTAGCGATCTCCCTTAAGTTTAAGTGCAATAGTTCACTGCAAAACTGATATGGCCCTGCTCAGAGCTGCTTGAAGCCTGGTGACTGTGCACTGAGGACCTCATCTCAGTGGTCCAGCCAACCCAGAGACTGCCAAGGCCCTGGTACTAGTTCCACTTCCACCAACAGGAAGAGGAGAGCCATCAGCGTAGTAGACCCACTTGCACCCACCTGAAGGGAACCTTGGAACCATGCCTAGCAGGAGAGGGATAGACTATCCTGTACCCACTGGAAGAAGGGATGGGAAGAAGACAATATAAAAACACATTGAACAACACAAAAACCAACATGTCACCACCAGAGTCTAGGGACTCTACACCAGTAAGATATAAGCATCCCAACTAAGATGAAGCAGAAGGGAATGACCTTAAAAACAACTTCATAAAAATGATAGAGGCCCTCAAAGAAGATATGAGAAAATCCCTTCAAGAAATGGGATAAAAACAAACCAAGAAATAAAAGAAGTCAACAAATCTCTTAAAGAAAGCCAAAAAAACAGTCAAACTGAAGAAGGAAACAACTCAAACAGTTCAAGACTAAAAATTGAAATAGAGGCAATAAAGAAAGCAAAAACCAAGGAAATGCTGGAAATAGAAAAGCTGTGTAAATGATCAGGAACTAGAGATCAAAGCATAACAAACAGAATAACATAGAAGAAAAAATCTGAAGCATTGAAGATACACTAGGAGAAATAGATTCATAGATCAAAGAAAATCTTAAGTCCAACAAATACCTAACACCTAATACCCAGGAAATAAGGGGCACCATGAAAAGACTAAAGATAAGAATAATAAGTATAGAAAAAGGTGAAGAAAACCACCTCAAAGGTGCAGAAAACATATTCAACATAATCATAGTAGAAAACTTTCCCAACCTGAAGAAGGACATGCCAACAAAAGTACAAGAAGCTTACCAAACACCAAATAGACTGGACCACAAAGAAATTCCCACCACATAATAATCAAAACTCCAAAAATACAGAAGAAAGAAAGAATATTAAGAACAGCTAAGAAAAAAGGTCAAGAAACATATAAAGGTATATGTATCTGAATTACACCTGACTTCTCCATGGAAATTCTGAAAGCCAGAAGGTCCTGGTTAGAATTCTACCAACACTAAGGGACCACAAGTGCCAGCCCAGACTAATATAACCAGCAGAGCTTTCAATCACTACAGACGGAGAAAACAAGATATTCCATGACAAAACCAGATTTAAACAATACATACCCACTAACCTAGCCCTACAGAAAGTTCTGGAAGGAAAACTCCAACCCAAGGAAGATAACTACACCCACAAAAACCTCGGCAATAGATAATCCCACTTTATCAATAGCCAAAAGAAAAAACAGGTGGAAATTCACAGACAATTCCATCACCAACAAAAAAAATCCTAAACAAATAAGAATGAACAATCAATAGTCATTAATTTATTTAATATAAATTATCTTAACTTGCCTATAAAAATATATAGGCTAACAGAATGGATACAAAGACAAAATCCATCCTTCTGCTGCATACAAGAAACACACCTCACTCTCAGAGACATAGGATTCCTTAGAGTTAAGGGCTGGAAAAACATTTTCCAATCAAATGGACCCAAGAAAAAAAGCTGGTGTAGCAATCCTTATATCTAACAAATTAGATTTTAAACTAAAATCAATCAAAGGAGATGAAGGATATCATTTCATATTCATCACCAGAGAAGATGAAGTCTCAATTCTGAACATCTATGACCCAAATACAAAGGCATCCACATCCATAAAAGAAACATTACTGAAACTCAAATCGAACATAGAACCTCACACACTTATAATGGGAGACTTCAACACCCCGCTTTCACCATTAGACAGGACCATCAGACAGAAACTTAACAAACAAAGGAACTAATAGAAGTTATGACCCAATTGGGTTTAACAGATATCTATAGAACACTCCATCCAAACAAAAAAAGAATATACCTTCTTTTCAGCTCCACATGAAACCTTCTCTAAAATACACCATATACTTGATAACATACAAAAATTAAACAGGTACAAAAAATTGGAATAACCTAACTCCTTGTATCTTACTAGACCACCATGCTTTAAAATTAGAATTCAACCACACAAAGTGTAGAAAATTTACAAAACCATGGAAATTGAACAATGTGCAATTGTACCATTTCTAAGTTAAAGAAGAAGCAAAAAAAGGAATTAAAAACTTCCTAGAATTCAATGAGAATGAAGACACAACATATCCAAATTTATGTGACACCTTGAAAGCAGTGCTAAGAGGAAAGATCATAGCACTAAGTGCGCACATGAAGAAACTGGAGAATAGTCACACTAGAGAATTAACAACACAACTGAAAGCTTTAGGACAAAAAGAATCAAACTTACCCTGGAGGAGTAGACACCAGGAAATAATCAAATTGAGGGCTGAAATCAATAAAGTAGAAACTAGGAAAACAATACAAAGAATGAATGTAACAAAGAGTTGGTTCTTTGAGAAAATCAACAAGATAGACAAAATTTTATCCAAACTTATCAAACAGCAGAGAGTGAACATGCAAATTAACAAAACCAGGAATGAAAAGGGGGACATAACGATAGACACTAAGGAAATTCAGAGAATCATCAGGTCATACTTTGAAAACCTGTATTCCTCAAAATTTGAAAATCTAAAGGAAATGGACAATTTTTTATAGATATCACTTACCAAAATTAAATCAAGAACAGATAAGCAATTTAAACAGACCTATAACACCTAATGAAATAGAAGCAGTCATTCAAAAGTCTCCCATCGAAAATAAGCCCAGGGACAGATGGTTTCAGTGAAGAATTCTACCTGAAACTCACAGAGCAGCAAATACCAATTCTCCTCAAAGTATTCCACACAATAGAAGCATAACGGTCATTGCCAAACTCATTTTACGAGGCTTCAAAAACTTTGGTACCCCAGCCACACAAAGATACAAATAAGAAAGGGAACTACAGATCAACATCCCCCATTAACATTGATGCAAAAATACTCAATAAAACACTGGCAAATCGAATCCAAGAATACAGTAAAAAAAATCATCCAGCATGATCAAGTAGGCTTCATCCCAGGTACGCAGGGATGGTTCAACATATGAAAATCCATCAGTGTAATTCACCATATAAACAAACTGGGAATCAAAATCACATTATTCTGAAAAAGCATTTGACAAAATCCAACACCCCTTCATGATAAAGTTATGGAGAGATCAGGGATAACAGGAACATACCTAATCATAATAAAAGCAAGAAATAGCAAACCAACAGCCAACATGAAAATAAATGGTGAGAAACTCAATGCAATTTCTCTAAAATCAGGAACAAGACAAGACTGTACACTGTCTCCAAACATCTTCCATATTTTACTTGAAGTTCTAGCTAGAGCAATATGACAAGAAAAACACATCAAGGGGATAAAAATTAGAAAAGAAGTCATACTCACTATTTGAAAATGATATGATAGTTTACATAAGTGACCAGAAAAACTCTACCAGGGATCTCTTACAGCTGATAAATACCTTCAGCAAAGTGGCTGAATAAAAAACTAACTCAAAAATCAATAGCCCTACTATACACAGATGATAAATGGACTGAGAAAGATATCAAAAAAATCACCCTTTACAATTGCCCAAAACAACATAAAATACCTTGGGGTAATGCTAACCAAACACATGAAAGACCTGATTAACAAGAACTTTGAGTCTTTAAAAAAAAGAAATTAAAGAAGATACCAGAAAATGGAAAGATCTCCCAAGCTCAAGGATAGGTAGGATCAAAATAGTAAAAATGGCAATCTTGCCAAAAGCTTTCTAGAGATTCAATGCAATACTCATCCAAACCACAGCACAATTCTTCACAGACATTGATTTTTCTTAGTCATTTCACTGTGCTGCGTTCCCACTTAATTTCTATTTCTTCACATTCTCTTCGGTGTCTGCTTTGTAATAAACCTAAAGAAGGAAATGAAAGGCCATTCCCAAGAAAACTTAAAAAAGCTAAAACGGGAGCTAGATCATGGAACTAGTTTCTGTGATCCAGGACTGGCCGATTAATATTATGAATAAGGTTATATTAACAAAAATAACCTATGGCTTCAATGCAATTCCTCTATGAATTTAGTAATGTGTTTCATAGAATCAGAAAAAAATAGTAGTACAAGAATAATATGGACACATAAAAGAATGAAAATAACTAAAGACACTCCAAAGAGAAAGAGCATAGCTGGAGGTATTATAATTCTTGTCCTCACAATGTATTGAAGAACTATAGCAACAAATTTAAGTGTAGGGTTGTCTTAAAAGACATGCAAAGTAAGAGAGCAAAATAGAGAATACGCAAATACCACACAGCCACAGATTCTCTGGTTTTTTTTTTTTTTTTTTTGGTTTTTATGAGACAGGGTTTCTCTGTATTGTTTCGGAGGCTATCGGTCCAGCCCGGCCTCGAAGTCACAGAGATCCGCCTGCCTCTGCCTCCCGAGTGCTGGGATTAAAGGCGTGCGCCACCACCGCCCGGCCTATTCTCTGGTTTTTTCAAAATTATCAAAAACTTATAGTGACAAACAAAATTGTTCATTGAATTATGCTAGCAGAATTGAATATACAAAAGAGTGTATCACATTGTTCAGAATGGATATCATTAAAAAATTTTTGTCATCAAAATCTAATTTTTGTATTGTAGATCAGAAAAACTATATTCGTAAATTTCCATCTATTTTCAAAGTGTGTTAATACTTAAGGTCTTAAATAATTTGTTATATTATCATTTTAATTTGTCTCCAACCAAATATTTATCACTCATTTGTATCCTAATTACTAAAATTTTGAATTATTAAACTCATAAATTGCCAAGGTTGATGAAAATTACTTTGAAAAATATCTAGGTTTTGAGAATAATATTGTCAGTACATTTGTTTTAAATGTATTAGAGTAACAACAAAACTATGAGAAATTCAAGTTCTTTCTAGCAATGAAAAGAACTTGAAAAGTAGAAATTCAAATCCTTTCTCTTACTCTATGTACTTTTGTTACATTATAGAGGGATATCTCCCTGTGTGTAATTTATTAAAATGCATTAGAAGAATATATTTGAATCTTAACAATCCTACAGGTCAAGCAACTACTTATAATAACCTTTTAGAGCATATATAACTCTCACTAAATGATCACTCATCATTGAGTCTCAAATACGAGGTGAATCTTATTTACATACAAAGTTCAACAACTGTGGTTGTTCGACTGAAAATGCTCTGGTAGAGCAATCAATATGAACACTTTAAGTATTTCATCACTCAATTGGTTTACCTGTTTGAGAAGTATTAGGAGCTATAGGTGGTGGGAGAGTAACACTGGAGGCTGGATTCCAAGGTTTCAAAAGACATTGACCCTTCCCATGGTCTTTCTCTGCCTCCTGTTTGCTGAACAAGATGTAAGCAGCAGCTTCTCTGGCCATGCCTATGTCCTGCTGTCACAGTCTCTAAGACTTTGAAACCAGAAGCCCTATATTATGTGATTTATTTTATCATTTTCTAAGTGTATGGTATCATAACACATAAATACAAAGGTAAATAAAGTAACAAAGTTGTAATGATTTAGCTCAACAGGAACAGACATTTGCTGTTAATCCTGAAGACTTAAGTTTATCTCCAGGAACTACAGGTGGAAGGAGAGGACTGACTCCATCAAGTTGTCCTTTGAAATCCATATACAAAGCCTGTCAAATTTGAGCATGTACATTTGTGCTGCATGTGTATATGCACACATACAGACAAAACTAATTACACATTTCTTTGCAGTAAGGAAAAGAATTATCATCTCTCTCCTTGTGGAACATATGTGTTATCTGGGCATACCAAGTGATAAAAAAAAATCAAGTGTTCAAGAAAGAGATGCTATGAAGCCTAAGTATTGTACTCTATTGAAGGTCATTACCACATTATTTTATAAGGCTCCCTACACATCTATTGCTTGAACATCAGTAAGCAAAGACAGAACAGTAGCTTGGTTCCTAGAAGTAAAGTAACTTGTGTCTGGATTCTTGGCCTTTCTTTTCCAGGAGCTATCAGAAATGGGAGCCAGGAGAGAGATTTATGAATTACCTCAGACTCTTTAACTAAACACTTAATGGTAACATTTAACAAAAACCAGCTTTGTGGAACTTAGGAAGCTTACCTTCTCCTTCTCATTCTTTATTCCTGTGGAAAACCTTGATCCATCTTCCACACGCTTATATAAAATGCAGCCAAAACACCCATCCATATACACGAAAAATAACAAAAATGAAAAAAAATGTGTTGACCAAATTTTCCTGACATTTACTCAACTAAGTTTTCTGAGAGTCCTATTCCCTTTTCCATGGAATCCACCACGAAAAACTCAGTGGTGTGCTGTAAGAGAAGGATGTATGGTTCTTGTAATTTTTTTCCTCATGCTACTAATGCAATTTTCCAAAAAGAGAATGGGCTCCAAAAAGCCATTCAAGTACCAGGGATAAATCCTGGTCCCAATTCCAGTGGCTCAAGAAACTGCCCAAGCCACACAACTGTCATCCACATTCAGAGGGCCTAGTTGATCCTATCCTATGCAGGCCCCCAAGCTGTCAGTTCAAAGTCAGCGAGCTCCCACTTGTTCAGATCAGCTGTTTCTGTGGGTACCCCCAACACGGAATTGACCTCTTTGCTCATATTATTGCTACTTTTGGAGACATATCTAGTTCAGCCTAGATAAAGGGGGGAGGGCCTTTGCCCTGCCTCAAAGTGATGTGCATCACTTGTTGACTCAGCATCAGAAGACTTACCCTCTCTAAGGAGAGAATGTACGGTGGGGTGGGGAAGAGGTGGGGGAGCAGGAGTAGGGTATCGAAGGAGAACTGGGATTGGTATGTAAAATAAGAAAATACTATTTTAAAATAATAAAGATTAAAAACATGCAATTTTAAAAAGCTATAACAGCCAATGAATTATAGTTAACTTTAATTCATTCTACTACTCTTAGTACCACTTCTATTGGATATTGTGATTAATCAGTTGTAGCAAATCTTGTTTATGTGTTTCCAATAAATTTCATTGATTGACTCAAGGTTATTTCTTGTATATTATCATAACCTTGATAATTTTCATTTTCTTTTTATTTTATCTTTTTTAAAATCATCTTGCGTATCAATCAAATATATTTAAAACTAATTACTTTTTCTAATACTATTAAAGTTCTAAGCAGTTCAATACATATTGCTTATCCTATAAATTATGGTGTGAGTTATCTACTGTCAATACTTAGAAAACAAGGAACTGACAAGAAAAAAAGTCAGAGAAAATTATTTCCTCCATTCCCCCTTTAAAGTGAGCCAACAATTTAAACCATTCCATTTTAAATTCATAAGCATGTATAAGGCATCTAATGAATTACTGAAGAATGAAAATACAATGCAGTTGAGTGAGGGCTGAATTAAAGAAGCAGAACAATGACCCATGGCTTTTTTTTTGAGCAACTTGTCAGAAAAATAAACATGGTCACTACCTATACATAAAATTCTCCAGGCATTTTGATGAATCTCCCAAATTTCTTGAGGTGCTGTTCCCACATGCAAAAGTGTCCACACACAAAAAAAACCTCCTCTCATTTTGCCCTGAAGATGTAAGAAATATTTGCATTGGTATTGTGCTTTGGCTTTGCAATTTTCTAGTAAGCCTGTTTTCTCCTGAAATGAAAATAAATAGTTTAAGCAAGTGACAACAAAGAAATGCTCTATGTGTATTCCCTCCAAATGATTCAATTAGTGTTGCAATGAATATTTATGGGAACTCCCTGGGATCCCTGGCTCTGTCACATAAAGCTATTTGTTTCAGTGTTCTCCTGTGTACATTTGGGCAGAGATTGATGAAACACTGTAGTTAGTCTAAACTGACAGATTCTTTTTAATAAATCTATCTTGTGAAGAATACCAATGTATACATTTAGAAGTCCACATTATCTCATGAAAGTATAAGACAAATCTATAATAATCTTGTGGGTTATATTTCCAATTCTGCCTTACAAATAGGAAAGTATTTGAATAAGGAAAAAAATCAAGCTGGGCCCTTCATACCTATTAGGTCATTTCTTAATTATATCTATAATATCACTAGCATAAGTTGGAAACATAGTGCAGAAACATGTATCAAGAAGTAGGTATAATAAAATAAAGCTGGCTTTCATTCTGTTTATCTGATCCTCACTGTGGTTCCCAGTTTATGCCATATTACTTACTTCTGTCCACTTAAATGTAGAGAAAGATAGTGCCTAAATAAAAAAAATCCTACACACGAAGTCATGTTATGGGAAAATCCTGCTAGATATAAAAACCTATGGCCCATATAGTTCTCTCTGAGATTTCCATTGGAAACAAGCAGTGCCAAAACATGAAGGCATCAATGTGCAAATTGGGACAAAGGGAGTGGAAGAGGTAGACTCTGCTTAATCATCGGTAGGCATACGTCGTACAAAGACAGCAATTACTGGAGTGAAGCTGGATGTTGTTAGATAAAAACATCTTAATTAAGAAAATGGAAAACAAGTCTAACTTATGAATGGAGACTAGATAGGCAATATATTCTAGTAGCACTGTAGTAATTTCTGGGAGAGCATGGTGTCTTATTGTTGTGCCCATGCCATCATGCACTTCTCAACCTTCATCAAAGTATCTTGCTTTGCAGCAACAGGTATAGACACAAAGATTCAGATAGGTCAACCTTCAGAGAATGAGAGGCTCTAGAGTCTTCTGCCATCAATAGAACATGTATATCACATCTCTTCTTACAAGGTTCAATGATCTTAATGAACGATGAGATGGGAAGAATGTAAGAGCTGCAGGAAGAGGTTGGCTATACCAAAATAGTGTCTTATAAATAAAACTTGGCAGTTGTACATATGAATTCACAGGAGCTATTACAGCTTACAAGAGACTTTCTAAGATCAAGCCAGAGAAATCCCTGGAATGGAAGCAAGAGGTGATCTTTTATCCCTACTACAAGTTGAGGAGCCATTATTGTTATTTGATAACTGTGGGGAAATGGAGACTCCATTTCTTTAAGGATATGGTGCCCAGTTGGTCAATTGCACTCTAATGGATGGCCCCACTCTCAGGAACATATACACAGTACATATGAAAATTGATGTTATTTACAAAATAATGGTGAGTTAAAGCCTGAGGTGAATTATGGTGGGAGCAAATCTGGAAGGAACTAGTGGGAGGGATGGTGGATTAATATGATCAAAATATATTGTATGACATTTTCAAAGAATTATTAAAAGAATTTAATCATGCACAAAAAGTATATTACATTTTAGATGACGAAATATAGTTACCTATGCTTAAGTACACCAAATATTCCAATGTCTGTTGTGAGTGGGTAAGACACATATGCAGAAAGTTATGAAAGGTTATATCATCACTCTAATCTAATTATTTAAGATCAGTTAGAAAACAAATGTACAAATATAAAACAGTTGTTTACTAAATGTATTTATACTCATGATGATTTATTATAGGAATTATGATATTGCACAAGTACCATGGAATTATTCTCACCATTAAAAAAGTTACTGATTTACTACAGGTATATATTTAATAAATACCTGTACCCATGCTACACAAAACATGACAAATGGTAAAGCGAATTAAAATATAGGATTTTAATTAATAAAATTTATATGTAAATGGGAGGAAGAGACCCACAGATAATGTGCTGCCTCTACTCCAGCAGTGATCATATAATCATAGCTCCTTATAGAGGAGTGGTGCCTCATGAACATTTATTTCCCTTATCCAAGCTGGAGTGCTTACTGGCTAGATCTCATGCAGGTATTCAGCTTACAAACACAGTTGCAGGAGCTCATGTATGCAAACTACCCGATTATGTCATGAAAACAGTATACAATAACAATCTTCCCTAAACTCTCACTCTTAGGATCTTTCAACTCTTTTTTTTCTTCAGCATTCCCTGAGACCCAGTGCAGAGTGAGTTTGATATAGACTTTCTATGTAAGATTGATCCTTCTTCAATTTTTCTCTGCCTTTTGAGTAATTGTGAAACTATGTAGTATACTGTGCTCTAATTGCTGATACAATACACCCATACCCACTGAAGAGCACTAATTGGATTCAGTATGCATTTTTTAAAGGACAAAAAGAATACATTACTTCCAGAATGGCTGGGGAAGTCAAGCCCAATATTAAAGAGTACTAGGGGATACTTTTGATCATAGCACACTGTTTGTCAAACAACCAAAGAAAATTAAAATAATGAGGAAGCAACCAGTTGTTTCAATTAACCAAATGCTGGTTGCAAAAGCATGACCTGAGTTGTACTCCCAGTACTCATGTAAAAAGTCTGTGTGACGTCAGCTTGTAATCCTCGTAAATGGAGGCAGAGACCTGATGGTCTCATTAGCCAATCTTTCCCAGTGGTTCATTAAGAGCCTTGTCTCATGAAAGGTACTGGAAAGTGATTGAGAAAGTCCACTCAACTGGACTTCAACTCTGCTTACACATGCAAATATGTATACACCCACAGCCACCTGTTAAATCACATGGACACATATGTACATATATGTGTATGCACAACAACTTGATCTGGAATTAATGAATTGTGGAACTGCAAATCTTAAATTATATCACTGAAATTAATAGTCTTTATTGTATGCATGGTTATGATAGCCAAATAAGCATATACTAAAAATCTTTGTGTGTACAGTCCAAATGCAACCCCCCACACACACACATGCATGAAAAACCTAGATTTCAATGTCTAAATCATCCAGGTGTATCCTTTGTACCTATTATGTTTCAGACACTGTGCTAGTTTCAATATAAGCATTGCTTTTTTAAAGAACTATATATTCAAGGAAAAGGCAGGCTAAATACTAAAATAAACACTGATAAGATAGAAAAAAGAAAAGCCTCATCATTAACTAAAAACTTAGGTGATGATTTTGGGCTCTTTCATGTATTTATAGATAATAGAAGTAGAATTAGAAACTGAATGGGGTAAAGGTTCTACTGTGAAAGGAAACAAAACCTGGCTTCTATCATGGTATCAGCAGGCTTCCCTGGATGGCTTTCCAGAAGACAACATAAATACAAGGGAATCAAACACAGCGCAATGAATGCTGCCTTCTCAATAAGATGTTTACTGAGCAGTGGATCATAAAACAAATCATGGGTACTGTGTTGGGAATCTCAACAAAACTTGGACCATTAATAAAACTAATGGTTAAATTAGTAAGACACTAAGTTTTGCTATGGAGCAGGAAGAAACTACAAGTGTTCTGTCAGTTTTTCAATCACAGAAACAGAAGGACAAAACTGGAGAAAGAAGCTTCAGTGAGTATCGCCAACCACCAGCCCTTCATATATGATATATTTCAGAACTGTTTTGATTTTCCAGTTATTTTCCTGCAACAATGTTTTAGTTTAATGCATTTCACTAGAAAGTTGGGATTTTTGGCAGAAAGTATTGATTTAACATGTTTAATTAGAATGTGCAATAGTAGTTTCACACTGATTCCAAGGTGTGTCATTCTGTTATTTCTTCTCGTTTCAAAGGTTAAATATTCTCAGACTGAATTGCAGAAACTGCTACAAGTCACCCTTGGTGTTAAATAATTTTAAATGGAAACCACAAAGTAATCTTTAAATGTAACTTGTGAGTAAACATATACTATCACACAATGTGATACTAATTCAATTCAACTGACAAAGGACACAGGGAATTAGCAAAAAACACTAGATTCTGCTCCAGGGTGTTCAGATGAGGCCACGATATACAGGGAAATGAATATTCATAACTGATGATGCATGTTAATAGCTCCTGAAAGTTTCAATTGAAATAAAAAGCAAAATATGCATGCCAAAGTGGAATCTACAGGAGAGATCAAGGCATCAAATGTTTTTGTACTATGCAGGTAGGGTTCAGAGTTCAAACAGGGCCCACAGCATGGCCACATCTGAGCTGCTTCCTTTATACTGACTTCCAAGAAATAACTATCCAATGAGGGAATTCTTCCCATTTTCTTTTCCTTTTTCAAATAAAAGGATTTATGAAATATACGCTTACATTATGTTAACAGTCGATGTTTTTCTGTGGAACTTGTTTCGTGACTGTAATGACCTTTTGTATTTAATAATTCATATGTATATGCATCTATCTCATTCATTCTTTCACAGAAATATTTTATTACTTTCAAGTTTGTTATAAAGTAGTTGATGAAGACTAAATACACTATGAATTTGAAGTTAATAAAATGTAATGATGACAGGGACTTTAAATAAATGGACCACAATGAATTCTTGAAGATATTCTACTTGAAGAGATATTTTTCTCTGATGGATCATGACTTCTGCTGTATGAGTTGTTTTCCTATAATGTAGGTGCTTAAACTCGGCTATTTTTTTTTCAATCCAAATTCTAGAATTGGAAAACCTAGACAAAGTATTTTTGTGGAGTTAGTATCTGTTTCTTACCTGCGAGAGACCTCAAGTTGAAAGGACTGAAAGCTAAGAAAGGATAAATAGTAGCTGGAAAACTGCAGCACTTCCTGAGTGCAGCTCTCTATATGGGCAAGGTGCCTGAGTTGAAATGACTCCAACACTTGAGCTGCCAATTACAATTCCTCAAATCACAGCTATATAAGTTCCTGGATTCGGCCTGGCGTTGGTGGCGCACGCCTTTAATCCCAGCACTCGGGAGGCAGAGGCAAGCGGATCTCTGTGAGTTCGAAGCCGGGCTGGACCGATAGCCTCCGAAACAATACAGAGAAACCCTGTCTCGAAAAAACCAAAAAAAAAAAAAAAAAGTTCCTGGATTCTTCAAACCAGACATCTTTTCCATTGTGTGAATTCTTACATACCAGTTCCAAAAGGAAGCATTAAAAGTTCAGCCAATTAAAAGGAAGCCAAATACAAAATATGATGCAGCATGAGATGCAAGCCTTGTTTCTACCATTCTTCTTGAGACAATCCTTTAATACAAGTTATTAATAAAGATTGATCTAAGGGAGGAATGACAGAGTACCTAGGACTATCTTCTAAAACATCTAAAGTCATCCATGAAAAATGTAAACATTAATGGAAAGATGCATAGAAAATCAAGAATTAGGTAGCGATATTGCCTGCTTGAAAATGAAGCGATTAACCAAATGCCTAAAATGCAATGATTGGGATTGTAGTTAGAGATTTCAAGGGATACTTTGCTATACTGTGGGTCACAGGATATCTGTACCTTATTTCTGGTTTCAGTAAGTTATCAAAAGACTTATTATGGGTAGCTGGTACTTACTTAAAATCATTTTGAGGGTAGCCATATCCGTAATGCTCTGTGCTGAGGCAAGAGTCCAAAAGATATGCTTTTGTTGGTTGGTTTTCACCTTTTTGTTTTTGACACAGGATCTTGCTGCATTGCCCGGACAGGGCTGAAACTCATGTTAAATCAAAGTAGCTTTTATTTGTGCTGTCCTTTAGCCTCTGTGTCACAAGTAGGCAGATTACAGACACAAGCTACCATGATACAGAGTACAACAGAAGCTGTAAACATGAAAACATAAAAATGTATAAATGAGTTGATCTTTAAGTGGAAACTCAAATCCTTTTCCAGCACTCAAGCTCAGCGAACGGAGTCTGATCTTTATTCTCAGCCAGGAAATCTCAAACCAGGCTGCTTTAATAATTTGAATATTATCATAGTATTTTATACATATCTGCAATTTCCTTACAATTATTAATGAAACTGACATTAATATTGTCCCAAACTATTTGTATTCTGACACTTTTACATGACACTTAGAACAAAGCAAAATTCATTTGTGAAATAATAGTTGAAGATAGTCTAAAATGATCAAGTATCTTATCAAATGCAAAACTGAAATGACATTTAAATATTTGAATAATTAATATGTCACATATTGATTTTCAGTTGATGTTCATATACTATACTGTGTATGTAATTTTATATATTACTAGATGTGCATCTTAAAATGTTTTCTATGAAAGGAATAATCCAATAATCAAAAAAATATTTATTTATGTCCTTCCGAAACTACTGCCAAATATTTTTGCAGAGCTACTGCCTCCTGTGGATTTTAGGATGTGTCATGTAGTGACAGAAAAAGAAATGGTTGCTTAAAATGTTCCATGCCAATCAGAAACAAACTTTATTATAAATTAATGCTTTGGAACACTGGCACTGTTTTAAAGTCAGGTATTAGTGTGGATATAACTTATATTTTTGCAACATGGATTATTAAACCAGAACTTAAAACTTTGCCAGGAAAAATTGTTTAGAGTCAGAGGGAAAAATTACATCTTATTTAGTCACTGTTTATGTGACTGAGCATATATAATCAATTGAAATGACTGTAAAGGACACTAGCGCATATCAAAAGGGTAATAAAATCTGAAGCATGCTGTCTAGGGAGATAGGCAACTGAGTTATTCCTTAAGTAATCAGTGTTATCCACATTTTCCTGAATCTACTTAGCCTTAATGCTACCCAGAGGGAAAAGGTCCTCTTATTCCTACCCAAAATCTTAAGTCGTACCAGAATATCATGTCATAATTTGTTTTGTGAGGGCATTCAGAATAAAGCATGAGTTTTAAAAAAAACCTTCAAATACATAGAATGTCATATTAACTATCTAAAATATATTAAAACGTGGTGAGGATATGAAAGTCAGAATTTAAATATATTTCTATTGTTTTTCTTTAAATGTGCATTTGACTAGTACTTAGAAAACATTCATTTTGTTCTTATCTATCATATTGAAAAGGGAGCTATGGATCTTTCTAACTTGAGACTATGCAATTGCTTTCTTGTGTAGCAGAGGGGAATAAATACAGAGACCCACAGTCATTCTATAAGAGGGAGAAGGAGCTTAGAACACACAGCTGTAAACGGGATTTCTCTATCAAATCTCTCCCCTGAAAAATCAGGGGACCCCATGGAAGAGGGATCAGAAGGAGTAAAAGTGCCGTACTGGTTGGAGAACACCACGAGAACAAGGCCTTCTAAATCAATGGATCAAGGCTCATATCGACTCACAAATAATGAGTATCAAACACAGGGTTACACAGCTGCATCAGGTCCTTAAGATTGGTATTTTTACGGGACTACTACGTGTGTGTGAAAGAGTGGGTCTATGATTCTTGTGCCTTCTCTTGAGGTTGTTTTCCTTTTGTTCAATTTGCTCTGTCTAGTGATGAGAAAGATTACCATATACAAGATAGGGATGTCATATGTTATTTTATTAGGGAGAAATCACTTACGTGGGAAGCCAAGAACTGAGGTCATCACCCCAAGAGAGCCTGCTCCTCTTCCTCCCAGCTCTTCATCTCCCTGCCTTCTCCCACAAACCCGTGGTCACGCCCAAAAGGCTACAGGTACATGTACATCTCTCCCTACAATTCTCCTTTTAGTCTAAAGAAAAGATTTAGGCTTGAAACAAAATTGTGTCAATATACAAAATGTCTCAAACATATATAAAGCATATACACATAGAAGCTGATAATTTAACTATACCCTATCCTTAAGCATACCTATCCCATCTAAACCTTAAATTTATCTGGAACGGGCATGGTTAGGGTTACAGGTATGTGATCCCTCCCTGCAGTCCAGCATTGATGCTATGCCTTGGTTTTATCTTATGATATTTTGTCAAAAATTATACTCTTTAATAACAGAGAAAAATGACACCAACATGTGTTCTTATAATTCTTTGCTGATTTTATCTGTTGGCGATCAGTCGGGATGCTATTTCCAGTACATTCCTGCCATGAAAAGCAGGTTCTAGAAGGAAATCCTGCCGTGAGGTTCCACCTCGAAACTGTGTTGCTTCAGAACACACTGTTACATCTGAGATCAATACTCAACAGTCAACACCCAGCTCCCAAAACTTTTGGTCATGACTCCACATGAGTTCCATAGCTGAATATCAGGGCAATGAAAAATCTGTCCAAAGAATGAGATTTTAGAAAACGAAACTCCCAAAACATTAATTCAAATATATCAATAAACCAAGATATTTCCTAAATGCTATCCAGTGCACTTTTCAACCTAAATATCTATCGTTCACAATCTGCACTGGGCATGACATCAACATAGCAATGCAAGCCTCTGTTTCCCCCAAACAACCCAGCTCATACTTAAGACAACTAGAAATGATCAACTACACTGGTTTTCAGCATTTATACCCTTTTTGCCTTGGCTGAAATATACTGATTTCATTAAAACAGTTCTTTAATATCATCCCTTCTTTGTTTTTTCTATGTATATCAAATTAATACAGCTTTGACCTATATTATGTTAGAATGTTTCATTTTGAAAATTGTATTCTAAACTGCTTACACGAGTTTTGTAAAATATTTCAATGAAGTTTGGCTTGAGTTTTAGGATAGAATTTCTAACAGCTTCTGAAATGTTCCCAGCATACTCTGTTTTTTATTTTGCTATGTGGGATGTAAAGCATTAGAATTAGCACTAACTATTAAGAAGTCAAAGTATCAATCAACTCTCAAGAAGGTAACGATGCACTATGCCTGCTGTGCTAAATATTCAGTTGTGACTTAATAATTTATGTAAATTATTCAGATGCACCCACGTTGTTTATGTAAATTTTCTTCAACATTTAAGAATTCATAAATTTATATCATAGCAAGGAATTACTTTAAAGGAAATATATAAATTATTAAAATAATTTTTATCAATTCAGTATATATGATGCATATACCTATATTCACTGGACACTTTAGCAATTCTTAATGCTTGAGATAGGAAATAGAGTACTTGTCTCCAAATGAGAAGTTGAGACTTAAAACCCACTTTGGAAACAATTCGTCATGATTGTATGTGCACTAGTAGTCTAGGTTTTTGAGGGGCAAAGACATAGATCTCTTGGCCTCTTTGTTGAGCTAGGAGAGTCTACTTGCCATATTCTAGGCCAGTGAGGAATCTGTTCACCAAGGGGAAATGTACTTTGACATTATCTTATGGTTCAAATGTATGTGTCAACACATACACTCTTATATTCACACACGTTTATCTGCAACACACACACACACACACACCAGTGGAGGAAAGAGATACAGAAAAAGAAACAGAGAGAACAAAACATTTTCTTGGTTTAAGAGAGGTCAGAAGTAGAAAATACCATAGAAACTTTAGTATAGTTTAGAAAAACAGGACTCAGATTCTGTACTGAGGGGAGTTGATAGTTGCAAACCACCACCTGGGCAGGAATGAAGATCAAAGGTGTTAGTAGGGTAGGTGCTAAATAACCTAACTTTAGATTGCTATCAGCTATTCCTGTGAGCCCAGGTTCTATTCATTAAGAAGCTGGGGAGGGCATGGATTATTCTTAAAAATGGCTGGCAATATTTACAAGAGGTTCTAAATAACAAATATCGCTCCCTGACAATTCCTCCCTTTTTTTCCAAGTAAGAAGGTAAGCTATTGACACTATCTCACCACAAGTGGGAGCAGGGATCCTGGTCCTCCTGGATGGTTATGTGACATATATCCTGGAGCAGGCTAACCCAGCCTTTGCAGGCAAGCTTGCTCAGGCCAGTCACGATGTCCTTTTGCGGAGGGAAGGATTTTTATGACATGGACCTTCATGCAACCAGGTACACCCCCATGAAGCCCAGGATAGGCATCTTTGGCGGCCTCTTCACTGCACTCACAGGGTGCAACTCTGTGGGAAACGCTTTAATTTTGTCAAAAACATAAGGGGGTCTCCCTGGGAAGTGCCCCCCTTGTGGGTTGACACATTCAAAAGGATCACAGCGACCATGATCATGAGTTTGGGTAGGCTTTGCCATCAGGGAGTCGATCTGTTGACAGATAAAGTCAGTTAACCTCTTGATGGCCCAAGGGCCAAATGCCAGCAAAAGGAAAAAGCCAGCAAGGCATCATAAAATGGAAGGGAGTAGGGTGGTAAGCCAGAGTGAGGATGAGAACCAATTTTGGAATCAGCCTAGTTCCTGTTCTCACTGTTTCCTTCTTTTTTCTAGCCTTACTACTATGACCTTGGCCATACTGTCATTTGATGTTCCTGTGTGATCTGTATAGAAGCAGTATTCCTCTTTAAGGGCTGCACAATTTCCTCCTTGTAAAAGCAACAGGTCTAGGCCTCATCTGTTCTGGAGGACAACCTCTGAGAAGGAGACTAAGGATTTTTTGAGGCTGGTGATGTCCTTTTCTAAACTTTGGATGTCAATATCTATAAAGGTTTGGAGCTCTGAGTAGTGGTGGTTTGAAATCCCAGTGCCTGATCCCATGGATCCTAGCCCCCAAAGCACATCTGTTTAGAATAATAGTTAAGGCATGGAACTAATATAACTAAAATGTACAGCATAGGGTTCGAATTTAGCAGGGGTGAATAGATGCAGGTGTAAGGCCATCCTGACAGGCCTACTATGCATCATTCTCAGGGATCAGATAA
Source organism: Mesocricetus auratus (assembly GCF_017639785.1). NCBI lineage: Eukaryota > Metazoa > Chordata > Mammalia > Rodentia > Cricetidae > Mesocricetus > Mesocricetus auratus. The sequence goes on along the minus strand of NW_024429204.1, from coordinate 12,522,190 downwards.
GCAGAGTTAGTATCAGGGAAGAGAGTGAGGTTGCAGAGGTGGGAATGGGTTGATGGAATTTGGAAACTCATTTTCATCCTCCCCTTTGTCCTTTGGCCTGGGCTGGCCTGTTGTAGTTCTTCTCTGGTTGCTTTCCTCTCCTGCATCCTGGGCACCAAGCTGGTCCCCTATTTTTTTTAAGTTCCTTCTGGCCTGATATCTGAACAAATCTTAATAAACTCATCTGTGCCACTTTCCTTACTACAAGTTTTCATCAGGACCTGGCATGCTCTATTAGCAGTCTGATGAGTTAGTTGTCACAATCAAATGTTTAACACCTGTGTCTCTCCTTATTTTCGTTGATGCCTGTATTAGCCTAGTGACAAAATTTTTGAAATAACTCCTCAGGTCCTTGCCTGCTCTTTCTAAAGCCTTTAACCTGAGTCTTGGCATCTGGAAACTTGTTACAATTTCTCTTGGCAGCTGTGCCAATCTGTGTATATATTGCTATCCTAAAACTTAACTGTTGATTTATCTTTGTATTGTCCTTCCTCAGTGAGCACCTCATAAGAGACGGGAAGATTTGGGGCTCTATTTTTTCAGCTATGTTTTGACACTGCTCTGTAAATTCCTCTTTCCATCACAAATTAGTTCCCTTTGGCTGGGCAGGCCTTGGCTCTCAGCTCCCAATCTACTGTGGGTAAGGTTTAAATAGCAATATTTTTATTAGCATCTGGACATAACTGACGTTGGTCTATAATGAATGAGAGCTATCTTTAGTCCCTTTAACTTTTTATATGGTATGGGCACACACACCCTGCCTATTATTCCCTGATCCCTATGTTCTGTCATAGGAAATGTCTGCAATCCCTGCACATCTTTTTGTTGTTGTTGTTGTTGTTGTTGTTGTTTGTTTGACTCTTCTCAAACACTAAGCTGCACTGGAGACATCTTTCCTGCTGTGGCTGCTGGCCATGACTGGAGGGGTGCTTGCATCCTAGGCTGATCTATGCTTGCTGCTACCTTAGACAGAGGAACGGGTTTTTTGATCTGAGGAAACTTGAGAAATTCTTATCTCCTGTGAGAGTGATTCCACTAAATCTTTCAAGCTTCTTAGCTTGTGCTGAACATTATGTTAGGTTTCTGCATCTCTGTATTTAAGTTAAAAATGAGAGAGGTGAAGACTCTCCATCCTGATACTCAATAACTTCTTTTGCTCATCCCAATCTCTCTGCCCCTTAGGTTCTTTTTCTTGTAGCTGCTCCTAATAGTGGAGGTCTCTGCTAACCGCTTCCGAGGCAGACATTTTATGCTGTCCTTCTTGTATTCATGGTTGCATTTTCACTTCCCCAAGCCCTGGCACAGCTCTGATACAGCTGGGGTGGGGGCTTCTGCAAGGGGGAAGGATCTTTTAAAACTTTTAAACTCTAAAATTTTCTGGACTTAGTTTTGCTTTATTTCAGCATTCCTGGCTATCAAAATATACACAGGTAAACAAACGATCATCTGACCAATACTTTTCTGTCTCATAGCTCTAACCATATAAATTAAGATCTTTGATTTTAACCCTTACTCCTCGGGTCTTGAGAGACTTCTTGAGTTCCTCGATGAACAAATCTTGCTTACTAACTGCTTGTCCCATGGTGTAAGCTTACCCTGCATTGCTGTGTTACTCCTCCATATCTGTCACATAGGCAGGGTAAATCTATCGTGATCAATGTGGGTTCTTCTGTCTGCCCCTTAGGTTCTTTTTCATATAGCCACTCCTAGTAGGTGTGAAGGTCTCTGCTAACTGCTTCAACTACACATATTTTATGCTGTTTTTCCAGTAATCATGGTGGCATTTTCACTTTCCCAAGCCATGGCGCAGCTCTGATAAAGCTCTGATGGTGGCTTCTGCAAGATGAAAGGATCCTTTTAAAACTTGTGAACTCTACAATTTTCTGGCTATCAAAATATACACAAGAAAACATAGGATGATCTGACCAATGAGTCTCTGTCTCATAACTATAATCCTATGCATTAAGATCTTTGATTAAAACTATTACTCCTCATGTCTTGAGAGACTTCTTGAGTTCTTCAATGAACAAACCTTGTTTACTAAATGATTGTCACATTGAGTAAGCTTAACTTGCACTGCTGCAATACTCACCCAGATGTGTCTCACAGGCTGCTTAAAGCTATAGTGATCACTGTGGGTTCTTCTCACAGCTTGGTGGAGCTGTGGTGATCTTTTTGCCATTCTGTCTCATAGCAGAATTGAGCCATGACCATCTCTGGGAGACAGTGATTTCTCCCCTCAGGGACAGTGGCTCACTGATCATGGGCAGGCCTGACTCCCTGGGTGATGCAGCATTCCTGTGTACCTTAGGGTTTTCCAGCTGGAACATTGGGCACCAATTTGCCCTGTCCAGCAGGCTACATCTGGTGTCCAGCCAACAGCAACCTATAATGATGGCAAAAGAGACAAGAGCAGTTTACAGCAAGACAACATGGCTGATCAAGCTGCATTAAATGAGAATTTTGTAGAGGCTTAAATAGAGGAAATGAGGGAGGGGGATCCAGCAGAGAAATGCAGGAAAAGGAGGCAGGGGTCGTTGTCTCATTGTCCTGCCAAGGAGTGTTCTTCATAACATACGGAGGAGTATTTTTGGTCATGAAATGAGGGGTGTTAATTGTCAGAGACTGCCACCAGGGTTGAGTAGCAGATAAGTTGAAGATAAGTGGTGTTAGTAGGGTAGGTGCTAAATAACCTAATTGAAGGGAGGAGGGTTAGGGCCTAACTGTAGATTGCTATCAGCTATTCCTGTGAGCCCAGGTTTTATTCAATAGGAAGCTTGATCAGGGACAGATTACTCTTTTAAAAGGCTGGAAATATGTATAGGAGGTTAAATAACAATTATCATTCCCAACTATTCTTCCCACTTTTTTCCAAGTAAGAAGGTGAGCTACTTACACTATCCCACCACAAGTGGGAGCAGGGATCCTGGATGGTTATATGAGATATACCTGGAGCACAATAACCCAGCCTTTCTAAGCAACCTTGCTCAGGCCCATCATGATGTCTTTTATGGAGGTAAGTTTTCTATGACATCAACCTTCATGCAACCTGGTATACCCCCATGAAGCCCAGGATAGGCACCCTGATCCTCCTGGATGGTTATGTGACATATAGCCTGGATCATGCTAACCCAGCATTTGTAGGCAAGCTTGCTGAGGCCCATCAGTATGTCCTTTTATGGAGAGAAGGGTATCTATGACATCAACCTTCATGCAACCATGTACACCCCCATGAATCCCAGGAAATGAACATTTGGTGGCCTCTTCAATGCACTCACAGGGTGCAACTTGGTGGGAGATGTTTTAATTTTTTCAATAGCAGAACGAGGTCTCCCTGTATGTGGACCCCTTGATTGTGGGTTGTCATCTTCCAAAGGCTTACCTTGACTACCATCCTGAGGTCCAGCCTCTGATATTGAGTTTAGATAGGCTTTGCCATCAGGGAATCCATCTGTTGGCACATGTCAGTTAACCTCTTGATGGCCCAAGGGTCAAATACAAGTTAAATTAAAATGCCAGCAAGATATTCTGAAATGGAAGAGAGAAGGGCATTAAGTCAGGGTAAGGCTAAAAACCAATATTGGAACCATCCCAAGTCCTGTTCTTGCTGTTTCCTTCTTTTTTCTGGTCTTTCTACTTTGACATTGTCCATATTGTCCATTGTCACTCCTGTGTGACCTGTATAGAAGCTGCATTCCTCTTTAAGGGCTTCTCAAATTCCTTCTTGTTGTAAAATAAACAAGTCTAAGACTAGTCTGTTCTAGAGAACAACCTCTGAAAGACAGTCTAAGAATTTTGGGGTCCGGTGATGCCCTTTTCATAACTATGGATGTCATTATCTATAGAGCTTTGGAGCTCAGAGTAAAGATGTTTTCAGAGCACAAGCAATGAAATCCCAGTACCTGTTCCTGCCGCTCCTAGCCCCAAAAGCATGTCATTTTTGGAATAATAGTTAAGGCTGGGAATAATTTGACTAAAATGTAAAACATAGGGGCAGAATTCAGCAGGGGTGAGTAGATGAAGGTGTAAGTCCATCCCGACAGGCCCACCACGCATCATTTTCAGTGAGCAGATAAGGAGAATTAGTATGAGGAAGCCAGTATGGTTGCAGAGTTGGGAATGGGTTGAGGGAATTTGGAAACTGGGTGAGGAAGGGTTCTATGCAGTGTCAGGAACACCGATTCAGCATGTTTCATTGGAACTGACTTGGGCATCTTCCCATTATTTCAGGTCCAGTTTTCTTTGTGCTCCATATGTCTCATCAAATGTTTTGGCAGCCACCAAGCTTTGTTCTTTTCCTGTAAGAAAACACAAACATTCCCTCCACCCCAAATCGGTTCTTTCCCACTGTCTGGTTTATGGATGTTTTTATCAGACCAGAGAAAAAGTCACTTGAGTACCACCATATCACAATCTGTTTGGAGTAGATTGTTCACTGGCATCCACATTTAATAATTTTAAAATGAAGTGTGCCTTATTTAATGGATCATGTGGAGAAAAAGGTGATTTTGTGGCCATTTCTGCACATGACATGTGATTACAGTTCATTGTGGAGTATGTCTGAATAGCTACTTCCATGGCTGTTTAGCCAGTAGCTAAGGCCCCAGATATTCTAAGTCTCACTATCAGCAGGATGAATCAAGATGGCCCACTTAAGTCTAGGAATATGATAATCTATGCTAAGTATTGGAATGGGCTCACTCCCTGGAATAAAATCAACATAGTGAGTAAGGTGGCTCATACGCATAACCCTGTCCAATTTATAGGCAACATCGACTAGGCCATTCCATTTTCACATGAAAAACTTGTATAGGCCAAGGACAAAAAAGCTTTGGATACAAAACTCATTGACCTGCGGAAAGTGAATGATGCATGTCCTACAACTATAGCAAAGCTATTATTTTTAAAAATTCTATAAAGGCATAAGGAATGATTAATTCCTGTGCGTTGTATCTTAATAGGAATGCTAAAGAACAATTATCACCTGGTGGGGGACGACCAGCAGGTACCCAGGAATTTTGCATCACCAGACCCACCATAGGCCAAGAGGTTCCCAAGGGCAAACACAACCAGTAATCCCTTGCCAGGTGGGGATTGGTGACATTACTATTATCCCCCCCCCCATGAGGTAGTTTTACAAAGTTGTATTTTTAAGGAGCTATGAGCATACTGTACAATACTTTGAGGATTATATGGAATACCTTTTGTTATCAGTTTTCTACTGAGTACAAAAGAGCTGAATGCCTTATTAGAATATCCAGATCTACTGTCTGTCCTTTATCACTTTTGGAACTCCAATGTAGGCGAAACATTTTAAACAGTGATTTATCACATGCTTGGTGACTTTTTCAGTTTGTGTGGCAGCCCTCAAAAAATCTGAATACCTAACAACTGACTTGTGTACATATTCTAATGTGTCAAATAATGTATCATGAGTAACATCCATTTGTTAAAAATGATTAGGAAGTAGGCCTCTAGGGTTCACTCACAAATTAGTTACAGATAAATATTGTAGGCACAGCTCATTGTTTGACAATTTTGACAAGGGGTCTCTCTATTTAAACAAAATTGCTTTCCTAGACTTCTGCTATTTTGATGAGGAAAATTATGAGACTGCAGACGTCTCTCTACCAGATTCAAAACAGCCAATTTTGTTAATCTATCTGATGATTCATTTTCTCTAGCAAGAGGGCTGGGAAAGTTTGATTGTGCTCTTATAAAACCCACAAAACAAGGTAGTTGCATTTTGACTGTGCTCAAATATTATTTTAACCTGATCATTGTAACTTTCAATGCCCTAAACTATCCTTACTATTTGAAGAGTTTTAAAAACATAATCATTGGCAGTATACAATTAAATGATCCATTTACTAGAAGTTTTAAAAAACCATTGTGTCAGCTCATAACTGGACTATCTGAGGTGAAGCCAGAGTTGTTTGCTCCCGATATTTCTTACTATCTATAATATAAGCTGCTTTTCCATTAGAATAACCATTAGTAAAAACTAGCATTACATTTATTACAGGAGTATTTTTTTCTATTTTGGAGAATATAAAAGGATGTATTACTCAAACTGTATCCAACTATGAGCCGTAAATGATTATCAATTCTGTCTGAAAATTCAGCAAAAGCAATTTCCCATGAATCACTGTTTTTCAAAAAACAATCTAGTTGATGTTTGGGACAAAGAACATATATCTTACTTACTTTTTGCGAATACCCTCAAAAAGGGACATAATCAATGAATACGTCCCAACAATTTCTGAAAAATCACTCAAAGATTTTAAACTAACTTTTAATTCTCTAAATTGAAGCTTAATTTTTGTTAAAATATAAAATATGTCCCAACTATCTTTTATAAATTAAATTTCTTAAGTATTTTTTTCCATCCTAACAGGTAAAGATCTCATTACCTGACAAGGCCTCATTTGCATCTTAGCTGGCATGGCTTATTTGCATCTACACTGACATGTATGTGGGTGGGGTCTAACAGAGGGGGCAGTTTCCTGAGGATACTCAAACCTTTTTAAATTATGTATTAACTCTCATTTCCTAGATTATCTTTTATTTATAAGAATTTAGGAGGATCACTGTATCCTCTCCTCTGCTAAATTCTATTGAATAACCCATATGGATTACCTTGGATCCTAGGCCATGCTGTAGGTTTCCACTCTTTTCTATTGATTGGCTCTGAAGGCTTAAATTAACAACATTTCCTGTTAAGACACTGACCCACTGACTATAAGCTAACCTTGGTTATATCCAACATAAATTATGTAGCTTTTTAAGTATGCCCAAAGTGATTTCTGTATCCTTTTAAATCATATCCAAGGCAATTTAAGTAGTTACTTTTGTCAGCATTAACTCATTCACAATCACATTTCATACATACTGGTGTGGCCACACCATATACACAAAGCATGCACATGTCTCTCATTTCTCCTTTTGCCTAAGTCATGATTAGTTAGTGAAATGAAACTTTTTAATTGAAGTTTCTTGTAACTCAGTAGCTATAGCCAATGTTTGAATTATGAGCATCCAATACCTGAATATTTCCCAATTTATCCATGTTATCTTTCTTTCTCTATAAGGTCTTAAAACAGTTTCTGACTAGCTTTATTAACATCATTTTGAATATGCACTTGTCTGGGCGTCAGCCACTTCAGCAGCAGCTCTCAAGGCTTCAAGCTTCCTAGGCTTTGGCTTTGGCCTTCCTTACTTTATCCTTTAGACCTGGGCTGGCCTGTTGTAGGTTGTCTGTGACTGCTCTCCTCTCCGGCATCCTGGGCAACAAGCTGGTCCCTTATTTTTTCTTAAGTTCCTCATGGCTGATATCTGAACAAATCGTAATCAACTCATTTGGGCCACTTTCCTTTCTACAAGGTCTCAGCACAGACTGGCAAGCTGTATTAGCGTTCTCATGAGTTAGTTGTCTCAATCAAAAGTTTAACATTTTTATCTCTCCTTATATCAGTTGATGCCCATATTATCCTAGTGACAATAATTTTGAAATAACTCCTCCGGTCCTTGCCTGCTCTTTCTAAAGCATTTTTCCTGTGTCCTGGCAGCTGGAAGCTTGTTCCAAGTTCTCTTGGCAGCTGTGCCAATCTGTGTATACATTGCTATGTTAAAACTTAACTATTGATCTATATTGTTGAATTGTACTTCCTCAGGGAGCACCTCATAGGAAATAGTAAGGTACTGGATTCTATTTTTTTTCAATATGTTTTGAAACTGCTCTTTAAATTCTTCTTTCCACAGCAGATTTCTTCCCTTTTGGTAGGCAGGCCTTGGCTCTCTGCTTCCAATCTCCTGGGGGTAAGGTTTCTATAGCAATGTTTTTATTAGCATCTGGACAAAACTGCTATTAGTCTATTCTGAACACAATCTATTTTTAACACTTGAGCTGTTTAAATAGTATCGGCATACACACCCTTCCTATGATTGCCTGACCCCTATGCTCTGCCATAGAAAATGACTGAAACCCCTGTACATATTTGTTTGTTTGTTTGACTCTTCTCTAACACTAACCTGCGTGCGAGATACCTTTCCTGCTGAGGCTGCTGGCCATGACTTGAGGGGTGCTTGCCCCCTAGGCTGATCTATGCTTGCTGCTTCCATAGACAGAGGAATGATCATTTGATGTGAGGAAACTTGGGAAGTTCTTCTCTCCTGTGAGAGCAATTCCATTAAATCTTTCAAGCCTCTTAGCATATGCTGAATTTTAGCACTAGGTTTCTGCCTCTCTGTATTTCTAGTAAAAATGAGGGTCCTGATACTCAATAACACTTTTTTTGCTCATCCCAATCTCTGCCCCTTAGGTTCTTTTTCATATAGCCACTCCTTGTAGGTGTGAAGGTCTCTGCTAACTGCATCAGGTACAGATATTTTATGCTGTCCTTCCAGTATGCGTGGTCACATTTTCACTTTCCCAAGCCGTGGTGCAGCTCTGATATAGCTGTGGTGGTAGCTTCTGCAAAAAGAAAGGATCCTTTTAAAACGTGTGATCTCTACCATTTTGTATACTTAGTTTGGCTTTATTGCAGGTCTCCTTGCTATCAAAATATACACAAGTAAACATAGGATAAACTGACCAATGATTATCTGTCTCATAACTATAATCCTATGCGTTAAGATGTTTGATTTTAACTCTTCCTCCGCATATCTTGAGAGACTTCTTGAGTTTCTCAATGAACAAACCTTGCTTACTAAATGTTTGTACCATGGATTAAGGTTAACTTGCACTGCTGCTATACTCACCCAGATGTGTTTCACAGGCTGCTTAAAGCTATGGTGATCACTGCGGGTTCTTCTCCCAGCTTAGTGGAGCTGTGGTGATGTCTTTGCCATTCTGTCTCATAGCAGAATTCTGCCATGATGACCTATGGGATCCAGTGATTTCTCCCCTCAGGGATGGTGACTCACTGAACATGGGCAGGCCTGACTCTCTGGGTGAAGCAGAATTTCTGGGTTCCTTAGGGTTTTGCAGCTGGATCATTTGGCACCAATTTGCCCTGTCCAGCAGGCTTCATCTGGGGTCCAGCCAACAGCAACCTACAATGATGGGACAAGAGACAAGAGCATTTTACAGTAAGAAAACATGGCGGATCAAGCTGCATTAAATTAGAATTTTGTAGAAGTTTAAATAGGGAAAATTGGACTGGGGATAGGCCAGAGAAATGCAGGAAAAAGGAGCCTGGATATTGGGCTGAGGGGTGTTTTTGGTCATGTACCAAGGAGTATTTTTGGTCACAAAAACAAGGGTGTTGATCATAGGAGACCAAAACCAAAGCTGAGCAGCAGAAATGAAGATAAGTAATGTTAGCAGGTAGGTGTTAAATAACCTAATTGCAGGGAGGATGGTTAGATAACCTAACTGTAGATTACTAACAGCTATTCCTTTGAGCCCAGGCTTTATTCAATAGGAACATCTATAGGGGACAGATTATTCTTTTAAAAGGCTGGAAATATATACAGGATGTTCTAAAGAACAATGATCTCTCCCGCAATTCTTCCCTTCTTTTTTCCAAGAAAGAAGGTGAGCTACATACACAAGTGGGAGCAGGTACTCATGGATGGTTATGTGACATATAGCCTGGAGCACAATAACCCAGGCTTTCTAGGCAAGCTTGCTCAGGCTGTCATGGTGTCCTTTTATGGATGGAAAGCTTCTATGACATCGACCATCATGCAACCTGGTATACCCCCATGAAGCCCAGGATAGGCACCTTTGGCGGCCTCTTTACTGCACTGACAGGGTGAACCTTGGTGGGAGACATTTTAATTTTGACAATAGCAGAAGGAGGTCTCCCTGGGAAATGGCCCCCTTGATTGTGGGTTGTCACCTTCTAAAGACTTACCTTGACCACAATCATTGAAATCAAGCCTGTGATAATGAGATAGCATAGACTTTGCCATCCGGGTGTTGATCTGTTGACAGATGGAGTCAGTTAGCCTTTTGATGGCACAAGGGCCAAATGGAAGCAAAATTAAAAATCCAGCAAGGCAACCTAAAATGGAAGGGAGTAGGGTGGTAAATGAGAGTAAGGCTGAGAACCAAGTTTGGAACCATCCCAATTCCTGTTCTCACTGTTTCCTTCTTTTTTCAGGTCTTTCTACTGTGACCTTGTCCACACTGTCTATTGTCACTCCTGTGTGATGTGTATAGAAGCAGCATTCCTTTTTAAGGGCTTCAAAGATTCCTCCTAGTTGTAAAACAAACAGGTCTAAGCCTTATCTGTTCTAGAGGATACCCTCTGAAAGAGAGTGTAAGAATTTTTGGGGCCTGGTGATGTCCTTTTCTAAACTATGGATGCCATTATCTATAGAGGTTTGGATCTCTGAGTAATGGTGTTTTGAGAGCACAAGCAATGAAATCCCAGGTCCTGTGCCCAAGGCTCCTAGCCACAAAAGCATGTCTTGTTTGGAATAATAGTTGAAGAAGGGGATAATTTGACTAAAATATAAAACATAGGGTCAGAATTTAGCAGGGGTGAGTAGATGTAGGTGTAAGGCCATCCTGACAGGCCCACCATGCATCATTCTTAGGAATCAGTTAAGCGAAGTTAGTATGGGGAAGACAGTGAGGTTTCAGAGGTGGTAAATGATTGAGGGAATTTGGAAACTGGGTGGGGAAGGGTTCTATGCAGTGTCAGGAACACTGATTCCACATGTTTCATTGGAACTAACTTGGGCAGTTTCCCATTGTTTCAGGTCCAGTTTTCTTTTTGCTCCATGTATCTCACCAAATGTTTTGGCAGCCTCCAAGCTTTGATCTTTTCCTGTAAGAAAACACAAACATTCCCTCCACCCCAAATTGGGTCTTTTCCACTGTCTGGTTTATGGACATTTTTATCTGACCAGAGAAAAAGTCGTACTATGTCTGAATAGCTACTCCCATGCCTGTTTAGCCGGTGGCTAAGGCACTGGAATTTCTAAGTCCTCCTATCAGGGGGATGAATCAGATGCCTCTCTTATATCTAGGAATATGATAATCTATGCTAGGTATTGTAATGGGCTCACTTTCTGGAATAAAATCAACTTTGTGAGTACAGTGGATCATACATATAACCTTGTCAAATTTGTAGGCAACAGCAACTAGACCATTCTATTTTCACATGAAAAAACTTGTATAGGCCAAGGACAAAAGGCTTTGGATACATTACTCATTGAAGAGCAGGAAGTGAATGATGCTTGTCCTACATCTATACCAAAGCTATTATGTTTAAAAGTTTTATAAAGGCATAAGGAATGATTACTTCCTGTGGGTTTTATCTTAAAAGGAATGCTAAGCGAGCAATTATCAGCTAGTGGGGGACGACCAACAGGTACCCAAGAATTTTGCAACACCAGACACACCATAGTCCAAGAACACAAACAGCAGACCCTTGCCAGATGGGGACTAGTGACATTACTATTACTCTCCCGGTTTCAGTTTTAAGAAGTTGTATTTTTAAGGAGCTACAAGCACACTGTACAGTTCTTTGAGGATTATATGGAATAACTTTTGTGATCAATTTTCTATTGAGTATAAAATAGCTGAATGACTTCTTAGAATATCCAGACCTATTGTATATTCTTTATAACATTTAGAACTCCCATGCAAGCAAAACATTTTAAACAGTGATCTATCACATGCTTGGTGACTTTTTCTGTTTGTGTGGTGGCCATCAAAAAAATATAAATACCTATTAACTGACTTGCGTACATACTGTAACTTGTTAAATTATGTAACATGAGTAACATCCACTTGCCATAAATGCTTAGGAAGTAGGCCTCTAGGGTTCACTCCTAAATTAGTTTCAGATAAATATTGTGGGCAGATCTCATTCATTGTTTGACAATTTTGACAATGTGTCTCTCTAATTAAACAAAGTTGCTTTCCTAGACTTCTGTTATTTTGATGATGAAAATTATGAGACAACAGAGCTCTCTCTACCAGTGTCAAAGCAGGCAATTTTGTTAATCTATCTGTTGATTCTTTTTCTCTAGCCAGTGGACTGGCAAGGTTTGAATGAGCTCTTATTTTACCTACAAAGCAAGGCAATTGCATTTTGAATGTGCTCAAATACGATTTTAACCTGATCACTGTAACTTTCAATGCACTGAACTATCTTTATTATTTGAAGATCTTTAAAAACATAATGATTGTCAGTATACAATTAAATGAACCATTTACTAGAAGTTGAAAAACCATTGTGACAGCTCATAACTTGACTATCTGAGGTGAAGTCAGAGTTGTTTGCTCCACATATTTCTTGCTATTTATAACATAAGCTGCTCTTCCATTAAATAAACATTAGTAAAAACCAGCACGTCATTTTAACAGGACTATTTTTTACTACTTTGGAGAATATAAAAGGATTTATTAGCTCAAACTGTAACAACATATGAGTTGTAACTGATTATCAATTCTGCCTGAAAATTCAGCAAAAAGCAATTTCCCAGGAATCACTGTATTGAAAAAAACCAAACTAGTTGATGTTTGGAATAAGGAAAATGTGTCATACTTGGTTTTCGTGAATGCCCTTAAAAAGGGACATGACCATTGAATATCTCCCAATAATTTCTGAAAAATCACTAAGATTTTAAACTATCTTTTTTAATTCTCTAAATTGAGGTTTAATTTTGGTAGAATGTAACATATGTCCCAAATAACTTTTGAAAATTAAAGTTTACAAGTAGTCTTTTCCAAAATAACAGGTAAAGATCTCACTAGCTGCTGAGGCCTAATTTGCATCTTAACTGACATGGGCTAATTTGCATCTGTACTGTTACCTTTGTGGGTGGGGTCTATCAGAGGGTGGCAGTTCCCGAGGCTACTCAAAAAACCTTTTTCAAATCATATATTAAACTCATTTTCTAGATTTTTGTAACCATAAAAAATTTAGGATGATCTCTATATAATCTCCTCACCTAAATTCTATTGAATAATCCACAAGATTCTCTTGGCTCCTAGGCCATGATGTAGGTTTCTGCTATTTTCCATTAACTGACTGTGAAGGATAAAATTGTCAGCATTTCCTGTTAAGACACCGACCGACTTGCTGGATGCTCCCCTTGGCTATATCCAAAGTAATTTAGGTAGCTTTTTAACTATGTCCTGAGTGATTTAAGTAACCTTTTAAATCAGATCCAAGGCAATTTGGGTAGTTACTTTTGTCAAAATTTACACATTTACAATCATACATGCATAACAATCACAAATCTCTCACCTCTCCTTTTGCCTAGGTTGTGATTAGTTGAAATAAAACTTTTTAATTGAAGTTTCTTGTAACACAAGTAGCTATAGCCAATGCTTAAATTATGAGCATCCAATATCTGAAAAGATCCAAATTTACCCATGTTGTATTTCTTTATCTACAAGGTCTTAAAACAGCTTCTGACTGGCTGTATTAACAGCGTTTTGTATACATTTGTCTGGGCGTCAGCCATGGCAGCATCTCTCAAGGCTGCAAGCTTCCTAGGTTTTGGCCTTGGCCATCCTCTCCTTTGTTCCTTGGGCCTGGGCTGGCCTGCTGTAGGTCATCTGTGACTGCTTTCGTCTCCTGCATCCTGGGTACCAAGCTGGTCCCCTATTTTTTCTTGTTCCTCCTGCCTGATATCTGAACAAATCTTAGTAAACTAATCTGTGCCACTTTCCTTACTACATGATCTCAGTGCACACTGACATGCTGTATTTGCATTCTCATATGTTAGATGTCTCAATCAAATGTTTAACATCTTTAATCTCTCCTTATTTCAGTTGATGCCAGTATCAGCTTAGTGACAATATTTTTGAAATAACTCCTCAGGTCCTTGCCTGCTCTTTCTAAAGTGTTTATCCTGTGTCTTGGCAGCTAGAAGTTTGTTCCAAGTTTTCTAGGCAGCTGTGCCAATCTGTGTATATATTGCTATGTCAAAACTTAACTGTTGATCTATATCTTTGTATTGTCCTTCCTCAGTGAGCACCTCATAAGAAACAGGAAGATGTTGGACTTATTTTTTTTGCTATGTTTTTACATTGCTCTGTAAATTCTTCTTTCCATGACAGATTTCTTCCCTTTTGGTAGGCAGGCCTTGGCTCTCTTCTTCCAATCTCCTGGGGGTAAGGTTTCTATAGCAATATTTTCTTAGCATTTGGAAAAAACTGCTATTATTGTATTCTGAATACAATTTATTTTTAGCCCCTTTAAATGATATTTGGCATATACACCCTGCCTATGATTGCCTGATCCCTCTGCTCTGTGATTGAAAATGTCTGAAATCCCTGTACATCTTGTTGTTGTTGTTTGATACTTCTCCATCACTAACCTGCACTGGTGACATCATTCCTGCTGCTGTGACTGCTGGCCATGACTTGAGGGGTGCTTGCACCCTACACTGATCTATTCTTGCTGCTGCCTTAGACAGTGGAACATTCTTTTGATCTGAGGAAACATGGGAAGTTCTTATCTCCTGTGAGAGGAATTCCACTAAATCTTTCAAGCCTCTTAGCTTATTCTGAATATTAGCACTAGGTTTCTGCCTCTCTATATTTCTAGGTAAAAATGAGGGAGGTTAAGACTCTCTCTCCTGATATCCAATAATACATTTTTTACTCATCCCAATCTCTCTGCCCCTTAGGTTCTTTTTCATTTAGCCACTCCTAGTAGGTGTGGAGATCTCCACTAACTGCTTCAGGTACAGATATTTTATGCTGTCCTTCCAGTATGTGTGGTCACATTTTCACTTCCCCAAACCATGGTGCAGGTTTGATACAGCTTTGCCAGTGGCTTCTTTGACAGGGAATGATGCTTTTAAAACATTTAAACTCTAAAATTTTCTGTATTTAGTTTGACTTTATTTCAGCTCTCCTGGATATCACACACAAGTAAATATAGGATCATCTGACCAATGATTCTCTGTCTCATAACAGTAATCATATGCATTAAGATCTTTGATTTTAACCATTACTCCTCATGTCTTGAAGACGTCTTGAGTTCCTCAATGAACAAACCTTCCTTACTAATTGATTTTCACATGGCACAAGCTTACTCTTATGAATATGTCTTACTTCTCCAGATGTTTCTCACAGGCTGTGTATAGCTGTGGTGATCTCTGGCATTCTGTCTCACAGCAGAGTTGAGCTGTGAGAAACTCTGGGAGCCAGTGATTTCTCCCCTTGAGTACAGTGTCACAGTAATCGTCGGCATGCCTGACCCACTGGGTGAAGCAGCATTCTTGGGGAACATAGGGTTTTCAAGTCAGATCGTTGGGCACCAATTTGACCTGTCCAGCAGGCCTCAAGTGGAGTCCAGCCCAGGGAACCTAATGATGGGACAAGAGACAAGAGCACTTTAGAGCACAACAACATGTCTGATCAAGCTGCATTATATGAGAATTATACAGAGGCTTAAATAGGGGAAATGAGGGAAGGGGGATGGGGCAGAGGAATGCAGAAAAAGGAGGGAGGGGTCATTGTCTGGTTATTGGGCCAAGGAGTGTTCTAGACAATACCAAGGATTATTTTTGGTCATGAAATGAGGGTTGTAGATAGTCAGAGACCAACAGCAAGGCTGAGAAGCAGGAATGAAGATAAGTGGTGTTAAAAGGTTAGGTTCTAAATAACCTAATTGCAGGGAGGAGGGTTAGGTAACCTAACTGTAGATTGTTATCAGTATTCATGTGAGCCCAGGTTTTATCCAATAGGAAGCTGGATGGGGGATAGATTACACTTTAAAAAGGCTGGAAATATATATAGGAGGTTAAATAACAATTATAATTCCTGACAATTCTTCCCACTTTTTTCCAAGTAAGAAGGTAAGATACTGACACTATCTTACCACAAGTGGGAGCAGGGATCCAGGTCCTCCTGGATGGTTATGTGACATATATCCTAGACCACACTAACCCAGTCTTTGTAGGCAAGTTTGCTCAGGTCTGTCACAATGTCCTTTTATGGAGGGAAGGGTTTCTATGACATCGACCTTCATGCAACCAGGTATACCCCCATGAAGCCCAGGATAGGCATCTTTGGCAGCCTCTTCACTGCACTCACAGGGTGCAACTGTATGGGAGATATTTTAATTTTGTCAATAGCAGAAGGAGGTCTCCCTGGGAAGTGTCCCCCTTGATTGTGCATTGTCAACTTCTAAAGTCTTACTTGACCATGATCCTCAAAGTCAAGCTTGTGATATTCTGTTTGGGTAATGCTTTGGCATCAGGGAGTCCAGAGTTAACCTATTGATATCCCAAAGGCCAAATGGAAGCAAAATTAAAAAGCCAGTAAGGCATCCTAAAATGGAAGGGAGTAGGGTGGTAAGTCAGGGTAAGGCTGAGAACCAATTTTGGAACCATCCCTGTTCTTGCTGTTTCCTTCTTTTTTCTAGACTTTCTACTGTGACCTTGTCTACACTGTCTATTGTCACTCCTGTGTGATCTGTATAGAAGCAGCATTCCACTTTAATAGCTTCACAGATTCCTTCTTTTTGTGAAACAAAGAGGTCTAAGCCTCGTTTGTTCTGGAGGACAAGCTCTGAAAGAGAGTCTAAGAATTTTGGGTGGGCTGGTAATGCCCTTTTCTAAACTATGGATGTCATTATCTATAGAGGTTTGGAGCTCTGAGTAATGGTGTTTTGAGAGCACAATGAATGAAATCCCAGTACCTTTTCCCGGGGCTCCTAGCTACAAAAGCAGGTCTTGCTGGGAATAATAGTTAAAGCAGGAAATAATTTGACTAAAATGTAAAACATGGAGGCAGAATTCAGCAGAGATGAGTAGATGTAGGTATAAACCCATCCTGATAGCCCCATCACCCATCATTCCCCGGCATCAATGAACATGGGGAATCCAGTGAGGTTGCAGAAGGGAATGGGTTGAGAGAATTTGGAAACTGGGTGGGGAAGGGTTCTATGCAGTGTCAGGAACACCAATTCAGCATGTTTCATTTGAACTGACTTGGGCATCTTTCCATTGTTTCAAGTCCGATTATCTTTTTGCTCCATGTATCTCACCAAAATTTTTGGCAGCCACCAAGCTTTGTTCTTTTCCTGTAAGAAAACACAAACATTCTCTCTTCCCCAAATTGGGTCTTTTCTACTGTCTAGTTTATGGATTTTTTTATCAGACTAGAGAAAAAGTCACTCTAGTATCACCATATCACAATCTGTAGTAGATTGTACACTGGCATCCACATTTAAGAATTTTAAATGAATTGTGCATTATTTAATGCATCATATGGAGACAAAGGTGACTTTATAGCCATTTCTGTAGATGACATGTGATCAAGGTTCATTGTGGAGTATATCTGAATAGCTACTCCCATTTCTGTTTAGCCGGTGGCTAAGGCCGGGGATCCTCCAAATGCCACCATCAGGGGGATGAATCAGATGGCTCTCTTATGTCTAGGAATATAATAATCTATTAGGTATTGGAATGGGCTCACTTCCCAGAATAAAATCATTATGGAGAGTATTTTGTCTCAGCACATAACCCTGTCCAATTTGTAGGCAACATGCCACTCCATTTTCACTTGTAAAAACTTGTATAGGCCAAGGACAAAAGAGCTTTGGATACATTACTCATTGAAGTGCAGAAAGTGAATGATGTATGTCCTACATCTGTATCAAAGCTATTGTTTTTTAAAAATTCTATAAAGAGATAAGGAATAATTAACTCCTGTGGGTTGTATCTTAATAGGAATGCCAAGAGAGCAATTAACAACTGGTGAGGATGACCAACAGGTTCCCAGGAATTGTGCAACACCAGACCCACCATAGGCAAAGAGGTTACCAAGGACAAACACAACCAGCAATCCCTTGCCAGGTGGGGATTAGTGATATTACTATTACTCACCCCATTGTAGTTTTATGAAGTTGTATTTTTAAGGAGTTATGAGCACACTGTACAATAGTTTGAGGATTATATGGAATACCTTTGGTGATCAGTTTTCTATTGAGTACAAAATAACTGAATGGCTTATTAGAATATCCAGACCTATTGTATGTACTTTATAACTTTTGGAACTCGCATGTAGGTGAAACATTTTAAACAGTGATTTATCACATGCTTGGTGACTTTTTCAGTTTGTGTGGCAGCCATCAAAAAAATCTGAATACCTATTAACT
This sequence comes from Mesocricetus auratus, assembly GCF_017639785.1. NCBI lineage: Eukaryota > Metazoa > Chordata > Mammalia > Rodentia > Cricetidae > Mesocricetus > Mesocricetus auratus. The sequence goes on along the minus strand of NW_024429204.1, from coordinate 12,504,065 downwards.
GGCTTGTGTACATATTCTAACTAAATGTCAAATTATGTATCATGAGTAACATCCATTTGTTAAAAATGATTAGGAAGTAGGCCTCTAGGATTCACTCATAAATTAGTTACAGATAAATATTGTGGGCACAGCTCATTGTGTGACAATTTTGACAAGGAGTCTCTCTAATTAAACAAAATTGCTTTCCTAAACTTGTGTGATTTTGATAAATAAAATTATGAGACTGTAGAGGTCTCTCTAACAGAGTCAAAGCAAGCAAATTTGTTAATATATCTTTGATTCCTTTTGTCTAGGCAGTGGGCTGGGAAGGTTTGAATGAGCTCTTATGATGCCCACAAAACAAGGAAATTGCATTTTGAATGTGATCAAATATTATTTTAACCAGATCATTCTTACTTTCAATGCACTGAACTCTCTTTACAATATGAACAGCTTTAAAAACATTATGATTGTCATTTACTAGGAGTTAAAAAACATTATGATTGTCATTTACTAGGAGTTAAAAAACCATTGTGTAAGCTCATAACTTGACTATCTGAGCTGAAGCCAAAGTTGCTTGCTCCAAATATTTCTTATTATCTATAACATAAGCTGTTTTCCATTAGAATAACCATTAGTAAAAACTAGCATTAAATTTATTACAGGAGTATTTTTTATATTTTGGAGAATATAAAAGGATGTATTAGTACAAACTCTAACAACTTATGAGCTGTAACTTATTATGAATTCTGCCTGAAAATTCAGCGAAAGCAATTTCCCATGAATCAACGTTTTGAAAAAACAATGAAGTTGGTGTTTGGAAAAAGGAACATGTATTTTACTTGTTTTTTGCGAATGCCCTTAAAAAGGGATATAACAATTGAATATCACCCAACAATTTCAGAAAAATCAAAGATTTTAAACTAACTTTTATAATTCTCTAAATTGAGGTTTAGTTTTTGTTACAATATAAAATATGTCACAAATAACTTTTATAAATTAAGGTTTGTAAGTATTTATTTCCATCCTAACAGGTAAAGCTCTCACTAGCTGACAAGGACTCATTTGCATCTTAGCTGACTTGGCCTATTTACATCTACACTGACACCTTTGTGGGTGGGGTCAAACAGAGGGTGGCAGTTTCCTGAGGCTTCTCAAACCTTTTTAAAATGACTTATTAACTCTCATTTTCTAGATTATCTTTTTTAACCATAAGAATTTAGGAGGATTTCTGTATCCTCTCCTCTGCTAAATTCTATTGAATAATCCATATGGATTATCTTGGATCCTATGCCATACTGTAGTTTTCTGGTATTTTCCATTGACTGCCTCTGAAGGCTTAAATTGACAACCTTTCCTGTTAAGACACTGACCAACTATCTGTATGCTAACCTTGGTTATATCCAACATAATTTAGGTAGCTGTTTAACTATATCCCAAATGATTTATGTATCCTTTTAAATCATATCCAAGGCAATTTGTGTAGTTACTTTTGTCAACATTAACTCATTCACAATCACATTTCATACATACTGGTGTGGCCACACCATATACACATAAAGCATGCACATATCTCTCCTCTCTCCTTTTGCCTAAGTTATGATTAGTTAGTTGAAATGAAACTTCTTAATTGTAGTTTCTTGTAACATGGTAGCTATAGCCAATGCTTGAATAATGGGCATCCTATACCTGAATAGATCCAAATTTATCCATGTTGTCTTTCTTTCTCCATAAGGTCTTAAAACAGCTTCTGACAGGCTGTATTAACAGCATTTTGCATATGTTTGTCTGGGCGTCAGCCATGGCAGCATCTCTCAAGGTTGTGAGCTTCCCAGGTTTTGACTTTGCCTTCCTCTCCTTTGTCCTTTGGGACTGGGCTGGCCTGTTGTAGATCATCTGTGACTGCTCTCCTCTCCTGTATCCTGGGCACCAAGCTGGTCCCTTATTTTTTCTTAAGTTCCTTATGGCTGATATCTGAAAAAATCTTAATGAACTCATGTATGCCACTTTCCTTTCTACAAGGTCTCAGCACAGACTGGCAAGCTGTATTAGCGTTCTCATGAGTTAGTTGTCTCAATCAAAAGTTTAACATTTTTATCTCTCCTTATTTCAGTTGATGACCATATTATCCTAGTGACAATAATTTTGAAATAACTCCTCGGGTCCTTGCCTGCTCTTTCTAAAGCATTTTTCCTGTGTCCTGGCAGCTGGAAGCTTGTTCCAAGTTCTCTTGGCAGCTGTGCCAATCTGTGTATACATTGCTATGTTAAAACTTAACTATTGATCTATATTGTTGAATTGTACTTCCTCAGGGAGCGCCTGGTAGGAAACAGGAAGGTGTTGGACTCTATTTTTTTAACCATGTTTTGACACTGCTCTGTAAATTCTTGTTTCCACAACAGATTTTGTCCCTTTTGGTATGCATTCCTTGGCACTCTGCTTCCAATCTCCTGAGGTTAAAGTTTCTATAGCAATGTTTTTATTAGCACATGGATAAAACTGTTATTAGTCTATTCTGAATACAAGCCATTTTTAGTCCTTGAGCTGTTTAAATGGTATCGGCATACACACCCTGCCTATGATTGCCTGATCCCTATGCTCTGTCATAGAAAATGACTGAAATTCCTGTACAACTTTTTTTGCTTGTTTGTTTATTTCTTTGACTCTTTTCTAACACTAACCTGCATGTGAGACATCTTTCCTGCTGAGTCTGCTTGCCATGAATTGATTGACTTGAGGGGTCCTGCCCCCTAGGCTGATCTATGCTTGCTGCTGCCATAGACAGAGGAACATTCTTTTGATGTGAACAAACGTGAGAAATTCTTATCTCCTGTGAAAGCAATTACTCTAAGTCTATCAAGCCTCTTAGCTTATGCTGAATTTTAGCATGAGGTTTCTGCCTCTCTGTAATTCTAGTTAAACATGAGGGAGGTGAAGACTCTCTATCCTGATACTCAATAACACTATTTTTGTTCATCCCAATCTCTCTGGACCTTAGGTTCTTTTTCATATAGCCATTCATTGTAGGTGTGGAGGTCTCTGCTAACCACTTCAGAGGCAGATATTTTATGCTGTCCTTCCAGTATGCGTGGTCACGTTTTCACTTCCCCAAGCCGTGGTGCAGCTCTGATTCAGCTGTGGTGGTGGCTTCTGCAAAATAAAGGATCCTTTTAAAACTAGTGAACACTACCATTTTGTATACTTAGTTTGGCTTTATATCAGGTCTCCTGGCTTTCAAAATATACACAGGTAAACATAGGATAATCTGACCAATGATTCTCTGTCTCATAAGTATAATCCTATGCATTAAGACCTTTGATTTTAACCCTTACTCTTCATTCTTGAAATACTTTTTGAGTTCCTCAATGATAAAACCTTGGTTACTAAATATTTGTCCCATAGCGTAACCTTAACTTGCACTGCTGCAATACTCACCCTGATGTGTCTCACAGGCTGTTTAAAGCTATGGTGATCACTGCAGGTTATTCTCACAGCTTGATAGAGCTGTGGTGATCTCTGTGCCATTCTGTCTCATAGCAGAATTGAGTCATGATGACCTCTGGGATCCAGTGATTTCTCCCCTCAAGGATGGTGACTCACTGAACATGGGCAGGCCTGACTCCCTGGATGAAGCAGAATTCCTGGGTTCCTTATGGATTTCCAGCTGGATCATTGGGCAACAATTTGCCCTCTCCAGCAGGCTACATCTGGTGTCCAGCCAACAGGAACCTAAAATGATAGGAAAAGAGACAAGAGTAGTTTACAGCAAGACAACATGGCTGATCAAGCTGCATTAAATGAGAATTTTGTAGAGATTTAAATAGGGGAAATGAGGGATGGGGATCTGGCAGAGAAATGCAGGAAAAGGAAGCAGGGGTCCTTTTCTGGTTTTCGTGCCTAGGAGTGTTTTTTGGTCACACACCAAGGAGTATATTTGGTCAAGAATTGAGGGGTGTTAATAGTCACAGAACACCATCTGGGCTGAGCAGCAGTAATGAAGATAAGTGGTGTTAGCAGGGTAGGTGCTAAATAACCTAATTTAGGTAGGTGCAAGGAGGAGGGTTAAGTAACCTTACTGTACATTGCTATCAGCTATTCCTCTGAGCCCAGGTTTTATTCAATAGGAAGCTGGATAGGGGACAGATTACTCATAAAAAGGCTGGAAATATATATAGGACGTTAAATAACAATTATCATTCAGGACAATTCTTCCCACTTTTTTTCCAAGTAAGAAGGTGAGCTACTGGCACTATCCCAACACAAGTGGGAGCAGGGATCCTGGATGGTTATATGAGATATATAGCCTGGAGCACACTAACTCAGCCTTTCTAGGCAACCTTGCTCAGGCCCATCATGATGTCTTTTTATGGATTGAAGGTTTCTATGTCATCAACCTTCATGCAACCAGGTATAACCCCATAAAGCCCAGGATAGGCACCATTGGGAGCCTCTTCACTACACTCACAGGGTGCACCTCGGTGGGAGATATCTTAATTTTGTTAATAGCAGAAGGAGGTCTTTCTGGGAAGTGGATCCCTTGATTTTAGGTTGTCACATTTTAAAGGCTTACCTTGACCGTGATCCTTTAAGTCAAGCCTGTGATAGTGAGTTTGGGTAGGCTTTGCCATCCAGGAGTCCATCGGTTGGCAGATAGTCAGTTAACCTCTTGATGTCCCAAGGGCCAAATGGAAGCAAAATTAAAAAGCCAGTAAGGCATCCTTAAATGGAAGGGAGTAGGGTGGTAAGTCAGAGTAAGCCTGAGAACCAATTTTGGAACCACCCCAGTTCCTGTTCTCCCTGTTTCCTTCTATTTTTCTAACCTCTATTATGACCTTGTCCATACTGTCTATTGTTGCTCCTGTGTGATCTGTATAGAAGCAACATCCGTCTTTTTTTTTTCTTTTATCATTTTTTATTTTAATTTTAAATAGCTTGTTTTACATGTCAATCCCAGTTCCCTCTCCCTCCCCTCCTCCCACACTCCCCTTCCCCCCCAGCCTCCCACCCTATTGCCAATTCCTTCTGCATAGGGGATATCTAGAGTCTGTCATTTACTCAGTGTAGGGTCCAGGCACTCCCCTAAGAGTCCAGGCTGAGAGAGCATCCCTCTTTGTGCTATGGGCACATGATGACTGTTTGTATTCTAGGGATAGACACTGATCCACTGCTCAGGGCCCCATAGGTTGCCCAGGCCTTCTCACTGACACTCACATTTGGGGGTTCCAGATCAGTCCCATGCTGGCCTCCCCGCCGTCGGTCTGGGGTCCAAGAGCTCTCCCCTGTTCAGATCAGCTGTCCCTGCTGGTTTTGCCAGCCCATTCTTTGCCAATTTGCTCATCACTCTCTCTCTCTGTCACTGGTTTCCTTGGGTTCAGTTCAGTGCTTAATTGTGTGTTTGCCTCTGCTTCCATCAGTCACTGGATGAAGGCTCCCGGATGGTTATAGACATCAAGTTCATTATCAGGAATGGGCATTCGAGGTGGTCTCTCCACTATTGCTTAGCTTGCCAATTGGTGTTATCCCTTTAGATTACTAGAGGTCACTCTGGTGCCAGATATGTCTTCTAACCTATGATTCCCTCTTCCCCCTCCATCTTTTAATGGCTGCACAGAATCCTCCTTGTTGTAAAACAAACTGCTCTAAGCCTCAGCTGAGTCTGGCAATGTCCTTTTCTAAACTATGGATGTCATTATCTATAGAGGTTTGGAGCTCTGAGTAATGGTGTTTGGAGAGCACATGCAATGAAATCCCAGTACCTGTTCCCTGGGTTCCTAGCCCCAAAAGCACATCTTGTTGAGAATAATAGTTAAGGCAGGGAATAATTTGACTAAAACGTAAAATATAGGGGCAGAATTTAGCAGGGTTAAGTAGATGCAGGTGTAAGGCCATACTAACAGGCCTACCATGCATCATTCTCAGGGATCAATTAAGCAGAGATAGTTTGGGGAAGGCAATGAGGTTTCAGAGGTGGGAATAGGTTGAGGGAATTTGGAAATGGTGGGGAAGTTTTCTATGCAGTGTCAGGAACACTGTTTCAGCGTGTTTCATTGGAACTAACTTGGGCATCTTTCCAGGGTTTCACGTCCGGTTTTCTCCGTGTATCTCACCCAATGTTTTGGCAGCCACCAAGCATTTTTCTTTTCCTGTAAGAAAACACAAACATTCCCTCCTCCCCAAATTGGGGCTTTTCCACTGTTTAGTTTATGGATATTTTTATCTGACCAGAGAAAAAGTTACTCGAGCACCATCACAGCACAATCTGTCTGAAGTATATTGTTCACTGGCATCCACATTTAAGAATTTTAAAATGAAGTGTGCATTATTTCATGCATCATGTGGAGACAAAGGCGATTTTATAGCCATTTCTGCAGATGACATATGATTATGGATCATTTTGGAGTATGTCTGAATAGCTACTTCCATGGCTGTTTAGCCAGTGGCTAATGCCGCAGATATTCCAAGTCCCAGCTATGCTAGGTATTGGAATGGGCTCACTAATCTATGCTAGGTATTGGAATGGGCTCACTTCCTGCAATAAAATCAACATCATGAGTAGGGTGGATTGTACACATAACCCTGTCCAATTTGTAGGCAACATCGACTAGGCCATTCCATTTTCACATGTAAAAACTTGTATAGGCCAAGGACAAAAGACCTTTGGATACATTACTCATTGAATAGAAGGAAGTGAATGATGCTTGTCCTATATCTATACCAAAGCTAGTATTCTTAAAAGATATATAAAGGCATAAGGAATGATTAGCTCCTGTGTGTTGTATCTTAAAAGGAATGCAAAGAGAGCAATTATCACCTGGTGGGGGACAACCAACAGGTACCCAGGAATTTTGCAACACCTGACCCACCATAGACCAAGAGGTTCCCAAGGCCAAACACAACCAGCAATCCCTTTTCAAGTGGGGATTAATGACATTATTATTACTTCTCCCGTTTTAGTTTTAAGAAGTTGCTATTTTTAAGGAGCTCTGAGAACTCTTTACAATTCTTTGAGGATTTATGGAATACCTGTTGTTGCCAATTTTCTAATTAGCTAATTTTGTTAATCTATATGTTGAGTCATTTTCTCTAGATAGCGGGCTGCGAAGCTTTGAAGGAGCTCTTATGAAACCCAGAAAACAAGGGAAGTGTGTTTTGAATGTGCTCAAATACTATTTTAACTTGATCATTGTAGGTTTCAATGCCCTGAATTGTCTTTATTATTTGAAGAGCTTTAAAAACATGATAGTCATTTACTAGATGTTGAAAAACCATTCACAGCTCATAACTGGAATATCTAAGCTGAAGCCAGAGGTGTTTGCTAAAACTTTTCTTTCTATCTACAATATAAGCTGCTCTGTCGTAAGAATAACTAATAGTAAAAACTTGCTCAAAATGTAACAAACTATTAGCTGTAAAGTGATTATCAATTCTCCATCAAAACTAGGCAAAAGGAATGTCCCTTGAATCATTGTTCTGAAAAAACCAATCTAGTTGATGTTTGGAATAAGGAACATGTATCATACTTGGTTTTCATGAATGCCCTTAAAAAGGGACATAACCATTGAATATCTCCAAACAATTTCTGAAAAATCAAAGATTATAAACTAACTTTTTTAATTCTGTAAATTGAGGTTTAATTTTTGTTAGAATATAACATATGTCCCAAATAACCTTTATAAATTAAAGTATGTAAGTATTTTTTTCCATCCTAACAGGTAAAGCTCTCACTAGCTGACAAGCCCTCATCTGTATCTTAACTGACATGGCTTAATTTGCATCTACACTGACACCGTTGTGGGTGGGGTCTAACAGAGTGTGGCAGTTCCCTGAGGCTTCTCAAAAACCTTTTTCAAATGATGTATTAACACTCATTTTCTTGATTATCTTTTTAACCATAAGAATTTAGTAGGATCTCTGTATCCTCTCCTGTGTTAAATTCTTTTGAATAATGCATACAGGTCATTTTGGATCCTAGGATTGCTGTAGGCTTCTGCTATTTTCCATTTCTGTCTCTGAAGTCTTAAAGTGATAAACTTTCCTGTTAACACACCTACCAACTGGCTGGATGCTCCCCACTGGCCACATCCAAAGTAATTTTGGTAGCTTTTTAACTATATCCGAAGTGACTTAAGTATCCTTTTAAATCATATCCAAGGCAATTTGCATAGTTACTTTTGTCAACATTAACTCCTTCACAATCACATTTGATACATACTGGTGTGGCCACACCATACACACATAGCTTGCACATGTCTCTCATCTCTCCTTTTGCATAGGTTATGATTACTTAATTGAAATGTAACATTTAATTGGAGTTTCTTATAACACAGTAGCTATAACCAATGCTTGAATTATGAGCATCCAATATCTGAACATATCCAAATTTATCCACGATGTCTTTCTTTCTCTATAAGGTCTTAGAAGAGTTTCTTACTGGCTGGATTAACAGCATTTAGAATATGTTTGTCTGGGTGTCAGCCATGGCAGCAGCACTCAAGGCTGAGAAATTCCAGGTGTTGGCCTTGTCCTTCCTCTCCTTTGTCCTTTGGGCCTGGGCTGACCTATTGTAGGTTGTCTATGACTGTTTTCCTCTTCTACAACCTGGGCACCAAGCTGGGCCCCTATTTTTTTTAATTCCTCCTGCATGATATCTGAACAAATTTTAATAAACTCCTATATGCCACTTTCCTTTCTACAAGGTCTCAGCATGGATTGGCAAGCTGTATTAGATGTCTCAATCAAAATTTAACGCCTGTATCTCTCCTTATTTCAGTTGATGCCTAGATTATCCTAGTCACAAAATTTTTGAAATAACTCTTCAGTTTTTTGCCTCATCTTTCTAAAGTCTTAAGCCTATGTCCTGGCATCTGGAACCTTGTTCAAAGTTCTCTCTGCAGCTGTACCATTCTGTGTATACATTGCTATCTCAAAAACTTAACTGTTGACCTATACCTTTGTATCACCCTTCCTCGGTGAGCACCTCATAGGAAACAGGAAGGTGTTGGGCTGTATTTTTTTCAACTATGTTTTGACACTGCTTTGCAAATTCTGCATTCCACAAGTTTTTTTTTTTTTTTTACCTGTTGGTAGGCAGGCCTTGGCTCTCTGCTTCCAATCTCCTGGGGTTAAGGTTTCAATAGCAATATTTTTATTAGCATCTGGACAAAACTGCTGTTAGGCTATTCTTAATACAAGCCATTTTTAGCCCCTCCAGCTGTTTAAATGGTATTGGCATACACTCTGTCCCGATGATTCTCTAATCCCTGTGCTTTGTCATAGAAAATGACTGAAATCCCTATACATCCTTTTTTGTTTGTTTGAATCATCTCTAACACTTGGAGACATCTTTCCTGATGCAGCTGCCAGCCATGAGGTTAGGGGTGCTTTCACCCTTGGAAGATCTATGCTTGCTGCTTCCCTAGACAAAGTAACATTTTTTGATCTCAGGAACTTTGAGAAATTCTTATCCCCTATGAGAACATTTCCACTAAACCTTTCAAGACTCTTAACCTATGCTGAATTTTACTACTAGGTTTCTGCCTCTATGCATTTCTAGGTAAAAATGAGGGAGGGGAAGGCTCTCTCTCCTGATACTCAATAACTCTCTCTTTTTTTGCTCATCCCAATCTCTCTGCCCCTTAGGTTCTTTTTCATTTAGCCACTCCTAGTAGGTGTGGAGGTCTCTGCTAACTGCTTCAGGTACAGATATTTTACGCTGTCCTTCCAGAATGCGTGGTCATATTTTCACTTCCCCAAGCTCTGGTGCAACTCTGAAAAACAGCTGTGGCGATGGCTTATGCAAGAGGAAAGGATCCTTTTAAAATTTTTAATCTCTACAATTTTCTGTACTTAGTTTGGCTTTATTTCAGCTCAACTGTCTATCAAAATATACATAAGTAAACATAAGATCATCTGACTAATGACTCTCTGTCTCAAAGCTGTAATGCTACACATTAAGATCTTTGATTTTAACTCTTACTCCTCATGTCTTGAGAGACTTCTAGAGTTCCTCAATGAACAACCCTTGCTTACTAAATGCTTGGCCCATGATGTAAGCTTATGCTGCTTTGCTGAGTTACTCCTCCAGATTTGTCACATAGGCAGGGTAAAGCTGTGGTGATCACTGTGGGTTCTTCTCACAGCTGGGTGGAACCATGATCAACTCTTTACCTGTCTGATTCACAGCTGTCCCACAGCAAAGTTGAGCCGTGACTACATCTAGGAGCCAGAGCTTTCTCCCTTCAGGGACAGTGGTGCAGTGTACTTGGGCAGGCCTGACTCCCTTGGTGAAGCAGCATTCCTGGTTACATTAGGGTTTTCCAGCTGGATCATTGGGCCCCAATTTGCCCTGTCCAGCAAGCGACAATTCAGGTCCAGCCCATGGGAACCTAGAATGATGGGAGAAGAGACAAGATCAGTATACAGCAAGACTGTATCAAGCTGCATTAAATAAGAATATTGTAGAGGCTTAAATAGGGGAAAAGAGGGAGGGGGAGGGGGCAGAGGAATGCAAGAAAAGAAGGGAGGGGTCATTGCCTGGTTATTGTGCCTAGGAGTGTACTTGGTCACATACCAAGGAGTGTATTTGGTCACAATGTGAGGGGTGGAGATAGTCACAAAACACCAACTGAGCTAAGCAGCAGGAATGAAGATTAGTGGTGTTTGTAGGGTAGGTACCAAATAAACTAATTTCAGGGAGGAGGTTTAGGTAAACTTACTGTAGATTGCTATCAGCTATTCCTGTGAGCCCAGGTTTTATTCAATAGGAAGATGGATAGGGGACAGATTACACTTTTAAAAGGCTGGAAATATATATATATATATATATATATGTATATATATATATATGTATATGAGGTTAGCTAATAATTATCATTCCTGACAATTCTTCCCACTTTTTTCCAAGTAGGAAGGTAAGCTACTGACCCTATCTTACCACAAGTGAGAGCAGGGATCCTGGTCCTCCTGGATGGTTATGTGACATATATCGTGGACCACACTAACCCAGTCTTTATAGGCAAGTTTGCTCAGGTCTGTCACAATGTCCTTTTATGGAGGGAAGTGTTTCTATGACATCGACCTTCATGCAACCATGTATACTCCCATGAAGCCCAGGATAGGCATCTTTGGCGGCCTCTTCACTGTACTGACAGGGTGCAACTCTGTGGGAGACATTTTAATTTTGTCAATAGCAGAAGAAGTTCGCCCTGTGAAGTGTCCCCCTTTATTGTGGGTTGTCACCTTCTAAAGGCTTACCGTGACCATGATCATCGAAGTCAAGCCTGTAATAGTGAGTTTGGGCTGGCTTTGTCATCCCGGTGTTCATCTGTTAGCAGATGCAGTCAGTTAACCTCTTGATGTCCCAAGGGCCAAATGGAAGCAAAATTAAAAAGCCAGTAAGGCATCCTAAAATGGAAGGGGGTAGGGTGGTAAGTCAGAATAAGGCTGAGAACCAATTTTGGAACCACCCCAGTTCCTGTTCTCCCTGTTTCCTTCTGTTTTTCTAACCTCTATTATGACCTTGTCCATACTGTCTATTGTTGCTCCTGTGTGATCTGTATAGAAGCAGTATTCCTCTTTTAAGGGCTGCACAGATTCCTCCTTGTTTGTTGTAAAACAAACTGGTCTAAGCCTCACCTGAAGCTAGCAATGCCCTCTTCTAAACTATGGATGTCATTAGTTATAGAGGTTTGGAGCTCTGAGTAATGGTGTTTGGAGAGCACAAGCAATGAAATCCCAGCACCTGTTTCCAGGTTTCCTAGCCCCCAAAGCACATCTGTTTTGAATAATACTTAATGCAAGAAATAATTTGACTAAAATATAAAACATAGGGGCAGAATTCAGCAGGAGTGTGTAGATGCAGGTGTAAACCCATCCTGACAGGGCAACCACGCATCATTCTCAGGGATCAGTTAAGCAGAGTTAATTTGGGGCAGCCAGTGAGGTTGCAGAGGTGGGAATGGGTTGAGGGAATTTGGAAACTCTGTGGGGAAAGGTTCTATGCAGTGTCAGGTACACAGATTCAGCATGTTTCATTGGAACTGACTTGGGCATCTTTCCATTGTTTCAGGTCCGGTTTTCTTTTCGCTCCATTGTAAAGGGAAGTCTTTTCCTTGAGAGAAGCCTTCCCTCCAGCCTGGTTCTAGAGCCGCATCAGTCCCAAAGAAACACACAGGAGGCTATATTAATTATGAAGCTGTTGGCCTTGCTTGTTTCTTACTGGCTAGCTCTGAATTAAGTAATTACCCCATAATTGTTAATCTAAGTATTTCTCTTACTGGAGAATAGTTCCGGGCTTCCTAACCCATGACGTTACATCTTGACTCTCTCTGTTTCTCCTTCCCAGAGTTTTCCTGGACTCCTAGTCCAGACTTCCCTTTACACTCCATGTATCTCACCAAATGTTTTGGAAGCCACCAAGCTTTGTTCTTTTCCTGTAAGAAAACACAAACATTCCCTCCTCCCCAAATTGGGTCTTTTCCACTGTCTTGTTTATGGATATTTTTATCAGACCAGAGAAACATTCTCTTGAGTACCACCATATCACAATCTGTCTGGATTAAATTGTTCACTGGCATCCACTTTTAAGATGAAGGGTGCATTATTAAATGCATTATGTGGAGACAAAGGTTATTTTACAGTCATTTCTGCAGGCAACATGTGACTAAAGTTCATAGTTGATTATTTCTGAATAGCTACTCCCATCCCTGTTTTGCAAGTGGCTAAGGTCCGAATATTCCAAGTCCCACTATCAGTGGGATGAATTAGATGGCTCTCTTATGTCTAGGAATATAATAATCTATGCTAAGTATAGAATGGGATCACTTCCTGGAATAAAATCTACATTGTGAGAAGGGAGTCTCAAACATATAACCCTGTCCAATTTTTAGGCAACATGGACTATGCCATTGTAAATATTTGTATAGGCCAAGGACAAAAAAGCTTTGTATGAATTAATCATTGAAGAGCAGGAAGAGCATGTTCCATAAATGCTTAGGAAGTAGGCCTCTAGTGTTCACTCCTAAATTAATTACAGATAAATATTGTGGGCATACCTCATTGTTTGACATCTATATGAAAGCTGTAATTTTAGAAAGATCTATAAAGGCATAAGGAATGATTAATTCCTGTGTGTTGTATCTTAAATTGAATACTAAGAGAGCAATTATCATCTGGTTGTAGACGACCAACAGGTACCCAGTAATTTTGCAACACCTGACCCACCATAGACCAAGAGGTTCCTAAGGCCAAACACAACCAGCAATCCCTTGCCATGTGGGGATTAGTGACATTATTACTATTCCTTCCATGTTAGTTTTAAGAAGTTGTATTTTTAAGGAGCTCTGAGCACTCTGTACAGTTCTTTCAGGATTATATGGAATACCTGTTGTGATCAATTTTCTATTGAGTACAAAATAGCTGAATGCCTTATTAGAATATCCAGACCTATTGTCTGTTCTTTATCACTTTTGGAATTCCCATGTAAGCAAAACTTTTGAAACAGTGATTTATCAAATGCTTGGTGAGTTTTTCAGATTGTGTGGCATCAAAAATCTGAATATCTGTCAACTGCCTTGTGTTCATATTCTAAGTTGTCAAATTCTTTACCATGAGTAACACCCACTTTCCACAAATGCTTAGGAAGTAGGCCTCTAGTGTTTACTCCGAAATTAGTTACAGATACATATTGTGGGCACACCTCATTGTTTGACAATTTTGACAAGAGGTCTCTCTAGTTAAACCCAATTGCTTTCCTAGACTTCTGCTAATTTGATGAGGAAAATTATGAGACTGCAGACATCTCTCTACCAGAGTCAAAGAAGCCATTTTTTCTAATCTATCTGTTGATTCATTTTCTGTAGCTAGTGGGCTGGGAAGGTGTGAATGAGCTCTAATTTTACCCACAAAACGAGGCAATTGTGTTTTGAATGTGCTCAAATACTATTTTAACTTGATCATTGTTACTTTCAAAGCACTGAAATATCTTTATTATTTGAATAGCTTTAAAAACATAATGATTGTCAGTATACAATTAAATGAACCATTTACTAGAAGTTAAAAGAATAACATTGTGACAGCTCATAACTGGACTATCTGAGGTGAAGTCAGAGTTGTTTGCTCCACATATTTCTTACTATTTATAACATAAGCTGCTCTTCCATTAGATAACACTTAGTAAAAACTAGCATGACATTTTGTACAGGACTATTTTTTACTATTTTGGAGAATATAAAAGGATATATTATCTCAAACTGTAACAACATATGAGCTGTAAACTGAGTATCAATTTTCCTGAAAACTCAGCAAAAGCAATATCTTTTCAATCACTGCTTTGAAACAACCAGTCAACTTGATGTATGGACTAAGGAAGATGTATCATATTTGGTTTCATTAATGCCCTTAAAAAGGGACATAACCATTGAATATCTCCAAACAATTTCTAAAAAATCACTGAAAGATTATATCATTTTAATTCTCTAAACTGGGGTTTAGTTTTTGTTACAATATAACGTATGTCCCAAATAACTTTTGAAAATTGAAGTTTGCAAGTAGTCTTTTCCAATCTAACCAGTAAAGCTCTCACTAGCTTTCAAGGCCTCATTTGCATCTTAGTTGACATGGCCTAATTTGCATATACACTGACACCTTTGTGGGTGGGGTCGATCAGAGTGTGGCAGTTCCTTGAGGCTACTCAAAAACCTTTCTCAAATGATGTATTAACTCATTTTCTTCATTATCTTTTTTTAATCCATAAGAATTTAGGTGGATCTCTGTGTCCTCTCCTCTGCTAAATTCTATTGAATAATCCATACATATTATCTTGGCTCCTAGGCCTGCTGTAGGCTTCTGCTATTTTCCATTGACTGGCTCTGAAGACTTAAACTGATAACCTTTCCTGTTAATACTGACCGACTGGCTGGATGCTCCTCTTGGTTATATCCAAAGTAATTTAGGTAGCTTTTTACTATATCTGAAGTGATTTAACTATCCTTTAAATCATATCCAAGGCAATTTGCGTAGTTACTTTTGTCAACATTTACACATTCACAATCACATTTCATACATATGGGTGTAGCCACACCATACACACATAATGCAAGTGTCTCTCATCTCTCCTTTGCCTAAGTTATGATTCTTTAGTTGAAATGAAACTTTTTAATTGAAGTCTCCTGTAACACTGTAACTATAGCCAATCTTTGAATTATGAGCATCCAAAATCTGAACAGATCCAAATTTATCCATGTTGTCTTTCTTTCTCTATAAGGTCTTCAAACAGTTTCTGACTGGCTTCATTAACAGCATTTTGCATATGTTTATCTGGGCGTCAGCCATGTCAGCAGCTCTCAAGGCTGTGAGCTTCTTAGGCTTTGGCTTTAGTCTTCCTTGCCTTTGTCCTTTGGGACTGGGCTGGCCTATTGTAGGTCTTCTGTGGCTGCTTCCCTCTCCTGCATCCTGGGCACCAAGCTGGTACCCTATTATTTTTTTCAGTTCCTTCTGGCCTGATATCTGAACAAGTCTTAATGAACTCATCTGTGCCACTTTCCTTACTACAAGGTCTCAGTGCAGACTGGCATGCTGTATTGGCATTCTCATGAGTTAGTTGTCTCAATCAAGAGTTTAACACCTGTATATCTCCTTATTTCGGTTATTGCCCATATTAGCCTAGTGACATTTTTTTTTAAATAACTCCTCAGGTCCTTGCCTGCTCTTTCTAAAGCGTTTAGCCTGTGTCCTGGAGCTGGAAGCTTTTTCCAGCTTCTCTTGGCAAGTGTGTGAATCTGTGTATACATTGCTATCTCAAAACTTAACTGTTGATCTGTACCTTTGTATTGCTCTTCCTCAGTGAGCACCTTATAAGAAATGGGAAGGTTTGGGGCTCTATTTTTTTCACCTATGTTTTGACACTGCTCTGTAAATTCTGCTTTCTACCACAATTTAGTTCCCTTTTGGTAGGCAGGCCTTGGCTCTCAACTTCCAGTCACCTGAGGATCAGGTTTTTAAAACACTGTTTTTTATTAGCATCTGTACAAAACTGCTGTTAGTCTATATTGAATAGGAACCATCTGTATCCCCTTGAGCTGTTTAAATGTTATCGACATATACAACCTGCTTATGATTCCCTGATCCCTATGCTCTGTCATAGGAAATGTCTGAAATCCCTGTACATCTTATTATTTTGTTTGCTGAGTCTCTTACTCCTCGTGTCTTGAGAGACTTCTTGAGTTTCTCAGTGAACAAACCTTGCTTACTAAATGCTTGTCCCATGGCATAAGCTTGCCTCACACTGCTGCCTTCCTCCTCCAGATCTGTCTCACAGGCTGCATAAAGGTATGGTGATCACTGAGGGTTCTTCTCACAGCTAGGTGGAGCCTTGACTACCTCTTTGTGGGTCCTACTCACAGCTGTGTGGAGCTGTGGTGATATCTTTGCCATTCTGTCTCACAGCAGAGTTGAGCCTTGGCGACTACTGGGAGCCAGTTCTTTCCCCCCTTGAGCAAGGTGGCTAAGTGAACATGGGCAGGCCTGACCCCATGGGTGAAGCAGCGTTCCTGGGGACCTAAGGATTTTCAAGTCACATCGTTATGTGCCAATTTGCCCTGTCCAGCAGGCTATAATGGGACCAGATTGAAGAGCAGTTGACAGCAAGAAAACATGGCTGATCAAGCTGCATTTAATTAAAATTTTGTATAGACTTAAATAGGTAAATGAGGTAGGGGGATATGGCAGAGGAATGTAGGAAAGGAGGAAGGGGTCATTGCCTGGTAATCTGGCTGAGGAGTGCTCTTGGTCAAGTACCAAGGAGTGTTTTTGGTCATGAAATGAGAGGTGTTGATAGTCGTAGACCACCACTGAGGCTGAGCAGCAGGAAAGAAGATCAGAGGTGTTAGTAGGGTAGGTATTAAACAGCCTGTTTCAGGGAGGAGGGTTAAGTAACCTAACTGTAGACTGCTATCAGCTATTCCTGTGAGCCCAGATTTTATTTATTAGGAAGCTGGTGAGGGGATGGATTATTCTTAAAAAAGGCTAGCAATATTTACAAGAGGTTCTAAATAACAATGATCACTCCCGACAATTCCTCCCTTTTATTCCAAGTAAGAAGGTGAGCTATTGACACTATCTCACCACGAGTGGGAGCAGGGATCCTGGTCCTCCTGGATGGTTATGTGACATATATCCTGGAGCAGGCTAACCCAGCCCTTCGCAGGCAAGCATGCCCAGGCCCGTCACGATGTCCTTTTATGGAGGGAAGGGTTTTTATGACATCGACCTTCATGCAACCAGGTATACCCCCATGAAGCCCAGGACAGGCACCTTTGGCGGCCTCTTCACTGCACTCACAGGGTGCACCTCGGTGGGAGACATTTTCATTTTGTCAACAGCAGAAGGAGGTCTCCCTGGGAAGTAGCCCCCTTGGTTTGGTTGTCACCTTCTAAAGGCTTACCGTGACCACGATCCTCCAGGTCAAGCCTGTAATAGTGAGTTTGGGTAGGCTTTGTCATCAGGGAGCTGATCTGTTGGCAGATAAAGTCAGTTAACCTCTTGATGGCCCAAGGGCCAAATGGAAGCAAAATTAAAAAGCCAGCAAGGCATCCTAAAATGGAAGAGAATAGGGTGGTAAGTCAGGGGAAGGCTGAGAACCAATTTTGGAATCAGCCCAGTTCTTGTTCTCCCTGTTTCCTTCTTTTTTTCAGCTTTAAGACTATGACCTTGTCCATACTGTCTATTGTCGCTCCTGTGTGATCTGTATAGAAACAGCATTACTTT
Source organism: Mesocricetus auratus (assembly GCF_017639785.1). Taxonomy (NCBI): domain Eukaryota; kingdom Metazoa; phylum Chordata; class Mammalia; order Rodentia; family Cricetidae; genus Mesocricetus; species Mesocricetus auratus. The sequence continues at coordinate 12,486,323 of NW_024429204.1, read as the reverse complement.
TAAAGGGCTGCACAGATTTCTCCTTGTTGTAAAAGGAACTGTCTATACCTCATCTGTACTGGAGGACAACCTCTGAGACTAAGAGCTTCTAGTCCCAAAAGCACATCTTGTTAAGGCAGGAACCTAATTAACTAAAATGTAAAACATAGGTGTAGAATCTAGGAGGATTGAGTAGATGCAGGTGGTAAGGCCACCGTGACAGGCACACGGTACATCATTCTCAGGGATCAGATAAGCAGAGTTAGTATGGGGAAGAGGGTGAGGTTGCAGAGGTAGGATGGGTTGAGGGAATTTGGAAACTGGGAAGGGGAGGGGGCCATGAGAGTATGAAACACTGGCTCAACATGTTTCACTGGAACTGGCTTGGGCAGCTTTCTATGTTTTCAGGTCTGTTTTGGCAACCACCAAGCTTTGTTCTTCTCCTGTAAGAAAGTAAAACATTACCCCCACCCCAAATTGGGTCTTTTCCACTGTCTAGTTTATGGATGTTTTTATCTGACCAGAGCAAAAGTCACTCTAGTTCCATTATTTCAGAATCTGTCTTTAGTAAATTTTTCACTGGCATCCACATTTAAGAATTTTAAAATGAAAACTGCATGAATTAATGCATCATGTGGAGACAAAGGTGATTTTATAGTCATTTCTGAAGGTTACATGTGATTAAGTTTCACTATAGAGTTTGTCTGAATAGCTACTCATATGCCCGTGGAGACGGTGGCTAAGTCACCGGATACTCAAGTCCCTCTAACGGGGATGAATTAGATGGCTCTCTAATGTCTAGGAATAAGATAATCTATGCTACGTATTGGGATGGGCTCACTTCCTGGGATAAACTCTACTACTGGGAGAAGTGTGGCTCATGCACATAACCCTGTCTAATTTGTGGGCAACATGGAATAGGCCATTCAATTTTCATGTGTAAAAACTTGTGTAGGCCCAGGACAAGAGAGCTTTGGATACATTAATCATTGAAAAGCAGGAAGGAATGATGCTCGTCTGACATCTATATCAAAGCTATTCTTTTTTAAATGTGTATAAAGGACATAAGGAATGATGAAATCCTGTGTGTTGTATCTTAAATGGAATGCTAAGAGAGCAATTATCACCTGGTGGGGGACCACCAACAGGTACTGACAAATTTTCAAACGCCAGACCTGACAGATGCTAAGAGGTTCCCAAGGCCAAACACAACCAGCAATCTCTTGCCAGGTGAGGATTGGTGACATTACTATTACTCCCCCTGTTTAGATTTTAGAAGTTGTATTTTTAAGGAGCAATGAGCATGCTATACAATTCCTTGAGGATTATAAAGAATACCTGTTGTGATCAGTTTTCTATTGAGTGAAAAATAGCTGAATGCCTTAATAGAATATCCACATCTGTTGTGTGTTCTTTATCACTTTTGCAACTCCCATGTAATCAAAAACATTTCCAACAGTGATCATCACATGCTTGGTGTATGTGAGAGTACACCCACACTCTTCAGGGTGTATGGCAGTCATGAAACAACCTGAATACCTATCAGCTACCTTGAGTACATATTCTAACTTGTCAAATTCTGTGCCACGAGTAACATCCATTTGCCATAAATTATTAGGAAGTAAGCCTCTAGTGTTCACTCCTAAATTAGTTACAGATAAAAATTGTGGGCACACTTCAATGTTTGACAATTTTGACAAGCGGTCTCTCTAGTTAAACAAAATTGGTTTCCTAGACTTCTGCTATTCTGATGATGAAAATTATGAGACTGCAGAGCTCTCTCTACCAGAGTCAAAGTGACAACTTTTGTTTATTTATCTGTTGACTTTTTTTTTTTAGCCCATGGCCTGGGAATGTTTGAATGAGCTCTTATGATACCCACAAATACTATTTTAACCTGATCATTGTTAGTTTCAATGCACTGAACTATCTTATTATTTTACTAGAAGTTGAAAAAAGAATGTGATAGCTCATGACTAGACTAACTGAGCTGAAGCCAGAGTTGTTTGCTCTACCTGTTGCTTGTTATCTATAACATAAGCTGCTCTTCCATTAGAATAACCATTAGTATTAAATCTCATTTTCTAGATTTTCTTTTGTAACCATAAAAATTTAGGATGATCTCTGTATCCTGTTCTTTGCTTATTTCTATTGAATAATCCACACAGATTCTCTTGACTCCTAGGCCATGATGTTGGCATCTGCTATTTTCCATTAACTGGCTCTGAAGCCTAAAATTCTCAACCTTTCTTGTTAAGACACTGACCGACTGGCTGGATGCTCCCCTTGGCTATATCCAAAGTAATTTAGGTAGCTTTTTAACTATATCCAGAGTGATTTATGTATCCTTTTAAATGAGATCCAAGGTAATTTGAGTAGTTACTTTTGTCAACATTTATGCATTCACAATCACATTTCATACATACCGGTGTGACCACATCATATATACATAACAAGTCCATGTCTCTGATCACTCTTTTTGCCTAGGTTATGATTAGTTAGTTAAAATGAAACTTTTTAATTGAAGTTTCATGTAATACATTAGCTATAGCCAATCCTTTAATTATGAGTATCCAAAATCTGAACAAATGCAAATTTATCCATGTTGTCTTTCTTTATAAGGTCTTAAAAAAGTTTCTGACTGGCTGTATTAACAGCATTTTCTATACATTTGTCTGGGAGTCAGCCATGGCAGCAGCTCTCAAGGCTTCAAGCTTCCTAAGCTTTTGCTTTGGCCTTGGCCTTCCTCACCTTTGTCCTTTGGGCCTGGGCTGGCCTGTTGTAGGTTGTCTTGTGACTGCTCTCCTCTCCTGCATCCTGGGCAATAAGCTGGTCCCCTATTTTTTTTAAGTTCCTGCTGCCTGATATCTGAACAAAGCTTAGTAAACTGATCTGTGCATCTTTCCTTACTACAAGGTCTCAGTGCAGACTGGCATTCTGTATTAGCATTCTTATAAGTTAGTTGTCTCAATCAGAAGTTTAACACTTGTCTCTCTCCTTATTTTCACTGATGCCTGTATTAGCCTAGTGACAAAAATTTGGAATTAACTCCTCAGGTTCTTGCCTGCTCTTTCTAAAGCCTTTAGCCTGAGTCCTGGCATCTAGAAGCTTGTTCCAAGTTCTCTTGGCAGTTCTCTTGGCATTCTGTGTATACATTGCTATCCCAAAACTTAACTGTTGGTCTATATCTGTTTATTGTCCTTCCTCTGTGAGCACCTCACAAGAAACAGGAAGTTTTGGGGATCAATTGTTTTTCAGCCATGTTTTGACACTGCTCTGTAAATTCTTCTTTCTACCACAAATTAGTTCCCTTTTGGTAGGCAAGACTTGGCTCTCAGCTTCCAATCTCCTGGGGGTAAGGTTTTTATTGCAATATTTTTATTAGCAACTGGACAAAACTGCTGTTGTTCTATACTGAATATGAGTCATCTTTAGCCCCTTGAGCTGTGTAAATGGTATCGGCACATACACTCTCCCTATGATTCCCTGATACCTATGCTCAATCATAGGAAATGTCTGAAATCCCTGTACATCTTTCTTTTTTTTTGTTGTTCAAAATGTCTCAAACACTACCCTGCACTGGAGTCATCTGATGTGCTGAGGCTGCCAGCCATGACTTGAGGGGTTCTGCACCCTAGGCTGATTTATGCTTGCTGCTGCCTTAGACAGAGGAGCGTTGTTTTGATCCAAGGAAACTAGAGAAGTTCTTATCTCCTGTGAGAGAGATTCTACTAACTCTTTCAAGCCACTTAGCTTATGCTGAACATTACCACTAGGTTTCCTCCTCTCTGTATTTCTAATTAAAAACAAGGGAGGTGAAGACTTTCCTGATACTCGATAACTCTGTCTTTATACTCAGCCTTAGGTTCTTTTTCTTGTAGCCACTCCTAGTAGGTGTGGAGGTCTCTGCTAACCACTTCAGAGGCAGATATTTTATGATGTCCTTCTTGTATGCATGGTGGCATTGTAGCTTCCTGAAGTCCTTGAGCAGCTCTGATACAGCTTCTGTGAGAGGGAAGGATCCTTTTAAAACATAAACTTTAAAGCTTTCTACACTTAGTTTTGCTTTCTTTCAACTCTCCTGGCTATCAAAACACACACAAGTAAACATGTGCTCATCTGACCAAAGATTCTCTGTCTCATAGCTATAATCATATGTATTAAGATCTTTGATTTTAACCCTTACTCCTCATGTGTTGAGAGACTTCTTGAGTTGCTCAATGAACAAACCTTGCTTACTAAATGCTTGTCCCATGCCGTAAGCTTACCGTCACTGCTGAGTTACTCCTCCAGATCGGTCTCACAGGCTGGGTAGAGATGTGGCGATCACTGCCCATTCTTCTCACAGATGGTTGGAGCCATGATGACCTCTTTGCATGTCCGTCTCACAGTTGTGTGGATCTGTGGCAATCTTTTTGCTGGTTTGTGTCATAGCTGAGTTGAGCCCTGGTGACCTCTGTGAGTGGCTTTTTTTCCCCTAGGGCACAGTGGCTCAGAGAATGTGGGCATGCCTGACCCCCCTGGGTGCAGCAGCATTCCTGGGGCACTTAAGAGTTTTCAAGCCGGATCCTTGGGAGCCAGTGTGCCCTGTCCAGCAGGCCATAATTGGGTCGAGTCCACAGGAACCTGAAATGATGGGAGAACTGACAAGAGAAGGTGGACAGAAAGACAACCTGGGTGACCAAGCTGAATTTAATGAAAGTTTCCTACAGGCATAAATAGCGGAAATGAAGGAGGGGGTTGGGGCAGAAGAATGCAGGACAGTAAGGGAGGGGTCGTTGCCTGGACTGTTGCCTGACTGCTGGTGGTCACATACCAAGGAGTGTTTTTGGTCATGTTCTGAGGGCTGTTGATAGTCATAGACCACCAAGGTTGCACAGCAGGAATAAAGATAAGAGGTGTTTTTCTTTGTTATACTGCTAATACGCAAAAATCAGTCTATAGTTGCAGGTATTGTTCTAGAGGTCAGAAGAGAGGATCAGAATTCCTGGAGCTGCCCTAACATGGCTCTGGGAAGCACAGTGAGGCCCTCCTGCAAGTGTAGCATGCACTCTAAACCACTGAGTCATCTACGGATCTCCACATCCATTCATCGGCTATGCATACTAATTGGGAATGAACACGCTAGGTATCTGGCAGATAACTGAATATTAAATAAGAACAGTAAGTTATAAGTGCTCACTTCAGGAACAGACATTTAAAATCTGTCTTTAAAAAGAGGCTGCTTACCAAAATGACTATATCAGGTAAGGAACATAGACATGAAATGCCTCGAGTATAAAAACCACAGTACTAAGGCAGTGCACAGAGGCAGACAGCAGAACTTTCCAGATCACAGGAATTGCAATAATGTTAAGAGAAGGTCAAATGGAACACAGAAGATATGAAAAGTTTGAACACAGTGTTATGTGAATTGAGTGTGTGACACAGAGATTCACAGCAAGAAGTTTTCATGGCAATCAGATTTCTTTTTTCTTTCCTGCAGGGTCAATTCTCAAACTTTCTAAAAACATACTAGATTCTTTTTTGGAGTGTCTGTAGGATTTCTCTTAAATTTACTTACTCAGTTTCCTGATTATGACACACTTTACAATAAATGTCAGTTGCCCATTGTTGACCTGAAAACATAAACTCTTCCTCCAGTCTTGAAACAGACTTCATTTCCAAATAGAGAACAGCTAAAAGTGGTGGTAATTTTAACTTTAAAAGAGCAGGTGGGTCTGGGAAAACACTGACACAGTTCTGATGAAAGAGACACAGGATAACATGAGACCTTGATGTTGTTTTGAAACACAAAAAAAAAAAATAGCGATTTGGAACAAAATGCAAGAAAGTTTAGACTTTTTAGCAACCATTCTTGAATATTTGATACTGGAGACATATGAAGTTATAATTTAAAAAGGACGGAAGCTCTGCATGAAGAAATCATTTATCATTCATTTTGAAGCTTCCAACAACTCCTAATTGTTCATGATTAAATTCCTATTGTGTAAAATTTAACAAAGTTTATCTCCTTTTCAATTTTTAAAATATAATTTACATGTAAAATTTTCTATATTAAAGCTTCAAAATATTTAGAGTTTATAATCCAACTTCATCAGTGTATACTCTAGTGAGGTTCACGTGTGTGTGCAACAACAGTGTAGGAATCATATACTTCTCTAGTACCTGAGTGGGTTAGATTATTTTTAAAACAATAGATTACAGCTGGTTTTAATTTTCAGAGACATTTTTTGTTTATAAAGTTTAGTGTCTTTCTAAACTAATTATTTGCCAAACATTTTCAAATTTCTGCCTGTACAATTAATAGTTTCAATTGTTACTTTTACTTGGCTCTTGTTAATATATTTTATTAAGTTTAATTATAATTTTTCATGCATTCTGATTTTGACATGTCATAGTTGAATATAATTATTAATATTTTTTTTCCTTAACATAATTTACCAGTTTTATAAAGGTCAGTTTTAACCTCTTATAACTAATGTTATAATTGCATATGGGATATGACATTCATTTTTCAATAATTCCCATAATTTTTATTCAGTGTCATTAATGCTGCTTTAATATGCACTTACTTGTGTAATTTTTAAAAATGATTTAATGCGATTTTATATTATGCGTATGTGTGGATACCTATGTCTGTGTATGTGCATCACATGTGGGCAGGGGGCTGAGTGGCCTGAGAAGTCATCTGATACGTTGAAATTGCATATGAACTAATCATGGCCCATGCTGGGAACCATTTCTTTGCAAGAGTCACAGTAGTCATAACTGCTGAAGTATCTCTTTAAGCTTATTGATGTGTTTATAACAATGCTTTCATCCCTTATTATTTTTATTCTTAGTGGTTTACTGTGTTGGAATATGTACACACACACATATATATATATACATATATATACATATGCATATATTATCACAAACTATTACTTCTTATCTCCTTAAAACTGCAGGCAATGATGAGGCTTTTTCCTTTTTTTTTTCTTTCTTGTTTCCCACCACACACGTTGGCAATCAAGTTTCCAAAAAGGTGAAATCATTTTGTTTGCTCTGAGCAATATTTTATATTATAATGTTTTTGGTATTTTCTTAATCCAAATGCTTCATATATGTTTCAGTAGTTGCCAGAGCATTGATATTCAGCAATTGATTATAATATAATGAAATAAATAAAAACTTACAAAAAGAATATATGGTCAGTACATGAGATATGGATCATTAATAATGGCTAGGGAAATGTGAGTCAGAGTACAATGAGGTAACAATTCATAATTATTCAGTACCAATGTCCCAGGTACCAGGTGTCAGTGAGTAGCAGAGCATGCTGCCCACCTCTTTCTTAAGGAAGTTAGGCTTGCCATTATACCCCCTCCCAATGTCCTACTGGCTCTGCTGCGTTGTCCTTTCCTCATTGGTGTCTCTTGGTCAGGTGTCTCTTTGTCAGCAGTCTCTGGGTGTTGAGGCAGGCATGGCAGCTTGGCTCAGGGAGGAAGTACCTGCAGCACACGGGCATGGCTGTACTTGCCTCAGCAGCAGGGGAAGGGTAACTGAGGCTTGGATAGGACGGCCACAGTTTCTCTTACAATAAAGGACATACATACACACCATCTCATAAACTACTTTTGCAACAGTAAACAAAAGGTGAAAATAATGTAACTGTCTACTGATCTATCCCATCTGCGAGTTGCTAGAGTACATGAAGGTACCAGTCCTACAAACCCAAAACTGCAGGATATTCATGACACAGGACAACAGGATGTCCTAAAGAAGTCCCTGTGAGGACTCATCCAGCATCTATAGTCTAGTAGAAACCACAGGCCTTGACCCAGACCAATGAGTCCTTGCAATGAACCTGTGCAAGTAAAGAAATATGGACGAAAGGGTTTACTGTATGACTCACTGTCACACTACATCTTCCATGAGATTTTTCCTTTTATCTTTCTTTCTTGCATTTTATTGGTGGATGGGGCTGGCTCCCAGGGCAGAGGGTGAATTTTCAGGGACAGAAATGAATGGGATCAAGATGTATGATGTGAATGGCACAGAGAATTAGTAAATAGAAATTAAAAACATAATTTAAAAAATCTTATATAAATAATGAGCTTACCCAGCACTGGACATAACAGGTCTTATCTTCATATACTAGACCAGATCATTTTTTTAAAAGATAATCATTAGTAAAACTGCCAATGCCCCTGAGGACATCAGAGTGACAGATCTCATATGTAGCTCATGTTTAAGGCACACATATTTGTGGGAAATCTGGAGATACAAAGCCAGATGGATGAAAAGTGCAAAATATAGAGAAATGACAGCACTAAGGGATGGGCTAGCACATTATTACATGAGTACATTAATGCATATGTGATGGTGTCTAATTCCAGTTTGTAACATACATACATATTAATTTCATTATTTCAAGTGAAATATGATAAGTCTTGCATGTATCTTAGCAAGCAGAGCTTTTGGCAAGAGGTTTGAAGTCCTTGGGTCAGCCCTGAATGCCACTTACACTAACACAGCCTTGCAAGCATGTTTGAAAGTAGAGGACAACAGGAAAGACAGGTTCAAGGTCACCTTCAAGTGCATAGTGAGCTTGAGGCCAACCTGTATTCCTTGAAACCCCATCTCAAGAAATTTCAAAGGAAAAATAGTAAAGTAAAACAGTGAAAAAAAAAGCTCTTCATGGAAAATGAGGGTATCACTCCTAAAGACGGTATTTTAATTAAACCAATTCTCTGCACCTGAAGTCTTCAAAAGAAAAAAATTAAAAAGTATCATGCAAGTTTTGTAAATTAAATTGTTAGTGATTTCTTTTCAGCAAATCATACTTTAACAATATAACTTGATTGTACAATACACTGATGGATACCTGTGATAAAAGTATGTATGTGGGGGGGGGCTTCCTGATTACTTCATTTTAAATGTTCTCTTTAAAATTAGAAAAGCAAATCCAATTCTGTTTGAAGACATCTGCAGCTAGAGTGCCCTGGAGATGAAATATGCAGTGCAACTTTCTTTAAACAGTAAACTGAGGAACTTGCTTCAAAAATCTTCATTGCCCTTGCAAAGCTTCAACCCTGAAACCACAGGTTATATTTAGAGAACTATTGGACCAAGCGATCATACAAATCATAACACAACGTAACAAACCAGCAACATGAGTGGAAATGTGCTAAACCTTGACTGGTTTCCATAAATATTTACACAGTCCTCCTAGTGACTCAGCTTTTAAAGCACGCTGCTCCCAGGGATGGCTGTGGACTGCATGGAAGGTGCTCATCTGACATTCACCACACTCCCTCTGGTATCTCTGCCATGTAGAAAATGGACCTGGGGGAAAGGATGTTTTAAAGAGATGACACAAAGATCCTGTCCCTTTTCATTTACTCTTGACTGGGGTTATAGTTGTGTAAATTATTGTGGTTTAAAGTTTGGCTGCTAGTGTATGTGGAGAACGTATTAAGACTGAGGGATGCCCTAATAGTTCATTCTTTAATTTTCTAAAAATATTTTTACTTTTTTGAGAGAGCATCCCACATTGTGGGATGGGAACCCAAAGTCCATTTGTATGCCAGGTATAAATACTGATGTACTACCCAAGGCCTGATAGGTTGCCTAGGCCTCCTCCTCTTGGGGGAGGGCCTATGCCCTGCCCTGGATAAAATGAGAGACTCTGGAGATGCCCCATGGTGAGCCTCACTGTCCTTGGGGATTGGTTGGGGGGCTGAGGGTGCCTGGGGGGACGGGGAGGAGGGGAGGGAAAGGGAGCTGGGGTTGACATGTAGAGCAAGCTTTTTTCTAATTTAAATTAAAAAATAAAAAACATTTTTACTTTTTTGTTATTCTTTCATATATTACAACCCAACTGCAGTTTCCCTTCTCCCACCTTCTGTCCCCCAGATCTACTCCTCCATTTCCTTTCAGAAAAGGGCAGGTCTCGCATGGATACCAGCAGAACCCAGCATAACAAGTTCTAATAAGACTAGACACAAACCCTTGTATCCAATCTGGGCAAGGTAACCAAGTAGGAGGAAAAGGGTCGCAAGAGCAGACAAAGAATCAGAGACATACCCCACTCCCACATTTAGGTTTTCCACAACAACAAGCTACACAACCATAATATAGCAGTTGTATACCCAAACACAACTATCATTCCACCCAAATAAATTAAAAATACCATTAATCCCGTGCATTCCCAGGACCTAGAACAGATCCTTGCATGCACTTTGGTTATGGCTTCAGTCTCTGTGAGGCCCTTGGAGACCTGCTTAGTGGATTCTGTGGTCCGTGTTCTCATTGTGTCCTCAACTGCTCTGACTGTACAGTTCTTCATACTCTCTAACCTCATGGACCTTGATTAAAGTGCAGACATTCTCTTTGTTGGCAGCTTGCCCTCAGTGGCACTATTTCATCATTGTACAACTGTGAATAGTATTGCAACCGTGACTGAAGATGAATGCTTGTACAATGGAGAACTTAACACATAAGACAAAACAGTTACTAAATGCCAATATTTTAACTTTATCAAATCAGTAGTGTATAACTCTCATCTTCAGATTATATGATAATAAATAATTGCACTATATTATAACACATAGTGATACTTCATTGAAGGAAGTGGACTTTCTAGGTTGTACATGGAATGTAATATTAGTCGGTATTACTATCATAGTTCCTGGTTATTTCTAAGCTACATTTTTAACTTGAGTATATTAATAACAGTATCAGAGTATAGAAGTGTTCTATAAGAGGATGTCTTTTGTTTATATATTTAACATTTTTCTTCAAGTTCAAGTCTAAGTCAAGCTGCAAAGATTTTAGGTGAAGGCAGAAAAGAAGTTTACACCTTTTCATCAATTCTTTGGGAGTTTACCATGTTTTCTTCATTTCCTGTGATGTTTCTGGCTTCTCAAAATTGTCAAATGTTGGGGAGATGCAAGGGAGTAGGGTAAGTCTCACTGTTAGCTCCTGGAAAATATGATTAAATATAGTAGCTTTACAAACATGGTTTTTATCCCCATGAACAAACATGATTGTGATCAATTAAGTGACCTGAACTTACAGTAAACTGAATTTTCGATTCTATGTAGGCACTTAAATACTCTCATAGCTTGCTTCCTTCACATTCCTTCCTAAGACATGACCAAACATCCCATACAGACTTCCTTCATAGTATTCTGTGTTACTATCATGTTCATTGTCTCCCACACACATTTTTCATAAGGTATTATTCATCCAGGTAACTCTGTCTGGCCAAGAAGGAAGAACGTGTTTGCCATGTCCTTTATTATCACTGTTTTTCTATCCCTTCTTCCTGAAACCAGCAGAAACTCCTGCCTACTCTTGATCTCTACATTTTCAGTTATGAATACTCGCTAGATTTTTAGTTATGAAGGATCACTAGATTTTCAGAGTTATGAATAAAGATCAGTTTATGAGGAAACTTGGGATTTCAAAAAATGTTTATAAATGCATAGACAACAGATTAAACTCTATGAAATATTTCCTGATAGCCCACATCATTTATTTTGAGATAAGGAAATAAGTATTTTATTTTCCAAAGAGGTATGGGAGACACTGTTTCTTTTGAAGAAAGTTTTTCTACTTCTTTGGTTTGATTAGTCTCAAGAGACAAACGATGTAATAAAGGTCCCACGATTCTAGAATTGTTACTTCCTCTTTTGAATTTGTCCTTGTCATTTGTCATTTGTGATCAAGTACAGGAAAAATATTCATATTTGATGTTGTCAGTATCTTGTTCGTGAATTATACTTGGAAAAAGTACTCATACTATTAGCTAAGGCACATAATCACAAATTGACTACAGGTTTTTAGTAGTCAAACACATCTGTCCTATTCAATGATATGAACACAAAATATTCAATGCAACTTTCTATGGTTATCTTTGCTACATTATTATCAGTTTTATGACTCAGCGAGATGGATGTGCGATTGTGGCTTAGTTTTTCAATAGAGTGTGCTACAGATATTAATTCTCTACTCTTTTATTTGGCGATGAATAAGTAAAGGAGGATTTAATAAAATTACTTTCTTTTTTGCATTGATCTTTTTTTGTTTTTTCTCACTATATGTTTTTATTTAAATTAGAAACGTGAATGTTTCACAAGTCAATTCCAGCTCCCTCTCCCACCCCTCCTCCCTTGTTACTCCCACCAGTCCCCCAGCCCCCCACCCAATCCCCATATCATTCCCCAGGGAGGGTGAGGCCCTCCTTGGGGGTATCTCCAAAGTCTGTCATTTCATCCTGGGCAGAACCTAGGCCTTTCCCCATGTGTCCAGCCTGAAAGACCATCCCTGTATTTGGAATGGGCTCCCAAATTTCATTCATAAACCATGGTGAACACTGATCTACTACCAAGGCCTCAGTGATTTCTGTGGCCTCGTACCTGGCACTACATTCATGAAGTCTGGATCAGTCTCCTGTTGGTCTCTCAGCCATCAGTCTGGGATTCAAGAGTTCCCCCTTATCCAATCAGCTGTCTTTGTGGGTTTCATCATCATGATCTTGACCCCTTTGCTCATCACTCCTCCATCTCTGTCACTAGGTTCCAGGAGTTCAGTTCAGTGTTTAGCTGTGGGTATCTGTCTCTGCTTCCATCAGTCCCTGGATGAAGGTTCTAGGATGGCATATAGGGTAGTCATCAACCTTATAATCAAGGAGGGAATATTAGTGTAGTCTCTCCACTATTTCTTAGTTTGCCAGTTGGTGTTATCCTTGTAAATATCGGGAGATCTCACTAGAGTCAGCTCACTCCTCAAGCCTATAATGACTCCATCTATTATGGTATCTCTCACCCTGCTCTCCTCTACTCTTACCTCGACTCAAACTTCCTGCTCCCCCATGCCTTTTTCTCCCCTCCTCTTATCACCCTCTGTGTTTCTTGGTTCCCTCTCTTTTCCCCTCGATGTTCCTAATGTGATCAGGAGATGTTGCCTCATCTCATTCTACTTCTCTGGGGTATCTTGCATCTCTCTTGGGAACCTTCTTGTTTCCCAGACACTGGGATTGTAGGCTGACACTCCCCTGATCCATATCTAAAATCCATATATGAGTGAGCATACCATGTTTGTCTTTTTGTGTCTGGGTTACCTCACTCAGGATGGTTTCCTCTAGTGCCATCCATTTGCCTACAAATTTCAAGATTCCATTGTTTTTCTCTGCTGAGTAGTGCTTCATTGTGTAAATGTACCACATTTTCTCTATCCACTCTTCAGTTGTGGGCCATCTAGGTTACTTCCAGCATCTAGCTATAACATATAATGTTGCTATGAACATAGTGGAACAGACTTCCTTTTTTTGTGAATGGGAATCTTTTGGGTATATGCCTAAGAGTGGAATTGCTGTGTCTTGTGGTAGACTCAGATCCATTTTCCTCTGAGGAATCTCCGTACTGATTTCCATAGTGGCTGTGCTAGTTGGCACTCCCACCAGCAGTGGAGGAGTATTCCCCTTTCTCCATATCCTCTCCAGCATAAACTGTCATTGGTGCTTTTGACATTAGCCATTCTGACAGGAGTAAGATGATATCTCAAAGTTGTTTTGATTTGCATTTCCCTAATGGCTAGTGATGTTGAGCACTTTCTCAAGTGTCTCTCAGCCATTTTATACTCCTCGATTGAGAATTCTCTATTTAGTTCAGTCCCCCATTTTTTAATTGGATCCTTGCTTCTTGAGTTCTTTGTAAATTTTGGAGATCAGTCCTCTGTCAGATGTGGGGCTAGTGAATATCTTTTTCCAATCTGTGAGGTGCCTTTTTGTCTTGCTGGCTGTGTCCTTTGCCTTACTAGAAGCTTCTCAATTTCAGGAGGTCCCATTTATTGTCTATCTCAGTGTTTGTGCTTCTGGTGTTGTGTTCAGGAAGCTGTCTCCTGTACCAATTCTTTCAAGGGTACTTTCTATTCAACAAAAATGCTAATAAAACAGACTATGATGGATTTCCTTAAAATGTTTATCATAGCTGGGCAGTGGTGGCACATACCTCTAATCCTAGCACATGGGAGGTAGAGGCAGGCTGATCTCAGTGAATTACAAGTCAGCCTGGTCTACAGCGTAAGTTCCAGGACAGAGATATCCTGTTTGAAAAACAAAAAAAAATATCTTTGTCATGAAGCATCATCACTGAAAAACTAATAGACACAAGTCTTTGTATTCCTTGTATACAGATGAGGTCGTTGATCATCTTTTTGTGTCAGCAGACCCCACCCTTGGCTCTCCCCAAAGCAGCGCACCTGGCTTCAGATGAACTTGGGTTCTCCTAGGGATCCAACCCCGCCCACCACCCCTGGCTTCAGGAAGGAGGAAATCTCTGCCATACCCCACTCTTGGCTCCCCCTCTGCCCACTGAGCTCTGCAGGGGTGTGGAGAATACCAGGAGAAACCAGACCATCTAGAGTTGCAGATGATGAAGCCTTGGTCCACATATGCCACAGGGAGATCAGTGGAGACAGAGAGAACCGGCCTGCACCCACTCGAAGAAGGGATGGGAAGATAACAGTGTAAGAATACACTTGGTCATAGAGAGACCAATATGACTCCACCAGAATCTAGAGACTCCACACCAACAAGACCTGAAAAGCACAACACAGATGAAGCAGAAGAGACATACCTTAAAAATTATTTTATGAAGATGAAATTATTTTATGAAGATGTATGAGCAAAATTACAACTGGAACAACAGTTACCTCTAGAGTTGCTTACATGACTTGGTGTCTGTCATCATCTATAGTCCCTACTCATCACCTAAAATTTATCTGTTCTTCTTAAAGACATTTCTTCCTTAATGAGGAGATCTTGTGCCCATTGCTATACAGATTTTAGTCTGTAAATTTCCCATAGCATGTTTGTACTTTCTGAGAATAGTTTGAATAGTTGATAGTTTTAGCATTGATTTCAGTATGCTCTTTCTAAAGAAAGTAAAGTACATTTTTTTGTCTTATACTTTTGGATAAAATGAGAATGTAAGATTAGCTTTACAGATCTTAGCAAGAACTAAAACTTTGGTACCTGTGCACAAAGTGCACAAACTATTGTTTTTTGCTAGTCAAGTCAGCATGTGGTGACTGTGTCAGTTAACAGCTTCAAAAACTGGACAACACTGATTCAATCACTATCAGAATTGTTCAGTTCCCTTCTATTTCTGCAACCTAATTCATTTGTACAGGTGATGCTATAACTGTCACCTGCATTTAAAAACAACGCAAACAACTTATTACATTTTGTTGTTTAATTGGATTTTATGATTACATTGTCTATATCATTGCTGATTGCACCAACTGCAACTATTTCTCCACACTATTCTTAAATTTAAAACCATGTGTTATTCCTATGTGATGTGCTGGTGACATCATGCTGGCTATTTAAGTGAAATGTTTGTTCCATGAAAATCCACTTGAAAAATATTGAAATACATTTCTGCTGCCTGTGATAGATTTGATTACATATCTAATATAGCTAAGGACACGGCAATCATTATTTCATGCAGGCTTGTAATTACCTTTCATTTTGTACCCTTGTCATCATACACTAAAAGTTTTAGTACTAGTTTTCCTTTATTAGCAACTTGTGGACATTTCTTATGCATGAACAATTCATTTTACAACCTAATCCTACTTTAAACTAAATTTTAGAACATGTTATGACAACACAATAAAGATGCACTTTGCCTGAATTATATTAACGCATTCATTCCTATATGTTATCTCACTTGTCAAAATGTATGAAATCATGTTTGGTGGTTTTATTTATTGATGTCTCTTTCATAAAGAATGAAAAGTAACAACAATGAAAAATAGCACTTCAAAGTAGGTACAGTACTGAAGACTATTGATTTGGAAAGTTTAGAAAAATTGAGCCTAGGCTTTCATTCTATAATCTTTAAACACTTTAGAACATGAATGTCTAAGTGAAAGATATAACATTTAAACTTAAATAAAAATGAATTGGTGAATAGATAGGATATTCAGACAGACAAACCAAAAAAATTGTAGACTGACAGATATGTATGTATATATATATTACATACATATATACATAGACACATACAGATAGATGACATATACATGATAGAATAGACAGATGACAAATGATGGATGGATAGGTGATAGATAGAAGATACATGTTAGATTGATGGATAGATAGATGATGGAAAGATGGGTGATAGATGTATAGGTGGGTGATAAATGATAGAGAGATACATGATAGAGAGATACATGATATAAAGGAGCTGATATTTTAAACTTTCATGTCTTGATGAATAGCACAGTTATTTGAGAAGACAGTCCACAATAAAGTGAAATGTGAACATTATTTGTGAGATATGCTTCACTGGATCTATTTTAATTCAAACATAAGACATCAGATGCAGTTTCTCAGAGTGAGTGTGTTCTCTGGGTCATCTTGTCGTTTTTGATTTTATCTCTCAGTCCGGAGTTTGTTAATCCCCTTCTGCTTCAAAAACTTCTCTATGAACACGCAGTGTCTGACCTTGAGCAATGACAAGTATTCAGGTCTCCTGTTGCTTTTCTGGATATGAAGTAAAACAATAGAACCATTATATAGTATTGTTTCATTTATGGAATCATACTTCCTGAGGTGGTGACATCTGTAAAGCATTACCTTCCATGTAAGGTTAATTAAAACTGAGCTGTGATATCTGTGCATGGACAGTTTCAAGATTCTGCTGGGGGCTGGAGGGATGGACTGAAAACTAACCTGTTGAAAATAAGATTGTTAGAGAACCATAGTAGATGACAATACATAATCCGTGGGTAATTTTGACAGGATATCACCATGGTGCCAGATGGCAGGTCAGGTCACTGGGACCAGCCTGGTCTCCCATGGTGGCACGGCTCGCAGACACCAACATTGCCCCAGGTGCCGGGCCAGACCCCCAGCATCAGCAAGGTATTCAGTGGTCTCAGGAGCTACAGACACCAACACAGACCTTGACTACGGCAGAGTCATGAACCCAGATATGTCCCTTGACTGTAGCCTTGATACACATGGCACAGTTACTCCAGTTACCCAAATTGTCCTGAACCTAATAGCTACACAGTCCTTGGAGACAAATTGGACACAGGTTGAAGCCTAGACCTGGGACATCTATGTGGCCTCTGATGGCAGCATGGGATCTGATATGGTCCTCGATAGCAGTCTAGAGAAGAATGTTACCATAGCCCCGGGTGGCTGCACAGACCACAGCTTCCCACCCCTTCCAGTGGCAATAGGAGCCAAAGACATCAACACCTTCCAGGAGAGCTGTTCCGGGGCCTCAACTCAAGACCTAGCCCTTGACCATAACCTAGGCCTCAACAAAACCCAAAATAGAGTGGCCAACAGATCATCATGACACCTGGTTTCTTACTACCTTCACCTCTCCAGGTATGACTCTATTCCGAGCACAGGAACCACCCCGACTTTCTCTCTCTCCCACTTCCGCAGCCCGTGTGTGCTCTTTCACCCGGATAATGCCCAACTGCCTGGGATCAGGTCACAGGTGGTGCTTGGCTGAGTTCCTTCCGCCCACGTCACAAGGCATGTCACAAAGCCGTTGCCTTTCCTGTTGCCCAAGCCCGTGCCCATGCCTAGGAAGCTGTAATGGTACCTGGTATGATTCCCGCTGGCGATGGGGTTGATCGTGTCAAGTACTCCCCATCCCCCCGACACACACACCACAGACCAAAACGTCTGGGGGGGGCGCCATCTGTGTCCTCTTCTAATTCAGGGGACACAGAAGGGGCCAAGCTGATGCCGGCTGTGGTCCTCCCCAGACCAAGAATTCTGGGTTGGGGGGAGCCATAACTACTCATTTTAATGAAACTACTTATACTTGAAATAACGTGAACTATGTAAGTAACCCAAAAATACTATAGTAACTGTAAATGTCTCCTCACAAATTATAATACAGTGTATAGTCACACAAAAAAGAAATTCATTAAAAGTCTCTCAAGAATATTTGAAGCAGCTCTTGTTCCCCAGTGTTAGGCATCCATCTAGCAGTTGGCAAACTTCAGCAATGCACAATCTATTCTTTCCATGCTGACACATGAGTTTTATATGTTCCATTTTAGTTAACAATGGTGTGTCTCACAGCAAAGGGAAAAATGTGAATGTAGACCTTTGAGAAGGTGAGTTTATATTTAATGTTACTGTAGAATACCAATGCAGATTTTCAAAAATATGGTGAGACATCATTAAAGGCATCATGGCGAAAGGCTGCTACTGTTATTGTAGTTCTAAAATTAAAATGGTCTTCCAGAGAATGAATTTTCTTTACCTGTGAAACCATCACTTGAGCTCTCTCCAGACTTGTTCCAAATGCATAGAAACACTTCATTGTACACTCAAGTTGAATTATTAACGCATATGGGTATCTATGGGCTATTTAACAAATAATCATAAAAATAGGAAAGGCATTAACAAATAATCACATAAATATGAAAGACATTAATATGAGAACATCTGTTAACTCCTTCTCAATAAGACAAGTTTTTGCATATTTCTAGACAATATAGATGGGTGCCTTATCACAAGTTTTCATTGGAGTTTTGCCAAAATTTTGGTAGTAGGTAATTATTTCCTTTTAGCTACCTCTTATTCCTCATGAAGTAGTTTGAGTTTGGATTTTATCTTTTCCATCCTTAGTAGAAATAATAAACAGATGAATTTTCCATTTTTCTCAGTTTTAACTAAATTAACCCAGAGTGTGAAACAGTGAATATCCAATGAAATGAATGATTTGCCTTTTGACCTAGTTTTCACTTTGCCTTTTAATTCTCAACTTAAATAAAAACAAGCTGTATGACAGAATTCTATTGAAATCTTTAAAAGTCCTGCTTCTAAAATTTTCACTCAGTGTTGAAAAGACAGGACCTACAAAGGAACTCAAAGGAATTGACTCACACACAGTTGGTCCTCTGCATGTATCTCTAGTCTTCTCTTGCTCTCTTGCTGTTCTGTTTCTCTGTTTGTCTGTCTCTGCATTTCTTTGTCTCCCAAATTCTTGTCTTCCCCAGTTCTTGGGGGTGCAGGTATCTATACTTTTGTGACAATATTTTTTTCAATACAATGTGAGGCTTGCATTTCTCAGGATTGGCAAGGCAGAAAAGATGTGCTAAATTAAAACTTCTAGGAGAAACTTTTAGCATCAATTACTTAGGGCTGTAGGTCAGAGAGAGGGCCTAAGTTTAATTTGCACAAGAAGCAAAACCTGGCGCTTCCCAGAGCTCTAGCCTCAGGACATCAGGAAAGTTTACCTTTCCCTGAGGATGAGCAAATGGGGCTGATTACCTTTGTCTTTATCTTATCAGGGGAAACACAAGGGAGCAGTAAATCTCTGAGCTAAAATCTCAAGTTAATAATCCAAGACGTTTGAGAATCTTTTAGTTCAGGGTTACTTTAGGTTATTGCTTCTCTATCTGCTTGTGAGGTAAAGGCAAAGACATGCTTTATTTTCTGTCCATCTAGGCATCTATGAATCGACAACTTCAGACTTATAGCAATTCTATGTCCTTTGCTATCTGAGACTATCTTACATGGGATGCTTTTGCCTGGGTCCTCAACACTGACCAAATGCCTGTCAGTAGAGGTAATTGCAGGAAGGTAGATCTCTGCAATTATGATGGCGAGGGGAACAAGGAATTAATACTGCGAAACAGGCCTCACACAAAGCTAAGGGATAGAATCAGTAAACTAGGATGTTAATGGAACACAGGTATTTACATATAGGTAGGGATCATAATCAGTAAAACTCCAAATGAATAGGAGAAATTTCTTCACAGTAAATGATCAGATGGTGCTGAAATGTAGGAAATCCCAAGTTTGTTATGGAAAGGAATAAGCTACAGGGAGAGTCTCCAGCAAGACACAGTCAATTCACTCACGACATTATAACACCAGGTACAGCTTTGTAGTGATTTCATCCATCAGAAGAATCCTTAATTCTTCTAAGTTACCTTGTGATGTAAAGGCAGTATAATTGCTGTGTGATCTTGTGGCTTGTAGTAGAATTAAACTTTGTAATTGTTTCCGTTTGCTTGTTTGGATATTTAAAAATCACCTTCAGCCTTCTTTATTCTATGTGGAATAATAAAAAAAAAAAGGACTACTAACTTTTTTATATAAAAGTGTCTCCAACTTCCAAAGCATCAGACTTAAAAATCATTGTAATGAAGAGTCTCGAAATTTAAAAAGTCTTTTTTACTTATAAGTATATACATTCATTCAAACAATACATTATTGGCTACCATGAGATGGGTACTATGACTTTTGCGATACGTTCATAAATGAAAATATATATTCTAATCTCAAAAGTTGCTCACTATTGAAAGAATAATAGCAAAATAAAGTTGAACATATAGAAAATATTCTTCATGATACTGTGATCTTTTTTGGAACCAGAGAAAATTTCATTGTAAGCAATCCAATTCAGCAAACACACAAACATGCAGTTTTCGTCTGCCTCTGGTCATATTCAGACAAGTGGATGAATGTTTTTATCATAGGAAGTATTGGTTACATAACACGGGCAGGGAGGTGACAACAAGGCTAGTAAATACTCACCCAGTTCACTACAGGAGGACTGTGTAGTCAGGATCAAATCCCTCACTGAGCACATACATACTACCAAGTTTAAAATAAACCAGAACACAGCTAACAAAGAAATAAGGTTGGGGGAAAAAAAGGATAATCTCAGTCACTGAAGGAATAGAAATACCAGCCACATTTTAAAACAAAAACAAATATGGTCAGAAAATGCTAAACACCCAAAGCTAAATAGAAAATCAGGAAAACTCACTTTTTCAAGATCCAATCAGTTGGGAAATTCCAAGTCTATGAGAAAGGGCTGAGTCCAACTGCTCATCCAGCAAACGACTCCTTCGTAGTACACAGACAAAATCCAGCTCCCAGTGGCACATTATATGGACTGGTATCCAGCTTACCTCACAATGAGTCCTTGTGATGTCACATGCAATAGGCAAATCACAGCTAAGGAAATCCCACAGATTTTTTGGTCTTCTTAATGGTCCCCCCCCTCTTTGCTATGATAAGGATTTCAATAGACCTGTATAAAATACACTGAGAATCCATACAGCCAATCATTAGATCTCTTTGCACAGTTAGTCAGTCACCAGTCTGATTATAGAAGAAGGCCATTTCAGACACCCTCTCCACTATTGCTAGGAGTCTTACCTGGGTTCATCCTTGTAGATTCTTGGGAATTTCCCTAGCACCAGGTTTCTCCTTAACCACATAATGACTTTCTCTATCAACATATCTCTTTTATTGCTCTTCCTGTCCATCCCTTTTTCAAATCAACCTCTCAGTTCCTTCATGTTCCCATCCTCCATTCCCTCCTCTCTACCCCCACCACCCTCAGTTAATCCAGGAGGTCTCATCTATATCCCTTTCTAGGACAATCCATATATCCCTCTTTGGGTCCTCCTTGTTACCTAGCTTCTCTGGGAATGAGGACTGTAGTCTGCTTATACTTTGCATTACAGCTAATATCCATTTATTAGTGAGTATACACTATGTTTGTAATTCTGGGTCTGTGTGATTTTTTTTCTAGTTCCATCCATTTGCCTGAGAATTTCATGATGTCATTTACTAACCCACGATATTTTAGTTTATAGCTGATTATTGTAATTGGCCTGGATGAATGAAGAACTTAGCAGCCCAGACCATAAGAGAATGCCAAAAATTGAAATCTGAAGCAAGAAGGAGTTTCATGTACCTAAGGTAGTAAAAGTAGCCTCTTGTCACTACACCTAGAAATAAAGGTGAGGATCACTTAAAATGAACAGCGTTAGACACAGAGTGTTATGTTGTTAAAACCATGAATTAACACCTAGATGTTGCAAGGTAAAAAAAAAATATGGCCAAGTAAACTGTAGTCTCCTTTGGTAGGAGAATGAAGTGACCCCGACTAAAAGCGGGGGTGGGGTGGGGGAGGTGGGGAGCTCTTTACAGCAAGTGAGGAAGTGATTACAAAAGCAGAGTTTTATAGTTAGCAATTTAGTTCCCTATCAGCCAGTTCTCATAATATACCATGGAACATTTTATGGTCAGCCAGTTCTCATGATGTACCATGAAACAATTTATGGCCTGTGAATCCGAAGATTATAGGGGATGAACAAGTCAAAAACTCAAGTTGACCGTTAGATGAGGATAAGATTCAAAAAACACCATAAAGAACCATATAGAAATATATAAAAGTCTAACATTGTTTAACTAAAAAACAAACAAAAATCAAAAACCAAACAAACAAACAAAAACAACTTGGGTCAGCTGTCCCTTAACACACAGTTGTGTGATAGTTGATCCGGATTTTCTTTTTTTTTTTCCATATATTTTTAACTTTTTACGCATGCCACTTTCAGTTCCCTCTCCCTCCCCTCCTCCCCCACCTCCCAATCCTCCCAACTCATCACCCCCAGTCAACCCCCCACTGAGATCCCCAGGGAGGACAATGGCCTCTATGAGGGATTTTCAGGGTCTGTCACATCATCCCAGGACAGGCCCAGGTTCTTCCTCATGTGTCCAGGCTGAGAGAGTATCCTTCCATATGGTATGGGTTCCTAGAGTCCTTCTGTATGCTCCACTCTCCCAGGTTCCACAGATTGCCAAGGCCTCCTCTCTGTTACCCAGGTTCAGTGAGAGGGATGTCTGGATCAGTCCCATGCTGGCCCCTCAGTCATCAGTCTGGTATTCATGTGTTCCCCTTGTTTAGGTCAGCTTCCTCTATGGGTTTGCCAGCCCGATCTTGATTCCTTTGGTCATCACTCTTCTTTGCAACTGAGTTCCAGGAGTGCAATTCGGTTCACAGCTGTTGGTGTCTGCCTCTGCCTCCATCAGCCACTGAATGAGAGTTCTAGGATGGCATATAAGGTAGTCATCGTTCCCATTATCATGGGACGGCATTTAAGGTAGCCTTAATGCCAGTTGGTGTCATTCTTGTAGATCTGTGAAGATCTCACTAGTGCCAGATGTCTCCTCCAACTTATACTGGCTCCCTCTATTCTGTTATCTCCCATCCTTTTCTCCTCTATTCTTACCCTGGCTCAACCTTCCTTCTCTCCCATGTCCTCCTCTCCCCTCTTCTTTTTCTCTCTCTCTTTCTCCCATCTCCTTCCACCCTCCCCTTCCTGCCCCCTATCCAATTAGGAGGTCACATCTGGATTTTCAAATGGCTGAGCTCTAGGATCACACCACAGACATGGCTTTAACAGTGAAGCAAGAAAGGATAAGAATGTATGATGGCAGCCCCCACACCTCATTCTAGAAAATTAACTAACTAGGACTTTTTTAGTAGTGTGTTGTAAAGAATATGTATATTATGCACTTTTCCTATTACTGGTGTTGAACTTCGTTAGTTGACATGTAGGATGGTTTCTTCTCAGTTGTCTGTCTCTCTCATCTGGTTACCAGTATTTTCAACTGACTGCACAGGTTTGTGTTACTTACTTCATATTCCATGTAAGTAAAGTTGTATATTTTCATTGTATTTATGACAAATTTAACATAGTTTAATATCTTTTACCCATTGATGATACTATAATACTTTGTATTACCCTTTAATATTTATACTTTATTTACTATTATGAGTTGGTTTTTTGGCAAATATTAATTTAATGTATGCAAATTTTCCATATTTAGGTAGTTTGTTTTAATTTTAAAAATTGAAACTATGGATTTCACCCATTCTCATGAAATGATGCTTTGTTTGGAAATGGTCAATCTCACAAAGAAAACAGTTTCTCTAAAATCTAATTTTCTCTTGTAGACTAGGACTGCATTTTTGACAGTGAATAGTATTAACATTGATTTTACTCAATAAGTTCACTTATTTAAATCTAATACATATAAGTAAATGATTTTCTGTCACTTGTTCTCACAAGTAAAAATAGTTCTTTACTAAAATAAAAAGCCCATATCTACTCAAAATACTAATCATTATTAATTTTGATATCATCTAAACAGCTTTTTCCTTTAAGATGCATCAGAAAGAGTGTTTAAAATATTTTAGTTAGTATTATTGTTGTTCCTGGTAGAGAACAAACTCCAGGATTATAAGTAAAATTTCTCCATCAATGTCTTTCATAACAGTACTATCATTCACACAATGAAGAGGGCAAATAACCACATTAATTCTTATAAATTCGTATAAAGATTTGAGTCACTTTGACCACATTTCTGGAGCTGCCATCTAAAGGAATTCTAGATTTAAGAATCTGTGGATATAAAAATGTCTTAATTTCAACTGTACCAGTAATGACCAAGTGTTAGATTTTGTGTAATGGGGTAGTATATAAGATGATAGGAAATTAGAGTCTCAAGACTAGGAAGTTCCTACAATCATTTCTTACATACATATAACTTAGAATCTAAAGACTTCTTTAAGATCTCTTTAGGCAGTACTGGTGTAGACAATGGAAGTCTCAGTTGTATTAATTTCACTAGTATATAATTAAACTACACACTAAAATGGTGGAACTTTACTAGTTTTTCATCAAGGTTCTCCTCCATCAATATTGCCTATCTGATTTAAGGTAATTGTTTCAGTCTATGTCAGGAGAGCAAACACTGAAAGTACTAAGAGAGTCCTCATGAATAAACAAATGTTTTAAATTCTGGAAGCAAAGGGAAATAGACTGGCCGATGTTAATCTTGCCTCACAAATTTGCCCTAGGCTGACTCTGCTCATTTTTAATTCCAAAGTCTGACAAACATAATTGGATGCATGGTTGTGTTTATTTTGAACATGTGTGACTTAGGGCAAACATTGATACTCAGCAAAATAAAAAATTATCTAAAGCAAGCATGATTCTTGTGTCTGTAATTCAATAATGAGAAATTTGGAAGTTTTTCCCTTTTCAGCACATAGCAAAAGCAGATTTAGTCACAGATAAATATAGATGATATCATTAACACCCCTGAACACAAGAATCAGAAAACATTAATGGAAGGGGGAGAGTTCCCTAATCTTTTGATCAGAACATTAATCACATAAAGTAAGAAATTAAGTTGATGATTCTTTCCATTATGAACCAAATAGTCTTACCACGATCAAATTATTGGTCCGAAATAGACACCCATTCCAGAGTCATAATGAAAAATGCTCTCAGTGGCACTATTGAAGATCCAGTATAAATCATATGTATTTAAATTGGAGTACTTCCTTGGAGTAGAAATTATTCCAGTGTCGTCTTTTAAGATATAAGTATAAAATGTTATGATGTGGCCAGAAGAAAAGAGTATACAATGTTAATTGGTATCTTTGAAATTTATTTTATTGTTGTGTTTATGATTTCCAAAAAATTATGTTTGTTAGTTCAGGATTTTCATCTTATGACTGACATATATATTAGTTGTTTCCCTAAAAATAAATGTGTTTAGAAAAGAAGTTTTCATTTTGAAATAGCTTACCTCCCTTTTACCTCACCTAATCCATACGGTAAGACTGTTTTGATACCAAAAGAAACATTTAAAAAGCTTATATGAACAGATGAAAATCACCAGGACTGTTTGATAAAGCCTAATGGAATCATAACATTTTATATTTACCTAAAATTATAATTATAAAACATATTAATAAAATATATGGATTTTATATATTTATGTCATTAGGACATAATGATTTTAAAAAACACGAATAAAAACTACAACCACTGACTAACAAAAGCTTAGTATTAGGATTGAGAAACATTCTGCCAAATGGATCATCAAAGTAGATGCCTAAAAGTTACAAACTATTGGTATATATCTTGGCTGCCCCTCATAAGTTGAAGATACATCCCTATTTCTGAAGTTCCTGTACTCTTCAGACACGGTACACAGAGGATTCAAGCTGGGTCTTTTAATAGCTATGCTGGAGCTCACTCTGTAGCCAAGGCTAGCCTGGAATTCACAGAGATCCACCTACCTCTACTTCCCAAGTGCTAGGATGAAAGGGATGTGCCAAAACTGCCCAGCCTCTAGCTTCATGTTACATGACTTCTGCCATCTTCTAGATTTGTTTCCATGGTAACAAAAATTCTATATAAGTTGCCAAGGGAGAAAATACATCCTTTGGCAAATAGGCCTTCCTCTGTGCAACAACTGTGAAGATCATGGTGGGATATTCATAAAAGTTCCATATGCAGCCCTCCGATGTTGTTGGTAAATGACAGCTGTCAAATTGTGTTTAGGTGCAATTCAGCATGGGGCAAATGATGCATCATACTAGAAACAGTCAATTTCCCAGGGACAGAAGTCATAAGATCATGGATATTAGAAACTATTTTATAACTGCCACTTTGCTAGACATGCACAATGCCTTCATACCCTTAGTTCTAAATATCATACTTATACATATGGATAAGACTAGCTGTCACTCTTATGAAAAGGGCATTTCTTTACTGAAGAGGAAGACCATCATGAGAAATGGGATTCAATGTCGAGATGAAGGTATTGTGGGAGCCCAGTCCCAAAACATACAGCTACCTGACAGCAACAGCATCAATGATTCTGGGAACATCATAAAAGAGGAAAAGGAAAGATTGTAAAAGCCACGTCAGTAGGAAACAATTTCTCCTAGGTAATGGCAATATCATTAGCAGCTTGCAAATGGAGAAAGGAAAAATTATCACAGCATCCCATTCCTAGAAAGAAAACTATAGTCAACAAATGGATGCTGAGGAGGGGAGAATGTGTTTCCTGCAGGAATGAGACCCATTTTTTGTTATTCAATAAAAATGGTAAGTCCTAAAACTACATGCGAAGACACACACACACACACACACACACACACACACACACTCACACACACTCACACACACACACACCAAACAAAAAAATGACCTGACAGGTTGTATTTATATGTTTGTGCATTCATATGTATACATACAAACGTGTGTATGTATATATAACCATAACAACCAAAGAAAAATAGTCTATCAATTTCAATGCAAGAGGAATAATGACCGAGGAAGAAAAAAAATGAGGAAAAGAGATGTAATTTTACTTAAATTAAAAAGTATACACAATAAAAGTAGTACTTTTTAAAGAGAAAACAGACCTTCCTGCTCCCCCATGTCCTCCTCTCCCCTCCTATTCTCCCCCTCTTTTTCTCCCAGCTCCCTCTCCCCTACCACCATGCTCCCTAGTCTGCTCAGGAGATCCTTGAGTCGGGTAAAGAATAGAAGAGTGCAGGGAGATACCATAATAAAGGGAGCCATTATAGGTTTGAAGACAAATTTGGCACTAGTGAGATTTCCAAAGATCTACAAGGATGACACCAACTGGCAATCTAATAGTGAGAGGCTACCTTAGATACCCTTCCCCAATAATGAGATTGAAGACTACCTTGTATGCCATCCTAGAGCCTTCATCCAGTGGCTGATGGAAGCAGAGGCAGACACCCACAGCTAAACACTGAACTGAGCTCCTGGAACCCCGCTACAGAGAGGGAGGAGAGATGTGCAAAGGGGTCAAGACAGGGCTGGTGAAATCCACAGAAAAAGCTGACCTGAACAAGGGTGAGCTCCCCTAGACTGATGGCTGGGAAACAAGCATAAGACTAATCCAGACCTCCTGAACATGGGTGTCAGTGAGGAGGCATCAGCAATCTATGGGGCTTCAGATTATAGATCAGTATTTATTCTTGGTATATGAATGGATTTGGGGACCAGTCGAAGATGGCACACGCCTTTAATCCCAGCACTCCAGAGGCAGAGGCAGGCGGATCTCTCTGAGTTTGAGACCAGCCTGGTCTACAAGAGCTAGTTCCAGGACAGGCTCCAAAGCCATAGAGAAACTATGTCTCAAAAAAAAAGAAAAGAAAAGAAGTGAAATATTCATCTAGGTAAGTTAGTATTCTTTTAATGTATTAAAACACTATATATTTCAATACTAAGTCTCACAGCAGATTACCAATATTATTAATTTAACTTTGGAGGCATATATTACTTGTAATAGAACTTTCTTTTGTTGTTGTTTTTGAGACAGGGTTTCTCTGTGTTGTTTTAGAGGCTGTCCTGGAACTCAATCTGTAGACCAGGCTGGCCTCGATCACAGAGATCCACCTGCCTCTGCCTCCTGAGTGCTGGGATTAAAGGTGTGTGTCACCAACGCCCAGAGTAATAGAACTATTAAAAGAAGGATTACAAATTTTCCTTATTTATATATGCAATCTTCTTTCTCAATTCTCCTATCTACAAACAAAATTTTATAGCAATTTTGTATCTGACATGAATGATGAACTATGAAATAAAATCATGATTAAAAGGCGGTATATGATATCTACATATTGATAATATTTTTACATGAAATTAAATATCTGTGTAAATGTAATACATGTGGAGAAAATTTTGTAGATTCTTAGTCCTACTAATTAAACCCAAAGATCCCTGTACAATTCATCTTGTAAACAATCACCAGATGTCCATTGATTACAACATCATCTAACACACCAGGAACTCTTTGGAGTTACTGCCCACCAAATTTAATGCCATGGTCCATTAGGTTTGTTTGCTTTTTTTTTAATTTATATATTTGAAAACAAGTTTTGCTCTTATCTCATACTTCAAGAATTTTAATCACACCAATTTAGTTTCCAATAATGATAGCTTACTTACCTTTGATCTTATGACAGTTTTGAAAAGTGTCCCACAATCTTTGATTCAAACTTTTTGACAATGGGAATTTCAATCAATAAATGCAGACAGAAGATATTTAAACATCTACGTTATGTCCCAAAGCTTGATTGCGATGACGGTTTCCCCAATCCTCATTTCCACCATTTAATACAAAAATAAAGCTAAACGTATCAGGTTTCTGTAATTGCCTTTTAAGATAATTGTGCTTTCAGGAAGCTTTTGTTCTAAAACAAAATAAAAAACAGAACAGAAAAACAAAAACAAAGGAACAAGCAAAAGCCACTGAACTTGCCAAGTTCTGCTACTGTGATTTTCTATAACATGTTAGATGTGTCCAGTGTTTAAATCCATTTAGAACAAACAACCAGTACTATCAGTAGTACACTTCTTTGTTGAGGAAAGAATTTAGCACTGGCTTTAAAGACTTCTATTGAATTTCATATGCATTTTTTAAAAAAATTTCAGAAACACTCTTATTTACATAACCATCCCCACATTCCCTAGCCCTCCCATCCTCCCATGCTTCCCAGCCATCCCTGAACCCCCCCATCCACTCCCCAGGAATAGTGAGGCCCTCCATGGGGAATCATTAAAGTCCATCACATCATTTGGGGAAGGGCCCAGGCCGTCCTTTCTGTATCTGGGCTGAATCGTATCTACATTTTATCTTAGAGAAATGTCTTACTGTCTTTGGACTGGAAATGGCGACATTTTGCATCCCAATTTCATTACTGAGATAAGTGCTTCCTTACTTGATAGACCTTGGTCAGTTTTATTTTTTAAATTAAATAAAAAATCTTAAGCTACAGTCACATGATAGCCAAGATTTTTTATTGAAATTCTACTTGAGAGTACAAAGACCATTTTAGATTTAGATGTGCCAAGGATGTAAAAGTGTATAGAGAGAAATTTGATGCTAATACACACTCTGTTTTATTCTCCAGTAGAGTTTACTAAACCAAAAGAAGTAAAGTTGCAAAGAAAGCTTCTTGAAGTATCTGATGACAATCATATCTCCACAGCTGCATGCATTAAAATAATTGGTATATCACATCATTTGAATTTAAAATAACAAATCCCTCCAATTTGTGATTTTTCTAGTGATAGAAGGAATATCTTCACATATTTCAATTTTGTTTTACTCTTCCATCCTTTTACATTTTGTTTGTTGATCAATAATCATTCACAATTACCCATACAATCCGGTGGACCATTCTTGTAGAAATCTTCCTCCTGTTCCGTGAGCTAGAGCTAAGAGAGATGTATGATTAACATGATAATGCAATTTATGTCTCCCAAAATAAGTTGTCGAAGACATGAAGTGAATTAAAGAGGAATAAATTCATTGCAATATGAAACCACAGTTTTTAAATATAGACACAAAAGGAGAAAAATGGAGGGTTTGTTTCTTGCCCTCCGAATTTTGAAGACAGAACGTTAACAAAGAATCTGTTATTTATCTCTCTAATTGACCCACTGCTAGCAATTACTTTGAAATGGTTTACGACTATCACATGTTTAGTTGCTATTTAATCTCAAAAGTAATTAAAATATATATTAACTAGTAGAATTTAGTTTTAAAAGTGGAGAGCACTTTATAAATTGAAGAGAAACAAATTATGTTACCAGATTTTGTTGCAATCTAACTTGGAACCATAAATTATGTCTTCACACTTTTGGAAACAAAAGAAATATTTTAAATGAAACCCATTCAAAATTTAGTCACAGTGCCTTAAATGTATTATACTTCTATAGTTTTCAATTTACTTGCTCTTACTGCCTGCTACTCTTAATCAATCTACTACAGAGCTTTGCATTCTCTTCAGGCTTGTATTCCTGGTGATAGTGTTAGGAACAGCTGAGATCTGTGCAGACTGGACTCATTCCACCACTCTTCAACAAGAGTGAGAAAGATGAATATAACACAGATTTTCTTCCCATTGATACACTGTATTATCATGAGAAACTTGAGACGTGATCTTAACAGAAATGATGTTCACTGGTATATGACATATGAAAGGCCCTCTGTATGTAGGAAACAGTAGTAAAGTTTTGTCTAACTGAGTGGACCCCGACATTGAGACCAGAATCTATGCCTGGTGAATGAGCTAGCTTGTGGGAGCCCATTTCCTTTCAGGGATACCATGCTCAGTCTTAATGCAGGGGGGGGGGAGGGACTTGGCTTCAACTTAATGGGCCAAGCTTTGTTGACTCCCCATGGGAGCCCTTACACTTTGGGAGGAGTGGATGGGGGTGGGCTGGGCAGGGAGGTGACAGGGTAGGAGGTGGTGTAGTAAGGAGAACTGTGATCAGAATGTAGAGTAAAATAAATTTTTTAAAAGTGATTTGTAAAGAAGCATAGCATATCTAAACAAAGTAGATAGAATCTACACCACAACTGCTAACTGGAACTACTATAAGAGATTTAAAACTCATGTTAGCAATAATCTAGAATGCTTAACTTTTGGGATTGGATAAGTTTTCCAGCAACTAGGTAGGCATGTGCTGGGGTCATTAGTTCTCAGGCACACTTGGTGGGAAGCAGGCATCATTCCAGCTTCCTTGGCAATTCTTAGAAGGTTCAGAGATACAGCAATGCATAGGGTAATTTTTCAAAAATACATAACAGAATTGAAACATTTGTCCAAGAAAGGTGGTATCTGTCTGATGTGTTGGGTATCACTGGGACTTGAGTGAAGACTCTGTCTGACAGGGAGTGCTGTCTGATTGCTGACGGCTGAGTTATCTGCATGTTGCTGACTTCTTACACAGTTCTGCTATAGCCCTAAAATTAGTATTTCCAACAGTTTCTACATGCATCCGACTGTGGCCATCCAATGCCACTCTACCCCATATAATATTGCACTCCTATCAGGTATATTAATTAATAATCTATACAATTTTCACTTCAGTTAGGCTTTATTATGGCATTTGGTGAGATTTAAGCAACCCTTGTGTGTATTTAGCGTCAATAGATACTGCTAACATAACTCATGATTCCATTCAAAGATATAAGGAAAACACATAATTACCACATTTTAGTCCTCAACAATTTTATCCAAAGTGTTCTAGTAACATATTTTTGAAAAACCTCGGCATCAAAGCGCCGGGCACTGAACCGAACCGTCTGCCCAAGAACCGGGGCCAGACCACTGGCTGCAAATGCAAGAGGTGATTTATTGAGTACACAGGCGCCTGCGGATGCTACTGCAACTCGGGTGCAGAGCATACCGGGCTTTCAGGGAGTATAATATTTATAGAGTTTCAATGGTTACATAAGTAACAGGCATTTTATTGGCTCATCTTGGGGGCAGGGGTAGTTCCCACGGACTAAGTTTCCTGGTATTACTTTATGAAAGACCCAGGCATACTTCAGCAATTATTATCCGGGTCCCATGACTACTATGGTGATCATAGACACAACTGGGGGCAAGGGTAGTTGCCAAGGACTAGGTGTCCTGGTATTGTCATATGAAAGTTCCCAGCACGCTTCAGCAATTATTATCTGGGTCCCATGACTGCTATAGTGATCACAGACATCCTGTTTTGAGGGTGAGACACCTGGTCTGGGTTTCTTTCATTAGGCAATGGCCTGGCCTTGCTTTTCTTTTCCTAGGGGGTCCTGGGTAGGGGTCTTTCATTTTAAAATCATATAATAAGAAGTACCGGCTCCAATATTTAGTACTAGTTCTGATTTAATTTGCTAAAAAGTCCCACGCAATCAGGACCGTTCCACTAAAAAGAGGCTACATAAAACAGGACTTATGTGGAGTAGAATATTGACTGGGAGAACTAATATGAGATTGTGGTACATGCTTCAGCCATGGTTACTTAAACCCAAGAAACAAAAAACTTTGAGTGCTACTTCAGACAGATATATAGCTACTTTCCATTGAAAATGGTATGATTTGGATATGTATGGCTAGAACCTTTCTTTGAAAGATGGTAAGGAGGGATGTATCAGAGGATTTGGGGGGGGGAAGAAGGAGAAAAGAGAAGTGTAATCATAATCTCCAATCTTTTTAGAAGTAGAAAATTAAAATAATGGTAACCTGGAAATGAAGATGATATAGAAAGATACTTAAGGTCAAGGCATCCAGAAAACATGTATTTGAGATAGATAATAAGGAACTAAGAGAGAAATAGAAAGCAGTAGAGAGTCGTCAAATGATAAATTAATTTCAGAAGTGTTCCAAAATATCCAGAGCATGTGATAATAGCAGCACTTGGCAGTCTGAGCCAGGAGGGTTGCTACAACTTCAAGACCAGCTTGGTCTACATAGTATCAGACCATAGAGGGTGACACTGCAAAGTCCATCAACCAGGCCAGGAAGATAGATTGAGAGAATCCTATGTAAAGTACAGAAAATACCCATCAGAAAGTTCTTGTCCTTTTTTTCTATTATCCTCTATCTCGGGCATAGGACACTTCCGCATTTCCTGTCATTCATGTAACACCTTAAATAATCTTCACATTATGAAGTGCTACACCAGGGTCTTGTATTCTAGATTCTCCTGGCGAGGGAGAGTGATCTCAAATTCTTACAACCGTATTTCCCCTAGACGCTTATCTGCTGGGAAAACAACCGTGAATTACCACACCATGCTCTGATTTCCTTAGAAAATAGTGTTGTCAATTGAATTTGCAAATACAGTGTCTCATTAGAGAATTACTTTTTGGAGTAGTGCTAACTTTGGGTCAAATTTTACTGACAGTCCTACTTTACTCAGCAGCCCCAGACCCCATGAGAATAGGGTTAGAAGACAGATTCCCAGCTTGCTAAATCAGGATTCCCCTATCACCACTGCAAAACCCACTCTACAATTAATGACACTTTGAGAAACTTTGTTTAAATATATGATGTGAACAGAAAACCTTTTAATCTTTTCTGGTATGATCTTACCAATTAGCAACTTTATCCCATCTTTCAAAGTAGCTTAACAGATTTGTCTTTTGGAAGAACAAAATTTGCAAAAAAATTAATATTCTGCTCTCAATCTTGGCGAACATTTTGTTACACCTTGTCAATGACATTCCCTCATCTCTGTGATCTTAGTTCATAAAGGGAAACCCAGTGCAGAATGCTTTATCAGCTAATCCTCACATTTTACTTTCACACCCATGGGAGACATTCTCATTTTAGCTGACAGTTGTAAATTTTTATAATCACCAAGTGATATCTAATGCTTGCAGTTTGCTGGCCACTTTGTCAACTATATTGACATTTGATAGCCAGGCTCTACCTAAAAGGACTTTTCAGGGAGAATGGCACACCGCCCCCCTCCGCACCCCACCATTGGCATAGGCAACACTCTGGTAGGACACTCACTTTCTGCAGAGCAAGCAGATAGAGGCCTCTCAAGAACAGCCATATTGCAACCAATTACACTTGTGAACAAGGACACTCATGATTTTCATAGGTGGGTTTGGTTAAACGGTCTCCTCATGAAATAAGAACTCTCACATTTTCCCAATTATAAATACCAAGTCTGCTTTTCGTTTTGCATTCCATAATTATATGCCCTCTGTGACACTGAAATAGGAAAAGCAAGCCCCAGAAGTGATCTTCCCAGTTTCTCCTGGTAGGCATTATCATGCATGTTGTATGTCAAATATAACATTTTTATTAAACCTTTTGGTTATTTTGCATAATGACCACAGTTTCCCCTCTCTCCTCTCCTCCCACCTCTTGTCTAGGTCCCCCCATCTACTCCTCCTCCATCTCCATTTGGAAAGGAGCAGGTCTCCTTTTTAAATTTACATAATAATAGTAATAATAATATTAATAATGTTTTCCTGAGGACTTGGTTCTGTGGGTCCTGTACTTTCCACCTGTGTTGGCCCGTTGTATGTCATATTGAAATAATGTAGAGTCACATTCAAAGAGGAAACCTCAACTGAGAAATTGTCCCCACTGGATGGGCCTGTGGTGGGTTCATCTGATTGATGATTCACTTGGGAGGGTCTAGCTCACTGTGGGTAGTATCACCATTGGGCTAGTGGTCATGGGTGCTATAGGAACGTAGATTGAGCATGACTTAGAAAACAAACCAGTGGCCTCTCCATAAAATCCAGCCTTAAATGCCCTGGATTGAGTTCCTGATCAGGCATCCTTGGATGATGGATATAAATGTAAGATAAAATAAATGCTCTACTCACAGAGTTTACTGTAATAATGGTGCGTTATCCCATCAATAAAAACTTTAACTAAGACACCGCTCTTGCATGTTAACTTCATTTCAGATAACCCATATAAAAATCCAAGTGTGGCTATATGTGCCTATAACCCTAGCAATGGGTAATGTGTAAACAGGAGGGATTCCCAGTGAAAATAAAGGATAAAGATCCAGGATTCGTGTGAGACCCTGCCTCAAACAAAAAAAAGGTAGATAAGCAATTGTAGAAGGCTTTTCAAAGTCAACCTCTGATCTCAATACGAAGGTAGATGTTGAAAGTGCATGTATACATCTCTCTCTCTCTCTCTCTCTCTCTCTCTCTCACACACACACAGACACACACACACACACACACACACACACACACACACACACACACACACGGGAAAAAAGCAAAAAAATGCCCCAATCTTTGGAAATGACCTTACACTATCATTATACAATGAAAACATTGGACACTGAAAATACTATGTTCACATTGGTAGCCATAGGTTTACACTTGTGTTTTAATGAACAGTTAGATAATATTAAAGCCAGACAATGTAATACTTCTGTCTTAGAGTTTCTCTTGCTGAGAAGAGACACCACAACCATGGCAATTCACAAGGAAAACATTTAATTGCGGCTGGCTTACAGTGCAGAGGTTCAGTCCATTGTCATCAAGGCAGGAAGCATGACAGCATGCAGGCAGATATGGTGCTGGAGAAGAGCTGAAAGTTCTTCATCTAGATTGACAAGCAGCTTGAAGTGAACTGTCTTGATCTTCTGAGACTTCAAAGCCTGCCCCCACAGTGACAGTTCCTCCAGAAAGGCCATGTCTACTCCAAAAGGCCACGCCTCCTAATAGTGCCACTCCTGATAGGACAGACATTCAAACACATGAGTCTATCGGGGCCACTCTCATTCAAATGACTATCACTTCTCATCCTAATCAAGATAAAACAATGTGCTACATAGCAATTTGATGAATATAAAAGGAATATTTTGCTTGTAAAGTCAACATTAAAGATACAGTATAATTTCACTTTGTTATGTTCTTAAATTATAAATATTAAAGGAATGATGAATATATTGTTTTTCAAAGTGTGTGGGTTGACAGTGTATGGATATGGCTATGAAACATAGCACAAGGCACCAGGGTGCTTTAAATTCCTATTACGTAGTGGTTTCATCAATAAATGATACTTGATAGCTTTTGAATGCGAAAGTAACAAAGTTTTATTAAGAATGCATTAAAGACATATCTGATCCAGCTTTTTGTTGTTAGTTGAAGTATTTTTTTAAATTTCGTTGCTTTTTGTTTCTGTTTCTGCTTGTTTTAAACTTTCTGGACCCAGACCAACTTGACTCACTCTGATAATACAAATTGTCTTCAATGCTGTTTTTTTTTTAATGCATATTGCTGGGACTCAAATCATAGGAATCTTCCACAATTTAGTCCAACACATTGAAAAAGCTAACTACAATTGTATTATTTGAATTTATCCTATATGGGCCACCTGCCAATGGTAGAAATAACTCTATTAAAAAGGCCATTTCTTTGTAATGATGTTTGTTAAAATGGGTTTGAGGAAGGAAATGCACTGTTGCATATTCATGTGTTGTTTGCTTCTTGGTCACTTTTAATGACAGGTTTCCTACAGACAAGATTCTGGTAAGCTAAATGATGTGGTAAAATTGTTTTATTTTTGTGCATAAGGTGTTGAAGGTAATAGTAATGGGTAAGATATAATAAATAACAGTGGCAATGTTTACGAAAATAGAGAAAAATAAACAGTAATTAAACTTAGGGTGGTCAATTGACTTAATCAATGGCACTTACTATATAACAGAAAACATAAAACTATATGATTTTGTCTAAATGCAAAAGTCAAATTATGATGCATACAATTCTACTAATTAAACATTAAATCACTTTTTGAACTAGGGCACCTATTTTTCCTCAAATCTCAAAACTCAATATTTGTATTTGTATGTTTGTTCCATAGGGCTTCTTGAGCAAAGTAAAATAAACTGAATGACTTCAAATAAAAGACATGTTTCCTCACACAGTTCAGGAGTCTGTCTCATCTGAAAAGTCTACAAGAATATTTACTAGATTTGATGGTTTTTTAACAATATAAATTAATTTATCATAGCGATTTGAAATCTGGATCTTAGACTACTTTACAGGCTTTTGACCACTTCAGTCTTAAACATTGTTCCTGGCAGCACATTCCTTCTACAGTTTTTAATAAATTACATGTGAATATTGTTTAAGATTAAAATTAAATTTCAGATTTCAAATTATTGCTCAGACTTCAGTAATTAAATCCATACATAGGTACATTATTTATAATAATAATTAATTTGTATTTTGAGTGTATGCATGCATAATGTGCTCATGGGGAATTTATCAAGCTCTAAACGCTATGATGGGCCTGATTAGAAGATTCCATAAAAGTACTGGAACCCATTCTCTGGCTAGTATGGGATTTTTTTACATGCCATGGAAATGATCCTGTATCCAGGAGCAGCACAGGAAAGAAGCTACATTCAACCCCATGGTAAGTAAACCATTCTATTTTAAAGTAACCTCTACTCTTAGTATCATCATGGCAGAGTCCTCTCAGTGGTACATACTCTCCCCTTAGGTGTGTGATCTTAAACCCTGAGCATTAGAGACATTACTTGTACTGAGCTAGAAAGAATGGAAATACATATTAAAGGACAGCCCTTGACTGTGTAGAAGGGTTTCAAGAACATTCCAAGTGTGTTTCAAAGAAGTTAAATTAAGTCAAATGTTTCTGGCTTTAACAAGGTCAATGGTGAACTCCACTGAATAGGAGTTCTTAAAAGATTCTGGTGGATGGTTTGTTCCTTCAGTTTGTAGGCAAGAGATACTACAAAGTGGTGATGGGCAGCAACTCTGGGTACCAGATTAACCCTGCAGTGCAATGTTGTCACTCACAGTCAGATGATATGATCCTTAAGAGAAAACAATGGGGCTATGATTTAGGGATTCTGCTGTGGGATGACAATGCTGCCCATTAATGTCTTGAATCATGCTAAATATTTAAGACAGTCAGCAGAAAAGAGTCATGGTGCTATTTGATGTTCCTTTTATGAGGCTATCTTTTGTGGTTCATTACAGGCTGAGCAGCTTGTGAATTGGCCAATCATTGACAACTGAAAACACTACTTTTTATATACAGGTAAGTGTATCTATTCTTGAAAGCATAGCTCCTCAAAGCTTGTGAAACCATGGGAATAAGGGAAGATGAATTAGATGCAGTTTCTTAGAGAAATCTCAGAAAACTAAACAGAACGGTGGACAGCTGTCAAAAATTGAAAAGGTGTGGATTGGGTTATTGACTTAGTGAGATACACAACCTGAATGCAGCTTTAAGGGAACCCATTAAAGACACAAGAAGCCTGAGTTAAGAAACCAATGACTGCATTCCTTGCTGAGGGTAATAGCAAGTGCATTAGTGTTTTCTTCCATCTGTTTCCTGAGCAACAAATCATTCCATTTGGCACATCAGAAAAGACTCCACTGTAACCTGATCCCAAAGAAGGTATCGCCTCTACCTGGATCAATGGAAGGAAAGAACTTAGGGCATCTATATTTTCAAATGGGCAGCATTGCCTCAGGCTATATTTCTGTACCTATTTCTGATATATCCAATTGCAGAATTCTGCACAACAACCTCAGTTAACATTCCTAGAAATGGTCATTTCTGGTCACTAATGACACATGGTGTCATCAGCATTAAGTGAGTCTTTAGATTTCATTCATTAGTCCATATTTTTGTGTTTCAAAATAGGGCTTGGTGTTCTTCATTCTGCCTTACCTTTTCCAAATGCTCTGGTTTACAGCTGGATCAAATCCTGATTCTTCAATAGCCTACATAGATCTACTTAATTTTCTGGTGCCTATCATCTTTCTGATCATACATTTTGTAACTACCCATCTCCTTAGCAAGAGTACAGCTCCACGTCTCCCTGGCTGAGCCATGTTGGTGAAGATGGATTTGTGACAATCTGTGCCATTCTAATGATCCTATTCTCCTGATATCCATAGGAAAGTAGCCCCCACGTTGCCTTAAGAAATTTACTTTGATGTCATTGTTCCTAGGAACTGTATAGAAATTACAAAATCAACATTTTTCCCTTGAGTTCCTTACCTGCCTCACTTTTATATTATTTGATGTTTTTTCCCTCAGTAGTACTTATATGCATGTTCTTCCTATACACAGTCTGTGTGATTGTTCATTAATTTTGTTGCTTGTTAACCCTTAATAGAAGTAGTGGCTTAAGACTCCTTTGCCTTTCCTTCTGAGAGAGTGCAAACAAATTATCCACAAGAAGACACCGACAGCTGAACACTGAGATGAACTCCTGGAATCCAGTTGCAGAGGGGGAGGAGTGATGAACAAAGGGGTCAAGATGAGGCTGAAGGAATCCACAAAAACAGCTGACCTGAACAAGGAGGAGCCCATGGACCCCGGACTGATATCTGGGAATACAGCATAGGACTGATCCAGACCCCCTGAACACGGGTGTCAGGAGGCCTGGGCAATCTATGGGGCCTCTGGTAGTGGATCAGTATTTACCACTAGTATACGAATGGACTTTGGAAGTCCATTCCACATGGTGGGATGCTCTCTCAGCCTTGACACACGGGGAGGGTCTAGGCCCTGCTCAAAATGATGTGAGAGACTACAGCAGCCTCTACAGAGAACTAATGTCAGTTGCTTCTGCTTTTCTATATCTTGATTACTGTTGCAGGATACCTACCTGGGTCCCATCACCTCTTTAGCCCCTAAATAACACACGAGACACTGTATTAACTATGAAGCTGTTAACCATTTGCTATGGTTTCTTAATGGCTAGCTCTGACTTAATTATTAACTCATAGTTACTACTATATATTCTTATAAGGTCTTATCTTACCGAGAACACCAGACTTGAATCCTCTCCTCCCGAGATCACACAGTAACTCTCGACCCTTGACTACGCTTCTCAGAATCCTCCTCAACTCCTAGTCCCACCTATCTTGCTTCCTTATTAGCTAACAGTGCTTTAGCTATCAACATATACACAGAAGGACTTCCCCTCATTAGACTACACTGCATTATTCTAATGCTCTGTAGTGATATTATAGAAAATAGCTGAAACAATGTTTTTATTTAAGGTTCTAACTTTTGCATAGTATAGCCCAACACTTACTGGTGGCAGTTTTAAAGATTCCAACACAGATAAAGCAGTGTAGCCACCTTTGCTAATGAATATATGAATGCAAAAAAATCAGGATCAGTTTGTTTTTCTGACTTTCCCGTTTTTTTTTGTTTTGTTTTGTTTTGCCAAAGACAAGCAAAACTATTAAAAATAGAGGTTGTTGGCTCATTCTTGAGCCTTTAGCAAAGGTGATATGAAATGTGATTACAGCCAACCTTTGGTGGGTAAGCAGAGTTGGATGAAGATAAAATAACTTTGTGGTTGTTTATACAAGATGGGTGCTTTTTTTTGGTGGGAAAGTTTTGATATTGCTCAAAACCATTAGGATGCAACATATGAGTCCTGTAACTTACCCAACTATCAGTTTAGTATCTGGGCCACATTATAATTCCACAAGTTCCAAAGGTAGCCTCTTTTTCCCCATTTTGTACTCTCCTCTCTGTCAGCTCTACATAGAACACCCCTAGCCATGTGAATACCTGTTTAAAAAATTTTACTGAAGATTGCTTAATTCAAATGCAATAATGGAACTCTCACATATGAAATATGATGGCCTTATCTTACTGGAGAAGGGTACAGACCCTCAAGTGGCCCCGAATAGCTCGAGCTATCTTTGTATTTTAACAGAGATTTTCCTAGCAGGCTTACATGAACTGCCTTGTTATTGTCTCCTATTTTTAACTTTTAAGAAATAAATCATATTTTAAGTAACACATCATAATCATTATAAAAGCCACCACTGTCTCTTTATGCTTCCCCAAATACACTTTCCCACCCCTTATATAACCTTATTCTAGACAGAGAGCTCAGCAGTTTTGCAGACTTAACTAAAGAGCGAGTCAGTCACATCCTGCTCTTTCAGCTCTTCTTTCAGATGACAGGGACGTGTGGTTACAAAGTTAAGAAGTAGTAGACGTGGGCACAATACTTTATGGACAACAATGTTCAAACATGGACAGTTCTTTCATGTCTGCAAAATGTGCTTTTATACAGTTCCCTTTTCTACCCGAGGGTCACATGCCTCAGTCTCTCCGTAAGAGGCAGACTTTGATTTGACGCTATTTTCCTATCCTCCATTCGTACCTTGCTTCTTCATTTAATAATATAAGCTTCTATATATGGTATGATAGATCTATCCTTCCATAGTTACATTGCATTTTTCCCATCGTATTATACTAGATCCTATAATTGTTCCTGTATGCCTGGTGTCCAGGGAACTCACTCTCAAGAGTTGGCAATATGTGTACTCCTGGGGTTTTTCTGTTATTCTGTGTACACATGCCGTACTCTCCTATTCAGAACTATGAGACATGGTTAATCCTTCAAGTGCTGTTTTTTTCATATATACTTAACTGTCTCTATTGAGTCACAAAAGTTCCCAAGATTATTTGGTAGTTCCAAATAAGAGACTTGAGAAGCATTTGTCCCCTGCTGAATGTTAGGGGAAAATAGTCGAGAAAGAACAACATTTCCATGGTAAATTACAGCTTTTGCATGTGTGACTGACAAAGTAAAACTAAAAACCGCCCAAAGAATTGACAATATAATGAGAGAGAAAAAAATCTGCAACCTGAAAGAATGTTGCAAATTCCTGTGCCGCCCTGTGGTCTATTATCCTCACCAAGTGAGAATCCATTTCCACAGGTTCCTTGCCTCAAGGAGACCCTTTGGACAGGTAATCAATACTATGGGACTAGGTTCCATAGTTCTCAATGCCCTTTGAGTTCATATCATGCTGAAATAAGGGATGGAATAGAATGAATAGCAGCTTCTTAGTTTGATCACTGTGGCTTCATTGCGGACTCCTACTTTTGGCCATTGAGTCTTTCTCATATAAGCTGAGATTCAGCTAATATGCCTCATTTGATTACAACAGATTAATTATCCATCCAAGTTTATCACAATTGTTAAATGTCTCCGTTTTACTATTTCAAATTATTATAAAATATATTTTAATTCCCTGACAATCATAGGTAATAGCTTATTGTTTGACTTCTTCCCATAATAATACAATATTTTTGGCCTCCATCATTATGATGCTGTAAGAGACCAGATTTATTATTTCTAATATATTGTGGGTTCTTATAGAAAATTGACCTGGAATGGATAGCCTCCAAATTTTAGTAAGACTTACATGCAAATGCCATATTCAAAACAAAACATTTAAAGGATGGATACCATTTTTATAATAATATCAATTTCTTTTTGTAAGATACTTGCTCTATTGTTTGAAATGTTATTTTAAAAATATGAAATATATGTCTTTCACCTTACACTTGTAAGTACTTAGTGCTATAAGTACTTAAGTGATTTAGTTGTTAAAATTGTTAGAGTCAATAGATATAATTTGATCAATTTTTGTCTGGCCCCAATTCTCTTTGTATTAATTGCACCACTAAGAATTCCTAAAAGAAGAGTCATTCTTGAAATGTAAGCAGAGGCAAACTGAAAATGGCATCAAATATTAATGAGTCTCATCACATGAGGAAGATGATAGTTGCATAACTAGAAAATAAATAGTATATTATATACTAATGTCTCAAAGAGCAAAAAATGCCATTATAATATTTGAGTGACATTTACTTTTCTCTCTAGATAGAGCATTGTATTGATTATATCATAATATAAATTCAAATGTCATCTATGTTATAGATATTTGTGTGATATGATTCACATAATATTACATAACCAACACTTTTAATGACAAGAAAGGAGAAAAAATTTAAGTATAACAATCCTAAACATTTCTTAAAATCACAATGTTTATACCTAAATAGAATGTAAGTATTTGAAAAAAGTACAAATAAAAATTAAATGTCAAAATATTGGGTCTTTTACTATATTTGAAATTCTCTATAAATAAGTTGCACAGTCTATGTACTTCATTATCTCTAGTGGCTAATATTATAGATAAAAAGTGCTGAACAGAGAGGACCTTTTAAAAACACGGAGACCACAATGACTAGTCATTGCATAGTTGTACCTCTACTCTCTACTTTAGAGAAGACACTATATTTCTGAACAGCTAGCCCCCTGTAAGACAGAGTGTTATCTGGGAATCAATAGGAAAGAAAAACCCAAGCTTAACTGAGCAACATATGCAACCATGTAACAGGAAAGAATTAATGCTTTTGAAGCTGTTGGCCAATGGAGTCTCATACACCTCACAAAGGTTACAGGATATTAGCAGTGCTATTATTCACTAGCCTTTGACCACCGGACTTTGTTTCCAAAGGCAATACATTCTTGAGGAATAGACCCTGGAGAAACCTAAAGGGTACTGAAGCAGAATCTCACCCTATTGGTTAGCATTCATACTGCTGGCAAGTTCTGTGAAAGCAACTCAAGCAAAAAAGTAATCATCAATCTTAAATTTTCTGAAATTAAATGATTTCATAGCCAAGTTTTCATATCTGATTTCATTAAAAATATCTGTATATATCCATAACAACTGCTATGACCTTTCCTTCCATGACTAAATTATCATTTATCCAAGTGGGTAGTAAGAACAATCACATACAATTTACTTAGAACAATAAACATGACAGTTGTACACAAATGGTCATTCTGATATATTCTATCCACTTCAAATTTTATACTTCATTTTTATTTATGTTAACATGTAGATGTCACCATATTAGGGGTATTAAAGGAAGCACTAATTAGGTACAACTTAAATGCATTTTATATAACATTGTATGGTTCAAGTAGTAAAATCAAGAAAACTTAAAAATTCATATAACAAATTCTGAATGTTATATATAAGAGTTGCCATAACTGCAGACCTATAAAATGCCCATTTTTCCTCATAAAAGATGCCTTAAAATAGTTTTTAGGAAACTGTCCTCTCTGTAAGACCACCTACTTCTTTCTACATGGTCTAGCCTGGTGAGGCTTCTTGGCCTCTTCATCCAGAGCTTATCCCCTACTTTCCAAATATAACCCAGGGCAAGCATCCTAGTGTAGTCTGCAGCCTGCCCCACAACTTACTCTGAAGGAGCAGCTTGCCTATCTCCTACCATCCAGAAGTCCCTTCTGTGCTACATCTAATCTCTATACCCAGTTATGTCTCATATATCATTCTATAGATTCTACAGCAATGAGTCTTTTTGTCGCAGCTCATCCACACAGCCTCCCCAGCCCAACAAATGTAGCCAGGGTTCCAGAACAGTGTGCCAGATAAGTATGATCTTTCTTGTTCTCACCACTAACGCATCTAGGCTTTATCAAGGCATTCTTTTCCTATCCCCAAACCCACAGACCATTCCCATGCCATATCCAACCTTTCACCTGGCAACATCTACCCTCACACTCCAGGATAGGTCCAGGAGATGCAACCTATGTGCTTTCCAAGTTCTTTCAGGCCCAGTGACTTTCTTTTACCCAAGCCATTTCCATTCTCTTGGTCCAATATTCCCATATGTCTTTGTTTCTGCCCCAACCTACTTTGCCCATATCAGATTCAGAACATGGAAAACAAGTCTCTATATTCATATCTCATTGAAAGATCAATATGAAAAATGAAGCTAGAACCATCTCTCCCAAACTGACCAGACCTATAGAATTTTTGCCAATGAGAATTACCTAGAAGA
The DNA here is from genome assembly GCF_017639785.1 of Mesocricetus auratus. NCBI lineage: Eukaryota > Metazoa > Chordata > Mammalia > Rodentia > Cricetidae > Mesocricetus > Mesocricetus auratus. Next base: position 12,441,696 of record NW_024429204.1, on the reverse strand, counting down.
ATCCCGAGCCAAAAAAATTCTAAAATAAATCATAAACTTCATGAAATAAATAAATGCACTAAAGAAAGACACATGGAAACTGCTTAGAGAAATTCCAAGCGAAGCTTAAGAAGAATTAATACCTGAATGGTGTCCAAGAACACATAAACTTGGGGAAACGAAGGATATGAAGAAGACACCCAAGGACTTGAAAATGGAATTAAATAAGAAGAGAGAACCGTTGAAGATGGCTCAAGCCAAAATGATACAACTTAACTGGAAAATACAAAACTCTTACAAGCAGAATGAATCAAGTAGAAGATGCAGTGTCATAATAGAAAGTTAAAATAGAGGGTCCAGAACAGATAAATGAGTAACCTGAATAATTTTAAAAAATAAATGAAAAGAAAAAATAACAACCCAAACTTGTACGCATAGATGAGGAAGAAGAATCAGAAGGCAGTTGCATGGACCAGTTAGTCAACAAGACGAAAGCTTCTCAAAGCTAAGAAAAGACATACCCATACAGAATCTCAAATAGACAAGACCAAAAGTAAAAACACATCCTTGCCCTGTCATAGTTAAAACACTAAATATAAATAATGAAGGAAGTTTATTGAAAACTACAAGAGAAAACAGCCAAATGATGGATAATGAAATCTTATCATAACAATAAATGATTTCTCAATAGACACTTAGAAAGCTGTAAGTTCCTGGAAAAATACATTTTAATACATAAAATAGTATGGCAGCCAGCCTGAACTAATTAACCCAACAAAAATACCAGCTATAATTGAAAGGCAAAGAAAAAATTTCCATTATATAAATAGTCTCAATAATTGTAAACGACAAGAATATATTACTATACTAAGTGTATTATGCATCAAACTTTTTTATACTTAGTTTCATGAAAAATATACATTACTGGGTTTTAAAACACAGGTTATCATTAAGCTATTGAAAATATGTGACTTCAGTTCCCTAGTTTCTCCTATATAAGGTTATCTGGAAACAAATAAAAAGAGGAACTTCATGATAAGTGGTGGTCATACATCAAATAAATGTAACATATCTTTATGATATTCCAGCCAATACATATGCCTTTACTCAGCAGTACAAACAAGCTCTTCTAAAATCTACAACATCCTGGGGCTTGAAACAAATCCTTGCAAATTGGAAACGATTGAAATGACTCTTATATCCTATTTGACCACAAAACAATAACATTTAAAATTGATAGAAAATAAAAATTTAGTAACAATCTCACAACTAAAGAAGAGGAAAAAAAAAGAAAGAGATTAAAAAATTCTGGAACTAATTGGAATTGGAAGCACCAAAGCACTCCTGGGATGAATTGAAAGCAATCTTACTAGGTAAATTTATATCTCTGAGTGTCTACTTTAAAAAGAAAAATGGAAAGAGCATCAATACATGATTCAATGTTGCAACTAAAACATTTGAATTAATACAGACTACCCAAGAGCTCTGTGTTAAAAGCTGGCTTCAAAGCAGTTAGGAAGAGCTCACAGAGACATCTGCACTCATCCCCCACTTCCCTCTTTGGACCCATACATAATTCTAAAACACTTATCGGATCTTAAATGACAGTCTTTAACTGTGTCAGATTGTAAAGTTAACTTCTTTCTATTGCTAATAAATCTGTAGGAATAGGAATTAGAGCTATCATTAACTATAATCATTTTCTTTTTATATAGTTTTGATTGTAAATAGATTTTTCTAAGAACAAATAAATCCAAAGTCAGACAATATCAAGAGATATAAAAATCAGAGCAGAAATAAATGAAATACAAACAATGAAAAGGGTATAATGAAATAATTACAGGACAGAGAAACAGTTCAGCCATTAAGGGCTATGCTCACCACCAACATAACTAAAATCAGTCTAAGATCTGGCTCATTGAGAAGGTATCGATATTGAGAGATCATAGGCCCAACTAAGAAAAAGAAAGAGAGGAGGAAAATAAACAAAATCATAAATGAACAGGGAAACATCACAAAGGACATCAAAGAAATTAAGAATATCATACTGGAATGTTTGAAAATTTGTTTTCAGTTAATCTGAAAAACTTAAAACAAGTGGATCAATTTCTAGATTCAGTCAACTCAACAAAATACACCTAAAAGTATGCAGCAACATAAATGTATTCATAACAAATGAAGACATTGCAATTATGATAAAAATCATTCCAGGGGCACAGCATGTCCTAACTTATGCGACACTTGGAAAGCAGTGCTAAGAGGAAAGTTCATAGCACTAAGTGCCCACATGAAGAAACTGGAAAACAGTCACTCTAGAGCCTTAATAACACACCTGAAAGCTGTAGAACAAAAAGAAGCAAATTCACCCAGAAGGAGTAGACGCCAACAAATAATCAAATTGACGACTGAAATCAATAAAGTAAAAACAAAGTAAACAATACAAAGAATCAATGAAACAAAGAGTTCATGGAGAAAACCAGTGAGATAGACAAACTTTTATCCAAACTAACCAAAGGCAGAGAGAGAATAAGCAAAATAATAAAATCAGAAAGAAAGGGGGATTATATAATTCTCTATTTAGTTCTATACCCCACGTTTTAATTGGATCCTTTGATGTTTTGGAGACTTGCTACTTGAGTTCTTTGTAAATTTTGGAGATCAGTCCTCTGTCAGATGTGGGGTTAGTGAATATCTTTTCCCATTCGGTGGGCTACCTTTTTAAATCAGACACAGAGGGAATCCAGAGAATCTTCAGGTCTTACTTTGAAAACCGTTACTCCACAAAATTCAAAAATTTAAAGGAAATGGATAATTTTCTGTATAGATATCACTTGCCAAAATTACAGCAAGAACAGATAAGCAATTTAAATAGACCTATAGCACCTAAGGAAATAGAAGAATTCATTAAAAGTCTCCCAACCAAAAAAGCCCAGGGCCAGATGGTTTCAGTACAGAATTCTACCAGAAATTCAAAGAAGAGCTAATACCAATACTCCTCAAATTGTTCCACACAATAGAACCCGAACTCTTTAATGAGAATATAATTACCTTGGTACCCAAACCACACAATGACACTATTCTTACTATAGTATAACAACTATGGTTTACAGTCTGAAAAACATCAAAGTTAAGTTATTATAACACGACAGTGACTGAGGCCATGTTCTGTGTTCATCATATGAACATTTATGAATGTACGTTTACTGCCTCACAAGATAAATTCTTGCATTGTGGAAATGCTCCCAAGTTTTCCGCAACCTCTGTTTTGCATACCATATAAAAGCTGTGCTAAGTCAGATCCTGAACAGTGTGCTCTACAAACGTGATCAGCATTGTGAGAAAACTGCCTACTCATTTTCCCATGTAGAAGTACTCAGCAAATAATTTGTTGCATTGTAAAATGACAAAACACACAGTAAGTAGACCATAGTTTATCAAAGCTGAGGGAGTAAGTTTACAGTTTGCAAAGCATAAGTATAGATCATGAACTTGGAAATGAAATATTATGAGGTAAAAAGAGAGTTCATATTACAATAGCCTTGTGTGCAATTATATAAATAGTCTTAATAACATTTCCACATTTTAATAAAATAAATTTAACAAAAAGATCAAGGAAATTAATCTAGAAAAAACTTACAAAAACCCACAGACTATCCTCTATTATTGGCCACAGATATTATTTATCTCCCTCTTCCTTTCATGATCTCCTTGATTTGCCAGTTGTTGGATTTCCCAGGCCCCTGATTTAATTCTGCTGATGGAATATAAGAGAGGAAATGGTATGTTGAGAAAGATAGCAAAAGCTAGAGGAACGTGGAAAGGAAGGTTATAAGGGAGGGAGGAGAGATGATGGATAGGTAGATAGGTAGATAGATAGATAGATAGAATAGATAGATAGATGGTAGATAGACAGATGATAGATAGATGACTGGAAGACAGATAGAAGATAGATGATTGATAAAGAGATAGATGATAGATAGATAGATAGATAGATAGATAGATAGATGATAGATAGATAGATAGATGGATGGGTGGATGACTGGTAGACAGATAGATGATAGATGATTGATAGAGAGATAGATGATAGATAGATAGGTGATAGATAAATAGATAGAGAGATGATAGATAATTAGACCACATAATGTGATTTAATTATAAAGGACAAAAGGCAAAAACTTTTACATGGTAGTATGGGGAAAAAAAGCCAACTTCAAATTGAGGGTCATGTAAAAAACTGCTTTTCTCTTCCTTTGGGAAAAAGAGACAATCACAGAAGAAAGGGCATACCAACTAACACTATAGAGAGGACTTATTATGAGTTTCTAGTACCCTACACATCTGGGAGTAAGAAGAAATAAAAATGAAACACAGATTAAATGACACTAAAGATATAGACAGAACCAAAAGTGAGCATTAGGAAATTTATTTAGCTTGTTTCCAAAGGCTAAATGTGATCTTTCTGATGGGCGTCTAGAATGAAAATAGAATTAATTACAGCAGAAGTTCCATGAAAATGAGGTTGGCCTGATGTTGGATTAAGAGATTTTCATTATAGAGTCAAGAATGTTGAAGTTCAAAATCAGTAAGATGGAAGCTTAATAACACCCACACGTTCCATAACCTTGTCTGTTTTTGTGAGTGGGAAGAAGCATCATAGCATCTCAGTGAAGGATAATTAACCAGAAAGATGAACGTAATATACTTACTATGTATTTGTTTATTTCTGATGACCATTTTTCAGAACATTATAAACTGTTACTTAAAAGATAGAACTATTGTTCAAAACGTTTAAAGTACAAATGAATTTATCTTTCACTGTACACACTTATAATCATATACATATGTGTTACACATTATTCACTTTGATGTTTATGTGCTTTGTTAAATATTTAAGGCTAATCCATTAAAATATTATCTATGTACAGCAGAATACATATTTACAGAGAAGGAAATGCAGACAAATGAGTCCAGGCGATTTGTTTAGGATACTTGATTGTGGACAGCTAGCAGGAATATAGCTAAATATCTTCAATCATATCCCAATTTTCATTCTTTAGGACAAAAACCAAAAGTAATTTTAGGCAATGAAAACATTAATGGATTTGCGAGGAGTGTGCTCCTTGAGCTCTTCTGCAAATGGAGACAGACGATGCCCTTCCAACCACCAATTTTATCTCTAATGGAAAGAACAATGGAGCTGAATTCAAACCGGATGGAAGCTTGCCAACTTTATGCTTGCACCCTCTCCGTCAGAACACACTGTGTGTGTCAGCTTTGGTTTGCTCATCTCTAAAGTAGAATGTGGCAGGTTATCTCTCAAGAAACAGAGAAACCATCAGACGTATAGCAGATAGTAAATACATATTGCTGAACTGAGTGGAAAGAAAGGTAGCCCAAACCTGATGGTTTCTCTCAAGCACTTCATTGAAGGATCACAGATGGTAAAAGAAACTTGTTGATTTTAAGTCTGTGAAGAAGAAAATGTGAAAAAATATATAGAATGACATTTTTGCTCTTTTTAATTTCTTTTTACAGTATCCTGCTCTGCAGGTAATGCTGTAAACAAGATGCAGGTGTTTCTTTTGATATAGACAAGTAAAGTAGAAGTGAATTGTTCATCCCTTGTAGAGTGCAGAGCTATAACAATTACCTTGTAAACTGGGCTTAAAGAAATCTTAAGAGCATGGCAGCAGGGTTGCTCAGTGCTCTGGAAGCTGGAAACCACAGAGAAAATCAAGATTTCAATGTGGAGATAGGATGAAAAACTCATCGAGGGCCCACAAAATTAATCAAGAGGCACATCTGTGAAACCTCATTGTATTTAATGCATCAATGTCTATTTTTTACCTGAAAAATTATTCCCCTTCCATTGTCATTGGGGCTTCTAGAAACATATTTCTCTAAAAATGTTTCCTAAATTCCTTTGGAAATACAGATTATTGATGATGTTCTCCAGGCAGCATAATAAATAAAGGAGAAAATAAAAATATTTAGCCATCAAGAATAATGAAAATGAATCGAGGATCTCCAAGCCATGTGGCATAAGTTATAAACAATATTTTGATTTATGGTAATCATGGGTAAAGTTATAATTATGATACTAACACAACACATTAATGTCTTGGCTTCAATAGTATCTTTCTCTTGTCCATGTGCCCAGTACAACATTAACATACCATTCTCCTCCTGATTGATTTATTTTGTGAGTGGTAATTTTTGTCTAATATGATTATGAAAAATTGATGCCACGTTAGAGTACCTCTGCATTCATTTGCAACAACCTACTATGGTGGTGGCAAAGAGTTCAAAATCTATACACAATATATTCAACATATATGACACAAGTAAGTTAAAATTACATTCTATGCATATTAATGGAAAGTGAATAATTATAATGCTTCAACATTAAGATATTACAGACTCTTAGAGAATCCTAAATAGAAGTATGACATTAGAATTTAAGCAGTGCTCTCTAACTACATAAACTTCAGAGTGGTAAGTCATGAAACCTATTGTCATTCCATCAATAAGTTGAGAAATTTGAGTGGTATGTCACATTTATAAAATTGATCTTTCAACACAGGGCCCAATGTTCTCTCTAAAAGCTACTGATAGGAAGAAAGAAACAACTCTCAAGCACTCGGTTAGTTCTCAGGGATTGAATTCCAACTAGGAACAGGAAACAGGGAACTAAAATTCCCAGAAGGAGAAAAATCTTTAAGGATAAAAAGAAAAAGTGACCAAAGATATTTCTTTCGTTCTTTTTGCTAGTAAACATTACTGGAACTTATTAATTAGAGGTTGTCAAATTCCACTCAGGATTTTTGAGTCACTGTATGTAAAATACCACTCCTCCTCCCTACTTCTTACAAAATAATTGTAAGTTTAACAAATAAAAAAAATTGGGAAAGCATAGGAAAAATTAAAAAATGTCCTGAAGACTTTTCCTTTCTTTTTATTTTTCCTTTTATTCCTGTGAATTAACTGATTGTGTATTTTATTTAGGTATCTTGCATATGACCTATGCATTATACATTTTATAATTTACTACTGTATGTTTATTAATATTATTTGGAAATACACACATACCTTTCCCATATATCCTGGAAAATATCAGTCATGCTCATTTGTCTAAATTAAATGGCTTTTAGGAATGTCTGCAACCCTTAAGCAAACCCCAGCAGCTCAGTGATTAAGAGCATTTACTCTTTTTCAGGAGGACCTGGGCTCAACTTCCAGCATGCACATTGCAACTCACAATGGTCTGTAACTCCAGTTCCAGGGGATCTGACTTCCATGGCAAAGCACCAATGCATACAAAATTTTAAAAATTTCACATAGCATACTAAAAAGTGTGACCACCTTTCTTCAAGGACACTAACTGTCTGTCTGTCTTTGTCTGCCTGTCCAAATTCTGCAAGGATTTGCCCCTGTGATTCTTTGTCATAATACTGTCATTAAACAAATGGTCTGTACTATCTTTCTACAGGAATCCTCCCTTCCATGTGGAAATTGGTTTGCCAGTGCATCAGACAATTCAATGTTAAAGTTTCTTTGTAAATTGGCTAATGGAATCATGTACAGCATAGACTACATCCATCTGAGTGCGATAAAGAAGCAAGAATGAGAACGTAAAAGATAAACTTTTTAACTGAGTATACACTTCCAACATTGACATGATAAGATATCATTATTAAAATTGAATAAAGTGATAAAACAATTTGGTTCAACGTATTGTTCCAAAAAGAGAATCCAAATTATGAGGAGGCCCGGCAGCTGCTAGGCAGGACAGACAGCTGAGAGATCACATATTCAACCACATTCAGAAAGCCAAGAGTTAACTGCAAGTGGAATGAGACTATAATCCCTAAGCACATTAGTGGTAATTTTAGTAGGACTGGCCACCATACACGCTCACGGATTTGAGTGATTGGTCACCAGGGAGTAGCAATATTAGGAGGTGTGGCCTTGTTGGAGGAAGTGTATCAACGGGTGTGGTCTTTGAAGTTTCAAATGCTCAAGCCAGGCCAAGCATCCCCTTTCTCTGCCTGCTGAACGTGGATTCAGTTCTAGAACTCCTACTTCTTACCAGCACCAGTGTGCCGCCATGCTCCCTGCCATGATGGTAATGGACTAAACCTCTGAATGCAAGAGCACCAATTAAACGTTTTCCTTTATAAGAGTTGCCGGGGTCACAATATCTCTTCACAGTGATAGAGGCCATAGCTAAGAGAGTCCTCATTTAGGGCAGTGCCTCGTTCGGCAATGCTCCACCCATATGGAGTTTTATACCATCGTCAAACATCATGACCAACCAGGGACCACGTGTTCCATCTTGTGAGCCTATGGAAGGCATTTCTAATTCAAACCACAAAACAAAATTCAGAACAAGGTAAACTTCATAGTAGCTTTCTTAATGACATACATCTATAGATACAGATATAAAAATAGATGCAGGTATTAGTGAAACATAGAGATATAGGTCAGCAGTTGATATGGGTGTAACTGAAGAGTGGATAGAGAAAATGTGGTACATTTACACAATGGAGTATTACTCAGCAGAAAAAAACAATGGAATCTTGAAATTCGCAGGGAAATGGATAGCACTGGAAGAAACCATCCTGAGTGAGGTAACCCAGTCGCAAAAAGACAAACATGGTATGTACTCACTCATATATGGATTTTAGATATGGATCAGGATAGTGCCAGTCTGCACTTCCACAGATAGAGAGTCTGGGAAACAGGAAAGAACCTAAAAGATATGCATATATACATAGTACCCAAGAGAAGAGGATGGAGACAAGATCCTCTGAATGGATGGGGAACAGGGCGAGGGGGGGGGTAGTGGGACCTGGGAAGAATAGAGGGGGTAAAGAGGAAGGGAGTTGGTCATGGGGGAACAGGAAGTTGAGGGGGTGGGGTAGAATAGGGGGAAGAGGGAATCATAGGATCGAAGACAGATCAGGCACCAGAGTGACCTCGAGTGATCTAAAGGTATAACATCAATTGGCAAGCTAAGCAATAGTGGAAGGACCACCTCGAATGCCCATTCCTGATAATGAACTTGATGTCTATAACTATCCGGGAGCCTTCATCCTGGGACTGATGGAAGCAGAGGCAAACACACATCTAAGCACTGAACTGAACCCAAGGAACCCAGTGACAGAGAGAGGGAATGATGAGCAAATTGGCAAAGAATGGGCTGGCAAAACCAGCAGAGACAGCTGATCTGAACAGGGGAGTGCTCTTGGACCCCAGACCGACAGTGGGGAGGCCAGAATGGGACTGATCTGGACCCCCCAAATGTGAGTGTCAGTGAGAAGGCCTGGACAACCTATGGGGCTCTGAGCTGTGGATCAGTGTCTATTCCTGGTATACAATCTGTCTTCATGTGCCTATAGCACAAAGAGAGATGCTCTCTCAGCCTGGACTCTTAGGGGAGTGCCTTGACCCTACCAAGAGTAAAATGATAGACTCTAGACATCCCCTATGTGGAAGTATGTGGCAATAGGGTGGGAGGGAGGGTGGAAGGGGAGTGCGGGAGGAGGGGAGGGAGAGGGAACTGGGATTGACATGTAAAACAAGCTATTTAAAATTAAAAAAAAAAACTAACGAAAAAAAATCCAAATTTAAGACAAATATTGGAATACTTAATAAGGTAATTGTAGAATCAATTATTTTTAAAGTATTTTCATAGATTTTCATTGTATAATACCATAAATTACATCCAAAAGATGGTCAGAAAATTATAAAATATTAATGATATCTATGAGCATTTGTATTCTCCAGACAAAGCGAATTATCCAAAAATACCTGTGTAATTGAAATTGTAATCTATTAAACAAGAGTTCAGTACCAAGTTTATAGTATAGCTGTGAGCCCACTGTTGTTTATTAAATTGATAGAATATAAATTGCATTTATTATATTTTATGTGCATACATTTCAAATCTAAGTGAGTTACTACATTGTCCACCTGAAAAATGTGACAAAAATTAGTATGACTGTTATATTGTATATCATAGCTCTATTCTAATCATACTGTAAGATTTTAGTAGGACTCTTGAAGGGGATTGGAAGTTGAGTCCACTGGCTCAACCATTACTATAACATCTCATCTAGAACACGTTTTTGGGTTTCAATTTTTATGAAGTGGTTAAGAGTACTTCTTGTATTTATAAAGGACCCAACTTCAATTTCAATTCCCAGCACGCACACTGCCTATAATTACAGTTCTAAGACACATGACTCCAATTGAAAAAGAGTGTACCCCTTCATGAATGAGAATTTATGACATGAACATGAACATGTAAAGGACCCTAAAGTCTCAGACCCATAGGAATGGAAAGGCCTTCCCTTATCTGAGTATGGACATTGACAGAGTGAAGGAATTATCAACTACAGCTTCCTCCTCCAAAATGACTGCAGTCTGATACCTCAACCCTGTAGAGACCCCATGCATAGATTACCAAACAGACCTCCTTGTTCATGTATACATAGCAAATGTCTGTCATCTCAGAGCTGTGGGTAGTCTCATTAGAGAATGTGGCCTACCTAATAACAGATTTTCTGTCCATTGTTTCTTCATTCATCACCACCCTAGTCAGGTCAATCACAAAGTCATTCAGGCTGACTCAGATGCCACCTTCTGGAAACCACTGGCACCAGCAATCATATGCACACCCCCCATATATATATATATATATATATATATATATATATATATATATATATATATTAAAATCTGCAGTCAAATGCTCTACCACTGAGCTATACCCCTCAATCCCTGAGAAGGGATGAGGGATAGGATGGGGGAGGACCGGTGTGGGGCATGGCAGGATGGGAGAGGAAACTAGGCTTGATATGTAAAATAAGATTGCTTCTAATTTAAATAAAATTTCAAAAAAAGAAATTAAAATCTTAATAAAATCTTACTGTGTACATGCTACAGATTTTATGTAAAGTCAAGCAATATAATTTCTCAGCTATGATGCTGTAGTAATATTTAGGTTATTTACTAACTACAAGGTTATTTACTTGTGAATAATGCATTAACATACATACATATATAAACATATGTATGCGTGTGTGTGTGTGTGTGTGTGTGTGTGTGTGTGTGTTTAAGCTTACTGAACAACAATAATCTCAAGGCCACAAAAGTTTCATTATTTCCAAAACACTGACATCTTAATATAGTTCCTGAGATTTACTGGTGTCACTTCCAATAAAATATATTTTGATGACTCATTGGTATTATTATCATAATTGAAATGAGTCAACATAACTTAGTGTTTAAATGATTGCTCTTGTTGGACTATGGTGTTAAATTACTTAAAATTCTTTACATTACTCAATGATTCTTCATTAAATTTATTTTACCCAGAAGCCACAAATTTGATGGACCACTCTCAGTTCATCAGGATATATAGCAGAATTAGATAACGTGTTTCCACAATTACTCCAGTTATAATTGACTTTTCTTTGAATTTTGAGTCCGCATTGTAGTTTCTTTTTCTATTTGGTGTTTTTGACATAGGGTTTCTCTGTGTAGCCATGGCAGTTCTGGAATTCAATTTGGAGACCAGAAACCAGGCTATATTTGAACATACAGGGGTCTTCCTGCCCCTCGACCCCCGCCAAGTGAATTGTATTTTTCATCCAAACATAATTTTTAATATCTTTCAAAATCCTAACACTTAAAATGCTATGGTATTTTACTGCTATTATCTTCTGTATTTGTTTTCTTGAACAAGAACTTGACATGAAGTTATCTTACATTGAATTATAATTATTTAACATTAATTGATGTCTCAAGCAAAATGATGGGGCTTGCTATGCAACACACTTTTCTTTTACCCATAAAAAATACTTGTGTAGATATGCAAATTTCTAAAATTAGTCAATCTTGCAAAGAGATAGTTGAGTGAAGTCATACTTCACTTTAAATAAGATATTATCACTACTTAGGAATTTTATACATGTTGGATTTACATTGTTAGTTTTCATTTTCTCCCTATGCATTGCTTATGGCAGTTGTTTTGTAAGAATATCATAGTTTATTTTTTGCCACTCAAAGAGACTGGTCACAGATGTTTACTGATTTTATGTGACATGTCAATCACTTATGGTGGTTTTCACAGCAGTTTTTTAAAAAAGAATGTTTTTGTCACTCAGCCAAGATGTCATCATTCCCAAGCCTGACTCTACCTGTAGCAGAAAAATAAACACAACTCAAGCTTTCACGAAGTTGTTTTGAGAAGTACACTTATGAAAACTGAAAGTAGTGATCCTAATAATGATTTCTATCTTCCTGTGACCTCAATCCTGTACAGGGATGATACTCACCTTACTTCAATATCAACATCAAAATACTAATTTCAGTTGATCTTGACCTTGGGTCATGTTCTGAAACTACAAGTCCTGTAAAAACATATCTCTGACCAGAACTAGGAAATAAGTCCTTCTTATTGCTGACAAAGCTTACAGCGAGTCACTTTCCTCATCTGTACTCTAGAGCAAAGAATAATCCTCTACAAGACTACAAAAATTCACAGTTTTTCTAAGAGGGCAAGAAAGGGAGACACAGTGCCAAATATATTGACTTAGCAGTTCTAATATTAGTACTTCACTTGTATTCAACTTTCCTAAATTTTATGCTTAGAGCAAATATCGAAAGATATAGATAATATGCATAGACCTAACAATCAGCACCATGTTACTATGGAATTTACAGTATTCTAAATAAAGAAACATAATTTTGCTTGAAACAATGTAAGAAATTAACTGCTTTGCATGTTTGTGACTGCCCAGCAAAAAGCTGCTATAGTGATATGATGCAGTACTTACCTTCATTCTTTACATTAACCAACTATGGCATCATTTCATAATATCCCCTGTGCTCTTATTTAATACACAACAAAATGTTTATTGTAACTAAGGAATTTTTCATTATACATCTATTGTGATTACCAATAGAGAGTTGAGAACATAGTTATCAATTAGTAATCCTTGCCTGTGCTTTCAACTTTTAAAGTTTAAAATGCCATAAAATATGTGAAACTTTTTATATTCCTAGAATTGACAATGTCCTTAAATTTTACATCATGTTTCTCAGTTGGGTGTAATAGAAGACTATGATGTTGTGAACCATATGACATTTATTTGAAACCATTATTGGTTTTTAACTTCTCGATTTTATATAGCTTTGTGCCAGAGAAATCTATGGCTAATAGAAGTTTAGTTGGCTTCTAAAAAATGTTTGCCATAAAATTTTAACAGTTGCCCAAATAGTAGCCAGGAGGTGATTAAGATATAGTTGATATATTTAGTTTATATTTAATGCATTGTACACATATTTTGGTGAGTTTTTTATTGAAATTTGTGCTTCTTTGGAACTTTTTCAAAAGTATACCATATATATATGTAGGTAGGTATGTATGCATGTGTGTATACATATATATTCTGAGGCAGACTTTATATAAATTGGAATATACAAATAGTAAGTATACAATTTTCTGTGTTCTGGCAAATGTAAAAATAAATGGGGTAAACTTGAAAATTAAGTCATAGGAACCGTTCAGCAACTAGCACAGTATAAAGTTACCCCCTGGCATCCTCAGCTGGTTCCCTCGGGGAAGAGATGTGCCTCCTTCTGTCACCTTTCTGTCAACACAGATAACTTCCCTGTGACATATGTAAAGGCACATGCTCTGCCATTGCGTGTCTGACTTCCTTCTACATGATATTTCCAGGATACTTACACGTCTGAATTCACTGATTAGTGGTTCATACAATAAAGCATACATTAATTGGTTTTATATTACTATACTCTGTAAACAACACACAGAGAAACTTCTGTTTAAAATGTCATTTACAGATTGGGGCATTATGAAGGAATAAGACATTATTGTTGAAGAATTTTTGGGTTTTCAAGTCCCTGGTTAATTGCTGAGGATGGTCAGGCAGTGTCAGAGATGTTATGATATGGGTAACTTTATTATTAACCACCTGAAAATTCCCAGGTTGTTCTTATCACCGTGTGCTTCTATATTTCTGTGGTTTAGAAATGAACTCAGAAATCCAGGTGCTGAAGTTCCCCACCAACACCATTCCCCCAGCAGCTGTATACAGTCTTTGGAAAAATCAATAGAACACGGACCAATCTGAATTGATGAAGCCATTGGTGGATTCATAATTTAATGGGCTGTTGGCTGGTAATGGAAACTATAGAAACTGGGGCTTAGGTGAAGGAACTGGACCTTTTGGGGCAAATTCTTGAAAGGCATTTTTTGTCCTTATCCTTTTCCTTTGTCTGGCTTTTTATTTCCTGGAAGCTATGAGGCATAAGCGCCTACCATATATTCCAGATGATTACTCTGCCTCGCAAAAACTCAGAAACAAGAAGACCAAATGGTACTAAATTTAAAACTGAAACCAAAAGCCAACATGTACACACACACACACACACACACAACAGCAGCAACCAAAAAAAAAAACCACAACATAAGCTCCAGGATTCTTCATTTAAGTGGATTTCTTCTATGTATTTTGTCACAGAGACATAAAATGATCAAATAGCAATATATGCTGTTGCTAATCTTTTGATTTTGGCTAGTTGGACATAGGGAAATGGTCACTACCTAGAAATTTTTAGTTGCATTTAACTAAAAAGCACCTCATTGAAAGGGAATGAATATTATGCAATGAAAATTCAATATAAATAATAGTTTATAGAAAGATGGCTACTCTCCAGCAAAATTGTTTCAGGTAAAAGTTGACTATGAAATTACTTTGTATATTACTGTCAGATGCTGGGCTGCACATGTATAATAAATATGTATTTTAGCTTTGTGGAATGGCAATCCTTGTATAAATTACTCCACCAAAATAGGAAATAAAATTTCATTCTCTCATTCTAAATTGAAGTATTCTGAAACAATTTTTGCATAAATGGTTTACTAAAATAGTTCTAATTGTATTGTATACACATTGACCTATTATGGGTTGATAAATTATTAGTTTGATATATACAGAAATATGAGGATTATAATTCATGAGGAAACTACAATTTTAACTGTTCTTTGTAGATTAAATAAAGCACTAGTTCTACTATAGTTACTAGAAAATGAGTTGCTATATTATAAAATATCAATGTGAGTCCTATGATTAGATGTTCCAAGACCCAAAAAAAAATATGTACTGAAAAATGACAGTGCATTCTCAAATTCTCAGGTTATCAAACATGGTGACAGCTGACCTATTTATGTGTTGTGTGCCATGTGAATACTACACATTGCTCTTTTTTCATTGTTGCTTCTTTAATAATGAATAAGTCCTCTAAAATTTGAAGTCTGTCTGAGTATATACATTACAGAAGCACAATCATGTGAGCTTATGCATGTTGTGTTTGTGTATGGATGTTTCCAATCAGTATTTGAGAAAAATAAGCTTTCTTTTCCTATTACCAGGAAGGAGAGGATTAAGATGAAAGATTAACACTACTAGGACTTTGAAAAAGCAATCACATGATTATAACTGTAATAACTAAATGTTAATCGTTCCTCTGTTTTTGTAGTGTAAATGTCCTGTTACACAATCCATATTTGCCCTATAATTTAACGCTGTTCTGAGCCACTTATATTGAAGTCACTTAGTGTGAGGCTATTTTTCTCATTCTAATACTTCACATCAAATCATTTTCCATTAAATGATAGCTGTGAGTTTTATTTAATAAACTGCAAATTTTCTCTTTAACACTTTCACTTTTTCTCCAATTTTATTTACATTCTGGTTCAATCTCAGCAGGTATAATAAAAGTAGCAATTGTCTAATGTTTCTCTGTTGCCCTGCTTTTAATTCTGGATAAATGCCTAATATTGGTTAAAAGTGTTCAGCAGCATTTGTGATTGAAAAGATCTGTTTCTTGTTGATTCCATACTTTTTCCTTTATTGAGTGCTCAATATGGGCAAGCCAGTGAGCTTAATTCTTAGATACAAGATGAAGGAGACAAAATCTGTAGACTCAGAATGCTCTGACAGTATGTGGGTACTACTGTGAGCATATATTTGGAATGTAATCGTTTTGATGATGTTCAGCAGGCCTAGAGCATAAAATGTTTTACATAATACATTGAGCAAATGTACCCCCAAAAATAAAAGAACCAGAGACAGATATTGGGGTTCAACCTGAAGAACAAGGAAGCAAATCAGTCAAGCTATCAGAGAGCTCTTTCCTTTAAAAGGCCTGAAGCGTTCCTATTCTCAACACGGCTGGAGAATGAATGCCTGATACTAATTTTGCTCCTATTTTATATACCTCCATAATTCTCAAAATAAAGGCCTGTGATCCAAGGTGCTGAGATCACCTTCGTGTGAGCTGTTTCTCTTTAGGATTGGATGTATCTTGTGTAGATCTGGGCGGCCTTGAAATCACAGAGAGCCATCTACCTCTTAATTCTGAGCTCTAGGATTAACGGTGTGTGCTACCACCTCCTACGATCTGGCTGCTGAGATTAAGTGTGTGTGCGGGCTTCTATGACTTGTGGCTGACTTTGCTTTCTGAATCATCAGGCAAGCTTTAATAAATCATAATTATCACCACAAGCAAAGTTACTTCACAATAAATGCTTTATTTCCCTTAAAAATACAAACATTTAATTTCTGTCTTTTTCATCAACCACGTGTGGTCTAGGTCTATTAACAATAACAGTGTTTGTTTAACACCCAGAAAAATAGTTTCCAGAATTTGATTCCATAATATTCTTCACAGCTAACTTTTTGCTTTTATACTTCCTTATTTTGTGGGAAAGGTTGAGACAGGGTTTCTCTGTATTGTTTTGGAGGCTCCCTCTGCAGAGCATGCTGGCCTCGAACTCACAGAGATCACCTGCCTCTGCCTCCCGAGTGCTGGGATTAAAGGCGTGTGCTTTTATGGAGCACTGTCACCAGTTTTCTACTAATCAGAACATCTCCAGTCATCCCAAACCAGTATCCTATTCTTAGCATAAGCTCGCCCAGCATAAAGGAAACTGTTTAGCTGCCACATGGACTTTAAGATTTTCATCACAAGAGAAAATCTGATCTTCAAAATAAAGACTTCATGGCAATATCTCCCATTTTAAGGTTCAGACAAACAGAAAAGAACGAATATTCTATATGTCCTTTTTTTTTCTTTTTATCAATTCCTGTTGCTAAAATATAGAGGCCACTCTTTCCCTGTTCTCAATATTTGGAGACCCAGAAAGAATATAAAAATATACCACACAATGAATACTCTGGTCAGATGTCAAATTATAAGGTAAATAACAGGAGATGAATACATTTTAATAAGTAATTATTTCCCAGAAGTTAAATTAAGAGGTGGACTTTGGTGGATTTTCTGACATAATTAGAACTCCTACATTTTGAAGTAGGAAGCAAATCTTTGAAGACCCATAACTGCAGTAAGTCTGTGAAAAAAAAAAGGCTTAGCCTTTGGGTAGGCGCGCAGCTGCATACCACAATTGCAAATGCCACGCTGCCAAAAGATTACATTTTATCTCGGAGTACCAATTATAAGTAATTGTAGTCAACGAAATGATTATCTGTCTTATTTTTCTTAGTGTGGCCTTCTGAGCATCTATAAGATCAGTTCTTTGACTTATTTATGTCACCTTGTATTAGTTTAGAATATTTACCTTCTCTATCTTCACATACTCTCTAAACATTGTATTCTATTATAACTCATTCTTAGTTTGTGGAATTATATCTGCATTTTGTTTAAGATTATTTTCATTACTATCTTACCAGTGCTGTGTGTGTTTGTGTGTGTGTGTGTGTGTGTGTGTGTGTGTGTGTGTGTGTGTGTTGAATGCTCCAGTTTTAATATTGAAATGTTTTGTTTTAATGAGAGGTAAAAATTGTGAGTAATATCTTTCTTCTTTTTTAAATTAAGCAAATCTATCGTAATATAAAAGACATATATCTGTTATTTTCAAAAATATTTTATTGAGTGACTAAAGCTTTTAGACCGTCATTTTACGGCAGTATATTTTCAGTTATCATGATTGAAATATTTATTTAAAAAACTGATATAAGCCGGGCGTTGGTGGCGCACGCCATTAATCCCTGCACTCGGGAGGCAGAGGCAGGGAGATCTCTGTGAGTTCGAGGCCAGCCTGGTCTACAGAGTGAGTTCCAGGACAGCCTCCAAAACAATACAAAGAAACCCTGTCTCAAAAAACAAAAAAAAAAATTGATACTATTCTCTTACAAAATAGGCTTAAACTATTTGGATATATTCCACTGTACTTAAAAACAATACAGTTTATGTAATTGATATGCTAAAATTTAATGCTCTTGCTACAACTGAAATAAACGAAAGTCTTTTTCTTGGTATTTTTCTTCAAATTTCATACAAAGCATTTCAAACATATAATGGTTCCATGTGATGATAAAGTCAAAAACAAACAACAGATTTATTTCTGTATTGGAGCTCTAGAGCTTTGCCCTCATGTCATACCCAAGGCTTCTAGAAAGAAAAGAAACAAGAATGGTTTGTCCATCTATCTTTCAAAAATAATTATGGCATTTCCAGGTGTCAGAATGTATTTCCTCCTGTGCATTTGAACATGGTGAAATGATAGTTTCTATCAACCAAAACTAAAGAACTCCATCCTTAGTTGTGTATTAAGAAGGTTTTCTCTCAATAGTGAGGTGAAAACAATAAATTGTTATACTTCTGAGATCTATAAACTGCACTATAAACTGATGATGTCCAATTCAAAATGTGTCACTCTAATAAACAAATGCATCTTGTATTTTATTCAGAAACAATTCACTAGTAGCACATGGAAATCCACTGCAGACCAGTTGATGTAAAAAAATGCTTGAAATAGTCATGGCTTTATATAACAAGAAAGTAAAAGAAACCAAAAATGATTTGGAATTAAAGGATTACAATGATCACACTATTTCACTTCCTTCAATTTCATTGCCTGTGTCTTTCATTGTTAGTATTGAAAAATAAAATGTGTATGTGCTTAATGCATGTTTGTTTTGCATGTACTTGTTTATTGTCAAACTTTTAGCTACTCTGTTTTCATTAAAATGTCCATTTGTGTTTTTACTTATCCAAATCCATACTGCATGACTTAGACGTGTAAGTGACATAAGTATATGACTTAATTCATGAAACTCTTATTCTTATAGAGCTTATACATTGATGAGGCTTGACAAATGACCAGAAAAGGCAGAATTCCCTTTGCTGAAGACATTTTAGCTTATTTGTTCATCATTCATTACTGTCTGCATCTACCAAATGCAAGGCAATTTCTCAAATATTATTGGCTAAATTGATTGTATTTCCCCATATACCTAGTAATAGAATTTTGAACTCACTTTGATCATTTTTAAAATGTGATTTTTTTTTAGTAACTTTCACATTAATTATTCTTGTCCCTCTCGCTGGGTTGTGAGGTTCTAAGAACATGTTTATTCATTGCCTTAACCCCAGTGCTTGGAATATGCCTGCAATATGAGAGGTACTTAAAATTTTTGAAACTTTATGAATGGAGGAGATGGCTCAAGACTCTAGATGAGGTTCAGTCCATTTGTAGCTGGAGTTTCTGCACCAAGAAAAGCGCTGGGTCCTTGTTTAACTCAGTGTCTCCATTCTATTTACAGATCTTATTATGCTCATGAAAATTCTCTCCACATAATCCTTTTCACAAAAAAGCCTAGTTCTAGCTCTCCAGCATCACTGTGAATTCTAGAAGCTGTTAGTCAAAGACCATCTCAGTGGTCAAAGGGAAAGCCCAATATGTAAGAATTTAAAATGGAAAATGAAGTTCAGGAGAGAAAAACAGAATAGAATGTCTTCAAAATAGGATACCAGACCTGGTCAGAAAATTAAAATGACAGTCTAGTTCTTATTTGCTATTTGTCTCTTTCCAGTGGAAAAGAATGGCTAAATATAATCTCTACATAACAGTGGATGGTGAATGCAGTAATGCATCCAGAATGTTATGAACTTATCTAACTAAAACAATTAGCATACTTGGCAGGAACCCTGCAGGGCTCTTATTGGTCTTCTTGGCAGTCTTTTGTAACAGATGAGGACTCTAAGGCAAGGACAATTGTGTTGGAATTCCGAAGAAGCCACCACATATTTCAGGCAATCAAAGTTCTTCAAATGTAAACGTTAGTTACACTTAGGGAACCTCAGAATTATTTCCCAGGTTACTATTATGTATCCAAATGAATAGTATGTGAGGTTTAAAAGTTTGTTCTTACTGAGTTTTAAAAATATATCCATAACATAAGGGATATTTTTAGTATGTGTGAAAATGCATGCCTCATGAATACAAACCAAGACTGATCTTTTAATCTGTTAGATTGGTTTTACCTGATAAGGCCAATTTTGCATGATTCTAAATTAATTCAGATAATTTAAACTATTTTGGTCATTATTTTATTTCTTTGAGTATTCAGACATAAAAATGTAATAACCTATTAATTGTACATATCCGTAGGGTTCGTTGTGATTTTTTTATACTGAAATCTGATTTTAAATGTGGACACGTCATCAATGATATTTGATTACTATATGCAGCAGATTATAGTTTTCATGGAACCTTCAATGCAACATATTTTTCCTCAAAGATTAAAAATAAACATCATTAAAACAAAAGACATAACAATAGCCGTTGGCTTTTAAGAACACGATGCACTGAAACAAACCCAAATGCTATTATATTGACCGTATTTTATAAAATCTAGCCCACATCATCATTTCATGCAAGGAGAAATAATTATACAAAAACACTAATGATACGCTGTTCCTTTATGAAAGCTCTCATTTCCACACATATGTCATTGCCTTTAAGATCAGTGTTGCCGATGCTCTCTGCCCTGAGAAATGACTATCCAGAAGCCTATATGCTACTGGGCAAACTTTGTATTCTCCTAATTATTTTGTCTGATACTTAGCCTCCAGTTTCAGGAGATTTTCCTGGTTGTGAACTGCATTTGCCAGTCTCAACTTAATTACTGCCTTCCCTCATGTATACATGGGTTCCCATTTCTTTAACTCACTCCTGATGCGCTTTTGGACAGCTCCAGTAATATCTCCACTCTTAAAACACAGGCACATTATTGATTTTCTCATACTGTTCTTTAATGCCTCATGTTTCAAGCTGAATTCAGGTCAGTAGCCTTCTGAAATCAACTCTATTTGCTTCCTCTCTTGAGTTTTAGGTTTTAATTTAATGAACAATGCAAAAAATGCCTTTTTCCCGAAATATTTATTTATTGTCTTTCTTCCTTAATATAAAAAAGTTACATGTTTGTTGTGCAATGAGGAAATGCATTTTAAAAAAATAAATGATAAAAATATGGAAGTATGGAGTCTTTGAACTTCCACAAAATCTGGTCACTGTCAAAGTGGGTTTCCCTGTCATGATCTTGACCCCCATCCCATTTATCTTACAATCCCTCCTCCCTCTCTTCAAGTGAACCCCTGAAGCTTGGTCCAGTGTCTAGCTGTCTCCTTTAGCTGCCGGATGAAGGTGCCATGGTGAAAATTAAGGTAGTCAATTATCTGATTACAGGGGAAGGCCAGTTCTTCACTATTGCTTGGAATCTTAGCTGGGGCCATCCTTGTGGATTCTTGGGATGATCTCTAGTTCCAGCTTTCTCTATTAAGGCCACCTCTATCAAGATATCACTTTCATTACTCTCCCTCTCTGTCCCTTTTCCCAAATCTACTATCCCAATCCCTCGTTTTCCCATACCCAGCCCCCTATTCCCTTCCCTCTACTGGCACTTGAGCTGGATTTTTGGAATTAATTCCCTATGGTGGGTTGCCTTGCCCAGCCTTGATACAGTGGGAAGGAACTTGGTCCTGCCTCAAATTGATGTGCCAGAATTTGTTGACTCCCCATGGTAGGCCTTACCCTTTCTGAGGAGTGGATAGAGGGGACCATAGGAAGAAGGTGTGGGGAGGTAAAAGGAGGAGAAGAAGGAGGGAAACTATGGTCATAGGTAAAATAAAAAAAGTCTAAAATAAAAAATTTTGAAGTGAGTAATTTCATAATTGCCATAGTAAATGTTAAATAAGTCATTCAGAGCATTTGTTTCCTTAGTTCAGTGCAATAAATATAGTAGAATAATTCAAGGCTTGGCATCATAACAAACAATATGCGTGCATGCTTCCATGCCTTATGGTATTGCTTTATATTGTATTTATGTTTTTCAACTTCAGTATTTTTTATTTTATAAGAATTTTCTATGTGATTGAAATCAGTAAAATACAAACAAAAAACAAAAATAATCAATGAAACAAAGATTTTGTTCTTTGAGAAAAAACATTAAGATTGACAAGCCCTTAGAACAATTAACCACAAGAATGAGAGGAGATGCAAATTATTTAACAAAATCAGAGCTTTATAGAGGGACACATTTGCTTTACTTTATTTTCATTTTTGTGTTGTTTTTGACTACCATATACATCTTTTGTTTACATATTATGGTTTCTGGTTTGGTATTTTTATGGGATTTCTATGTATGAGAATATGTGGATCTCTGTACCTATAAGCTTTTCTTTTTTGGGGGGGGGTTCTTTTCCTGATTTGGTTGTTTTCATTATATTTTGATTTGTTTGCTTTTTATTTGACTTATTCATTTCATTTTATTTTTTAAATATCTTCGGATGCAAGTTTGTTTTCTAAAGAGTGGCAGAAAGTATATAGATCAAGAAGGCAGGGAAGATGGAGAGGAAGTTGAAGAATAAACAATAATAAAATAAGTGGCCTGAAAGAAAATCTGTTTTCAATCAAATATATAAGAGGAATTTCATATGTCAGTACTCTATTCAAATAATTCCACTTCCTACTTTCAACAAGCTCCTTCGATGCCCACTTCTCAAATGTATGGCCTCCTATTTCTCATTAAAGTTGCATATGTTATTGTGTACATATACATATGTGTATACATGCATTGTATTTATGTTCATGCTTATATACATATATTAATGAAAAAAATTAATGTTTCTCATTATATATATATTTAGAGCTGCCCACCTTGGACTATTGAATAAGTTATCAGGTGGCTCTACTCTGACATTACAAGAAGACCTACAGATAATTAGTAGGTGCTGAGAGTAGAATATTATTTTTCATTATTTATGCAACCTATATATGTCAAAGAAAAAGAAAATTATTTATTCATAATTCCAAAAATATATCAACAAACTCCCAAGCATGTTGTTCTTATAGATAAAAATTATTGTATAGTTAAGCAAACTATCATCCACAATCACACATTTAAGTATAGGTAAGTTCAAAGTTATAGTGACACATTATTTATGATTTATTCAAACGTACCTGAGGATTCAGAAAGCAAAGTCAGTCACATGCCATAGAAACCAGGTACACACCTTTAATTCCAGCAGTCAGAAGCTAGGAGGTGGTGATACACATCTCTAATCCTAGGATGCAGGGTTAAGAGGTAGACAGATCACTCTGAGTTCAAGGCGACCAAGGATATAGGATAATGAATCAGGCTAGAAGAGTAATAGATCACATACTCTTAATCCAAGATAGAAGTAGGGTCTTTAGTATTCAGGAGAAGGCATCCATTCTGAAAGCACGCTGAGGAAAGTTTACAGTCTGAGGTTTGGTGAGAGCTCACGGAGGAAAGATTATTCCACTCAACCTGAGGTAGAGGTAAGAAGCTAGCTACTTTGCTTTTCTGATATTCAGCTTGAAGTTTGAACCCCAATATCAGTCTCTGTGTCATTTATTTTTCATGTTACACTAAGTGAAATGGATTACATTTTTTAGTCACGAAATAAACTGCTATGAAAACTTGTTACATGCCTATTTATCTTAATGCAACTAATGAAAGTTCTACTCACTGAATTGCATTGCAAAACAATGTATTATAACACTAGTGAAAACCTAGAACACATACAAATAAAAATAATAACATCCATAGTGTGAGGCCAGGTACTAGCGATAATAATTAAAATTAATACAATTATTTGTATTTAATATTTTAGAGTTTAAAATATTTTGGTAAATCTTTTAATAGAATAAATATTGTTATAGGAAGTATTTCACCTGAATAAGATACGTTTATATGAACAGTACATGTATACACAAATTAAACTTCTTGTTTTATCCAATATTGCTATTTGAACTAACAAATTAAAAAATAATATATAAAATTCCTACCAAATTGGATCAAAGAGAGTATGTGCAAATTTGTCTTTAATTTTTATAAGAAAATATAGTAAGAGATACCATCTAAGAAATATCATGACATTTTAATAAGAAGTTTATAAAATAAAATTATTACATGATATTTTCCTTATTTTCAGAATTAGGTTCTGATTTAGAGCAGGGTAAGCGTCCAGACAGCTACTACAAACTATTTCCAAATGTGTGGCTACCTCATTTGGGAGAGTAAATCTCATGAAAAAATGCTCTTTTCAGACTAAGCACTGAAATTAAAGCTAATTAAAAATTCATTAGTGAATAGAAATGTATAAACATCATCCATCACTTTATAAAAGATGGTGAATGCACAATCCATTAAACAATGTTTTGCTAGTTCTTGAGTTGAATATCACACGCTGAACAGAAATGCTGGGATCATTTTAATGAAGCTGCTGCTGTTTCTTCGCTTTCCACATCAACGATGTGATTATAGGCAAATATTTGGTGTGTCTCTGAGCTAGATACGGAACTGTGAGACACTATTCTTTTAGGATCAACCTATTTTAGATATTTGATATTTTTGTTCATGTGTCCAGTATTCATGTCAAGATGCAAGAAGTCCAATAAAACGTCAAATATTCTTTTAGCTATGCCCCTTGCCATTATGGCTTCAAACAGAAATTACTGTCTGCCTTTGGAGTGCATCTTCTCCTATCAGATAAGGAAACAGTGAAAACTCTTCAGTTATAAATTCTTAATTAAAACAATTTAAGAGACATGGGACCACGTTGTGCCTAATGGTTAATGCAGTTTCTGCACAGATTTCAGTCTTCTCTGACAACAGTGGACAACTTGGGCGGTGTATGCAATCTGGCTTCTGAGATCAACATGCGTGGAAATTAAGCACTGACTTCACTGTTTTACTGATGTCAGCATCAATGGGAAACATTTCAGAATTTAATGTGGTTCAATTTCATCACTCACTCCCCTGGTCTTTCTTGCTACTGTACCATTCCCTCTAGGTGTCTCTGTTGCTGTTTTTTTTTTTTTTTGCTTTTTTATTTAAATTAGAAACAAGCTTGTTTGACATATCAATCCCAGTTCTCTATTCCCTCCCTTCCTCCCCTGACTCCCACCGAACACCTATCCCATCCCCTTTCTGCTCCCCAGGGAGGTTGAGACCTTCCATGGGGTATCTTCAAAGTCAATCATGTCATTTAGAGGAGAGCCTCGTCTGCAAGAGTATCCCTCTATGTGGAGTCAGCTCCCAAAGTCATTTCATATACTAGGGATAAATACTGATCTACTACCAGAGGCCCATAAGTTGCCCAGGCCTCCTAACGGACACCCTCCTTCAGGGGGTCTGGATCAGTCCTTTGCTGGTTTCCCAGCTATCAGTCAGGGGTTCATAATCTCTCTCTTTGTCAGGTCAGCTGTTTCTGTGGTTTTCTCCTACCTGGTCTTGACTTCTATGCTCATCACTTTTTGCAACTGGATTCCAGAGTTCAGCTCAGTGTTTAGCTGTGGGTGTCTGCTTCTGCTTCCATCAGTTACTGGATGAAGGCTCTAGAATGACATATAACGTAGTCATCAATCTCATTATCAGAGAGGGACATTTAAGGTAGTTTCTCCTCTATTGCTTAGATTGATAGTTGGTGTCATCCTTGTAGATCTCTGGACATTCCCCTAGTGCCATATTTCTCTTCAAACCAATAATGGCTCCATGTATTTTTTTAAAGCTGTCATCCTTTAAAATTTATCTATTTATTTATTTATCTATCTATTTATTTATTTATTTGATTTGCATTGGTGTTTTACCTATATGGATTCCTGCATGGGCTGTCATACATCTTGGAGCTGTAGTTCCAACCAGTTGTGAGCTGCAACAGTGGTGCTGGGACTTGCCCCTGGGTCCTTTGGAAGGACAGCCATGGCCCTCTGTTCTCATTTCTTTCCACTGCATCTCAACGCGCGATTTGTCCATGACTCTACTTTGCTGCCTTAAATAATTTTACATAAGTGCATCCTTTTCTGTGATCGTCTTGCCTTCTTGTTCACACAACATCTACCAAATGATTTATGCTTCACATAGAAAGTACACAATGCTTCACAATATGGCGAATTTATCTTTTATTCAAGATATTTATTCGCATTTTTATACTATGACATATTAGCATATATTTATTGTACATGATGATTTTCCTAAATGCATATTCATTAAAATGTATCATGTACTTGGAGCACAAGCATCTCTTATATCCTCCTCTGTCTCCTTCCCTTCTGACCATCTCTTTTATTCTCCAAAGGACGATTTTCTCAATGTGATAGACTTGCCCACATGTGTGTAATTGTATATTAACATAAAATCATTGCTATTTATGTCAGTGACATGAAACTGATAATGATGACACGCATTTATTGACTTAATATGTACTAAAAACTATTTGAAATTATTTTTAAGAACATGATTGACCATTCTCAGGAAATACCTATGACATTGAAAAGCTATCCACCCCATCAGAGCATTTAACTTTCCATAATTTAATACTGGTTGTTTTATGTGGTGGATCTCTTAACAATTAAAGTATAATTGTTTCAAAGATTAAATGAGTTTGTCAATAGATGTGTGAATAAAGCATATATTTTATGCAAATGCTATTTTTTGAAATTCTATAACTGGGACTAGGTCTGTTATTTGCTATGTGATCTTTGATGCTTTCAATAAAGGAAGTGTCACAATTAACCTAGAGATACTTATGTGATATCAGAGTGCTAGCCCCAAAGAGAACTCAGAGGTAATAGGAAAAGGAACTATATGCATAAGAATAAGCAATGAAACTTACCTTCTGTGAATTCATTCTCTCTTTTGAGAGACTTATATTAGATATGAAGACTATAAAATGTACTCAAAATATTTTCATATCCAGCAATCATCTTGTTTCATGTAAATTCCTCAAATAAAAATTTACATAAAATTATATAATATGCACAAGATCAAAGAGAACAAAAATAAAAAGATGATTTACAGTGAACTGGTTGGATACATAGTTCAGGCACTGTGTATGAATGCAGTCTCACCTATAACAGAGCAAAGTCCATTCCCTTTTTTAAAATAAATTATTTTCCCAACATAATCTTTTTGTTGATTATTTATGAGTTTCACATAAGGCACCCTGATCACATGTGCTTCCCAGTCCTCCCAGATCCAACATCTCCCTTGTGATCCTCCCCTGAAAAAGAAGGAGGAGGAGGAGGAGGAGGAGGAAGAAAAGAAGAAGAAGAAGAAGAAGAAGAAGAAGAAGAAGAAGAAGAAGAAGAAGAAGAAGAAGAGAAAATAATAACAAGTCTAATTTGTTATGCCCATATACTCACTGGATCATGGTAAAATACCCAATGTCCAGCCCTTAAAGATAACTGAGTCATACCCACCCCTATCTCTTCCAGAAGCTATCAGCTGTGAAGAGCTACACTTCAGCATCCCTATCATGTTTTTAAGGAGCTCTCTTCCAATCCAGATATTTGTTTTCTATTTTTGAGGTGGGATGGATTTGGGGAGCAGAGATTGTCATGCAAACATTCTGCCTCTCATTCTCAAATGTGAGTCTGAAGTCACTGATGCCAGTGCAAAAGAACTTCCTTGTCCTTTTCAGTCAGTGGCATCACAGATCATGGATTTT
Organism: Mesocricetus auratus; assembly: GCF_017639785.1. Lineage (NCBI taxonomy): Eukaryota > Metazoa > Chordata > Mammalia > Rodentia > Cricetidae > Mesocricetus > Mesocricetus auratus. The sequence goes on along the minus strand of NW_024429204.1, from coordinate 12,413,844 downwards.
GGCAACAGCACAGATCATTGATATCTACATGGCCTTTGGTGTAACATGGACCATGTTCATCATCATGGCATCTAGAGGGAGCACAGACTCTGCACATTCACACACCTCCAGCTGTAGCAGACCACAGATTAAGTCCATTTTCTATTGATTAATTTTTTAGACCTTCTTGAGTTAGTGTCTCAGATTTTTACTCCAAATATTTGTTATGGGAAAAATGTGTAAAACATCATTGTAAAACATATCGATCTTTTCTCAGCTCATGGAGAGTTTTAGAAATATCAAAACCAAACAGCTTAGTGACATAATGGTAATTTTGTGTTTATTATTTAAGAACTTCCTGATACATTAACATGCCTACATATTTAATCATCAACATGTCATCAGTACTTGAATCTGACATGTAGAAAGCTGTTTAAAAATAGCAAAAGAGATAAGCAGAGAAAATTAAAGAAAATGGCATTAAAATGGAGGACAATTGGTAAAATTGTGACTATTTGGCTTTATTTGATTCTCATTTACCTTAAAATTTCAGACAATAGAATGTTTAAGAACTGAAAGAAAAACAGGCTCTTTATGATCTTGTTCTGTTGTTTTATAGTAACAAAAGCTAGGCAGTCTGGAAGATTGATTCAAAAAGAGTAGATTCTTATGAAATTATTAAACTTTGTTAGAATTATGCATGTACCCCTTGAAATAAAAATGAAAACTTCAGTCAGGCAGGTTTATTGGTATAGGGTTAGACAAACAAACTAAAAATGGGCAACAAAAGTGCAAATTTGGAATTTTAACAAAAATACCTCCCATATCCTTATATAACTCTCCATATTTTTGGAACTCCTCTTTTAAGTCTCCTGAGAGATCCTGTGGGATTTTGTATCTCCTTGACACTATTACAGACTAGTGAATGTGCCTTTAACTTCTTCCGTAGAATCTCAATCTATTCATGAAGAGGTGACTTGCCATAATTCAGGCAGTGCATGTATGATGAGATAGGACTATGTTTACTAAATTAGTCGGGGGAATCCCTATCAAAGTCAGAGAGGGCAGAGTTCGCGATTGGCCACTACTGAAGCCTCCTAGAACCTGGAGACAATCAGGTGTAACAGGGAACTATATCAAAGCCAGATCTCCTTTATTGTGTAAGAGTGAACCTTTTTAAAGTAAATCACTGCAGGGCGGGAAAAGCATTACCCAGTTTCAAAGGTGTTCCTGTGATGTATCTAGTGTCCTATCCCCTCTTGGGCACGGTCTGCATGTGTGAAGACCTCATTCGGTGTGACTTTGTGAAGCCAATTGTTTTCCTTAGTAAACACTTGAAGCCTCGCCTCTGTAGCTTCCTCTCAGTGCCATCTTGTAATGAAGCTGATCAGTTGTGAGCTTTGGGCTACTCCCTCATTGGGCAGGACTGTTGCCAGCTTGGGCCACTCCCCATTCTGCTGGGACATGATCTGTGCTCCTCAACACTAAGTGATATTAATTTGGGGATTTTTAAAACAAATACCAATGTATAAGGTATCAGTGCTATAGGTAACATTTTGAGGTAGGAATTCTTTTGAAGATTAAAGGAAAAGTCATTTAAATACAGGTATATGGATTTTACATCCTTGAAATATTGAGGACAGAGATATTGAGTGGCATTTAAATTTCACTCCAGTTGCATTATTCACATTCAGCTCAGCTTATTAAACCATGTTACATTTTAGTGCATGTCTAACTGAGAATTTTATAGACTTATGCATACGAATCTTAAAACCAATGATGAATATGATGTTGAAAGATCATACATCCACAGGACCAGTAAGGTATGAGAAAAGAGGTCTAGAAGCAGGCAAGATGGATCCACTGATCAAGTACTTGCTGTGTATTCTAGAGGACCTGGCTCCAGTCCCCAGTTCCTACTTAAAAATATGGGTGTGGTCTCCTGAGGGGCTGCATACCACCTGTGTGGGACACAGGACTATGAAAGGAGGATCACTGGGGCTTTGGACTCCAAAATAGCTTCATGTTCAGTGAGAGACCTTATTTGAAGTCAACAGGCAGAAAGTAATAAAACAGCTCATTTAAGATCATTTTCCTTTTACCTGTGCTTGTATGTGTGCACACCCAGATTTACATGCATACATGCATGAGTAAACCTATACCACACTCAAGTACATACATAATCTCACACATACATATATATACATACATACATGCATACATATATACCTACATACATACACCGAAACCTTGATGTAGGCTCGGAATAAAATCTTGTTCTAACCAGTGAACAATATTACCAAATGGAAATATCAGTCATACTTGCAAGATGTTCCAAATTTTCAGAAAAGCTGTTCTTTAGCATGTTGTGGGAAACATGCTAATGTAGAACAATGACAAATGACTGGGTTAACCATAAACAAATTCTCCACCAGAGAAACAAAAAGCATCCAATGAATCCATAATCTGTGACAGGCACCACATTCAGGTTTAAAGCACAAAAAGGAACAGTCTGTCCTTGAATATTATGCAGATCTTCCAGATCTTAGATTTTTTCCAAGGGTCATTGGAAAAAATTATTATACATCAAATTGTTCTGAGCAAACAGCTCTTTTTATATCAGATCTTTTTTTTCACTTCTGTTTGATCTTCTCATGTAAATGAGAGATTCCACATAGAACTAGAGAATTTCTATTAATTAGATGACCATTCTTGGTTTAATGGTAGAAATAAGCTGGTTTAAGTTCAGAAAACATGTTGGAAACAAATTTTGTCAAGTGGCTCATGTGGTGCTATCTTGTTGGTACTCTAAAACATAAAGCTTGCCTAAAGATCAGAGGGCGGGGCCAGCCACTGGTTAACCATAGAGGACTGGAGGTCTGTACAAACAGACAGGAAGTGAGACAGCTGGACCGAGAGTGGAATAGAATATGGGACAGGAGATCAGTCTCTTCTCGATCTGAGGATTTCATAGAGATAAGAACTCCAGTGACTGGCTGCCCTGCTTCTCTGATCTTTCTGCTTTCTCCCCATCTCCCTACAGTTTAATGTTTTTAGACATATATTACATCTTTACCACCTCCATCCTATGCTAGTTTCCCAGACAAATCCCAACACAGTCCCTTCCTAGCTTCATGTTCTTTTTCTTACATTTTTGAAACTCACCAAAGTGCAACTATGCTGCCCTACATCCATGGGTGAGGGATTATCCATTGGAACATGGGTGACCTAAAGTGGGGACATTATTTGGAAGGAAAGTAGCATCCTTCCGCTGTCAATAGCTGTCTTGATGAAGCCTCTTGTACCTCTTCTCCTTGACGGAGACTGACTGGTTGATTTTGTGTGGGTAACCATGACGACTGTGTCGTCATGAATACAACATCTCTGTCCTGGCCAGAAGCCATTGCCTCACAGGTGTCCTCTTCTCTTCTGGCTTTGACAGAGTGTGTTCCACTTTTTAAAATGGCAATGGGTTTAAGTACCCACTGGGGCTGACTAGTACATAGTTTCTTCTCTGAACTTTGACCGGCTGTGAGTCTCTACATAAATCACAGCAAAATATGTTTCTCCTATGAGAGTTCAGAGTTCCATTAACTGAAAGTTTATGAATGAATATTAACGAGATAGCTTGCCTATTTCTATAGTGGAAAGCAATAAATAAGAGATTTTATGCCCTGTGTGTAATACATGACCACAAGGTGGCAGTAGGACATAATGACCTTTATTTGGGTGGTTCTTGGAAGATAGTTTTACTTCTAATAAATCCCCCACAATATGAGACTCCAGTGAGGCTGGGTAAACACTTTGTTGCTACTACCTAAAAGGATAAAAATGTGGTGATGTATTATTTATGATATATTAAATCTTGCCTGAGGATTCAGAACACAAAGTCAGCCTCAAGCTATAGAGATCAAGCAATGGAGGTACCCATCCTTTAATCCCAGGACTCAGGATTAAGAGGTAGATGGATCTCTGTTAGTTCAAGGCCATCATGACCTAAACAAGAGTGAAGAGTAACAGAGCTCATGCCTTTGATCCTAGCACCTGGGATCACACACCATTAATCCCAGAATTAGGGAGGTATATAAGAATGGAGGAGTGAGGTCTCACAGCTGGCATTCATTTTCAGGATTATCCAGCCTTGCTGAGGAGAGGCTGTAATGAGGAGAGCATAGCAGTCTGAGATTACAGTCTGAGGTTTGGAGGAGCCAGGATAGCCTTTCTGTCGTTGACAGAGGCAAGAGCTAGTGGCTAGCTGCTTTGCTTTTCTGGTCTTCAGACAAGCTTTAATAAATCATAAACAATACATAACCACATAAAAATTTACAAGAGGTGTATGTGCCTAGATCTTATTCCCAGTGTACAAGGGCTGGGTCAGAAGGCACTAAGTGGTAGAATTGCCTGCCAATAATTCAAAACTATATCTTATGTCTGGCTATATGATTTGAAAAGTCTGCACATCACTATGAGGCAGGGCCAAGCCTCAAAGTGATGTGCCAGACTTTGTTGACACTCCTTTGGAAGACTTACCCTCTCTGAGGAGTAGGTGGGAGTTAGGGTAGGGAAAGTTAGTGGGAAAATGAGGAGTGGAGGGAGTGGGAACTTTAAAATGAGAAAAGGTTGTTTTGAAATAAAAAACGAAGTGTTTTCGTGAAATGCAATAATGAAGTGTTTGCATGAAATGCAAAGCCAGTAGACCCTAAGTTTATAGCAAATAACTAAGCTGAGTTTATTTAAAGCAATTCCCTGTATAAAAACAATCTGTGGACTGTCTACACGCTGGAGCCTACTATGAAAATATCAATGGCACACAAAGCATGTATACAGGGATATTGTTTAACCTACTGATACAACATGGAATAATAACGATCAAAATTTAGTTATAATAAGTGTTCCTTAGAACTGAACAAAAGGAAAAATAGAAGCACTAAATCTTTGGAGAGGTGGGACACTCATGTTTCTTATTCTTGAATATAGGGAGAGATCTTAGCTACCTGCAGCGCTGACCACGCCCAAAGGGGCGTGGTCACAGTTACGTAGGAGATGCTGTGTATAAAGAGCTGAGAGGATAGGCACTTGCTCTCTTTTTTGGGGTTCCAGTCTGATCTCAGAAAGCTGCTGAGACTAATCTTGGTTGTCAGTTTCTCTTCCCACAATAAAAAGTCCCTATATCCTTATCAAATGTATATTTATATTTCCTTATCACTTGAAATAGTCTATTCCCTCTGATGCTGGCACCAATATTAAGCACATTCCATAAATCCAATGACCAACTCTACTCCTCTAACTATAGTGATCCATACCTTATTTCAATGTATCCAAAAGTACTTCTAAACAGCACAGCTAATAGTATGATAAAGAAGGCATTTTCATATAATATTTTTATAGTCATGAACATTAAAGCCATTAGCTCTACAAAGTAGATGATTATAGTACAAAAAACCCTGCAAAATAACAGCAATTTTAACCAATACTTAAACATAAAAGCACACATAAGATTATCACATCAATGGGCCTGTCATCAAGTGAGGTGAAAAATTCTATTAATCATAGAATAAATAGCCAAAATTCTGCAAAGAATACATTGTAAACATATTCTATGCCTTCTTCACTTCAAATAATTTGCAATAGGAAGTTTCAGATAATAAATTAATAGATCAAACTTCTAGAAAATGGTGCATTTAAATATACATAGACAGCTATTTTACTATCCAACAGATTTGTGGACGAATTTTATGTTTAAAGTTTGACAAAATGTTCATTTGTGTGAGCTTTAATTTCTTAATCATCTTTTTAACTTCATTGCTTTTTTGCTCTTTTCTTTCATTGAGCTTTATTGGCACTGACTGAAGTAGTTAGACAATATCTGTACACATACAGAGATGTATATTGTGTGTGTGTGTGTGTGTGAGAGAGAGAGAGAGAGAGAGAGAGAGAGAGAGAGAGAGAGAGAGAGAGAGAGAGAGGAGGGAGAATTACTATTAGCAAAGTAACTGCACTCCTAACAAAGGTTTCTACAATATGGGCCTGGGAAATTGTTCACAACACTGAGAGTTGGTTTTTACACTATTATTATTCTAGCATTGTATTTACATACAACATTGTATTTCTCTTCTAAAAGCAATAAATGGAACATGGAAAAGCAGTGATAATATTTATCTCAGTGTGGGTTTTGTTGCTTTGTTTTGCATTAGCTGTGTAGCTAGTTATTCATTGTAGTGATAAAATATATGAGACAAACTAGTTACGGAGGAAAAGTTTAGTTTAGCTCACAGTTTAATTTTTCAGATTTCAACTCAAAGATCTTTGGTCCAATCAAATCTGGCCCCAGGGTAAGAATTTTGATATGCTCCTGCAAGTTTTCCAGAACTTTCCCAAATACACTACCCACTAAAGACTTAATTCTTAACACATGATCATGTTGGGAGTATTTAAATTCAAATCATAATACTCCAACCTCAATACACAAAGGCTGATAGCCATCACATCATGCAAAAGAGATTAAGTATGACTCCAAAAGTTCTAAAAATTTAACAGATCCAACATTGCTTCAAAGTCCAAATTGACTGAGACAGTGAGAAACTGTTTTTTGTTTGTTTGTTTGTTTGTTAAGTGTCAAGTCACAGTTGTCCACTAAAGCTAACTCAGAGGTCTTCACTTGCAGACATTTGCTAGAATATTTTCAAAACTCTGACTGACAATGAGATAGGATGTCGGATCTATAGTTGTTCTGATGAAAAGTAGGCCACATGGAAACTGTTGTTTAGTCAAATGTGTGGTAACAGATATGCTATAATTTGGTTACTTAGTAAACAAATTTCAATAAAACGTGATCTAAAATTTATTAGTCGATTTGTCATTCCATTGGTGTCATTTCATATGAGATCCTCAGCTGATAGCAATCAGCCTTCTTGAGAACACAAGAAGTTATGAAGTCTGTACTGAAATTTCTTCAAGAATTTATTTACTTACTCAACAGCTTCATTATGGAACATATCCAATGCAGGCCTCTAATGAAGCCTCAGTCAAATCCAATGGTTTCAAAAAAGTTAAGCCTTGAAGGAACAAAGTTTCCGACTATCATTTTGAGTCATGCAATTCTTATTAGATATATATCTTTTTGCATATGCTCCCATCTTTAAAAGATCCATGGCATTGGAATAAATGAAAGAATATGAAGATTCCATAGACTATTCCATCCTTCACTGAGATCTTAACTTGAAAAATCTTTGTCTCTAAGTATTTGAAAAGCATGGACTACCTGAACAGTCTATACTCATTCTATAGGAAAATATTTATTAACTCTCTTGTCTATACCAAACTGGTAGGATCTACTGAGTGAAATTCTTTGATCATTTGAGTAGATTTCGACTTCACAGAAAATAATTCATAATTAAGCTATAAAAATGAATAGTATATGTTCTCTATGCCTTTCCTGATTTTATCTTCTAATCAAACAGTATTCTCAAATAATCCTGAAAATAATCACCTTATGAATAGAAATTGGTTAGATGCTGCGCTTTTGCTACTACTGTTTTGGGCAATAAATAAAGAGTGGTTGGAAAGAAAGCATGACAACAGCGACTTGAATTTCATGAAGGAGAACATAATAGGATTTGACAGTAAGTGAGGCTACCTGCAAAGAGAGTTGTATGTTTCCAATGAGTGGAAAAAACTTTACAAAATGAAACACTGACAGGAATAGGAGATTCTAAACCACAGTGTCAGAATTTAGTTGGTGTTCCTGTTTCTCCCGTAGATGAAGGGGAAGCTTTTGCTATCACACTAAAGAGGGCTGCAGGATGTCTTGTCACTGCTCCAAGCAATGGAGAGTTTCAGTGCTCACCCTGACCCAGAATGCTGAAATGGCAGAAAGGTGTATGCCCATGTGGAAGGATGGGAATGAGCTAATTTTAAATCATAAGGAATCTTGCTACTGGTTAAGCTTCCAGGGAAGTGATGCATTGGAAACTATTTCGATTAGTCATTGTGAAGTGTGGATATTTGACAACAACCTACTGTCTTCAGTAACCAGCAAACTGTGAAAAATTCATAATTACACGCAATTAGAGTCCTGGAAACTTGTAAAGTGGTTTGTTCTGTGACAGCAGGGAAGGGTCTAACTCCTCTGCATTAACCTCACCCTAAATAATGTAAATTATTTTGATGAAATTTTTTTTGCTGTTGTTTTCTTTTACATTATCAGATTTTATTCTGTGAACTAAAATTATACGGAGAAAGATGAGCTCCGTCTTAATCTATCCATGTCAAAGCAACTTAAGAGCTACAGAGACCAAGAACACCTGAGCAGCTAAATCCCAAAGGATAATTTTAGCCTCTGACTAACACTCATGTGCTATGATAGCATGAGCACACATGCACAAACACACACACACACACAAAGTAAATATAAACAACAAAGAAAGTAACACAAATCCATCAAGAACTTGGAAAAATAAAAAGTCCATGAGAACTTGGTAAAGGCCTTTTGAAGAATGTGAGAAAACCTTTCTATCACTGATTTTTCTAAAAAAGAAAAACTGTACACAATATCAATTTTATTTGTCAACAGAAATGAAAAGAGAAGAATACGTATAATTACTCATACAAAATTGCAGTATTTTATTATTTAGCTCATTAGAAACAAAAAGATTGCTGATCTTAGAGTAATAATAATTGGAAATAGAGCTCAAAAACTTAAATTTGTAAGAGATTACTGAAATATACTAAAGTTGTGAATGCTACAGAACTCAAGCATTTTTAAATAAAAGGTGAAAATGAGAATGTAATTTTATTATTACTAAGACATTAACAACTGTACTTCGTAGAGCGAAAGGACAAATTTGAGGGAAGGTAAACATTCATGGAAATTTTAATTAGGGTTCCACAATTGTTAACAATGGAATTCATTCTGAGAGGAAAACTGAACTGACAGAAAAACTGAGGATATTTCATTTTGACTCTTCTTTGAATCTCTGCATATATTGGTATAAAAGCCCTCAGAATAATTTATAAGACTTTTGCAAAATATTCAATAAGTCTCAGAAGTAATGAGGTTGACATTATCTTCAGAAACACTCTAATACATTGACTTACTATAAATTTTATTTCTTCTTTACAGATGTGTGTTACTTTTAAGATTACATGCATTTCATTGTTGAATTCAATAAGCCCTAGTAGTCAAATAAATAACAACCACAAATGACTCACAACATAATTTTCCATGTTGAAAAATCTCAACTTAATCCACATTGAAATGAGCAACAAAATATTCATTAAAAAATCTAACAATTACTAACATAGTTTTTATTTTCCATATACTTCTTATGGCATCAAATATTTAATACAAAATTAATAAGCATCTGATCCAACAATTGCAACTTTTCCATTTTACAAATGAAAAACACTAGGGCTTATGGGGATTGTATAATGCATGCCAAGTTAAGTGGTTGGTGCCAGGTTGACCTTAAGGAGCTCATCTCAAGGAGCTTAGCTGCTAAGACTGGGAATTTAAAACCAGATCTGCTGTTTCACAAGCAAAATAAGAATCACTGAATCTTACTTAGGCAAGGACACATAACAGGCACAAAATGTCTAAAGATAATAGCCAGCAAACGCCAGCAAAACAGGCGGGTTTTATTTTAAAACAGGAAAGACAAGATTTATAACAGAAAAAGCTAATGAGCCCTTTAATTTTATCATAATTAAAAACGCCATCCAAAAGTACCTTCTTTGCTATCAGTATTGGGTCAGTTGGAGATGGTGGATTGAGCCTTATTGTTTTAAAAACAATCAGCTGAATGACAGCAAAAAGCAAGGGTTTACTTAATTAATGCCAGGTGCATGACCCTGAACAAATGACAGGAGGATCGGGCTGAGTTTAAACTAATCCTCCCCTCCAAAAAGGATGCAAGAATTTAAAAATATCTCACACAGGACACAGGAACATACCTCAGTAACAAGAAAATTGGCTGCAAGGAGTTTTGCAGTCTCTCTTCTCCATTTGAAAATTATGGGTTCAGATCTTATTCCTTTCAAACATTACATGAAAGATGAAAATAGGGTTTTGCACAAGGACCATACTAATCTTCTCTGTCTCATTGTAACTTCAGATTATGAGATGCCAAAGCAAGCACACGCATTTTTACATTTTAAAAATAAGGTCGTGATTTAGCACTTTGTGACTCTTTTATTACTATCTGATTAAATAATAACAATAACATATTTAAATAAAAACTTCATGTTCTGTGCTTGTTTTTGATAAAATTTGGCACCAAGGTTGTCTATTCAAACCCAAACATAAGGTAAGTCATTACTGGAATATTTTGTTGGTTAAACTTATACGTATTTAAATTATAAAACTCACATCTCAGATATGTGAGCTTGAGAGTTTTGCTACCCATAAAACGATGAATTCATATTGTATAATCATTGAAATAGAAGCAAATATGTATCATTTGAAAGGATCAACCAAATGGTGAGTCAAGCTTCCATCAAGGGGAAATACAATTGTTTTTATTATTTAGTTTCTTGGGCTCATTTTTTGTATAGTGTTTCTTCTTACATTATTAATTCAGTAGCAGTGAGTAACACTGAAAGAAAAGCAATGTATATTCTTTCACATATAAATAAATCCACACTTCCATAACCTTATCCACTCAAAGTTATAGTTTATTTCCATAATAACATCCTGACAAGCATATTTAAATAAACTGGAACTCTCTGACTTCAATATATGTTCCTACTTAAAAATCTACAACTTCTTTCTCTCTCTTCAGCATTAACTCATTTATTATGAGATTCAGCACACACTTGTTTTTAGAACATTATATGAACTTGGGAAGAAGTGCATAAAAAGACTTGGAATCTAATGTTTAGCTTTCACCCTGAGCTGAGTTATACAGAGAAAATAAAATTGGATTCTGTTTAATTTCTGGTAATTTCTCAGTGACATTTTCTAAATACATATTAATTACATAAATAAAAAATTGATGACAACGAAGATATTTTTGTTTGAAGGACAGGATCGGGGAGTTTCGAATATGAGCACAGGTGACACTAAAACAACTCCAATGTAAATAGTGACCTGATGGAGCCTGCATCTTGATAGCTCTTGAGTCAATGAGCCTTCCAGTGTGTGTGTGTGTGTGTGTGTGTGTGTGTGTGATATGCATCTTCCAATATCACTCCCAGGTTCATTCACTTAAATTTACATTTTTATTTTTAGTTATTATTGATGCCTTTTCTTAGATTCTGTGCATTTAGTGCCTTCAAAACTATCACAGGCAGGAAAACAGGTGTAGGGCACAGTAAGGCAGTATGCAAAGATGAATAAGGAAGGCATTTAAATAACGACTAGCTATGGAGGTTATAAACCACCATGGTAAGATTTCCACTGGGTCGACATTATATTGACAAGAAGTGAGGAGAGAGAGGACCACAAACAACCCATTTGAACATCTTGGGCTATGTTAAATATGAGCATCTAAAATGTCTAGATGGTAAAGGCCTTGACCAGAAGCAACACAGGGAGGTAAGGCTGGTAAGTTACAGTTCTTATTAAGGAAAGCCAGGACAGGAACTCATGCAAAGGCCATGCATGAACACTGCTTACTAGTTTCTGCCCCAAGGGTTTCTCAGCTTGCTTTCTTAAGCAACCCAGGACCACCATTTGAAGAATAACACGATGCCACCCCTCCACAGTCTGGATTCCACCCCACACAGTCATTAGTCAAGAAAATGCCCTGCAGATTTGTCTATGAATAATCTGATGGAGGCATTTTCTCAAATGAGGTTTGTCTTCCCAGACAACTTTAGCATGTGTTAGTTGATAAAATCACACCAGATGTGTAGTTAATTTCATGCCTTAAATTATATTATTTTTCTATATCTTCTGTTTTATTCTTTAATCAGATATCCTTACATTTCTTAATATGATTTGAAAAATAATGCAATATTCATTAGATTTTCACCATATCAAGCTTTTACATGGCTCATTGGTCTGGTACTTTATCATATATATTTTTTAATTTTAACACATCATACATTAGAAAATGACATTGATGGGGCTAGTGTGGTACCTTAGTAATCAAAGGTGCCTTCTGACATGGTTGATGTCCTGCATCCTACCCTGAGAGCAATGAAGATGGAAGGAGATCACCACATCCTTCTAGTTGTCCTCTGGTTTCCAGATGAGGGCCAACACACGATGTTAACATGAGCACAGACACTGCACAGCTAAATAGCGTAAAAATTCAATAAAAGGCAATGGCGATGTTCCCTATGTCTTCAGATGCTAAGAAATGTCTACAGATTTCCAAGACTCCAATATATGACAAGTATAAATTATCATTGGTTTCAATTGTCATGGTTCAATTACCATTAGGAAAATATAGCCTGAAATCATAAAATGGACATAATTTAGAATTAGATGATTCATATAGCATTACTTGTTATTATTTGGGGATGTATATTCATATGCACTCATATATATTTATATATATATAAAGAACAGAAATATTTTATATATACTTTAGTGATATAAATGTTTTGAGGAAATTTTATGGTCTTGGAGTATATTATATATGGTTAAGAGGCAACTGATATAACAAAAATCATGACATCAGATGTATCATAATACTGTCAAAAAATTAAGGAAGTAGAGATTATGAAAGTCTCTAACACAAGGATGCATTCTAGAACCCAACAAGAATTTTTAACACTAGATTATATCACATAATGCATGTTTATTTTAATGACTTTATCAAACACCTACATTTCTTAGCTATGATTTAGAGCTACTGAAAGACTTATGTCATAAGAATAAAATATCCACTCATTTGTTGCCCTATACATGAGTCTAAACACATTTAAGTTTGCCTTGTAAATTATCTGTCCTTCAAATGAAAACAAAAGTCATTTGAACCTACAAAAATAGTAATTCTCTATTCTTTACGCAAGTCTCATTGTGTTTTGCCTTTTTATTCCTCTCAATTTTGCTGTTCCTTGCAGTGAGCAACACTTCACTTTGATAATTTCCACACTGCAAGTCATTTCCTCGCAGACGATAAATCCATAGTTCAGGAGAGTAATTCAATTTTCTTACTTATGCAACATCACGCTCCATGCTGAGTCCTAGCTACTCCTTTGGTTCCGTAATGCTGCACACGGAATCCTAAGCTTGGTTTTGCTGAAAGTTAGAGCTTTCATGTCAGATTTAGTAATTGACCTAAGAGCTATAAAAAGAATAGTTCTAAGAATTTGCATACAAGTTATATGGAGGCTGCCAAACACCTTTGTTTATGACCTTCATCCTACTTAGTCTTGATCTCAACTCTACACTTTCTTTATTAGAAGTAAAAAGAAGTATCAAAATTATTAGTCTTCCTTCAGATATTAAACCTCATGTCGTACTCTTTTTAAGTTTGTCATTCACATCCTACTGGAGAGTCAAAGTCTAACATTCTTTTGAACTCTATCAATAATTGGTATTCTAACTTTATAGCATCCTTGAAAAACCATGGGAAGATGATACCTCTCTAAATCATCAACTCTTCTAGATATTCTCAGATAAAAATTAGATGAAACATGACTTTAAGCAATAGGTTCTCTCCTTCTTGAGACAGAAAACTGCTTTCTGGGGGTTATATGTTTCTTGATTCAGGCCTGTGTCTTGTCTCTATGAAGTCCTCAAATGACTTTAGATGAGCACTGAAATAAAGTTGGATGGATTTTCATCTTTTGAAATGTATTTGAAAGAAGCAAGAATCACATATAGCCAGCTGTTTCTTAATCTACTTCCAATACATGTCCCTTAGCATTTTTCATATATAATAAAACTTGAAAATATTGCTTCTACTAAACTTGCATAAGTTAAAAAGTTTGTGTCACATTTAAATATTGACATCTGTATAAGAAAATTAAGTATTTAATTTATTTAGTTTAATCTCCATGAAGTAATTGTCTTGTCATATGAATGATAAATTACCAGGTTAAAATAATAAATTTACTTTTATACTTACTAAGACATACCAATGACATTAAATGAGCAAAATTATCAAAAATAATCATAGACAGACATATAGACACAAACACATGAGCTTTTATTTATTTGTGTTGATGTAATTATGGATTAATGTCTAAAATTTATTTTTTATTCAAAAAATTCAGTCTTTTATGTTTATTCTCAACTAATGCAATTTTTTCTAATTTTTGATTATAATTTTATATAAAACTTAATATGGTAATATATTGGCAGATAGTCTTTCACAAACAACTTACATGAAAATACTGATATAAAATTTTTCTTAGGCAGAATATGAAAACTGTAATCATTAATACTAAGTTAATTAATTTATAATATAATCACCTATTGTCATTAAAATTACATTTAAAGAATTATTATATGATAGAGAATATAACAGGAAAATACTAAGTGAACTCTTTCATCTCAGAGATCGTAATTCAGTATAACATTTGAATTATTTTATACTTGTACGGAAACATCCCTTCATAAAATGCAAACATAAAAGTGCAATGTTTTGTAAAAGGGCTCATTTCCATTCTAACACCTGTCAATGTGAATGAGCCTTTATAATTACAGATACTAAATTTTTAGTTTTCTCCATCAACTTCCCTGCTGAAAAAATGGTATTTTGGATTACTTTCCAATGTTTAGTTGCTTCTAGTTTGTTAACGCTCTGTGTCAAATTCATCCAAGGTGCTCTGATGTGTACCTTGTGACATCTTCTTGTAAATGCTGGATGCATTTCCTTGATGCCCAATGAAATGCACATTGGTTTGTATGATTGACAGTATTCTCTGAAAATACTCATGTGAAAGCCTAGTTCTTATTTATAAATTTCATGCTCATTTGCTGGCTAGGATTTTTATCAACTCTTGAAGTCTAGTGTCATGTGCAAAGAATTAATAGCAACCAAGAATAATGTCCCCACATTTGATCTGTAGAAAATATTTTGGTGTCCTATCCCTTCTTTCCTTTTCTGTTTTATGTTATTGAAAATAAATTATTTTCTCATACATCATATGCTGATTAAAGTTTTGCCTCCCTTTATTTCTCTCAGTTCCACTCCACCTTCCCTCCCTTCCAGATCTGCTCCCTTTTTTGTCTCTCACTAAAAAAGGACAGGCTTATAAGACATAACAACCAAATGAAATAAAACAAAATTTAAATTAAAAAAATGAAGAAAAATGATTATGTTGAACTTGGGTCAGGCAACCCAGTAGGAGGAAAAGAGTCTCAAGCGCAGGCACAAAAGTCAAGGACTGCTCATTCTCACAGTTAGGAGTTCCAAAAAGAAATACTAAGCTAACAATTA
The DNA here is from genome assembly GCF_017639785.1 of Mesocricetus auratus. NCBI lineage: Eukaryota > Metazoa > Chordata > Mammalia > Rodentia > Cricetidae > Mesocricetus > Mesocricetus auratus. The sequence goes on along the minus strand of NW_024429204.1, from coordinate 12,398,527 downwards.
AGCGTGCCCAAAGAGGATTAGATGCACACCTTTGTATACTCTATGTTTTCTGCTTGAGTCTTTGTGAGCTCATAAATGTCTTGTTTAGTTGATTCAGGTGGACTTAATCTCCTGGTATCCTCTATCCCCTCTTGCTTTTAAAAAATACCTCTGCCTCTCTTTTCACAGGATTCTCTAAGCTCAGAGGGGAGGTATTTGATAAGACCTTCAATTTAAACTCTCTCTCTCTCTGTCTGTTCAAATGTCTAGCATTGGATTTCTTCATGTGTTCCGATATGCTGACAGAGGAAGCCTTTCTCATGACTGGGTAGGTTCTGATTTATGAGTATATCAGAATATCACAAGTAATCAGTTTATTGATTTCCTTCCTTACTTCCTCTCTTTCTTCCTCTCTTTCTTTCTTTCTTTCTTCCTCTTTCTTTCTTTCTTCCTCTCTTCCTTTCTTTCTTTCTTTCTTTCTGCTATTGTCCAGTGCTGTTTCGTCTTACCCTAGGTCTCTGAGCTAGCTAGTAATCTGGTTGTTGGTTACCCAAGCAGTGTCAATATAGTTCCTTCTCCACAAGTGGGCCTTAGGACTAATAAGACATTGGTTGACACTCTCACAAGTTCTGTACCATCATTGCCCAACATATTTTTAGGCAGGACAGATTGTAGGTCTAACATTCGTTGCTGGATTGATGTCCATGTTTGTTTTTCATTATCCCACAAAGTGCAATCTTGCACCAAAGAGACTAGAACATAGAGGAGGGAGTTTCTTGTAAGCACCAGCTTGACCTTTCCGTGTTCATTGAGTTCTGTGGTCATTGATTTCAGCAATGGTACCCAGCTGTTAGTTTGCAGAGAGCAGTATTTTTTCTTAACACACAGCACGGATAGATTGAAGATTTCCATGGGACAGCCCAAAACTCAATTTACTGTAACCCATTCCACCACTGGAAACCTTGCTAGGCAAAAACGATGACCAGCTGAGATCTATACCCCTCATTACTAAGAGTCCTCGTTAGGATAACCTTCGTAGATTCCAGGAAGTTTCTACTACACTAGGTTTCCATAGCACTCACCACACACACCCCACAATTCCTACACTCTTTCCCTCCACTCCATATTTCCCACACCTGATTATTACTCTCCCATCACCACTAGCCTCCATTCCACCTGTAACATCTTTTCTATTTCCTCCATTCACGTAGACCCCTAAACCCCTTATTTTTCTCTAACAGCTCAAGGTCTATGGGAATGAAAAACAGTGTATTATAATTTTTATCTGATATTTAATTTAACTTTGGTTTGTGGTTCCTATCAAAAAATCATCCATTCTATTTCCTCTCTTGATTTCCAGAGAATATAATAGTGACAACTTGACTGTTTTCCTGGCCTGTTTGGCTGGTGTTTTCACAGGAAGTGGCTGCTTGTGCTGAAGGCTGAGTAATTTAGATTAGCTTGGGAAAGGAAGGCTGGAGGAGAATCTTTGTGACACATTGGGCATTGGGGTGGGGAGACGAAAGGGAGTTCTAGCTACAGAACTGGGCATGGGACTGTGGGAATTAGATCTCAGGAACTGTAGGAGAGCTGTGAGTCTTCCTTTAAACTACTTGTTACTCCACCATGGGTTAGTCCTCATGGCCGGCTGCCTTTGGGACTTGTGATACAGTGATGACTCAGGAGAGGAAGGTTGGGAGGTCTGTGGGATCCACAGGAGACGTGAGCTATGGTGAAGGAAGGCTGCAGCCCGTGTTTTCTTGTGTTTTCAGGTCTGCTGGATTGGATCTGGGGGAACAGAGGAGAACGTCTGCCTGCAGATTTCAATTGATTAATGATAGGTGTGGGACAGCCGAGCTCAATATGAACAGTGGTACCCTTTGTGCACATGATACTGCATTGTAAAACAGTAGTCTAATCAAGTCATGGGGTACAAATCAGCTAGCACTGTCCCACCACGGCCTCTGGGAGATGCTAGTGCCAGGTTGCTGCTTTGAGTCCCTGCCAATTCTCCCCATGACTACGAACTATTAACAGAAACTATAAGATGAAATAAACTCTTGTCTCCTAAATCCCTTAAATGTATGGTATTCTCGTAATAATAGAAAGCATACTAGGACTTATGCATAAATAACTCTAAATATGTTGAATATAATCTAGATTCTGCCTTTTAAAAAAACCTTCCTTATATATGGTTTCATAGTTTAATGAATTATATATATAAACATATATAAAGTTAAGATATATTTCCACCATTTGGAAGTTTTTTGCTATATTTTATTTCTAAATGCAATATTTTTGATAACTTACCAGAAAATATTTGCATATAGTTGTGAAAAAGTTGCCAATTTTCATTGTATTTTTCCTATATTTGAGTAAACGAGCCCTGAATTAATGTTTTGGAAAATTCTTTTCTTTATTTCACAGACTCATAAATAAATGTGTTTCCTGCCACGGCATTTGAAATTTGAAAGTCTAAGAGGAGAATTTCGATAGCTGACCTAAACTTAGAAATTTGTATGGCAGTTTACCAAGTTATGAGGAATATATTCATGCAATGTTAAAAATGTATTTCAAGCAAGCATTATTTCCAGATATTCTTGATATTTTTTTCAAAGAAAATAAGGAGCATTTTAATTTTCCATGAGTCAGAGGAAACAATAGTGATATTAGTTATATTTCATTTTCCTATACTTATGTAACCTTAGGAAGAGGCCTTTTCTTGTTATAACAATCTTTTAAGATTCATAAAACATTTTCCCTATTGATTATTATGGTAATATCATAGCTTCAGTCTGGATTGTTTTACTTTTCAATACTATACAAAGCAAGGATTGTAAATTCTTGTTATTCAGAATATGTCAACAGTTACAAATATTTTCACCAATTCCCTAGCCACAAGTTCAGCTAAGAGAAAGAATATCATGATATATGTTACTGGTTTTTAAAGAGCATCTGTAGAAGTAACAATCTGAAAATTTGGATGTTTCTTTCCTAAGGATTAGGGAAGCCATGCTAAGATGATTGTTAACTTTGGTTTTGTCTGATTGCATATCCCATTCAGCTTCCATTCCCTCCTTTGTTTGGTTTAAAATTATAAACTCGGGTAATATTTCCATTTTCCATGTCTATGCATGTCCCTCTGCCCGCCTCTCAGTCTCGTCCTCTCAAATCTCAAATCTCAAATGTAACACTTTGTTTCTGTTACAGATGCATCTGAGTTATCTTGTCACTGAAATTGTAAACCAGGTTCTCTTAGATCTTTTTCTTTCTTCCTTTTTTTTTTTTTTTTGGTTTTTTGAGACAGGGTTTCTCTGTATTGTTTTGGAGGCTGTCCTGGAACTTGCTCTGTAGACCAGCCTCCAAACTCACAGAGACCCACCTGCCTCTGCCTCCCGAGTGCTGGGATTAAAGGCGTGTGCCACCAACGCCCCTCGGTGATGTCTTTTTCATGTTGAAAATGTTACTACATATTTAAGAAAATGCTCCTTAAACAGAATGATGAATAATTTCCAGAGACCTCCTCAAACCAATTCAGTGATGATGAAGTTCACATGTGTCCACTGCCCCTATTCCTCTCAGCAGAGGTCCTCTCACTAGAAAATTGTTAGGAAAGAAACATACTTTTGTTTCTAAATATTCAAAGAAAATGTGTTAAACTTTAGCAAATGGTACCCAGAAGCTGAGGTTCTTAATAATCAAATGTTTAGTTGTTCAGTATTAAATAATAAAAATTTATGACTACATAGTCTTTATGTATGTGTGTCAATTTGACTGAAAATTACTCTTGGTGGGAAAATCACATAGACTGAGTGACTGGGTTACAAGAAAATTTATCTATTCAGAAGGCAGTTGTGCAGGAGCTAGTAGAGGAATTAAAGGACCCAACTGAGAACCTGAAAATGGAGAGATTGTTTTAAAAGAACTCAAGATTGTGATAGACATAGGGAAAACACTTTTATTTCTTTTCTTTTTTTTCATCATTTTTTAATGTATTTTACATACCAACCACAGTTTTCCCTCCCTTCTCTCCCCCCTGCACTTTTCCCTTAACTCCTGTCTACCCTCTAACACCCCCCACCCCTGTCCGCTCCTCCTCCATCTACATTCAGAAGGGATAAGGTCTTCCATGGGAATCAGCAAATCATGGCACATGGAGGAGAGGCACGACCAAGCTCCTCCCCTTTGCATCAAAGCTGAACAAGGCAGCCGGCCATAGGGAATTGGATCCAAGGAGCCAGCTCATGCATCAGGGACAGGTCCTAGTCCCACTGCTAGGGGCCCCACAGAACACAAAGCTACACAACTGTCAGCCAGATGCACGAGGCTTCGGGCAGTCCCATGTTGACGGTGTTGCCAGACACCACTTGGAAGACACAATGATAAAGACGGGAAGTATTTGTCCTACTTCCAGGGTAGAACTTTCAGATTGCCACTGAAAGATGTCTCTGATAGAAAACTGAAGATTATCTTTAGGAAAAACTTTAGGAAATAGAAAAAATGCTATTTTATAAGGTAAATTAAAAGCCTCCTTAAGATAGTGATACTAACTGGAGAATTACAAGATTTTTACTGTGACTTTCCATTTTGCAATGTGCTACAAGCATTGAGCATATTCTTTAAAACAACATTTATAAAATATCCGTTAACTAATGATAATATTTGGGACTGTTTGAAACATGAAAATGTCTTTGACTACTTCCCCAAATATCCAATATTAATCTTTTTTAAGACATTGAATAGTTTGTTGCTATTATAATACCGAAATAATTAATAATATTTGGAGTGATCTTTAAAAACTATCTAGTAGTGGTGATGAAATTTAAAAATTTATTTTGAGTAAAGTATGTACATCTCAGAGGTCAAGAAAGATGACTGTTAAGGAGTGTCTTCTAAATGTGATAGCCTTATTGCCCTCATGAACTCAAAGTAATTGTCTACCTGCACAAGACTTCAACAAAATTAAGTAAATAAACATTTCCGTAGGGAGGGAGAAGACACGTGAACTCCACCATTATCTGAAAATTATTCGTTATTGATGGTTTCTGGAAGACAATCACTATTGCATAATGTGTCTTCTCAGATTGTCCAAGCTCCAATGATGACCTTGTGGGCATTTGTCAATGGCAACTGAAACCATTAGGTTCTAATAAAAGAGCATGATGAACTGGGGAAGGCACATGGGATGGACTTCTGAGAGAAGTTAGAGAGGATAATGGGAATGGAAACCAAAATCCAGTGTATAAATGCATGAATTCACAAAGAATAGATAAAATTAGAGGAAGCCACAGAGAAGCACCATTCCAAAGCAACCCAGTAAACCAGATTCATTCACACTACTTAGTCGGAAGGATATAAGAAATAACCTCTTTTATTGATGTAATATCCTTTTTTTTAATAACTGAAAGGTACTTACTTGCATTACTTCGGTGTTTTTAATATATAACTTCCTAGTGGAAACAGCCTGCTTTTTGAAATATATTTAAAACTTAGAATATAAATGACTATTGCATAGTCCACACAGTCTTGATAGTACAGACACAACTTTGGCTCTAGCTAAGTCATAGACTACAAATCTACAAGGAATGAGTGTTCCTTTGTCATAGGCACTCACCCTTGTTTCAATGGCAATAGAAACATACACTTCACTGAAGTGAACAATTGGCTGACCAGGAGATACCAGATTTAGTCAAAAGTTTTAATTTTATTTTGGAAAAACGAATGAGTTTTCCACTTTTAATTACCTTGCTTTGTTTCATACAGTTATTTAAGAATATTTGGTTAGTTGTGAATGGCATAGAATTTGTGTATGTGTGTGTGTGTCATCATGTGACAAATAGAAACTTAAACATTTAAATATTAGCAAAAGCACATAACTACTTATTATTATACAACAGGACACATTCCTTTGAGAAAAAGTTGCCTTGCAAATAAAATTAGAACACACACGATGTAAGAATTTTGTGAGGTTTCTGACAACAGATAATTTTTATCACCTTGAAATGCTGATCTTTTAACGTAGGTTAAAATAACAACTGATGAGAAAAGAGACCATGAATTTGAAGGACAGCTGGGAGTGGTATGTGGGAAGGCTTAAGGACTTGAGGGGAAGAGAAAGAGGGGGAGAACTATAACTAAAATAGTATCTCAAAAAAATCAAACAAAAATCCAGGGGATATGAATAAATGATCACTGCTTTGAATATTTAATAGAAAATTAGCAGTTAGTACAAGTACCAAAGAGCGCTGAAATAAATGCTATCATTTATCAGAATAACAAAAACAGCAAAAGAATGCAAGACTGTATTTTATTACTTAGCTTATGTACTATAAAAGCTTCATATGAGCAGGCTGTTTAATCAATGAAGTATGTTTATGTTATTGCAGCATGAGACGGAGGTCTTGGTTAAACTCAGCTGTTCATTTTGTATTTGTTTTTTTGAAGAGTAATTAGAGTAACACCCAGTGATACTTTGAAATTCAATAAATCCTATACAGCTTCTCTATCATTGAAATGAAAATATGTGGTGCTTTTGTTGATAATTTCGTTTGCTTTGCTTTAATAATACCAGTTTTTATATAAAACCCTAGGGAATAAAAATGTACTAATTATTTTCATATAAAATAAGCAATGGGATGTATATGTAAGATGCTAATGTGAAATGTACCACCACAGCCTGAGAATACAAGAAACATTCTGCATTCATAGATGTTTAATGCTTTCTTTATATCTATCAAACATCTGCAAATTATTAATTTTGCTTATAAATAAAATACAAATATTTGGAATACATTGTTTTATTACATTATTATATTTCAATTTAACAGTCTTTGACCTTGCTCAATAAAATTTTCAGTTACTATCATATTATTTTGATGCTTTGATTTCTCAACTTCCCAACTTCTAAAACTTGAAAAAATGTTTTTTATTTAAAACTTTCCAGTACAAATTATTTTGCTATAGCTAGCAAAACAGAGGATCATGGAGAGTCAAAACAATGTTTCTATACATTTGACATTTTATGAATTGGTACTGAGACAAAAATGAAACAAACTGAGTTCAAATTGTAGAACAAACCACTCATATTTCCCTGAAAAATGTATTCTGCATATTACATAATTTGGAAGCTTTTCTACAGTTTTTATGTAAGTGATGGTTTTTATCTGTTGAACTCCCTTGTTCTATGAATGCACTTTAACAGCTCTATTGATTCCAGGTACTGCTTGGTGCAGAATTCCTTCTGATGTAAACAATGGATTCAACATAGTATGCAAATTCTATAGCATAAAGTTCTTGAAATTAAAAGTTACTTTCTGAAAGCAAATCATTAAAGCATGGAGGAATTAAAACAGTAGTTTTGCAGTTTTCCTTCCTTAACTAGCATGTGTATTACATTCTTATTTTTATGTCTGGCTCTTGAACCACAAGCTTAGCAAGTGTAACACATGGCAGTTTGGTGTCTTTATTTCAAACTTATGCATAGAGACAATAAGTCAGCACAGGGAAACCAGTGTCTGCAGCTAATCCTAAAGCCTTCGAAGAAGTAGAGCTGTACCCCTGTCCTTTATTCAGAATCTAAACTGCAGAGCGGTTGATACAATGCTGGCCAGTGTCTAAAGAACAGGCTTGATGAACTCTCAAACATCATTGGTGTCTGTTCTGTCCAGCTGTTTTCTTTAAACCTTTGACTCTGATCTTCTACTTTTACTTTTTGTCATCAAGATTGTTTCCTTGTTTCTTTGCCCAACAGTATATCCTAACCATATCTTCTTTAATTCATTTGTCCTCTGTATGCTTTGGAATGTGGACTATAGCAAAGACGTTTTTACACCTTACAGAGTACTTTAGTAAACTGAGTTTAATTGGCATAATTTAATCTCTAGAGAGGAATCTCAGTTTCTTCAAGTCAAAATGCCTGGATTATTTCTTACTTTCAATCTCTTATTACCCTGTCTAATGGACATCCATTAAATCTGAAAAATTTTTATAAGTACTGAAATTTCAGTAGCATTAGTTAGTCCGTTTCCGAATGCATTTGAGAAAATATCTCATTCCAAATTTGTCGTGTAATAAATACATTTTGTACATTATAATTGTAGTTTATTCATTAAAATATATACATTGTATATAGCGTTTTATTTTAATAAACATGTTAACATGTGACAAATCATTTCTACATAGTTAATTATTCAGTACCAGATTCTAGGTATTTTAGTCTTGGCTTAAATCACATACTTAAAGCTACTTAGGAAAAGGGCAAAGCATCAATTAGCCAGGGATACAGAGCTTGTAAAATAGTTTTTAAAAGCTTCTGGGAGCTCCAACCTCCATAAAGAAAACCAATTCAATGTTAATGAAGCTATTCCTAAGAAAGGCCTAGGGAATGTAACAGAAAAAAAAAGAACAAGGAGGGGAGAGGAAGTGTTATGCCTTGCCAAATTTGTAACTTAATCACTCTGAAAGCCAACTGATCGCTCATTGGACTAGAAATAGCATTGGGTGGAGAAAGAACTCACACAAGTACAGCTTTCAGCAATATACCCCTCTTTAAAAAGAAAGAAATAGACTACCAAGTGCAAAACTTAGTGAGAATTTGTCCACTATATAAGCTGCATTTAATTGAAACATATTCTGTAAAAGTGCCAGCTGCACCTCTGGGATGGGAATCTACTCCAGGCTTTCATGCTCCAAGAAATTTCTGTAGGTTTAGGTAAGCACTCAAATAATTGAAAACCCCGTTGTGGTCATCAATCTATATGGGTAAGAAATAAAATGAAAGGCAGCTGTTAATTTGACAGCTTTGTGTAAATCTTACATGTGATTTTGGATGAAGTACAGTACCTTCATTTTCAGGAAGTGGAGAGAAGAAATAAAATAAATGGACAAAAAAGAAACAGTTGCTTCAATATACTTTTGCCATGAATATGCACAGTAGTTTTGAATTAAAAAATAATTTGTTCACTATTTGTTTGTCGTGACAATGGTTTATTACTTGCATTCCTTGGAGTCCAAGGTGCCTCCCAAAAATGAATAAAATGCAACCTTGGCATCAGACTTTTATTCAAATCCACCTCTTTTCAAAAATGTATATCTGCATACATTTTCCTCATTAGACTTTCTGCTAATTTACTTAAAGTTAGCATTTTAAATTTTATAAATATATGAAATTATTGTCATTACTAACTATGAACTATTGAAAAAGCATAGGCATTGGGCCACTAGTTACTTATTTCTTAAGCATTATTAATTTAATCTTAATTATTATTTAAATATTAAGATTGTCATTTAACCAATTCAGTCCTTGACATGCAGAGAAGTTATATAGGTTGGCTATGAGGGTAGAGTCCGTCTGACTAACTAAGATGTATTTTAAAGATATGTATTTATTTTATATAAAATATTTCTAGGATATAAAAATACTACAACAGCTGTCTCGTAAAGTTAGGATGGCTGCAATAATGCAGCAAATGAATTAAATACCACAATTTTGAAGACTTTCAGCTTCAGGATGAAGGTCTGTAATACCCAGTGTTTTCATCGGAAACACTTTCAGATTTGCAATAGTCTGCCTCCTCATTTTATCAGCTTGCTGGAGGAATATGTAGATGAGAACTAAGCAAGCACACTGATTTCAGTTCAACAGGGCTACTCCTTATACATAATTCACTATCAAAGGCGCCACCACCTAATACCACCACATTTGAAATTAAGCGTTTTGGCAAATGAATTGGAGCAGCATACATTCATTGCACAATCTTTTCTGGATTCTGTTTTGTTTTGATATGTCCGAGCCTGGAAATGCAACCTGACAATATTTGTATCCAAACTTTGATTTGCATTATAATTTTCCCTTATGCTTTATTTGCTGTCCTCAGGAGTCTCTTGGCTTTTCTTTATTTTGTTTGAAATTGCTGTTAAATTTAATTTCAGGCATAGCCACTCACTGTGCTGTGTACATCTGCTATAAATAATCATGAAGGAAACGGCATGATTATCCAATGACAAGGTGCTAACCAAATTTATTCTTTTCCATATGAAGTAAGACCTTGCTTATTTGAAATTGTTGCTTGGATCATTGAAGCATGTGGGGAAAAACAGTCCTGCCTGAGATGTTACCTCGTCTTCCACATAATTTTCATATTTTCTCAAAGCATCTCAGAACCCTGTTTGCTTGCCATAACTTGTCAATGTATGGTACAGTATGATAATATTAATATTAATAACATAACAAATGTGTATTTGTCATAATAAAAGATGGGAGATTCTATGTATCCTAAACATACCATTCTGAGTATATTTTGTATAACTTTGCAAATCAATAGTGCTTGTTTCTTCTTTTTATGGGCAAACATGAAGTTAAGAACAAGAATTGAAATAAAACTAAGGATTAGTAGATAGCAAATAACTGGAAATAATGCATCTTAGTTTTTGTCTCTGGTGCACTCAGCACTGCTGGATATTTGATATTGTTGGAAAAATTTTTCTTTGGTTTTCATGGCTATGAGACATGTGAGTATTTTCCCCCTATACTGGCTAGTTTTATGTTAACTTGATGCAAGGTAGAGATATCTGAGAAGAGATACCCTCCGTCATCTTGGCCTCTAGACAAGTATCATATTATGGGTATTATCTCAATGAATGATTGATGGAGTGGGCTCTTTCACAGGGAGAATACATACCTTAGCATATTTCCTGAGTTCTATAAGAATGCAGATTGAGTGAGGCATGAAGAGCATACAGGCAGATAGTAGCACCCTTCTATGACCTCTGCATCAGCTCCTGCCTCCAGGTCCTTGCCTTCCCTTCCTGCCCTGACTACTTTTCATGGTGGGATGTGGTACAGAAGCAAAAGCTGCATTTAACCCCTTTCTCTCTTAGTTTCTTTGGTTATGGTTTTTGTTACAACAATAGAAAAGTATTGGTTTAATTTTCTCAGCTTTTGCCCTGGACTGTTTCTAGAGACTCCTAAATATCTGTTCATCTCTACCATTCCATGCCCACTTTTTATTTACTCTAAATACCCAAGAAAACTTGCATGCAAACAAGTGCTTACTCAGAACCTTGGTATTAATCTCTCCCTCTTCACCTTGGACTCCCAAATCCTCAGACACACTGGTTTCACATTCCCTCGAAGACAGGCTGAGATCATGTTCAGCCTTAGAGCCTTTCTAACAGCTGTCTCCACATGAACAATTGCAGATGCCACATCAATACAAGCAATACAATAAAAGACGATTCTTCTTCACAGACATATATAAGCAGCATGTACATACACTACATAATATATATATTCTTCTTATATTCCTAACTTGCACTTGCAAGCTTTACATCTCAAAGTCACTAATATAATATCTAAGTTTCAAAAGATAGTAAGGTGACTTCTAAAGGTTACTAGTTTAATCCTACCACTAATTGATTCATCTCCCTCTCCCTTTTCTTATTTTTTTCCATTTAACTTGTGGTTTTCTTTTTTCTTTTTGCACTACAGTTGTTCTTACTAATTTCAACATCAGTCCTAGTGGAGCCTTTCGTACCTCAATATTATATTGATCATACAGAATTCATGGAGGATGCCAACATAGCATTTGAAAAGAAAAGAAACGGCTTGCATCTGAGCACATTATTTTCACTTAACTGTTTTAACTTAGTACAAAATTATATGTGAAGATTTTTCTGTACAACCTGGAAAAATTATTTCCCTTTTTTATATAGGGAGAGATTTGCTGATCTCTATATCTAACTCTGCATCAATAATTTCTGCTTTCTTCTGCTTTGTTAAAAGCAGACTTTCAAGTCTCTTTTGAGAAGGCACAATAATGATAATTAGCATGAAAACTTTAGAAACCTAAAATTATTTTCCTTTGGTTATCAAGCTACATCCTTTTTGTGAATATAGCTTTTGTTATCTTTTAAAGAAAGCTCGGTCCACAAATTTTGTAGATTACAACATAAATGTAATTCTCAGAACCATAAGGCATTTGTCTGATGAACAATGCTATTGGTTATTATACTGTAAGCTTCTGTACGAAGATTCCCTGACTTATAACATGCCTGTTTGTAAGAAAGCATATTCAACAAGAATCAAAACCAAGGAAAATGTTCATACTACACAAATGACACATTTGAAATCAAGGAACTGATTTTTATGCACAGACAAAAATAAACTTAGCCCTGTAATTGACGTGCAAATGATGAGATATATAGATTAATGTTTCAAGAAAGACTAGAGATAATATTACTTCAAATATATCCTTGTTAGTATGCTTTGCATAGAGCTTTTTGGAGGTCACCAAGCCAAAGAAACACAATCTGCTCTTAAACACTTGGTATTCCATCCTGTATGATACAAATTCACTGATTTAGAGTAAAGAATTTTGTGCCCCTTAGACTGACATTAAACTCTCATCAAATCCAATCTATAGAGGATTTGATGGTGGGAGAATCCATTTTGGGGTCCTTACCCCAATCTTTCATTTGGTGAAGACAGGATATATGGGGGGCCACCAAACGGAAAGGTAACGTATCTGTACACTGATTGTCGGGTTAATTTACCTGTATGATTTGCTCATGAGGTCAGTTCACATATTCAAGTCTCAAACCTAACTACACACATCTACAAGGTGGCTTTGTAAATTCTCAGAATTAAAGAAAAGGGATAAATGCCTAAGGTGTTTAAAGAAAAGCTACATGTTGCTTCAACTTTAGGTACATGGAAATATTATGACTTTTTACCACATTTGAGATAGTGTAATCTGAGGTTGTGTATGTGTGAGAATAAATGTGAGGTAAGCCTCTACTAAAATTGCAGTGTATGTATTGTGATGGGCACTCTCTTCATTAGTTTACTTTATCTTCTACATGCAGCTTTACAACTGGAAATAATTAAGATGATAACTATACTGGACTTAAAAATATGACAGTCTGGTTTCCAGTGAGCAAGACTTGTTTTCTGAAGATAATTAAAATACATTAATAAGGAGAAATCCCTACAATTTTTTCAAAATTAACATAAAAATTCTTCATTTTTCCACTATTGTTTCTAAGGGCAAAGGAAATAGAGTTGATGGAAACTGTTCTGGATTTGACAAGAAAAAAATGACTGGCGAACCTTAATAAGAATTATTTCTTTCTGTAACCAAATATTCTAGAAATTCAGGAAACCAAATTTCAAGCCAATGTGATAAATAAGAGAACTTTAAGTAAATTGTAGTTAATTTTGGGGGTAAGCAGAGGGCAGTTGTAAGCACTTTTGTGAAACCTAAATAAGATACATTAGGATATATAAATCTGGGTGAATACTATTAGGGGACATCCATGGCACTGAGCATGAGGGGGTTATCAATAGCACATAAGCACAAATGCACACACTCACACACAGAGACAGTGACAGATACACACGTGGTCACATACACCATTTGTGAAATAATAGAAAGCAAATATTAAAATCTAATATTTTTAAAGAGAGGTTTTCAAATACATGCTCTTGTTTCACTATTAACAATTCATAATGATATTACTTATGGTGATATATTATTTATGACTTAATAAAGATGATCTGAAGTATCAAAAAGCAAAGTCAGCCACACTAGTTAGCTTTAGAAGCTAGGCAGTAGTGGAACACACCTTCAATCCTAGGACTCAGGAGATAGGATTGGAGCTCTATGAGTATAGCCTACAGAAGAGTAAAGAGGAACAGAGAACACACCTTCAACCCCATGACTAGGGAGGTGGAGGCAGGAGGATGTGGATGAGTAGAGAGAGGAATATAACGAGGAAGAGACAGGAATTCAGAGCTTTTGCCTCTGAGGATTTGTGGAGACAGGATTGCCATTTTAGCTGGGTAGAGGTAAGAGCTTCTGGCTTGGTTGCTTTGCTTCTCTGGAATTCAGGTTGAAGCATGAACCTTAATATCTATCTCTGGGTTTTAATTTTTCATGATACAATTATTATGAGAAAGTCAGGTTTTTCATTTATATTTGGTCTCGTATTTGCTAACATGACTGAGTTTCACATCATGATCCTATTACACACACTGAAAAAGTTTGAATCAGATGAGCTAATTTTTGTAATCAATCAGGAAAACTAGTCAAAATGCTTTTAAATACTTGGCTTATGCATAACACAGGCATTGCTTAAAAAAATTAATTCTGTAAGTCATTTAAACACTGAGCCTCTAAGTCCAAAACTATGATTTCTTTTTTTTTTTTTCCTGTTTGCTTTTTGGATTCTTGTTTGTTTGTTTTTCTTTTCTTTATTTCTTTTTTTATTTAAGTTAGAAAGAAGCTTGTTTCGCAAGTCAATCTCAGCTCCCTCTCCCTCCCTTCCTCCCTCATTCTCCCCACCAGGTCCCCCAGCCCCCCACCCAATCTCCTCTCCGATCCCCAGGGAAGGTGAGGCCCTCCATGGTGGATCTCCAGTGTCTGACATTTCATCCAGGGTAGGTCCTACGCCCTCCCCCAAGAGTCCAAGCTGAGAGAGCATCCCTCATTGTGGGATGGGCACTCAAAGTCTATTTGTACAATTGGGATAAATACTACCCAAGGCCCCATAGATTACCTAGGCCTCCTAACTGATACCCACATTCATGGGGTCTGGGTCAGTCCCATGCTTTCCACACAGCCATCAATCTGGGGTCCAAGAGCTCCCCCTTGTTCAGGTCAACTGTTTCTGTGGGTTAAACCAGCCCAGTTTTAACTCTTTTGCTCATCAGTTCTCCCTTTCTGTCACTGGATTACAGGAGTTCAGTTCAGTGTTTAGCTGTTGGTGTCTGGCTCTGCTTTCTTTATAGAACAATATGTAAGATATGACATTAAAGCCAACTTCCTCAGAACATCACATTTTTATTTGGTCTTTAGATAGAAACTCTCTTTATTTTAAAACCTGTTTTTATAAGAGCATCATAAATCCTATGATTGGCATTTCTTTTTCTGCAGAAATGTTAACTGTCTACCTGTCTTTTCCAAGATTCAAGGGAACAATTATTTTCTGAAAACTAAAGAGTTCCCTGACGACTATCTTCATATAATTATCCCTTGCTAAATGGATCATCACAGCTGTGAAGGACCTCATCTAAGAGATACTCAAAAATAACATTTAAAAGAAAAACACAAATACGTTTATCAAACGTATATAGAAAATATAGTTAAAAACAAAACAAAACAAAAAAGAACCACTCTTGTGTTACGAGCGTTCCTCCCTCCAGCCTGGTCCCAGAGCCACCTCAACCCCAAATAACACACAGAGACTCTATTAGTCACAATGCTATTGGCCAATGTCCATGGTTTCTCATTGGCTATTTCTGCCTTAAGTATTACCATATATATAAATATATATATATATATTTCTATAAGGCCTGATCTTACTGAGCATCCCAGCCTCATACATCCTCACTTCTGGGGATCACATGACAACTCTCTATTCTTGACTACATTTCCGAGAATCCTCCTCAACACTTAGTCCCACCTATCTTGCTTTCCTATTGGGGAACAGTGTTTTATTTATTAACCAATAAGACAAACATTTACAGAGAAGGACTTCCCCAATCACTCTTTCTTGAGACATTAAAGTTGGGATAATAATTGACTCATACACAGATACACATACCAATTCTTAAAGAACACATCAGAAAACATTAGAAATACAATCTTTTTAAATGTAGTTTCCAAATACATGCTTTGATTGGAGTAATAGAAACATGTCCAAGATATACACTTGGGCTAACCATGGGGTTGCCATTGGAAGGTAGTTGATGAGTTCTACTGGTACAAAATCAAGTCCTATTCTGTTATTTGCCACATCCTTAAAGATATGTCTACACAATTTTTTAATGAAACTACAAAACATTGGAAATTATGCTCTACTGAATTACAGGAGCTTATTTAAGTTGCTGCATGGAAAACTTAGCTGCTTCCACAGTTGTCTCAAATATAAGACTAAAAGTTAAATTTAGTTCTCATAGTTAGTCTGAAGATGAAAATATTCTTTAAAACCAAGTGAGAGAAACGTAATCACCATTCACAAGCTCATGTTGATAAAAGCAAGATATTTATTATTATTGTTGTTATTATTATATTATTATTATTTAAATAAAGAGATTAAGAATTGAAGAAGATAACTTGTTGAAACATACCTGCTTTGGACCAGAGGAAGCAAAACTTCCATGAAAACATTTTAATGGAAACACTTAAAATCCAAATTTAGACAATTATAGAGTGATGTGACAACTGTCCCCTATCAATAATCAATATGCCGTGAATATGTATTGCTTTCATAGGTTGATGAATAAAGCTGCTTTGGCCTATGGAAGGGCAGAATACAGGTAGGCAGGAAATCCAAGCAGAGACACAGGAGAAAGAAGGCAGAGTTTAGAAGATGGGAGTAGCCACCGAGGAAACAAGACATGCAGAAAATGAGGTAACACCATGACTATGTGGCAATGCATAGACTAATAGAAATGGGTTAATTTAAAAGTAAGAGTTGGTTAGTAATAAGCCTGAGCCATTGGCCACACATTTATAATTAATATTAGGCCTCTGAATGGTTATTCAGGAACTGGAAGGCAAGAGAGGAACCTCCAGTTGCAAGTTTGGTGACAGAAATATTTTCATTGCTGTTGTGATGGCGATGACAATTAACTCAGCTTCACTTTAGTAAATATGTATCATCAGGACTTCTCTAAGTAATGGATTACAAGTCTACCATTTACTAGCAGTTGACCTGTGCACCCTGACTTAACAGTTACCTGTGCACCTTGCAGCTCACAACACTGGCTGCACATCAGGCTGTGTGAGACAATGCCCAAAAGCTTCAACACTGACTGACCCTCATCTGTGAACA
Source organism: Mesocricetus auratus (assembly GCF_017639785.1). Classification (NCBI taxonomy): domain Eukaryota; kingdom Metazoa; phylum Chordata; class Mammalia; order Rodentia; family Cricetidae; genus Mesocricetus; species Mesocricetus auratus. The sequence goes on along the minus strand of NW_024429204.1, from coordinate 12,381,712 downwards.
ACACCCAATTAGCATTTTGACTGCAATTGTAAATGATAATTATAGATGTAGTAGAAGGGCCCCTGCATTCAAAGAGGCTAAAGTGTAGCATACAGAAGGTTAGAAACAAGGTAAAATAATTTGCAAGAAGCTAAGATAGTTTGATATGACCCCACTGTTGTCACCCAGCCTTTTCCACATATGTGCACATCAAACAGGAACTCCAACCATAATTAAGATAATTAAACTCTGGTATGTTCTTTATTGTCCATTGTTGTTAAGACCCACACTCAGATAAAGGACTGTTACCTTTTTATATGACTGAGACTCGTGAGGACAGGTGGGTTTTTGGCACCTTTGCTATAACTTCAGGTAATTTAACACTGGTTTTAAATACAAATAAAGAAAATGTACTGTAGACACAGAGGGAGTGGGGTGTGTTTACTTACAGTGTATTTCTAGCACCTGCATGGCTACCTGAGGGGTGGCATCGAGGGACTCATGGTCTGCTCTGCAGATGACAGCCACTTTGTCATCGCCACGGTCCACTCGGAAGTCCAGCGTGCTGCTGACGGTGAAGGCCTTCCTGTTGGTATCCTCCTCTTTCAAATACTTAACATATGAAAATTGAAGTTGCAGTAAACTTCCGAGACATTGTCCATAGCCCATCAGACTTCTGTCACAAGAAATCTAAAAAAAATCTTCTATTGTTTTCAGTTTTTTAAAAGATTTATTTATTTGTTATATATACTACATTTTAGTCCAAGTATTCCTGTATGCCAAAGAAGATACCAGATCTCATTAGAGATGGTTGTGAGCCACCATGTTTTGGGTGCTGGGAATTGAACTCAGGACCTCTGCAGAAAAGCTGGTGCTCTTCACCTCTGAGCCATCTCTCCAGTCCATGATCCATTCCTCTAGCCCAGTTGCCAGATTTTTAAGAGCAAACCAGTACAATATATAGAAATAACACCTGAAGAATGTTATGCATTTTATTCTTGAAAATATATGTGAATGGATACGCTAATAATTTGAGACCTATATACAAATATATTTATTGCAGGTTTATAACAAAAAATAAAAACCCAAATTAATTTAAAGAGTTAAATGTAGAAGTAAAAATAAAAGAGTGTGTGTGGGATGTTGCATTTTTATCTCTGCTTTCAAACTGACATAGATTATAATCAGATGTAAGTCTTTCTGCCCTCCACTTGCAGAGCCCTGTTTTACAAAAGCATTCCCTCCTCCCCTCCAACCTATGTTTTCATTTCTCTAACAGATTATGTAATGTTTCTGAACTGTAAGCACATTTTCAAAGAGTACGTTCATCACTGTCTGCTTATGACTCAGAGTGTGAAATGTGTGCATGCTCTTATTTCCCATGGAACGATAGAGGGTAACTTTTTAAAAAATGTTAAAAATATTTAACTGAGAAAGGAGGATAGAAAAGAAAAGTTTGAATACTGAAAATATTTTACATATATTTGCTTTAGAAATGACAGAGAAAAAAATATTCTTTCCTTGGTTGATGAATTCATTTCAGCATAAATGAAAGTATTTTTCTCAAGATGTGAATTGGTGTTTAAGCTTAGTTTTATATTTAATGTTAAATGGTGTGGTAATTTGAATGCAATTGGCCCTCATAATCTCATAGAGAGTGACACTATTAGGAGGTGTGGCTTTCTTGGATTTGGTATGGCCTTACTGGAGGAAGTGTGTTATTGTGTGAGCTGGTGTTGAAGTTTTTTTTAAAATATGTTTTTATTTAAATTAGACACATGTATGCTTCAAATGTCAATCCCAGCTCCCTGTCCCAACTCTCCTCCCTTATCCATCCATCACCACCACCGCCACCACCACTACTCCTACTCCTGCCCCAGTCCAATCCCCACATCATTTACCCAGGAGGCTTAGGCCCTCCTTGGGGGGGACCTCCAGAGTCTGTTACTTCATAGGCCCTTCCCCATGTGTCCAGGCTGAGAGAGCCTTCCTCTATTTGGAATGGGCTCCCAAAGCTCATTCATAAACCATGGTAAACACTGATCTACTACCCAAGGCCCCCCCAGATTTCTGAGGCCTCCTCACTGACACTACATTCGTGGAGTCTGGATCAGTCCCCTGTTGGCATCTCATTCATCAGTCTGGGATTCAAGAGCTCCCCCTTGTCCAGTCAGCTGTCTTTGTGGGTTTCACCAGAAGGGTCTTGACCCCTTTGCTCATCACTTCTCCCTCTCTGTCACTGGGTTCCAGGAGTTCAGTTCAGTGTTTAGCTGTGGGTATCTGTCTCTGCTTCCATCAGTAACTGGATGAAGGTTCTAGGATGGCATATAAGGTAGTCATCAACCTTATCGTCAGGTAGGGGCGATTAATGTAGTCTCTCTGATATTGCTTAGTTTTCCAGTTGGTGCTATCCTTGTAGATCTCTAGAAAAAACAAAGAATTTCTTGAACAGTACAGTTGGGCTTAAAAGAACCTTAACTTAATTTTTAATTAAAATGTGAAATAAACATAGATCAAATGCATCTTGATATACATATCAGTTTATGTCCAAGATTGAAATATCCTTATTCTTAAGAGTGTATAAATAAATAATATTGAGTAATTTTTTAAAAAACATGCACACAAAAGTCAATTCAGTAAAATAACGGAAATTTTCATAGAGTAAAAACATGATAAAGCAATACGTAGCTTGTTAACTATTATAATTTTGCATGTTCTAGTATAAGGAAGAAACTTCATTCTATCCGCAGCTATTACAATTATTGATTTGCATTTTTTCAGTTTGTATGTAATTTTAAACCCATTAAAGTCACATATACTTTACTTATGTCATATCTGTTCATTATAATTGAGTTAAGAAAGGATAATTCAGGAATAAAACAGACAGAGTTAGAGAGCCCAGGGTTCTAGTTAGCCCATAGAAGGAAACAGTACAACTGTTACTCCTCTTTAATCACAGTTCTATGCATGCAAAACAAAATTTTCAAGCCTTTTGGACCAGTTGACAGTAAATATTTCACTTATGGAGCAAAACTGGACAAAAACCTGCAAGCTCTCCATGCATGAAGCTTAAAGCTCTTAGTCAAAGAGGATATTCCGTTAGGCTGAATATGTTGACAATTGTGTGACTGAGAACTCCTGGAAGCATGCCTTGAACATCTTTTATAATCAAGAAGCACATTTATCGGTGTTTTATGTAATGTACATTGAGTTCTGTGAACCCATTGTAAGTGTAAGATACACTTGCAATTAGAAAACTGGTAGCAGAAACATGATTTATCTTGTAATAAATTCTAAAATTGGGAGCAGCAGGGCAAAAGGGAAGGCTCTGTCTGTAAGGGTTTTTTTCTTGAAAGCGTGAGATCCTGAGATCGATAGTAGTAGTCTGCAAATGGGGACACAGCAGCAAGCAGATGTCTGGGCTTGTTGCCTACCTAACCTATTCTACTTGCCAAGCTTCAAGTCAATGAGAGACCCTATCAGAAAGACAAAAGTGGTGCATTGCCTGATGAGGAATGGCATGGAAGTTTCCACTTCCCTCCACACACTGGTGCACACTTATGCATGGTCAAATGTATACACACAGACATCAACGAGAAAAAAACAATTAACAAGGAAAAATAAAACAGGCATCACTAAGATTACACCCTGCATAAGTAATTCATTATGACTACATACTGTTATGAGTTTCAAATTAATTATTTCATTGAGCCTGTTTAATTTGTTGTTGATATTGACACCCCATGAATTTTTACTATTATTATGTTTTCCTGAGTCTATTTTCTCTGAGATTGTTAAATTGAATGATAGAACTTGGATTAATAATTTAAAAAGGTAAGTATCATAGAATATAAGGTACCTGCTAAAGAGATACTAAATGTGCCTAAATATCTCAAGGCTAACATCTTACTCAGCATCCTTATCATTCTGGATTTAGTGACCTATTTTTACTTTTCATATGGAGCTAATGTAAGCCAAGAGCAGAACAGGTCCTAACAAGACAGGGTCATGGATACTGTCCAAATTGTTGAAAATTGGATAAAATAAAGCTATAACTTAAATACTGTGAGCGAAAGAGTTTGGTCAATGAGCCAGAATCTTTCTAGGCAACCATGAATTCAAACTGAATTGAAAAAAAAAAGAGAATAATTTCTAAAAGTCAAGACTACCAACCTAAATAAAAAATAGACCCAGGTTCACAGAGACATTGCTTTTTTGCGTGTGTTTGATTGTTTTTTCAGACAGGGTTTCTCTTTATTGTTTTGGCAGCTGTCCTGGAACTCGCTCTGTAGACCAGGCTGGCCTCGAACTCACAGAGATCCACCTGCCTCTGCTTCCGGAGTGCTGGGATTAAAGGCATGTTCCACCACCGCCCGGTTCACAGACACATTTCTAATCAGAGGACATTTGTCTGGGGAATCCCTCTTCCTTCCAAACACATTCGTTACCTGAAGGATTCCAACATCTCATTGTATTATCACTATATTGAAACCAATCTACTTAATTAAGTTGCAAATCTAATCATGGACTTGCTTTAAAAAACACCTTCCAATTTGAAACATAAAATTGAGCATCAGGCATGGTAGGTAATAATACACACATTGGTTAATGAATCAGAGGCCCCAATAAACCATTCTTTATGGGAAGTTTTATGGGTTCTATATTAAAAAAACCAAACAACAAAAATAAAACCATAAGAACACTCATATATGAAAAGAGAGGCCAAAAGGAAGCAAATAAAGCTACTTACATGAAGAGATGGAAATATTTCTCCCATTTTAAAACGACAATCTGATGATAGACATTATTGTGCCACTATCAGCATATATTAAACATTAGAAATATTAAGGTCAATAGAAACACTCTACCAGGAAATTCTTGAAACAGTTTGTAAAATACGTCGACATTTTCTTCAGGCATTTAATGATAGTTCCTTCACTGGGAAACAGCCCTAATCAAACGACTCCAGGGATTTTGGGTAACTTTAAAAGGAAGAGAGATCAACCTGAGATAACATGTATAGCAGACTTACAGGTGAACCTGTAATGGTGGCCACACAACTTTAGGCGTTGCTTCAGGTGAACAGAGCTGAAAGAGGGAAGCTAGAGGTTTGGCTTCCTTTTGTGAGGTCTTTCTCTTGGGTCAGCTGATCTTTTAGGAAGGGCAGAAAAGCACTCCTGTGGTTTCTTATATTTTTCTGTGTAAGTATTCGCCAATAAACATTCATTTATCATTTATTTTGGATTTAGTGAAATCATTACACCTACGCCTTCAAACATGTCAGCAAAAACACAGGGTAAACAGCATATAACAAGAAAGTTAGAGGGCACAAAATAATGATAATTTCCAAATATTTGAATTGCTTGAAGTGTAAATTACATTCTTCTGAGAAAAGTATGTGGCAGAGACATGAAATAGAATTATGAAAGCAGCACTAAATAGGAAAACAAATAAACAACAAAATTCACTATGGAAAGTACTGTAATTTCATTTCTGTTCCTTTGATAAAGCACTCTGAAAAAAATCAGCTTTTGGTGGAAAGGATTTATCTGGGTTGCTTCCAGATTATGATCCAACTTCTATGGAAATCAGAATAAAATCTCAAGCAGAAACCAGAGAGGAATTGCCACTTAGTAATTTGTTCTTGTTGTCTTGTTCATTCAGATAGTTTCTTATAGCACAGAACTACTTGCCTACAAATGATACCTCAAAATATGGACTCTGCCCTCCTTCATCAGCCAACATTCAACACAATATCACCACAGAGTTGCAAACAAACTCATTTGACTTAAGCAATTCTTCAGTGGAGGTTTCCTCTTTCAAGAATCTAGGATCTGTCAAATTAGCAGCAAAAACAAACCAAACAAAAGGAAATGAATGAATTCTTTGTGATTAAATAAACTATCTAGGTACTAGAGAAAGAAAAAAAAGGACAAAGCATAAAAGACGAGACAGTAAGTAGGCTTAACCCTGAACCAGGACATGCGAAGCAGTTGCTATAAATCAGAGAAATTTCCAACCACAACCCCTAGATTTCCCAAATCAGAATAAAGATGAGACTGACATGATTAAATGAAAATAAATATGACCTCAGAGACAGAAAAATCAAATCGGCCTTAATCGTCTAATGTTTCAATCTATAAGTTCAGGTGCTAGATTCCAATCAAACGAAGACTAAAAATTTTTGTTGTTAATATTAATCATAGATTGTGCATTCAGTGAAATTAATCTTTGAAATTCTTCAAGTTTCAGTCTCTCACGCACCGCCCCAATGTGCGTGTGTGTGTGTGTATTTGTGTGCAAATTTTAAGTATCACAGATTTAACATCCTGCAAATCTTTCCTTATGACATTATTTCATGGTATACATTTTTGATACAGTGAATACACAAAGAGGAAAGACAGAAGACATGTATCCATGTTAAGATGAATCCCATGTCTAGAAAACAGCCTACCTTGAGTAATGTAGACCAGGCCATTCTATGAAAGAGGTAGTTATGACAAGAGCATGTTAGTAAAAGGATAATGTAGGTAAAACCCTGAACCTCTCTAAAACAGATGAGTAAAAAGGGATAATAAAGGATATTGAAGCACCTTAAAAAAGACATTTAACTTAGAACATGTAAGTAAACATGCTACAGTTTTTTAAGCAATGAATATTTAGATATCTATTTTAGCAAACTTGCTTATTGCACATGAGTAACTCAAGTCGCTTTTAGTAATGTTTTGTACATGAAAAACCAAGATAATCACTATTTAAATTGCACATAGTAAAATATAGATGACAGATGATGGAAGGCAAAATAAGTAGGTAGAACAGAGAGGAGGTAAAGTATAAGTGTTATAATTATGTTCAGAATTCAAGAAATAATTGCTGTAATTCACAAAGTGTGAACTATATTTTAAACAAAATATAAAAACTTCAAAGATAACCGGTGAAGAACAAATTCTCACAACAGAAAGAAAAGAAATGATGGGTGGCATGGACCACTGATTCATTGCTTGCTAAGAGATGACAATTCAAGTGTTTAAAGTTTAAAGTCTGTAGTGGAATAGAATATTTAAGTGTGTAAAGACGTGTCACATTTGTTTTAGTTGCAGAATCATTGTTTAAATATGTAAAGATGTGTTGCCTTTGTTTATGTTACATTTGTTTAACTATGGTAAGATGTTACGATGTTTCAAGTTACCTGCTTAAGGGACCTGATTGGTAGAGTACAAAGCTGAACAGCCAGTAACAATGTAGGACAGGGATAGGAAGGGCTGTTGGGCAGAGAGAAAGGGGAGCCAACCAGCCAGCCAGTGGCCAGTCAGCTGGGGCAAAGTCAGCTGGAAATCGAGGAGGCAGGAGAGCAGGATGGACAGTCTATAGATGAAGAAAATGAGCCTTGGAGAAGCACATAGATTAATAGAAATGGGTTAATTTAAGTTAAAAACGCTAGCTAGCTAGAAACAAGTATAAGCTAAGGTCAAGCATTCATAATTGATAGCAAGTCTTCATCTCATGATATGAGGGCTGGTAAACCAAGAAAGCCTGATACAAAAGTCAGTGTACAACATGTTGTGACATGAACAGGGCTCCATTATTCTGGGAGGAATTTACAGTTGATGTTGTGTGTGTCTAAGGCACAAGGGACATTCATAGGAAGTTGAAAGGAAGGGAAGGAATGATATTTCAGTATGAGGTTCTGAGAATTATTTATATCTAGTGGTATAGATATAAATGCACTGCAATATTCAACTTTGCTCCACATACAATGGACTATCCATCCTCGATGTTAAATGTTTGACCAGAACACATAGCTGAGACTTAGAAATAATTTCTTCGCTTTCATTTAGATTTATAAATTACCTTCATATTTGCTAGCAAACACCTGTTTGTCATATATCTAGTTAAACTATTAGGTCAGGGTTGTTACCAATAGACATGAAATTAATTATGTTTAACTTCCATAAATGTTAATGAAATGCAAAACAATTATACAATGACATTCCTCAATTAATAGAGTGTTTGTAATTAAACAAGTAACTATTGTTAATAAGAATAGTGAAGAATTGAAATTGACATATTTATATAGTATATATGATTTTTTCTGTAAAAAAATTACAAAAATTAAGAGAATAACTGATTAGCTTTGGTACTTAAATAACCTCTGTATCCATCTTCAAGAGAAAATTCATACTGTGCCTTAAAACAATACAATCAGAATAATGATCAACAGCATCTTTTTCTTATGCCTTCAGAGAGGAGCCATGGACAATGAAATGAACAAGCTATTGGTACAAACAGGTGGATGGATGCATTCTATGTGCAACTCCTATGATTAATCAATGTTTACTTAAGTGAATTAAGACACATATATTAATTTGTGCTTACAGACATCAAACTATTTACAGTTAAGGAGATGGAAAATCAATAAAATATGGAAGATAGATTCTTCTTTCAATAGTCAACTTGTGATCCAGATTTATATAAATAGTCATTCATCTTCGTACATTTAGAAAACAGGCAACCATTTTAATTGGTGGTATAAACAAATTAAAGCCATCTGAAAACCCATGCAATTACATAAATGGTCTTTCCAATAACATTCTGCCATGCAATAAAAGTTGTATTTTATACATTTACAGGAAAAACTGTCATACACCTCAGTATAGATACACATTTATACTCTGTATGAAGAAACATGCATCAAAATCCCTTCTAGACATGAGGAGTAGAACACTATCAGAATTAGGAATATATTGATCTATTTTTCTTATAAAATGATTCTATATATGAAAAGTATAATATGTGATGCAATAACCTAATCTATATAAAAACTATTTAAAAGAGACGCAAAAGAGGTAAACAGATATCGCTTACCTGAAAATCATTTTTATTTGATAATGCATAAAATACCTATGTCAACTAGGTTTTTAAGTTTATAGAAAACTGTACAATTTGAATTATCATTAACAGGTATCTGTTCCTTACTGACTTATTCAAGGAATTTTTCTAGACAGGATATATATTAATGTCTAGGTATAGTGATATGAATAATTAATAGAAAATAAGATGATTTTTCTGGCTATGCCAAATAAAAAAAACAGATTTTTTAGATGCATCCCCCTTACTCATCAGTGCATTTAGGCTTCAGGATGAAAACCTTAAAATGTCAATACAGACAGCTTCAACAGTATATACATACTATAAATTGAAGGAAAAATCTACAGCCACGCATGTTATGATACATGTAATGGTAAAGGAAAAGCAAGTATAATTCATCCTGATTCATATAAGTGAGTCTAACATTGCCTCTGTCTCTGTTGTCACTTCTTTTTAAATTCTTCATCAAGAAATATTTTAATCAAGTTGAAATAACCCAAGCTAGTGATTTGCACCTTACAAAATCCAATAGCACATCTTCTGTGTAAGAATATAGGTAATAAGTATTTAATTTTATAATAAAATGATCATATGGAAAGCCTACCTTTCCTAATACCTTCCAAGAATCCCAAGCAAATGAATGAAATACTAAATATAAAGAGCATTTTTATTAGTGTTAACACTGTATTTTCATATTTCACATTTTTAGCTTTAAGAACAGTGATGTACAACATAAATGGGGAAATTGAATGATAACTTAATTTGGCCTTCATCATTCCTTCATCTTTAAGTCAGTAGACAGTTGCTTTTATTTTTAAACTCTACTGAAACTTCCTAATTCAGAAAAAAGGAACAAATTTAGGGTGTCAGGAGATTAACGCTCATCAGAGGCCACAAGTTATGAACTTTTACAACTAAGTGCATATCTACACCTTGACTTCTGTTGCTTCTGTTTCTCTTAATATTCACACCTTAGGTATTTGGGGAATAGCAGCAATGCCCATATTGTAATTCTTCTATTAGGCATAGCGTAGTTTCCCAATTGAGCTACAAATTCACTCTTCACTTTCTGGATTCAGAGGTCAAGAATCCTGTGAACCCTATAAAAATGGGATGATATATTTTAGTGTCATCACCATTTTCTGATAGCTTAAAGTCTCATATTCCACTTAAATGTATGAACAAAAGAATCACATGAAGATAAATTTTAAATATTCCTGATGAAGCATAAAAGTACTTTAAAACTAGAAAGATGGTTTGGAACAAGAAGTTTCAGGCACAAACAGATTAAAAGGAAGCAGGATATAATTATGTAGTAAATCCCTTCCTTTGTCTCCAATTCTGATATTTATATGTTAAAAAAGAAAGAAGATCTAATGGTTTCTTGAAATAAATATATATTTTATTGCCTCTTGCTTAAGAGCATAACTTATTAAATAACTGCAAAATTAGGTGAATAGACTCAGGTATTAATCTAATGGAGTCAGGAGCAGGGCTATACAAAAGTTCTTTTAAAATGAGTTATATTTGAGAGTTCCACAGGATAACCTTGGGCTTAATGTATCAAAAAAATCAATTGTACTTTGAGTAAAACTATTGCCAGAATATTTGGAAGGAGACAGGGCACCAGGGAGACTATTGAACTTGAAGTGGGTGTAGAACAGAGAGCAGAATTCCACAAAAATCTGGCGTGTGAAACATTTAAAGCTATCCACAGCTTCAGTAAGTTTTAATAAACTATTTGAATGTAAAGACAAATAGAGGATTTTTAAAGTTTATGCTTTGAACTAACTTTGGATATAGGAAATGTTTAGAAAACTATGGAGTTTTTATTTTTCTTTACTTCCGTTGTCACTGCTATAGCTATTTTACAAAAGCAGCTCAAATGGGCAGAAACGATGAAGTGTACTGGGACAGTATTGCTAGCTTAAGGTTTTATTTAAATTTCATGAATCCTCAGCAATCTTGTGTTCCAATATCAAACATAGGATTCCACATTATGGTAATGTTTTTCTTATTGTCTGCAGTGTCTCTCAAGAGTTATTCTGAATTTCATTCCCTTTCACAATTGTGACCTTTTCAAACAAACCTGATAGTTTATTCCATGTAATAGCAGTGCATTTGGAAGTGTTGGATACTTCACCATGATAAGAATAGATGAATATGCTTCTGTAAAATCCTCAGAGACTCCTACTGGAAACTTCTCAACATATCATGTCATGAGATCATGCTGTCCATATGTTATAACTAGTAATACTTACCTTTTCATTTACTTCACAATGAAGCCAATGCCTTGGCCCTTATGATGGGAATACATGCCTATTCATGACCACATGCCGACATGCGCTCGCACGTGTACACACACACACACCACAGAGAAAGAAAGACAGAAAGATACAGACACACAGAGAGAGACAAATTCAGTGAAACAAACAGATAGAAATAGAGACAGATAAATACTTTTCAGTAGAGGGGGGATAGTAGAGAGAGAGAGATCACTTTTATTATTTGACAATACTAACTTCAAGACGTTTTCTTTGCAATAAAAATGCATCTTATTAGGAGCATATGTTTGTTTTCATTAGTAAAGCAAGCAAGATTAAAAACAATTTAATTTCCTACCAGTTGTCATTGGAAATTGGGGGAAAGTAGACAGCATTAGTAATAGGATCACAGATGTTTATATATTACCTTCTGTGGAGTACAGTGTTTATATACAGTTCAGTCTGTTATTTCCCAACTATTATTTCATATGACCTTCACGTATCCCACAAAGGAAAAAAAACACTGACATCAACTATGATATGGGAAAGACAAAAACTAGAAAGTTCCTACAAGCAAAAACTACACTTAAACACATCAGTGGTGGAGAATGAAGGCACCATTCCAAGTGACTTTGGACACTATAGTTCTGATAAGGGTTAGAAAACCATATGCAAGCAGTAAACGCGTGGTCTACATGTGTTAGTACTCAGGCATCTGCGCTGACCTGCCCTTGGGGTTCTGACAGGACACGCCCCCAGCTGCAGCCACTAAGAGCACCACCTGTGCATATTCACTATTTTCCCATTTGAAAGGGCTCTGCCCACCTCCTATTCTCTCTTTCTCTCCCTCTCCCTGTCTGTTTCCCCTCTCTCCATCTCTCTGTTTCCTTTTCCTTTTTCCTCTTTCCTGCTGCTCTTGCCTCTGGAAGCCGGTCTCCCCCTTTCCCCTCCCCCCTTTTATGATCTCTTTCCTCAATTAAAAAACAACTCTGCTTGAACCCTGTCTCATGGCATCTTTCTCTCATGCTCCACTTTTCTTAAATTATGACAGCATGGAGGTGGATCAGCAAGTCTGAAGCTTCTTTCAGTGTACACGAGTATATTTTTAGCTAAAAAAACAAACAAGTTCACACTGTCGCAGAAAGCATCACATTATAAAGAAAGAGAAAACTAAAGTGAAGGTTGTATTTTATTAAAATTAAAGTGAAAGTTGTATTTTATTAAAATTCAAATAACAGTGTTTACAAATATAGATGAGATATAGTGTAAATTTATCTAAAATATATACTCTAGCTATTTGATAGACAAAATAAACACACATTTGTGTAGATTGTATTCAATATATTCTTTATTTCTGTAAAATGTGAAGAGCCACACACAAGGTTGTCCAGGAGTATGATGGGTATTCATGGTCTGAACCTTGGTTCCTAAATTATGCTCTTCAACAACAATGTGCTGATGCTCCCTCTGGATTTCAAGATAATGGCAATAAAAGTATTTAATGATATTTTAATATGTCTAAAATTGCCATGATAATTTTTTCTCATTTCAGCAAGATCATAGCTATATTAAGAAATCATTTTCCTAATAATTTTAGGTGAAAGGTAGAAGACACAGTTTCCTAGGCATATTAAATGGGAGATTATTGATGTTGATGGAGTGTCAGTGAGAAGGCCTGGGCAACCTATGGGGCTCTAAGCTGTGGATCAGTGTCTATCCCTGGTATACAATCTGTCTTCATGTGCCTATGGCACAAAGAGAGATGCTCTCTCAGCCTGGACTCTTAGGGGAGTGCCTTGACCCTACCAAGAGTGAAATGATAGACTCTAGACATCCCCTATGTGGAGGGATTTGGCAATAGGGTGGGAGGGAGGGTGGAAGGGGAGTGCGGGAGGAGGGGAGGGAGAGGGAACTGGGATTGACATGTGAAACAAGCTATTTAAAATTAAAATAAAAAATGATTAAAAAAAAAAAAAAAAAAAAAAAAAAAAAAAGCAGCTATGGAACAATGTCTTGAATGAGCAACGCATTTGGATCTATCGAATTACCAGGAGCTTTAAGGAGTCTAATTTGCCTTGCAACAAATGGAAGAAAAATAAATGACTTACAATATGGATGTATTGAGTTAAATATGCATCCAATATTCCCAATCATCTGTTTTTAATGAAAGCCATAATTGACTTTTAATTTTGGCAAAATCCCAGATACCTTGTTTCATCAAATTATTTGTTGTTTTAAAATATCACTCCATAAATGCACAGTAATAATATTTGAGAAAGAAGATTGAGCTCTTCCACCAATGAGACCAGGGGACCAGCAGGCCCGGTGGAACCAAGTAAAACAGGCCCTGCATCCAGGCCTGCATTCCAGTGCCTGGGGTTACCTGGGGACTTCCATAGAGCTTTCCATCCCTGCAGGAGCAAAGTACCCCAAGTCCCAGGTCTTCTCTTCTACGAAAGAGACCAGGTGGGAGACTACACACCCTGATTCCTGGGCTTCTTCTCCACCCAGGACCAGAACTTGGATGAGGAATCGAAGAACTACCAGAGTATTGGACTTGCTAGCACCCACTGAAAGGGAACTCTGGTCCACTAACCACCAGACCACTAAGGGGCTGTTTCTGCACCCACTAGAAGAAGAGATGGGAATGAGACAATACAAAAACACACTCAGCAACAGAAAAACAAATATGACACTGCCAGATTCTAGAGACTCCATACCAGCAAGACTCCAACATTCCAATGCAAATGAAGCAGAAGAGAATGACCTTAAAAGCACTTTCATGAACATGATAGAGGCCCTAAAAGAGGTAATAGGAAAATCCCTCAAAGAAATGGATGAAAAAACAAACCAAAAAAAAAATGAAAGAAATGGAAGAAAAAGCAAACAAAAAATACAATAAATGGAAGAAAAAACAAACCAAAAAATGCAACAAATGGAAGAAAAACAAATAAAAAATTCATAAAATGCAACAAATGGACAAAAAGATAAACTGAAAATTACAAGAAACAATTAAAGAGATCCAGGTAAAGAAGGCCCACCATCCAGGCATACCTTCCAGTGACTGGGGAGGGCCACAGAGCTTCTCATCCTGGCAGAAGCCAAACTCGCCAGATCCCAGCTCTTCTCTTACACGAAGGAGACCAGGGGACCAGCTGGTCTGGCTGGACCAAGTACAACAGGCCCTGCATCCAGGCCTGCATGCCAGTGCCTGGGGATTACCTGGGAACTTCACAGAGCTTCCAATTCCAGCAGGAGCCAAGCACCCCAGAATCCAGGTCTTCTCTTCCACCAAAGAGATCAGGAAACCAGCAGATCCAGGTAAACAATGCCCTGCATGCCAGGCTTGCCTTCCAGTGACTAGGGACAGCCACTGAGCTTCCCATCCTGGCAGAGGCACCCCAGATCTGAAGTCTTCTCTTCCAGCAAAGGGTCTAGGGAACAGATGGGAGGCTAAGCATCCCAGATTCCTGATCTAATTCTCTACCCAGGGGACCAGAATGAGAATGAGGAATAGAATAACTACCAGATTATTGGACTTGCTAGCACCCTCTGAAAGGGAACTCTGGTCCTCTAACCACCAGACCACTAAGGAGCTCTTTCTGCACCCACTAGAAGAAGATATGGGAAAGAGACAATGCAAAAACACACTAAGCAACAGAAAAACAAATAGGACACCGCCAGATTCTAGAGACTCCACACCAGCAAGACTCCAACATTCCGATTCAAATGAAGCAGAAGAGAATGACCTTCAAAACAACTTCATGAATATGATAGAGGCCCTAAAAGAGAATATAGGAAAATCTCTCAAAGAAATTGACAAAAAAAAAACAAACCAAAAACGGCAGGAAATAGAAGAAAAAACAAACCAAAAAATACAAGAAATGGAAGAAAAAGCAAACCAAAAAATGCAAGATATGGAAGAAAGAACAAACCAAAAAATTCATAAAATGCAAAAAATGGGTAAAAAGATCAACCGAATATTGCAAGAAACAATTCAAACAGTGCAAGGATTGAAACTGAAATAGAGAAAATTAAAAAAAAAACAAAATCTGAAGAAAGGCTGGAAATAGAAAAGCTGGGCAAATGGTCAGGTACTACCAATAAAAGCATTACCAACAGAATACAAGAGATGGAAGAGAGAATCTCAGGTGTTGAAGACACACTAGGAGAAATGGATTTATCAACCAAAGTAAATCTTATGTCCAACAAATCCCTAACACAAAACATCCAGGAAATATGGGACACAATGAAAAGACCAAACCTAAGAATAATAGGTATAGAAGAAGGTAAAGAATACCACCTCAAAAGAGCAGAAAGCATATTCAGCAAAATCATAGAAGAAAACTTTCGCAACCTTAAGAAAGACATGCCAATGAAAGTACAAGAAGCTTACAGAACACCAAATAGAGTGGATCACAAAAAAAGTCCCCTCGCCACATAATAATCAAGACCCCAAATATACAGAATAAAAAAGAATATTAAGGGCAGCTAAGGAAAAAAGCAAAGTAACATATAAAGGCAAACCTATTAGAATTACACCTGACTTCTCCATGGAAACTCTGAAAGCCAGAAGGTCACGGATAGATATTCTACCAAGACTAAGAGACCATGGATGTCAGCCCAGACTACTATACCTGGCAAAGCTCTCAATCACTATAGATGGAGAAAATGAGATATTCCATGACAAAACTAGATTTAAGCAATACGTATCCACTAACCCAGCCTTGCAGAAATTTCTGGAAGAAAACTCCAACCCAAGGAAGTTAACTACAACCAGAAAAACATAGGCATTAGATAATTCCACTTTACCAACAGCCAGAAGAACAAAGGGGTGGAATTCCACACATAATTCCACCACCACCAACCATTCCAAATCAAAGAAGAATGAGCAATCAATGGTCATTAATATCCCTCAACATTAATGGCCTTAACTCACCCATAAAAAGACACAGGCTAGCAGAATGGATTCGAAGACAGAACCCATCCTTCTGCTGCATACAAAAAACATACCTCTCCCTCAAAGACAGACATTACCTGAGAGTTAAAGGTTGGCAAAAGGTTTTCCAATCAATTGGACCCCAAAACCAAGCAGGGGTAGCAATCCTAATATGCAACAAATTAGAATTTAAAATAAAATCAATCAAAAGAGATGTAAGTCATTACATACTCATCACAGGCGAAATCCACCAAGATGAAGTGTCTATCCTGAACATCTATGCCCCAAATACAAAGGCATCCACATTCATAAAAGAAACATTACTAAAACTTAAATCACATATAAAGCCCCACACACTTATAGTGGGAGATTTCAACACACCACTGTCACCACTGAACAGGAATACCAGACAGAAACAATACAAAGAAGCAAAGGATCTAATAGAACTAATGACCCAACTGGGATTAACAGACATCTATAGAACATTTCATCCACATAAAAAAGAACATACCTTCTTCTCACCACAACGTGGAACCTTCTCAAGTATCAACCACATACTTGGCAACATATCAAACCTCAGCAGCAACAAAATAATTGGAATAACTCCATGCATCTTATCAGACCACCATGCGTTAAAATTAGAATTCAACAACCACACAAATTGCAGAAACCCTACAAACTCTTGGAAATTGAATAATGCACAACTGCACCATACCTGAGTTTAAAAAGAAATAAAAAAGAAATTAAAGACTTCCTGGAAGTCAATGAGAATGAAGACACAACATACCCAAACCTATGGAACACTTTGAAAGCAGTGCTACAGGGGAAGTTCATAGCAGAGAGTGCCCACATGAAGAAACTGGAGAATAGTTATACTAGAGAATTAACAGCACAGCTGAAAGCTCTAGAACACAAAGAAGAAAACTCCCCCAGGAGGAGTAGACACCAGGAAATAATCAAATTGAGGGCTGACAATAAAGTAGAAATTAGGAAAACAATACAAAGAATCAATGCACTGAAGAGTTGGTTCTTTGAGAATATCAACAAGATAGACAAACCTTTGTCCAAACTTACCAAACAACAGTGTGTGAACATGCAAATTAACAAAATCAGAAATGAAAAGGACATAACATCGGACTCTGAGGAAACTCAGAGAATCATAAGGTCATACTTTGAAAACCTGTACTCCACAAAATTCAAATTTAAAGGAAATGGACAACTTCCTGGATAGCTATCATTTACCAAAATTAAATCAAGAACAGATAAGCAATTTAAATAGACCTATATCCACTACGGAAATAGAAGCAGTCATCAAAAGTCTCCCAACCAAAAAAAGTCCAGGTCAGGATGGCCTCAGTGCAGAATTCTACCGGAAATTTAAAGAACAGCTTATTCCAATTCTTCTCAAAGTATTCCATGCAGTAGAAGCAGAAGGGTCTTTGCCAAACTCTTTCTACAAGACTTCAATAACCTTGATCCCCAAGTCACACAAAGACACAACTAAGAAAGAAAACTTCAGACCAATATCCCTCATGAACATTGATGCAAACATACTCAATAAAATACTGGCAAATCAGATCCAAGAACAAATCAAAACAATCATTTACCACGATCAAGTATGTTTCATCCTAGGGATGCAGAGATGGTTCAACATACTCAAATCCATCAATGCAATCCACCATCTAAACAAACTGAAAAACAAAAATCACATGATCATCTCACTAGATGCTGAAAAAGCCTGTGACAAAATCCAACATGCCTTTATGATAAAGGTCTTGGAGAGATCTGGGATAACAGGGACATACCTAAACATAATAAAAGCTATATACAGCAAACCAACAGCCAACATCAAAATAAATGGACGGAAACTCAATGAAATTCCGCTAAAATCAGAAACAAGACAAGGCTGTCCACTCTCTCCATACCTTTTCAATATTTTACTTGAAGTTCTAGCCAAAGCCATACGACAACAAAAGGAGATCAAAGGGAAACATTTTGAAAGGAAGAGGTCAAACTTTCAATATTTACAGATGATATGATAGTTTACATAAATGACCCAAAGAACTCTACCAGGGAACTCTTACAGCTGATTAACACCTTCATCAAAGTGTCAGGATAGAAGATCAACTCAAGAAAATCAGTAGCCCTACTATATACAGATGATAAAAGAGCTGAGAAAGAAATCAGAGAAACATCACCCTTTACAATTGCCACAAACAACATAAAATACCTTGGGTAACGATAATCAAACAAGTGAAAGACCTGTATCCCAAGAACTTTGAGCGTTTAAAGAAAGAAATTAAAGAAGCCTTCAGAAAATGGAAAGATCTCCCATGCTCTTGGATAGGTAGGGTCAATGTAGTAAAAATGGCAATCCTGCCAAAAGCAATCTACAGATTCAATGCAATTCCCATTAAAATATGAGCACAATTCTTCACAGACCTTGAAAGAACAATAATCAATTTTGTATGGAAAACCAAAAGACCCAGAATAGCCCAAACCACCCTGTTCAACAAGGCAACGTCCGGAGGCATCACCATCCCTGACCTCAAGCTCTATTATGTCTTGAAAACAGCTTGCTATTGTCACAAAAATAGACATGTAGACCAATGGAATCGAATTGAAAACCCTGATATTAACCCAAACATGTATGAACATGTAATCTTTGACAAAGTAGCTAAACATATACAATGGAAAAAAAGAAAGCATCTTCAACAAATGGTGCTGGCATAACTGGATGCTGGCATGTAGAAGAATGCGGATTGATCCATGTCTATTGCCATGCACAAAACTTAAGTCCAAATGGATCAAAGACCTCAACATTAATCCAGCCACACTGAACCTCTTAGAAGAGAACGAATTGGTACAGGAGACAGCTTCCTGAACATAATACCAGTAGCACAGACAGTGAGATCAGCAATTAATAAATGGGACCTCCTGAAACTGAGAAGCTTCTGTAAGGCAAAGGACACAATCAGCATGACAAAAAGGCACCCCACAGAATGGGAAAAATATTCACTCATCCCACATCTGACAGAGGGTTGATCTCCAATATGTACAAAGAACTCAAGAAGCAAGTCACCAAAGCATCCAATTAAAAACTGGGCTACAGAACTAAATAGAGAATTCTCTGTAGAGGAGTCTAAAATGTCTGAGAGGCACTTGAGAAAGTGCTCAACATCCTTAGCCATCAGGGAAATGCAAATAAAAACAACTCTGAGATAACATGTTACTCCTGTCAGAATAGCTGAAATAAAAAACACCAAGGACAATTTATGCTGGATAGGTTGTGGTGAAATGGAACACTCTTCCACTGCTGGTGGGAGTGCCAACTTGTTCAGCCACTTTGGAAATCAGTATGGAGATTCCTCAGAAAAATGGGAATAAACCTACCACAAGACCCAGCAATTCCACTCTTAGGCATATATACAAAAGATGCCCATTCATACAACAAGGATGTGTGTTTGTCTATGTTCATAGCAGCCTTGTTTGTAATAGCCATAACCTGGAAGCAATCTAGATGCCCCTCAACCTAAGAGTGGATAGAGAAAATGTGGTACATTTGCACAATGGAGTACTATTCAGCAGAAAAACAATGGAATCCTGAAATTTGCAAGCAAATGGATGACACTAGAAGAAACCATCCTGAGTGAGGTAACCCAATCACAAAAAGAAACATGGCATGTACTCTCTCATATGTGGATTTTAGACCTAAATCTCGGTAGTGCCAGCCTATAATCCCATGGCCAGAGAGTCTGGGAAACAGAACCTTCATTCAGTGGCTGATGGAAGCAGAGGCAGACTCCCATGGCTAAGCACTGAGCTGAACTCAAGAAATCCAGTGACAGAGTGGGAGGACTGATTACAAAAGGCATTAAGACTTGGCTGGTTTAACCCCCAGAAACAGCTGACCTGACAAGGGTTAGCTCTTGAATCCCAGACTGATGACTGGGAATCCAGCATGGGACTGATCAAGACCCCCTGAATGTGGGTGTCAGTGAGGAGGCTTAGGCAATCTCTTGAGCCTTGGGTAGTAGATCAGTAGTTATCCCGGGTATGCAAATGGACTTTGGGCTCCCATTCGACAATGTGAGGTGCACTCTCAACCTGAACTCTTGGGGGAGGGTCTAGGCCCTGCCCAGGATGAAATGACAGACTATGGACACCCCCACGGAGGGCCTCACTCTCCCTGGGGAAATGAGTGGATACTGGGGGGGGGGTTGGTGGGAGGGCACGGGAGGAGGGGAGGGAAAGGGAGAGGGACCTGGAATTGACATGTGAAGCAACCTTGTTTCTAATTTAAATTTAAAAATAAAATATTAAAAAATTAATAAAAGAAGATTGAAAATTATGATTTTCTTATGACACAAGATATAATTGACATCTAGGTTCCCAGTTGTAGATATGATAGAAATAAGTAGAAATTAATAATGAAGAGAAATAAGCTAGCATTGCAAAATAAATCAAAATCTGTGTTTTAATAAGAAATATTCAGTAGTAAGTAAATTGTGAATTTACTATTAAAAAATATGGCATTAAGATGTCACAAGGTAAGCATCTTAGTCTTAGAAAACTCATGCTCCCAGACTATTGTAAAAATGTGACGTAGTTCAGTGTGTCATGTGTTGAGGCAATCAGCTGTAATTATACAGGCTGTATAAATAATATTCTTGAAATATGTTTGAAAGAATATTTGTATTCTCCCAAAGAATACAAATGCCTAGAATACAAATATCCCACTAGATCACTGTACCCAAAGCCACAGTAACAGAGAAAAGATGAGAATCAGCCATCAAAAGTGTTTTTCATCTTAGGGTCAGAAGACAAGTCTAGTTATGACACAAGAGAACAATCTTCAGTGTCTATCATATCTGCCAATAATGTGGAAACAATATGGGTTACATAGCCAAGCAAATGAGTAAGAAGAAGATTTTCCTCAGTAAGCAATGTCTGTCTCCAAATACCATTCTTTTTATTATCACAATCAAATGTCTTCTCTATATTCTGTCTCTAATCATGTGGTTGTGCTATGCACAGGTTTCTTAATTAAGGAAAAAAGTATACGTTCACAAAGTCATCATGACCAATCACACTTCTCTATGGTATCTATAGTTTTCTTACACATGACACTTTCATAATTATACTGCCTTTTGTTTTTTATGATTCAATAGAAAAGACCAGTTGTATATTATTAGTGTGTGTGCATACTCATGTACTTTATATGTAAATGGGATACATGTGAGATCAGAGCACAACTGGTTGAAGTCAGTTCTCTATATCCAAACTTGCATGGGTTCCAGAGATCACACTCAGAGTCACGTGTTTACAAACCATGCCATTTTATATTTTATGTTTTACATCTTATGCTATTCATCATTTATTTTTGAAATTTTACCATAGAAACAAGGCTGAATATTTCCAGAAGAAACAGTGATTTAGTTAATTTCAAGGTTATGTAGGGGAAGAAAAGACATTGGAAGTGGAGCACCGGGTAACTAAGCACTTTTCATCTTCCTAAGCATGTGACTTTGTATAAAACTGAAAGTAAAAAGACTAGATTCCTTTGAGAAAGGGGAGGGAATTGAATTTCTTTATTAGTCCTCACACTAATTGTGGGACGTTCACGAAATATGATATTTTTCATGAAAGAATTGCAGCAAAACTAATAACATTATAAAGCTAATTTGCACATATATCATTGGCTTGCTTTCCCTTTTAAGTTATCTCGAACACAAGTTTTGCAAGTTTGTTACATTATATAATTTACTAACATCTGAATTCATTACTCAGTAAGTAAATGACAGCATAATGGAATCAAGGACTTAGATGTGTGCATATTTTATAATACTGCATCATTTAGTTAGCGGACATTTATCTGAATTTTCATATTGAACAGAACGTTGAAATCTCTTGGAATTCATATTAGGAAAACCATGTATCTGAAATCATCAGCCATAATATGTGGATTTCACAAAGGACAGCATGAAATTTTGACTATATGTGCATGTGGAAACAGTATTGAGAGATATGAAACTTCAAAAATGCACAACCAATTTTATATTTGCAAATATGATGATCTCATGGAAGACCATTGGACTCACAGAGACATAAGCTTTAATTGTATACTCTGAGTATATGTGTTTTTCTACTTGCATTTCAGTAGTAATGTGTTTCTTTTTCTTATTTCACTTGTGATTATACTACTTTGAATAATAAGAATATTTATTTTTGGTAAATATTATATGAAACTGTTCAATAGATGATTTCATCTTTACTGTATTTCCTCATTCAGAATAAATGTAAACAAAGAAAATGAAAAATTTACCAATTAATTTTCCATTACTTACACATACACACACATACACATGTGTGCACATGTTCATTCTCTTTGTATCTCTATAAATTTAAGTTTATGCTTTTAAAGTATTTGCTGCCCACAGCTGGGCGGTGGTGCTGCAGGCCTTTAATCCCAGCACTCGGGAGGCAGAAGCAGGCGGATCTCTGTGATTTCGAGGGCGGGCTGAACCGACAGCCTCCAAAACAATACAGAGAAACCCTGTCTCGTAAAAGAAAAAAAAAAGTATTTGCTACCCACATGATAATTTGGCCACATTTTGAGTATAAGAAAATAAAACATCAATTAGCTACTTGACAGGAACAAGACAATCATTTTACTTACTGGATATAAATATTTTAAAATTTGAGTCAAAGCATCATATAAAACAACATCTTAGATACTGAACTATCAAACTTTTTGTGTGACAAGATTTCCTACTGATATTTTTTCCCAGCAACCACATGGCACCTCATATCTGTCTGTAATTCCAGTTCCAGGGGACCTGATATCCATGGCAAGGCACTAACGCATATAAAATAAGAATGTTGAATAATCAATAAGAAAACCTGACATTTTATTTTATCTTCATTCATTATTGTGTTTTCTCATCAACCACATGCAGTGGTAATATTAAAACCTTCAATATGGACAGTCAGCAAGGACTTCTATAATATTAATGCTATTCAAGTTTTTGAAAAACATCCAGCAATAATGATCCTTATAAATATGGAATATGCTGCATTTTACCAAAACTATAATACCTCTTGTGAATAATTCTTTCTTCTATAACTTCTGGAAGAGCATCTGGGTGTTCTCACTAGCCCTAAGCTCAAATCCTCTTAAAGGCTTTGAGACTGAATGACTGCTGTCATGGTTACTTAGATTCTGAAATGCTGGTAGAGAGAAACCTGACCTACCTTCATCTTCATTGCAAATCCCACATCACCTACATCAATTGCCTTACTCATAGCATGCAAGGAGAAGAAAAGGGTAACATTTCTTCTCTATTAACTCATGACACATAGCATTGAAAATCTTGATTTAACTTCTCTTCTGTTCATGAGTTTTTTGTTGTGAGTTCATAGCACTCTACTTCATGGCAGTCAAAATCAGTGGACCCTGGGGTTTATTCTATATCTTTCCTTTGGGAGCAAGGAGAGAATAAAAGAGAACAGTTTACTCTAAGTAATTTAAGTTTAATTGAGAACATTGTAACATTTGAAATTTGCGGTTCTCATTTGAATAGGTGAAATAGTCTTTTCTGTGTGTACCTACCTATACCTGTTGAATGAAAGGCCCGTAAAAGCTCCAATTATCTGGCATCTACTTCCCCAACCTACCTCTTCATTAATAAGAAATATTGAAAATGGTCACCTATAGACCATGTCAATCATGTCATGTCATGGTTAGTTATAACAATAAGTAACAACACTTTATTCAATTAATTGAGCAAATCATTTTACATTGATCTCTTTGTGTTGAACATAATAATGGCAGGAATTCAAATGTTGAAGATATTTCATTGGGCGAAACATGCTTGGTCCTCCCTTTATGTAATTTATAGATAAGGAAAGAAATAAAATTACCCATCTAACCAACACAGTAAATCTGTAAGTATGTACTGAATAAAAGTGGATGAAAAAGACATAGTTGATAACAAATCCAAGCCAGGCATGATGGATGGAAGATGAAATTGTTCTCAAATTTTAAGGAGATCTTGTGTGCTGAAGTAAATTGACATAATAGCAAATTTTGTTTTACATAATAAAAAGTCATATTTCTTTTCTTTTTTCTTACTTTAATTTTTTATTTATTAATTTTTCTTTTATATGTATTGGTGCTTTGCCATGGATATCAGCTCCCCTGGAACCCAAGTCCTCTGAAAGAGTAGTCAGTGCTCTTAACTATTGAGCCATCTCTCCAGCCCCTGCTTTTCCTTTTTTAATTTTAAATTAGAAGCAATCTTGCTTTACAAATCAATCCCAGTTCCCTCTACCTGCCCTCCTCCTCCTGACCACCACCAGCCCCTTCTCCCATCAACTCTGCTCCCCAGGGAGGGTGAGGCATTTCATGGGGGATATTCAAATTCTGTCATATCATTTGGAGCAGGGCCTAGGCCTGCTCCCATGTGTCTAGGCTGAAAGAGTTTCCCTATATATGAAATGGATTCCAAAAGTCCATTCATATACTAGGGATAAATACTGATCACAACCAGAGGCCCCATAATTTGCCCAGGCCTCCTAACTGACACACACATAGGTCTGGGTCACTCCTATGCTGGTTTCCATGAGCTCCCCATTGTTCAGATCAGCTGTCTGTGTGGGTTTCTCATACTTGGTCTTGACTCCTTTGCTCATCACTCCTCCCTCTCTGCAACTGGATTCCAGGAGCTCGGCTCAGTGTTTAGCTGTGGGTGTCTGCTTCTGCTTTCATCTGCTACTGGATGAAGGCTCTAGGATTGCATATAAGGCAGTCAGTAATCTCATTATTGGGGAAGGGCATTTAAGGTAGCCTCTCCACTATTGCTTAGATTTGAAGTTGGGGTCATTCTTGTAGATCTCTGGACATTTCCCTAGTGCCAAATTTTTCTATAATCCTATAAAGGCTCTCTCTATTATGGTATCTCTTCTCTTGCTCTTCTCTATTATTTCCCTGACTCAATTTTCCTGCTCCCTCAAGTCTTCTCCCCTTCTCTATCTCCTAAATCCTTCTCCACTCCCCCCATGCTCCCAATCAGCTCAGAAGATCTTGTTCCTTTCCTCTTCCCCAGGGGACCATGTTTGTCTCTCTTAAGGTCTTTTGGGAAGACTGTCCTCTCTCCATTGCAGACAGCTGTTACTTTACTTCTCAAAAAGTTTTATTCCTTTTTCTGCTACTCTCCATTCTCATCATCCTTCCAGTGATGAGACCCAGGACTTAGCTCTGGCTCAATAACCTAGCAACAATAATGTGCTGATATATTGTTATGGTGTAATAAAACTTGCCTGGAGATCAGAATGCAAAGCTAGCCGCAGCCATAGATGCTAGGCAGTGGTGGTACACATCTTTAATCCTGGGATTCAGGTAATAGAGTCAGATGGTTCTTTGTGAGTTCAAGGCCACTATGAGTTACATGAGAGTGAACTATCTAAAAGAGAAACAGAGGTTACACCTTTGATCCCAGCACTTGGGATCACACAACTTTAATCCAGCACTAGGGAGGTGGAGAAAGGTGTGATATAGCGTGGTGGAGAGAGGAATATAAGACAGGAGGAGATTGGAACTCAGAGCATTGCAGTCTGAAAATTCATGGGTCAGGATTGCCCATTTCTGTTGGAAGGAGAGGTAAGAGCTAGTATCTGGCTGCTTTGCTTCTCTGATCATCATCTCTAGGGTTTTCTTATTCATGCTAAACAATTCCCCTTCTGTATCAGAATATTACTGACTGGGGTGCTCTCTTCCAAAGTGTAGTCAATTGGACTTTAATAGTAATGCCACTTGTTACACACAATTTCAAATTTTATGGGCAGGGGCCTGAGGATCTGTAGCGAGGTTTCCAGAGCTTGACCTGGAAGCCATTTGTTTTATTTCTGTTTCAAAAGATGCACAGGATTTTTCTTAACATAATGTAATTACATGAGACACTATAGAAATAATGTTCATCTCTACACAGAAGGCAGAAAGAATAGAGGTTGGGCTTGTGCCATGGTCTTTATTATAGATTTTAAATGTCTCACTTCGTATAAGTTGGAGTAAACAGTCAGCTGTGCTTCATTAGTCTAGGAGAAAGGGTTCCATATATATATTTCCAGAAAAAAGTCCTGCCTCCTCAAATGCAGAATCTATCATAATGTAAAATTCACCTTGTGACGTACATTTTAGCTTAAAATGTCAGAAAAAAGTTATCAATTTGAAGAATGTATCAAAACCTTTTAAGTGGATTCTTATCGTTCCAATTATTTGTTTGTTGTATGTAAACATTTGACAGAAAAGTGTTTAGGTCATGCTGATTTTGACATTTCCCTTAAGCATTTTCAAGAAGATTTGGAAGGAAATAAATATTTTATAGAAGTTGAAATGATTACAAGCCATGAGGAAAAATTTATCTAATATACGGGAAATGGCAAGATGAAAAGCCATGAATATGGAGGTGAGGTCTCCTATTATTATTATTTTTATATATCATTTTTTATTTTAATTTTAAATAGCTTTTTTACATGTCAATCCCAGTTTCCTCTCCCTCCCTCCTCCCGCACTCCCCTTCCCCCCCCCCAGCCTCCCACCCTATTGCCAATTCCTTCCACATAGGGGATATCTAGAGTCTGTCATTTCACTCCAGGTAGGGTCCAGGCATTCCCCTAAGAGTCCAGGCTGATAGCTAACTTCCTGGTTTTTCTGCTGTAGAAGAACTTCTCAGAGGACAATCTGCATCACCCAGGGATACCCAAGCAACTCCTTGAAAGAGAGCATCCCTGCTCTCCAGTCATCTCTGCTGAGTCCTGGTGTCTCCAGGAAAAATATGCATACTTTTCAGTCTATGCAGAAAGAATGGATGCCTTCCATGCCTACGTCCTTTGTAACAACCCTGCTCTTAATTTCACATCTATCCTTGATGAACCACAGGGATGTCACAGCTGAGAAAAAAAAATGTATTCTCTTTCTAATGACCCTTCAAATGCTTCTGCAAACTCAATTTAGACTCAGAATAGTTTATGCTTTTTGATTGGTGTTTAAGTATTTGTTCTTCACAAAAAGTGTGGATGCATCACATGAAATGTGGAATAAGGCACAAATACTCTTTCTCTATGTTCAGAAGAAGTACAAATTTAATTCTGGGAAAATATAACAAGAACAAGCAACAATTCAATAGATCACAACTAAGGCAAATTCACTCCTAAATTTAATTTTAATTCAAATGTTCTGTTTCTGTTGGCCATAATAAATATATTAAGAGATAATTTTTAGAGGGCCAAGTACAGACTCATAAGTTAGGAGTACTTGCTGCTCTTGCAAGAACCACAGATTCAGTCCCCCAAATGTGACTTACAGCCACATGTAACTCCAGCTTCAGGGAATCTGCTGGCCTGCCGTGACCTCCACAGACACCATGTCAAGGTATGACACACAGATAGACTTCCATAGAAATACTCATAAATACTGAATAAAAATCAATGAAACCCACAAATGATTAACTAGCAATTTCTTGGGAAATTCCTAAAATTCTTAAGACTACAACTAGAAACATATAGCAGTTATTTTTTACATTTCACTGAGGAGAGTCTTACTAATATCACAGATGTATCATTTCTGGATATGTGTGTATGTTTTCTATTTTTGCCTCAGTGTACGTGTGTGTGTGTGTGTGTGTGTGTGTGTGTGTGGTGTTAAATTCCAAGCACTTGTAGATTGACTAGTAACTCACAGTAATTCCATCTCCATTGCTTGTAACAACCTCCTCTAGCCTCATGGTTCCTTATGCTCACCAACACACATTACTTCTCATGCCAAACAAAAACACGTGAATGTATGCACATACACTTATTCAAATTTTTGTAAAGAACATATGTGTGTGTGTGATTTTAAAAAGACTTCATTCTATGTGCTTTGATGAATCATTCTCCATATTAATTCATTTGACAGTGTCTATTGTTAGGAGCATTCTTGCTGCCAGCCTAGGCTCACTGCCGTGTCAGCCCCAAATGAGAACACAGATGCTATATTAATTATGAAACTGTTGACCATTGGCTTGGGCTTCTTATTGGCTAGCTCTGTCTGAATTACTAACCCATTTCTATTAATCTAAGTATATCCACATGGTCTTCTCTTACCAGAGATAGGTCTGGTGACCTATAACTCCTCTGGTGTCCTACATGTCTACTCTGCCTATACCTCCAAGGATTCTCCTTGCCTCCTAGTCCCACCTATCATCCTGCCTCTTTGGACAAGTGATTTATTCATCAAAACATAAGACAAAAAATATATACAGATGACATTCCCCATTAGTCTAGTGCTGAACATAGATCTCACCAACTCAGATAAATCGGTTGGCTAGCACACCCAAGAATTCTATTTTTCACCTCCCCAGTGATAGAACTCTGCACTCTGTGAACTCACACTCACAAAAACACCCATCCTAGCTTTTCATGTGAATACTATGGAGCCAGAAAAACTTCTTATCCTTGTTCAACAAGTGCTCTACTGACTGAGTCTTCTCCCATCCACTGGATGTTATCAGTTTCAAGTATTTGTGCCTTGTGTCTCTTATTTTTTCTAGGCTATAGTGTTTCATTTTAATCAATTTAATTGGGCTTTTAAAATAACCAACTTTATATTTCACTCATATCCTTCATTAATATCTATCTACTCAACTGTAATATTAGTTTATTGTCATATACACATTTGATTCCATCCTACCTGTTTTGGCATGAATTGTAATTTTTATTAGTGTCAGTTTGGTTCACTGATTTTACATTTTGTGTCTAACCTAAAGTGAGGATTATATTTATATTATTTTCCACCTTAGCAATTTTCTTAGTTAAGATTAATAAATTTTGACAAATAATATTCTCCATTTCATTTAGGTAAAATATTGTTAATTTGATTTGGAAGTGATTCTCTGAGCCACTCATAAATTAGTTCTTTTTCTCTCTGTGTCTCTGTTTCTCTCTTCATCTGTCTCCTCCATACATATGTACACACACAAACACACAACCAACTTGGTTATGGTCTGCTCCAGTGTGTGTCCTGTGGTAGTTTCTGCCTTTGTCCTTTGAGCTCTCTCCTCTTACACCTCACCCTAGGTGAATTGCTTTCCTTAAAGTCCTCACTCCTCTTGACTACATGCGTCTATGAAAACATTGATAGACACAGGAAGATCTGAAAACAACAATCTTTGGAGAAATAGCTGCTCGATAGCTAAGAAATATGCAAAGCCTCTTGACTTACAGATTAGCTGCATTTTCATGAAGATGTTTCAGAACTTTCTCTGCAGCAACAGTTAGTTACCTTCTCAGGTCTTCACCTAGAACAGTAGTGGAATTCCCAGACATAGAAATGAAGCTTGTTTCGAGATGTTTCTCAGGGTAACGACTTCACTGTTCACTATAAATTATGACCTCAGCCTACATTACTCAAGGATGCTGAATCTCTAGGCTGCTTCGTTTGTGTACTGTACATGCCCTTTCATGCCCCGGGATATCAGCACATATATGGGGCATAGCAAAGCAAATAAGTTCCAGTTTGCAGGATTTTGCTTATTGTACAAAGAGTATGAAAATCCCAAAGTTTATTTTTATTGCTCTACCTAAATATTTCCTGTGACTTTAAAATGGGATAGTTTAAAATCATAAAAATTTTCATGAAGTTACTGGCTTGCCCTGGCATTTACCTCATTCATGTTTCATATTAAAGCACAAGAAAGCCACTGCAGATGTATGCTTTCACATGTGGACTCTGCAGATATCAGTGATATGTTCCAATATTTCTCATTAAGTGTAGTAAAATGTCTTCCAGGCTTTTAAATTCAGTGACAAATTTCCTATTGGCAACCTCTCTCTTCCCATGTAAGTGTAAATGGTTGCCTTGTGTGTGATGTCTTTTAATTGTCATATTCAACACTTGGCACAAATTAATATATCTCTCAACACAGACTGCCAAACTGTGAAAGGCAGCCAAAGTTTTCTACCAGCAGGAAAAAATCATTTTTGCATCAATTTGTTAAATCTTTAAACCTTGTCATTTGCAACACAACACTTTCTCCAGTGTTGGATTGGGGTATGTATCCTCATTTTGTTACACTGAGCCTCATGGAACCGTGTCTAACACAGATAAAGAGAATGAAATCCAGGCATTCAGAAAATAAACATTGGCAAAGCATTTGAAAACCTCACAAAACATCACTTGCCCTAAAGAACCACATAAATCGCTAGTCAGTACAGAAGCTGCCTTTGCTCTGTTAGAATATACTCACATACACAAGGTACACATGAAGTGGTTTTTAGGTAATGGTAAGAAAAACAGATGTCTGTGACCAGAGCTTCTCTACAAATCCACTGTATACAGTATTTCAGACATGGAACAGTACATTACTCACTCATCACATAAAAGCACAGCGTGCCTTTGATAAGAAACTTTGAACAATCAGACTGAATTCCAGCATGAGTAAATGTGATTGTTTTAATAGCATCATGCTATAATAAAGATCGTGAAATTCTATGGATGAATCAAAACCTGCAGAGGAAAATGTGTCTATGCAAAACTTGCCCAGCTGTGGAAATTTAAAATTCCCAGGTGTCCCATGACTTCAGAACATTTGTTTCATAGAGAAGTAAGCTGTTTTAAAAAACATACACATCTTTCAGAAAGACAGATAAAGACATTAATCATTCACTTTATGTTTTCAAAAAATACAGATTGTTGATTTTTTTAGTCTTCATTCATGTTCAGTATTATAGAGTTTTCAGAGTTCATGTCAACTCATGAGAGACACAATCAGATTTTTCCACCTGCCTGCCCATTATTCACCCAATCTTACATGTTACCTGTAGTATCACCATGGGGTGACCAACTTGAAACTCCAGGTTCACGTGTAAAACCCTATGTATCCTCTACAAACCTGTGAAAATCATTATAGAAAAGTTTCTATGTCAATGGGATGTTTATTCCCAGGTTCAGAATTTCCTTGGCCAAGCTAAATCTACACCTGAAAACTCATTTTTACAGCAATACAGAGTAATCCCAAGACAGAACACCAAGCACCTTTCAACTTGACGACAAAATGACAAATTTGGGTAAATAGATAGCAAGAATATAAACAACTGTAAAGACAACACCAAGGCACAGTACTAACGACCTAATTCCATATACCCAGGATACAAAAGCACAAATGAAAAGATAACCAGGAAACACATGCTCTTCATCACCTATCTGTCACTCTCAGCACAGAAAATGAAACGCATGTTAGTCATATTTTTCCTTAACGAGTTTAATGTAACACTTTACCTACACAGTCAAATGAAACTTACTAAAGGTTACAAAAGTTGTCCTTTTTATTTTTGTAAACAAAATCTTATTCCCCACTAACAATGCAGGATACTGAAACAACAACATTGTAGAATAACTACTTGTGTTTTCTCTCCTCTTTCTGAGACTAATCAGAATCTTTCAGACTGGACATTTAAGGTGTTAGAACAATGAACACAGGTCAGATTACACCTATAAGAAGTATTTGGTGGCTAGTGGATCAGCATCCATGTTTATATTTGCTAAGTTAGCCAATCTCATCAAGAATTCATATTTTAACTTTAAAAAGTTTTTGCAATGTTTCTGCCTTCTACTAAGTAGATGGCATATATGGTTATAGTTTATTGGTAATTTTTTCCAAGTTATCAATGTTTTTGCCCTGAATATATAATTTAACTATTTGCCAAAATATATTGTCAGCATCTCAAATACAAATAAATATTTTCACAACTTATCCTCATGTTTTCGTTCAACGATTAGATTGTTTTCAATAATAGGATACTTTTGATTGATCATCTTGAATATATTAATTCAAGACTCATAAACTACTAAAATAAATAATTCAGTCATACTCATATCTATTTCACTTTAAGAATAATTGGCAGAAATTAGATTTTTTTCCCATAGCTTCTGAGTTACCTGTCTCCCCAACACAAAATTTCTGTCTTCTTATATCTTTCATCTTGTCATGACTCTTGAAAGGATAGGTAGCTGGAGTTTGGTTTACCACCTCACAAGCTTTCTAAATCTAATTATATAAACACACGAAGCAGTGGGAGTTTTATGCAACAGAAGTGCTGCATGGAGACAAGCACAATGCACTTATTTTTAGCTCCCATTTTCTGTTCTCTATCATAGTACATTATATCCGTGCTAGCAAAGTTTCATAAAGTGAGATTTCATTACTGTGAATGTCATACTTCACACAGTTGGAGTTTCTCTGTCCTAAATATAATATAATCCATCCTAGACAGTCATTTCCATTTCCTTAGACCATTTTGATTCTCAATTTAGTTAGTTTTCAAGGAATGGAGAAAAGCACAGTGAAGCATAAACTTTTTCTTTGTGTCTGATCAATAGTTTGGAGGCTGAAATTCCATAGCCATGTCCAGGCATAAGCCAGAGGTGAAAATTTTCCACATGTAAACAATAGATCTAGATCCCAATGGAATAGAAATTGCTACTTTGGAGGAAGAAATACGTTGAAAATTTGGAGCATACCTTAGATTCGGCAAAGGACATTAACATGAAATAGAACTGGAAAGCTAGACCAGCGACATATTAGAACATTTCAAAGCATAATGGAAAATCCCATGTAGTAATAGATTATAATTGTTTTCCTTATAAGTCTGTTGATAAGGACAGAGGAAACAGAATATATGAAAGAAATTAGTGAGTTTACAAGCATAAGGAATTGGAAAATATATAAAGCTGCTATTATTATTCAAATAAGAAATGTTCCCTATAAGCTTAGGCGTTTACAGTTGGTCTCAGTTGGTAGCACTGTTTGTGAATATGGAACCATTGGAGGTGTGAATTTGAAGAAAGTTCCTCCCTGGGAGTGGTGTTTGATGGTTTAGCCCTGCCTAACCAACAGTACACTCTCTTTTCTTCTTTTTAACTGAATATGTGATCTCTTAGCTTCTGCTCTAGATACTTGCTGCCGTGAATCCTCCAGCTTTATGGAATCTCTTCGTGAGTCGTAGGACTAAATAAAACCTGTCTTGTCTAAGTTATCTTGGTTGTGTTTTGTTTTGTTTTTATTTCCATGACAACAGAAAATAATTATATATTTGTGTGTGTAGGTGTGGGTGTGGGGAGTGGGGGGCCGGGGGGGAGGTACGGGTGTGGGTTTGGGTGTGTGATCCTTTACAGTTTAGGAGAAATTTTAAGTGTATTCATTCTCCAGTGACTTGAAAATCCTTGGTAAATTTTCGGAGTAATATGAAAGTTCCTATGAGGAAAGACATTTAAGTGGTTTGAAACTATTTATAAGGTTATATAGCAAACATACAACCAAGGACATAGTTCTACAGTACATATATGACTATGACATCCAAGGCAAAGACGCTTTTTCAGAGACATGCTGATGCCTACAGAGAAGAAAAGGGAATTGTCTTGAAGGACAGGGAAATTTTTGTGATGATCGAATTGTTCTAAATTTAAGATTGAATTGTATCACTTAGATGCACTCAAATCCAAACCCATCTAAGTAAGAAATTTTGTGTTTTATCGTATGTAAATACATACTAAAATCCAGATATGCAGGTTAGGCCTTCTTGTAGCATATGTTTTATATTTGTTTTCTGAGCCGTCGATCAAAGGATCTCATTTGTTTTTGCTTCGGTGGTCATGTACAACCACAAGTCATGACACTGAGTAATGATAGACTAATGATAGACTGTTCTTGCTTGCAGAGAACATAATGTATATTTAACTAACCTTGACAATAGTGCAGCCATAAGCTAAAATATGATTTTACTGCTATTTCATGCTATTTATGTCTTTCCACTGATTGAATATTTCTTCTGTACCAGACAATACTTAAATAAAATATTTCCTATAAAAGATATTATTAGGTATCTATTATATGTAAAATAATTTGATAGACTATGGTAGGTCAGTGAAATGAACAGTTCTTTCCTTCCCAGAGTACAATCTTTTTGTTTATAAACTGTACCCTCCAGGACCCTTGCTTCATTCTCTTAGTATCTGCATTATCTTATGTAATTATCATAACTCTCAGTGTTTACAGAATAGTAATTCACTGATTGCTTCTCTAATTACACCTTCTCAAGCATCTGAAAAAACAACAACAGAATTTCTTATCCAATATCCACAATGACTTCTATAATCAGTATATAATAAGTACTTCCACTTCATAAACTAGAGTTAGCAAGAATCTCTGTGTGTGCAGAGACATTTTTAAAATCTATTGAAAGATAATTATTAAGTGTTCTTTTCATTCATTCTCTACATGGTCTTCATTTTGATGGTACCTACGAACAACTTTTGCTTACATAGACCTGATCATTTCCTTCATCAATTCAATTTCACCATGGCAAACTTACTGAATTGCTGGAACTAAGCAACCCAAAAATATGCTTCCTTTCTTAGTTTTAATATTTTCTTAGGTTCATTTGGTGCAAACCTGTCTGTGGAGATATGGTTTACTGGCTAAAAGTACATACTACCCTTACATACTTAAGTTTGCATACCGTCATTGGGCAGCATACAACAGACTGCAATTCCCTATTCAGGGGAAACCCAACCTCCTGAGAATCTTTGAGCACCCACACTTCCATGTACATACTCACAAAATATACACAAGGTACCTAATTAAAAAATAATAGAAATGAATATCAAATCTATTATCTTAAAATCTGTGCCAATTCTACCTAATGCATTATATGTCATAATCACTTCTCATTTCTAACAGTCATATCCATAAAAACCGACTATTTCTTCCAAGTCCACACCATTAGGATGCATAATGAAGTTGTTCAAATCTGCACAGTATTTCATCTAATGATACCCAGTGTGTGTTAATATATTCAAATTGAAAACTACAAAATACATTTATGTTCCTCTGTTTCTGATTAATTATCTTGCCAGTGTTTGACAAGTTTATTCTGCTTTGTGTCAAAGGTGCCAATTCTTATTCCCCAACAGTCATGTGCTGTTATTCTGGAGTCCTAATTTTGATTTCCCCATAACAAAAAGGAACACGGTTTTGAAGGTTTCTCACTATTTACTTTCTAATTTTCATGAACTGTTCAAGCGTTTTCTTGGTTATGAAAACGAAATCTCCTCAATGAATCTCTTCATTCAAGTCTGGGCATTCACAGCAATTCATTCAGATTTAGAGAATTTAGAGTCTGAATGAATAGCTACAGATAAAGTCTCAGAGAAATCATTGCAAAGTTCAGTTAATGTCTCTCTGTGAAAGAGACGCTGATGGGTTTTTTTTAGCATGTAATTTATAAAATTAGGTAATTCCTGTTTAGTGTTCCTTATTATTGATACAGACCAGTGTGCAATGACTCTGTAGGCTACATCCACTTTGCTCCTAAGATACAGAAGGACAGAACATAAACGAACAGCTCATGCTAGCTAGTGTACTATGACCAATATATTCCCTTAATGACAGGTTATACTGTTTTCTTAGCAGATGACGTGATGAAGTGTCATACATCATACTAGAAATGTCCCCTGCTCCACTGCTTGGAAAGTAGCAGTCCGATTAATGGTTTTCTTAGGTGTGATGATTCCGATTCTTTAAAATCTCCATTTGTTTCTGTACACACGCACACACACACACACCAAAAAAATCACTTCTTAAATTGAACATAATTTTCAACACCTCCTTTGAATTCCTTGTCCTCTCTTCATCAGTCTTCACTTTCTCACAGGCAAACTCAGTTTAGAGTTGTATTAAATCTAAAAAGTTGTAGGGCATTGACCCTCCACATTCTAGATAGTATGTTTTCATAGATATTAGTTCCATAATACCTCATCAGTTAAACCTGTCTACAGCTTTCGTGCCATTGTCTGAACTCTAAGTAATCCCTCATTCAGTACTGGGTGCGTCCTTTTGTAATAATCCTTCAAAGTACATCTTATTGTGTTACCTATGGTGTTTATGGTCCTCATACATGCCCAGTATTTTAGTACACATGCCCTTCCACAGATGTCATTTAGTTATTGAATGCCATATGCCTGGGAAAGACTTTGCTGCCTAGATGCCTGAACTACTTGACATAATCTTAAGACGTAGATACTATTTCTATTTCATAATTGTAAATAGGAAAACTGTCCAAGAAATTATCAGTTCTAAATAGTGGTGATGAACCTATAATCAAAGCTGATCAAATTATCAAGTTTTGAATCACAGCGCAACTGTAAATCTGTTACACATTTAGAAAAAATATTTATTTCCTAACTCCATAAGATTATAGTAATCATAATAATATATAATAGGTGATATGGGTATAGATAGACAGGCATTGATGAATAGGCAAAAGAAATATATGTGCGAGAAAAGAAAGAAATATAACAGATACACAAAAGAGAGAGAATCAGCTACTCATACTCAAGAAGAATTAACAGAAAAGTTAAGGGACAAAGATTTTAATGAGCACAAGGCTATAGGAAAGTAAACATACAGGTGTTAGAAACAATTGATAGTTACTAAGATGATTGGCTCAGTAAACAAGTAACCGGAGCTCATAATATCAGGGGAGAGAAACTGTGTATGACTTAAATGGAAATGATGACTGGGCTTTTTATTTAACCTACAAGTAAGCTTGCTGCAACGACTTACTAAGTCAACTTAATTTACAGAAAACCTGATTAATTCTCCACATTGTGACATTTATCTGTCAATCAAACTAAGTAGTCTGCAACACGACGGACTAAAAGGTGAAACAAAATCTTACTTGTTGGGTGCATTAAAAAGATAAGAGGGTAATGACAATATTGATCTGTTAATTTTATATTTATTGAGAATTGACCATGTACACACTGCTGTGATAAGTATCTGTTAAACACTGAATGAGAAAAACATTTTATAGACAAGACACAGGATCAATAAATGTATTTATAAATAATACAGGCAGTAAAATGAAGAAGTAGAACATGATGAAAAAATTATTCCTATTTCTAGTGAGTGAGGGGAATTTTTTTTTACCTCATGGCCAGAAAGTTTTTCTTGGAAGACTTCTCTCTATATACTTTCTAATTATTCTTCTATATTTCTATCTATCTATCTATCTATCTATCTATTTACCCATCCATCTATTATTAGTCTATGTACACATCCATTTTCCATATAAACTTTTTGCCTTCCAAGAAACATGTACCTTGAAAAGATAAAGAGAACAAAGTGTGAAAATATAAGAAAACTTGGAATGATCTATTAGTGACTGAAATAAAACACATTTAAACCACTTTGCAGATGCCAGATGGCATGTAAACATTATGATATTGTAAATCAGTTCAAAATTTGCTACCACACATATTGTAAAGCCACAGAGACATGGTCCTTGAGTGATTTTTTTCACTCTCTCTCTCTCTCTCTCTCTCTCTCTCTCTCTCTCTCTCTCTGTGTGTGTGTGTGTGTGTGTGTGTGTGTGTGTGTGTGTGTGTATTTTCTCTCTCTTGCAGACATTTAGTACCTAGCCTTGCAACACTGTTGAGAGATGGTGGGGTGTTTAACAAGCAGATAAATTCTTAAGAAGGATTAAGTCGAACAATGTTTGCATCTCACGAACCGGATCACTTACAAGATTATCAGTACAGCATGGAGTTCTCCTGCGGTTTGCCTCTTCCCTGGGTGCTCACTTCACCTCTCCTTTCTTATCATGTGTAGAAATGGCACAAAGCTCTTCACAGGCACCAAAGGGTGAGAACAAAATTTTTATCTCCATGAATTACCCAGTCTGAGACATTCTACTACTTACTCTTTACCCCCATTTTAAATTTTTTTATTTCATTTTATATTCCAACCACAGTTCCCCTACCACCCTTCCTCACCTCCCCTTGTCCACCCCCAGTCCACTCCTCCTCTTGAGTAACTACTCCCATGAGGAGTCAACATAGTCTCGCACAATAGGTTGTGGCAAGGCCCTGTCCCCTCTACCATGAGCATGGCATCCCAACATAGGGAATGGGCTCCAAAAAGCTAGCTCATGTGTTAGGATTATATTGTGGTCCTATTTCCAGGAGGCCCTCTGGGCTTACTCTTAACAAGTTCAGGTTATTATTTGTTCTCAAATAAACCAAGTCTCATAATCTTATTGTAGTACCTCCAACTAATACCGATGGATTAAAAAAAAACAGAACAAAAGTTCCTATTATTGAGTGATCTACTTCACATCAAACCCTGAGAAGAATGCCTGCTCGGAGGTACACCTAATAAATGATAAGCATTAGTATTAATTTTTAAAGATTTCAGTCTGATAACAATCAAAATATTTCTTCACTCATATTTTGTAAACATGCTCACTGTGTTTGCTGTTTCTTGCTAGATCACTGTTCTTTTAGCGGGTGTCCAATTCATCTTCAAACTTTGTGAAAACTGAAACAAAATATAAATCCACATTCTTGACAAAATCCTCTGAACATAGGTTGGCATTATCTTTACCTCAATAAAACCTAAATTATAAGTGTAAAAATAATCTGAAGTTGTTTAGGAAAATATACATTTATTTAACAGGGCATGTAATATATGTAAATTATATAATGAACACATATACTACTACAAAAACAATAAAAATAATACTAAAAATAGTTTAGCATGTGTAAAAAAGGGGGCAAAGGGGAACTGGGAATAAAAGTAAGGAGAATAACAAAGTATAAAGGCTGTGTCCTTTATTTATAAAGAGATAAGGACAAAATGGAAGGTGAAAGCTATGTGAATATATATGGATACAGGATATTAAAAGGTAATTATGACATAATCCAGGCTTTAAGATCTAGGAATCATTGGTTTTTCTAATTTATGACTAATGGTTAATTTACAGTTGGGTTATAGAGGACAATATCCTCTGGGTTAATAATATAAAGTACATATTCATTCCCTGTATAAAATTCTAACTGCTGTGATAACTTAGATATGTAATTTGATGTTTAGTGTGTATTTTTTCATGTACACAATGATTATCCTCTCTCTGCATTCAAAAAATCTCTGGCTGATTTTTCTCAGTATTTAAAAGCTATCTTTCTATTTTCAGGTCCAAGCTTTTCAACCAGCTTCACCAATGTCTTTCAGTGTTACCCAACCAGTGAATGCGTATATACATTAACATGTACACTGAAGGCTAATCTATAATGTAAACAGGTCTTAAGATCAGTGTTAGGGCTACAGTGGTCTGAAGACATTGCTCCTGTATTGAGAAAGATTAACCTACACGTAATAGGGATGTCGCATGATATTTTATTAGGGAGAAATCACTTAAATGAGAAGCCGAGAACCCAAGGTCAGCACTCCAATGCTCTCCGAGACTCGACCAGAAATCCAAGAGAGCACGAGTCCCTTCCTCTCAGCTCATTATTCCCTGAATCTTCTACATACCTGTGACCATGCCCAAACAGTGCTATAGGTACCTAAGACATCCCCTACAATTCTGAGCTCATAATATTTATTAATCCAATGTTTCCTTGTATCTCTTTGTACTGATAGTCTAACATCTATCCAGCAACAATGAAATTGCATTCACAAAGCAATCCAATATGTTACCCCTCTTATACACATTCATCTAGAAGTCTGAAATGGACTTCAATGCACCTCAGCTACGTCACATCCCCAATTTTCCTTGTATCACTTTAGATCCTATGTGTGATGACATGTCCTTCACTATGTTTATCTCTCTTTTATATGTAGTAATTTTGAGTTTTTAGACCACCTTCATTCTCCATGACCTCATATGCTATAGGGAGTTCACACAAGGATAGAATTTTATTTATCACTACAAGTACAACAATTCAGAAACCGTATATGGTGGGCTGAATTATTTTTAAAATAAGGACAATGGATTGCCATAGTTTCTGTAACTATGAGATATGAAAGAACAAATACAGGCACTGAAATTCACAAGTATAACTCACAAAAAATATTTCTAAGCATAGCTCAGCACCCAAAGAGAAAACATATAAAACATCTGATTATCCTTTTAAACTAATATTCCCTATGTTGTGATTATAGAATACGCATTAATTAACATCAATATAATATTAAACAAACACATTCTAATCACTCATACATTTATGCTGTTTTCTCACCAGGAGTATTTTTATAGTAGTGAAACATATGCACACTACTCATTAAAGACTTAAGTAAATTATATCAAGGCAGGGAAAGATCAACAAAGTTGTGAATACATGAACAATATTTACAAAATAAAACCTAAGTGGCTCATCAAAAGTCTAAATAACAATCATAATAAAAACCTAATGAAATACAGATATCTAAAACAAATTTTATTACTATTCAAAAAGTTAAACACACCCTTCCAAATTTCACATATGTAAAAACAATTTTAAGAAACACTGAAGGTCTTTGGTTGAACTTTGAGGTGATGAATTCTGCACGAATCTTGTGCCGAACCAATATTGTGTATCTTATTAAAATTTTAAATAATCATTTACAGAATTAGGAATTCTATGTATGCAATGGGGTAATATCAAATAACTTTTAGTAAAATCAAATATTTACATTATAGTTGCATTATTATCCCCACTGGAAAGAGTGACTAAATCTAAAATGAGAAATTTGATTTGTCTATGTTAACCCATATTTCTATCTAAACTGCTTCAGAAGGGACAGAAATTAAAGATAAACTCAAATTTATTTCTATTTTCTTATCATCTCTTTGTAAATATGTGTTGTGCCTCTAAATTCGAAATCACTGATGCTTCATACACCAAGAGGAACTGGGTCAGTAGGGTTTGGCTGCATAAGGCTTTCTTTAAAAGGAATTCTGATTGAGTGAGTATTACAGCAACAATTTTTTTCACTTTTTTATTTTAAAATTTAAATTTAAATTAGAAACAAGGTTGCTTCACATGTAAATCCCAGGTCCCTCTCCCTTTCCCTCCCCTCCTCCTGTACCATCCCACCAACCCTTCCCAGAACCCCCTCATTTTCTAGGCAGGGTGAGGCCCTCCATGGGGGTGTCCATAGTCTGTCATTTCATCAAGGGCAAGACCTAGACCCTCCCCCCAAGAGTCCAGGATGAGAGTGAATTTCTCTTAGTGGGATGGGCACCCAAAGTCCATTTGTATACGAGGGATAAATACTGATCTACCACCCAAGGCCCAATAGATTACCTAGGCCTCCTCATTGATGCCCACATTCAGGGAGTCTTGATCAGTCCCATGCTGGATTCCTAGCCATCAGTCTGGGATTCAAGAGCTAACCCTTTTCAGGTCAGCTGTTTCTGGGGGTTAAACCAGTCCAGTCTTAACCCCTTTGCTCATCAGTCCTCCCTCTCTGTCACTGGGTTCCTCAAGTTCAGCTCAGTGTTTAGCTGTGGGAGTCTGCCTCTGCTTCCACCAGTCACTGAATGAAGGTTTTGTTTCCCAGACTCTCTGGCAGTAAGATTGTAGGCTGGCACTCCCCAATCTAAAATCCATAAATGAGAGAATACATATCATGTTTCTCTTTTTGTGACTAGGTTACCTCACTCAGGATAGTTTCTTCTAGTGCCATCCATTTGCCTGCATATTTCACGATTCCATTGTTTTTTTCTGCTGAATAGTAGTCCATTGTGTAAATGTACCACATTTTCTCTATCCACTCTTCGGTTGAGGGGCATCTAGGTTGCTTCCAAATTCTGTCTATTACATATAATGCCAGCAAAAAATTTTTAAATATCAATTTTCATCAAAAAATACACACATGTTCTGATTGTCATCTTCATATTCAAGAGGATCTGTGGTAACATCTTACAGAACAAAGCAATTATGTATACAAAATAAAAAATAGATCAAACAATTAAAAAAGCAGTAATAACATTTTCAAACATATTCTTAATATTGATAAAAACCTGTATATAATTAGGGAAATAATAGGAAAAATAGAAAAAAAACATAAGATATATATATATATACATGTATGTATATATATATATATATATATATGGAGAGGGAGAGCGCATTATTTAGGATGGAAACTGGGTGCATAACACAATTATAATTTTAGATAAATATAGAAATAGTGTGCAATATAACAAAAAATTGTTCTTCAGGAAATGGGGATAGGTGGATTTAGATGCCATGTTCTCATCACTGCATTTATATAAATATACTGAATTTAATTAGATTTTAGTTTGAGAAGATAGTTCAATTATTCTCATTAAAAATGCCATTTACCAAGGTTTAATCTGATTGGATTAAGAAATGATGGACACAATTCAATAGTGCCTTTAATACAAAATCATTTGACATTGGAAGGTAGTATTGTCAAAATTAGAAAAAACAGGAATCAAATTCTATTTGTTGAAAATATTTAACCCTGAAGGCAGTAGACTATTGACTTTAGCAACCAAAAACCTGGCCCTGTTTTATATATTGTTCATTATGAAAAAATGAAACAGCATCCACCACAAGTATAAGGAAGCCATTCAACAACAAAAATTCAATAATCTGCTTAAGAAAATATTTGTATTTATCTAAATGTTATTATGAAAGTTTCCAAGTATAGATTTGATTACAATAGTGCTCATCCATAAACCTTGGGTTT
This sequence comes from Mesocricetus auratus, assembly GCF_017639785.1. NCBI lineage: Eukaryota > Metazoa > Chordata > Mammalia > Rodentia > Cricetidae > Mesocricetus > Mesocricetus auratus. Next base: position 12,339,083 of record NW_024429204.1, on the reverse strand, counting down.
CATTGAATGATTTCTAAAGTTAAAGTTCATGTCTTTACAGTTAAGCTTCATTTTAACATATTAGTTCATTATTATACTTACATTTTATACATATATATGTATATTTAATGTGATTATGAAAACTGGTCTTACAATAACCTTCACCTTACTGTATTTGCACAACTAAGGAAGGAATCATGCAACAGGGATTTATTTACCTCAAGAGAGTAAGGTGTACATTCTGTCATTGACTCTGTGAGGTGAAAGAAAACTCAGCACAAATAAGATTTTGCCTGGAAATGAAAACTGAAGTCTCTTCTAAGGTAAACAGAAATGCTGTATCTTCATCACTTTTGATAAAATTCCAACACTTCCTGAGCCGACCTCTGCCAATGGAAGATCTTTCACAATGGATTTTCAATTAACATTTGACTTTTGATGCAACTTACTGATGTAATGCAAAGTAAACAAAAATTACATTAATCTATCAATTTGTCTTGAATCTATTTTAGAGAGTCCATATCATTTTCCCTCATTTAATACTTGGGTTGAAGAAATCAGATAACCAAAAATACAACTACTCTTGCAATATTTTATACTAATGTACTGAAAGCGTACATGCATTAAGCTCCTAACTATTTTAGTTACTGGACATTTATATGTTAGCATATGTTTCCTCTATGTAAAGAAAGGGAAAATAAGTCATAGATAAGGAATTGTCTAGTGTCACAAAGCTAATAAAGGAGTCTGAGATTTGTAGCTTTTGGGATGAATTGCATCCCTCTTTTTAATACTCTTATTCTGTAATGTCAAGTGCTGTTTTAAAGCATCTTCTGGAATGAGTCTGTATTTTGAAGCAAAGCCCAGTAAAATATGTGACCGGGAAAACAGTATTGTTAAAACCTCAGAACAGTATTATTAATGTAAGTAAAACTTTTCATTAATAAATCAGGGATACTAATACATTATACACAGATATGTTAAATCATAACACTTAAAATAAGTTACAACCATAGTTCTAAATGCATAGTGTTTTAAGTCTATGTTTATAAACCTAGAATTAACAAGGTAGTGCATTTATTCTGGCCTAGGATAACAAGTACATTGTGAATCAGTGAACCAGTTGTGGAATTACACAAATGACTGTTCTTTAAAACTGTTATCAGTGTAATGATATTGGATATGAAAAACAAAACTATTATTTGTGAATTGAATGGTGGTAGCACATGCCTTCACTCCCAGCATTCAGGGTGCAGAGTCAAGAGGATCTCTGTGAGTTCAAGGCCAGCCTGGTCTACTGTGGTGATAGCTTGCATGTACAAATATAGCTTGTCTGAGTCAGAGAGTAGAGTTTGCCATTAGCTAACCCTAGAGGTCTAGAGTTCTGTACAGTGGTTGGATGTAGAGATGATATAGGCAGGAGGAAACAAGAACTAGCTCTCTCTCTTCTGCTGGGAAGCTAATGAGGTAAAAGTGGCTTTGGCTTGCTCCTTCTCTCTGATCTCTCAGCATTTTCCTCTATATCTGACTCCAGGTTATTATTATTTAGGCCAATTACAACTCCATTTGCAGTCTACATAGTTCCAGGACAGCCTAGACTTTTACCCTGTCTCAAAATAAACAAAATAAAACAAAACAATCAAACAAAAACTTTTGTGAGTACAATGTTAATTGTGAAAACTGTTAAATTAGTTTTTCACAACATTGTGAAAAACTATTAACTATAAAGTGTCGAAAAAGAAAATGGGTTTGTTATTGTAGTTTTGTTTGTTTTGTTTTACTTTGTTTCTTTGCCTCTTTGTCTTTTAGCCTTGTCAAAACAGAAATATTGATACATCCATCTATTCGTACATGTATTCAGTCATCTCAATGATTATTTTTCTTAGATTTGGGATCACAAAATGACAAGCTCATAACTCTATCACTCTTTCAAACAAGACTGAGAGAAAGTTCAAGAGAAGTTCCACTGACATCTGAGTGGCTCAGAGTAAGAGAAAATCAACCTGCTGTCTGCTGTCTGTAGTGATATCATATAAAAGCTGAAGAAAAAATTGTGTACATTGACAAATCCCAATCCGTGATCATCATGGTACACAGGGACACCAAGTCTTCTGATTAATTTTGAATCATCTACGTGTTCCCGAAACTATGAAATTATTTTAAACACTGAAAAAAGAGGCAATGCTTTATAGAAAAATATTACAAATCAAAATTATTTTTAAAATATTAATGTGTGTCAGACTTTTTAAATGTATAGGCATGTTATTTCCTTTAGATTTTTGTCTGTAGTTTTGAACTGTAATGACATATCTAAGTAGTGACAAAACAATGTGAACAGAGAACCTAAAATATTTGCACCTGATTACTTAAAAAGAGTCTCTCAAATATTATATATAAAGAGCATTTATTATCTCATTCTATGAAATGACTCATAATAAAATAAATAGGTTTTAAATATTCATTTAACACTTCTTAACTATTACAAAACAACTGTGCTCATTTCAAACACTGGAAGTTACTAATCACTGCAACCCTCACTTTAAAACAATGCCTGTAGTCTGTCCATGCTTTCATATGTTTCCATTATATATGCAATATAACCAATTATTTAATAATAGTGTCAATTAAAAACTCAAAATTTAGTTCTTATTTTGGTAGGAAGAAACATTATGTCACAAAGCACGGAATATTATGTATTTGGAACTTATTATGAAATATCTTATTAGAAAATTTGAAATTGGGAATGATAAAACTCTTGGGTGGTTTTAAATGCACTTCTAATTGCCAAAAATATTTTGACAATTATACCTCCAGATTTTATTGGCTCGTTTTCTTTCAGGTGGGAACATTAAAAAATTAAATTACTGTGGATGGCTTATATAAAAAGACTAAGGATTTTTCAGGTCCTGTTTTGAAAATGAGAACACAAATCTTTCCTCCATTCTTATTGCTGTGTCACTATAAAGTTCTCGATCAACCTGAACTTAACATACATGCGACCTCCACCCATATTTTGTTAATCTCTGTTGCCAGTTCCCAGCTCTTATATTATATTCAAATATGTCTCCAATTATCTCTCGATATTGGTGTTGTACATCCAATGAACTGTTTAATTTCCAAAGAGCTAAAAGTCAATTCACATGTTAATTTTTAAATTTTTTTTCTTCTCCAAATTCACTTATTGCTCAATATGGTTAATCTCATTCAATGCAAATGTGCCACAGAATTCCAGCCTTCTTCCTCTTTCCTCTCCCCATTGTGTTTTTCTTCCTCCACTCTGGTTGAAATGATCAAAGACAAGAATCCGTAAAAATTCCTCCCATGTCCCAAGGCTCCTTCTACTTCAAGTCACTTAAATAGTTACCTTTATCATGACTCTATACTTTGAATTTTATACATGTCATTTACAGACCTTCTTATCTAAGTGCATTCTCGAACCATCTACAGTTCATGACATTTATGGATATAATTTAACACATATATTTTAAATAATTAAGTTTTCATCGCTCAAACAATACAAATGTTGAATGATGGAATATAAAACTCAAAGCACCTGACTATATTCTCTAAAATACCTCAGTAGAACATCAACTGCAATCAAAAAAAAATCTAAGCACAATAAAGTAAGGGCACATGCAAAGGTGCAGATATTTCAAGAGCTTTCACACAAGCTTAGTCTGTCTGTTTTATTCTTTTTAATCTTGAATACAATCTGATTTCTGTTGACTATAACATCACCTTAAATCTTTTTAGTAGGGTACATAAAAATATCTGGATAAAGTAATCAAAAAACTTTAACCTTCCCGATTTAACAAAAAAAAATTCATAAAAAGTGGCAAAATCAGTTTTTCAGAAATTGTAGTAAAAACTTTAATCATGAAATCAGTGCTTAGTAAAAAGAAAACATCCCAGTCCCAGTAAAAAAGAAATTAATGTTTTGACTACTTCCAATCTTAGCCCCAACTCTGTCATGTTATAAGGATACCATCTTTTCCCAGAGGAGCAGTTCCTCATTTGTAGGAGACTGTGGCTAGCTGTTTTGACCCATAGGGTAGTTCTCGGGAGGATCAGTACAAAGTAGAGCTTTCTATGTTGCCTAAGGAGGAGTTGTCTATTGTTGGGGCAGCTCCTCAGACTGTTTGTTAAAAAACTTTTACAGAGAACTGGTCATGGCCTCTAGACATGATCTCTAACACTTGGGGAAAACAGTTGACTGAACAAACAGCTTGGAAAGAAGACGTTAATGACTGTGAAGCTTTGAAGAATAGCTTGAAAGTTTCCTGATTCCCGGGGAATCTGGAGAGCCAGGTGGATTTGCCAAAGACAGAACACATTCAGGACAGACTCCAGTAAAGGCAAAGTTGGAGTTGTGAACTGTTCTGCTACGTTTGTAACTTGTAGGCATTTAAGTAAATCTCTGTGTACTATTTAGCCTACAATAAACACAGCAGAACAGAAAAGGCAGTGGTCAAATTTAACAAAAATTATAAACTTTATTAAAAGTTGCCCTGAAAGTCTACAAAATAATTAATGATTAAAAAATGAGAAGGAGTTGGGTGTTGGTGGCGCACGCCTTTGATCCCAGCACTAGGGAGGCAGAGGCAGGCGGATCTCTGTGAGTTGGAGGCCAGCCTGGTCTACAGAGTGAGTTTCAGGACAGCCTCCAAAGCTACACAGAGAAACCCTGTCTCAGAAAATAAGGAAAAAAATGTGAAGATGCAAGCTCTAGAAAAGAGAGCTGATCAGACACAGAGTTACCAACCTAGATATTATTTAATGTACGAAGATGAACAAAATGTCTTACTCTTGTAAGAAAAATGAAGGGGGAAAAATCTTCCTTTATTTAAGAGCAATCACTGGCAATGCTAGAAAACGATATACATTGTCCTAGAGTCCTTCAAACTTGCTATATTAGTAAACATTATCTAACCTAGAAGGTGACATTATAAGAATTAACTAACAATATTAATTCTTTGGATGATATTTTTAAAATTTTTCTTTGATAATCTACAGCACTAAAAAGTTTTGAAGTAGGAGTTTTTGATGCCTACTACGGATTTCTTTATGATGATAGAAGTGTTTCAAATGAGAATGTTTCCATGGCCTGGAAGAGAACTAACAACTTATGTTTTCCTAAGCAGGGGAAAATGTCTAATTGTGTCCTAAATATTTATTAACATAGCCACAGAAATATGTCGCTCTCACCCATCATCAAAGATGGAGACAATTCCAGAAGAACACAACTAGTCACAATAGAGAACAACCGAGGTTATATGCCCATGCCTAGTTAATACATTTACAGTACTACTCTGATATCTAAGGCTCAGGGGACATAGCAGATGAGAAGAAAGAAAGATTCTTAGAGCCAGAAGAGCAGGACAGCTGCCACAAAAAATTTTCTTCTGGAAAAAAATAAAAGAAAAAACACAAAATGAGGGTGATGGATCTGGGAGAAATTAAAGGTAAATATGATCAAAATATCTTATCTGAAAATACCAAATAGTCAACAAAAATATTATATTATCAAAGGATTGAAGACTGAAAACTCAGAAAAAATAAAAGCATGAAGGAAGACTGTAGGGACTGGAGAGATGGTTCAGTGGTTAAAAGAATTTCAAGGTACCCAATTTTAGTCCTTAGTAGCCACCAATATCTCTGGTTTGAAGGGATAAGTACCTGCCCTTATGGATTCTGTGTGCATCACATGTGCACATACCCACACAGAGACACACACGTTTAAAAATGAAACAAAACCACTTTGAAAAGAAAGACTGTAGCCCACAGCCAATGCTGTGCTTTTCCATTTTTCATAAGTGGCCAGGAAAGCCTCAGTTTAAGACATCAAAGATGCCAGTACACCTTCCAGGAAGCATGTCCCCTGCTTGTGAAACAGTTGCGCTGCACTGAAATACTTGTAGAATTAAAATACAGGAGACTGAACATATTGTCGTCAGTCTTGGAGTAAAGTAAATACAAGGGTGAATGCTCTAGAGGAAGCTTACGAGGAGAGTCTGCTTCTGAATAATGATGAAGCCATTTCTGGAGCTGTGACTCATCAACTCCAAATCTGTTTATCCAGTTTCTCTGCACCTAGTTAGGTTGTTGTCAAAAGAAACATGCTTAAAAGATACACTCAAAGTCTAAGGCAATTACTTATATGCAATAGAGACAAAAGACATTTTGAGATTATCAGACATGCTGTATTTGATGGGTAGGAAAAGTACAGTGCTTTTAACGAGAGGAATAAAGCGAGAGAAGTTTGTTCCAGATGAAAAATGATGGTGCTTGCAAGGGACATGCTGTGTTTGAAGACTAAGTGGAAAAGAAATGCAAGGTTCAAGTTTGAGGATTATGAGGGAATCCTTCACAAAACCACAGTCTTTTGCTCAAATAAATGAACACAAGTGATATTCTCACTATTAATGTCTATTGCCTTAATAAAGACCTAGTCATTAATATAACAAATCATGCCATGGTCAGCAAATTACCTTTCCACGTACAATTGTAATAACTGTTGTAGTAACTGACTTATTAATCAACTTAAAAAATATTATATGGCTATTAATGAATACTAATAATATATCCTATGGGTATGGATTAGTACTTCTGACAAACTTCCTAGCTATGAGGACAGCACATCATGGTGAGAGTCATTATGTGCTGAAGTGTTTTTTTTTTCAGTCTGAATGAAAAAATATCAAAATATTTGAAAAAGTGTATATATTTTAATACTATATCGAATATTTATCCTGATATTTTCTCGAGACTATCTCACTGCTAATAAGTTCATAACAAGAAATGCATTCTGTGAATAACTGGAAGCACTTTTACTGGGGCATATAATTCAAAGTTGTTCATGTTTTTCTATACTTTTTATTGAGAGCTGTCATTGCTTTGTATTGAAATATAATATTATTGGTAATGATGTAGAAGATGTTTCTTGGTGTATATTTGAGGACAGTTCCCAGAGATGCTAGGAGACTGGTGAACTGGGTACAACATAATCCAAGAAAAAAACAGTATTCCCCTTCTGTCTTCACTTTTTTTCTGAGCAAGTGTGTCTATTTGAGCTGACAGCATATACTGACATCACACCCCAGCTCTTTTAGCTTTCATATGAAATCAATATTACTGGTTTTCCAGGAGGCCTTCCTTGCCTTCTGCTGCAGAGTAGCATTGCTGAGCTTCCCAGCTTTATGGAGTGAACAGGTACTGGGCTCTCCAGCATGCAGAGAGCTGTTGCTCAATGCTCCCGTTCCTGTGTATAATTGTATTAAATGCTATTTTTTTGCAACATGAATATTCCATTCATTCCACTTTAGATCTTGTCTAAAGCAGACACCAAAGATGAAATAAAACTAAATGCCAGAAGAAAGTTGTGCCAAGAAATATCATTTAATACCAATACCCAGTGCCAATAAGAATTTTTACACTTTGGAGAAGAAAACAAATTAATGCAAACACACATTTTAAAATTATGGTTTAGAGTAAAATATAAAGATACCATATAAATTATATATCAATTTTTCTGTTTTATACTTATTTTTATTATTTTAAAAACAATCTTATTTAATATATCAATTGCATTTCCCTCTTCCTTCCTTTCTCCCAGTGTCCCTATCCTCTCCCTACCCCACCTACATCCACTCCGCAGAGAGGGTAAGGCCTACCATGGGGCAGGACCAAGGCCTTCCCCAGCGTATCTAGGCTGTGAAAGGTATCCTTCCATAGGGAATGGACTAAAAAAAGCCAGTTCATGTACTAGAGATAAATACTGGTTCCACTGACAGTGGCCCTATGATCTGTTCAAGGCCCGCAACTGTCACCCATATTCAGGAGGGCCTAGTTTGGTTGTATACAGGTTCCCCAGCTGTCAGTCTGGACTCCATGAACTGTGTCTGTTGTTTTCCCAATCATGATCTTCCTTATATCATCACTCCAAACTCTGTACAGCTCTACTTCCACGAGCACACCTCATGCTTAGCTGTGAATCTCTGCTTCTGCGTCCATCAGCTACTGGATGAAGACTCTAGGATGGATTTTAAGGTAGTCATCAATCTCATTACAGGGGAAGGGCATTAAGATAGCATCTCCATTATTGCTTAGATTCCTTATTGGGGTCAAACTTGTGGATTCCTGGGAATTTCCTGAGTGCTAGGTTTCTTGTTAATCCCACAATGACTTCATCTAAATATAGAACTCAAGAAACTAGATATCAAAATATACCAAATAATCCAACGAAAAATAAGGTACAGATCTAAATAGAGAATTCTCAATAGAGAATTACAAATGGCCAAGAGGTACTTAAGGAATTGCTCAACATCCTTAGCCCTCAGGGAAATGCAAATCAAAACAATTCTGAGATACCGTCTTACACCTATCAGAATGGTTAAAATCAAAAATACTAATGAATGCTTATGCTTATATGGGGAAAGCGGAACACTCCTCCATTGCTAGTGGGAGTGCAAACTTGTACAATCACTTTGGAAATCAATATGATGGTATCTCAGGAAAGTGGGCATCAATCTATCTCAAGACCCAGCAATGTTACTCTATGAACACTGCTTTCATGGTGCCCCATAGTTGGAGTAGGTTGATCAACCATTTTTATTGAATTCTAGGAAGTCTTTACTGTCTTTCATTATATCTTTTTTTTTACTCCATGATGGTAACTCCGTAGATAGTTGTTCAATTTCCATGAGTTTCTATGTTTTCTGCTGTTTTGTTGTTGTTTCAAAATTCAGCTTTTTTCCATATTGGTGTAACAAAATATTGGGGATTACTTTAAATTTTTGTATCTGTCAAGACTTTCTTTGTAGCATAGTATATGGTCAATTTTGGAAAAGGATCCATGCAGTGCTGAGAAGAAGGTACATTCTTTTGTGCAGGTGAAGTGTCATATATATATATATATATATATATATATATATATATATATATATGGTCTATTTGATTCATAGCAGCTGTCAGTTCCATTATTTCTCTACTTAGATTCTATCTGGATTACCTGACCATTGGTGATAGTATGATGGGGGATGTCCTTTATACTGTGATTATATGTTTCTCTCAATGGTTGATGAATAAATGCTGATTGGCCAGTAGTCAAGGCAGGAAGCATAGGTGGAGCTACCAGAGTAGGAGAGTTCTAGGAAGAGGAAGCAGAGAGGAGTGGCCAGAGAGAGATGCCATGTACCCTCTGAATGAGTAGCAGGTCCTGTAAGATAAGACCATGTAGAAATACATAGATTAGTAATTATGGGTTAATAATTAAGAGAGATAGCCAGTAAGACACCTGAGCCATTGGCCAAACAGTTTATAATTAATAAATCTTTTTGTGTTTATTTGAGGCTAAACAGCAAAAAACACCATTTACAAGACTGGGTTGCTAAAGTCTCCCCATATGGAGGTGTGGGGTTGGATGTATGATTGAAGTATTAGTAATTTTTTCTTTTACACATGTTTGTGCCTTTACATTTGGAACATAGCTGTTCAGATTTGAGCTATAATCTTGGTGGATATTTCCTTTGATGAATATGAAATGCCTTTCTTCATCTGCTTTAAATAATTGTAGTTTGAGGTCTACTTTGTTAGATATTAGAATAGCTCTACCTGCTTGCTTCTTAGGACAATTTGACTGGAAAATACTTTCACAACCCTTTACTCTGAGTAATATCTGTTTCTCATGTTGAAGTGTATTTCTTGTATGCAACAGAAGGATGGATCCTGTTTTTATATCCATTCTGTTAGCCAATGTTTTTTCATTGTCAGATTGAGTCCATTGTTAATGAGGGATATTAATGAGTAATGATTTTTAATACCTGTTATTTTGCTCTTGGTGGTGGTTGTGTGTGTGTGTGTGTGTGAGAGAGAGAGGGGGGAGAGGGGGAGAGGGAGAGGGAGAGGGAGAGGGAGAGAGAGAGAGAGAGAGAGAGAGAGAGAGAGAGAGAGAGAGAGAGAGAGAGAGAGAGAGAGAGAAAGAGAGAGACTTTTTTTGTGTGTTTATATGTTTCCCTTCTTTGGATTTTGCTAGTATGCCAATACCTATTAAATGTGTTTTTGTGGGTTTATTTAACTTCCTGGGGTTGGAATTTTCAATCTTTTACGTTCTGTGGGGCTGGGTTTATGGATTGATATTGTTTAAATTTGACTTTGTCATGAAATATCTTGCTTTTTCTGTCTATGGTGATTGGCAGTTGTCCATAATCTCTAGAATCTGCAAGCCATGGGTCTTGGTTGACAAGTTAGGTGTGATTCTAATAGGTCTGCCTTTATATGTTACTTGTTCTTTTAGCCCTGTTGCTTTCAAGATTCTTTCTTTGTTCTATAGGTTTAATGTTTTTATTATTATGTTGTAAGGAATTTTTTTCTGATCCAATAGATTTGGTATTCTGTAAACTTCTTGTACATTTATAGACATGTCTTCATTTAGGCTAGGAAAATTTTCTCCTATGATTTCATTAAATATAGTCTCTGCTATTTTGGAGCTACATAGCTCCTTCTTTAATTACTATTACTCTTATGTTTGTTTTTTTTTCATAGTGTCCCGGATTTCCTGGATGATTTGTGTTAGAAATTTTTAGATTTAACATTTTCATTCACTGATGAATCTATTTCCTATATGGTGTCTTCAATGCCTGAGATTATCTCTTCCATCTCTTGTATTCTGTTGATGATGCTTGTATCTTTAGTTACTTTCATTTTCCCAGATTTTTCATTTCCAGGATTCCCTCCATTTCTATCTCCTTTATTGCTTCTATTTATTTCTATTTTCAGGTCCTTAACAGTTTCTTCATCTGTTTGCTCATTTTTTTCTTTTACTTGTTCTTGGCTTCATTTTTCAGGCTTCCATTTTTTTTCTTCGTCTTTTCCTCGATTGCTTTAAAGGATTTGCTGATATCCTCTTTAAGGACCTCTGTCCTCTTCATATTAAGGGCATTTTCTTATGCTTCAGCTGTTTTGGATTGTTTAGGTATTGGTGTTGTATGATAGCTGGGCTTTAATGAGTCATATTGCCTTTTCCACTATGGATTGCATTCTTGCACAGAACCTTTATCCAGCGACTGATGAAAGCAAAGGCAGATACCCCACAGATAAATACTGAACTGAACTCCTGGGATCCAGTGTCAGAAAGGGAGAACTGATGGACAAAGGAGTTAAGACTGGGCTGATTTAACCCCCGAAACAGTTGACCTGAAGAAGCAGGAGCTCTTGGACCCAAGGTTGATGGCTGTGTGGAAAGCATAGGACTGACCCAGACCTCCTGAATGTGGGTGTCAGTGAGGAGGCCTAGGTAATCTATGGGGCCTTGAGTAGTATTTATCCCTGGCCTGCAAACACACTTTGAGTGCCCCTGCCACGATGTGGGATGCTCTCTCAGCCTGGACTCTTGAAGGAAGGCCTAGATCCTACCGTGGATGATATGACAGTCTCTGGAGGGCCTCACCCTCCCTGGTGATTGGAGTGGAGATTAGGTGGGGGACTGGAGGAGTCTGGGAGGGATGGGGAGGAGGGGAGGGAGAGGGAGCTGTGATTGAAATGTGAAACAAGCTTGTTTCTAACTTAAATTTTAAAAAGAAGAAGAAGAAGAAGAAGAAGAAGAAGAAGAAGAAGAAGAAGAAGAAGAAGAAGAAGAAGAAGAAGAAGAAGAAGAAGAAGAAGAAGAAGAAGAAGAAGAAGAAAAAGAAAAACAGAAGCTCATTTCTATGTTCCTGGTCTGTGACTGAATTTTTTTTCTTTTTTTTTTTTTTTTTTTTTTTTCGTTTTTAAGACAGGGTTTCTATGTGGCTTTGGTGGCTGTCCTGGAACTAGCTCTTGTAGACCAGGCTGGTCTCAAACTCACAGAGATTCGCCTGCCTATGCCTCCCAAGTGCTGGGATTAAAGGTGAGTGCCACCAGTGCCCCGCATTTGAGACCATGTTGCTAAGGTTTCCACTGACAATTCTCCTCACTTAGAACATCTGTAGTTTCCTCACACACAAATCTGTCAAAGAATGACAGCTGGATTATTTAAATTATTAAAGGTTGTTTGGTTGCTTTGGGTTTGTTTTTTGCATTCAGCAGGGTATTTGCCTTACAAACAAATATTCCTTAAAAAGTGGCTGTACTTTTCTCCCTTATCATATACTCGCTTAACCTTTTTTTTTACATAAAATAGGTATAACTTTATACTTTGATTTATTTATGCTTTTCCTGTCTTTGAAGTTTCTAACTTTGCTTCTTTCTTTTTATTTATTTATTTTTGTACTCCCTCCAGTGCACTCTTTTGGTGATCACCTTTTTTGTGCCTTCTCATCTTCTCCTAAATCCAAGCACTGGGCCTAAAGATTTAGCTCGGTGGATAAGATCATCTGCTGCTCTTTCTAAGGAAAAGAATTTGATGTCCAGCATTTACATCAGACGGCATTTGAGTGTCTGTAAATTCAGCTCCAATTATCTGATATCCTCTGCAACACCCTCACATACCCATTCAGGTAAACACACACACACACACACACACACACACATACCTCACTAGCCTTCTCCATGAAGAGGTCTCTGGATTTAAGGCATTCATTAAGTAAAGCCAATAATTTTATGAATCCTAAAGTCAAGATTTTTAATCTTTGTAAATGTCAGGAAGCTATATGGCTTTTTCAGAAGTGTTTGCTATCATTACCTATATTCCCTCCTTTATCCTTCCCTCCCATCACCCCCCATCTAATTATCCTAGTTTCTCTTTTATCCCTTTATGCCATCATGCTCCATTCTTTCTTGGAAGTTTCTCTCCTCCATCCTGGTCAATCAGTAGCTTCCTTAACTCTGTCGATATTCTGAATGAAACACAGATGTCTAAAGCTAAAAAGCTCACATCCACACATAAAGAAAACATGTGCATCAGATATTCATACCTGCTTCTCGCACCTCTGTCTCTCTTCTTCTGCGTCTCACCTCCGTGTCTTCATATTCATAAGCAAGAGCTCACATGAACACGAGGATAAGCGGCAGTTATTTTCAAAGCAATAAAAACAATGAGAATGAGATTCTCATGCGGAGATGTATGGCAGAACTTTCACTTATAAACGGGTTGTAAATACCTTTATTTTTTTAAGCCACTGAGTGACTTAATATGACCATTTCATTATAGTAACCTGAGAAGACTCACATATCTGTGAACTGCCATTATACCCTAACTATACTGCCAGTTTCAACATCTTGGATAAATGTATTCACAAGATGCATGGCTAAATGCCCAGATGTTGATATGATTCTGTCAGGGAAAACTGAGAGAGCGCTTCTGGTACTCTCCAACAAAACCATTGAAAACCCCAACTCTCATAACCGGGAAGCATAATTTGTGCTTTCTTAACCTGTCTTGTGTGCAAAAGCATTTCTAGTCATACTTAATCTTCCTGATGTCTCCCATCTCTTCTACTCTACTCCTTTATTCACCTGCTTAAGATTTATAGAATACAGGTCTGCAGAGACGCCCCAGTGTTAAGTTCACAGTGAGAAGCAAGGGAAAGGAGCAATGTGGGAGTGAGCACACAGGCTGGGAAGGAAATGGCAGATTTAAGCCATATATCCTTCCATGCGTATTATCATCCCATCAGGGATCAAAGGGTAACAGGGAAAGCAGCTGAATTTGTCTGAGCTGTGTTTTAGTTTTCAATTCTGTGTGTTTTTTTCTAATTTTTAAAAAGGACGATAAGGAGAAAACACATAATTTGGGTTGGAAGGAATGTTGGGAGGTGTTGGAGGAGTTGTGGAGTATAAAACATGATCAAGAATATCATCTGAAAAAGAAATTTAACAAAAATGAGATAAAAGGACCAACAATGACTACATACCATGTATATTATGCGACTAAAGATATTATCATAGAGTACAGCAATTGGGAAGCGCTCAGATACAGTTTTTAGAATTGATTGAGGTGAAAGAAAAATAGCAAAGCTTACAATTTTGCTATCAAATAGAGATTCTGTCAGCTGGCCATTATTAACACAGGCCTTTAATCCCAATGCTTGTGAGACAGAGGCACATAGATCTCTCTGAGTTTGAGACCAGAGAAACCCTGTCTCAAAAAAAATAGTGATTCTGTCATAAATTATTTTCAAAATAATTACATAAAATAAGTTAGATGGCAATTATAATCGACAATACCTAAAACCTTGTTTGTATACTTTTAGATAAGCTTAAATGTCTGCTTTTAGTAAGTGGTGGAAACCCTAATTTTCAAAAGGTAATTTTCAATTTTTTCCTGAATTGGACATTATTTTTATTATATAATTTTAACTAAAGCAGTTGAGATTTTTTCCAGTCCAATTTTTATACCTCTTACATATACCTTTGATAGTGTTTCATTTCCTGTACTCCAAGAAAGAAAATGCCCTCTTTAATGCTAAATTTCATAACAACCTTACATGCAGGTACTGTAAAAAAGCCATGGCCATGTTTTCATAGTTCGTTCAGAGGAAGAAAATCATCTCATAATTAAAATACACCTTATGTAAGGGGCATTAAAATGCACTTAAGGTTATAGTTGACTTCATTTTACATCATAATGCGTATGATTCCTAGACTTCCATCAATCTTGTTTTATAGTTGTATACTTGAATTAGTTTCTAATGAAATCCTAGAATAACTGTGTAATTCATTGCAATTTTCTTCGATGCACAAGCTATAGCAATTATTCCATCAGGTTTAGAAAACTCCTTACTCATTTAATCCTGATCGAAGGAAGAGAGTATACATTTGAGACCACTCTTTTCTTTTCTAATGCAATTTTGAAACTACAAACAGAGAAGTAAAAGAAAGCAAATAAAAATACATAATAAATATGCATGAATATGTCTTTAAAAATTTATAATATATTTAAGCATACTGCTGGTAGTCAATCTCCACTTTCACATTCTTGAACTTACCAAATCAGGATTTCCTTTGAAGGTTAAAATTCTGACACTGACTTCAGTTCTGAACAAACAATTTCACTATCCATTTATCATTTGCCTTTCCAAGTGTCTACCTATCATTTTTGCCCGGACTTTAGCTCCTTCCACACTCATCTCAAGCAGCACAGTAACCTTAAAGATTTCCCCTTTTACCCTAAGGAAACTGCCTGTTTTCAAAGCCAGATCAGAATCTTCTAATGACTCTAATTTACACTAGAGTTGTACATTTTGGGGGGACCTGGGAAAGCTGGGGTGCTAGCCACGTCCTGGAGTATCTGGCTGTTTCACTTCACTGTCCTGGCTCTGTGGAACCATCAGGTGCCACCTGGACTTAGCAAGATGCTGTTCGAGGTGAATCCAAGTCAGTTCCTGAGGGCTTAAGACACCTGATGCTTTCCCATTACCACAGCATCACATGGACGTATCTGGTAGTCTTGTGCCTTCAGCTCTATTGCCAACAGCTGATAGTCCTGCAACAATAACTGATTAGGAATGGTCACTGGGTCTTCAAATAAAATATCCCAATGGGAGCAAGGAGATATAGATGGTGACACAGCTCCCTTGAGTGAGGCAGAGGAAGAAAACCCAAGGGTCTGAAATTCCTAGATTCCCAGGAATTCAGAGATGGTTGATTTCCAGACAGGCCCAGGCCACCCAGTGAGTTGTCACTTAAAGGGTGGGGCCAAGGGCTCTGAGCAGCATTTTAGGTTCATTTACATATTCTTGTCTGGTTTTTGAATGTATGACTTCACTCCCAAGACCCTAGCTTTGAGGTGGTCCACATTCTTCTATTAATAAGCTGAGGCCCTTGGATAATTTGTTAATTTTGATTTTATTTATGGATCTATTATGCAACAAAGCAATCAATTCTGCCCAATATATATGGCTTTCCTTCTATTAGTTCTATTGGTTGTTACTCATTAGTTCCAGGAACATTTGTTAAATGCCCACTGTAGGGCAGAAATTGAACTAAGATATAGATCTCAGTTGTTACTCTCGGGAAAATGAACTACAAATGTAAATATACTGTGATAAAAATCCAGGCCAGAGGAAGACTAAGTTTTAGCTACTCGAAGAAGATGGGCATCGGCTTTGAACACAAATGAAAAAGGGGTTTTGAATTTACTTTCAAAACCGGGTTATGCAGAACCAAATTCTAAGTAAGTACATACCTGTTAGGAAGGATTTAAATTGAAGTTGCTGCGTCATCCATAACCAGGAAGCATTCTCACAGACTGTCTGAAATTTAAAAGTTCATCATTACCACAATTAAGTTGTAATGTATTTATCCACTGTATTAGTTAAGGTTTTTGATGCTATGATGAAGCACCACAACCAAAGCAGCTTGGGAGGAAAGGACTCATCTGGTTCACTCTTTCACATTGCATCCTAACACTGAAGGAAGTCACTGCAGGAACTTGCAGGGAGGCAGGCGCTGATGAAGAGGTCATGGAGGGGTGCTGCTTACTGGCTGTCTCTATATGGCTTGATCAGCTTGTCTTTTGATAGAATCTAGGGCTATCAGCTCAGGGCTGGCACTGCCTAGAATTTGCCCTAGAACACTCCTGCATTCATCAATAATTAAGAAAATGCCTTACAGTAGGAGCTTTCGAAGGCATTTTCTCAACTGAGACTCCCTTCTCTCCGATGACTCCAGCTTGTGTCAAGTTGACATAAAACTAGAAATGAGGGGATAATGGGGGGTTGGGGGGAGGGCACGGGAGTAGGGGAGGAAAAGGGAGAGGGACCTGGAACTGACTTGTGAAGCAACCTTGTTTCTTATCTAAATTTAAACTGAAAAAAAAAAAACTAGGCAGAGCATCCATGAAGTCCTATGTGGTTTTTCTTTCAAAGTCAGCAAGGCAAACACTTTGAGACAGTAGTGCAATTTACAATAACTATTTTCATAAAGGGTCTGTAATGTTCATTGACAATAATGATTGAAGTTCTAGATTTAGACAGTCATCAAAATGTCATTAGGACTAAAGCTGCCTTATCAGTCTGGCCAGACTGGATCTATTCACCTTATATTCCCTCATCATTCACATTCTCTCAAATAAAGATTAAGCATAATGGGAGCTCTCTATACATATATGATTGTAAAATATTCTTTCCCTATGTCTACTTCAAACACCCTAATCTTGTTTATTAATCTTCTCTCCCTTCAGTTAGAATCATCCATATTTCCTGTTTTCTCCTTCATAACACTTGCTTTTACTATCCCTGTCTAGAGTCTCTTATTCTCCTCTTCTCACCATGGAAAATTTCTACTTTTCTGTCATCCAAGAATACTGCAGGTTACATACTCAAAACTAAAGAGCTGGGAATAACAAATACAAGAGAAGGTAAGATTTTTATATTTCCTGTCTGGGTTTCTTTACTCAGTATTGTGTTTTTCCAATGCTATTCGTTTATCTAGAAAACTTATGATGTCATTCTTCATATCTGAGTAGTATTCTTTGTTTGTCTATACCCCCATTTTCACCTGCAATCTCTCACTTACAAGATACAAATTTGTTTCTCGTTCCCAGATTTTGTGAAAAGCCTGCCAATGAACATGCTGAACAAGTATTCCTGCAGAAAATGATCCAGTCCTTAGGGTGCTGGGTAAGGAGTATTATAGCTAGGTTATATGGTAGTTCTAATATTAGCTTTTTGAGAATTCTCCACACTGATTTCCATAGACAATGCAAAACATGTAATCCCACCAGTAGTGCAAGAAGGATTCTCATTTAATTTGTTTATGCATTTTCTAAGGATATTGAACACTTTTAAAGACATTGTTATTCATGTATATTTTTCTTTTGATAATCCTCTGTTCATAACCATTGTTCATTGTTACTGTGGTCATTTGTTTTCTTGATTCTTTGGTTTTTGAGTTCTATATATAGTGTGAATATTAATTCTGTATCAAACTGACAGTTAGAAAAGAGTTCCTCTTCACTCAACTGATTATTTCCTTTGCTGTGCAGAGACATTTTAATTTTATGAGGTCTCATTTGTCAATTGTTGGTTATAAAATTTGGCCAACAGAATCCAGTATAAAAAGTCATTTCCTATATTCATATCTTGTAGAGTATTCTCTATATTGGATTTGTTTTTCATTTCCACATTATTTCAGTATTTTGAGTTTTACATTCAGGCCCTCAATCATTTGAGATAGATATGGGTTTTCTTAAACCTTTCATATGGAGATGTCCAGATCTCCCAGAACCAATGAACACGTTAACTTTTTTTCCAGTGTATTAGGTCTTCTATTTTGTTCCATTGATCTACAGATCTGTTTTTATTCTATTACCATGCTGTTTCAATTACAACATCTGTAATGTAACTTAAAACTTGCTTTGGTTATGTTTCCAACACTTCTGTTTTTGCATGGGGTCATTTGTGTTCCATATATATTTTATTTGTGAGGTGAGATTTTTTCTATTTCTGTGAGTAATTTCATGGAAATTGTGATTGGGATTACACTAACTATGCAGAATATTTTGGGAAGCATGCTTGATTTAAAAAAAATCAAGCCTCCAGCAAGTATTTAAGAACTCGCCATGAAATTTGAGTGAATCAATGTGAATTTCATTCTGTCAAAACACAACCTGTATTATATGTTGGAAAAATGTTTTGCAAGATTATTACAAAGCAAGCAGCAATGCTATTTAAAATATATTTAAAATCTACACAGGTAAATCATGAGTTAGGGCTCTAAACAGAATGAAATTCTAGTGATATAAACATTTTGGAAATATTTATAAATACTATACTTAGTGAGTGGTGGCTTTTAGATTAGTTTTATCCAATTTTACTTTGTAACTGCAGTCAAGAAAAGCAATGTGAAGTTTGAGGAGAAAACAGAAAAATATATTTCAATTCCATCAAATTGAAGTAAATTGTAGGTTAGAACTTCAGTTATATGCATAAGAGTGTTGAAAGTTAATAAAACTGCAATAGCATATGATCATATTGACTAACCTGACTGAATTTTAGCACCAACTGTCTTTCTTATTAAAAATTAATTTTAATTTCCCAAGGAGGCATCCTGTGTTTCAGAAGACAGTACTAATGGGAAATAAACCATACCCAAGTAACATTAGTGATTATTTGACACTACATATGGGGACATTTCTTTCCCTGTTTAATTTTTAGAAATTTAGAAGAAATATTTTTGCATATTAAATCAATGGTCATTATGGTAATTAAATGAAGTAAGAATGTTATTTTACTTAGCTGTTGCTACAAGGAATTACAACCATTCTTCAAATTGGAGATAGCTATAGGCATTTGGAACTTAAACTATTAAAATACAGGTAGTAATACAGTCAATAATGCCCCTTTGCATTAACACTGGGCAGACTAGTGATTGAAATATGGCTTCAAATAAAGGCAGTATTAAACCTCTCGGTCTACTAAGTCTTTTTTTTAAGGTCTCATCCTTTAAATAACAGTTAAACATAGAGAATGAAAAGGAGAGAATACTAGAGCTTACCATCAGTATGTAACTACTACAGGAATATAAAACAAGATTTTTTATTAAGAAATTAAAAAAATTGAATCTACAAAATAGTCAAATAATGTTGCTTTACATTGCAACTTTTTACTATTATCTGGATTCAATATTTGTCATATGTTGTTGTTGTGCTATTTGAAATTATCTATTTACAAATGACAATGTATGATTCACAGTTCTCATTATCTAATTCAATTATACCATATACTGAACATCAACAAATATGCTTATGATACTTTGTTATGCTGCGCTCATGATGACATACCTTTGTCTTCAGTATAGACATTAAACTACCAAAGTACGTTATCTTAAGGATGTTTCGTTTTTAATCTCCTCACATTGATTCATTAAATAGGCATTATTTATGCACTCTGGGTTAAAATACATAGCTACACATTCTTCACCTCACTGTGATTACTTACTGCTCCATCAGTAATTGTTTCAAGTAACTCTTGGCAGTTTAACTCCCAGATTTGTCTGGCCTAACAAACTGCACAACATATGACACCAATTCAAAAAATTCTTTGTTAACAATATAGTAAATCTTATTATAACCTTACTGGAGCATCTAATACATTAACTAAAAATATACCCGCAGTGAATTGGTAAGAAGCTTGTTAGAATATTACAGAGTGCACGTCTATGATTACAAAAAAAAAAGATCACCTGGTACCTTTTCTATTTTCCTATTTGTATCACCGTATTTGTAGTTATTTTTCTTTTTCCATTTGTTAAATTTGAATTAGGTAAGAAAATGAGATTTGATATATTCTGGTCGTGAAACCTTTGTCATACACTGTGCAGAAGTCTTATAGATGTCTGCTTACCTTTCCATGTTGATAGTGTCCCCTCAAAATTTCTTCACTAAGCAACGCATACCTTTGGCTTGGTTATGGGAGTCCATACACATGTTCTAATTCACAAAGGGATGCCAACTTGATGGCTTCGGCTATTTCTTTATGTTTTCCTCCTACCATTCTAGCTATAGTATTTTTTTCCTTCTCTGCCTTTCATTCATTTCAAGTCAACTATTACATGCTGTATTATAAGATGTATAAAATCATGTTCGTCTGTATAAAATCTCCCTACTTATCAAGTGTTTCTGAATCTTATGTTCCATTGGTCTGTGTGTTTGTATTTGTTGACGTTGGATAGAATTAGCAAGACTTTAAGTTTAAAGTCAACGTTAGAGTACAGGAGTATAAAAAGCCTGTAATTCTTCTTTTCTGATTTTCTTGACTATTACATGCATGTCTCAGTTCACAATGATGTATAATTCTGATATTAATTTCAGAAAACTGATTCTGACTGCAAATATAAAATGATTTTGAAAAATAACAATAAAATGTTATTTCTCCAGCCTATAGAGAGTTTATTGTCTATTTCACTTTACACAATTTTTCATAGGAATAGTTACTGTTTATAATATGAATATTTTTATATTACTTCAAAAGACATACTTCTAAATATTTCACTATTTATGGGTCTGGAGAGATGGCTAAGCAGTTAAGAGCCCTCGCTGCTCTTGTTTTCATGATGTTATAGTGGTTATTTTTGAAACTTAAATAGTTAAAACATACATACAGATTTAGATTTATGCATAGACTACTGTTGAGACTTTGGTCTACAAATTTTTTGTGAAATAATCTATGCACTATAAAAAATGCCAACATGCGCTAGCTGAAAATGATCATTTTGAGCAAAATTAGAAAACATACTGCAAACTGGTATATAATATTTGCAAGGGATTTTGCTGTGGAATATTTGTTTAATGAGGCAAAGATATGTTGCATTGTTTATCCTGCATTTGTTTAACTATGTACAGATGTGTTGCTTTCATATTAATTAAATATAATTAACCTGAGCTCAGAAAGTTGGGGTTAGCAAACACTTGACAGGAAGTAGCAGTGAGTTTTTAAGTTGGGGTGATGAGGAAAGAGACAGGTTTACTGGGGTGCCAGCAAAGAAAGTTAGCCAGTTGCTACTCTAACTCTCTGAGGTTGCAAGTTTTTACCCTAGATCTTGAATCTCAAGTTTGATAGAACAATAGAGATTTAGTTAAAGCTACTTTTAGTGACAACAACAGAGCCATTGTCTGGGGGATGAGAATTCCACCATGGTAAGGCATGAGAAGTTGGCCACTAGTGTTTTAAAACACAACCACTGTGAAAAAGGCTGTTTAAAACATCAGCATATGCCTCATAAAACACTTAAATAAAGCAACATAAGAATTGCCAATACTGAGAATAAACAAATAACACAGTAATTGAACAAATGATTGAAATAAAATTTCCCAAAGTGATGTTTTATTAAATAGGGAATATTAAATTTCATTAGCATATATATATATATATATATACAAAACATGAAAATACTACAAATATTAGTTTTGGATTAGAATATCTAAAATACCGTATCCAGTGCTAACTAGAAAATGGAACAGTCTCTGGTGGAATACTGAAATACTAGATATCACTAAAGGAAACAGATGGGCAGTTTCTTATATACCTGTCTGTAATGTCCATATGACCAACTATGCCACCCCAAGACATTTACCCATGAGGCCTTGAGGACAATATATATCATAGAAACAAATTTTAATTGAATATAAATCTTTCAAATATAATTCACTGAGAATTCAGAAGCATTTGGATACTTTTCTTTCTTGAATGGGTGACATTAAGATTTTAAGTTCTATCTTATCAGAATTTAAATTCATGAGTCATAGTTTCTGGACACATTGTATACAAGTACTCATCCAGATATGCTAATACAACAAATTGGGTCTTCTTATTTATCTCTCGTCTTGTCTAATAGGATGAAGTTCTCTTACACAATATTAACAGGAAATACAGAGAGACCCTGGAAACAGTATTTTCAAATTAAAATGCACATTTTAAGAATTTGCTTTGGAAACTTTTCAGTGATCCACAAATCCCTCTGACTTGAAAACATAGAACACATTACTGATTTGGATATGAAGTCGTCTTCAGAGTTATGGTAATGTTACATTTATTGCAGGGGAAGAGTCAATTATCTCCCAAATTATTTAATGTTATAATGAAAATAAATTTTATCAGGGTCAAAAATATCTACCAATTCAGATAACAATACACAAGCAATTTGGAACACACAAATACTTCTGAAAGCTTACCCAAGCTACCATATGAAGTCCAGTTCACAGAAGTTTCCCCAGTTTCTGACCTATTCTATACCATGTGAATCAGCTGCCCACTGAACCCTATTTGGTAACGATTAGTCTTCCTATGAAATTTGCAAAGAATGTGCAAACCCTCCATCCCAAATAAACACTTGTCCTAAGTCATAGGAGAAGGTCACCCTGGATTAACTGAACAAAAGGCAGACACAAATCACATTAATCAAGAGAGAGTTATGTGCGCAACATCTACTTGTAAATGAAAAAAAAGATCTACATAGTCTTCTTCCTTGAGGTACACAAATGTAGAGAAAAAAGTGGGTAGATGTGACAAAATGTATTGTACTCCAAAATGAAAATAGCTATATGATTTGATAAAGGATAACCATTATTTATCAGATTCCTCACTTGTAAATATCTTATAAAATAGAATACTGAGCAGATGTTAAGCTACAGAAATATCTGCCAACAACTTCGCATGTCATTTCGCAATAAAACCCATTTGCTTCATATCCCCAAATATTTTCTGAAAGTGAAAACAAAACCCAAAAATATGAAAATAGTCTATGTTCCCAACAAAAGTCTGAATGACATCTTATTCTCAGCCTTCATTTACATGTCTAAAGTAGAGACTTTTGAATGAGAGAATAAAATAAGTATTTAAAATAAAAGACTATAGAAGTAAAATCTGAAAGATAGAATTTAATACAGGAATGGATTTTAGGATGGCTTTTATCATTTCTATCTGGTGTTATACATATATTTCCATTATTTCCTTGAGTTGGAATGTGAAATATTTGCCCCAAGTAAAAAAGACAGAACATGCTACTGTCCCTCGTTTTTCTGACTGGATTAAAAACCTTTTAGTTTTCATATTTCTACAATGCTTTATTGTACCCATGGTTAGTGTGATTAGATAATCAAGCTGTGGTGATTTGTTTGACAATGCCCCATCCAATAAACTCATTTATTTGAATGTTTTATCTCTAGTAGGTGGATTAGGGAAGGATTGTTGTGGAAGGATTAGGAGGTATGGCATTATTGAAGGAAGGGTATTATTGGGATGGGTTTTGAGGTTTCAAAAACCCCAAGCCATCGTTAGTTATCTCTCTCTGCCTCACATCTGTGCATCAGAATGTCAGCTCTCAGATATACTGTTCCCGTGTCTTGTCTACCTGCCAGCAGCCATGTTTTCCACTATGATGGCCAAGGACTCTTAACTTCTGGAACCATAAACCTCAATAAACGTTTTATTTAGTAAACATCCATGACCATGGTGTCTCATTTACATTACTCTCATGTGAGAGTTACTAAGATACAAATTATTATGAGGAAAAGACCTTTGTGGCATGAAATTTTCACCAACATAAGCCACCAGTCAGTCAATAAGACTGCACAGAGTTGATCCCTTCTAACAATCATAGAAACTTAGAGGCAGACCCTAGTCATCCTTAGGGACGGGATTCCTAATTCTGGAAAGTTTGTAATTGCAAGCATCACAATTAGATAATCTAGGCCCTAATTTCTCACTCATAGAAACTATGATAAAAATGTGTGTCATGATTTATACTAGAGTTTGGGGATACGTTTTAATAAAGAATCATAAAACTAATGCAGACACAGCTGTGCAATACCTGGAAGAAATCCTAATGGTAGATGTGTGAGTATTAAATCTATTCTCACTACACATGAAGTTTTACTACTGCAAACTGTCAAACAGTTAGAGAGGATAGTGGATGAGGGACAGAGAGACTGTGGAGTTTCAAGAGGAAGCGCCAAAGGAAGACATGGTAGACTGCATGTCAATAAAGGAAGTCTGTGTGTGTATGTTTCAAGTCAATTATAAGCACTGAGGATTTTTGAGTAGTAGTCCATTTTGATAGCTACGTGAATGTCTCCTAGGAGATCAGAAGTCCTAATATGTGTTGAGAGATTATTGGATTAGTCGAAGAAATGATAGGTTTAAGAAATGGATTTGACACATCAATGTAGTTTTGCACATGTGAACATGTGAGGTAGATGAGCTTCCCAATCATTAGGTGGGTGAATCATAGGAGTTATAGGTGCAGGAACAAGGACACAAGGTAAATAAGAAAATACAGAATATTTCTGCACAATCACAATTTATGAAATGACATTTTTTTATTTTTCATGTAAAATTTTACTACATTTTTAACTCTCTTATTTATATTATTATCCTAAATATATCAAAAAGGCAATTTTAGA
This sequence comes from Mesocricetus auratus, assembly GCF_017639785.1. Classification (NCBI taxonomy): domain Eukaryota; kingdom Metazoa; phylum Chordata; class Mammalia; order Rodentia; family Cricetidae; genus Mesocricetus; species Mesocricetus auratus. The sequence goes on along the minus strand of NW_024429204.1, from coordinate 12,314,290 downwards.
AATTATTGTTGATTTCAAAATAGAAAATGCAAAAAATGGGTTTTTTATCATCATAGCCAATATCAACATATCAATAACAAAAAGGAACACTTCAGTAAGTGTGTCTCCATAGATTTACATTGGAAACTACACGTAACAAATATTGCTTTAATCAACAGTTTTTTATCTTAAAAGTTTACACTGGAAAATGGCAGTTTTTCTATTTCCCTGTAGCCTAAAAAGAAAAAGTGTAATTCTGCAAACTTCATTTTATTCGAATATTACGTGGCTAAATGATTTTGCTTTATTGGCCTCATGAGTGACCTGGTATAATATACTTAGAACAATTACGCAGGTGTCTCAATGTACCAGGGACCTGGTATCCTTGGTAACTGCAGGAATATGAAAACTCCCTCCTAGAAAACTAGTTGGTTCAATGTCCAATTTATGCTTAGGGTTAAACAGTAAAGAAGCAATCTCTGGTTTGTGAAAACAAAATCCCCTCCTCATCCTCCAGTTTCTTTAAATGTTATTGACGGATTAGCTTTGGGGAAGTAATTGCTAAGGCTGACCATTATTTTATATTTAGACTGTGGGGATTAAATTGAGATCAAGTAGGTGCAGGAGTAAAATGGTCACAATTAGGCAGCGAAGCTTACATTCATTTTAATTAACTATGTTTTAGACTTTCTATCCTTGAGCGATTTTCAAATAAGTTTCCTGAATGAGCCTCTTATTTAATAACCAAGTGAATCCCTCTCTATTTCCTCCTACTTTGATCTACTCTTCCTTCTTTCAGACATTCAACTGTCATTCCTTACCAAGAGAAATGCTGAGCACATGTCTCTTATAAAGACTCATTTCTGAGACTGAGAACAATGGACTCATGGGTAAAAACGAGAGGTTATTTGATTTTTCAAATAATAGTCTAAGTCTTTGACAGATATGTTTTATATAAGCTTATAATGGTGTTATATATAATAATACACAGCATCATTGTGGGTTGTATACAATCCTAGTAAATTTTGTGCTGGCGTTATAATCGATCATTATAATATCTCACATTTTTTCTCTAATCCTAGAAACAAAAGTAGAGCATTGTAGGGTTCTCTCAGAGACAATACCAGGTTGCCTTCATGTTTAAAGTCATTTAAAAGAACTAAGTTAGCCATACAGCAATATTTCTAAGTAGATTAGAACATGATCAAATGCAACTTTCGACATCGTTTGTAATGAATGGCCGAACATTCGAACATAAATGATTACATCAGATAAGGTATTACTGAGGCACAGCAACTTTTCTCTCACAGAATGACATCCTTAATATCTAAATATATTAATATATAATTATATGTCACTCTATTTACCAACACCTACTGAAAATAAAATTTCTTTGATGATATGTGAGAGCTGCACTAACATATGTACAGAAATATTAGGAGGGCAGTTTGATACTTTGTCAGTTTCGAAAGGCATGGGTTTTCTCCAATGGAGTTAGCTGTATCTCCAACTTGAAAATGTTTGTAGCTGAAAACACATATGCCACTATTGCACCAAAAATTATCTTGTCCTGCCAATCATGAGTTTTAAGCCCCAGATGCCCACATGACTCCCACCAGGACAAGAAAAGCAGGAGAGGAAGGGGTAACCCTTAATAGTAGCTGGATTTTGCTGTGTGCCATGATGAAAGTGTGTGGTGGTGCCTTAATCCATGAGATCTTCACAGCCAGTTCTTGAGTGAAGCCAGTTGTGTGACAGCGGCTTGTGTTACTTAAAGCATGATCTCTAAAATCTTACAGCTGAACAACCATTGAGGGAGATCATGATATTTTATTTGATGCATTATGCTTCTGAAAGACAATTTCCTACCCACAGAATACAACTCCAGTTAAGCTACAGATATGAAAATCTGTCTATCGTCTATCTGTCTATCTATCTGTCATCTATCAACCTATATTTCATCTGTCTATCTATATCTATCTTATATATATTTATATTATATATTGTATATAATGTTATCTTAGTAACTTAGTTAGGGATATATATATATGCATATATAACTATCTTAATATCTTAGTTAGGGATCTATATACATACACACAAACACACACATAGACACACACACACACACACACACACACACATAGTCTTAGTTAGGGTTACTACTGCTGTGAATATACACCATGACCACCCCATCTCTTATCAAGAAAGCATTTAATTGGGCATGGCTCACTTACAGTTTCACAGGTTTCACAGGTTCAGTTTGTTATCATCATGACAGGGAGCATGGCATCAAGCAGACAGCCATGGTGCTGGAGTCGAAAGTGCTACACCTTACAGGTGACACAAAGTGAACTGATGGTCACACGGAAGGAAGCTTGAGCAACGGAGACAACAAAGCCATCCCTCGTAATCACACACTTCCTCCAAGAATGACACACCCACTTACAGTGCCACTCCGTATGGGGGGCCATTTTCTTTCAAACCAACACACACATACACACACACACACACACACACACACACACACCTGTATATACAAATTTATGTATGGCCTTTTCAAATGCCTTTATTCTTTGTCACAGAAACCCTTGCCTCCACCCCCCTCACCCTCCAAACTTAGCCCCACAATACACTAATTATCCCTCTTTCTTTGTTGAGAGAAGACAAAAAGTGTTGGAGTTCAGTGATGACTGCTACAAAATGGTGTGGTAGCCATGACAGAGAATCATCCCAATAAACCTAAATACTTGTGACCACTTAAACAAACCCTCCATAAAATCAAGCTAGTAAATTCAAGTTAGTAGGTATTAAGAGGAAGCTCAGAAATCCCACCCCTCGCTAAAATCCACTGGCAAGCGATGGCTGTCCTGAGAGGAAGAGTCAGTATTGTTCAAGGGTATATTCTCTGGTAGTAGGTACGTTTTCTTCAAGCATATAGACCCCAATAGGTTTTCCAAGCTCCTTCAGTGACAATGGATGTCCCCAGACATGTGACCATACAGATAGTACTAATAGAACTTCTTATAAGAGAGAGAGAAGGAAAGGAAGGCGTATCAAAGATAAACTTGGGAGACAGACAAGGGAATGTTAGAAGAGGTTTACTACAAACTAAAGGGTAGATTTTTGTTTATATTTTATAGAGATAGCATGGTCCATTGGTTATCCAAATATCTATGCGGTGTAAATCAAAAGAAATGTGTCAAAATATGAGTCAATAATCACATAATTGTACATGTAAGTTACAGTGTCTGAACAATATAGTTTAGAAGAATTTAACATTAGAGGTTGGGAAAGAATGTACTGAAGATGTGCCACCCAATGATGACAACCATATAATATGACATTGTTACTATGAACATACAGCAATGTTATCTAAGATTGGGGACTCCCCCAAACCATAATTCATTGCAAATATGTGAGATGCTGTCTTAGCCTGGACACATGGGCGAGGGCCTAGGCCCTGCCCTGGATGATATGACAGATTTTGAAGATTCCCCATGGAGGGCCTCACCCTCCCTGAGGAGGATGGGGTAAGGGGTTGAGGAGTTTAGTGGGGCTGGGGGAGAAGGGGAAGGTGAGAGAGCTGGGGTTGACATGTCAAACAAGCTTGTTTCTAGTTTAAATAAAAAATTTTAAAAAACATCAAAAGAAAATTTAAAAGTTAAAGAATAAATGTGTGGTTTAAAAAGAAATATAATTTAATAAAAATAAAACTTAATAATGTTTGGTATTGCTCTATCCCCAATATACATTTAACTTTATCATTACTAAATAACTAAAACTTTATAATCTATTGTAATTATTAACCGTCAAAGTGAGAGATATTTGATGCAGACATTGAAATCCTTGATGGAATACAACTCTGTTAATGTAGTTATTGAGACGTAGTACCATATGAAGCTGTGAATTTGAAGATGGTCTTATTAAAACTTAAAGAATAGTGCACCCATGCATGCCTGAATTTCCAATGCTCTGGAGGCAAAACATGAAGATGACAGTAGAAAGATACTCTGTATTACATGCTGATTCTGAGGCCATCCTGGAAACTCATCAAGACCTCGTCTTAAAATAAAACATTTTAAAAGCCAGAGGATTTGTCTGTGTCATGGAGTGCTAGTCCAGCATGACCCAGGACTTGGTTCTATACTCAGTACCAGAAATCATATTAAAAGAAAAACCTGCAGAGATCAACAAAATCTTATCTGTTTCTGCTTTTAAGATTATGTGAATTAGAAATTTATTGGGCATTTTTCCTTATATGACTACTAGCCAAAAGCATTTTTAAAAAGCATTTTCACTCTTACTGACCTGAGAATAGGTATCTTTCTTGAACTCTGAATAGTATATTACTTTGTGCTTCAAGTGCCATTTTTACATTACAGAAATTATTCTCTATTATACTAATAGATGCATCATGGGAAATGTTATGCTAAAACCAAGGTTATCTTATATCTATTGAGCATTGAAGAGTTGAGGAAGGTGACAACATGATAAAATATTGTGTATGATTATATATATGTAAGAAAAATTAAGGAAAAAAATTACTCACGAATTTGAAAAAGAGTAATGAAAGATGTATGGGATAGTTTTGCGGAAGAAAAGGTAATAATGATAAAAGTGTATTATAAACTCAGAATATAATGAAATAATTTAAAAACATCTTTAGTATAAAATTATGTAAAGAAAAATTTCTGTGTGTCAGAACTTTCACATAAATTATTTCAAGCTCACAAATATTTAGATAGCAGTGATTAGAAAAAATGAAGACTTAGGTAGTTGCATGAATCAAGACAAAAAAATAAAGCAGAAAAATCTGCTTCCCCTACCTTTCAGATGCCAAATATTTCAGGTAGGAAAATTTTAGCTTTGACAGGTCAGTCTTGCTATCTGCACATTCTTTTTCTAACACTTCATATTATTCATTCTTACAGATTTTCATATGTAAAATACACCTAGTAACTCTGCCTAAATAATGTGCAAGAGAATAGCATAACTATTTTTCAGCAGTGAAGACACAGAATTATTAAAGTTGAGAGTAACATACGTAGCATCCACCTAATGAAACGAAAATCAGTCAAAGCAAGTCTTTGACTCCAAAGCCTTGAAGAACTTTCAACAAATACATAGACTTTTTTCTAAATCAAGTAATATTTTTACATCAAGCATTATGCAAAGTTCTTTGTCTTTTTGTAAACAAAAAAAATTTCCTACTTTCACTAAATTCAGCTTTCATATAGAAGTTAGAAGATAAGTCAACAATCGGAACTTGTTGGATTTTCTTCAATTTTAAGAGAAATAACAATATTTAATTTTTGTGTGCCAAATTGTTTGGTGTCAGTTGTCACAACAGCCAAATAAAGTTAGTGTTAGCTTACTTTAAATGCATATTAAGAGTTGTTACTCATGTTAGCAGAAACATGTAACGGAAAGACATGGAATTCAAGGTATTATGTGGGTTGTAGATGTTAGAATGTTCAACTATATCATCTCAACCTAAGGAACTGATCTTCACAATGGGCCCAGAGAAGATTGTCATCTAAAACTAGTTAACTCTCCCCTGTTCTTAGATAGCATGCCCACAACACTTCCTCCTGTACTCTCTCCATCCTCTCCATCTCTCCAGTTTGTTCAAAACTAGAAAGTTCTACTTATACATTAACAGCAAGAAACAAAAGCAAAAAGAAAAAGGCTACAATTTACTGGGGAATTGATGTTTCAGGGAAAACAACTCTTCTAAAATCTGACATCAGGAAAAGATTCCAGACATTTTCTTATCAGGGTAGACACAATCAAGTATCATTCAAGCCAGTAAGGTTATTCAGGACAAGAAATTTATGTTTAACTGATTCCAAATTGTACATATATATATATATATGGATAATTACACAATATGTCTAATATTCATACATGCTGTTTCATCTTTCTATATTAAATATTATTTGTGGGTAACTTTTTCAATGTGCTTTCTTTTATCTTACAGAAACATACAATTATTTTGTCTGCAGTTGCCCTTCCCTATTGTGTAGCAGTATATCAGTGAGCACTCTTACTTTGTTTTTAATTTAGCTTAGTACCCATTGGACAACTTATACACAACTCTCCTTCCCATGCTGTCCCCACTCCTTATTAACTATTAATTGTTTCTACACCCAACTTCAGTTTAGAAAAATGTATCATTTGTTAATGGGTCATTGAGTGTTTAGCTATGGGCTAGCAATCTCCTACAAATCCATCAAGAAACTTAAGGTGCCTGAACTTTATTGTCCAGTGGAACAATCTGAGACCACTCAAGTACAACACTCATGGGTGACTATATGATAACCCTTTTATGAAACTGTGATATGAGTAGTTAAGGTGAGAAGATCCTCCTCTGGAGTGGATTGCACCTCATCTCTACAGTTCAGATACAAGTAAGTCCAGGAAGAAAACAATGTCCATGCTTGCCTTCATTTATATACATCTGTGTCTGTCCTAAGACCACCTGCTTTGGATTTGCAAGATGGACTGAAGAGTAATGATGCTCTAGTATCCCACCCTTTTGTGGCTGGCAATACCAGAATGGCTAGCAGAGGAATCTTGTGGTATATTAGTTGAAGATGTGTTACATTTGTTTATGCTGTGAAAAATTTGTTTAATGATGGAAAGATGTCTTTTATTCTTTTATGTTGCATTTGTTTAACACTGTGAAGCTGTGTTACTTGGCCTAAAACCCCTGATTTTCTAATAAAAAGCTGAAATGCAAGTAGTTAGGAAGGAGAAAGGATAGAAAAGGCTGACAGGACTCTAGAATGACATCTGAGATAAAAAGATCAAGAAGCAAGAAAAGAAGGTTTGAGACACCCAACCCCACAGGCAGACAGGGAAGAAGAAGGAAGAAAAGATATACAGAAAGAGAGAAAAGTAAAAGCCCAGAAACAGAAGGTGGATGAGTTGATTTAAGAAAAGCTGGGTTGAAACATGTCAAGCTAAGGCCAGGCATTCATAAGGAAGAATAAGTCTCAATGTGAGTATTTATGTGGCAGGTCCCCCCATATTGCCCAAAGAGTTAAAAAAAAATCAAAATCAACCACAGAATCCAGCTTGATCTATTGTAGAGACCAGGTTCTCAGCCTCTCTGGAATGCAGTCAACCAGCGTTGGACTACCCAGTATCTTGTGCTGCAATCTCATTCAATAAATGCTCATTTATAATATATTCTGACATGTAAATATGTATCTGCATACACATTGTATAAAGTCAGTGTCTACACAGACGCCTTTCTAATAAATGTTGTGATGCTAGAAGTGGAAGTAGAGAAAATGAATAGCAAAGATTTCTCCATGGCAGGGGTCTCAACATGTGGGTCACGACCCCTTTTTTGGTTCTAGCTATTATTTCACAGGGGTTGCTTAAGACCACTGGAAAGCACAGATATTTGCATTTCAATCTATACCACTGCCAAAATTACAGTTATGAAGAAGCAAGGAAAATTTATGGTTGGCGATCAGCACACCATGAGGAACTGTATTAAAGTGTCGCAGTGTTAGGATGGTAGGGACCCGCTGTTCTATGGACTCAGAGATGACCAGTTTTGGCTCTTGAAGTCTATTCTTTTCTAGTAAATCACCTCCTGGTGTTATGAGAGCACCAATAACTCATGTTGTGAACTTTTTAAGGACTTTCACAAGATAAATTCAACTGGACTGCCGGTGTTGAGGGGCAAGTAGTTTTGTCACTCTGTCTGTAAAACTTCTAAACATTTCTGGAAAACTAAGGAATAAAATGGTGAAGGCTGCTTGCTTCTGGTATCTCTGAAAAAATGTAATAAGGTGAACAATGAGCTCAGGGAAGGTTTTTCCCAGCTCCAGATATGCATAGATGATCAAAAGTCTTCTAAGTCTGTCCTGAGAGAAACTCTTCTTTCTGGCAGCCACAGGGCTCAAGTTACCTAAAACCAAATGCCATCCTTTAATTGGCTGACTTGAAATATAGTTTGAATTTTCACCTTGAGGGATGTTTGCAAATAGAGTTTGAAAGTCTGGGGTCTGATAACTTGGACAGAAATATGTGAGAGAAACTTGATGTGATTCTCAGATTCTGGGGGTTAACTTTGCCTATAGAAGCAGACTCCCAGCTCTAGTTGAACACATATTCCCACCCTAGCACCTTGGATTTCTCCATTATTACTGAGGCTGCCCTATATTTTCCATTGAAATGAGAATGATTCTTTATGAAGGAAATGTTTAACCAGGCATTGTTGGTGGTGCGGCTGATCAGACATTCTGAATTTAACATTGCAGTTCATATATTCCCAAATGTGGGACCCAAGTATGTCATGAAGAAACAAGTAATAATCATGAAAAAATATGAGTACAATAAATTTTCTCAAATACCTATAATTCTTTCTCCCACTACACTGTCTTCTGTCATGTCCCTAAGACTAGTAGAGTGAGAAAGAATAGACTAGGTCTTGCATACTGTGTAGGCACTAGGTCTCAGAAATAGGTAGCTGTCATATCACTGTCCCTTTCTTGGACAACACTGGAAAACAGTGATGAGGGGTAATATCCATGGTTGGCAGTAAACCAAACAATTACATTTTTCAGATTTTTTTTTCTTGAGAGTGAAATAGCCAGGTATGTGATTGCATACTGAATTATCGGTTACAACCAATGGTTTGCCTGGATTATCAGAACCTTGGAATATGCATCAGTGGAGGTTGTTGATAAAAATTACTACAAAGACAAATGTGGAGAGGCATGCCCAAGTGAATAAAAGTGCAAATGCATTCATGTCCTGTGTAAATGCTCACCAAAAGATGGCCTCAGTTGAGCAGGAATGTCATAGTACATCCTAATTAATTTGGATGAAATGAGTCTTTTGCTTCCATCAACCCCAATCAACTTAAACATATTCCATGTTTGTTTGTGCAGTTTTGTTTGGTAATGTCTTCATTTCATTGGTTTTCTTTATAGTTTCTTTGTCTGTTTTGATTTTTGTATTTTCTGTTGCTTTCCTATTCTGAGAAAGAGAGGAAGCAAGCAGTTTCGTAAGGAGGAAGGAGTGGGGAGAGTGAGAAGAGTGAAGGGTATGATCAAAACACATTCTGTGACATTTTTTAAATAAAAATTAAGCAAAAAGTGAGTCACACCCAGAGCAGTTAAATACCTTTGTGTTGCCGGGCGGTGGTGACGCACGCCTTTAATCCCAGCACTCGGGAGGCAGAGGCAGGCGGATCTCTGTGAGTTCGAGGCTGGGCTGAACCGATAGCCTCCGAAACAATACAGAGAAACCCTGTCTCGAAAAACCAAAAAAAAAATACCTTTGTGTTAAGTGCTGATGTGGTTACCTACCACTATGGGTCTCCTCCCATCGGAGTCCCCATTATTCAATACGGCAGGGTTTTTTAAATGTGGTAGTAAAGCAACCTCTACTTCGTTACAGCACTGGACTTTATCCCAGGTGATGAAGTTCGTGTTTGCTCTTTGACCAATGTGGAAACCCATTTCACAATCGCATCTTGAAGAGGTAGTCAATGCCAACCTTACTGATTTAAGTTGGTTGAAAGCTGATCTTGAAAGAAGTGCTTAGATCTGTGTAGTGTGGGAGTGGTGACAAAATGAATGGTCAAATCAGTCCATCAGAGTTAGATCCCAGGGACCCAGTGTGATGGGATGGAAACAGCTGGGAGCCACAAGGTTTCTATTCACTCTGGGAGAATCATCTAACAAACATGAGAGCCATATCTCGTATTTGTTTCCTTCTACGTAAGAAGGAAACAAAATGTGCAACCATTTATAACACCAGTTGAGACTCCATCTCAGGCCACTGGATTCTTCTCAACCCATCATCTCTCTAATTGAAATTGAGTGTCATTCTGTATCAGTCAGATATCACAGTGAGAGATTGATGTCGGGAACTGTCAAAAGTTTTCCATTATCCATTAAGCACTTTTTAAACCATGTGTGCAGAAAGGATATAGTAGGGAACCTACTAAACAGCCACCATAGATGGACTGCAACCATGTTTTACACAGCTTCTGATATTAGCAGGACTTCAGCCTTTTTAACAAAATTATCAAACAATGACTATACTGATATCTTCTATGGAGGCTCTAAGGTTAAAATATCAGAAACCTAGCAAAATCTGCAAATTTTAAAGAACTTTTTATTCAAATGAAGAAATTGGGTATTTTTCTTACTCAATAATGAAGTGTCTTAACAGTCAAAGACTGTCTCTCTTTACATTTTTTTTCAAGACAGGGTTTCTCTGTGTAGCTTTGGAGCCTGTCCTGGAACTCACTCTGTAGACCAGTCTGACCTCGAACTCACAGAGATCCGCCTGCCTCTGCCTCCCAAGTGCTGGGATCAAAGGCATGTACCACCAACGCCCAGTTCTCTTTATATTTTTAACAAACAGTTGTCAGTTTCCTCAATAATGCTGACTCTTCTATCGGTTACGCTTGGCATTCTGTATTCAGGTCGTGCCTTTGTCTGTAAGGAGAATTACTGGATTCTGTTGTCCATCAATGTGAAGTGTACGTGGTAGTACTTTTATCTTTTGGGGGCAAGTGTCTGTGACATATCTCTTGACAGTTATTTGAATACAGCTCACTCATGTCAAGTTTCTTATTCTACCTTGGCTAGAAAATCATTTGCAGGAGGCAGATGGAGGTGGTGGAATCATCCCTTTTGGTTGCTCACACTATAATTATTTCAGTGGCTGAGAAAATATAACAGTGTGTTGCAGGTTAAGCACTGTGTGATAGTCATCACATTTGATCAATGTCTTAAAGCTCCGCTGCTGATAGAAAGGATGAAAAGCAATTACAGAGCATTACGAGGGTGTGCCTGCTCAGGGTTCATCATGCTTTTCATTACTATATCCCTCTTCTTGTAATAGAGATGCTTTCTCACACTCAGACCTAACTATTCTGTTTTATTTGTGTGCTATAAATCTTGCTCTTTTTAATTAAACCTATTAATAAAGTACCTATGCTATGGAGTGTGCTGCATGTTGTAAATAGATTATATTTATACTTGACTTAACATAAACAGCTTATCGGAAGTACTTTTCTTTTTGGATCATGCTTGCAAAGATGTTGGCCTGTATCTAAAAACAAAAACAACAACAAAAGAAGAATTTTGTATGAATTTATGCTATGTCTCTATTCTTAAAATCATTATTTTTGATAAACATTTACAAGACATCATGATAAGCTTATTTGTATAATTCATGTTGTATACAACTAAAGGTTAACCTCTCCTTCATTTGAAAAGAATTAGGCAAAATGTCTTTAATGTTATACATTAGTGACTAAAAATATTTCTTATTTCATAAAAGTAACCCTTCAAAATGGATTTGTTCAAAGTTCAGAAAAATAAGCATATATAATGTGTAATTTCTTCATTAACTCTCGCTTATCCAGGAAATCTCTGTTGCTAATATTTGAAATAGTTTATTTTTACCAAAAATACTATATTAATCCAAAGATAAATATAGCATTGACTTTCAAAGCTTTGTATTCGATCTGTCTTTCATGTCATGGATATATATGACAAACTTGGCTATAATTCATTTCACGTGTGTGTGAGATTCTTAAAACTAAAGGAAAAAATAAAGAAGGGAGAGGAAAATGGACAACACACCCGAAACACATAAAACCTTTCGTTACTGAAGCTCATGGATGGAAATAGCTAATGCAAATAGGGCCTTATGTCCTCCTTATCACGCAAGGCAGCTATCCGTCTGGTGTCTGACTTGTCTCTGTTTCTTCTCATCCCATACAACTCCAATCAATGGCAGTCTCCTCCAACGCTTACAAAAAAGTTCAAAAGTCTGGCAAAATAAAGTAATGCCTCCTATTACATCTCAACACTATCAAGCCTCCATTCATCATTTTGTTCTCATGACCACAACAAATGACAAGCCCTGTTTATTTTCATGGAAAAGTAGAGTGAACCTCTTCAGAAAACAGAGCATGCCATGCAACAATAAAGCTATCGAATATGCTTAGCTTTATGGAAAGGCAAAAATAAATGTGTACACACATATTGACGTAATGTTACACAGAGTTCACAAATTTGTTGTGTATAAGGTTTTACACTAATCTTTAAGCTTTTTCTAGAATTGTCCTTTTCAAGTTTGTTCTTTTATTATGTGAAAATCTAGCAGAACAAATCACAAAATCACACTGGGAAAGAAAAGAGTCAATCAATAGAAAATGATTTCTTCAAGATTATTGTTGAGAGTTCTACTAGAGAACAATTGCCATCAGAAGCATAAGATGCTATCCTGCCTGTGAAAGACAAGAATCTATTCAAAACATTAAAATGCATTTTAACTTTATGTAATGAAGATGTCTTCTAAAATTCTCAATTTTCCCAAACAAGAACACAGTCAATCTTCTTAGGTAACTGACTTGCCAATTCAGGCGAGGATTTGTAAATGCATGAAAATCTTAGCATTAACTCAAACATGTTTATGGTTTGTGAATATTTAATTTCCTGTAGTTTTCATAAATATGGGACATATTTTGGTTAACAGATATTCATAAGCTGTGTCTTTCAATACCAAATCAAATAAATCAAATATAAGAATTTCTTAGTTGCTGTCATTCTTATAACAGGTAAGACTGAGAAAACCAATACCCAAAAAGGAGAAATCAGTGACATAATAATACAATGTTCTCAAAGCTGACACACATTATAATCACTGCTGTGAACAAGTGCATACCTATTTTATTAAGTTATACTGATTATCAGAATATATTATTAATGTATATATTTTGTGTATACATAAGTCCAAAGAAGCACAATATAGTGAAAATATAATGCTACGTTCCAAAATACCAATTAGTTTCCTTCATGAAAACAAATGAACACCTGAACTGTCATTTTCTGATCATCTATTTTCAGTTAGTATACAAAATACTGTTTCATTATGAAATATTATTCATATGTGTCATTATTTTTTCTTTCTTCATTCTTTCGTTTCTTTGTTTCCTCCTTCCCCAAAACCTCATTTTTCATATAATTTTGATAATAGAGAGCAAACAAAGTATGACCCAACCCTCAGAAAGAGATGATTTTCAATGGGTAAGGTCATAGTTCTAAGAAAGTGGACCCAAGTAGTTGGTGCCCATGTTGATCACATTATGTGATGAGCTTGAATGAAGAAGTGTCAAAGAAAACTGGGAAATTGAAATCAATGGTTTCTTTTGGCAGCAATTGCTCCTAGAGAACACTGAAGAAGCAAAGACAATTAAAAGTAATATAAATGAGTTTGTTAATATACATAAACTTGATAGCTCATTTAATGGTCTAATAAAGATGTGAACATGAAATGTTACAGGTAAGAAACCTGGAAGTCAAACAAGGCAGAAATTTTCATAGTAACCATTGTGAGAGCCAGTGACATTTTTCTCCCACAATGCAGTCGTATTGCTAAGAGCTTTATTGAGGTGAAAATGGCCAATAAACATTTTATATATTTAACAGACATAATATGTTTTAGAAATACATATACATGTACATATGCATATACTGTAACCTAGTATATCTCTCAGTTCAAACTCCTCTCTGTTTTGCTCTGTGAGAACACTTAAAATTTAATCTCTAAGTAAGTTTGAACACACTTTGCACCATTACCAATTATAGTCACACAGCTATTCTCTGAAAGGCTAGAACTCAACTATCTTATTTATATAGAGAGTGAATAATAATTGACCTACACTCTTCATTTTCCATCCCCCAGGCCCTGGAAAGTACCATTCCACACTCTGATTATTTTAGATTAAAAAAAAGAAAGTAAAATCATGATATTCTGGCATCTCTCCAAATAGAAATAGCCACGCGATATTTAAAATGATAATCACAGAGATGCAAATTTAAACTCCTATGATATTTTTTTCCATACTAGCCAGGAGGGCTGTTAAAAAGAGGGAAAATCTGTTGAGTAGCTGCATTTCCACTGATGGTGGAAATGTGAATTGGAGCTGTTACTACAGAATTAATCAGGAGACTTTAAAAAACACACATTCTTTCCTAAAACTGTTCTTTAGGGTTCTGAGACAGGACCAGAATCAAGTCCCAATAAGACCAGGTTTTCAGCACAGAGAGATTTATTTGCCCCAGAGGAACAAAAGGCAGGGAACAAGAAACAAATACAGGAGACAGAGGACAAGGGACATGGGGAAGGAATGAAAGGTAAGGGATATTTGCTCCAGGGACAAAGGACCAGCTCTGGACAGACAGGATACAGTTGAGGTCCTTAGGCAAATGGCAGATTATAAAGTGACAAGAGGAAAAAAGATGAGGGGAGGTGTTTCATTTGGGTTTGTTTTGTAACTTAGGTGAACCAAAGGGGGCTTTGGATTGATAGACTTCAGTGCTTTGATGACTGAACCTTGGTGGTCAACCTCCAGAGGAGGAAATAGCCAAATAAGGTTATAGACCTTGGTGGCCTCTTTAGGAATGCTATCTGTGGTTTGTGGGGAGAGGGAAGGTGGAAAGACAAGGCCTGTCAATGTCATATTTGCCTTCAAGAATCCTTCTCTGGAGAACAGGTTAATCCAGGAAATTTATATTCTAGTTGATTTCTATTGCAGAAAATTAGTTAAATTGCACTGTGGTTTGTTCATTTATTGCCACTATTTTCAATTGTGACGATTTTTGAAGCTCCTTCAACATTGCCTTGTACCCTCTTTTCTTATTTATTATTCTCTCATTCAAAATGCATTCTGACTGCAGCCTCCCATCCCCCCACCCCTCCCAGCACCCCTATATGTCCCTTCTTGATGACAGAGCCACTTCCCCTCCCTTTTTCCTTCAGAAAACAAGAGGCCATCCAGGGAAACCAAACACAGAATAATAAATTACAATAAGACTAGGTACAAACCCTCATATCAAGTGGAGACCAGGCAATCCAGTAGAAAAAAAAAAAAAAAGAATTCCAGAATCAGGCAAAAGAGTCAGAGACACCTCCATTCCTCACTGTTAAGAGTCCCAGGAAAACCTACCATTTTAAGAGAAACATTTATCTTGGCTAAGTTTGAGAGCACATTCCATTTGCTTCTGGGAAGTCGGAGCTGTGGGTGTGGCTCAAAGCTGTAACTACTGGAGGGTAAGCCTGCTTGTTAGAGCCCCTGGAAGAGGAGTCAGCGAACACCCTTGCCTCCCTCTGGTGCTATAAGAACTAGTAAGAGACTTACATATTGGAGACTTATAAATGAGAAGGGAATGTAAGGGGAGAGGAGGGGAGGGGACAGGAAGGGAGGGGACTGGAAGGAAGGGGAAGGGAGGGAACGGGACGGGACCAGACGGGAGGGGAAGGGAATTCTGACAGTGTTTGGTATCTCCATCCATAGGGTTGCCATACTTCTTCGTGTGGCAGGCACCAAGGGCACCATCAATCCTGTATATTGCTGGGGAAGAATCTCAGACTCCCTTGACCAACAATTTGAAAGGACTTTTGTGAGCCTGTCTTTGTGTTTCTGGTAAATAGCTCATTGTCACCCTGAGTGATGCATCCTTAGTGTGTGTATGTGTGTGTGTGTGTATGTGTGAGAGAGAGAGAGAGACAGAGAGACAGAGAGACAGATACAGAGACAGAGAGACAGAGATAAAGAGAGACAGACAAGGAGAGAGAGTGATTCTAAGTAAACATAAAATACGGTTTTCTTTAGCGTTTTCACAGATGTTTGGTGTTATTTATACATCCTCTCCTTCTGAGAACAGCTTGATGTTAGGGTTGTCTTAGGGTTCCTACTGCTGTGAAAAGTCACCATGGGCACAGCAGCTATAGGTGGCAACTTTACAATTTCAGAGGTTCAGTCCATTACCACTATGGCAGGAAGCACGGCAGCGTGCAGGTGGACTTGAGGCTGGAGGTGTAGATAAGAGTCCTCCATCTTGCAGCAACAGGAAGTCAAATGAGATGCTAAGCCGTGCCCTGAGCACAGAAAATCCCAAAGCCCATCCCCACAGTGACACACTTCCTCCCACAAAGCTCTACCCACTCCTGCAAAGACACTCCTAATAGTGCCACTCTCCGAAGAGATTATCAATTATTCAACTATAATTTTCATGGTCAATTCTCCACATTGTTGTAGAAGATAGCAAAGTCATTTAAATCTTTTCGTACTTTCAAATTTTATCTAGGCTAACCTGACAGAAGGTTCTGATTTGAATTCAGTAGATCTAATCAAATAGCTTGTATTTATTTTCATGTATATTTTCTCTATTCTTTTGATAAGTTCTCTTTATAATACTGTGTCTATCAAAGTAGTTCCCATAATTACTTAAATATGATCATGAAAACTCTGCCCACTCAACTACAATCTTCTCTCTCTACATATAGCCACTGCATTTCTCAAATATGCATCTGTGTTTATATTTTTCCGCTCTTTTTTATCTCATGTCAGATTACATTCTTGAATGTTTTGTATGAACATAGTTTAAGTGAAATAATCATACCCGTTCTGTCAATTTTTCATATAACAGGGTAAGTAGATGTCATTCTATTAAGGCTACCAAGAAAAAAATCCTAGAAAAAAACAATGATTATTAGTTGTCTAAAATCTCCAGAATGAGAAAAGGGAATGAATACTAAGTATCACAGTTGTCCGGAATGACCCAGAGTAATTGCTTCAGATTTAGTCTTCCTCATATATATTCCAGTCTGAGTACTGCATGCCACCCTAAAAATCATCCAGACACAGTCTCTAAGACACTTTTTTCTCTTTTGGTATTTTTGAGATAGAGTTTCTCTGTGTAGAATTGGCTGTTGTAGACTAAGCTGGCCTGCAACTCTCAGAGATCTGTCTGCCTCTGCCTCCCAACTGCTGGGATTAAAGTATTGAACCACAACTGCCTGGAACAATTTTTTTAAATTAGAGATTAACACAGATTCACTATGGAAATACACCTACATGTTAAATTTTGGGTATGTTTAAACAGTATGAGACAAAGAGGACACTTTGTTAGTAAAAAGAGGAGAAATACATTCAAGTTCCTTATACACATTTAATCTCATAGGCCCAATAGAGCACTTCATGGAAATTCTTTAGCTAAGCCATATTTCCTGGGAACAAATGTATTCCTTGTATTACAGAACTCTTAAAATGTAAAGGTAAACCCTGCTCTAGGAATTGGTGCTTTCACACAAGGTCAGTAAACAGGTAGTTCATTTGGAAGGTGAGCACCATTTTTTGAGAGGATTTTACAAAGTTCTTGAAACCGTATTTAAGCACACGGGTATGAATTCTGGGTTATTTCATTCAGAAGTTAGCTTTTATTGTCTGATTTTCTCTTAAAGTGGCAAAAATGAAGGACATGGTTCTTATTATTATTTTATTGCCTAATTCAGTATTATAATTTGCCAAACTGAAATAGTAGTCTTCAACAAAGTGAAAGGCAGAAGCATCTGAAAAATGTTTTCTTCCATTTTCATAAGACAAATGCCATTTCACTTCATAAACTATCCTAAACTATCCTAGGATCTTGTCATGCAGAATGCTTACATATTTCTCGTAGTCTTCAGTCCACTCTAAAATAGTTCTCTCTTAACAAGTACATCTTATTTAATCATCTATGAGTTAAGTGTTTTCATATGAATCAATCAGAACTCAAATAGGGTTCTGAGTAGTACTGCCCATTGTAATGCCTGACACATTGTTCTTTCTAAAATATATAAATATCAGTAAAGAAGCAAAGGAAAACAGCACAGTTGCTTTGAAATCTTATCTGTGTAACTGTTCATCTCTCCTATTGACAACATTTCTTAATGATGTATCGAGGCATTTTACCAGTACAATAAATGTGTAGAATGTTTAGTTTGTGTCTTATTATTTAGTACATTCTAATAAATGCATAAATAGACATTATACCAATCTGGCGGCTTTAAAACTTAGAATGTTGGCTTGTAATTACTTGATTCTCTTGGAATTTCAAAGTTATATTTCTTTTATTAATTATATTTATGTAACTGACAAAGGTAAATGTCGGTAAGGAAGCGGATCAGTGCATAATAAGTAATCTTAGAAGATGCCTTTTCTGCCTAAAACACACGGGATGATATTTTGCACAGAACTCAGGTTTTATTGTAGGTTAGTGCCAAAATTCAGATAGTTTATGGAAGGCATACTAAGAAAAAGAACTCAGAAATAGAGAAATTGCTCGCCAATCAAGTTTGGCTAATATTCTTTCAGCGGATTCAGATTCAGGGCCCGGCACACACATGGTGGCATACAGGTATGAATAACTCCAAGTCCAGGGAAGCTGACACTGTCTTCCAGTCTCCAGAGGCACAAGGCGCACACATAGTGCACAGACATACATGAAGGTGATACACCCCAAATGTTTTAAAGAAATAAGCATAGGTCACAGAAAGATTTGTTTTCATAATAACTAGCTATCAAACTAAATCTAAGTAAAAAAAATAAGATGGAGGTAAGGAATTTATTTGCAGTATTCAAGAATATTGTTAAGGTCACAACATTGATTTTTAAAGGGGATTTTAAAAGTAGGAGAATCAATAAAGTAAGGAAGAGTGGGACGTCTATTTTGGAAAATAGATGAAGTAAGATCTAGTGTCTTCCGTGATTATGTTAAAACAGAGACCATAAGGAGCCCTAGGAGGGAGAGAAGAATTGTGGAATTCAAATGAGAAGATAAAGCAAAGTCACTTTGGTGATTATCTGTGCATAATGTCCTGAGTAGCTTTGAAACTAAGAACACGTTGGCTTCTCAAATATAAAAGACAATGTTAGGTGATCTCAGAGACAGTAATAACTTGATTGTGTCTCTAATTCAGTCAAGAAATACCCAGATGATTTAGCAGTCTAGAATTTTAAAGTCTGAGAAACGTGCAAGCACTTAAGAACCACAAAATTAAACAACCAAAAGGGATAAAAAAAATGTCTGTATAGAGTCAAATAAGCACTCAGCTTTGGCATCATAAAACTCTCACTTAGAACCTTAAGGGAAAACACTGTGTTTTTGTATGTTTATGCTTATTTGAATAGATTAACTGGTCAAAAATGAAATATTAAATTTATTCTCATGTTCATTCTCTCATCTTTATTGTGAAAGCTGCTAACAATCTGAAATGATGAATGTGCATAAAATCATTTCCCAATGTGTCTTTGGTCCTCTCTGAGCCTCCTCATACATTGTTCCCATTCTTGGTAAGATGTCTCCTCCTGTCCTGCACTACTGAGACATTTTGAAGTAGATCCACAAGTGAGACAGAACACGTGACAGGTTTCAGTCTGGGTCAACGTTACCGGTTCGGGTATATGCCAGCACCATTTGTTGAAGATGCTTTCTTTTTTTCCATTGCATAACTATAGCTTCTTTGTCAAAAATCAGGTGTTCATAGATGTGTGGGTCCATATCAGGGTTTTCAGTTCCATGCCATTGGTCTACATGTCTGTTTTTGTGCCAATACCAATCTGTTTTCAGTACTATAGCTCTATAATAGAGTTTGAAGTCAGGGATGGTGATACCTCTGGACGTTCCTTCATTATACAGGGTTGTTTTGGCTATCCTGGGTCTTTTGTTTTTCCATATAAAGTTGAGACTTGTATTTTCATGGTCCTGAAAGATACATAAGAAAATAGGAAGAGCCTAGGTCTTGCCCTGGATGAATGACAGACTCTGGAGATACCCCCAAGGAGAGCCTCACCCTCCCTGGGGAATGATATGGGGATTGGGTGGAGGGCTGGAAGGGGGCTGGTGGAAGGACAAGGGAGGAGGGGTGGGAGAGGGACCTGGGATTGACATGTGAAGCATTCATGTTTCTAATTTAAGTAAAAACATATATTGAGGGAAAAATGGAAAAAAGGGAGAGAGAAAGAAAGTGCTCAACCTCCTTATCCATCAGGGAAATGCAAATTAAAACAACACTGAGATACCATCTTATTAAAATCAAAAACACCAATGACAGTTTATGTTGGAGTGGTTGTGGAGAAGGGAAACATTCATCCACTGCTGGTGGGAGTGCAAACTCATACAGTCACTTTGTAAATCAGTATGGCAGTTCTTCAGGGAAATGGGAATCAGTCTACCACAAGATCCAGCAATTCTACTCTTAGGCATACACCCAAAGGATACACATTCATAGAACAAGGGCATCTGTTCAGCCATGCTCATAGCAGCATTATTTGTAATAGCCAGAACCTAGATGCCCCTTAACTGAAGAATTGATGGAGAAAATGTGGTACATTTATATAATGGAGTACTACACAGTGGAAAACAATGGAATTTTGAAATTCACAGGCAAATGAATGGAACTAGAAGAAACTATCCTGAGTGAGGTAAACTTGTCACAAAAAGACAAACATTGTATGTACTCACTCATATATGGATTTTAGACCTAGGGAAAATGATTAGCAGCCTACAATCCACACTGCCAGAGAAACTAGGAAATAAGGAGGACCCTAAGAGAGTCATACATGGTCCCCTGGAGAAGAGGAAAGGGACAAGATATCCTGACCTAATTGGGAGCATGCGGGGAGGGGAAAGGGAATTAGAAGAAAGAGAAAGGGAGAAGAGGAGGGGAGAGAAGGACATGAGGGAGCAAGAAGGTTGAGTCAGGGGAAGAACAGAGGAGATCAAGAAAAGAGATACCATAATAGAGGGAGCCATTATAGATTTAAAGAGAAATCTGGCACTAGGGAAATGTCCAGAGATATACATGGTTGACCCCAACTAACAATCTAAGAAATAGTCTGAGAGTCTACCTTAAAATCCCTTCTCCAATAATGAGATTGATGACTACCTTATTTGCCATCCTAGAGCCTTCATCCAGTAGCTGATGGAAGCAGAAGCAGACACTCAGAGTTAAACACTGAGCTGAACTCTGGAATGTAGTTACAAAGAGGAAGGAGTGATGAGTAAAAGGGGTCAAGTCCAGGATGGAGAAACCCACAAAAACAGCTGACCTGTGCAAGGGGTTGCTCATGGACTCCAGTCTGATAGGTGGGTAGCCAGCATAGGACTGTTTCAGACACCCTGAATGAGTATATCAGTTTGGAGGTCTGGCTAATCTTTGGGGCCTCTGGTAGTGGATCAGTATTTATCCCTAGTATATGAATGGACTTTGGGAGCCCACTCCATATAAAGGGATACTCTCTCAGCCTAGACACATGGGGGAGGGTCTAGGCCCTGCTGCAAATGATATGGCAAACTTTGAAGATCCCCCATGGAAGAACTCACCATCCCTGGGGAGCAGAAATCCGATCAGATAGGGGGTCGATGGGAGATAGGGGAGTAGGAGAAGGAGTGGGAGTGGGAACTGGTATTGACATGTAAAAGAGGTTTGTTTCTAGGTTAAATTTAAAAAGTAAAAGAAGAGAAACATTTTGAAAAAGGATACAGAGAGGACTAGAGTGGAAGAAACTAAATCCACTCTATACATGCATGAAAATGCAAAGAATAGAAGATAAATATAAAATGAATTATAAAGTCAAATATTTGTTCAATTTGAATAATTTCTTAGCAGTGAGTAACCTAACCTATATATACTAAGTAATAAGTTACTATATTGCCTAATTTGCTTATCAAAAACATATACTAAATATTAATAAAAATTAATTTCAGATGAACAGTTTTGACAATTTGAAGATAAATGAAGCAACAATATGATTTTAACATGTTAATAGCTATTACTGGGTATAAAATGATGAAATTTAATAGGACAAGAGGTATTGGCTTTGCTGAATAAAAATTACTAACTCATTGACCTACTGATAACAAATTCAGTCATGATCTGTCTTGGTTCTCTGCTGAGAAACTAGGGCTCATGTAAAGGTTTTGGCTAAACAAATTTATATTTGAAATGTGAGTAGGAGTATGTTTTTCCAGATTCATTCAGAATGCTGACAGATTTCCAGTCATTGGGCTTGTAGACATGAAACTTTCTCTCCTGGGCTGTATCATCCTGCTCATGGAATTTTCTTGGATTCTCTGATATGTGGTACTCTCCGTCATCAAAATCAATTATAGAAAATTTGCTTCATGTTAAATTCCTCTCACATTTTGTTCCCATTGTGTTTAGAATTATACTTAATTAAGTTGGGATCAGGGTTGGAAATATTAAGGTCAATTCATTTGAGACCTTAATTTCGGCAATTACCTTTTCACAATTATTGTCATATGTTCATAAAATAAAAAGCATAGCTTTTGTGAGTCACAAGTTCCACCCACACTCAAAGAAATGCAGCTGCACAAGGTTGAGAATGACCAAGATAATTTAAGAATTCTCCCTTCAGAGTAATGCAGAGCACCAGGCATTATTCTCAAATCCGTACATTGAGTCGATCCTTTGAACCTTCCAAGTTCTTTCGTTAGCTTGTGGAGTGGAGGTAGAGGGAGTGTAATAAACCAACAGTTTAACCTTGCCTTTAAAATCGGTGTCTTCATTTGTTGATATCATGAGCTGTTTATCAACTTCACTAATATTTCAAGTTGCTAATTATTTTTGAGAATTTCGTCTTGCTCAGATTGACACAAAAGTTACTACTGAGACAGTCAGAGGATATATCTTTTATGTTCCATGTTTTCAAGCACTCTGACCTCATTAATTTGCCATGATGTGGTATGAAGTATCTATGTTGTATATACTGTAATAACAGGAATAAGAATGCAGCTGTGAAGCAATATAGATGGCTGTATATGTCACATCGAAGATCAATATTGTGATATGTTGTTCCCTTTTCTTTCATCAAACAAATTCAGAGGGCATTGACTGAATTGTTAGTTTCATGACGTATTCGCAAATCTCCTAGAGGTAGTCTTGCATAGTTATTCTCACTACTCTCCAGGTAGGTCCTTTGACTCAAGAACTTCCCATAAAACCATTTATGATAAAATGAGAGGTTGAATTCACTTGAAACTAAATACTCATCTGCTATTTGGAATGTATTTACCCAAATGACACTGTGATCATTTCCCCCTAAACTACATTAGACAGGAAACCTATCATAGTTACACCTCATTTTCTATAAGCATGGGGATTTTTCAACCCAGGGAAAGATCTATTAATCCACTAAAATTAAAGCAGGAAATGGGAAAGAGTTTATACCGGCTTCCAGTTTCGGTACTCTGACCTTCATGTTCTATCCTGCAATCTCTCTGACCCATCATCTGTAAACAAGCCATCGACCAGGCTAATCGTGAGCAAGACAAAGAAATTGTGATGCTTCATTGACCATTGCTGAAGGAATAGATAACTTCCCTCAGCTTGGTTCAAATTCCCTTCTCAATAACCTGGTATCTAGAGTACTCTAAAGGGCTGCGTTCTTATTTAAATATGGCAGATGTATAGGGAAGGATAGCTCATTTATGAGCTCTCAGATAAAATCAAATGCAACACTGGAAAGCTTGTGTGTTCTCGGTGAATTTTAATTGTCATTCAGCATATATAATTTCCTTAACAATATGTGGTTGAGAATTTTCTCTGTAGGTAAGAATGAATATTACAAATTTCCAAAGGACAATACATTCCCTCTCACAGAATACCTGATCAAGCAATGTCTTCCTAATGCTATTTATCATTCTCTGTGCTCTTTTATAGTTTTTCTCTGGAATACTTTTAGCTTCTTGTCATTATACCAATTGGCTCAGTTCTAAAAATTGTCTTTCTGTCGATTCTTTCATATCCATTCTGAGATTTGCATCAGCCATGGTGCCTTAGCTTCTGGCATTATTCCCAGGACCTTGGCCCAGTACCAGGGAACATTAATCTCTCAGGCACTCCTGCAGTACAGGAGGGGAACTTTTCTATTACAAGACTGGCCCTGAGTAGAATTGAACCTAAAGAACTCCCTTTATACTCTGAGTTCAGTAGCTGTTATATTCCCTGAAGAATTGGTTTTGTGTTTCAGTAAAGCATTAGTCTCCTAGATAATTTCATACCAGTTGTTACCAAAATTCACAAATTGAATTCCACTCAAATATTTAGAGATTAGTTTTGAAATCCCTGACTTTTGAAGGCATACATTTTCTCCCATAATGTACAATATCTAGTATTTTACCAAAAGATGCCAGGTCTAGGATGTTTAAAGTTCCCAGCATAGGCATCTGGGTACTCCCTCTGTCATTATTATTCTAAGAGCCAATGAAGAACAAGATACCCGTGACACAGAGTCAATGAACTAAATTACAGAAAGATGTGTTCTTTTTTAAAACAAAGACAGATATATCTAGCTACTGGTTATTTTCGGCTTCATCCATCTCCCAGGAAGCTGAATCCACAATTTAAAATCCCCTGGAGTGCTTTCCCTTCCCTGGGTACCACACTTAAGCAAAGCAGATGGTGACTGTACAATTGACTCCTCCTGTATCTTAGGGTTTTGACTCCATCTGACACTAAGGCAGAATATGACAGAACATAGGCACCCATTTGTATCTGTCCTTATATTCAAAGACCATGCATCTCGTTTCTATTTTTAAGTTTTTAAATACCTGAGTAGGTCTCTAAGTTGCCTGAAAGTAGAAGTGAATATCATATGCATGTATAGTACAAGTTAGAAAAGGTCTCATACAGCCTACACCTGAAGTTACAAGTACTTGTGAAGGGTCATGTAGGTGATTGGAACCAAACACACATTCTCTGAATCTCAGAGCCACCTTGAAAGTTCCATGTGTCGCAATTCTAACACAGTCTAATTAACAATGACCCATGGTCTTCAAAATGACCTCACCAAAAACATAGATGAACTAACCTGTTGCATTAAAAACATCACTTCAAGTACATGAAATGTGTACTTGTTTTAATTTATTCGATTACAACCACCTTGCAGAACTTCAAAGGATGCTCACAAGGAAGAGAAAGCAGTAATCTCTCTAGAAAAATTCTCCTCCCTTTATGCAGTTCCCAGGTGGGAAGACTTATAGGCTAACAACTCATTTATTTCTACTAAGCTAAGTGTGTCCATTCCTTTCCTATATGAACAGACGGAATATGCACACATCACTTCCTCCTTTGTTGACAGGAAAAGGAGTAGGTAGTTTCAAAGGGTCAGATGCCAGGCAGAGTTGGGTGTTTTGGCATCAATTGTACATATATATATACTATACAACAGTGTCTAGGTCAAAGGGCCTTAGTTCTGTTGACTTTCTTCTATCCTAGTAAAGATGTTGTATTGTAAATGCAGTTCAGGGGCAGAGAAAGCCTGCTATTACCCTATCAAGGAGTCAAGGTGTCAAGGAGGTATCCAGTTAGTTTTGATTCTTTGAGGGATTTTCTTGAGTTCCCAAGGAAGACAGGGAGAACGATCTCCCTGCAGGGGATTGAAGAACTACTTGTTCACAACTCTCATGTGAAGGTTTTACCTTGGACAGGGCAACACCAGATGAACCAGGGATTAGATTTTTCCCCCAGTGAGAAAAGGTAAAATTAAAAGGGAGGAGGAGAAAAAGAAGGAGAATCACATTGCCAGTCCCAACTGAAAGAGTTTCCTGTTTGGAAAGAAAGGAGGCATGAAGGACAATATTCAAGCTCAGCTGTCACAGCACAGGGATGTTGGAGTTCACAATCAAGAAATGTAGGACTCTCTGTAAAACTGTTGTTTCTAATCTGCTTGTCTTGTTATTTAATATCTGTGAGCATATCCATTGTCTGCATGCAGGTTCTTTGATTTTGAAATATAGATATTAACAAGCTAATTACAGACAGATTTTTTATCATTAAAAAGACTAAAATCTGAATACACTTGTGGCTATGGAGTTCATATACACATAAGAACAAAAGGAAATGAATTTAATTTTATGTATGCCACATATAAAGACTTGCAAGCACTCCTTGAAAGTAAAAATGAAAATTCAAAAACTGTCACTTCTTCATGTAAAATTTTATGTTGCTTCATAGTACATTCTTCAGTGAACTCAGGGTGGGCCACATTAGTGTTTTTACACCAAAAATTTTACTATGACGCCATTTTCAAAAGCACTAGACTATGTCCATAACATCTTTCAATTCAAAGACATGTTACACCATTTTCCTCTTTCAATTCAAAGACATGTTATCTGTCTCATTTTTATCCAGTGTTGAGACACATTTTTCTCTAGAGCTAAAAGCACTTCCTTAATCCATGTTTACAAGTATTATACAATCATCAGTAGATTTAGAGCCCCATGATAGAGTTTGATCACTCTAACTCATAAAGTTTTAGATACTTTAATCCCTTCTCATTAGTCAAATTCATAGTCAGCTAATCTCTTTTAAAGGCATTATAGAACACCCCTTTTTCTTATCTGTGGCTTTCTACAGCTGGGTTTTCTGTAACTAATTGTCTCACGCAGATTAGTTCAGCAAATAAGAAGAAAGTCATTGTTTTCAACTTCTCAATAACAAATCTATACAAATAAAATATTTGTATCCTAATTATTCTTTACTTTATTGCTGTTGACTATGTGGCATAGTTTCATAAAATACTAAAGTTTATCTTTCACATAAATTCAATAATTTTGTCTATCTGATTAATATTTTAGTGCAAATATTTTTTTGTTTTGCTTTTTTGTTCAAGATAGTCTCTAGTAGCCCTGGCAGTCCTGGAATCCTCTTTGTAGGCCAGGCTGACCTGGAACTCACAGAGCTCTGCCTGCCTCTGCCTCCTGAGTGCTGGGACTAGAGGCTCATGTCAGTTCTTAATCCTTTAATCCATGTGATTGAGATTAAGTCAGATGTGTAATTTCTGCTTTTAAAATTTATTAAATGTCTGGCTTCTCTCTTATTATCATAAACAACATTGTCTCTTTATGAAGTTACAAATATGATCTGTGACATCCACCATAAATTCTTCTGTTGTAACCATATGAGATGTTTAGGGAATAGGTTCAAGATCCTCTAGATAACTTCAAGAAAATGAGGTCTAGGACTGGAAAGATGGCTCAGCAGTTAAGAGTGCCAGTGCTTTTCCAAAGGAACTGTGTTTGGTTCCCAGCCTCCACACAGGACACACTAGCTGTCTTTAACTCCATTTCCAGGGTATGTGTTCTTATCTGTTCTGCATAGATACCTGCACACATGTGCAGCCACCCTCACACGGACACGCCCTCAGAGCCAGAGCCACACGCACACACACACACACACACACACACACACACACAGTGTTCAATGCCCACATCCCATCTAGGAAACAAACATTTCCTATGCCTACAGGATACTTGTGATTTACTCTTATAAACTAAAGGTTGCAGAAGATGTGAGTCGTCAGGATTCTGAAGACGCTGGAGTTCCTGTCCTGCCCAAAACACCATCCTCTGGCTCTTCTTTCAGGAAATGAATTGACTCTAAGTGGACCTAGAAGTTTCCAGGGCTCCAGGAATGTCCTGATGTCTTTAGATTATCCCATTCTTGCATCCTATTACAATAATCTCATATTGTTAAAAGCCTGGCGGGACATGCACCATTATTTGGAAATCAATGACTAAGCAATAAACTTCCCTTAAAGCATAGCAATGAGGTTTCAGTGGCACGGACTGGCTGAAAACTTGTATCACAACTTATACATTTGAAAAGTCTTTAGCATTATCCTGAGTAATACCACTGTTAAACTGCTGCTTATAGTGCAATACGTCCATCCTCCCTGTGGTTCCCTTAGATATTACCACAATTATCAGTATTAGGGGATATATATATATATATATATAAATAAATAATGCAGAAATGATGAGATTTGTCAGAATAATCAGAGGTTTTATCTACTCGTGAAATTATAAATTCTTATATAATGATCATCTCACAGGATAGTCCATGGTTTGCTCTGAAATTTCATTCTGCAAAAGCATATTTATACTTCATTGCCTTTAACAGGGTTACGCTTATTGGCAAATTATGATATCAACCTAGATTTAAAGAACACTGTGTGCTCACAATTTCAAAAAATATGCTGCAAATGTCTATAAAGAAGAAAATTTCCCAGCACTCGGGAGGCTGAGGCAGGCGGATCTCTGTGAGTTCGAGCACAGACTGGTCTACAAAAGCTATTCCAGGACAGCCTCCAAAGCCAAAGAGAAACCCTGTCTCCAAAACAACAACAACAACAACAACAAAAGAAGAAGAAGTGAATTTTTGCAGAGAAAACATGATTATGAAGGACCCAGACTTAACTGGTGCATCTTTAGCAGAACTCCTGCAACCTAAGCGTAGCGTAGCACGAGCATTAGTCAAATTGTTCAAGACATCACACATCCTTAATAGCTGGCATCATTTCTAATCCTTCCCACTTTTCTCTGTTGTGAATCAACTATTTTCATTCTTGTTAACGTTTGCCATTTCTGCTTCTCCTGTTTCTTTTCTGTCTCCAGCTGTTCCTCTCTTATCGCTTCTTCCCTGTGCCTCACCGCTCCCTGCCTCTCAGCTTCTGTTCTCCTCCCTTGTTCCCCTTCCTTCGCCTTCAACGCCTTCCCCCATTTCTCTGTTCTTTGCTTGCGTGTGTATTTCATCTCTCCCTTCGTTTATTTTTAAGGATTTATTTTATTTTTACTATGTGCGTGGGAGGGCGGTATGTGAACACATGTTCAGGGTCCCGTAGCGGCATGAAGAGCGTACCAGAACCTAGGAATCGGAGTCAAAGTTTATTGGCTCCCGATATGAGTGCTAGTAATTAAATTTGGATCCTCTGCATGAAAAGTGCCTGTAACTGCCCAGTCATCTCTCCAAAACCAAATTCCTTACCTTTATTTTGTTTCTGTTAACTTCAAAATGTAAAGAATACCCCCACGTCCTTTGGTTTGTCCTTTGGTTTGAGCTATTGAACTTGGCAATTAGATTCATTCCTTTATCTGAAGTGTGTGTGTGTCTTGTGGGATGAGGGGAGAGATGAAGGAACAGGGGAGAGAGAAAGATACTCAGAAACAAAGAAAAAGAAAAGAAAAATCAGCTTTCTCCTGGTTACCAAAAAACAGAGTTGCTGAGTGGCTTCCTTAAATTTTTAAAGTGTATTAATAGCGCATTTCAAACAGAAACTCATTGTCTCTATGCTTATAGTTCATTGTTTTCCTGTTAGTCAAAAATCAAGTTGAGTTGGGTTCATCTGTTTGAAAGTAAACATGAATTGAGAAAGAATTTGAAAATTATCTTAAGTGCATTTTGGTGTTCAAAAGGAATGTGATTAGTTACAGAATCTCAGTAAACACAACAGACACATTTTCAAAGAGAAGATAATATACACAAATTCAAAACAGCAACACCCTTTGAAGTCTCACTGGCTTACGTTTCTTGTTTTCCACTTTTGTCAGCAATTTTACCAGCACTGTATAAATAAATGTGTATAAGCAGATGTTGAAACTGTGCATAAATCCTAATATTTAAGGAACAGATGGCTGCATAAATGTAATAATTTGCTAAATACATATATATATATATATAACTAGTTTATCTGTAAGCCCAAGACAGCAAAATAAATGAGTAAATTTTATATAGACATATTCCATTAGTAGTTTCTTTTCATGGTACTAATGACAGCCATCTTCTTTTTTTAACCTAAAGAGCTATTACTTTGTTTGATAGTGGTTTTATATAGCAATAGCAAAAATTATGATAATCATACACTGGGTATTATCATAAAACACTCTATGAATTTTTGTTCCCTTGTCTCCTTAATACAGTAAAGAAATAAGTTCAAAATAGCAGAAGATGGACCAGCTGTTCCGGCAGGACCCGGTACAACAGGCTCTGCACAGGGGCCTGTGTTCCAGTGCCTGGGGATCACCTGGGAACTGCACAGAGCTTCCAATCCCAGCAGGAGTCAAACACCCCAGACTCCAGGTCTTCTCTCCCACCAAGGAGACCAGGAAACCAGTGGATCAAGCAAAAGGACCAGGGGACCAGGTGGGAGGCTAAGCACCCAGATTCCTGGTCTTCTTCTCCACCCACCGGACCAGAACGAGGACAAGGAATAGAAGAACTACCAGATTATTGGACTTGCTAGCACCCACCAAAAGGGAACTCTGGTCCCCTAACCACCAGACCAGTAAGGGGCTCTTAATGCACCCACTAGAAGAAGAGATGGGAAAGAGACAATACAAAAACACACTCAGCAACAGAAAAACAAATATGACACCACAAGATTCTAGAGACTCCACACCAGCAATACTCCAACATTCCAATGCAAATGAAGCAGAAGAGAATGACCTTAAAACCACTTTCATGAAAATGATAGAGGCCCTGAAATAGGATATAGGAAAATTCCTCAAAGAAATGGATGAAAAACCAAAAAACACAAGAAGTGGAAGAAAAAAACAAACCAAACAAGGCAGGAAATGGAAGAAGAAACAAAGCAAAATATGCGAAAAATGGAAGAAAAAACAAAGCAAAAAATGCAAGAAATGGAAGAAGAAACAAAGCAAAAAGTGCAAGAAATGAAAGAAAAAACAAAACAAAAAATTCAAAAAAATGGAAGAAAAAACAAAGCAAAAAATGCAAGAAATTGAAGAAAAAACAAAACGAAAAATGAAAGAAATAGAAGAAACAAACCAAAAAAGGCAGGAAATGGAAGAAAAAACAAACCAAAAAATACAAGAACTGGAAGAAAAAGCAAACCAAAAAATGCAAGAAATGGAAGAAAGAACAAACCAAGAAATTCATAAAATGCAGCAAATGGACGAAAAGATAAACAGAAAATTGCAAGAAACAATGCAAACAGTGCAAGGGTGGAAAACTGAAATAGAGACAACAAAAAAAAAAAACACAATCTGAAGAAAGGCTGGAAATGGAAAAGCTGGGCAAACAGTCAGGTACTACCCATACAAGCATTACCAACGGAATACAAGAGATGGAAGAGAGAATCTCAAGTGTTGAAGATACACTAGGAGAAATGGATTTATCAACCAAAGTAAATCTTAAGTCCAACAAATCCTTAACACAAAACATCCAGGAAATATGGGACACCATGAAAAGACCAAACCTAAGAATAATAGGTATAGAAGAAGGTAATATACATTGTATGGAAAAACAAAAGACCCAGGATAGCAAAACAACCCTGTTCAGACAAGGCAACATCCGGAAGTATCACCATCTCTGACTTCAAGCTCTATTATAGAACTATAGTCCTGAAAACAACTTGGTATTGGCACAAAAATAGACAGGTAGACCAATAGAATTGAATTGAAAATCCGGATATTAACCCACACAGTATGAACATCTAATCTTTGACAAAGAAGCTAAAATTATACAATGAAATAAAGAAAGCATCTTCAACAAATGGTGCTGGCATAACTGGAGGCTGGCATGTAAAAGAATGCCCATTGATCCATGTTTATCGCCATGCACAAAACTTAAGTCCAAATGGATCAAAGACTTCAACATAAATCCACCCACACTGAACCTCTTAGAAGAGAAAGTGGGTGGTACCCTTGAACGAATTGGTACAGGAGACAGCTTCCTGAACATAAAACCAGTTGCACAGACAGTGAGATCAACAATTAATAAATGGGACCTCCTGAAACTGAGAAGCTTCTGTAAGGCAAAGGACACAGTCAGCAAGACAAAAAGGCAGCCCTCAGAATGGGAAAAAACATTCACTAACCCCACAGCTGACAGAGGGTTGATCTCCAAAATTTACAAAGAACTCAAGAAGCAAGTCTCCAAAGCACCAAAGGATCCAATTAAAAAGTGGGTTCAGAACCAAATAGAGAATTTTCAATAGAGGAGTCTAAAATGGCTGAAAGGCACTTGAGAAAGTGCTCAACATCCTTAGCCATCAGGGAAATGCAAATCAAAACAACTCTGAGATACCATCTTAGTCCTATCAGAATGGCTAAAATCAAAAACACCAACGACAGTTTATGCTGGAGAGGATGTAGTGAAAGGGGAACACTCCTCCATTGCTGGTGGGAGTGTCAACTTGTTCAGCCATTTTGGAAATCAGTATGGAGATTCCTCAGAAAAATGGGAATGAACCTACTACAAGACCCAGCAACTCCAGTCTTAGGCATATATCCAAAACATGCCCATTCATACAACAAGGATGTCCGTTCCACTATGTTCATAGCTGCATTATTTGTAATAGCCAGAACTTGGAAGCAACCTAGATCCTCCTCAGCTGAAGAGTGGATAGAGAAAACGTGGTACATTTACACAATGGAGTACTATTCAGCAGAAAAAAACAAGGAAATCCTGAGATTTGCAGGCAAATCGATGACACTAGAAGAAACCATCCTGAGTGATGTAACACAGTCACAAAAAGAGAAACATGGCATGTACTCTCTCATATATGGATTTTAGACATAGATCTGGGAAGTGCCAGCCTACAATCCCATGGCCAGAGAGTCTGGGAAACAGAACCTTCATTCACTGGCTGATGGAAGAGGAGGCAGACTCCCACGGCTAAGCACTGAGCTGAACTCAAGAAAGCCAGTAACAGAGAGGGAGGACTGATGACCAAAGGGATTAAGACTGGGCTGGTTTATCCCCCAGAAACAGCTGACCTGACAAAGGTTAACTCTTGAATCCCAGGCTGATGCCTAGGAATCCAGCATGGGACTGATCAAGAACCCCTGACTGGGGGTGTCAATGAGGAGGCCTAGGTAATCTACTGAGCCTTGGGCAGTAGATCATTATTCATCCCGAGTATACACATGGACTTTGGACTCCCATCCAACAATGTGAGTTGCACTCTCACCCTGAACTCCTGGGGGAGGGTCTGGGCCCTGCCCTGGTTGAAATGACAGACTGTGGAAGCCCGTATAGAGGGCCTCACCCTCCCTGGGGAAATGAGGGGATATTGGTGGGGGGTTGGAGAGAGGGCACGGGAGGAGGGGAGGGAAACGGAGAGGGACCTGGAACTGACTTGTAAAGCAACCTTGTTTCTAATCTAAATTTAAACTTAAAAATAAATAATAAAAAATAATAAGATATCAGAAGATGAAGAGATCTCTGAAGGATTATGGATTATACATTAAAAATTATCATCCTGCAAAAATCAATCTACAGACCCAATGCAATCTCCATCAAAATTTGATCCAAATTTTCAGAGATCCTGAATGGACAAATTTCAACTTCGTACGGAAGCACACAAACACACGCACTCAAAAATACCCTCACAAATTAGGAGAAACAGGATAGATAACACAATGCAAATGAACTAAGAATTGCTGGGGTATCAACACCCCCAATAAATTTACTACAGAGCTAACAATATAAACAACATGATATTGACCTAAAAACAGACATGTTCATCTGTGGAACTGAATCAAGACCCAGACATAAATTATGGACACCTGATTAGTGATAAAGAGGCCAGAAGCACACACTGAATAAAGACAGCATCTTCAACAAATGTTTCTGGTAAAACTGGATGACTGTGAGTAGAAAATCCATTCCTGTCACTCTGTGTGAACCTCTACTCCAAATGGATCAAATACCTCAAAGCAAACCCAGATATACTGAACCTAACAGAAATGAAAGCGGGGAAAAATTTAAATTCATTGGCACAGGAAAACCGTTTCTCAGAGGACAATGTTAGCACAGGCACTAAGGTCAACAGTTAGTAAGTGGGCTCATGAAAGCCCAAAGCTTCTGAATATCAAAGGAAACCACGTAACTTTCATGGCTTTTGTTGCCCCTGCCTTCATTTCCTACTTGAGTGGATCCTTAATATCACTCGATAATGAGAATTTAGCTACTTAACGAGCCTGTTCCGGAGCACAAGCAAATTCCTGTGTTTGCACAGCTCTCTACATTTGCAAACCCAGGGTAGACTTCCAAAGTCCCATCCCGTTTTCACGAACCACCGCTCCTTTCTCGCTAGCCTGCTCTCTGTCCTGTCATTGTCCATTTCACCGGCAGCTAAGTTAATTTGCTGAAGAAATTATCTCTGTTATCCAGATAAATGATGTCCACACTGAGGGCCAATAAAGACAGAGCTTTCCTATGGTGTCTTACAGAGAACCGCCAGGCAGGAACACAAAGACTGTTCTTTGAAATGAGGTACTGAAAGAGATTCAACCCTCCTCTACTATCTCCTATACCGAGTATGCATACTTATTTTTTCAGAAAATGCTGAAATATGAGTGAGAAATGAGGAGAATCAAAACACCACAAAGGTCTTAAAGGTATTAAGCCATTATAAAGATAAAGGTTAATCCTTATAAAGATTAAATTTATCTATTCTTATAAGGATTAAACTATTTCTCATGACTAAATGCTCTGTAATTACTGTAAGCCTGCAGTTAAATTCCTAGAATTCTGTAGAAGCAGATTTCACATTCAATGTTTTTTATAGAAAGGCAAAGTCATATGTATTTGTGTCTGTTCATGCGTTTGTGTATGTATAAGTGTGTGTTTGAGTATATGTATATATAAAAACCTAGTCTCCCTGCTTTTCACTCATTTAAATAATATTTCCAGCATATTCTCTTTATTTAATTGCCTCTCCTTATTTGTAGAATTTTTTCTCCTCAAATATTTAGCTTCTTACTATTTTATGTACACAAATTTCTAGTTTACATTGACATTTATGTATTACATTTTTGTGTATTCAATTTTTCTGTTTTGTGTGAAACCTGAGGAACTTATAGTTGTTTTAGTTAATACGACAATCATGGCCACTCATTTTCAGCCCCTTTGTATAAAGTTCTGAAAGAAAAAAATGAAACTAAAAACAAATTAGTAATTAAAATTAATTCCTTCTTATTTTTAGTATTTTTATTCTGTTGTTATGTTTAAATACTTATTAATTTATTTTTTACTCTGTCTTCATTAAGTTCTGTAATGTTTTTAATTGAAGCACACTTCTATCACTCAGTTTTCATATTCGTAAATACAAACTTCAGAGTCTGGTTTTAGGGATGGGAGGGGGGCACTTACCCATTTTCCAAATTCTGCTGCCAGTTGAATGTAGCTTTGACTCACTTTTGATCACAGCTTCTGTGTGAAACCACTGAGTCATTACTTCCCAAAGGATTTCACCACAATGATGCTAACCAGTTTTTAATTTCAGCAGATTTTTTTCAGCCTTAAGTAATGAGTCTTAATGATTCTCAGGAATCATGGGTTCCACTTCAATAGATCTTTAAGTCAAATATAGCCCAGAGATAGCTCAGATAAGAGTGTTTG
The DNA here is from genome assembly GCF_017639785.1 of Mesocricetus auratus. Classification (NCBI taxonomy): domain Eukaryota; kingdom Metazoa; phylum Chordata; class Mammalia; order Rodentia; family Cricetidae; genus Mesocricetus; species Mesocricetus auratus. Next base: position 12,279,265 of record NW_024429204.1, on the reverse strand, counting down.
AGAGAATCTCAAACTTCCCCTGAAATTTACAAGCCAGGCTTGCAACATCGGCATTTCTAAGCATCTTATTTTTAAAACTTCCATAGATCTGCCCATTAGTCTCTAATCACTCAACAGGTTTTCCAACCCAAAGTTAAAACTACATCCAGAACATGGTCAGATCTATCACAGCAATGCCCTACTCTTGAAACAATTTTCTGTCCTAAGTTTTTTTCCGTTGTTATAATAAACAACACTCCCAAAAGCAACTTGAGAAGGAAATGGCTTGTTTCATCTCACAGGTTAGTGTTAATTATCTAAAGGATCAAGACAGAAGTTTAGTCATGTAACCATGCTGGGAAACCAGCATAGGACTGTTCCAGAGCGCCTGAATGAGGATGTCAGTTTGGAGGTCTGGTTAATCTATGAGATTTCTGGTAATGAATCAGTATTTATCCCTAGTACATGAATGGACTTTGGGAGCCCACTCCACACAGAGGGATACTCTCTCAGCCTAGACACACAGGGGAGGGTCTAGGCCCTGCTCCAAATTCTATGACAGTCTTTGAGGATCCCCCATGGAAGGTCTCACCCTCCCTGGGGAGCACAAAGAGGATGGGATAGGGGCCCATGAGGGACAGTGGAGGAGGGGAGGGAGAGGGAACTGGGATTAACATGTAAAACAAGTTTGTTTCTAATTTAAATTAGAAAAGGAAAAATAAATAAAAAATTTTAAATGACAATGTAGTGGATTGAATGAGAATGCTCCTAAGACTCAAATGCTTGGATACTTGGCTCACAGTTGATGACACTACTTAGGAATATTTAGAAGGTATGGCCTTGTTGGAAAAAAATATGTTACTGGAGATGTATTTGAGAGTTTAGATATATGCTGCATGTCCCATCTTTTCTTGATTTTCTTAACTTATAGGGCTTTGTTTTCATAATGTCCTCTATGACCCCTGTATTTTGCACTCTTTGTACCTCCTCTTTCATGGGGTTTCCTGAACTCTGAGTGGAGGGATTTGATGGATACAACCCAATTAGGGATGGATGCCCCAAGATCTCTGACTCTCTACATAATGTCTGCCTGGGAATCTGTATTTGTTCCCCTCCGCTGCAGGTGAAGGGTTTTCTGATGACGGCTGATCAAATCAGTGATCAATGAATATAGCAGAATGGCATTAGCAATCATTTTATCACTACTTTTTGTTGCCTCTGTTTTGTTTTAGAGCAGTAGTTTACTCTAGGTCCCTAGGCTATTTTGTCTCTGGTTTTGGTGAGGCAAGCAGTGTTAGGTATAGATTTCGTATCTTACTTTGGGCCTTAAGTCAGATCATTTATTGGTTGGTTGCTCCCACAAGTGTGCCATCATTGTCCTAATATATCTTTCAGACAGGACAACATTGTAGGTAAAAGGGTTTGTGGTTTGGTTGGTATTTATATTTCTCTTTTGATAGCAAGCAGTGTGCCTTCTAGTACCAAAGACACTAGCACGTAGGAGTGAAGATGCTATAGGTACCAGTATCAGGACAATTTCTCCATGTTCAAGATGTTGCCTAGGTATTATCATCAGCAAAGGGTTCTTGCTGCCAGTTTGTGTAACCTATTGTCTTGGCGTAGCCTGGCTTGCTTAGGGATTTCCACGGGACACCAACAACTCAATTAGATGCAACTCAATCCTTTAAGTGTATTTTCTTAGTTAATGACTGGTGTGAGAAGGCCCAGTCCATTGTTTGTAGTGTCTTCCCTGTGTTGGTTTCGGCTTTTATAAGAAAGCAGGCTAAGCAAGCCATGTGGGATAAACTAGTAAGGACCATTAATCCAGGGGCCTCTGCTCCAGTTTCTGCCCTAGAATGCCTCAAAGACAGACTGTGGTGTGAAACTGGAAGGAAAAGGAATTCTTTCCTCTCCAACTTGCTTAGGGTCCCAGTGTTTCACACAGCAATAGAAAACTTAAGACACCACTGTTCAGTGGTGTGGGAGACAATTTCTGCTTTCACCAAAAAGAGTACAGAACAAGTTGAAATGCTTCCTATTTGAATAAATAATAACAATAACAAATTCCAGCAAATACGATTCTAATAATAAAATGTATTTCAACAGTTTGAACTGATGTACACTCAAGCGTAAGTAGGCAGCCTTTTTAAATAAGTTGGTTTGTATAGAACATTTTACATGATCATAGATTAGATGGAAGAAACACACAGGAAAGAAACAAGATTCTGATAAAACAATCTATGCTAAACCATCCTCTGTGATATTTTAGGATTTATCATTGTTTCTCTGGTGCAATTGAATTCAATCATGAGCAACTTCGTCATGCTATTTCTGGTAAATTTTATTTATACCTCTTTCATCTTATTGTATTATTTTTATGTTTATTACAGACATTTCACAGACACACATTTATTAGAATAGAAACACTTATCAACAGAAAGGAGCAAATTTTATATTCATTTATGTTTCCTAAAAGTAAGAGAAAATGACAAAAAGGATAACGAAAAATATTACAGAATTATGGTCCCCCCTCTTCATCTTTGTTGCTAAAAATATAGCTAATCAATAGTTCTCATTTTGTCAGTCTAAGTATCTTAAATATGAAATGGGTTGGAGAAATCCCTTAGTTCAATATATGACCCTATGTGGACATCACTGCTACTCTTTGTTCCTATTGATCACATAGAACTTTCAGATTAGCGTGTAACTATTTATAATCTCCTGAGTAGATTCTGACATGTCCCCAGTGTGTTGTATAAACACAATTTCTAGTTTAATCCTGTCATACACAAAATATCTTACCATAATTCTTGATGACACACATTGAATATATTAACATAGATTTTTCATTTCTACACCATTCTGTTTTTCCCAGATGAAAATAAATACATTTGTCAAACAGTTTTCAAATGATTTATTTCTTGGCACCCAAAAGACTACAATGCAACTGAACATCTATAACAAAGTTACTGTCAGTCGAACAGATGAAGAAGTAAGTTCTAAGGTATAGGAATGTCGTAGACAGGAGACATTTATTGAGTGTCTTCTAGATTTGGACTCCAACAAGTTATTATGTTTTATAATTTGGTTATACACACATGGAATGTAGGAAAACATCCTATTTGGACTCAGCCCATGCTCCAGGAAGTTGTTACCATTAACCTAGAAGACAACTGTAACAATTTAGAGACAGTAATTCAATGTAATAAATCCAGTCATCTGAGACAAATATAAAATGTTCTATAAGTTTAAAACAATTAGTATGGGCCTTCTTTAGATTATCAGGTTAATTATTTTCTCTTTCTTTTATTGAATTAGTTTTTTTCTCTCATATATATAATAAATCATGATTGCTCCTTCCCCTCCTTCTACGACACCCAGCTCCTACCTTCAACCACATATGGATCCACCTCTGCTCATTAGAAAACAGCAGACTTCTCTGGGTTAATAGTAGATAGATAGGTAGATAGAATACACTGTAATAACATAAAACAATAACTAACACAGAATTCGACAGAACAAATGAATGGGATGAAAAGAGCCCAGGGGAAGGCAGAGGAAACACAAACCTACTCATCAAACCTTCAAGAATTCCACAAAAACACTTAACTAAACTGGAAACCATAATATATATAAGGATATTTGGGTAGCAAGTGAGAAAATATTTATATGGCATCTCATTATGAGACAAGACACATCCAAAGATTCCTCCAAGTTCATATTGTGTTGGCTATCACTGCTGGGCCTGCAACCTACCCTTAAGAAAGAATACTTTGTTTTCCCTATAACACAACTTTCAAGAAAACTACATTTTCATTTACAAGTTAGGGATAGGGGCATAATTTGTAGAATATTATTTTAAGGTGTGTTTTGCTTTAATGATGTCAAGATGTGCTGCTTTTGTTTAGGCTGCATTAGTTTAACTCTGTAAAGCTGGGATTCTTTGCCAGTTGAAAACACCTGATGAGCTAATAAAGTGCTGAACAGCCAATAGTAATGCAGGAGCAAGGATAGGCGGGGCTGGAAGGCAGACAGTATAAATAAAAGGAGAAAGGAGAAAAGACAGAGCAGATCAAGAGAACAAGGAGAAGAGGACATGGGGTCAGCTACTCAGCAAGACATGGAGTAAGAGCAAAAGTAAGGTTTACAAAAGGAAAAGGAAAAATCACAGAGGCAAAACCAGTAGGTGGGATAATTTAAGTTAAGAAAAGCTGGCAAGAAACAAACCAAGTTAAGCCTAGGCATGTATAAGTAATAATAAGCCTCTGAGTGTGTATCTATTTGGGAGCTGGGTGACGGGTTCCAATAGAGTAATGAATCAAAAGAGTAAAGAGAGAAAAATTAAAAAACAACAGGCATATATCTCCCCTCAGATCTAGGATCCCAAATGTGAAGACTCTTTCAGGACCAGGGCATGCTGACCAAGGTCTCTGTGAGTTCACATATGTGTATCTCGTGTTAATTGTGAGGTTCTTGTGTCATATGTTATATTTTGTGGTGTGTGTGTGTGTGTCTATGTGTCTGTGTGTGTCTGTGTGTGTGCGTATGTCTGTGTGTGTGTGTGTCCGTGTGTGTGTGTGTCTGTGTGTCTGTGTGACTGTGATGTTTGTGTCCTCCATATAAAGGCTGTTATACTCCTTTCATCTACTTCTTCTGGCTTCCCTAAGCCACAGGGAAGGGACTTGGTGGAGAAAACCTCTTTAGGGATTAGTGTTCCAGCTTCTCTTGCTTGCTTTATAATGTTTGGCTGTGGGTATCTTGATTTTTTTTTCTCATCTGATGCAAGAGGAAGCTTATTTGATGGTGGTTGAACAAGGTTCTTACTGATCTTTAAGCACAGCAGATTATCATTAGAAATCAATCCACTGCTAATTTTTATTTGTTTAGATCAGAAGTTTTGGATTTATCCTAGGTTCTTGGGCTACCTTGTCTTCGGTTGTAGGTCACTCAAGAAGTTCTCGGTATGGATTTTATCGTGTGAAGTGGGCCTTTGTTGGAGAAAATTCGGTCAGCCTACCCAAGTCACAGTCGTCCTGTCCCTGGTGCCCAGGCCAACCCTCATGCTCCTAGGAATGATCAGTGGGCACTTCCTGCCTGAGCCCGCCTCTACACCCAGAGATGCTGACACAGAGACACCTGACCCAGAGACACCAACGAGGAAAGAACACACAGGAGAGTCAGTGCCTGGGCCAATGGGACCTTGGGAGGGGGTATAAAGTCAGGTCTAACTTCCTGAATAAACGAGTCTGCAGCCTGCTCTGCTACTCACTGACTCCCAGTGCCTGAGTCATTGGTGCTGCGTCTTCTCACCCCCTGCCCCAAGGGGTGTCCGAGCAGGGTCACCCGCAAGTTACCCCATCAAATCAAACTATGTGTCAACAGTGCACTATCATAACTAGAAGGTAGGACACCATTGTAGATCAATGGGTTTGGCACTGGGTTTTCTTTATGTTTCTCCTTTGTTGGCTTGTGGAGTACCTCCTGTCACCAAGACACTAGCACGTGGGGTGAGGGCACCAGTTGGACCATGTTCAAGAGAGAATTGTGTCTGCGTCTTCTTCAGCAAAGGGACCTTGCTATTAGTTTGTGTAGAACAACCTATAGTCTTCGCAACAGCTGAAGTTGTTTGAATATTGGCTAACAACTCACTCATATGTAATCTACTCCTAGTACTAGAAACCCCATTTGGTGAGCAGTTGGGGCTCATTCACTCCCATTATTTGGTGATTTCATTTAGGTGGCTTTCATATATGTGTAATTTGTGAAGCTTCTTTTATAATAGGTTTCCATACTACCACTCAAATGGCCCTTAGTTCTAGCTAATGCTCATCTTACTTCCTTGTTTGCTGCCTACATCCCTCTCAGTTTTCCCTGATCTTCCAGTTCCAGTGCCCTCCCCATCCATAACTATACATTTCTCTTTCATGGGAAGATCTATCTGTCCCTTCCTTAGTCCCTTATTCTATAATCAACCTCTACAGTTCTACAGTTGTAGTTTGGTTATCATTAACTCAAGAGTTAATATCCACATATAATCAAATTTGTGCCATATTTATCTATCTGGTACTGGATTACTCACTCAGGATGTTTTTTTCCTAGTTCTGTCCATGAACCTGCCAATCTTATGATTTCATTTTTTTCCAAGGCTGAGTAATTTCCCATTTTGCAAATTATACTTTTATCCATTTTTCTCTTGAGGGACATCTAGGTTATTTCTCCTAATTTCTGGCTATTGTTATATAAAGCAGCAAATGAATATGGTTGATTGAGTATGTTCATGGTAGAATTAAAGGTGTGATTAAAGGTGTTCTGGGATTAAAGATGTGAGCACTGATTCACTCTCTGGTAGCCCAAAATGGACTTGAACTCAAAGATCCAAATGCCTTTCTCCTGAGTCCTGGGATTAAAAGTGTGTGCCACTATTACTCAGCTTCTATTGCTTGCGGCTTAGTTTGCTTGCTGAATCCTAAGGCAAATGATAATCAATCATAAATAATATACCACCACATTTCCCCTTTTTTTGTCTAATACAAAAGGAAAAACTACTAACATAAAAAACTATGTACAATAAGTATATACAATATATACAGGCAATAAGTTTGTCAGCAATATCTAGTCCATTTGCATTTGACAAATTCACAGAAAATACCTCATTGTCTATTTTATCTTGGTGAGTCCAAAGTCTTGTACCTAATTTATTTTCAGCTTCTTTATTAAACCAATCACAATTACATGTATTCACACTGTAAAGGAATCTTCCACACATCTGGGATGAAGCCTGCTAGATCATGGTAGATAATCTTTCTGATGTGTGCTTGGATTAAGTTGACAAAAATTTTTATTTAAAAAATGTCATCTATATTTTAAAAAGGAAATTGGTGTGTGATTTTCATTCTTTGTTGGGTCTTTATATGCTTGGGTTATAAGGGTAACTGTGGCCTCATGAAAAATTAGGTAATGTTTCTTATGTTTCTATTTTGTGGAATAATTGAGGATTAGTGGCACTAATCTTTGAAAGGCTGGTATAAAACTGCTAAACCCATATGACCTTTGGCTTCTTTGGTTGGTATAATGTTAGTTAATGCTTCTGTTTTATTAGGGCTATTGGTCTGTATTAAATTATTTATCTGATGTTTATTTAACTTTGGTAAGTGGTACACATTAAGAAAACTATTTTAGATTTTCCAATTTGGTGAATTGCAGGTTCTTAAAGTATGTCGTTGTTGTCTACAGATTTCTTTGCTGTCTGTTTTTATGTCCCACTTCTATCCTAATGTTGTTAATTTGGATATTATCTCTTCAGTTTTTTGTTAATTTGGATAAGTGTTTTTCAATCTTATTGATTTATCAAAGAACAGACTCTGTTTCATTGAATCTCTGGTTTGTTTGTGTTTGCTTCTTGTTTCTACTTCATTGGTTATAATCCTGAGTTTGATTATTTCTTGCCATCTACTCCTTTTGGGTGTGTTGTTTCTTTTTGTTCTAGAGTTTTCTGCTTTCACATGTATTGTTAGCTTACTAGTATGAGTTATCATTGGTTTTTGTATGTAGGTACATAGTGCTAACAACTTGCCTCTTAGAACTGCCTTCATTGTGTCCTATAGGTTTGGGTAAGTTGTTCATTCATTTTCCTTGAATTCTTGAATGTCTTTAATTTCCTTTGTACTTTTTCTCTTGACACATTTTTCATTGAGTAGTGGGTTGTTCAGGTTCCCTTTGTTTTTAAGCTGCCTGCTATTGTTGATATCCAACTTTAATCTGTCATGATCAAATGGATGCTAGATGTTATTGTAATTTTCTCATATCTGTTGACACTTGCTTTGTATCCAGGTATGTGGTCAATTCTGGAAAAGTTCCATGAATTGCTGAGAAGATGTATTCTTTTCATGTTTGAGTGAAACATTTTGTGCATATGTGTTTGGGCCATTTGGCCTATAACTTCAGTTAATTCCAGTCTTTGTCTGTTTAGTTTTCTTTCATCTCTTATATTTTGTTTGTGAAGCTTACTTCTGAGGTTCCTGTATGAATTTCACAATTTTGATTTTCAAATCTCCCTTAGTTTAGGTGTTTATTATTGAATTATAATTCTCCTTTCAGGTCTTGAACTGTTTTAATCATTTCCTTCCACTCTTTGTTTGTGCTTTCACAGGTTTCTTTAAAGGATTTCTTCATCCTCTTCAAGCAATTCTATCATATTCATAAAGGATGTTTTAAGGTCTTTTACCCATGCTTCAGTTATCGTAAGTAGGGTTATCAAGCTCTAGGTGATACACATTATCCTGGGTGCCATTCATTGTTTTAGCCTAGCATTTAGGTATCTGGGTTTGGGGAAAAAATAAATCTAGATGCTGTTATCTAATCTTGTCTTTGTTTGGTGAATGTTTTTGTTTTGCTTTTGTTTGTTTTTTCCCTTGGTGTTTGTTACAGTTTGGTCATTAGGATAGTATGGTTTCTGAATGTTGCTTGGTAGGAAATTCTATGGTGATCCTGAAAGATGCAGGGGAAAATGTGTCCCTAAACATTGAAGCTAGCTCTAAGAAACAGATATGCCCTAAGTGGGGCTATTGATGGGTTCCATAGGATGCAAGAAGATGGAGTCTTTTTACCAGGATCTGCTTAGTCATCTGGGAATGTGGGCAAAGAGTGAGGAGAGGACTCAGCAGATGTTCTGCTACACAGCAGGAGATGAGATTGGGGGATTGGATATGGAGAAGAGGAGGGAGGATGGCTATCACAAACTTACCTACATACTTTACTTGCTTCTCTGTCTAGCTTGGCTAGTTGGTGGATTCTCTGGGCTTTGATGACAGGAAGAGTGGGAAGAAATTTTGGAGCATAAGATATGTGTGAACAGATGAAGTTTGGAATGGAGAAGACTGGAAGGGTAGGCCACAGCAGGTGGTCACCTCCATAAATGAAGGTTTGACTGGCAGATTAGATTCAAAGGAATGGAAGGAATATCCCAAATTAGTCAATCTGCTTCCCTGACTGGAGTGACCTGCAAGTTCTTAGCGAATGTCTGGTGAACTTGGGGATTGGGATAAAGATATGAGTGGGGCAAAGAAAAATTGGAGGGAAAGATATATATGGGGACAGGGAGGGAGGAGAGGCTTCAGAATGGTCTGCTACAGAGTTGGGGATGTGATGATTGGGGTCTTAGATTTGGAGGAAAGGATGGGGAGGCGAAGATTTACAGTTAGCCTCTCTGTTTCCTGACCTGAGATCCTGATGTGCTCCCAGGGCATGGAGACTGATGTTTGAGGTTGCAACAATAGGTGAGTCGAAGGAAGGAAGGAAGGAAGGAAGGAAGGAAGGAAGGAAGGAAGGAAGGAGGGAGGGAAGGAGGGAGGGAAGGAGGGAGGGAAGGAGGGAGGGAAGGAGGGAGGGAAGGAGGGAGGGAAGGAAGGAGGGAAGGAAGGAGGGAAGGAAGGAGGGAAGGAAGGAGGGAAGGAAGGAGGGAAGGAAGGAGGGAAGGACGGAGGGAAGGACGGAGGGAAGGACGGAGGGAAGGACGGAGGGAAGGACGGAGGGAAGGACGGAGGGAAGGACGGAGGGAAGGACGGAGGGAAGGACGGAGGGAAGGACGGAGGGAAGGACGGAGGGAAGGAAGGAGGGAAGGAAGGAGGGAAGGAAGGAGGGAAGGAAGGAGGGAAGGAAGGAGGGAAGGAAGGAGGGAAGGAAGGGAAGGAAGGGAAGGAAGGGAAGGAAGGAGAGGAAGGAGAGGAAGGACAGGAAGGAAGGTTGACCCAAGTGATTGGCTGGAGATATGCATCTGAGCGAAAAGGGAGACAGTAATGAGTGTTCTGCTATGGAGTTTTGAATATGAATGACTCAGTGCCTGGACTTGGAGGAATTGAGGAAGGGAAGATGGCTGTTTAACCTTCCAGACTCACTGAACTGGGTGCTCTGAGGGTTCCCAGCAATGCCTGCTGGTGTTGGGGCTGGGATAAAGTAGTTAATGGGGGAAGGGAAGTTTAAATGTGAGTATATTTCCCACTGGACATGAGGCCAGGAGAGGACTGAAGGCTGCAGTTGGTGGTCTGCCACGACCTTCCTATGGCATTGGGGAATCAGATTTTGAATATAGGTGGGAGAGGAAAACATCTGTAGTTATCCCACTTGCTTCCCTAGCCTGAATGCAATATGTGATTGTGTGCAGGGCAGTTGGGGGTGGTTCTGAGTATATATAAACTTGTGACCTTCAATGATTAACTTTCCAGAGGTGGTTTTGAACTTCCATCCCCCGCCCCCCCCCGGTCTGTGTGTGTGTGTCTCTCTCTTTCTGTGTCTCTGTATGTCTCTCTCTCTGTGTGTATCTCTGTGTGTGTCTCTGTATGTCTCTCTCTGTGTGTATCTCTGTGTGTGTCTCTGTGTCTCTCTCTCCGTGTGTGTGTATGTGTGTGTGTGTGTGTGTGTGTCTGTGTGTGTGTGTGTGTGTGTCTGTGTGTGTCTGGCTCTCTGTGTCTCCGTGTCTCTCTTTCTGTGTATCTGTGAGTGTCTCTCTCTGTCTCTGTCTTTCTCTGTCTGTCTGTCTCTGTCTCTGTCTCTGTCTCTCTCTCTCTGTCTCTCTGTCTCTGTCTCTGTCTCTGTCTCTGTCTCTCTCTCTCTCTCTCTCTCTCTCTCTCTCTCTCTCTCTCTCTCTGCAAAAGGACTGTGTACTCCAGGCTTTTGACTCTGCCTTTCATCTCGGCTTTGGAGAGCTAAAAGAACAGTTGTGAATAACCCCATCTGGCTCTTTACCCATGTCTGTAGATGGAACTCAAGTCTTTCATTCTTCGTGTTTGCACCTATTGAGCAGTTCCCTATCCTAAGACAAAAGTTTTTATCGAATGAAATTTGAGTGACTCTTTCCTGGATCTTCTTTTCTGTGTACTCTATGCTGTGATGTTACCTTTTTCTCTCAAGAGCCATTGGGACTAATACAAGGATTTTTAATGATAAATATCTATATCCACAAGTCTGTATATGATGAAAACATTGACAAAATCCCAACTTTCACTCTAAATGAATGTATACAATGAACCTTGTTCTAGTAGTCAGATTCTCAGATTTATTTTTGGCAGTATTACAAAGTTTTGCTTTATAATATAACATATGTTCAGAACAGTTTCTCTTTCCCTTTTACTTATATATTTTCTTCAATTGAATTTTAATTGTTTAACTATTGTTCTTCCATTTCTTCAATTATTTTCTCTCCTAAATTAATAGTTAAAATTTAGAACTTCTAAACATATATGAGTTTAAACTTTTTCTTACAATGTCAATCCTGGAATTATTCCTCTGAATTTTTGGACAGTTTTTTTTCTATGCTACATTTCACTAATTTGTTCTAATTTTAATTTATTAAAATATGTGTATTCTAGAGCCATATCTATCACCCTGCAAAACACTCAAGTCCAATTGGATCAAAGACCTCAATGTAAAAACAGTTACACTGAAGCTTGTGGAAGAGAAAGTGGGAAGCACCTTTGAATGCACTGGCACAGGAGACCACTTCCTGAGTATAACACCAATAACACAGACATAGAGATTGGCAGTTAATAAATGGGACCTCCTGAATCTGAAAAGCTTCTGTAAGGCAAAGAGCACTGTCAGTAAGACAAAACGATAACTTACAGAATGGAAAAAGATCTTCACCACCCCCACATCTAACAGAGGAATGATCTCCTAAATATATATAACTCAAGAAACTAGACAACAGAATACCAAATAATTCCATTTTAAAATGTGGTATAGGCCAGGCGTTTGTGGTACACGCCTTTAATCCCAGTGCTCGGGAGGCAGAGGCAGGCGGATCTCTGAGTTTGAGGCCACCCTGGTCTACAGTGCAAGTTCCAGGATAGGCTCCAAAACAATACAGAGAAACCATGTGGTACAGATTTAAAGAAAGAATTCTCAACAGAAAAATCTTAAATGGCTAAGATAGACTTAAACAAGGCTTCAAGATCCTTAGCTATCAGAGAAATGCAAATTAAAACCACTCTGAGATACCATCTTATACCTGTCAGAATGGCTAAAATCAAATCACTGATGACAGCTTATGCTGGAGAGGAGGTGGAATAAGGGGAACACTCCTCCATTGCTGGTCAGAATCAATATGGCAGTTTCTAAAAAAATTGGAAATCAATCTATCTTAAGACCCAGTGACACTACTGTTGGGCATATGCCCAGAGGATGCTTAACCTTACCTCAAGGACATTTGCTCAACTATGTTCATATCAGCATTATTCAAAATAGAACCTGAAAACAGGATAAATGCCCCTCCACCACAGAATGGGTAAAGAAAATGTGGTACATTTACACAATGGAGCATTTCTCAGCTGTAGAAAAACAATGATGTCATGAAATTTGCAAGAAAATGGATGGAACTAAAAAAAAAATTCTGAGTGAAGTAACCCATACCCAGAAATAAAAACATAGTATGTACTCCCTCATAAGTGGATATTAGATGGTAAAGCAATGGTTAACCAAGCTATAATCCACATCCCCAGAGAAGCTAAATGACAAAGAGGACCCTAAACGGGAAACATGGATTGCCCTAGGAAGGAGAAAGATGAGGTCTCCTAGGTAAACTGAGGGCAGAGGAGGATAGAGGATAGGGGGTGAATGATGGGAACATAAAAGAAATATATTGATCACATTCTTTCCACTCTTGCAATAGCACCTTTATCTTCTTCTCAACACTTTGTGAAGACTTTGTTTCATTTTTGGGGAAAATAGACTGTTTTTTTCCCACAATTTATTTTGATCATAGTTGCCCGTCCCTCACCTCCTCTGAGATCCTCCAGAGCTCCTCACTGATCCAAATTCTTTATTGCTCTCTTTAGAGAGCAAACAGGTACATACAAAACAAATAGACCAGAATAATACAAAACAAAACAATAGAATAAAAAGAAAAAGCATGAGAAACACACATGCACATATACAACAGAGAAAGCCTATGAAAACAAAAAATCAGAAAACATATGTCAAAGGCCAGTAGGCTTAATAAAACCCCATACAAATCATAAAACAAAGTATCTCCAAATATACCATTGAGTTATTTTTAAGTTGACTTTCTACTGCCATTCAAGGTAGTTTGTCTTTTGTTTTTAGACTTTTCTATTGATTCTTTGTGTATTTCAAATCATTCATGCTGATTCGATTCATCTCCCCAACCCTATGCCCTTTTAAATGTGATTTGCATACCCAGTGATCACTTCAGCTTATGTTTCTTTAATAGTATATCCTGTGAAATTTTGTTAAAGAGACACGTTATACCTTTCTCTAGCATTTCTTAGCTTGTTCTTTAAGAATAACACCAACAACTAATTAACCCGATCATATACATCTTTCCACTTAACAACTGTAGTTAGTGACAGGAAGCTCAGTCCAATTTCTATTAAGCATACATTTAAGTATTTCTTTCCAATAATCTTGAGGCATTAACAATATCAACTATTATTTTGAACTTTGAGTTATCTAAATTTGCTTTTGAAAATAACCTGTACTGCACTGACCTATGCTTATCATTCTATTGAGTTATTACGTGATCAGTGTTCAAACTACTAACTTTACTAAAGATTTTCTCCTTTCAAAGGTTTTGCAGCTGCTGATTTTTACCTGAAATACTTTCAAGTGTATGAAAGAATGACTTCATCCTTTATAGGCTCTATTCAACCTTGGTATCCCCATATATACTATCCTGAATAAGTACATGTCCTACGGTCCATATTGTAACAGCTTTATTGCTTTCTAAAAATTTTATTACAAAGTACTGCTCATAAGATATCTTGCATGACAATTTGATACTTTTCTTTCTTGATCCTAAGGCTCTTTTTTTATTAGAAACAAGCTTGTTTTACACGTCAATCCCAGTTCATTCTCCCTCCCCTCCTCCCCTGCCATCCACCGACCCCATATCCCATCCCCTTTCTGCTCCCCAGGGAGGGTGAGACCTTCCAAGGGGGATCTTCAAGGACTGTCACATCATTTGGAGCAGGACCTAGACCATCCCCCATGTGTCTAGAATGACTTCTATGTGGAATGGGCTCCCAAAGTCAATTGGTATACTAGGGATAAATACTCATCCACTACTATAGGCCCTATAGATTAACCAGACCTCCAAACTAACATCCATGTTCAGGGGTTCTGGGACAGTCCTATGCTGGTTTTTCAGCTATCAGTCTGGAGGACCCTAAGAGAGACATACATAGTCCCACGGAGAAGGGGAAAAGGACAAGATCTCCTGAACCTATTAGGAGCATGGGCAGAGGGCACAGGGAATTAGGAGAAAGCGAAGGGGAGAAGACATGAGAGGAGGACATGGGGGAGCAGGAAGATCCAGTTGGGGGAAGAATAGAGGAGAACAAGAAAAGAGATACCATAACAGAGGGAACCATTATAGATTTTAAGAGAAATCTGGCACTAGGGAAAGTCCAGAGATCCACAAGGTTGACCCCAACTAACAATCTAAGCAATAGTGGAGAGGCTACCTTAAATGCCCTTCTCCAATAATGAAATTGATGACTACTTTATTTGCCATCCTAGAGCCTTCCTCCAGTAGCTGATGGAAGCAGAAGCAGACACCCACAGTTAAACACTGAACTGAACTCTTGGAATCCAGTTGCAGAGGAGGAGGAGTGATGAGCAAAGGGGTCAAGACCAGGCTGGAGAAACCCACAGAAACAGCTGACCTGAACAAGGGGGAGCTCATGGACAACAAAAAGAAACTTATGGGCAAAGGTAAATGTCCAAGAGGACAGTGTTAGTTGTTTTGTTTTACCATAAAACCTGTGCTTTAAAGAATCCATAGCTCCCAATAACTCTTTGTTAAGAGTATAAGTCTGAATGACACCACAGGGAATTGATCTGTCTAATGTGTTTGCTCTGCATGTTAATTTTGACTATTTCTTGACCTTCGTAGGTCATGTAGTATTTCTAAATACAAATCATCTTCTTAAAAATTATTTTAATCAAGCCATCCTTGATAGCTGAAGAATAGCTACTAAAGGCCAGTGTGGTATTTGGAAGGTATGGAGAGTTAAAGGTCAGAAGACCAATTGTTGGAGCCCTATTAAATATCCTAGAGATGTGTTGCATATTCTCAAATGTCACTAAAATTGTAAAAGTATAATGGGAATTTGGTAAGAAAACGGGGTTAGCTATGGCAAACACCATGAATGAAAAATTCATGATTAGCTATTGATGTTGTTAATTGTCTTGTTTATAGCGATCATTTCTTCATGTGTATCTATATAAAACTAATTTTGCAGTGAGCTGTATACAATAAAACAACTGAATTTTAGTTGTCATATTTAAATCTTATACTGGCATTTCTCCTAAGTAAGACACAATGGTATCAGTCCAATGAAAACCAAACATATCTTTAGAATCTGAATGAGTTAGAGATTCCAGAAAATTCCTCTCACCCAGTATGTATCATGACAGTGATGGTGCTTCAGAGACCCAAGGTAATATATGACAAGTCTTCCCTTAATGGAAGTAAAGCTATGCTGTGCTCTATAAATGGTAGCTTTACAACAGAGAAGGTACTGAACATGACCAGCTATTATCAAATTTATCACTAGGGAAATGTATTGCACACACTATAGAAATGTTTTAAAGATATGGTAGGAAAATATTAATGCAAGGAAGAGCAGTTGATCTGGAGGAGAGAGCAGGTGTGTGTGGGGGGCAGTGGAGTGAAGCCACACTGTAGCTGAGATGTATGAGACAAAAAGAAAAAGAAAAATTTTAAACTATTAATACATAAAATAATTATATAAAAATTTAGAGAGATGGCTCAGAAAAACAGAGTCGGGGAGAAGGAGAGAGAGAGAAGTGTAAGCAGTGTAAAGGTAATAAATAATTTGAAGCTAGTAGCTCTAGATTACAAGTTTTTGTTTTCTTTCTTTGTGCCTGCATGTGTGTGTGTGTGTGTGTGTGTGTGTGTGTTTCTGATGTGCCTTCTTGGAAGTTTTAGACAGAACAAATCAGGGAAATTTTACTTACTAGTTGAACTTTTAGGATGAATTGAGGTAGACTTTGGAAGGATAAACTACATGGGATTCTAAGGGAAAGATGGGAGGACAGAAACTTTACAGCATAGTCTACATACCTCTAAGTCACACGTCTTAGTGTTTGGCTTGTGATAGTGTGACCTCAGCTACTTTCTCTTTAGACTCTTACAATAACGAACGGTACATTCTTAAAAATTTTAGTTTGGTATCATTTGGTATCAACTATAATAGAATATTTACTCATACAAAATATTTACACTTTTGCCCAACAAATGATCTAATTAAAATTTTATCTCATTGATAATTTCACTGTGCTTTTTATATCTTGGATATGTCTATCAAAAAGCACATGCCATTTCAGTAAGTACTTCCTCAGTGGCTATATTAGACCTTCTTTTCTCAAATATACCTGGGATTTCAAGCACGATAAAGTATGCCTCAAATTCTCGTGCTGGGGAAGATAACACAGGAAGATTTAAATTTATAATATCAGCTGTGGATACATAATATGACTCCATCTCCAAAACATCCAATATGTCTAGAAATTTTAACTTTCAGTATGTTTGTAAAAAAATGTTATTGTTGGATATATAATGTAGTAACTCTCCAAGTGATCATTTCACAAGGTTTTCATCTCTGGTTTGACTTCACTTTCCTTAGTATATTTTGTTGTGTTTCCTTAAATTTCTGGTGGCCTTGTTCTCCATTTCTCAATTACACTTATAATACTTATCTTTAATGGCCTTTTAAAGAACAGTTTCCTAGGGTGCTTATCATTTGTGCCTGGCCTTTAATATCTCATCTTTCTCTTAGTTTCATCTAGTCTATCCTCTCAGAGCTCATCTTCATCCTTCAGAATACCTTTCTTCATCCAACTCAATCAACTTGAATTTTTTTTTGCTTTGTTTTGCTTTTATTCGTGTTAGGCATCTATTTTGATCATTCAGCTGAAGCCCTCTTCTCAAATAAATCTAGTTTCTTTTCTATTTCTAAGCACAATCTGACACTGAGACTTAAATATTCCATCTCAAAACACCCATGCTGCTGTGAGTTTCAGTGATTTTTAAAGTTTTCTCTCATCCAAGTCAGAAAATGACATAGAATTCTAATATACAGTACAGCACTGCTATTTAATGTGGTCTACCATTTTCGTAGTAGAACATGCAAGGCGAATGCCACAGAAAGTTATGTTCTAGCCATAGCACATGACACTAAAATTTCAAAGTCAATTTGAAATCTCATAAGGAATACTGATACCTATAAAGTGAAGAATAGGTGGCAGGAATCAAAATAATGTGGCCTTGCATAGTTTCCTCTTGGAGGTTAATGTAGAATTTATTGTGATCTGTTTCATGCAATGCTTCCTAGGATGCTTGGTTCTAAGCAATTGCAGCCATCCAAAATGACATAGGGAATAAGAAAATCCTCAGCGGTACTTTGGAACTCTAGTTATTTGATCCCAAGCTTGCTTAAGTCCAGGGCCTTGCTCATAAAGAAAAGAACGTGCTTCCTCATCTCACAATTTGCTGCTACCGCATTGAGGATCTATTTAACACAGTTTCTTTTTTCTGGCATATTGTGTCCAATTTCCCAGAAATTAGTTAAATTTATGATACTAAAGGAAAAAAAGACATAACTAAAAATAGAGAACATTGAAACCAACCTAATATACAGCAGAGGCATGGCCATAATCAGGACAAGGAATCTAGAATAATTATAAGTAATATGTGTCTTAATTACTATTCTATTACTGTGGGGATACACTATGACCATATTAGCTTATAAAAAGGAAACATTTAATTGGATCTTTCTCACAGTGATTGATTGTTTAGTCTGTGATCATCATGGTGGAAGCAGACAGATGTGGAGTTGGAGCAGTAGTTGAGAGCTTTGCATCCTGATCGGCAAGCAGCATTCAGAGAGAGAAGAGAGAGGGGAACGAGAGACAGAGAGAGACAGAGGGAGAGACAGAGAGAGAGAGAGACAGAGAGAGGGGTGAGGAGAGAGTAGAGAGGAGAGAGAGGGAGGAAGGAAGGCAGAGAGAGAGGAGAGAGAGAGAGGAAAGGAGAGGAGTGAGGAGACAGCAGAGAGGAGAGACAGACAGAGAGAGAAATGGTGTGGACTTCTGAAATCACAAACCCACCCCACCCCCCAACACCCACCCCCTACCCCCTAACAACCCCCCACCCTTTGACACAGCTCCTTCAACAATGGTACAACTACATCAACAAGGCCACACTTTTAATTCTTCCAAACAGTTCCATTATGGACAAAGCATTCAAGCATATAAAAGTATATAGGGACATTCTTATCCAAACCACCACAGGATGTAAGGGCACAGTAGATAATATACCAATGAAAGCCAAGTAGGATGAATTTGCAATAATTCCACAATAACTCTCAAGCCTCTCCAAGTATATATACCTTATAATTTCTAAGAAGAAATAAATACTTGAATGTTAGCAGTCACCAACTGAGACTATTTTAGTGTATGTGGGACACAGTCCATACTTGGACACCTTTTGGTTGCCCATTCAAAGTAAAGCACTATCAGTATGAAGTAAGCAGAGTTCAAGGATGCTGCTAACTCTCCTAAAATGCTTGGTACCTCCTCCGAAGGAATAAATAATTACCCACCTTTCAAAGAACACAGTATCAGAATTGAGTAATACTCTTTATACAAAGTACTGGAAGCTGCCAACTTAAACAACAAAAGTGAAATGTTCTCTGATACATACAATCCATTGAACCAATAGAAACCATTGACCAACAATAAGAAATTTCCACAACACAGTAAGTTAAAACTTCTCAACACACACAGAAGAGAAGAAGCTAGGTTGCATCAAACATTTGAAAAACAGAGATGATTTTAGTGAGGGGAAGCAATTACCAATCTGTTTTCTTATCCCTTCCAAATTTTAAATACATATGCTGTAAAATATGTTACATATATGTATTTGTATATGGGTTACATAATACATAATTTTAAAAAGTAATTCTCTATAATTAATAGAGATAAAATTGGTAAAAGTATAGTTTATAAAAGTAAAACTGTAGTATGTTAGGGGAAATAGCCCTGAAGTGAGAGTAAATGCACTTCGATCTTCAATCTAATAAATATTTGTCATACTTTTGACTGCCCATTTATTTGTTTTCCCATTTTTCTCCATTTATTGGTTGTATTTCCTAGGAATCTTCTATTGGAGAACTTAATTAAATAGTAAGATAGAAAAATCCTGTGATGAGGTACATGATTAGGATTTGAAACAGACTAAAAACTTTTTCATGTAGTAGACCACATCTACGTATTGACAGTCTATGAATTCCATGTATGAAATGAGGTGAAAAACACAAGTTCATACTGTTGTTCATATTAAATGAGCTCATGCAAATTTATTCTTTTGCAGCTGCCTCTTAAGTGTTGAAGACCTCACTCATCATGATGATGGGGACAGGTTTTCTGGCTCTTCTATTTCCTCCAGGTGAGCAAACTTATATGTTTCTTTATGTTCTCTGCCTTGTAGGGCTGGGGCTATCCTGACCAACTCAATAGATTAATCTGTCTTGATGGCTTTGCAAAAGAGGACATACCAGATATAAATTGGAAAGTGATTTTGCTGACTAAAACCCTATAGTCAAAGATTTTCCTTACACTTAAGAATACCTTTCCTCCTCATAAAAATATCTCCTTTGTGTAACTCTTTTACAATATTTAGTTTGAATATTGAGTATGGTTCTTACCAACACTTTGACTGCTATTACTTTTCTTGTTGCTGCTGCTGATACTGATGGCATTTGATATTTTTATACCATAATGAGTTCTATATACACAGAGAAAACACCAAGTCTTGTATACTTATATTTTAACCTATAGCAATAAGAAAACATAACAAAGATACATGACAACAATGAATATATAGATTTTGGTCTCATTGCTATGAATGTTAATCCAAAAGGTTATTTCATAGTATATTCAGCATGTTACAAAATGACAGGAATATGTCAAACAAAGGGTAAAGATGGTAAGTAAACATTGTTTGAATATGAAGGTTTGTAATTGTTCCTCTGATTAGTATTTCATAAGCAAATGTCTGCCAATTCAGTCTCCTCTGCAATTTTGAAATCCTGAGGAAAAAAATCCATTAAGAACAACAAATCCTTAACATCAAATTTAAATAGTTGATAAGCTGCTCATATTGTGATTGTTAGCTTAAGGTTCTCAAGAGATTTAGTTCTGAAATTAGATACATTGCTTTACTGCCAAAGGATATTACACCAATTTAATGAAACTGTCAGAAACTAGACCAAACAATGTAGACATCAAAGAGCCCAGTACTTAAAATTTTTGCCTTCATACTCATGACATTTATTCTCATCAGAACAGCAAAATTTTATTAGACTTGGACATTCTAGTCAGTTTGGGGAGTGATTCCTCTTAACAGTGAAATGCTGGAGATTTGGGTCTATAGATTTCATGTGGCCATATAATGTATCACCCTAACTGGGGCATTTTTAAAGACAGGGTTAATAATAACTACATGGGGAACTAATTCCAGGTACAAACTTGGATTATATAGAGGAAAGAGTGATGTTTAATCGCACTTGTAAGTCAAATGTGAGTTGAATAACATGGCATTTTCATCACCTTTCCTTACCATCCTAAAGTAGTATTAGCTGTTAGAATGTCTCCCCTTAGGTAAGCTTTCACTAGTTTTCAGCAGACTTTTTTTCTTTTGTTTGGGGAATTTATATGAGAGTGGACCCCTGGGTCTGCTTAAGAACACTCTTAACTTGTCGATTACTCTTTTCAGTTGGCACACAGTAGAAGCAGCAAGATCTTCTGATACACGTGTACCTTGCAGGATTTTTCCTGATAGTTATAAATTTGACTTTGACCCCCAAACAACTCCATAACAATGAATATATTCAGTAATGCTAGATTCTTAAAACTTCCCTAAAGTATTTTTATTTATTTGAAATCCATCTTAAAACATCAAGGTTAATATGACACGGGATCCATTCTAATAGATATATGTTACTAACTATAAAATTTGAAATGTCGATATTCACTTACAGAGGAAACTTGGATAACAGGAACATTATAAACAGAAGCTCCATTGGCAGTGAACTGAGGGAGTCAACTAGCTGAGTGTAAGCCTGCAGTACAAATAATCCTAACTTCACAGTGCTGCAAGCTACTGAAAGCTGACATGGAGTGAATTACATATACTAACCTTGTAGAGGCTCATATTTCTACCAAGATATGAATATTTGTCCTGTCACTTCATGGTCCTTTTCTAAAGCATTAAGTCATTATCTCTGTACTTACTTGCAGTGATTAACGTTTAAACGAGTGAGCTAAATTCCATTGAGTTTTGTGAAACCTTAAAAATGCAACATTGAATGGCAGCTCTGAGCAGCTTATAAATAAACACGTTCAGGAGGCAAGCTCTTTCACCATAATTCAAGGCAAAATTTTGATTATATAATACACAGTATAACTTACACATATAATGAGCCTCTATAGAGACAACTTCATCAAAGAAATTCAATTAAGACTAAAGGAATTATAGACAAGTATCAGTCTAAAGTGAACTCATAGAGAAACTTTAAATATCTACAGGAAAATGATCTTCGAGTTAAAACTAACATCATTTTCTAAACAGCTCATAGCAAAATCTTGCATTTACTGTCCTCAAGGAAGCATGCTGATATTCTTATTCCTCTGAAATCATCTTAATCTTGCAGTTGCTGAATGTAAACAGATGACAGTCAAGTTAATGGAGTGAAAGAAAAATGCTGTAAGCACACACAACTGGAAATGTATTAAAAGCTGATTTGTAGTCAGTAAATAAACCAAGGAGCAAATGCAGGCATTTTTAGATTTTACCCCTCACCTTTCATTAATTAACTCTATTCAACAAACATTCAGTTGTCTCACACACGCTGAAGCTATGTGTTAATCTACTAAAGACATCTGACAAGAAAACAAAGAACCAGATAATATGGGGCTGGATAGATGGCTCAGCAGTTAAAAGCCCTGACTGTTTCCGAACCCCCAGGATCAGTATCCTGCACTCGCTCACTCTGTAATTCCAGTTCCAGAGAATCCAACACTCTATTCTCACTTCTGTAGGCACATAATATACATATTATGGCAAACAGAATAATAAATCATTTCAAACACCCATCTTCCAGTCCATATAGCCAATGAATAATTTAGACTTACATAGAAAGTGGGATTTTTGTAAGCATGATAGAGTGAGGATTTTGAAATGGAAAATATCCTTAAGTAAATATTTGTTTTCATAGTAATCAAAAGTTCTTCATTGTTTCTGGGTCCTAATGGCTCCCTCTGGGGAGAGAGTGGGAAGTCAATGACACAGACCCCAGAAGTCAGGTAAAAGGCTAACATCAGACTTATCTCTTTAGTCGTAGGGAGAGTCTTATATACCGTCTTCCAAGCCGCCAGGCTGCATTCTGATCTGTTGACATTGTGTGGTTGCCCCTCATTGGTTAGGCAAGATCAGGACCTCTGATAGCATCTGTTGCTAGGCTTCCAGGCAAACTTCGGGTTGGCCCATCATTTGGTATCATAGACCTTATCTTCCTATACTTCATTAGTGAAATAGAGGGAC
This sequence comes from Mesocricetus auratus, assembly GCF_017639785.1. Lineage (NCBI taxonomy): Eukaryota > Metazoa > Chordata > Mammalia > Rodentia > Cricetidae > Mesocricetus > Mesocricetus auratus. Next base: position 12,256,647 of record NW_024429204.1, on the reverse strand, counting down.
ATCAATTAGGAGAGAAGTTCCAATGATATATTGCTGAAGACAAAGAAAGTTACCATCCTTCAAGGGTGGTCTAGAGAATGTGGAAAGGCAAGGAAATTATATTTTTACATGTGCTTTTCCAGACAAAAAACAAAGCCCTTAAGACACTCTATTAGTTGGGCAAGAAACATTTTGAGCTTCTGATTTTTTAGCTTAGTAATAGTAACTTGAGGAAATGTATATTATTAGTAAATAATAGTTATTTTTAATTAAAGAAATTTGCAGTAGATGCAGAGGCTAATAATATGTGTTAAATAAGTTTGTGAAGCAAATGACTGCACTTTAATAAATTAACAAAACCAAATTCTATCTCACTGAGTGGTGAAATCATGATGCATGATCACACCTTACTAAAACATGGTACAGTTTATTGGGAACCTGTTAACTGCTTACCACTTATGTTTAATCTATAAAATATTACTTAAAATTAAAAATATATGAATAATTCAGGGACAGATTTTCAGTATTATTATTCCTAATGTGATGTTCATGAATGGGAGGAACAGAATTTGCACTTACAAATCTAAACTATCAATTTATCATGTCTATCATCATAGCACAAACAGATAAATTAATAAAGCCCAGTGTTAGTATACACAAGTGAACATTAGCCACATGGTGAATTTACATATGTGTTATCAAAAGAAAAAGCTATTTCTTGGGAGCAGCTAACACAACATTGCTATACTGCATAAGTGTCATAATTAAAAATTTTGGTAGCCCTCCCCCATATGCCAAGATATCTTTAGTACAAGACATTTTGTTTTTCTTTTCTTGTTTAAATTAGAAACAAGTTTGCTTCACATGTCAATCCCAGTTCCCTCTCCCTCCCCTCCTCCCCTGCCCCCCACCAGTCCCCTAACCCCCCATCCAATTCCCACTCTACTCTCCAGGGTGAGGCCCTCCATGGGGTATCTCCAGAGACTGTCATTTCATCCAGGGCAGGGCCTAGTCCCTCCCCCATGTGTCCAGGCTGAGAGCATCCCTTGATTTGGAATGGGCTCCCAAAGTCCATTTGCATGCCAGGGATAAATACTGATCTAATACCCAAGGCCCCATGGGTTGATCAGGCCTCCTCTCTGATACCTAAATTTAGGAAGTCTGGATCAGATCCATGCTGACCTCTTAGCCATCAATATGGAGTCCAAGAAGTCTCCCTTTTTCAGGTCAGCAGTCTCTGTGTGTTTCACCAGTCCAGTCTTGACCTGTTGGCTTACCACTCCTCCTTCTCTGCAACTGGGTTCCAGGAGTTCAGTTCAGTGTTTAGTTGTGGGTGTCTGCCTCTGCTTCCATCAGCCACGGAATGAAGGCTCTAGGATGCCACATAAGATAGTCGTCAAACTCATTATCAGGGAAGGGCATTTAAGGTAGTCTCTCTACCATTGCTTAGTTTGTCAGTTGGTGTCATCCTTCTAGATCTCTGGAAATCTCACTAGTGCCAGATCTCTCCTCAAACCTATAGTGACTCCCTCTATTATGGTATCTCTCATCCTACTCTCCTCTATTGTTCCCCAACTCAACCTTCCTGCTCCCCCAAGTCCCTCTCTGTAGTCTTCTCCTCTTCTTTTTCCAAGCTCCCTCTCCTCTTTCCCCATGCTCTCAATCTGCTCAGGAGATCCTGTCTCAGTCCCCTTCTCTGGGATACCATGCATATCTCTCTTAGGGTCCTCTCTGTTTCCCAGACTCTCTAGCAGTGGGATTGTAGGCTGGCACTCCCCTGATCCATATCTAAAATCCACATATGAGTGAGTACATACCATGTTTGTCTTTTTGTGACTTGGTTACCTCACTCAGGATGGTTTCTTCTAGTGCCATCCATTTGCCTGCATTGTTTTTTTCCCACTGTGTATACTCCACTGTGTAAATGTACCACATTTTCTCTATCCATTCTTCAGTTAGTTAAGGGCATCTAGGTTGCTTCTGGGTTCTGGCTATTACACATAATGCTACTATGAACATAGTGGAACAGACATCATTGTTGTATTAATATGCATCTTTTGGGTATATGCCTGAGAGTGGAATTGCTGATTCCCATTTTCCTGAGCAATCTCCATACTGATTTCCAAAGTGGCTGTATATTGGCACTCCCACCAGCAGTGGAGGAGTCTTCCCCTTTCTCCAAATCCTCTCCAGCATAAACTGTCATTGGTGTTTTTTATTTTAGCCATTCTGATAGGACTAAGATGGTATCTCAGAGTTGTTTTGATTTGCATTTCCCTGTTGAGCACTTTCTTAAGTGTCTATCAGCCATTTTAGACCCCTCTATTGAGAATTCTCTATTTAGTTCTGCAGCCCACTTTTTAATTGGATCCTTTGGTGTTTTGGAGACTTGCTTCTTGAGTTCTTTGTAAATTTTGGAGATCAGCCCTCTGTCAGATGAGGGGTTAGTAAATGTCTTTTCCCATTCTGTCAGCTGCCGTTTTGTTTTGCGGACTGTGTCCTTTGCCTTACAGAAGCTTCTCCGTTTCAGGAGGTCCAATTTATTAATTCTCCATTTCAGTGTCTGTGCTAGGTGTTATGTTCAGGAAGCAGTCTCCTGTTCCAATTCATTCAAGGGTACCTCTCACTTTCTCTTCTAAGAGATTCAGTGTGGCTGGATTTATGCTGAGGTCTTTGATCCATTTGTACTTACATTTTGTGCAAGGCAATAGACAAGGATCAATCTGCAATCTTCTGCATGTCTCCATCCAGCTATGCCAGCACTATTTGTTAAAGATGCTTTCTTTTTTCCATTGTATAATTTTAGCTTCTTTGTCCAAAACCAGGTGTTCATAGGTTAATAGCAGTGTATTCAATTCAATTCCATTGGTCTACCTGTCTATTTTTAGTACAGGACATTTTTAATGAAAGAGCTTTGATCTCTTTGATTCATCAGTGACTTCTGCTAAGTAGCTTGAAATCTAGAGAAATCACAGATAATGCACTAGGCTGTAAACACATGGAAACCTGTGCAAACAAATTTAAATGAAGGCGAATTATTCATCTTTGTTTATTTCCTTGCATTGTCCTGAGACCAGGTGTGTACTGAATACCAAGTTTTGTATTATAGACAAAAGATCTAATGGAGATAAAATATTTTATAGTATTCTGTACCCTAATTAGCAAGTTAATACTCTCATGATAAATGTATCTTGACTCATTCTACTGATTAGAATCATGCAATGAAGAATTTATTCTGGATGTCAAAATGAGAAATGTGTATGCTTCTGTTGAAACAATGCTAGCATGAAAGATTCCAAGTAGAAAAATTACTGTGTCAAAGTTTACACTTAGCAAATGAAAAGCTAAATAGAGATGCTGCATTGAAATTTGTTTGAAATATAGAGTCAACATTCTTAAGTGCTAAGCATAGGAATTAGAAGAGGTTTAAAAACAAAAATAAAGAAGTATTTCTAAATGGTATTAAACAATAGTCTGAGTTATTAGAATATAGAGATTATCAAGAACAAATGAAAATTTTAACATTTAAAAATGACTGTGGGCAAGATACACATTAGGCAGAGCTTGGGGGAATCCTGAGGTAGATGGGATTGAAGGTTTATAAGAACCAGAGGCCTCAGGGACATCATAAGAAAACCAACAGAATCAATTAACCTGGGACCATAAGGGCTCACAGAGACTGAACTGGAAGCCTGGGAGCCTGCATCGGTCTGAGCTGCAGCTGTGTATCTGAGTATTCTTGTAGAAATTTTAACTGGGAAAGCAGAGGCTGTCTCTGACTCTTTTGCCTGCTTTTGGTACCTGAAAATGGGTGTCTTATTGGACATAGCCAAATAAGTTCTTTTGTGACTTGCTGAATGTGTGACTAGGAACAACATGGTTATTATGAAGACAAAGTCCTGTAGTAACTAGTCATTTTAATGAAAACTAAAAAGTGGATTGGGGAATTTGTATTAAAACAATTGTTTAATTTTTCACACTTATTGAAGTATTGAGGTGATTTTGTTCTGTGGAGTAGGACTTCTCAACATCATTCTTTTTATAGTGCTTGCCATGGCTAACTAAGAGGAGAATGAACCCTTAGTACATATTTTTCCAGAGTAGTATTTGAATACATAATCAGGTGTGTGTATTAAGCAAGGCTGATTTAGAATTAAGGGGGTTGGGGCATGATTACTAGAAAATGAAAATGACTGGAGATATTTAATTTGGCTTTTAAAGATGACAGTTGACTCTGGGGAATAATTAAAATGTTCCAGAAAAAATATGAAAGTGTAATATACCATAAGCCAAATATGGGAAGTAACTATGCAGGAAGAAAGTGTACAGTACACAGAAGAGAACAATTACATGTAAGAATTAACAAACTAAATGCAAGAGTTTTATTGATTCACAGTAATCACAACTACACTGGTGCTTGGATAACTGGTCAACCAATTGGTCACATAGCATATATATTCCACCTATGTTTAAATACAAATGCCAGCCCAAAAGCCCAATATGAGATGATGTTTTTTCATTCAATATTACTGTTTTTACCTCATTTCTACCCCTCATGTATGTGTGTATAATAATATTTGTAATATATATTAGCTTTTATAAATATGTGTTTACATAGTATAAAACCTATCTTGTTTAATTAGGGTTGCCCATGTGTGCATGTGTACATGGCTAACTACTTAGTACTAGGAAATCTACCAAGGATTGTGTCCCTGAAAAAAACTAAATTTCTTTCCCTCAGCAGTCACTGACTGCATGCAGCTCTTCATCTAAATATCAGGCCTCATAAACCCTTCGCCATCTACATTAGCATGGTGGACAGGTGTGGTATTGTATAAATAACTATCTTGTTGACATTGTGTGAAGGCAGCATACCTGTCATTTCCAGAAGACATCATCTCTCAGGAATATCTCTAGTCAGCTGCCTGTTAAAATCTTGACCTTTCCTCTATTGTGTTATTCTTCAACCATTCTGTAAGCCAGTTAGTTGTTATCAATTTTAAGGTATCAGGTTTTAATAACAGCTTCCTTTCTTAGTCTATCTATGGGATACCTGTGATTCAGACTGAAAATATCTAGAAAAACTAAATGAAGAATGATTTGGTTTTGAGACTGCTTTACAAAAAAAGGGGGAGGGAAATTGTGAAATTCTTAAAATGTAACCTTTTCAGAGAGCTGAATTGTGTGCATGGTGAGAGGTAAGGAAAGCTAAATAACCCGTATGCAGTAAAAGATTCAGCAGAGGTGTGTGTGTGTGTGTGTGTGTGTGTGTGTGTGTGTGTGTGATGCTCAGACTCACAGCACTTGAAAGCAGTGTTCTTGGTGGAATATGTGTGTGTGTGTGTGTGTCTGTGTGTAATACTCAGGCTTACAGCACTTGAAAGCAGTGTTCTTGGTGGAAACTTGCTCTGTTGTGATGAGAATATCATTTCCTTTAGAAATATGTATACATTGTGTCTTTCCTCTGTCATTGTTTGACTATAACTGCATGAGTATTTCTCATGTCTCCTAGTCTTAGGTTTTTTTATTTGTTCGGTTTTGGTTTTGCTTTTTTTTCCTGGTTACTTACTGATTTATATAATTTTTTTATAAAGCCTCACTGAATATCCCTAGCTGTCCTGGAACTATCTATAGAGTCCAGAATAAAACTGTGAACTCACGGAGATCCACCTGCCTCTGCCTTAGGAAGGCTAGGGTCACGACACCAGGTGCATGTTTATATGTGCTTGTATGTGTGTGTGTGTCTGTGTGTGTGTCTGTGTGTGTATGTGTGTATATGTATGTGTGTGTGTACATTATATATGGTGATTTGAATGCTAATTTCCTCTAGAATCTTGTAGGCTCTGGTTATTGAATATATGGTACCTAGTTGGTAGCACACCTTGAGCAGGATTAATAGTTGTAGCCTTGCCGAAGGATGGATGTCACTAAGGGCAGTTTGATACTTTAAGCTGTGCATTATTTCCACTTTGGGATTCAAGTTGTGAGTTCTGAAATATTCCTCAATATTTCATTTCACCATGCCTACCAATTCCCCACCATCACAGACCTCGATTCCTCTGAAAGTGTAATCCCAAATAAACCTTTCTTTCTGTAAGCTGCCATGCTCATGTGGTTTTAATCACATAATAATAAGTAACTAATAATATAAACATGAATATAAAGTGGTTTGATCAGGATCAGAATCTTAAGGATGAGCAGACAGATTGTTACACATTTCTGAATGTGTTCTGACTATCCCACAAGTCATCTAATTTTATATTGCTTCATCATAATACTTCTTCATCAGAATATCATGTTTAATTTCCATATAAAGAATTCTGGGAAAGAAAAGCTTGCTTAAGGGTAGGTTCTCTGTCCAAATATATCTACAGTTTAAATTTATATCCAATTTCAAAATGATAGAGCTTCCTATTTCCTTTATCACACTATACCTCTCTAAACTGTTTTACATCTTTTTAAGAATGATACCAAAGCACCACATCAACACATAGAGGTATTCTGCATTCCTGTCTGACTTTACCTACAGGAATAGAAGTCAAAGAACTGCAGTGTGGGAAAAGAGAATAGTTAGAACCACAGGTTCTACCAAAAGCACAACTGTGATAAAGAGTTCTCCCTTCAAACTACCACATACTTAAGTCTCATCCCTGTCCCCTTTTTCATGTATACAATATGTAGCACTATGCTGTGGCTTGGATGGGTGTTTCATGATCTCACCTCTTTCTCATTAACTCTGCTAACCATATTGTAAACAATTGCATTTTTCCTTAATTAAATTATGTCCAATTACCTGTTTGTGTGTCATCTGTTTCCTCTGAGGACCACAACTGATTAATTATGAAATATGAGTGTATGTACAGATAAAGCATCCCTACATTTGGACAAGATCTACTTTTCCATTTACATGATGAGATTAAATTCCTTATGGTTTCATAAATACTGACTTTTCTTTACCACTGGTAGCAGAGTCCACCCAGACCAACTGATATAAGAATACCTTTATTTCTACTGAATAATCTAGCCCACTCTGCTGATTTATTTGTCTTTGTGTTATTTGTGATTAAAAACTGATGCAGGAGAAAAAGGGTTTTGATCTAAGGTCCTATTATCATTGTCACCTTGTCATTTAAATTGAAGTTATGATCTCCGAAAGAGATTTGAACAGGGTTGATAATTTTTTTAAGAGAACTAAGGATAGAAATAGGTTTGCATGAGGACATGTACATAGATACAAATGGAGATGTATATGTCCTGTAGAAAGGGAGATTTGTTATTGAAATTGGTTCACACATATGTGCTGGTTGGGAAGTCTTAGAAAAGACTGTCTTCAAGTTCCTGAAACAGGAAAGACAATAAAATAACAGCCTGGAACTGAAGTCCTGAGAAGTAAGAATTTAGAGAGAGAGAGAGAGAGAGAGAGAGAGAGAGAGAGAGAATTTTCCATTAGTAGACAGTATTGCTTTATTCACATAAACTGATATCTGATTAGATGAAATAGACATATGGATATGACTAAGTCAAGTATTTAAAGAAACATCTTTCTGCTCAAACCAAAAATCCCATTATTCTACAAGCTAATTGGCATTTCTGAGTCTAGACAAGATAACTTGTGAACTTAATTACCATGAACACTTTGGATATATGTCTTAGTAAAGAAATACTAGATATTCAACTTCTTGGGTTTTTGTTTCGTTTATTTTTACAACAGCAAAATATTTAAAATTGTCATCTTTTATTGTGTTACTATAACTGTAATGATAAGTTTTCCCACAAGAGTGTGCTTTCACCCAAAGCATTGTAGTCCAGTGAGGTCCCACCCTAAACTGACCACTCACATTGTATTAAGATTGCATCATCAAGGACACGTCCATGATTTGCCAAATGCCTCTTTACCACAACCAGGAACAAAAACCTAGGTTTCCCACCTCATGCATCATTTTTTTTCTTTATTCTTCTCTAAAACAATATGTCCTGACTATAGCTTCTCTTCTCTTCCCTCCTCCCAGTCTCGCTCAAATTCTCCTCCCCCAAGACATTGTTTACAGTAGGAAGTGTGTAGCTTAACTGATCCTTAGGGAAGGAGAGAGACAGGGTGAGCATAAGCTCCTAGATCCATGGTTTTGAACTTTGCACATGTACCGCTGATAATGTGTCTCTCATCATGTGATGTCAGAGGAGAGACACTGTTGAATTTTCCTGTTGCTTATCAGCAGCATAATAAGCATCTAATCATGGCGAAGAAATTACTTCCATTACACTGCTCATCTCAATATGAGTCAAATACTCAAAAATTTTCATATTCACTTTCCTATTCAATGTACAAATATCACACTTTAGTTAAGACATTCAGTTCAACACTTTTAAGATTATGTCATACACATACCCATTTGGTAAGCTCATAACCAACTTTAATAATTTGTAAGTTCAAATAAAGTCAAATGAATATAATTTTAACAAATATATTAATTTAAAATAAAGCATATGTATATATATCACATATAAACAATCATGTAAAATAATACATATGGTACATAGCTGTAATGAAGTTTTATTGAGGTAATAAGGATATACATAACACAAGTAAAATTAAAACAGTGATTTACTACAAGAAGACAGCCAACTGGCTCATATCAGTTTTCAGCGCCAATATTTAAAAATATATGGTATATTATTTAATATATGAACAGATTTCATTGAGATACATAAATACCTTTTCAAAATAGGGGTTTTCAAAATTTTCTTCCATCAATAATTATAATAAGTTTACTATTTTAAAACGAAAGCTGGTTCTGGTTATATCAATGTAAGGGACTAATTCCCATGAATCATAAAACTATGAGAGACTCCCACTTCAGGCCTGTGTCCTCATTACATAAAGGTAGAAGCATGCTTCCACCTCCTCACTGTGAAAATCTTACAATTGTACACAGTGCTGGTTATTTTTGAGTTAAATGAGCAATAATTAACACTTAAAAGAAACATGACACTTGTGATCAAGAGTGTACCCTGTTTGAGCTATTTATTCCCTTCCTTTAGTTTATCTATACTCTGAGTTGGGATCCAAAAAATAAGGCATAGTTTTGCATCGTTATTCTCAATCCTATTTTCTATATTTCTAATGCCTTATGTTGATGAAACATTATATATATTGATATTTCCAATGAAAATGATTGAATATAATCCCTACTGTTTAAAGACTACCATCAAGATAAAATTAATACATACATGTCAAGAAGGAAAGCATAGTAATGCTAGTCTCATTCAAGATTCCACCCACAAATCAGAATTTTGATACACGATTTAAAGAAAATAAGAAGATGAGAACAGAGTGGCAATGATAATGTAGGAGAAAGTTCTAAGCAAAGTAGATTGTCTGGAATTTGTGTAGTGCATATATTTGTCCTACCTTATTTTTAATCCCACAGTTAAATTTCTCTTGACTTGACTGATCATAGGATTCTGTAGCCATCAAATACTCTGCAATTTGTGATCTTTTCACCTCCATCTCTTTCCCAACTCTGTCCTCCCATTTCCTGTTAGAATTGCGTAAGAAACAGATACAGAGTGTGGCATGGTAATCACGGAAAATATAGGAGTGAATCAATAAGCATTTTCATATAAAAGCATTGAAAAGTTGATGTAAAATTATGATATGAAAAGAAGCAAGATTACTGATGCTAAAGAAAGCAAAGATTTTGTTTGTATTACAGAGACTATGAGAGTTTTAGAACACTGTATTCCTTGCTCTGAAAACTGACCAATGTCTAGTAGGGAAGAAGTGATCGTAGAACCGTGTGTCAATATACAGGATTAATTTCACTGAAAAAGGATAGTATACAGAAAAATAAAATGAAGACTCTCCATTTATTTCTGACCTTATTTTATGAAGTACTGATATATTTTATAAAAAAAGAACTAAATCAATTTACTAGATTTCCATATAAATAACATTTACATTTCTATTTACTTAATACCTGCTAAATTTTGATGTTAAATTGTAGGGTATTATAAACTTTTTGTCTCATCATCACATTTATCTGGTGTATTCTTTTAATATAAGCAGCACAATACAAATCCTTGGCATTATTTCAGACACTTTTGGATGTATTTTGGAGTCATTTATAAAGTAACAGAGAACTAGGATCATAGCTCAATAATACTGGCTTAGCATGGAAAATGCTTTAGGTTCAATTCTCAGAATCAAAACAAAAAAAATTAAGCAAAAAAGAGTAAGAAGTACACAAAAAAATGAGTGTGGAATGTAGAGCAACAATGTTTTAACTAAAGGTGTATTAGTCTGTTTGCCAAGCACTAATTCTTTTAAGTAATACTTGTTAGCTGATTTTAATTGAGTTGTCCCTGAATAAGCAGAGATCCCTGTGGAATCACATGGAAGGGTATGACAAATGGAGAAAGGATTTTCTGTTTGAAGTAAATAACCCATTCCAAAGACCAGAAGCAAAAAGTGTGGTTCAAATGATAAAAAGAAAACCAATTATCTAGTATTTAGGAGGCCAAAATAGGAAAATAGCTGTGATTTAAACATTAGCTTTAACTACACAGTAAGACCTTGTGTCAACGAAGAAGTTACTACAATCTTGTTGACCTGTTGCGAGGTCTGAGGACAGAAATGACTAAAGAATGAATAATAGAGTGGGCACTGGCTTGCATTGGATCAGACCTGGGTTTCATGACCCCTTGGGTGTCAAACAACGCTTTCACAGTGGTTACATATCATAATCCTGCATATCAGATATTTACATTATGATTTATAACAGTAGCAGAATTGCAGTCATGAAGTAGCAGTGAAAATGATTTTATGACTGGGAATCACCAGTATTAAAGGGCTGAAGTATTAGGAAGACTGAGAATCACTGTATTAGATGATAAAATGTATTGACAGATGGTTATTAGTTTCTATGATGAGCTACAGTTTACTTGCTAAATCAAATAGCATTATTCACAAAGCCTTTATTAATAACATGTAACAAAGTAGAGTCTTTTGAGAATTAGAAATAAGATGTGGTGAGTATGAAATTAAAATACAAACCAAATTTAATTTCTAAAAACAAAAGTAACAGGAAATTTCCAATGTCACGTATAAACAAATATAAACTTGAAATTAGAAATCTTGATTCAAATGAGGCTCTACCACTGCCAGCCACTGGATTAATAGTTAATTAATCAGTAATATGGAGTTTACCTTTGCAGAGCTAATGTAGCTCTATCTGATAACTGCATTGTTTTGTTTTCCACACATCACTTACATATGTATTCTGCTCGTGGGTTTAATTATATCTATTTCATTCCATTTGTTTTAAAGTCTATCAGAAATGACATTTACATTTTATAAGAGAATGTAGGTGGCTGTTTACATTGTTTCTATGTACTTTGTATTTGTTGAATGAATGAGTAGATGTGAATGACATGCAATTTAAATAATGAAAGCATGAAACTTAGAATTTGTGTATTGTACTTCAAAATGCATAAAGTAGGCTTAACAGATTTGAAAATATGACCAATGGAGCTGTTCCTATGGGGAGAGATTAACTCAGAGCAGAATTACGATAGTACTAGTTGGATCTCCTGTACTCTGACAGTTAGCTGCTTTCTCTTTGGGAGTTATATGCGTAAACTAAAATAAATAAAGGTGAACAGAAAACAATTTTCTGTAGACACACTGAAAAAATGATATGCTTGCCTAAATGACAGGAGGTAACACTAATAGAGATATAGTGGTATCTTTCCTGTGAACCTCTAAGTGACCACACTCCTTTGGGCGTGGCTTCAGGTGCATAGTCTCTCTCTTGAGCTGTCTTTCTCTTGGGTCATAGATTCGATCACAAGGGCAGAGAAACACTACAAGGGTTCTGTGTTCTGTGTAAGTTGTTCCCCAATAAAACACCCGTTTATCATTTATCTTTGGTCTACTGAAATCATTACATCCACACCTTCAGAAAGATTTTTCCAGAAGAATTCAAAAGGAATGAGTCATTTGAGAAGCACAGCGGGAGTTGAGGGGACAGTACTGTAAGTAGCGATTAAGAAAAGACAGCTTTGCCAAGGTTTTCTTGTAAAGACTCCTAATTACATCATGGCTCTTTAGCCATGTTCATTCATATTCATAACAGCATCCTAAGAAGCATCAACTTTAAATATAAAAGGCATGAATCATGAGGAATCAGTTCTTTCTTATAGCACAGGTAACATCAATTATGAGTTACTGCTGAGAATGTAAGGGTTTTAGCTTAAGAATTAATGTTTGTTTATGAGCCTAGTTTTTAAGTGAGCACTTCTCCTAGACCTATAAAAATGACCTAGTCATGCTGGGGAAATGGCTGAGTCAGAAAACTGTTTGCTGCTCAGGTATGAGGACCTCATCTTAGATTGCAAAGCCCACATGTAGAGCCTAGCATGCATACCAGTACTCCCAGGGTTGGGGAGGAAGAGACATTGAGGATATGTGATGCATGCTGGCAGTCAGTCTTGCCGAACTGGTGAGATGTAGGTTCAGTGAGAGAGAGAGCTTCTCTCAAAAACTAAGGTAGAAAGTGATAAAGGGATATATCTGATGCCAACTTCTATACTTATCCCATGAACACTCAAATACGTCTGTACATACACACTAGGAGTTGGGCGGTGGTTGGGAGAAGCACAACATAGACTAGTCAAAGGCAGTGAAACTCTTCTGAGATTGCTCAAGCTTCATTGTTCAATTCACCTTTATATTTGTTCTGTGACATGCTCTCTACTGCTTTTATGTAACGGAATTATGCTGAATTTATTTATCTATTCTTTTAAGAAATTTCCGCCGGGCTTTGGTAGCACATGCCTTTAATCCCAGCACTCGGGAGGCGAATGTCTGTGAGTTCAAGACGAGCCTGGTTTAGAAAAGCAAGTTCCAGGACAGGCTCCCAAACAATACAGAGAAACCCTGTCTCGCAAAACCAAAAATAAATAAATAAATAAATAAATTTCCTTTCTAGAGAAAATGTACAACACTAATATTTAAATATCAGAGCCAGATGGAGAGGCATTAAGTGGGACAAAGCATTGTAGTGGCCCTGCCCAGGGTACTCGGGTGCAAGAAGAAAACGCTGACTTGGCTTTTAGAGGGAGATAGATGACCTTTTCTATTTAAGGTCCAATTTATTTCCTTCAGAGAAAATTCCTAATTATTCCCAGCCACATTCAACCATACCATCTCTATTCATGTTATCATAAGTTCTTTTTAAGTTACAAAATAACATACCCTTTTCTTGGAGATTATCAAATATACATCATGACATAATTCAGTGTTCCTATTGTATCCTTTAACAATTCTTATTTTCATAGGTTTGTATTTTTCAAATTTAAAGTATGTTTCTTAGATGATTCTCGAGATCACACAGAATAAACATATTTGATAATTTTTTGGTAAAGAATATGGTTGAGTTCTAGCTATATGTGCCTTGAATATAACAAGAAATCTTGTGACAGTTTGCATATCCATCCACCTCAATATGAATATATTTAATTTATTTTGATTTTTATGTGTATGATATGAGTGTATTGCCTGAATGCATGTATCTGTATCATGTGTAAGACTGGTGCCGAAAGAAGCCAGAAAATGGTACCAGGTACCCTGGAGATGCAGCCAGTTGGAAGTTACCATGTGAGCTCTAGGAATTAAATCCAGGTCCTCTATATGGGCAGAAGGAGTTCTTAATTATTAAGCTCTCTCTCCACCTATCTAACCATACCTATCTAACTAACTAGCTAGTTATCATCTACATATACATCAATTTACTAATTTTTGCAAATTCACAGTCTCTAAACCATTGTTCCTGGGGAATAGCTCGAGATAAATTACTATGGGTCAAATTGTGGCTATAATGTTTTACATTTGGAAGTTTACTTTAACTGATGCTGTGTTTGCTTTGACCTCTGCAGACACAAACTCTTTGGGAGCCTCTGAAATGGATCTAGCCCAGAATTACAGTGCTTTTTCTGGGAGACAAAGGTATTCTTTTGTTTCATACTATTCAAAATGATCTTATAATAACTTCAGAAAACAATAGGAGTAATGCTCTGTATCTGAAGATGTGTCCATTAGGAGTCTTTGGACTTAAAATGTCCTGTTTAAAAATATAAACTGATCTAACAATTTCAACCACAGATTTTGATTAAAAGAAATAATCACTTGGAAACCCTAGTTGGAAGGATGAAAACCATACCTTTTGACATTATTGCTGTACTTTCTATTCTGTATGGAATGACAGTACCTGGTAAATGTTGTCAACATTATAAAATATACATGCAGACTATTCAGGCCCCAAGTAAACATTTCCATAAATAAATCAAAACCTTTAAAGCCACCTGCCTGCATAATAAATAGAAGGCTTATAAATGTGTCGTCATTTTGCAAGTATAGATATTCCTCTGCTGTCTGACCATCTGGCAGTTTGAAGAGAAAATGTCCTTGAGGCACATACACCTGTATAATACTAAAATTCTTTGTGACTGTTAGTTAAATGAGAGGGTTCAAAGTCATGCCTGAGAACATGTTAAGACATCTGACATCTTTGCTGGGCACAGACCTGTGCAATGCTATAGGCCCAACTATCAGTTTTCCACTATACTAAACTCAGTGTTTCCTTGGATGTCTTTCACAGAAAGAACACCGGCCGTATCTGAATAACTTCAGTAGCAAATGGTGTCTGGGACCAGGAGCAGTTATGCTGACATTGTCCTTTAACACAGAAATATAGAAAATCTGGTGCAAGGGAATAAATGTAATTAACTTCCTTTTATACAAGAAGAAACGGGCATTGAGTGGGCACTGGTCTGAGCTCACAATAATAATGTGGGGAAACTGCAATTTTCAAATACCAAGTCTGCTGTTATTCTCACCAGAGCATAAAATTGTAGGCAAGTTATAAACATAAAAATTGAAAAGTAAAAACAGCAAATGACAAAATCTCTGTTTATGTAATACTTAGGTGGAACTCTGGTAACATTAACTTAAGGAGACACATTAACTATTCTAGCTCTACTTAAATGAATAGAAAGGTCTTATTTGGCGGAATGGAAAGAGAAACAGGCATGTCAGGAATAAATGCTTCATTTTATATTTTGTAGAAAGCATACGTTAATCGCACTTGAAGATGGTACTCTATGTTTAGACTGAGATATCAGAACCTTGGAATAGCTACACAAATATACCAGCTTTTTCACAGTCATACAAGGTAAATCGACTTACATGGAAAACTTTCTTTGCAGATATTCTAACCTTGCAACTGCTGTCCCAATACCAATTTATTATTTTTCCAACAGACAAGAAAACATCTGAAACCCTAGCTAGTACAGGTTTACTGTTTTGTTCTTGACTTTCTTTTCTGTCCTAATAATTAATTTTAGAAACGTTACTTCTTTGCAGGTATTTTACTCCTCTTTCCTTTTCTATATTTCTCTTGCTCATTTTTTTAGTATAACATAAACCTGTATCCACTAATCTTGCCTTAGGATGACTATTGATGGTGAAATCTCATGAGATTAATACAGTTCAAAGGGAATACATTGATTACAAGTAACGTTTTCCTATGGGTGCAATGAATTATTTTCCTAGATGTTGCATTTACTATAGTTCCTTTCTTGTTTTTTCTCCAACATGAGGCTACAATATTTGTGCTGAATTTTTCTGCTGATTGCTCATTGATTAGCCATCGGAAAAGCACAGTTCTAGTATCACTTCTATTAAAATTCATGATATTAAGTAGCTGGAAAGAGAAGATTCAGATGTCTAATGTGTAGGCTAATATGGAATAGAATCAGTTGTAACTCTCAATTTTCTAGAAATGTGTGCATTTAACCAAGACAGTATGGGAGATTCCATATTGAAGCCTGAATTGGGAGGAGTTGGGGAAGTGACAGATGACTGTGTTATTTGGTTGCTGACCCACAAAAGCACTGGCTGATGCTTAGAAGTAGGGCCTGCTGAAAAAAAAATAGACACAGCTGTGCAGAATGTGTTCTAAGACTAAGTGGCAGCAGGGAATCCAAACACCTGCTGTCTGCTGAGCTGAAATAGGCAAGTGGAAGTGGGAAAAAAAACAGATTTTTAAAAGCAGTCACCAAAACCACACATTTTCCAGACATTCTGCCTTAATGTGGGTATTAGATGATGTCCAACTTGAGTACAGGCTGCATTCTAAAATCTCTCAGAACAGAATGAGCTGATCTGTGGAGAGCTGAAAACAGGAAACTTGAACACAGCTTACTGGTTGACTCTGATAATACAGTTGTATACTAAAGGGCTGCCTTTCACAAAAGTCATCATATTCCTGCTGCTGAGAGTTGCATTAGCCTCCTCTCGCGGGTCCACAGGAATTAACATGAAGGCCGCGGTAGGACAAAAGATGATCAGGCAGCTAGCCAGACGATAATCGTGGAGTGGGAGCCAAGCTGTGCCCTCTCCCCTTTCTTCTGACACAATGACTGCATTCCAAAGTAGTTCTGAAGTGGACCACAAAGAACCAAGTTATTGGCAGGTCAGTAAACCTTAAAATTGATTCTGCAAGCGGACAGAGGTCCCATGAAGTCGTGGGCATCTAGACATTGAGGGAGGTAACAAAAGATACTGTTCAAAGATTTTTCCGCACTGAAGACAGAACTGGAAGAGTGGGTCCCTGTTGTGACAGTACGTTTCTAAAAGAACTAGTGCTGAAGTGACAGCAAGCCCTCTAAGGCGCTTGTCTGGATTCTCATTGGCTATAGAACACCCAGACATTTCAGACATGCACATTACAAGATGAGAGGAAAAACAAGCAGCCATCTGTCTAAATCCTGAGAGTACGTGGGAAAATGGGTTTTCCGATAATGTTGCAACATATATATGTATATGTCTCCTTTGGAGTGAACAGTTGATGGCACTTTGAAATGTCAGCATTTTAAAAGAAATTACCTGCATTTCTGTGGGAAATTTGATGTGAGAGGCTAGGACCAAGATCGGGCACCAGATGGGCCTCAGGATAATGGATACCCTCCCTTTTTGGTGTCTTAGAAACCTCCATGAAGTCTTGAGCTAAACAAAGTGCAGTGTGTTCTTACTGCAGTCAGAAGTTACATTTGTCCCCAAAAGAAAAAGTCAGCAGTTTGAAAGGCAATACTATCTGCATGCAGCATTAGTGTGGTTTTGATAAAAAATGACTTTGTCTTGGCAATGAAGACAAGTGTTTCAGGACTCAGGAGATGGGAATTCTGGGCCTGTGGATAGTATCAGGTATTACTGTCTTCGTCAGACTTAAGCCCAGTAGACAACAATGTCTTTCCTAGAATTTACTGTAGCTAAAAAGAGTCTTAAACTTGCAATAGCACTCCTGTCCCAAATACTGGCAAATGTGGAGTTAGAGATGTGAGCCAGCATACATGACTTATATTTTATTGATTTATTGATTGGTTGATGAGTGATTAAGATAGAATCTCACTTATGTCACTCTCTTTGACCAGGAATTTGCTATGTTGACCATACTGGCCTCAAACTTGCAAAGATCTGAATGTCTCTGTCCCCCAAGTGTTGAAATTAAAGGAGAATATGAAAACCCCCTACTCTTGGAGGTAATTTTTGAGGGTTGATACTATATTTGTAAACTTATCTTTCTGACTGCTGGCATCTAGTTTCTTTATTCTTGGTTTAATTTCTGTGTGGTTTCCAAATGCCATAAAGAAGGAGATTCTATTCTGTTAACCTTTCCCTTGAGTCCTTTTCTTAAGCCAACCTCTCTTGGTATATGAACAGTAGCTTGACTGTCATTTTCTTAATGGCTAATATCCACTTCCAAGTGATATGACTGCATGCCACATTTTTCTTTCTGTATCAGGGTTACCTTACTCAGGATGGTTCTTTTTCCTAGTTCCTTTGATTTGACTGAAAATTTCATGATTTTTAATAACTGAGTTTAAAAATGTCTTATTATATAAATATAAATTTTGCTTATCCATTCTTCTGTTGAGGAACATGTAGGTTGTTAACAATCTAGGCTACTATGAAAAAAAGCCACAATGAACATAGTTGAGCAAGTGTCCTATGGTAGTATAGAGTATCCTTTGGGAATATGCCCAAGAGTAGAATAGCTGTGGCCTGAGGTAGATCAATTCACAATTTTCTGAGAGACTGCCACACTGACTTCAAAAGTGGCTATGTAAGTTTGTACTCTCACCAGCAATGAAGGAGGATTCCTCTTGATCCGTATTCTAGTCAGAATGAGCTGTCACTTGTGTTATTGATCTTAGCCATTTTGACAGATGTAAGATGGAATTTCAAAGTAGTTTTGTTTTGCATTTCCCTAATGGCTAAGCAAGCTGAACATTTCTTTAATTGTTTCTCAGCCATTTGAGATTCCTCTTGAGAATTCTCTGTTTAGATCTTTACACCATTTATTAACTGGATTATTTTGGTTTTTTTTAACTCCTTACTTGAATTCTTTATGTGTTTTGGATGTTAATGCACTACTGAATGTGGAGTGTGTAAAATCCTGGGAACAGGTGGGCATTGTTGCTGGAGGGATTAGGTGAGGGGTTGTGAGTGGAGGGTGGGGTGAAATGGAGGGAGAGAGTTCAAATGAAAACCTAATGCAGTAGAAACTTCTGAGATTATATGAGAGACCCTAGTGAGGTCTCCTAGTGATTGAGGATACAGAGTCTGAACTGGCCATCTCTGGTAACCAGGCAAGGCTTCCAGTGGTGGGACTAGGTTATATTTTTTTGTAGTTGTTGGCCTAGGGAGTCCTGTGAAGACCCCAAATAATCTAGGATAGTGCTAAGACTGAGGGTTTCTCCCTGAAAACTAGCAGCCAGGCCCAGGTGCTAAGGATAACATCCACACAGTTGATTGAAAGCAGAAATATAGAATTGGTGCCTGCAAGGAGCCTTCGCCCCTGTGTTCTGCCGACTGTGGTGAGGAAATGTACTATGCAGGCTATTGGCAGAGAAACATGGACACCAATCCCACCATAAAAACTTTCACCAACAATCAGTCATTCCTGCAGCATGTGCTGGGATAATGGTGACACAGAACTTGTAGAAGTAGCCCACGTCTGGGACTGCTTAAATGACCAGGAAAGAGAGACTGAATTGTCCAGATACCTTGGACACAACAAACCACTACTGGTGTTAAAAACAAAACAAAACAACACAAAAAAAAACAAGCAAAGAAATCAACGAATGACTCATAATGTTATTCTACTGTACTCATGGATTGGTGCCTTGTTCAGCTGTCATCAGACAGGCTTTCTGAGGCAGCAGATGGGAGCAGATGCAGAGATCCAAGCCAGGCACTGTGTAGAGAGTCTAAATTAGAGGTCTCTATTGGGTCACAATCCTTGGAGATTGAGGGACCCTGTGAAAGAGAGGACAGAATGATAGTAGGAGTCACAAGGGATAGAGGACTCAAGGAAACCATGTCCCACTTAATTAACTAAGCAGGAAACGTAGGGGCTTACAGATACTAAAGAGGCAAGCAAGAGGTATGCCTGGCTCTGCACCAGGTCCTCTACGTATATGCTGTGGCTGTTAGCTTGGCAGTTTTGTGGGATTCCAAACAGTGGGACTAGGTGTTTCTCTGGCTCTTTTGCCTGTTCTGGGGACTATTTTCCTCCTGTTCAGTTGCCTGGTTCAGCTTTGGTCTCAGGGCGTTATGCCCTGTTGTACTTTATTTCTTGTGTTTCATTGTTGTCTGTTGTAGTCCTGCTGTTTCCTGAAGGGAGACGGAGGTAGAGAGAAGCTGGAGGACTGGAGAGGGGAAACTATGGTGGGATGGAGGGTATATTGAAGAAGTGAGAGGAGGGGGAAGGAATTATTTCAGGGGTTTGTAAATTCAGGTCAGTCGTAGGACTTCCATGAAAGCCCAAGGCCTTCAGAGTTAAATTTCCAGTGCTGATAATTAATTAATCAATTCAACTCTGTTCATCCTTGCAAATCCCCATGTATTACCTAGAAATCCCATGTATTACCCACTGCTGATTCTGCAGTGGGTTTCATAGATTTAGCTAGTGTTCTTGCCCTAGCACACTAACTAGACATTGTATTATGTTTCTGATATGGCTAACTGACAGGGAAAAGAATCATATATATACTGGACTGTGCCAGGACACAAGTTCTATCATCCAGCCTGCTGTGTCAGAGGCCAAAACAGTGGTATTTATTTTCTTCTCATCTCTCCCATCATCTCTCTTTGACCATCCCTGCTGTGTTTAACACAAAACTTTCTGGGCGTGTTTTACAGGGCTTTTTCTAGACCACACATGCCTTTAGCTTTGTCAAGTTGCCTCTTCCCTACCCCAAAGCCAGGTGCTGAAAATTAGCTTAATACTCTCCCTGTGGCTCTGCAAACCCCAGGGGCGGCTCTGCAAACCCCAGAGGCTGTTCTGCAGCCGATTCCTTATGTTTGTCTGACAGGCTTGACCATGGTGTACCCGCAGCTCAGATCTCCCTCACCGTTTGCTTCAGTGCCCTTCAGAAACTGCTTCTGCCTGCAGCGTTTTAGTTACAATCTACTCTCAATGAGGATGGCAAGTGAGAAGAGTCCGGTGTTAGTGTCAGCGCCAAGGACAGGCTTGGAGAGAACCAGTCGGTCTCCGTGATTTTTCTCTTTTCATCCCGTGTTCAACAGTTTATCAGTGGATAAATGAATTCTTAAAATCTTTCCTATAAGATGTGAAACAGCCACTTAGCTGAAAGGAAAGGGGCATGGGAAAGCTACTCAGACACCAACACCTAACTGATTAAGAAAATGATTGAGCGAATTCTTTTTTGATTAGTGATATACATCAGAAAAGGATGCTGCATTTCCCAAGCAATTATATATGCTTCCTATTCAATCTAAATGATTACAGAATGTATGTTACAGATGCATTTGCATATATCTTAAGTATCAAATTTATGTTCATAGAGTTAAAGTCATACGAAACATTCACATTTCATGAAAGAAAACCTTGTAAATATCGCAATGACTTTTGTGTCTTTTACTAGATATTCTCATATGCTAGTGCCTTTCACATTTATACGCATGAGTTATAAAAAGAACTGAGATGATCCATTTTGCAGAGAGAAAACACACATACACAACATTTTGAAGTAATAAAGACACTAATGTGTGTGTGTGTGTGTGTGTGTGCTCAGACAGACTTTGGGGTACATCTTGGTGAATACTCATAAAAATTTCAATCAAGCCTCTGATTCAGCTGCTGTCACACAGAATGCCTCTGTCATATGCTGACAGCTCAAATGTAGTCTTTACAACCTTGCTCTTTAGCCAGAATGTCACACAGACTTCAGATAATGGCAAAAAATCTTAGGCTAAGCAATGTTTATATTTAAGAAGTTTCAGAAATGTATCACATCTGGGAGTGAGAAAGTCGGTGTCCATCAGTAATTTGGCCCCTGAGAAGAGGATCCCCAATCTCTACTAGATGGCTGGACATCTACATACATGAAGACAGCACTATGTAAACACATGGATAAAAAAATAGGGCATATAGTTGGGAGGGAAAAGTGATCATAGGAGATCACAGGATAGTAAAGGGTTTTTTTTATAAATATTAGAAACAGGCTTGCTTTCTTGTCAATCACAGTTCCCTTGTAAAGGTTTTAATGGATAAATATGAACAAAAGGTATTATATGCACATATAAAATTCTCAAACAATAACAAGTTTAAAACTAAGAAATTATGATGTTTCCATTACTTCCCGACTCTAAAATATTGGAGTGGTAACCCAAAAGTGCTTAACCTAATGGGGGTTGTGTTTCCTGCTTCATACAGTTATGCAAACACTCTGAGGTTGCAATACTCTATGGAATGTTTAGGAAATGGAGAACAGGATTTCGTCTCTTGTGGTGGTTTGGCCTCTGGCATGTTTTCCCAAGCATATATGGTAATTCAAAGAGGAACACCTCCAGTTTCTCTGCTGTAAGCATTGCCAAAGATCATTGCCATCACCAGGCTATAGGAATCCTTTGCTGCCCCATCAGAGCTTCTGCCTCTTGGGGTGTAGGTCACATCACCCACATTATGAAGAATCTATCATAGGTACCTCTTCCAAAGTACCTTCCTAACTTTCTTGCAAAGGACTAATCTTCACATTCTAGGCTCGTTGCCAACATTGATTAATCTACCTGCATATTATAGGAATATATGCCTGGTTGGGAAGCTATTTTGTGGTATTAAAGTGTATCTTTTCCAAAACAGAGAATATTCTTTTGGCTACAAAGACCAGTCTCAGTTGAAAAAAACTTATCTTATATTTAAATAGAGGACATAAATCCCTGTCATATTGAGGAATTACTCTAGTAAAATGAGCACAAGTTAATATGATTGTGCATTATGCTCTTACAAGGCAAATCCCACTTAATCATTTATTCAGCCAATATTCATATCAATACATTTTAAGTCTCATTACACTTAGGTAGCTCTCACTGGGCAGAGAGTCAAAGCAGGCTGTTATGGTTTGAATAAGACAAAGACTTCCGAAGGTAATGTATTCAACACTTGTCCCCATCTGGTGGCACCATTTTGGGAAGAAGCAGTATGAATTAAAAAATGAAGGAATTTCAATTTAAATGGGAACATATTCATTGGTACTGGGGCCTGACTGGTAGCAGTAGGTTCCTTGGTGTATGCCTCTAAGGTTGAGGATGGCCCTTGATCCCTAATTTCCTTTTTTCCCCATGTCCTGCTTAATGCAAGAAGAGCAAGCATCATGTTCCCACCTACAAACTAAGCAAATGACCCATGGATTGAACATGGAAGATCAGTCTTTCCTATACTAAGTTACTTTTCTCAAGCATTTGACTACAGTGTCAAAATCCAGCTGTCACATAGGCAAAGTTGTTTCTTCATCGCTGCTTTTCAGTGTCTTCTATTGTAAAGAATAAATATTAACCAATAAAGGGTAGACAACATTTCCCCCTGGGGATCTTAATTTCCTTTGCTAACTCTGTCCATTGTGTTTTAACTCCCTCTAAAGAAACTTCTCAGCTATTATTTTGATATTTCTAGGCAACAGAGTTATAAATCAGTATATTTTCCAAAATTCTCTTTGCTACATGTACCAAAAGCAGTATGATAGTCATCTATCGACTTTTTGCTTTGTGTTGATAAAGACATTCTATAATTTGTGACATAAAAAGCCACCCTCAGGAAAAAACAGCTCTAAGTAAATAAAAGAAAAAGAAACATGACTCATTATAAATCACATAAAAGGTCAGGCAGTAGCCCCTCTAATAACGTTTAAATATGTAAGATTTAAATCTACTTCTTCTGGTAAACCTGCCCAGAGAACAAAATTCATGATAGTTGAACACTGTTAAACACTGTGGTTACATTGGAAAGACTGACTCTAAAGAAGCATCAGATAGTTTTGATTCCTGTTCATTGTCTAGGAAAGAAGAAAACTATGTTTCAAACTAACCTGAAAATCTCTCAAATAACTGTTTTGCCACAAAGAATATATAAAGGCTTCTGAGGTGATGATTTTCCCCGAGTTGACCTTTGGAAGTAGTTATTTTGCCATTAGCTTCTAGCAAGCATAGAGACTACACTGGTTTTCTAAAGTGCATGCTATCTTTTTTTGAAGTTGTTTACGTTCTAACCAGTGCAGTACAAAACTCTAAAAGCCCATGAGGCATACCAGCTCTCCAGACTTGTGAAAATACAAGATCAACTCTGACTTAATATGTTGAATATTGTTGGCACATTGTCCCATGGAGAGATTATTGATTATGATTATTGATTATTAGTGATTATGTTACACACATGCACACATATTCACACACACAAAAACACACACATACACACACACTCACACATACACACAGTCACACCTACACACATATTCACACACATACACAAACACACATACACATATTCACAGATACACTTACTCATACACACTCACACACACACAGTCACACACACAGTCACACATACACACACAACATTTTTCTCACCTGTATGTAGTAAAAGTAAAAAAGTAGGCACAAATCAATGTATATAAAATATAAATGAGAATTAACTGTGTATTTCTACTTTTGCATACAAATTACCTGAAAGTAAAAAATACATACTCTTTCACCAAATAAGAATGCATTCAAATGTTATTATTTACTAATTACAATTTTATGGAAAATATTCCCTAAATTTTATCCTATTAAAAATAAACAGTGTATCAAATTTGGCATAAAGTCAGCAATATTTTGAAAAAAATAATTTCTGTATTTTTAAATAAATTTATGTATTTATTTTAGATCCTGGCCAAAGTTTCCCCTCTATCCTCTCTTCCCATCCCCTCTCTGTTCCCAATCCCACAATCTACTCTTCCTCTGTTTCTGTTTAGGAAAGGCCAGGTCTCCCATAAGTATCAACAAAACATGGTATATCAAGCTGCAGTAAGAATAAGCACCTCCCCTTGTACTAGGCTTGACAAGAAATAATTTCTATTTTTTTAAAAAAGATAAAATAATACAGTATTTATTCAAAATATATGGTAATATGACTGTTGCGGAAGATTGCCTTTGTCCAAGAAGTACACATATCCTTGAACTAGCTATGGGTAACCAATATACCACTATTCTTAACTAGAAATGAAACTGATTTTTTTATTTAAAAACAAGGTTTCTCTGTGCATCCCTTGCTGTTCTGGAACTTTCTCAGTAATCCAAGCTGGCCTCTAACTAACAAAATTCTGCCATCTTCTTCCTCCCAACTTCTAGTATTAAAAGCTTACACCACCACCAGCCCGCTTTGAAAATGATATTTAAATTCTGTAACGTATTTAACTTTGTGGGTGGGGCTCACTATATTGCCCTTGGTTGCCTGTGTTCAATGGTCTTCACTCTCTCAACCCCGAGTAGCAGGGATTACAGGTACATCCCCTTGTTTCTGGTCCTCGAATAGATTTGAAGAGACACCAAGAACTTAAAAATATTTTCATGAATGCAAAGGCCATGGTCATGCTACTCATGACTCTGTTCTATTTACATAACATAGCATTTGACTTACTGCATGAAAGTACATTAAATATTCTTTCACTGAGTGTGAAGAACTTTCTCCATTTCTCTGAAAATCTCAGTTTCAAATGAAACTACCTACTGAAATTTTTTTGTCTCCCTAAACATGCAGGTGTCTGCATTTCTATTCAACTCAAATAAACAGAACTAGAGTAAAGCTGATTGCATACATTTATCATATGTATCATTTGGCCTTCTTTCTTTATTTCTTCATTTCTTTCTTTCCTTCCTTTCTTCTTTACTTCCTCCCATCCTTCATTCATTCATTCATTCCTTTTTTCTTCCACCCTTTCTTTCTTCTTTTCTCTTGCCTTCCATTTTTGTCTTCCTTCTGGCCCTCACTCCCCCTTCCCTGTTTTCCATCCTTCCATCATTCTTCCTAATAAAGCAGAAGGTTCCATGAGACCACCACTTCTGTGGGCTACAACCTCTACAATAAATAACCGTATGCTTATCCCCTTCCCGTGTTACGACCCTACACCTCCCAAACTGTATCAATATTCCATTTTCTATTCTGCCTCCATTTTCAAATTTACTGCATTCAAATCATAGCTAGTTCACAAAAGGTGAGTGCAGGTGAACAGACATTTACTTTCTGTACGTATATAACAAGGATAAGCTTACGTGTATAATTTGGGGAGGGACACTTATTTTCATTTTTGTGTTCCTCAGATGTTTTCATTTGCAAGTAACCTCAGTAGTTATTTAGCTTATGTGATGATATTACCACTTCAGTTTGGGCATTAACTCTTCCACTGTACGTATTTGGATGGATTGATCACTTGTGTATTTTTATAACATTTTCTGTAGCTTTATGGTTTACATGACAACCTACAGAACATTCCTTGTTCACTTGCATTTCCCTAGTTACTAATTAAGTGGTCCTTTGGGGGGAAAAAGTCCTAAATTTTAAAAGCATATATTTGTTAATTTTAGGATATAATGATGTTGTTTATGACACACATTTTCAATCTTTAGAGGAAGAGAGGATTCTTCTAACTAGTACATAATTATTAGCTGGGAATGATGCTTGAATTTAACTATCCAATATAAAAATGTAGAATAAACTTAGCAAATGCCATAAAACAAGTTGGGTTCTCCTTCCTTTTGAGATTGTTGCCTACCAGTCCATGAAGATGGAGGCAGAAGAAGCAGGGAACAGGGTTCAGATGATTGTAGATATGATAGTGATTGCCCTCTGACAGCCGATTTCAGTGAGACAAGTCAACTTTATTCCAGATTATAGGAAATATAGAGGATTGGGAAGTCTGGGGACAAGCCCTAACTTGCCTTAAGTGGCAGGCTCCTATCATATAGCAGGCTTAGTGGGGGTGTGGCCATATCATAATGGCTAGAGCATATGCCTAGTTACCATGTGAGCACCAGAGGAAGGGCAGCTGAAGGAAACTGTCCACGGTCACCTTTGCGATAAGCCAAGCATCCAGACCTAGAGACATCCTCCAAGTAAGGGCAGGTAGAGAGCAGGAAGCCTTGCTCTGAAGGGGGTCCTTCATTTTGCTGAGCTGCCATGTCTTGCAAAAACTGACCAGCAGAACCTCCCAACATATACTAATATTGACTCTTCTGAAATTCACATGAAATTCAATCTATCTTACTAAATTGGCAATTGTTTCTGTTTTCTTAAATTCATGTCACAGTGTTTTATGAATTTTATTTTTTTACAAAGACTTTGACTTTGTCTTGGTTTATTGCACATGAGGTCTTGAAAATTCTCCCAAGAGTCATCTTTTTTACATGTTTGAGGTTGACGATAGGAAATCTAAGTCTTGATGCATTGATTGTATCCATCCTGTTACATCTTCAGTTGTTCCCTTTTCTTTTGATTCGTCGAATAATTTGGTTTTATATATAAAATTTGGCATATAAACGTGTATCATCTTTAAAATTATATATTTTCTTTTCAATATTCCTTAGACTTTACTTTCTTACAAATATATACCACCGAGGATTTTAAATAAATTTCGACAAGAAGTAACATTTCATCTTCAATCACAGAAATCATTTGCCAAGAAGTATGAGATAATATCTGGTATGTGTGAAGCAGACAGGAAATAAACTGTCATGGTTTGTTGCAACTTCTCTATTGTTGTTAAAAGCAATCTCTAAATTTATGTAAAGGCCACTTGAAGTTGCTGTATACTGGTGGAGACTAAGTTCTAACAAGCCATCACTTCTCACCAAATGAAGCTTCTAGTACTGGGACTGACTTACATCAAAATGTTTGGTTAGAGGTGTCCCATGGCAATTTCCAAACAACACAGGCTGTTGCCAAAGCGATCGCTGGCTTTCCACAAAGTGACAGTACGACCCCATGGCTGAAGACAACACACAACTTATTAAACATAGAAGTCAAGTTTGTGCCTCCATAGATCCTTCACCACTATCTTCCAGTGTCTTTGTTTGGAACAGGGAGGTACTCTACATGCTAGCAAGAGAGAAACACAAACACCAAGCCAGACGCAAGCCTTCTGATCTACAATGGTGTTCCTCCTTGAAGGATACGCTATGGGGTAATGGTAGCACATAGATTATGGTAGTAGTCAAACAATATCTCACTTGAATAGGCCCACTCCACCAGATGGAATACATACACAGCACTGCTTGGGTCATCGAGGGGCAGAGGTTAGATAGCCCAGGGACTTAGGGTAAAACCAAATACTATTGGTCTAGCAAGCACACAAATAAGGAAAGATAAAAGGACTCCTAGTGACATTCTGCTATACATATAGATCAGTGCCTATCTCAGCCAATGTCAGAGATGCTTCCAACTGGGGGACAAATGCCAAGACTCACAGCAGACGTTACTCACAGAGAGCAATAGATCTTGGAACAATAAGCTCTAACTGGATGTCATCCTACATCCTCCCTTTAAGGGCTCAGGGAATCCTGGGAGGCACAAACAGTATAAGAATTAGAAGGGATAGAGGACATCAAGAAAACAAAGTCCTCTGGATCGATGTGATCAAAGCACATATGAACTCACAGAGACTGAGACAGCAATCCCAGAACCTGGGTGTTTCTGCCACACGTCCTCTGTGTATTAATTATGGCTCCCAGCTTATTGTTTTCATGGGATTTGAGAGTGTGTGAATGAGTGGGTATCTGACTCTTGTGCCCTCTCTTGGGCTCGTTTCCTTCTGTTGGTTTATCTTGTCCAATTCTATGTGATAGTTCTTGTTTTATCTTTATATTTTATTTTGTTATGCCTTGTTATTATCCCTTAGAAGACTGCTATTTTCTCCTGAGAGACACAAAGGGAGCAGATTTGATCATCAGGGGAGACGGGGAGGAATGGAAGTGAGTGCCGGGGGGGGGGTCATAATTGGGATGGATATGCTGTGTGAGAAAGTAGACTCTTTTCAATAAAAGGAAAAAATAAGTAGTTTCAAAAGCTATAACCTGTAGTAAACAAGAAGTCATCACCGAAAGATGAAACTTAAAGACAAGTTTTATGGGAATAATGACTAAAAATCACAGAACATCAATTCTAAAATTGTGAATAATCCACAAAGAGGGATGCTCTCTCAGCCTGGACTCTTGGGGGAGGACCTAGACCCTGCCCTGAACCCCTGAACGAAATGACAGGCTCTGGAGATCCCCTATGGGGAAGGGAGTGGGGATAGGGTGGGAGGCTGGAGGGGCTGGGTGGTACAGAGGTGTGGGAGGAGGGGAGGGAGAGGGAGCTGGGATTGTTTCTAATTTTTAAAATGTAATAAATAATAATTTTTTAAATTGTGAATAATCTAATGTTGATAAATATAAGTATGTAATACTACATACATGATTTATAAAACATTACACCTGACATATCAAAGTGAGATTGTTTTTTTCCCCTTCAGAGCAAACACTGAATATCATGTTCATATTCACATGCTCAAGGTCAGCAAGTATCTGCAACCTCACGTCAGTCTTTAGGGTGACTCTGAGCAAGTCTTGTTTTGAGCACTATGAATAATGAATGGCTTTTTTATAGATACATAAAAACTAATTCAAATAATGGGATTTTTAAAAAAGTCTCATAACTTTTACATATTCAGTTTATTTATTAATGAAAAATACAATAATTATCCTGCTGTGTTTTTAAATAAAGTAAATCACATGGTCATTATTTTCTTAGTAAAACAATTCAGGATTTCGTATAGTCTTTCAGACAACCCCTGTATGACAGCCAAATTTGGAGGTACTGTAGAATTAATTGCTTTTCAGATAAAGGAAAGCTACACTGTTAGAAGTTCTTCTGAGTGAGCTGAAACTTTTGTGTTAATTTTTTTAAGATGCTTATCTCAACTCTTTCTATACAATATTTGAAGTTCCAAAGATATCCATAATAAAATAGAAAGCCTGATTAATAAATAATAAGCTTTGACCAGGGAAATTAATAAGTAGAAAAGTACTTTCATAGGATTTAAAAGTACTTCTATGAACCACAGGGTGTTTTTATTAGAACAAACTTTGAGATTGAATTTAGAACTTCCTCAAAGTTAAAGAAAAGAGCCAAAGTAGATGGTTACAAAATACATCCTGAACTTAGATGGAATCAATGCTTTTCTACAGGGGAAATTACAGCCTTCTTAAGTGTTAAGGAACTTTACCAATGTTGAATTAGCCAGTATGTGTATAAACTAAGTTTTACACTGTACTTTTCTCTCTTTACCTTTTTTTTTAACTTGTTCAGGTTGTTGAGCTAATCATTATTGTAATTTGAAGCTCTGTTGGGGAAATCATGCCACAGTAGGAGAACAATGTATAGTGTTGTTAATCTCCTTTAATCTGGAAATATGGACAGGATCTGACAAACTGGATGACTTCAAACACTTTTTGGAAACTACATTCCACAATATTAGGAATTAAATTAGATGTTTAAGTAAGAAGCTTAGCTTGATGATAAGGCATCTGTCTGGAATCCTGATGTTTTCCATGCTTCACCACAAATTATTACAAGTCCTTTCCCAATGAGCCTTTTGTGGGGAACCTGTGTGCACAGCTAACATTATGGATCATGAAACCACTTTAGTTTTCTAGAAGGAATTGCAGTGAGGACTTAAGTCTCCCAGGTCTGCCAGGGTCATGCACACCTCCATAATCCTGGTCTAAGTACCTGCAACCCAATAGTGTTCTTACCTGTGAATTTTATCCCTGGATATTATTCCTACACTGACTCAAATTCTCTCTACTATTAGCCTGGTACCAGTGATAGACAAGAGTTTTGTACATAGCGCTTCAAGATAAAACCATTCTATTGCCCAGTGGGGGCAATTTGTGGGGCATGTGATAGTTTGTGGGTGTTAAACAGTGCAGGAGGCTGACGACTTTCTTTTTACATTGTCATGGTCAACAAATAATGTTTTGTTTCCTGTTGCTTGCCTCAGTGTCTTAATTTTCTACTTCAGTACTTGGAAGCAGAGCAGACAATTCAGTGTCTCTTTTCTCTGGCTGAAGTTGAAACGGCAGTCAGTTTGCTTGTTGATTGGAAACAGAACATATCTGCGCTCAATGCTTTGAATAAGCAGTGAGTCAGTAACAAAGTGACTCTTTGAACTGGCGTAGAATGACCGTGAGTGAAATCGTAGTGATCCAGCAGCATTAGAGAAGGGCTCAGGTTAAGTGGGATGTAATGTTGAAGGTATTCAAAGTGAGATGCTAGCATAGTCTCAGATAAAGGACTCACTTACGTTAGTGTTAAAGCAAAAGTTCTTAAAGCATGGAGAAACATATAGTCAAACACGAAGGTTAAAATTTGAAGCAAGCCATTAGAAGATGTGCGAAAGAAAGGATCTGGGTGTAGTCAGATCAAGAGAGCATGATGGCAAATAGCCTGGTAAACAAAGCATGGATGCATTAAAATTGCATGGAAAGAAATCAACTTAAGGTCCCAAACTGAAAAGCACAAAATCAAGCAAGAATGAAACAGAAAAGAACAGGGGTATGGGGTGACTTGGATTGCATGATGAAACAGTATTTATAGGTCGAATGAGGTGATGTAGAAAGAAGCCTATACAGAAAGGCAGCTACAGGTGAGTCTGCAGTGTTGGACAGTGGAAACAATACAGTCAGTGGTTAGGTACACTGAGTTTTGGAAGGACTTCCATGTATGTCTAGTCCAAAATATTTTAACTCTTTCTAAAGTGGCTAAAAATAATAGGAGATACAGTTCTTAATCCAACTGATTAAGCTTTGCTAAAATCAGTTCAGAATACAGATTTCCTCAGTAACTCTCCTGGCTTTGAAAGGCATGGAATTTTCCCAGTGACCTCTTACATATCTACCATATTTTCATACAGAGCACTGTTTCTGCAGCACATATTGGTCTGTTCATAACTGCGTATGCAAAAGGCTAAGACAGCCCCCATTGTCAATGTGTCAGCAGTAAATCAATGCTTATTCATGCTGTCCTGGGTAGCATGTTCATTCCCAAGGCAATGCTCCATCTAGACTTTTGTGATGAAGGGCTCAGTGAGAAGAGTAGAAACAGGCACTTAATGGTTGGTGATCCCAAATTCTCTTACCTTCACAACTTTGAATAATCTTTACAATGTTTATTGGATTGCACTATGGAAATTGTTCCTTCTTGAGCAGTTTACAGAAAGAAACACGAAGAGATGCTACATTAATATGACAAAAACCAATAGGAACTTTTGTGGTTATGAGATAGTGTTTTCTATTTATAGAGTAATTAAACCATTTATCTTATAATTACTAAGTTATTATTCAATCAAACTGTCATCAGAACCTAAAACATGCTAAGAATAATTTTGGTTACAGGAGACATAAAAGTCTTCCCCTTTTAAATTTCCACATTTATATGCTAAAAATGAAACAACTTTTAAGCTATGAATATCTATATAATTGTACATTATCTATGATCATTCAGTTTCTGTCTTATATTCCCACCCACATTTAATAAATAAACCCACTATCTAAGATCAAATCCCCTGTTAAACTCTAAGTATCTAATCACCACTTAAGACTAAAGTTCACACACTCCTCTTGAAGCATCCTGAATTACATTTTACATTTTATCTGGATCCCCAGTAAGACTTTTCTTTCATGGTTAGCCTCTGGAATATGGGATATGTAAATTTTATATTTCTTCAATGTATCACAGTCAATGCATTAAAATACATGATTAATTAATTGCTTATTAAATTATGTATCTTCTGAGAGGTCATTAGATAGTATTTCCTAAGGTATATAAAAATATCATGCTTATTTAAGATGTTCAGAAACTAACTTAATGTATATGGTATATTTAAGCAGTATCAAAACCATGTGCAATTTTTTATTTATTTAACAGACCAGAATTTTCCCTCCTTCCTCCTCTCCTGTAACCCCCCCATACACACACACACACTGCCTCCCAACTACCTACCTCACTTCTCCGCCATCTCCTTCCTAAAAGGGGCAGGCCTCCCATGAGTGACCACAAAACACAGAACCTTAAGTTGAGGCAGGACCATGCTCCCACCGCTGCATCAAGGCTGGGTGAGGTAACACAGCATGAGGAATAGGTTCCCAAAAGCCAGCTCAAGTGCCAGGGATAGGTCCTGATCCCACTGCTAGGAACCCCACAAACAGATCAAGCTGCGTAACTGTTATGAACATGCAGACGGCCTAGCTCAGTCCAATGCAGGCTTCCCGGTTGTTGGTTCCATCTCTGTAAGCCCCTATGAGCCCCGGTTAGTTGTTCTGTGAGTTGTTTTCTTGTGGTGTTCTTGACCCTTCTAGCTCCTACAATCCTTTTTCCCCTTCTTCTTGGAGGCTTCCAGTAGCTCTGCCTAATGCTTGTCTGCGGATCTGCATTTGTTTCCATCAGTTGCTGGATGAAGCCTCTCAGATGCCAATTGGGCTAAGTAACAATCTGTGTGGTTAGCACAATATCACTAGGCATCATAACATGGGCATTTCCCCCTCCATTCATGTTTGATTCTATCCTGGGTCTCTGAGTCATCCAGCCTGTGGATCCTGATGCTCTAGGCAGTACCAAAGGTGGGCTTACTCTCCTGGCATGAGTTTTAGTCTCAGTTGCTAAAAACAAGGACATCAGGAAATTGGAAGACAAATGGATGGAACTAGAAAAAAAAATCATGTGCAGTGAGGTAATACAGACGTAGCTAGATAAATATGTTATGTGCTCATAAGTGGATTTTACCTATAAAATAAAGGACAACTGTGCTCCAATCCACAGAGCCAGAGAGACAAAGTCGTGGGAAGGGTTCATGGGGGCATGCCTGCATCTTCCTGGGAATAGGAAATAGAAGAAACCTCGTGAGTGGAACATGGGCAGGAAGGGATGGGAACATGAGCCATCAGGTTGGGTTGGGGAGCAGGGAGTACTACTGTAAGAGACTACTAGAAGTGGGAGGGACTTCAGAGCCAGATAAAACTTGACACAAGGGTATCTTCCAGGAATCTACAAGGATGAGCCCAGGTAAGACTCCTAGAAATAATGGATACATAGTTGAAACTGAGACTTCAAATGAAGAGAGTGGGTAATCAGCATAACCACATAAATTTCTATCCTGCCTATGAGATGTTCTGGGGAAAAAGTAGTCTAGAGATTGAGGAAGTAGCCCTCCAATGACTTTAGGTAATTTTGATGATAGTATGAGGTGATCTTTAGTTTCAAACTAATGGAGGGGAGAACCAGTTTGTGACATTGCTTTGCACAGAGTGTTTTTACTCTGATTTCCCGTTTGGGAATAATCATATATAATAACAGTGTCTTTGAATTTAAAGCCATATGATGACCTCTACTCTCTCTCTCTCTCTCTCTCTCTCTCTCTCTCTCTCTTCTCTCTCTCTCTCTCTCTCTCTCTCTCTCTCTCTCTCTCTGTGTGTGTGTGTGTGTGTGTGTGTGTGTGTGTGTTGTACATGCATGGACAAATGTTGTTGCACATGCATGTATACACTAGTCAAAGCCAGAGGTTGGTGCTGGCTATCTTTCCAGATCACTTCCTGTCTATATCTCCTTTTTAAAGATAGGATCTCTCACTAAATCTGAATTCCATGAGCTCAGCTAGACTTGCAGGCCCAATGCGCTCCAGGGAGCGACTGGGCTCTGCCATATTAATCCTGAGGTTACAATGCCCAGCTTTTACACAAGTCCTGGAAATCCAAACCCTGAACCACCATCACCCCACACCCAAGGTACTTAGAAATTATGTCACATTTTCTGATCCTCTCCACATATCCCGTTGACATCAGCACGCCGTTCTCTGTCTAAAATTCTTGTAGAATGTTCCACGGGTTTAAGAGTAATTATTCCAAACATAACCGGGCTGGGCCTTTTCCCATTCATTTGTTCAACTATTTATAATATCTGTAAATATGTAAAAGGAAAGGAATACATCAAATTAAATATCCATTGAAACCTCCTCATACATCTAAGTAACTATACCTGGTAGATTTGATCTGAACTGATTCATCTTACGTGAGTACTAAAATTCCCAAAGATGGAGATTAACAATAAGGCTGAAAATTAATTTACCATTAGTACATTCTCATTGTCATTCAACAGTATATGAAGTTAGAAACGTTATTATAGTGTCTTCAAATTTAGGATCTCAAATAAGTTCCAACTGCTTAAACCTTGTAAGTTGCTTAATGTAGTTGATGATAATTTTATCATTATTATTACAAACAGTAAATCACAAAGAAATTATTACTGAAATAGATAGGAAGATAATGACTGCATAGCCTTTCTTCCAAATATGCCATGCCTAACTACTTGTGTTGATTTGATTATTCACAGAACTGTTATTTTCTGTAATATTTCCCTACATTGCTGAATTAAATCTAGGTTAAATCATTATCTCACTCTTTATCTAGCAAATTATCCTGGTCTAATTTTAAAAAGAAAAAATTCTTGCACAAACCAAATGAATTTTTAATAATTTTAATTTAATTTAGAAACAATCTTATTTTACATATCAATTCCAGTTCCCTCTCCCTCCCACCCTCCCAATGCCCCCACCAACCCCCCCATCCTATGTCCCATCCATTCCCCAGGGAGGGTGAGGCCTTCCATGGGAGATCATCATAGTCTGTCACATCATTTGGATCAGGGCCTAGGTCCGTGTGTATCTGTGCTGAGAGAGTATCCCTCCATGGGGAATGGGCTCCCAAAGTCCATTTTTGTACTAGGGATAAATACTGATCCGCTGATGAACCCCATAGACTGCCCAGGCCTCCTAACTAACACTCAAGTTCAGGAGGCATGGTTTGGTCTATTGATGATTCCCAACTGTTTACATTATTTAAAATTGTTTTTAACTTATTTCAAACTAAATTCTAGTCTTTATTATCTAATGTGGCTATAAGCAGCCACTTGTATATACTGACTATTTGACTAATATAATGCCAGTTTGAAGAAAGGATTGTGTTTCCAGCTTTACGTTTAACTTGTGTTTGCGATCTTAGTTGTAACTTCTATATTGTACATTATATGTTAATTACAGCTATCTTACCTGAAATAATTTAATCTTATCTTCCAAAGTTAAATAAGAAATTGTGCTGATTCATTCTCTATTGTCAAAACTATTCTTAGCACATAATTTTTGCACAAATTAAAATATTCACTTCTTGTAGAGAAACAGTCCTCCAATACAAAACCTATAATAGACTTGTAAAGCTTAAATTTTCAAAAATTATTCAGCAATTTTCCATTTTGTTGAAAAGATAATATGCAGCAAATGAAGAGGCAATGTCAGTCAACTCTACCTCGTTACAGTAGGATTTATCAGACTTGTAGAAACTGGATATATAAAGCATTTATATATTTCCTGCACTTAGACAACTTTGGAGATAAAATATGGAGAGAAGTTTTCTGGGATTGAACCCTGAGAAGAACATAATTTGCATGTAATATTTTAAGCAAGCTGTTTTGATGATATTCCAAAAAATCTCCATAAAAGCTAAT
The DNA here is from genome assembly GCF_017639785.1 of Mesocricetus auratus. NCBI lineage: Eukaryota > Metazoa > Chordata > Mammalia > Rodentia > Cricetidae > Mesocricetus > Mesocricetus auratus. Next base: position 12,220,684 of record NW_024429204.1, on the reverse strand, counting down.
ATTTAAGTAGCTTTAAAAGGTAAAATATGTTTCTCCAACTTTAAAAGTCACTCACAAGTTTGAATTATGTCTCCACAATTCACAAAAGTATAGCTAATTTTGTCTTCTGGTGTTAGAAGACTGAATCATCATTATATATCAAACACCATTGAAGGCTGGGAAGATGTCTAGGTGGTTAAAAGCACACACTGGTAAACCTCTGAGGACATGAGTTTGATAATCAGCACACAACTCTGGTGGTTGACAACTACCTTTAACTTCAGCACCAAGGAATCTTCCACTCTGGTATTAAGAGTATCTGCATGCACAGACATGTACACACATGCTTATGATTAAATATAATAAAAGTAAATTTTTAAAACCATGCAGATCAGCTAAAAACCGTGAAAAGAAAACTGAATGAAGAATACTGGTTTATTTCAATTTTTAGCATGGCTTAATTCAAACCTTTCTTTAGCAATAACTACCTGTACAGAAGACTCCTAGTTGGAAACAATCTCACTTATTAACATACTAATATCCTACAAGACAAGCTGTAGCCTTAGACAATTGAGTCATGATAATATTGGTGTGCTTTGGAACCAGAATTATATTACTATTACAGAATAAAGAGTTTTTTAATAGACTAAATGAACCCACTTTATTTTTTTACACTAATTAAATTTTGTCTTCATTTTGCTTCCTTTCATATAGATATTATATCATTCACAGGTGTTTCTTCATACACAGTCAAAATTTTTATTTTGCATTGAGCTAAATCCTGATATTTTAGACAAAGCAATGTATAGTTTATATTATCAACATGGCTCATGGGAATTCACTCTTTGGGGTGCATTTTGGTGAACAGGAAATGCAAGAATAAACCAGTGTAGAAGTAGACATCTTTAGTTATACCACTAAATGAGACTAAGCCAGGAAGGTCACTTAAATATTGGCATGTGAGACTAATGTGAATACTTTTCAGATGTCTTACCTCGAAATAAATGAGCAAAATTTTCAAGAACAGTAAATAGATTTCTTTCTGTGAAACACTTCTAAGATATCAATAATTGACTTATAAGATTAAACTGCACTGTAGTCACAATAACATGGCCTTCAGACAGAGAATAACTACTAATTTCCCTCAGAAAGCATTTACTAAACATAGCTCTAAAACTAACTTTAAAATACAAGGGTATCAATCAAACAAAAGCCTGGGCTTTTGCTCAGTGGCAGTACATTTCCCAGTCAGGCAACAGGCCTGGGGTTAAGTCCTCAGCCCTGTAATATAAAAGCAGCATGTTTTCCCAGTATGGTGTGGGAACAGACTTTTTTTGTGTGGCACATCTTTTGTATACATATTTTTAACCTATTCTGAACATAAAAGAGTAATATTGTCTTAATTAATCTGAAGCTTTTCTTCAGGCAAATTTTTTAGGTCTATTATAGTTTGTACTTCTAAGCGTAATGAACATTGTTTAATCCTGGTTTCAGTGTAGAAATTAAGAAATAAATACAGAGAATGGAGTTGATACTTCCATATAGGGATTAGCATTATTTCTCCAGGATTTAAATTTCCTATGAAGGGTAAACAGACTAATGAAGGAGCTGTGGCTTTGTGGAATTGCTACAACAATTGTGCCAGTGCTGAGTATCTGCTGATAATTCATTAGCAGGAAGGCTTATAGTGTCTCTTCACAGGGGTCACTTTCCATAAAAGTCCCTGGTAGCATCAGACTATTGAACAAGCTATGTGTTCGTTATTCTGAGGGAACGGGACAAATGGCAAGCCTTCTATAATGCAGCAGTCTCTCTGCATTGCATCTAAATGGAAACATTGCAGTGGGCAATGTTAATAATTAATAGCAAGATATATATGTGTGTGTGTGTATAAATATGTATATTCTTTTCCATTGCTTTATCAGTGGTAGGTTATAACCATAATATAGAATATTTTATTTAAAAATATGATATTGTTTAATTTTTTAAGATAGATGAGAAAACACAATTTCATCTGAGTCTCAAAATTGCTACAAGAAGCACAGTCAATCAGTAACCTGAAATGCTCTTAAACGTCCACAGTCATCTTATATTCATAAGCCTGGTCTTAGGACTCCTCCAATCATAGCAGTGAGTGCTCAGATTGCAGTGGAGAAAATGTAGACATCGTCATAAGAGATCCCTTTGTAGAGTGTTCATTGTGTATCAGCCAGTTCTAAGACCTCTTACATGCAAAACCTGATTGATCTTACAAATACTATGTTTGCTGTCTACTATTTTTCCCACTACGTGAAGAAAGAAGCTTCTGAGATGAATTAACCTGTAATACTGAGTTTGAACTCAGGGAATCTGTCTCCTGGTTGCTGGGATTGCACTGTCCATAACTATGCTATTCTGATTTTTGTGGTGTAACATGTCCAAATATATTCATAAAAGTTTTGTGTAGCGTTATCCCTGGCTTAAAAATGGACCTGGGGAGCCGATTCCATATGGAAGGATGCTCTCTGAGCCTGGACACATGAGGGAGGGCCCAGACCCTGCCCTGGATGATATGACTGACTTTAGAGAACCCCCATGGAGTGCCTCACCCTCCCTGGGGAGTGGAATGGGGGTTGGGGGGCTGAGGGGACTAGTAGAGGGCAGGGGAGGAGGGGAAGGTGAGGGAGCTGGGATTGACATGTGAAGCAAGTTATTTCTAATTTAAATAAAAAATTTAAGAAAAAGAATTTGCTACGTAACTTGTAGTAAAAAAAAATTATTGATTGGTGGAGAGACCGACATAAATTCAAAAGTAGTGGTGGCTGAAATGTTATGAGAACAAGACGACCAGGAAGTCTGATTCAAGGTTGTGTATTCTAACTATGGCAGGGAAGCCACACCCTTGAAATCTATAACTGCTTAAATCAGAAGTGACTGAGCGATGACTAAACCAGCTGTTATGCTAACACGTGCAAAGGAAATCGTAATGAGCCAGCACTTCAAATGAAGAGCCACAGGCTCTTAATGATTGGTTAGACAGAAACTATTATTTTTTCCCAGGGATGAGCTCTCTGATTTGTTATTGAATTACAGGTACATAAAACAAATATGTACAAGCAACAAAATGAACCCAGCAAACTCTATTCATTTACAAATTCCTGAGAGAGAGAGAGAGAGAGAGAGAGAGAGAGAGAGAGAGAGAGTGTGTGTGTGTGTGTGTGTGTGTGTGTGTGTGTGTGTCTGGATGTGTGTATGGGTGTGTGGGGTGTATATATTTGTGTATTTATATAAAAAAATAAGAGGGTATGACATGGTGGAGAAGCCAGGAAGAGACATAGGAGAAATTGGAAGGAGTACAAGAACTGGAAAAATCATGTAACTCTAATTAAAATGTAAATAAATGTAGTTTTAAAGGGGTAGTGATGACATTTATTCATGTGTTTTCTTCTTAATTTTTTATTTTTTCTTTGGTAATGTCATATATGAACACAATTAATTTAAACCATGTCCATGCCTACTTTCTTCTACCTTACAGCTCCTCCAAAATATACCCGAAAACATCCCTTTCCCAACATCATGATTTTTTTTAATAGCACAGATTTATTTTCACCTAAAAGAAGTGTTACAAACTGCTGATTTTTCTGCTTCAACTTCAAGAGACAGGGATCTTACAGTTTTATTTAATTTATTTATTTTTAGATATTTTCTTAGGGTGGCATATCCTTTAGGGCATAAACGCGTCATAAGTATTTTGTATACATAAAAAAGTGTTTTATTTCTTTAGTTGTGTTAGGATTTGAAGTTATATAAAGTAGGAGCAAATTTCCAGTATGTCTAAAAAATATTTAAATGAGAATTATGAGTATGTAATTCAGATTGTAATGTATATCATTTTTAAGTTATTATTTGTGACAAAATCTAAACAATATGTTCTTTATAGGGGTTAGAAAATACCAATCCTAAACCCCTACTTCCTGAGGCTTTGGTGTTTTTGCAGTTTGGAAGCAATGTTTGCTTTATTGACTTACGAAAAGGTAGATTTTGAGAGGACTCTTCCCACGGGTAATTAACGCATCATTTTCACAGTTCTCATGGAAGGATGCAGATTTCCAGTACACTCAGTCTGTTCATTAGTCTGCTTTCATCAGCAGACTTTAGTACTGTTAACCTTGCTCTATCTCAATGAACCTCCATACAATTAAGTCAGGCATTTTCAAGATGTGGGACTTCATGTTGGGTTTTACTTTTATGCACTCGTCCACTACCAAAAAGTAAAAAATCCATTACAGAGTAGACACCAGAAAAACAATTAGCTTTATATTCTTTCATGATTAAATATCCATTACTTGTATTCAGTCCTTCCTCATCGTACAATATTTATGCTTAATTGTTCATTCTACATGCTATACTACACACATGTGCGCGTGCACGCACGCACACACACACAAGGGTCTTGGCACATGAATAATAGTGTGCAGGCTTTTCTTTTTTGTTTCAATCTAAAATTGTGAGAAATTGCTTAATAGCATACATTTCAATCCAGTCATTCCATATTTCCTTTTAAAAAGGAAAGCAGATCCATGAAATGATGAACTTACTTGGCCAACATTTTGATGCCAAGGATTGATCCTCGTTCTTTTCAAGTCAACCATATGGTCATATACTGAGAATGTCTATCATCTCATAATATGGGAGCATTATTGGAACTGAATCCTCAGTGAATAGGGCTATATTTAACAAACTCTTGACCAAGTGGGAATTTAAGCATCCACTGAGCTAAGAACCCAATTATCCAAAATTCTAAACTTGTGCTCCTTTTTGATTTTGAATAGGTCACTTGACCACTTGTATTTTTTGGAACCCATAAGTACTGCAAGTGTGTTCAAATTTTAACGTTTAAACAAATCAGTTATGAGAAAAACATTGCTTTTAAAAATGCATAAATGCAGCCGGGCATTGGTGGCGCACACCTTTAATCCCAGCACTCGGGAGGCAGAGGCAGGAGGATCTCTGTGAGTTCAAGGCCAGCCTGGTCTACAGAGCGAGTTCCAGGACAGCCTCCAAAACAATACAGAGAAACCCTGTCTCGAAAAACCAAAAATAAATAAATAAATAAATAAATAAATAAATAAATAAATAAAAATGCATAAATGCAAAATAAAAGCACATAGATTTGGCACACACCGAATTGAAGAGTTAACATTAGAGGTGCATTCCTTTTATTAATCCAAAAACACAGACTTTATATTTCTTAGGAGGAAGTAACTTTAGGTAAAAATCATTACACAATTTTAGAAATTGAAAGCAGCAGAAAGTAATAGTGTTTATATTCTTACTCAATGGGGATTGTTTTAGTTGAAAGACCTTGACAGTTGAAACCAAATAAGGCTGAAATGCAGACTCCAAAGAGTTGGGGTTTTCCCTAACCATATTGTGAAACAGCCCCTAGTCTTACCTAATGAGGAAGAGGCTATTCCCCACAGAAGATATTAGATATGAATTTTATATGAGTGCTGAAATCCAGAAAAATATATATTGTATATGTTGAAATTAAAATTAGAATTAACTCTACTGGCAACTTATAAACATTTTCATTAATATGAAGCATACCAAGATAGAATGCCATGCTTCTCTCATTTATAGATATATATGTGTTTTTCTTAATTTTCCAGGAACCAATTTGTGTTAACATCTATAAAAACACAGAAAAACATTAATACAAGGTCTGGCTAATTCCAATGAAAATTCATCATAGAATTCATATCTTAGGTTTGGAAGAAACTGCCAGTTCTAATTGCTAAGGATGTTCCTAAGTACATTAAGGTTTTCCTCCTCCTGCTCTAGGATTCCTGTTAGTGTTAGTCTGTATTTTTTTAATTTAAAGTGCTTTATGAAGAACTTGCAATTAAATATCATTGTGCATGGGACTGGAGAGATGGCTCAGTCACTAAGAATACTAGTGGCTCTTCCAGAGGACTTGGGTTTGATTCCTAGCACCCACATTAACTCTAACCCTGGAGGATCCTATGTCCTCTTCTGGCCTTTGAGGGCATTGCACATATAGGGTGCACCGAAATAAGTGCAAGGGAAATTCTTAAATACTTGAAAATAAATAATTGTATATTTGTTTTAAATCACAGCATGGTATTAATTAATTAATGTGAATATTAATACTTGCCTGTTCATTTTATACATGGCAACACATAATGAGCTCCAAAAATTGCTTTAAAATGTTTTACAAATATTTTAATGTTCTTGAAGACATCTGTTACTAATACAAAAATAATAGGACCCAGGAGACGCCAGTACAGAACTTCTCACATTTGCATCTATATGGATTCTAGTATAGGTGTAAAATTCCAACTTGTGTGGCACTAACCAGCTGGTATTTTCCCAAGTTATTGTGAAATTAAGCATTTTTATCAGCCTTGAGACCACAATAATAATTGCCTCCATCAGTCCAATTTTGTCAAAACTTCATTTGTAATTCAAATGACAAAAATGATTTGCTTTAAAAAAAAAGTAGATTCAAGGGCACCCACTTAAACGTCTAGGAAAATTCAGTCAAATTTCTCATACTATTTTCTCATATAATTTCAAAACTTAATCATGATTTCCCTTCTTTTCTTAACTTTTGGTTTCCTGTGTCTATTACTTAATATTATCATATTCATGATTTGGGTTCCCATGAGACCCTGTTGTTTTTCATAATGAAATCATATATGGTGTAGAATGTTCTTCCTAAAAGTATGTCTTGGGGAAAAATGACACGTATTGTCAATGCATATTGATTTATGGTTCCCAGGATGATGGACATGAAGTCTAAGTGTATTTCCACTGGAGAAAATATTTGCATTTTTGCTTGCAAAGCATAAAATATTTATAGCTTAGGGAGAAGATATAAAGAAATTATAGAAAATGATAATTTTGTTCAATATTCTCTGAAAGTAATATCATAACTTTCAATGCAATTTGAAAGTTAGAGATTGTCTCTGAATAATATGAAAAAGGAGACCATACTGTAGGCAGTTTACATCATCTCTGTCTCCCTTAGTCGATGACTTCCAATCAAATATTGAATTATTGGTGTGAAATTCATATTTCTATCACTGATGTGATGAAGTAGCATTTACTCGTGCACAGTTCATTTCATAACCATCTGTTTATACGCCAGCTATCACACCATGAAACTTGGCTCTTAAAGCACAAGTTAAATTTACAAGTTCTGAATTTCTTAATCACATGCTACACTCTCAGAGGTAAAGAATCTGAGTGGAGATACAGCAGTAGTTCCCCTATAAGCTCCCTTGGGTGACTTTAATGTATATCTCAATACGTGTGTATCTCAGAATGCATTGTCCGTGAAAGCTTGATAACTTCTGACAGAAGACACAACTAAAGAGAAGCAATGTGACTATCAGGTACTCTAACCTTGAACCTCTGTATTGATAGAACTTGATAATCATCTCTCTAATCAGTCACTATAATGCTATCATGGAACAAAATCTCCTAGTGACATTTTTATTTCTTATTTTTAATTAATGTGATCCTTAAAAGGCACAGAATGGCACTTATGCTTCCTGTCATTTAAAAATAATCATGTATTTGTATTATATATATATGTATATATATATATATACTGCTGTTACAAAATATAAGAACACTAGTATGGAACCATGACAAACAAGACTTTTAAATTACACATTTTAAAACAAGAAGAGGCAAAGTATATTTCATTGTATTGCATTGTACTCACAAACCAATTATGAATATGCTATATTTAATAATTACAGTTATCATCATACTTTATATTGTACCTAACCATATCCCAGAGAGTATATACCATCTATAATCACTGAAACAATGAGAAAATGAAGGCTTTGTTATGGCATAAGTGAAGCAACAAAACTTCTGTAGGTAAGACTCATCCAGCTAGAAATTGACAGGTCTGTTTACCTTAAGAAGTGACAGTAACTTGTTATTCTTTCTTCAAGCCAGTATTGCACTTGTTTTAAGGATAGTCAGTCAATGTCCCTGCCAAAAACAAAGGATAATGTCACCAAAATTTATCCACACCTTCACTTTGTAAGTATAGAAAACAGTGTATTTTCTAGAAAATCAAATGCATGAAGAAAAAATAATCGGTGCAATTTCCTTTTTTAAAAAACAATTTATGAAAAAAAATTATGTATGAGCATTTTGATGACATGGATGTGTTCAGTCCTCAGGAATACCAAAAGAGGGTGTTAGATACCCTGGAACTGGGTTTACATACTGTTGTTAGCTTTCATATATGTGCCTGGATACTGGGTCCTCTCAAGAGTAGAGCATGCTCTGAAACTAAGTGCTCTCTCTCCAGCAACTTGATGCAATTTTCTAAAACTGGAAAATTCTGATACTTTAGAAGTACATGAGAGTATGTATGGTGGCCATTTCTCCTTGTTTTACTCGTCCTTTTCCTTCAAGTGTACCACATAACTGGCATTTTTTAAAATTATTAAATACAAGATTATATAAGATAAGAGCTATTTAGAAGGAACTCTAAAAGTTCAACAGCTGTGGAGAACATCACAAAAAATAAACAGAATAAGCATGAAGGAAACTGTAATTTTATGTTGAAAAAAATCAAAAAAGACATTGAAAAATAGACAGATAGTCCGTGTTAGTGGACAGGCAGACTGAAAAGTACAGACAGAAGTTCTGTCCTGCACCATCCTGCTTCAGTTTAGCTCCAAATAAACACACTGACACTTATATTAATTATAAACTGTTTGGACAGTTGCTCAGGCTTCTTATTGGCTAGTTGTCTGCTAATTATTAACCCATAACTACTAATCTATGTATTTCTACATGGTCTTGTCTTACTGGAGAACATCCAGCATCCTATCTTCCCAAGAGCTACATGGCGCCTCCCTCTGGCCACTTCTGTCTCTTTCCTCTACCCAGAATTCTCCTTGTCTGATACCCCTGCCTATGCCACCTGCCTGGTTACAGGCCAATCAGTGTTTTATTCATTAAGCAATAAGAGAAACATATATAAAGAAGGACATACCCCATTAGAAAAGCATTATGATGTCAATTATTTTGCACAGAGTCTACTGATGGGTAACATACTCCCTGGGCAAACCGCAGTCATTTGAGTGACAGCAACCTCTTTCTAATTAGCACCTGAAAGGCTTTGTGGTAGTGGGTATATCACTGAAGCGAAAGAACACACTTAAAGAATCTGTGCTGCAAAATGTTACTTTACATCATACAGCAACTAAAGCACAATGCTTTTGTTGAAGCAACAGTAAAGCAGTCCCCACATCCGCACACAAAATACAGTCCAAGAAATGAAGCAATTCAGTGAAAGATACTTAGATAATAGTGTTTTATTAACAATCTACTTAGACAATAGTGTTTTCCCACTTGATAATAAAGAGCTGTTCCACAGGAAGGTATTCATGCTATTACCATGGGAAAAAAATCATGACCTTGAAATTCGTATGTCCAAGGGAAAACCTAGAAATATGGTTTTGCTAAATGATAATGTCAAGTTGCCATCTAAATAATTATGCTTATATGTATAGATTCATGCTGTTCTCAAACTTGGGCAGCAGGGATGCATCTCATTTTACAGTGGGTAGTGGCTAATGAGGAGATTCCTAGCTGCTCAAACTCTAAAAAGAAGTTAATGTGAAGTGCACATCAATAAATATGCTATCTACGTGAACCATTCTACACTTGGAAAGCCCAACGAATGTTATAGAAGAGAGGGTTGAAAGAAGGCAAGAGAAGGAGGATGAGAAAAAGTGTTGTGCAATGCTGTCCTCTGGACATGGCATAGCTGTTGCATAAAAATCATGTTACCTCCACAGGAACCAAAGAAGAGAAATCCAATTGAAAAGATCCAACATGGTTAGGCATGATGGCACACACCTTTAATCCCAGAACACTAGAGGCAGAGCTAAGTGGATATCTGTGAGTTCCAGGTCAGCCTGGTCTACAGAGTGAGTTCCAGGATAGCCAGTGCTGTTACACAGAGAAACGCTGTCCAAAATAAAAACAAAAAGGTGTAGAAAGAAAACAGAAAGAAAGAAAGTAAATCCAGCATAGATCAAGGAGCCTCACCTCTGACCTCTAATTGGATATCTGTTGGCAGTTAATGGATGTAGAATAACAGTCACTTTCCTTTGGGGGATGACTCGAATTCTACTCATATCTTATTGAACAACCCCACAGCCATGTTCACATGGCAGGTACTAATTGGACTTGTTGGGGTATTTAAGAAACAAAAGTAAATAAAAGGATATGAAGTTAGTACTGATATATGCTGAAGTGGCAGTTGGAGGGCTGAGTGAGGTAGATATATCCAAGACACATTGTACACATATATGAAGATGAACAACTTAGTCTTTATTCATTGCAGCTTCTGTCTATATTTTTGCTGTGTGTGGTCAATAGTCTTCTTAAAATATTCAATAGAAAATTACACAAACAGTTCTGAACATCATGATAAAATCTCACAAGAGTCTACCCCCTACAGCCTGGGATCAAAATCATCCCTTGTCTAAATATGTCCACATTGCGTATGATGACCCCATTTAGTCACTTACTAGCCAGCATTCTCAGATAACAGATTGTTGTGCGGCTGCTGTGTTGGTGTTCAATGAACCTGTGGTGAGATCAAATACATTTCCTGAGGGTAAGAATAACTTTAATGATATAACTACCCATAAGTGAATGTATCAATTGTGATATGTCAATACAATAGAAGACTATACATCCAAAAATAAAGTATGAAGATTAGGGGAGTTGGTTCAATAAATAATAGTACTTGTTAGGCCAACATGAAGACCCAAGTTAAAATCTGTAGTAAGGACCTCCAAAAATGGACATGCTGTTTATATATGCCTGTACAACTTTATGAGGGCAATGACAGGTGGATCCTGGGAGCTCATTAGTCAAGCATCTTAGCAAAGTTGTGAACTTCTGGATCACTGAGGGACCCTCTTTTAAAAGATAAAGCAGAAAACAACAGTTGAAGATACTGAACATCGTCTCTTGGCCGCCAAATGAGCAGGCATGAGTGAATGTACTTGCACATGTGTGTGCATATAGCAGAATACATATAATATGTACACTAAAGTAGGAAGAAAAGAAAGGAGAGGAGAAGGAGGAAGGGAAAACACTGAGGTTTCAAATCACAAGCACACAGTAAACATAAAAGAAAGTTAAGGGAAAAAGCTAGTCTGAAATATTATCTGTTGTAAAATTCCAACTGGACAACTATTTGTAAAAGGTAAGAAATATAGAAGGGAAAAGTGACAGCTAAAGTTTGTCAGGAATAAAATTGTGGGTAATAACTGACATAAAGTGCTATTTAGTTGTAATTAAACCATTTAATATGATACAGAAATGGAAAATACAACACATTATGCATCAAAACCCTGACAAGTATAAAGAGTAATTCTTGGCAATATCTTCGATGAAAATTTTTTTCAAATGATACGGTCTGGTTTATACTTTTCTCCTCACCAACTCCTCTTAAATACTCCCTGCTAACCAACTCTATGCCCTTTACTAATGTAAACTACAGCTTCTAGTTAATAATCAGATGTCTGTATTGAACCCACATTAATTCCACACATTAATAGTGTTAGGGGGATGATGATGTGGGAGCCTTGTATTAGTCACTCAATTTTTCTATGAATCGAAACCAGTTCTAAGTAAAAAATACAAATTGAAATGAATCATAAGGTTGGTCAAACTACTTCCCTGGCATAAAACTTTTATTCACTGTCTATGTTAAGTAATGTCAAGGCTAGACTAAATGAAAAAACAAAGCATCCCTGTAAACATTCCTGTGACCTGCTTCCTACTCCGTTCATTACACACCTTTCCCCTGCTGTCGGACCACAGTATTGCTGTCTACCATCAAGATAATAAAGTGCTGCTTTCTATGCCAGTGACAGAACCATATGTCTTCCCTGATATCTGCTGACAGGACAGCCGACACAAGTGAAGGCACTGAACTCTGATGGTCTTGTACACATAAGAGCAGCGCATACCTGTTCTGACTGCTTCTAACTCTACTCATTGTCTCCAGAATTGACTGTGGTGATGTAACACAAGGAGTCCACTTATTTTCTACCACTGTGTGATCTGAGGATGTATTTAGACATCAAATGCCCTGTGTACTTGACTCTTTGGCAGTGATAATAATTAGGTTACCAATGTAATTAATAACATTAACTTAGTACTATACGCTTACTATAAGGTATAGTAATTATTCAAATATAATTACTGTCATCATGACATTCAGTAATGTTAATGGCCAGTTATTATGTGACACATAACATACCTAGTGCTTCTTTTATCAGTGACATGTCTTTTATAATTAAAGCAATTGAATGTTGAATTGTAACCATTTCCCCTTTTACAAAGAAGAAGCAAACAATTTGAAAGACTATCTCTGGTCCTGAATCTTATAGCTAATAAGTTACATTGCCACGTCTTCAGCTGAAGCTAGTACTTAAAACTCTTACTCTGGATTTTATTATGTCTCTATTTTATATTCAGGGAAATATTCTTGGGAGGTATAGACTGTGAAATTTCCTAGGGTGCTCTGTGTCATAATGGAGACTAAACAAGAAACCGTAGCCCCTGAGTTCTTTTTTGTAATGTTTCTATTTAAATTAGAAGCATGAATTCTTCACATATCAATCCCAGCTCCCTCTCCTACTCCTCCTCCCTTGTCCCTCCACTAGACCTCTAGACCCCCACCCAATCCCCACATCATTCCCCAGGGAGGGTGAGGCCCTCCTTGGGGGATCTCTAAAGTCTGTCATGTCATCCAGGGAGTAGTCTGTCACTTGGAAGTTAGGTTGTTGACTAATTTGTAAAACTAACTAAATCTGAGAGTAGAAATAAGTGCTTTCATAAATATAGATATCTTTGAACATCAAGACCCAGGCAAGAAAAAAATCCTAGGTATTTTTTGTTCCTTCTACTTTGTCTTTTCCAGTAGTCACAACATTCAGTTTCTTTATTTCATAGTTTTATCTATAATTTTAAATGTAGATTATCTCCTGATTAAATTGCTTCTAAGGTTCATATATTCCTGCAGATGTGATTAGATTTAGTAATCTGTTTCTTCAAAAATCCTTTGTGTGTGTCTGTATGTATTTGATGTACATGTTTTTGTGTTTATGCCTTCTAATGCCCATGGACACACAAGCAAATGGAAGGCAGTGGTCAAAGATGTGGATGCATTTCTGTGGTAAGAATTAGTGGTATTTAAACAAAGCTCAGATGTGAAATAGATGGTTCATATCATATGGTCACTTTATTTTTAATGCTTAGGTAAACCTCCATGCTAACTTCCACACTCGCTGTGCAAGTTTACATTCTGGTCACCTGCTGTTGTATAAATGTTCTCTATTACCTGTCTCTCCCTCGTTTGTTATTTTTGCTCCCATGATGTAATCATTTCAGCTGGAGTGAGACAGAACCTTAAAGCAGTTCTAATCTTTATTTCCATGGTGCCTGAGGACATTGACCAGTTTAAAAACAATTGTTTTGGTTATGTGAGTTTCTTCTTTTAAGAGCTCTCTGTTCATTTCATTAGTTCCTCTGCTGTCTCAAAGGTTTGTTCAGGTGTTTGATCATTCCAGTTAATTGTACGTCTTTGAAGTCCTTCTATAAGATATAGTTAAGTACTTTTAAGAAATTACTTGTCTACACCTACATCTTGGAATATTTTTCCTATTTTCTTCTAGTTGATTAATTTGTAATGTTGATTAATGTCTTGGAACCATTTTAAATTGTTTTTTGTACATAGGAGACATGGATCTGATTTCATACCTTTACATGGCATATCTAGTTTAATCAGCACATTCATTGACATAGTCTCTTCCAATGTATGTCCTTTGTGCTTTTCTTAATAATTATGTTAACATCTCTTCCTTCATCATTGTCCTTTTTATCTTTTTTTATTTAAATTAGAAACAAGCTTTATTTTACATGTCAATACCATGTCCTTCTCCCTCCCCTGCTCCCCACTAGCCCCCTATCTCATCCCATTTCTGTTCCCCAGGAAGGGTGAGGCCTTCCATATGGGATCCTCAAAGTCAGTCAGATCATTTGGAGCAGTGCCTAGGCCCTCCCCCATGTGACTAGGCTGAGAGAGTATCCCTCTATGTGGAATGGGCTCCAAAAGTCCATTCATATGCTAGGAATAAATACTGATCCACTATCAGAGGCCCCATAGACACCCACAATCAAGGGGTTTAAGTTGGTCCTATGCTGGTTTCTCAGATATCAGTTTGGGGCTCCATGAGCTCCCCCTTTTTCAGTTCTCATCATTGTCCTTTTGCTAATAAGGGAATCTGGCTCAGATTAGGAATAATTAGTTCACGTTGGTTGATATACTAAGTGTCTTGTTTAATTTTCCCTTAGTGGTAGGTTTTGGCTCATATGTAAAACCTAGAATGCACAGAAGAACATACACACACCACACACACACACACACACACCATGAAATGTGAATGGTTTTGTTTGGAATGAAGAGGAGAGGCGAAAGGGAAAGAAAAGGAGCTAGTATTATCAAAGCACATGATTCACTTAAAAAGCTCATTATGATACCCTATAAAACACAAGGGATGTAGAGGAATTAACATATTTAAAGAAATTTCTTGTAAAATATGAAAATTTTTCTGTGAACTTCAAAATAATTATGATTCAAACCCTGGACAAATGGAGTTGAGTGGGTGGAGAGGTGGGGAGAGAAGACCTGAGAGGAGATGGGGGAGCAGAGGTTGATCAGAATATATCGTGTGAAAAACATTATTTGCAATTAAAAGACAAAGTTTATAGCTATACTAATTGATTAGCTGCTATCGCCAGCACTTCAGAACCCAGTGTTCTTCCCATTTATGAATGAATGGATGTACATAGGTATAAAATTATTACTTGTTATATTCCTTCCTGCAGTGTTAAAATTATAAAGCAAGTATGCTCTGTGGATGTTTTCTTAAAAATTAAAAACGTTACGTTGCTACACTTAAATGAGCAAAAGGACAGTACACAGTCTCCCAGTCTCTTTATGAAATTTTATATTGTTTAATTATTCTTTAGTACATTCTAATTGCTCATTAAATAACACACTTTGGGAAATTCTAATTATCTAAAAACAGTTACAGGCTAAAAGGACACACTTGATTATCAGCGACTGATGACTTAGCTAACATTGATTCTCTTAGTGTCTACAGCACATAAAATCAACTACACGGTATTTGTGTGTTGATGGGAATGAAAACGAAGGGTTACTACTTTACAGTTATTCACTTCAAGTTCACTTTTGAGTTTCAAATATTAAGCAGTACATTTATTAAGAGAATAGAGGAGCAGAGTTTAAGTTTTCATTCTCTCAGCAAATGTATTGACTCTGTACCTTTAAATGACAGAGCATCATGGTCTTAACTGGGGTTTGAGTTCACCTTACATGGAAAAACATTCACTGTAAGTTGTCCAATTATTGGAGGGGAACAATTCTCAAAATAAATATAATATAATAGAGGGAATATCTCAACTGCATTCATGTTTCTATTACAGATTGAAGTTTCTGTTAGAATACTAGAGCAATTATTAAATAAGTTTCTGGAACTCATTAATACCATGTACAGGGTAACAGTGGAACATTGCCATGGTTTATGAGTTAAATTTTCCCATGACTAGCAATAAATTTCATATTAGTAATTCTGAGAAGTCAATGGATCTCTTAAAAATAACTGGTCCAGTAAAAAGTACCAAAAATAATATTTTTAGTTTCAATAATGGTATCCAAAAAGTAGCAGTTTCTATCATACTATACACAAAAGTAACCATTAATAAACTTAAGGCAAATTCACCTTTATCACATATAAAGCATAACTTAAAAATTGAATCTTATAGTTTTGGAGGGCATTTTCAAGACCATCTGTATTCAGTAAAAAATTCTTAGGCCAGTCACTAAAAATAGCAAGTGCATTTTATTTTTAAAGACTTCAGTCTAAGAGGGATTGCATAACTTCTCTGTATAACACATTCCAAGGTTTTAAAATCCTTTGTCAGGAATTATTCCTATCTAACCTACATCACTCGGGCTTCACTGAAGTCCATTACTTTCTGTGGGTTTTTTTTTCCCCTTATTTTATTCACATTAGAAATAGAGAACGCTGAGATAGAGCTGACTTGGAGATTGAAATGAGTTGAATCACATCCCGGACATTACTATCTGTCAGGAGAGGGCATCTTGAAAGCAGAGCAATCTGGGAACAGTGGAATTAAATATAGAAGGAACTAAATATGGGAAATTGCAACACTAAAGACCAACTGCTAAAACAACTTGTAAAAGTTTAAGATACAGAATAATTGACCACAGGAATAGCTGATAGCAATCTACAGTTAGGTTATTCAACCCTCCTCCTTGCAATTAGGCTACTTAGCACTAACACCTCTTCATTCCAGCGGCTCAGCCTCAGTGGTGGTCTGCCAGCATCCCTCAGTACTTGACCAAAAAACACAACTCCTTGGCCAGATTACTAGGCAACGGTCCCTCCCTTATTGTCCTGCATCCCCCTACCTCATTTCCCCTATTTAAGCTTAAATAATGAGATAGGTTGAATAACCTAACTATAGATTGCTATCAGCTATTCCTGTGAGCCCAGGTTCTATTCATTAGGAAGCTGGGGAGGGGACAGACTATTCTTAAAAAAGACTGACAATATTTATAAGAGGATCTAAATAATAATGGTTGCTCCCAACAGTTGAACACACCAAAACTAGAGCACTTTATTCCTAGCAAGGAAAGCAGAGTACAGCAGACATCTCAAGATCACAGCACAGACAACCTGGGTTAATCAGGTGCTGATACTCCAAATCCTTTGTATTTGGCATGACATTTGCAGGCTCAGTGCTGAGAAAGGAACTTTTTTTAGTTGCTACCACAGCCCAACTTGAAATCATAAGAATTGGAGATTTTCTGTGCAAAAACAAAAAAAAATCTTATTTCTGCATTTTTGACTACCACATTCATATATTCAGTATATTTTATGCAACTAAGCTCACATATGAGCAACTGTTGTGACAATTGTTTGGAAGTATAAAAATTTTGTGTCTGCATATGTATACGACATAAAATGAAAATGAAATAATCAGGCCAGGAGATATCCACTTAGGACCAAAAGACAGAAATAATTTGTAAACTTATATATTCCTATACCAAAGCCAGATAAAATATTTACATTGTATATGTAGCATCCTAGTTTTATACTTAGAATAAACCAGGAACTCTAGACACTCTAGAGTCTCCAAGAAGGAAGTCTCAATTGAGAATTTCCCCAGATCTAGTTGGCCTCTGAGCAGGACTATGTAGTAGGAGTTGTCTAGACTGGAATGATGTTGCAGTTTCTAGCACTATATTGGTGGTACCATTGCCTGAGCAAGTGAGCCTGCATTTTACAAAGGAGCAAAGTAGCCCTATTAAAAGCATCACAGTCTTGTCCAGAAGGCATGTCTGATCACATCAATTTGAACAATCTACCTCCTAAGAATATTGAAGACAGCAATGTATGGGGACACTAATGGGTAATTACCAAAATGAATGAAAGACAACTGTACTCATGACTTTATTACTGTCATTTTTTTACTATGTACTTTGCATTTATTATCGTTTTTCATCGTGACTGCCCCTAATATATACTATGATGTTAATTGACATATTAGTATAGTTTCCAAAATTATCTGTTGCATATCTTTAGTTTAGATGTTCCGTTACTTTTTTCAGAAATAATTTGATTCTCTTGAAAAAAGTGCTAAGTAGGTTCTTAAAATGAAAAGAAAACTGGGACTTTATCTGAATACCTTAACGCACTGACTTTAAACCATTAATTTTTTTGGCACAAGTTCAGTTCTTCAAGGCAGAAAAATCAATAAGTGGAGAACAAGTGAGATGTATTGTCCAAGACAGGTATTACATGGTTGACCAAAGTGAAGTGTTTTATGAATAAGAAAATCAAAGAGCCCGAAGAAAAGGTACTAATTAAGTGTTAGCAAATGCACATGAAAATATTGCTATAGAATAGAAGCCTACAGGCAGATATGATGAAACATAAGCGAAACCACTCAAGCTACAGCAACAGCTCTGGCATTTAGGATAATTTGGAAAATAAAGTTCACAATTACTTAAAAAATATTTTTGATAAACCTAGTGAAAAAAAAACCTGTTGCATGCTGGGATAAGAGGCATGCACCTCCATGCTTGACTTCTGATACATGCTTTTTAATTATGGTGGAATTCAATGATAGCAATGATAAAAGCTACTAATTTAAATTTATTTACAATATACACTTCAAGATTTATATGCTATTACTGTTAAGGGCTAGTGCCCTGATAGGGATATGTGTTGTTTTTATTGCATGACAATAGTAGTGAAGGGTTAGATTGTACAAGAACGCTGCTTTTGCTATCTTCCAATTCTGAATTCTCCTACAGTTCATGTCTGAGTTAACCACCCCACGGTCAGCTACTGCTCCAAAGGCAGGTTGACTTTCTGCTCCCTGATGCATCCTCACCTCCAAGATGGTGATAGACTCCACCCATCAAAAACTGAAATGTCTCCAATAAACTCTTTCATCTACAAGCTTTCTTGGTTATGGTATCTCTCCACAGCAACATAAAATTATCTTAGAAGTTTGTGCCAGAGACTGAACTCCTTCTATGACAGGTCCACCCGTGCAGTTTGGGGAGACATGTGGAAGGCTTTAGAACTTTGGATAAAGAAATCAGTTGAGTACTCCAACTCTGGCTTAAAAAGCCATCCTACTTGATGTTTTTGAAGGCAGTAGTGATGAGAAAAAATTTCGTTCAATGGGGATAGGATACATGCTAGCAAAAGGGCAGGAGACCATTCTTAATATATGTTGGCAAAGAATATGCTGTTTTTTGTCTGCATCCTAAGAATCTTTCTAGTGCTAATTTGAAAAGTTTTTATCTAATTCTCCTGGCAGAGGAGATTTCAAGACAGCCTAATATTGAATCTGTCACATGTTTATTGGCAATTATACTTATATAAATCTACAATGAAAAAGAGCAGTCAGGGAAAGAAGAAACCAAAATGAAAATTTTGAAGAAAAAAAAAAAGAGCACTAGAAAATTTAATGTTGGAGTGCCTTTTGGTCAAGTCACCACCCAGACAAGCTTCCAAGAGTAAATAAGAAATTCCTAAGTAACATCCTCCACTAAAACAAGAAGCTTATTCAACAAAGAAAATTAACAAATCAAAGCTCAATCAAATGTAATTAAAAGAAATTCCAGGCTCTCCTAGAGAGGAGGGAAAGGTGAGGGTCTTAGTTAATTTAGCCATTTCCTTCTTCTGTTTAGCTGGTTTGTTTCCAGTAAACTCCCGCTGGTGTTGAAGACAAGGACAATGGGATGAGTTGGGGGAAGGGACATCTTTGTGGGAGATCTTTGTGATTCATCACAGAGGTGGCATCAGGTAGGAAAGGCAAACCACAATGAGTTTCCTGCTAAAGAGCTGGGTATGAGACAAGGGAATTGGACCTCAGAAGGAATAGGAGAGATGTGAGCTTGCTACTGTCTATTTGTTGTCTTAGGAGGAGAAAGAAGCCTTAGTTCAGGAGGGCTGCTGGCTGTGGTTGATGACTGGGACAAAGCAAAGGGGAAGGAAAGTGAGAAGGGAACCATGTGTGGGGTCCACACAAGATGGGACTAGGGTGGCAGAAAAGGTGGTCTTGAGTGTTCTGCTTTCTTGTCCATGTAGGACCAGCTACCCTGGGTTGGCACCATCTATGGTGCGCTGTCTAGCAACATCAATCCTTGTCAATAACGTGTCTGACAGATTTACATATAGACTAGTTTTAAGGAGAAAGTTTTTCAATGGAGATTCCTCTTCCCTGATAAATCTAACTTGTGCCAAGTTCACAGAAACCAACGAAGAAACTTTGAAGAAATATCATTAGAAAGATATATGGAGGCATCTGTCCAGAAAAAGTAAAAATATTTAGAATAAGGTAGAATTACAAAAAAAATTAAAGAAGTTAAACTAATTCTGATATTGTGCAGATGAAATGACAAAGGATTAGAGGTTATTTTAAATCATGCAAAAGTCCTATGATGGTTCAAATAACAGTTATCATTCAAAAATTGTCGGGATATGTAGACAAGACAGAATTTCCAAAGCTGAAATGGTAGAATAACTGTGTCACTGATGACATACAAAAGCTTCACTCACTTTTACTACCCATTTAATTTGGAACCTGAACCCCTCATTATTCCATCTGCAAAGATATTTCCTGTCCAGGCAGAATGCCAGCTAGCTTTGCTGCTCATCATTTTGCATGTGAAATATAATGTTCTTTCTTTGCATTTATAATAATTTTCTCATGAACTCCTCAGCTGAAAAGTTATAAAGCAGCATTATTTTTAATTTTGATATTATAAAATAATATTAAAAAGAAAACACAGGTTCTACATGCAACTCTCATTAACTGTCAGACCTATAAAAAACAATTTGTTTTCAGATTTATTAATTATTTTCTACTTTTAGTTATTGTCACAGTAAAGCACATGTCACTGGATTACTTTTGCTTATGTGTAAGAGTTGGGTGTATAATGTTGGTTGAATGAAACAATTGCAATGATCATAAAATAAAACAGTATGACTTTCAAAATGGCTAGTACTCTCAGGTAATTCATTTTGGGTGAATACTATAGATTTTATCTTCAGAATGGCTAAGAGTAATAAAAAATAGTGACAGCCGGACATTGGTAACGCACGCCTTTAATCCCAGCACTCAGGAGGCAGAGGCAGGCAGATCTCTGTGAGTTCAAGGCCAGCCTGGTCTACAAAGTGAGTTCCAGGACAGCCTCCAAAGCTACAGAGAAACCCTGTCTCGAAAAACCAAAAAAAAAAAAAAAATAGTGACATCTCATGCTAGAAAGGATATAGAGAAAAGAGAACATCCATCCATTGTTAATGTTAGTGCAAACTTGTACAGCTACTATGGGAAACAGTGTGGCAATTCCTCAGTTAAAAATTTTAACACCCTGATAAGCCTCTCCACTGATGAAGTAATCCAAATAAGATCAAATCAAACTGAATTACAAAGAGCCCACACTTAACAGACACAGTGCTCCCTGATGGCGTTCCAGCCCCCCAGAAAGGAGAAGGGAAAAAAGAGATCAGAAAACCAGGAGTTTATTTTCTGAGAGTCAGTTTAAATACCCTATGGGAGTGGTCTGAAACATCTCCGGGAGAGGGGTCATCACTTGTTGGGCTTCCTGACATACAGCAGGGTTTGGAGAAAGACAGGGGAGGGGGCCTTGGGTGGAACTTCCATCATAACATCCCAGACTCTTTTGGGTATATGGATACCAGGGGCTGGGGTGAAGCTTCCACCATAACACTCAGAAAAATGAGAAGTATTTTACGTCAATATCCAGATATTCTACCCTAAGGTGCTTCAGCCTACCAGACAAATATTTTCTCAACTGTGTTCACTGGTGATCTGTTCATAGTAGCCAGAAGTTGGAAACAACATACATGTGCCTCAAGAGTAAAATAAACAGATAAAATGAGGTATATTATAAAATTGATGGAACTAGTAAACAATTCATCTTGAGTGACACAACATGTACACAGCAAGATAAATGTGATATGTATTCACTTATATGGAGATATTAGCTATTAAGTCAGTGATAACTAAGCTACAATTCATAGAAACACAAAGGTATAAAGGAAGGGATTGGGGGTACAGATATATGCCTTTAGAAAGGGAAATAGAATAGATAGTTATGGGTGGACAGGGTGGTTTGCTTGGAACAGAAAGATCAAGTAGGGAGATGAATGGGAAGGGAGAGTGATTACTGTGAGAAACAGTTACAGCTAAGGTCCATTCAAGAGGTATTATAGAAACTGAATACAGCAGAAGCCTCCTTAAAATACACATATATGAAGGTAATCTAAACAATATAGCCAAATAATGGGGGAGACAGAGTCCCAAATGGCCATCACTTGTCACCCAATCATGCTTTTATTACCATGACTAGGTTATATCAAATTACATTGTTGACCAAAATGGTCCCATGGCAAACCCCAAATAACCTAGGCTGTTGCCAAGACAATAGGTTGCTTTCCACAAGTTAAACACAAGGCCCCACTGCTGAAGACAACACTTACATTAGTCATTCAATATAATCAAATGGGTATGTACATAGAGCCTTCATGGCTATGTTCTAGAGTCTTTGGTACTACAAGAAGGTTCTTTGTCTACTACCAAGAGAGAAAAATAAACACCCAATCCAGCCACAGATTCTTTGACACAATGGTGTCCTGCCCTCAAGATATCATTGGTATATTGCTAAGGCAATGGCGTCACAAAACATATGGAACAACCAACCAATATCTGATTTGACTTAAGGCCTATCCTAAAAAAGGTGTTTGAGTAAATAAGGACACTACCAATAGACATGCCACCATTTGGAGGAGAAATCTGAGTCCCACCCCCAGTAACAGCACGACGTATAACTAAGAAATGTCTAAGGCAGAAGAATTAAAATTTCCCATGTGCCAGCTAGCAATGGCAACCAAATAGCTTCATTTGCCAACCAGAGTGGAGTTCCTGTAGTACAATATATTCAGTTATTGGAAAACTTTGTGTGTTGAACTTATTTTTGATGTTTGAGTCATTATCCACAAAGATGGGCTTCCTAAGAGTAATGCTTCCAAATTGTCAAAGAATCAGACTATACAATTATGATAAATGTCGCGTCAGCCGCATAGCCTGTGTCCGAAAATGTATGGAGGGTGTCAGGGATTGACAACACAGAGACTCATTCAACGATGTAAAGAAAACTTTAAGCAGGCCCCAAAAAGTTTCAAGAAAACTCCCTCCAGAGAAGCTTCTGCTCTCTCCTCTACCCTGGCTGGTTCTGCTCTGACACCAAAAACTGATCTGGGCGTGTCAGAAGAGGTGGTTAGTCTTTGGACAAGGTCGAGGTCAGGGCGGTTTCCGTGGGCAGGCCTTTTCCAGGAACTTATTGCCCTGGGCATTGTATTGTTTTTAGTAAACATGTTTTTAGTAAACATTGTCTTACAGCTGCCTACTCCCAGGTTGAAGGGGAAGTGGGTCTCTGCTCAAGGTCTGGTGTCCCCACAGATAAATGGAACTATTTCAGTAGAAAATAGGAGATAAAGTAAAACATCAAAAGGCTAAAAATAAAAAAAAATTTAAAAATGGAGGTTAGAGAGACAGATTAGTGGTTAGCACAACTGCTGTTCTTGAAGGTGACCTGGCTTTAGTTCCTGACACCTACATCAGGAACTCCAGACGAAGAGATCTTATGCTCTTTCTCACACCTGCAGCCACCAGGACACACATGGTGCTCACACACAAATTCAGGCAAAAAACCTCACGCAAATAAATTAAAAATAAATCTTAAAAATGTTTTTTAAACGCCAAAACTTTTGTCACAGTCAATTCAGCTTCATAGGGTGGTCGAAATCCATGTATTCAGACAGTGTTAAATAGTCTGCTTTCAATCCCTAATGATCCTTTGAAATAAACATCGGGATGTGTTTCTCCATGTGACAATACATTCTCAGTTTGGGACTTTAGTTTTATGCTATTTATAATTGAATATTATTCTCCTTTATTTTTCCCATCCACAGCATGAAGCTATTTTTTATGGATGCTACTAGTATTCACAAAAGGACTTTTTTTCCTTAGAGATACAGTCTTGCAAGGGTTTATTTGAATTAAGTTCTGGATGAGTGGTCTTTGATTGCCAGTTGTTGTTGAACTAATAGAAATGTTGTAGGTAAAAGCCATCATTTTCTACTCAACATGGTTTGATCTTTTCTCTAGCATGTGGCCCTAACCAAAATTGGAATAGTTTGTCTGTTTGTTTTGTTTTAACTCCATCTGAATAAAACAGCATTAATAAGGATAAACTTCTTAACAGAATGAAGTTTTAATAAGCTGATAGACTTAACCGTAGTCTTCCCTATTTGTAGGTGTTGCGGGCATGCTGTGTTACATAAGGTGTATGTGTGAATAGTAATGCTTTACTAAGATGGCCTGCTTCATCTTAAAATACAAAGCCCAGATGATGCAGCACAAATTTTAAATATTGCCTAATGCAATCAGGTGATACTACACTAAAGTAATAAGTAATAGAAAGTTATCTACTACCCACAACAGCCCTGTCCACTCCTACATGTATGAATATAGTTTTGTCATACAGTAAGTCACCTGCTTCCAGCAATGAAGGTTACAGAAGATGGAAGTCTGGTGTTCTGTAGAAGCTCAATATAGACCAAAAGTTTCCAGAAGTGAACATCTTATCGTTTATGCTCAAGGGGCTTAAGGTTTTATTCAGGATTTTTGCTCACTCTTCTTTTCAAAGGAGTAGCATTTAAGTGTGTATGTGGTGAGTATGTATGTATGCATGTATATGTGATGTGTGTAGTGTGTGATTTTAGTATGTGTATGTGTGTGTGCATGTATAGTGTGTGTGTATATGTGATGTGTGCTTGTGTGGTGAGTGTGTATGTGTGTTCATGTCTGTGTGTATATAGTGTGTGTGTGAGTGTATGTGTATGTATGTATGAATATGCAAAGTGTGTGGATGTGGATGTGTGTATGCTGTGTATGTCTGTGATGAGTGTGTGGTGTATATGTATGCCCGTGTATGTGATGTGTGTGTGTGTAGTGTGTGTGCATGTAGTTTTCTGTTAGTCTATGTGTGCATGTGTGCATGTGTTTGTGTTTGAGTGACAGTTGTGTAGGAGAATCTGCTGTAGTTTTATGGCCACAATGGACAGAGGAGAGATAAAGTAGAAAAATTGGACCATATTTACAAACAATATATTTTGTTCAAGATAACAAACTGACCCAACAACTTTACAAGAAAGAGGGATGGAGGAGAAAGACAAAAGAGAAAAATAATGATATTTATCTGCAAGTACAAGATCAAGATTACAATACAGCAAGAATATGTTCCAGTGATTATCTTCATTTAGGTAGCAAATCATCTTTGCCTTGAATTCTCACAAGGCTGAAAAAGACTGCAAAAGCTTTCATTAGTTCCCTTGTATAAGGCCACTGATGCCACCATGAAAACTTCTCCTACAAGGGCAGAAATCCTGTCCCTAACACCATATAACTCAGGGTAATGACCTTATCTATAAATTTCAGAGAACACAAACAACCAAGCAATATGCTAAGGATACAACAATTGCAAAATATTCTAGGCAAAGATTTTGAACCTAACTGATATAGAAGAGGTAGGACTGTTTTCATAAGGCCAATGATTTATTAAAAATATTACATAATTGTAAGTAACATTACTTTGAGAATTCTAGTTTATATACTTATTTCATAAAATACTCATATAAAAGGATTCTTCTTGTCAAACTCTTTTTTTCTTGATTGAGTTAATTTTGATTGCTTTATACTTAAAATGTCAGGCAAAACAGAGTTTAATAAAAATTGTATTTATATAATGTGAAAGTTTTTTTCAGAACTAAAGATATGTATCCCATGATTTCTCACAGAAAAGTATTTTACTGTAATACAATATTAACTGTTAACATCACTTAAAGTCATCAACAGCATTATTTTTAAATTGCATAATACTGGTTTTCATATTATGTTCAAAATGACAATTTCTATTGTTTATTGTGATTATACCTGATAATACTTCCCTCATAAGTTTCATCTTTCAAGTTATTTTCGAGTGACATGTAGCATAGTCTGTAGGCTCTTGAGATTTCAAATGTATTTTTACTTTGATATTAAACCACAAATCAATCTACTCTAATTCTACAACTAAAGAAATAATTATGATATATATTTCATATATGTAATATAAATTAG
The DNA here is from genome assembly GCF_017639785.1 of Mesocricetus auratus. Lineage (NCBI taxonomy): Eukaryota > Metazoa > Chordata > Mammalia > Rodentia > Cricetidae > Mesocricetus > Mesocricetus auratus. The sequence goes on along the minus strand of NW_024429204.1, from coordinate 12,194,803 downwards.
GAGCATGAAAGATATTTATGCTAACAAAATTTACAAATTTCTAATCTATAGGTTTTTTTAATTTAGGAAGTTAAACTTTATAATTGATATGTTTATGAAAATAAATGTACCTATGAAAGGTATAGTCAAAGTCTGTATTTCTATTAAGGAAATTAACTACCCAGTCAACAACAGAGTTCCATGGAAGGACAATCTGTAAAGACAATTTTAAAATCCATTTGCTAGGGAGTGGAGTGATGGCTCAGTGGTTAAGAACATTGACTGGTCTTTCAGAGGACCAGGGTTCAATTCCCAGGACACACATGGCAGCTCACAACTGTCTAACTCCAAGATCTGACACCCTCACACATATAGACAGATATAAACAACAATGCACATAAGATAAGAATAAATTTTTAAAAAATTCATTTCCTCAATCTGTTCATCAATCCCTCAGTGTATGGCTACTTAAGAATACAGGACCTTGAGCCAGGCGGTGGTGGTGCATGCCTTTAATCCCAGCACTAGGGAGGCAGAGGCAGGCAGATCTCTGTGAGTTCGAGGCCAGCCTGGTCTACAAAGCTAGCTCCAGGACAGCCTCCAAAACAATACAGAGAAACCCTGTCTCGTAAAATCAAAAAAAAAAAAAAAAAATACAGGACCGTATTGAGTAACCTCTGATTCATTTCTTCATTTACTTCTTATCCCATGTGAAGAGTTGGATTACACTTTATATAATACAGAAGCTGACTTTTTAATCAGTTTATGCATTTTAAAATTCATTCTGCTGTTAACATTTCATGGGACAGCATACATTGCCTGTTTTTATCGGGGGATGTTGTATAAGCTACTTATCTTTCAATACCTTTGTCATCGTTACTCATAGCACAGGTGTCATGGGTATATAGCAGACATATGAAGAAAAATAGGTAAAACAAGAATTATTATTCATAATGTGGTACGTTAGACAATAGTAAAACCAGTGTAAGTAGTAAGAAATAAACTCAAGTTTTGTTGTGGAATATTATAATGAGGAAATCCCGGGGAAGCAAGGAATACATACACACACACACACACACACACACACACACACACACCCCTAATGTAACAAGTGAAGATATATACCTCTGTAAAATAATTTGCTGAGATTCACAGAAAAAACTATTTAAAATGATACTTGTAATTATCAACACAGTCAAATCATTTGATGAGAAGATGTTGTAGGAATATATTTAACTTTCCAGATTGCCAGGAATGCATAACTAAATTGAGGAGTTGGCAGGAATCACATTCCTGGTTAAAAAGCATCACTCTTTTCAGTGTGAACCAATGTGCACCAAGTGAAGCACAGGCAATTGAGATGCTAAAATGCAATCTTTCTATAGGGCCTAAGGGGTACCTTTTGTTCCACAAATTCTAGCATAAATCACTTATAATCAAAATTATGGAGAGATGAGCTATACTATTAAAATCCTCACTTCCTTCTCCAGATTTATCAGTTCAAGTAAGAATCATGATAAGCAGTAAACTTCAGTCACCTAAAAGACAGCATATATCAGTCTGAACCAAATGTTACCTTCCTGTTTCTTTAACATTTACTATTGTGATAGATAATTTTGCTGCATAGTTTTATGTCAACTTTGCAGAAGCTAAAGTCATCTGAGAGGAGAGAAACTCAATTTTAAAATGCCTCTATAAGATGTAGCTATAAGGTATTTTCTTAGTTACTGATTGTTTCTGAGTAGGACCATCCCTGGGCTGGTGGCCCTGGATTCTATAAGAAAACAGGCTGAAAAAACAATAATGAGCAAGCTAGCAAGCAGCACCCCTTCATGTCCTCTGCATCAGCGCCTGCCTCCGAATTTCAGTTCCTGCTCTGACTTCCTTCAGTGACATGGAATTTTAAGCTAAATAAACCCTTTCCTCCCTATCTTGTGTTTGGTTATGGTGTTTCATCACAGCAACGGTAACTAACTAAAACATGACTGCTTTATCAAAGAGATTCAGTTAATGTCATGATGTATAAAAGAGAACTAGAATGGACTGGAAGATCTACAGACTCTAGACTTTTAGTTAGCTATCCTATATTCCAGCCATCTTCTATTTAACTCAAAATGTGTGTATCACCTAAACTGCTGTTTTAACACAAGCCGAAAGCTGACATCATCATGAGCATAGAATAAATGTTACCCTATCAACATCAAAGGGTATTCCACAGCACAATATGATCCTCTATAAAACATCACAAAAAGAATGAACTTGTAATCACATGTTCACACAGTATCATGAAGGTATCCTATAAAAGTGTCTGACAATGGGTGTGGACACCATTAGAAGCTAATAGGAATGGCTTCTCTGAAGAAAAGAAGCCTATGTAGAAATGATATTAGTTGAAGGCACAAAATAAATAGCATAGAGTACCCTAGGAAAATTTACTGGCGAATTGAAGAAAAAGAGAATTTGAGATAAATTATTAAAGGAGAAATTTAATATTCACAAATGATTAAGTCTATGATGATAAAATAAACATTGTAGTTTTTCCGGACCCTTGGCTGGCTATTCTAATCCATGCAAGAGCTTCAAGTTCTCAGAGCTGACTGAAGTAAAGCAGGTACAGTCATCATATGATTAAGAATTCCAAAGATTTTCTAACATTCACAGATTGTAAGAAACATAATCAGTAATGTTTATGAGCTGATCAAGTGCCAACATGGACTATCTAGTCACACTTCTGAAAACTGTCTGAAATCTCACAAAACGTGAAGATGTCTACAGATTCTAAAAGTATGTGAATATATGGCCTTGGCATCTGTACTTGTTTTTGAAACAATTCAAGAGTACTGAAATGGACCATACCTCGTGGTTCGGTACCCAAATGAGACCAAAGAGATCTCTTCTAGAATCAGTACATAAACATTTTTGGCTAACAAAAGATTGTTGGCAAAAGAAAACTGCTGGAAAACAAAGTTGAAAAACCTAGAGTATAAGTTTAAGGGGAAAAAAAGAATTCTATCATGGATATAAGTTTATTGTCAAGAAATATTGCTGGTGGAACATTAAATATTAATGCTGGGCTTTAAAAATGTATTCATACTATTCAGTCACATATCAAAGTGAAACCTTGATGAAATAAAATATTTATATATAAATAAAAGTGTCCATAAAGGGATTTAAAGTTTATCCTCGCATCTGCCACTCTTATACTACAACAGAAAGCTGTCACCAGTGCAAAAGCCTATTTCCTTGATGGAAATAAGGTTTTCAAACTCACACAAAAGTCGCTAGTAGTGAAACAATAATGCAAGAAAAGGGTTTGAGGTTTCTGCTCATTTAAAAATGACTAATTCATTAATAATTCATAGGGAATTTTAAATTGTGTAATCATTTATTTATTCACCCAATTATGATTTATTCAGAATTCTTAAAGTCAGCAGTCCAAAAGATAAAATACATGGAAGTCCCTGGTCTTCTTAAGTTTACATTCTACTTGGAAGAAAACTCAAATAGGAAGTTAATGACTAAGAGTGTTTCAATTACAGACTTGGAGTGGATCAGTGGAATAGTACTTATTTAGTATTTATAAGGCTCAGAGTTTGACCTCAAACACACACACACACACACACACACACACACACACACTATTTGTGATGACTATAATGAAGAAGATGAATCAGGGTAGAAGGAGAAGGCTGTACTTGTCTGTACTACCTTAGCAATGGATGCTTTCCACAGAGTAATTATGTCGGAGATACAAAAAGAGTGCATATAAAGCAAACTTGGGTCTCATGGGATAGTTGGAAGTACTGGTTGCTCTTGCAGAGAACCGAGCTCTGTTTCCCAAAGCCCACATTGCTGCTCATTACTCTCTGTAACTCCAGTTCAAGGGATCCAATACACAGTCCTTTTTTTCAAGGCTACTTACTGCAGGGGTACTACACTTACATATATGTAGGCAAAATTCTCACATACATAAACTGAGAAACTGAAGAGCAAGATATATTTTATAATTTCAATCATAGATTTTTAATGAATTCTTCCCATCAACAGCATCATAAAACTCTTTCAAGTTAGTCTCGGATTGAAAGTACAAATCAAATAGTCAATTTTCCTAAATATATAAATACAACTTACTCAGTCATTACAATGCAATTTGTATTCATATGATTTCAGGGCTTACCTCTTGGTATTGACTGGATAACTAATTGGGGTCTCCTCCTTGTGGAAGACTACCTCCCCTGCCATCAACGTTATTAGTTGCCTTTGTTCTTTATCTAGGGATATATATATATATATATATATATGTTACAACAATTAAAGAAATACAGATAACGAATTTAAGAGCTAACAAGACAGGTTATACAGGGAAGGATGGTGGAAAGAAAGAGGGGATAAACAATGTGATCATAAATGAAGTCACTGATTTGTTCTCTGTCTACTCTGCAAAGTAAAAGTTTAAAAACACAAATAATATATTACAATGTTGATTCTTATATGACGATATAAGTATATGACAATATTAAAATAATAAGGAAGAAAAGGTGGAAAGGGGAGAGGGAAAGAAAACCTACAGAATAAAGGAAAGAATAGAGTAAAACAGAAGGATAACTGCTAAGGAAGGCATAGAATGAGATAAAGAAAAAAGCAAAAATTAGAAAAGGAAAGAGGAAGGCCTTGGTGCATTTCTTGAGTTCTAGCCATTGAAAGATTAATGCTATTAGGCAACTTATTTCTGTGATTTAAAACAAAATGTAACAGTTTAGAAAACATGTATAAAATTTGAACAGAGTAACTCATTATCCTTCCTATGCCAGAGAAAAATCTCAAACTCAACTTATCTGTCTATGAAGAACATCAGAGAATGATATTGAGAGGGAGACATGCTGGGTTCTGTCTCAACTGCTTATTCCTGATTGAGTGACAAATCTGATACAGCATTCTTTTCTAAATCCAGGTAAGTTTTCCTACTCTCCAGCCCTCTACTGGTGTATAGTACTTACATTTATCATGCCAAGTCTTACATCCTTGTTCTACTCCCATTATTTGTATAACTGAAGAAAGACCATGACCCTCTCTCTTCTTTAACCATTGTATGCAAATAACTGTCAAGTCCCATCCACTTGATTCCACAATATATTCTCAGTTCAGTTTATCATGCTTGGTTTCTGACTTGCGATGATTCTTTTCATTCCTGTTTTCTTTTTGTTCTTTGAGATATACTTCAGAAGGTTTATTTAAGTCTTTCCATATGTGTCAACCATACACATTAATTCCTTCAATAGGAAATAGCAGCTGTAGGGAATGAAGAGCAATGACAGGATGTTAAAGAAGGTGTATGCACATGAAGGAAAGTAAGACCATTAAATGAAGATCATTAGAGGAGGAGCAGGAGAGTGTGTGTCATTGTATCACGTACTTTCTCTTACAAATGTCTTCTGGCTCCTTTCATTTGAATTATAGCAATAATTCCATCTCTATTTCAAAGCCTTATGACTATATCTAGAGGTTTCTCTTTGAGATTTTAAAAATGTCTGTTCAGCTGGATCCATATTGCTTGCTTGTCTTTAAATTTTCTATGGGGTAGAAATACTCTCTTTTAATTCCAGATGTAACTATGTCATATTCTTAACTATAATGATTAAAATTTTATGTGGAACAACTTACCCTTAAATGAAAATGCCCACACTTTAGCCACAAATACCTCCTTGGTCTCATGCTATGCTTGAAAAAAAATGGATTAAAATTTTTCAAATGTTCCCTACATTTTTTTCTCTTTGTACTCTTCTTGCTATTCGGTCTGTTTGCTGCATTTATCCTATTCTCACCCTTCTTTTTTCCTAAGTAGCTTGAACAACATTACAATGTTAGCATGGATATGAACTGCCTCTACGCTTTTATGTAGTGCCAAGTAGTAGATGCTAATGATGTGCTATCCACCATTACCGAAGTTTGAAACTATTTGTGTAATTGACACATGCAATATTGATTTTGTAAAACAGTAAACTCAATAAAATAATTAATTAATAAAGCAAACATCAAATCAATTATCTCATCCATAAAACATTTTCCATTGGTAAGTTTATTTCTACATTGTTACTCCAATTATAAAAATTCTAAGTATTATTTCAAAAGAAAAAAAGTATTCTGAAGGAATTAACTCCTATCCTTTGCACCCAAAATATGCTTATACTCCTGGCTATAGAATCACTATTCACACAATTAGTTTAACATTAGTAGGAAAAGTATACCAACAAGCAAAACACCAATATTATTATAAATGAATGACAATAGTTATGTATATATATTAGTAAGATTCAAAAACTCCAACATAATTAATAAAGCATTTTGTATCATACTGATCTTTCTTCTTATAATTTTCTGTCCTTCAGAAATCCTGAAGTCTAAATTACTCCTGTTGTAAGTTTCAAAGAGATAAATTTTGTATATCATTTTCTATTGACCAATCTGTCTCTATTTCTCTTACACACACACACACACACACACACACACACACACACACCAACTATACATGCGGGTACACACTCATGTACACAAATGTTTCTTAAAAATTCTTCAAAGTTGAAGAAAACTGGAGCAGCAATTTAGTAAAAATAGATTTTAAAATACAGAAATATCAAGAACAAAGAAATCATGACAAATGTCATTTGACTAGGAGTTTGAATCTAATCATACTTTCTAAGATTTGACTAAATAAAAGAAAATGAGTCACGATACAGTGTTGACACAATGTGCCAGAACCCAGCATTAAGACAAACTGTTCTATTTTCAGTAATACTAATGGAGAACAAAGTCAGTAATACTTGAAAAGAAGGATTTTAGCACAAGAAGAGAAAATCATCACCTAAAATACAGCATCCATTGCACTACACCCGCACAATGGACTTGGCACATCCAGGCTCACGTGTGAGATGTTGATAGAAGAGAAATCAGTAACCATCCTTAAAATATGTATTAGATACATTAATATTTTAGCTTGGCCATGGTGGTTTCTTAGTGACATTTGATAGACAACATGGTAAGGCTGTCTAAGGCACTTTCTCAGTGCTACAATGATACTGAATTGAAACAACTTATTTCCATTTTTTTCCCACGCCATGTGTTTATGCTTCTTGGGAATGTAGTCTCCTTTATACGGCATCTCTAACTCATAGCATTGCTCAGATTCTAACTATACCTTTCTCTGTTTTTTGGACTTTAGTTCTTATTGAAAAAAAGTGAATGGCTACTGGAATATACGCATACTTACTTAAATTAGGCGTATTTCTCATAGCAGCAAAGAAGAACACACCTTGCAGGGAGCTACAGGACCCTCTAATTAAGAGGCACGGGCAAAGATTCACTATTCCTAACATTGGGATTTGAGTTACATCATTTCAGATGTGTTTATAGAGGCAAGATCTTGTTATGAATTTGATGTAATCAAGAAATGAGGTTAGATGGGTTTAGCACACCTTATCCTGGAGGAGGAAAGATATGAAAGTGCCCAAGGCACAATAAAAAAGCAGTGAATTTTCTCTCATGTCAACTACATTAGAAGATATTGTCTGTTTTACTGTATAATTTTGCCTTTGTTTTGTTTTGTTTGAGTTTACTAACAGTTCATGTTTTAGCTTCTATTTAAGCATGATTCCAGAGTTGATGGTGTTAATATTTTAGGATTTATGTGGGGGAGGGGACTTGATTCATTAGACTATTGAATTATTTTATTTTTTTGGTATAAAATTTTAGATTTTATAAAACAGTACCAAGGTCTAGCTAAGAATGTTAAATCCAATTTACCCACAGTAAATCCTGCATCTTAGTATCAGATCAACTTCTGAATGACAAGGGTTGGCACTGACCATGGTTTTGTTTGACCAGCAGAACTCCCAAGTCAATAAGAACACCTGGAAACAAATCTTGCTGTTACATGGGATGTGTTTTGTGTACCAACAAATTTGTTTTCTATCCCAGCCCCAGAATTCATCTCTTTATCTGCCCCCTGCCAGGCTGCTTGTGTTTCAGGACAGTCATGAAGGCAACTAAACATATTTGCTAGGAAATGACAATGCCAACTTATAAAATGAAAAGAAGATCATTTTCATCATGTCCCAAATTCTAAAACAAATTTTAAGTGAACATTTTGTTTTGCTTGTGTGTGTGTGTGTGTGTGTAGTGTAGTGTTTTTTATTTTAAGCAAGAAGAAGTAAAATACTGAATTTAGTTTCTCATAATATTTGTGGGTTGCATCTTAGAGAAGTTAAGTAAAGTGTCCAAAACAAACAGCTATGTGCTGCAATCTGATAAGAGAAATCAAGTGGAAACCTTATAATCTAAAGAAGAAAGCTGAACATGGCAGGCAATGAGTTCCGCATGGAGTTACTCTTTGCCAGTGACTACAAAACGAAGACCAAAGTGGCCTGAACAACAGTTGGCAGGCCTGTCAATTTAACAGGTGGTTCAAATGCTAACTACATTGTTCTAGATCTAGAAAGAATGGCCCAAAATTCAAGAGTGACACATCTATGGAGGTACCTGCAGAGTCTCTAGAATGTTCCAGTTCGGTCCAATAGTACTTGAGTTGTGGTATCCTGAAATCCTAGAGTCCCAGTGCATAAAGGACAGTGCTAATATAAATGTATCCTAGATAGGCATTTTTGGTTTTGTTTCATTTCAGAGGTTGAATTATGTTGTCCTACTTGATTAGGGAGAAATCTATCAAAAGATTGTGTAAAATACCCAATTTCAGAAATCATAATCTTCCACATGACTCTAGTGATGAGTTAAATGTAGCAAATTACATCACTTGGAAGGGGTATTACTAGGTGATAATCATTTTATTTTGGTATCTTTTCTAGAGGCAATTGTGATAATTAAGTTCTTGGACCAACTTCACACAAGCTGATGGATGGTGCATTCTTGGCATTTATGTGAACATGTATAAAAAGAACAGGATTTTAATCAGTGAATGTATAAGAGAAGACCCACCTTCACCACAGTGTACAGCATCATTCAACCCACTGAGAGTCTGAGTAGGACCAAGGATAGGGCTAACTGTTTCTGTCTCTTTGAGCTAGGCATCATCTTCTCTTGCCCATAAACAGTCACATTAAGCTTCTGCTTTCAGGCCTTGCGATTCAGACTGAGTTACAGCATTTGGTATTTGGAGTCTTCAGTTTACAGCTAGCAGATCAAAGGGCACAAAAAACAAAAATGCATGAGCCAATCCTACAATGGGGAGAGACAGAGAAACTAAGACTGTGATGGTTTTCCTAACTTTGAGTACCCTTTTTATTATATTAAAGACCTATGTTATTTGATTGATTCTATGGCCAAATTTCTGGCATCATTTTTGGAATGGAAGCCCTGAGGATGGGTGCCTAAGGTTAACTTAATACAAAACACTGTACCATGACGATATAATTGGATGACACGGAGAAACTGGAAGGTATAATGACAGAGAAAGTGGGAATCACATGTTTCACTACTGTATCCGACAAAACAAACTGTAGCTAGGAAAGAAAAAGAATAGTTGAAAAAGGTATGTTGCCTTCCATTCTGACTCTAGAAGTTTACCTCTTCCCCTTGTTGGTTTAAAAAGAAAGGATCTGAAATAAGCACAATGTGCATCTTCCCTGTGGCTTCTATTTTCTATTGGCTCAATAAAACGGGCTCCTGAGGTTTCACAAAAGAGGAAGAAATGGGAAACCACCAAATCAGGTGTCTGGCTGGCAGGAAAAGCAGACACTGAAAGTGTGGTGCTGGCCGCGGTTGGAAAGGAGACAGTTCCGATGTCAATGCTGAGGAGGGCAGAAGTCCTATGGACCTCTTAAGCTGAGACTGGCAGGCAGCAGACTTCTAGGCATACATTAGCAGACTGCTGAGTTAGTGGAGAGGTAGAAAGTTGCATCAGGGAACTGAGAAGCATATTTTTTTTGGCCTCTCATAATGAAGAGTTCTAACTCTGAGAAGGGAAGTTTTAGGGGAGGTACGTGAGATGCCAGGGAAGATAGAACACAAGTCAGTCTTAGAATTCATTGTAACTCTGTTTTAAGATGTATGAGCTGTTCTTTGCAGCTTTTGAAGACAGGGTGAAATGAGATCACTGACCTTGGAGTGCTGTGATTTGTGCAAGCTAATTGGGGTACAAAAGGATGGCATTCGGCAGACACTGTACCTGAAAGACAGGAGTAATTAGAATGAGCAGCCTTCGAGTGTAAATGTAAAGGAGTTAATTAAGACTCAAAACTTTTTTCTTTTTCTTTTTTAAATTTGAAGCCATCTTGTTTAACATGTTGATCCCAGTTCCCTCAACTTCCCCTACTGCCCTGCCCCCCACTAGCCCCCTATTCCAACCCTCTTCTGCTCCCCAGGTAAGGTAAGGCCTTCAATGGGAGATCTTCAAAGTCTGTCATATCATTTGGAGCAGGGACTAGGGCCTCCCCTGTGTATCTAGACAGAAAAATACCCCTTTGAGTAGAATGGGCTCCCAAAGTCCATTCATATACTAGCAATAAATAGTGTTCCACTACCAGAAGCCCCATAGTTTGCCCAGGCCACCTAACTGACACCCACATTTAATGGGTCTGCATCAGTCCTATGCTGATTTCCCAACTATCAGTCTGGGGTCCATGAGCTCCACCTTGTTCAGGTCAGCTGTTTCTGTGGGTTTCTCCAGCCTGATCTTGACCCCTTTGCTCATCACTGTTCCCTCTCTGCAACTGGATTCCAGGAGTTCTGCTCAGGGTTTAGTTGTGGGTGCCTGCCTCTGCTTCCATCAGCTACTGGATGAAGGCTCTAGGATGGCATATAAGGTAGTCGTCAATCTCATTATCAGGGAAGGGCATTTAAGGTAGCCTCTCCACTATTGCTTAGATTGATTTTGGGGGTCATCCTTGTAGATCTCTGGACATTTTCCTAGTGCCAGATTTCTCTATAAACCTATAATGGCTCCCTCTATTATGGAATATTTTATCTTAATCTCCTCTGTTCTTCCCCTGAGTCAATCTTCCTGCTCCCTCATGTCCTAAACTCCTGTCCTTTTCTCCCAATTTCTTTCTCCTAACTCCCTCTCCCCATGCTCCCAATTCGCTCAGGAGATCCTGTCCCTTTCCCTTTCTCCAGGGGACCTTGCATGTCTCTCTTAGGGTCTTCCTTGTTTCCTAGCTTCTCTGGCAGTGTGGATTGTAGGCTGGTAATGCTTGCCCTATGTCTAAAATCCATATATGAGTGAGTACATACATTGTTTGTCTTTTTGTGACTGTGTTACCTCACTCATAATGGTTCCATCCATTTGCCTGCGAATTTCAAGATTCTATTTTTTTTTCCGCTCAGTAGTACTCCATTGTGTAAATGTACCACATTTTCTTTAACCACTCTTCAGTTGAGAGACATCTAGGTTGTATCAAGGTTCTGGCTATTACAAATAATGCTGCTCTGAACATAGTTGAATATATGTCCTTGTTGTATGAATTTGCATTTTTTGGGTATATGCCTAAGAGTGGAATTGCTGGATCTTGAGGTAGACTGATTCCAGTTTTCCTAACGAACCGCTATACTGATGTCCAAAGTGGCTGTATGAGTTTGCACTCCCACCAGAAGTGGAGGAGTGTTCCCCTTTCTTCACATCCTCTCCAGCATAAACTGTTGGTGTTTTTTTATTTTAGCCATTCTGACAAGAGCAAGATGGTATCTCAGAGTTGTTTTGATTTGCATTTTCCTGATGGCTAAGGATGTTGAGCACTTTCTTAAGTGTCTTTCAGCCATTTTAGATTCCTCTATGAAAAATTCTCTATTTATTTCTGTACCCCATTTTTAATTACATTATTTGGTGTTTTGGTGACTAGCTTCTTAAGTTCTTTGCATATTTTGGAGATCAGCCCTCTGTGTGGCTAGTGAATATAGTTTCACATTCTTTGGGCCATCTTTGTGTCTTCTTGACTGTGTTTTGCCTTACAGAAGCTTCTCAGTTTCAGGAGGTCCCATTTATTGTCAATCTCAGTGTCTGTGCTGCTGGTGTTATGTTCAGGAAGTGGTCTCCCGTGTGAATTCGTTCAAGGGTACCACCTACTTTCTTTTCAAAGAGGTTCAGTGTGACTGGGTTTGTGTTGAGGTCTTTGATCCATTTAGACTCAAGTTTTGTGCATGGAGAAAGACATGTATCTATCTGCAGTCTTCTACACGCCAATATCAAGTTATGCCAGCACCATTTGTTGAAGACGCTTTCTTTTTTCCATTGTATAATTTTAGCTTCTTCATCAAAAAATCTGGTGTTCAAAGGTATGTGGGTTAATATCAGGATTTTCAATTTGATTGTATTGGTCTACCTGTCTATTTTTGTGCCAATACCAAGCTGTTTTCAGGGCTATAGCTCTATAACAGAGCATGAAGTTCAGGAAAGTGTTGCCTGCGGAGGTTCCTTTATTGAACAGAGTTGTTTTGGCTATCCTTAGTCTTTTGTTTTTCCATATAAAGTTGAATACTGTTCTTTCAAGGTCTGAAAAATTGTACTGGGATTTTGATGGGAATTGCATTGAATCTGTAGATTGCTTTTGGCAAGATTGCCATTTTTACTGTGATGATCCTACCTATCCAAGAGCATGGGAGATCTTTCCAATTTCTTGTATCTTCTGTAAATTCTTTCTTTAAAGACACAAAGTTCTTGCTATACAGGTCTTTCACTTGTTTGGTTAGCATTACCCCGAGATAATGTTTGTGGCTATTGTAAAGGGTGACATTTCTCTGATATCTTTCTCAGTTCATTATCATCTGTATATAGTAGGGTTATTGATATTTTTCAATTCATCTTGTATCCTGTTACTTAGCTGAAGGTGTTTATCAGCTGTAGGAGTTCCCTGGTAGAGTTTTACAGATCACTTATGTAAATTATCATGTCATCTACAAATAGAGAAAGTTGACTTCTTCTTTTCCAATTTTTATCCCCTTAATCTCCTTTTGTCATCTTATTGCTCTAGTTAGAACTTTGAGTACAGTATTGAAGACATATAGACAGAGTGGACAGCCTTGTCTTGTTCCTGAGTTTAGAGGAATTAAGTTGAGTTTCTCTCCGTTTAGTTTGATGTTGGCTGTTGGTTTCCTGTATATTGATTTATTATATTTGTATGTTCCTGTTATTCCTGATCTCTCCAAGACCTTTTTCATGAAGGGGAGTTGGATTTTGTCAAAGGCTTTTTCAGCATCTAATGAGATGATCATGTGGTTTTTCTTTTGTAGTTTGCTTATATAGTGGATTATATTAATGGATTTTCCTATGTTGAAGCATCCCCCCATCCCTGGGTTGAAGCCTACTTGATCATGGTGAATGATTTTTCTGACATGTTCTTGGATTTGATTTACCAGTATTTTATTGAGTATTTTTGCATCAATAGTTATAAGGGATATTAATCTGTAGTTCTCTTTCTTAGGTATATCTATATGTGGCTTGGTACCAAGGTAATTGTAGCCTATTAAAAAGAGTTTGGCAGTGTCCCTTCTGCTTCTGTAGTGTGGAATACTTTGAGAAGAATTGGTATTAGCTGTTCTTTGAATTTCTGGTAGAATTCTGCACTGAAACCATCTGACCCTGGGCTTTTTTGTTGTTGTTGTTGTTTGGGATACAAACATTATTTCCTGGAATCTACTCCCTTGGGGTAACTTGGTTTGTTTTGTTATAGAGCTTTCAGTTGTGTTGTTAATTCTCTAGTGTGGCTATTCTCCAGTTTCTTCATCTGTGTACTTAGTGTTATGAACTTTCTTCTTAACACTACTTTCAAAGTGTATCATAAGTTTCTCTATGTTGTGTCTTCATTCTCACTGAATTCTGGGAAATCTTTAATTTCTTTTTTTATTTCTTTCTTGACCCAGGAATGGTACAATTGTGCATTGCTCAATTTCCAAGTGTTTGTAGGGTTTCTGCAATTTGTTTCATTGTTGAATTATAACTTTAAGACATGGTAGTCTGATAAGATACATGGGGTTAATAAGATTTGTTTGAGCCTATTGAGGTTTGCTACATTGCCAAGTATGTGGTTGATTTTAGGAATGTTCCATGTGGCATTGAGAAGGCATATTCTTTTGTGTTTGGATGGAATGGTCTATAGATGTCTGTGAAATCCAACTGGGTCATAACCTCTATTAGTTCCTTTGTTTCTTTGTTAAGTTTTTGTATGGTGGTCCTGTCTAGTGGTGAGAGTGGGGTGTTGAAATCTCCCACTATATGTGTGTGAGGCTTTATGTGTGGTTTGAGTTTCAGTAATGTTTCTTTTACAAATGTGGATGCCTTTATATTTAGGGCATAGATGTTCAGAATTGAGACTTCATCTTCTCCTGTGATGAATATGAAATGCCCTTCATGTCTTTTGATTGATTTTAGTTTACAGTCTAATTTGTTAGATATTAGTATTGCTACACCAGCTTATTTCCTGGGTCCATTTGATTTGAAAATCTTTTTCTAACTATTAACGCTGTGGTACTCTTTGTCTTTGAAGCTGAGGTATGCTTCTAGTGTGCATCAGAAGGATGGATTCTGTCTTCATATCCACTCTGTTAGCCTGTGTCTTCTTATAGGCCAGTTAAGGCCATTAATATTGATGACCATTGATTGTTAACTCTTGTTTATTTTGGATTTGGTGGAGGTGGTGGTATTGTGTGTGGATTATCCCCCTTTATTTCTTTTGACTATTGGTAAAGTAGGATTATCTCTTGCTTATGTTTCTGTGAGTGTAGTTAACTTCCTTGGGTTGGAGTTTTCCTTCCAGAACTTTCTGTAGGGCTGGTTAATGAATATGTATTGTTTAAATCTAGTTTTGTCATGGAATATCTTGTTTTCTCCTATCTATAGTGATTGAAGGCTTTGCTGGGTATAGTAGTCTAGGTTGGCATTCATGGTCTCTTAATGTTGGTAGAATATCTATCCAGGGCCTTCTGGCTTTCAGAGTTTCCATGGAGAAGTCAGGTGTAATTCTGATAGGTTTGCCTTTATATATTACTTGGCATTTTTCCTTAGCTGCTCTTAATATTCTTTCTTTATTCTGTATGGTTGGTGTTTTGATTATTATGTAGCAAGGGGACTTTTTTGTGGTCCACTCTATTTGGTGTTTTGTAAGCTTCTTTCTTTAGGTTCTTCTATGATTTTGTTGAATATGTTTTCTGCACATTTGAGGTGGGTTTCTTCACCTTCTTCTATACATATTATTCTCAGGTTTGGTCTTTTCATGGTGTCCCATATTTCCTGTAAATTTTGTGTTAGGGACTTGGTGTACTTAAGATCTTCTTTGGTCGATGAATCCATTTATCCTAGTATATCTTATCACTATCTCTATATTCTGTTGGTTATGCTTGCATCTGTAGTTCCTGATTGTTTACCCAGCTTTCCTATTTCCAACGTTCACTCAGACTATTTTTTTTCTTTATTGTTTCTATTTCAGCTTTCAAAACTTGTACTGTTTGAATTGTTTCTTGCAATTTTTGGTTTGTCCTTTCCTCAATTTCTTGAATTTCTTTAGGGAATTTTCTCATTACCTTTTTGAGGGTCTCCATCATCTTCATAAAGTTGTTTTTAGCATTGTTCTCGCCTGCTTCATCTGTGTTGGGATGTTCAGGCCTTGTTGGTGTGGAGTCCCTAGACTCTGGTGGGGTCATATTGATCTTTCTGTTCTTGACTGTGTTCTTGTACTGTCATCTTTCAGTCACTTCTTCCAGAGGATACTGGTGGGGTCTCTCCCTCTCCTGGTGGGTAGGGGACCAAGGTTCTTTTCAGGTGGGTGTAAGTAAGTCCAATACTTCAGTGGCTCTCCTCTTACCATTGGTGGATGGTGGCACTGGTACAGCATCAATGGCAGACTCTTGATGGGCTGTTCAGTCAGGATAGGTTCCCCTGTGCATAGACCCCAGGCCTTGAGTGGCTCCAAGCAGGGCACAGTAAGTGACACAAAATGTTATTTGGTCAGAGTAGAGAAGAAACAATTTCTCTTTGAAATTCCTAAATAAAATGTAGTGTATGTGTATATGAGACAGGACCAGAAATATAGCATTCTTCACAATCGCATTGATGTTGTCTGGGGAATTTGTCTCATTATTTCTGAGAATCACCCCACACAGTACAGGGCAGTTGAGAACTCCTATTCCTGTATACCAAAAGATATTGCCTTAGGATGCAAAATAATTCAAGATAAATATTTCTTCATAATTACAGAAATAACAAGAATGATAGGAAATGTATCAGCTAAACATCTATTTGATTAAACTTGCAGTGGTGAATTTAGATTGTTCTTGTTGCTTGGTACATAAAGTTAATACAGTTACATAAACATATTGATGTCTGTGGTATAATTTGTGGGCAGTGACTTTTTTGAAAAATAGAAAACAGAGAGTGCTCTAATCTTTACCAAAGGTGACAAAACCTAATGAAAAGTTATTTTTTCTTGTTGTGAAATTTTTTTATTAAGACACAGCATTAGGCTACTATTTCTGAAGAGAGAACATTCAATACAGTAAGAGTATACACAATTTAGAAAAGATAAGTTTCCGGGTGGTTGAGCTGCCTATGATCCAGCGCTATGGTGGCAGAGGTAGGCCAATCTCTGTGAGTTAAAGGCCAGCCTGGTCTGTAGAATGAGTTCCAGGACTGGCTCCAAAGCTACGGGAGAAACCCTGTCTTGAGAAAACAAACAACAAACAAAGAGATAAGCAAAATAAAGAATAACTTCTATTGTTCCTATAATGGACTTAACATGTTCACACATACCCCATCTCACACAGAGAAGCCTGTCTTCTTAATGTTAGCAGAAAGTAAACCCTTCAGGACTCAGCATAGAGGAAGAAAAGACTGTTAGAATCTTGATAAGTGGAATTGGTTAATAAGAACCCCAAGATAGTTCCAGTCCTTTTCTGCCATAGGAATACCCTCATTAGATAATCTCCCAGATAATTGATATTGAGTTTATCAGCCCACGCCATAGTGCAGCATTCTTTGTAGTTTATAAACTGTGCAAAATTCTGGTATACAGTCTGATAGCTCTCAATCAGGTGGGAAGACAAGCTCAAGTGAGAACAGTCACACAGTCTGACTGCTGATGCCAAGCCCCTGAACATGGTAACTGAGAATTTTCCCCTCCTATTAGAGAATATCAGGCACTAAATGAAAGTGATTCCCATCTATGCAACAGTGACAATCCAAAGCCATTTATATTGGAAAGTCTTCCAATATAGATGGTAGACTAATTTACAAACAAAAAAAGAGCTTTGATATTTTAATGTGCCAGACAGGGAATGCAGCAAGTCTGTCAAAGTTAAACCGTAGGAGACTTTCTTGCTGTCCTTTTCACTCCTTTTCAGAAATATTGCCTACATTGAACAGAAAGAGACAAAGACATCTGAATGCCTGAAACTTGGCAAATCCATTTTTCTTATGCCTTTTTTTCCCCACAAACAATGATTTCATGTACCTTTGCTCTAAAATTATGCATGCAGATATGACAGGCTTTAATTCATGAAAAATGTTAGACATCTGCAGCTGATCTTTTCATAAAAATAATTTGCTGAATATTTCAAGCTTTCATATGCACACTTAAATCTGTGGAAATGACTCAGAGTGACATAAAGATACAATTAAAATGACATTCACTGAAGCTTAAGAATGAGGCAAATTTACTAATACCATTTCTGAACTGAATTTGTAAAACATCAGTTCATAGAACAGGAATATCAGCTATCACTAACCTTTGGACTCTAATTCCAAAATATTTAGTAATTCTGGAAATTTATTTTGCTGTATTTTCCAATGTTTTAGTTTACAAAAGTGAGATAAAAATAATTTTTACATTTGTATTAAGAAAACTTGCAGCTTTTAAGGTAAACAGCTAAATCACCATGATAGATGTTAAATAGTACAATTGAAATATGAAAATAAACCTAAAATTTAGGTATAATCTCAAGGCTCTGTGAGATCTCTTATTTACTGCATGAGGCTTTAATTTTTGCTGTGCTTTAGAAAGAGTCAAAATTTTTCTTATTTCCTGAATTTCTTCTTTCCAGAATTTAGGATTAGTAGTCTTGAATTCTAGGATAGTCTTTGAGTCTTGCTCAAAGATTAATAAAAACAAAGAAAATCACTCTTATATGTGACTTCAACACTAAAGTTTAACATTGCTTTTAAAATTAGCATTGTCTAATATAGCACTTAAAGCAAATGAGAATAAAATGGATATAAAATATTCATGCATCTAAAACCTTAAGTGTCTAAGTATGAAGTTCAGTGACGGGGTACTCATCCAGCATGCATGAGCCCCCTAGACTGATGCTCAACATGACAGAGTAATAATAATAATAAAGTCATAACTTATTGATGTGTCTGTGTTATTTCCTGGAAGAGTTATATTTTTATTCTGGCTGATTAGATAGAATATTTTGTGATGCTCTGTGCTTCCCTCATATTCCATAGGTCAATATCTGAAGTATTTACTACATTGATATTATTTTACATTTTACCATTTATACATATAATACACAATGTGTACTGAAAAACATACAATGAAATATATGATTACAAAATTTTATATTGAAAATATATCATTACTTCTCATTGTACTGTTACTTCAACAGATGCCTGATCAAAATTGCAGCAAGATACTTTGAAACTAGTAATTGTTTCTAAAGCTTTTATCACATGAAGAATGCATAAAGTCATCAACATAATACTGAATTTAAAAAAAAGTAGGGACACACAAAAATACTATACAGCTATAGTATTACTTCTGTCAGGTAAAAAGACAAATTAAGATAATAAATCCAAACACTACTGATATTTTTAAAGTAACATTAAAGTGGCCTAATAATATTCTGTCATATTCATAGATCAATGCCTTCTTCAGTCATTATCAGAGAGGCTTCCTCCAGCAGCAGATAGGAGCAAATACAAATACCTGCAGCCAGACATTATGCGGAGGTTGAGACATTGAAACACACGGCTTTAAATGAGATGTCTCCATCAAACCCCTATCCTCAGAACTCAGGAAACCCCAAAGAAAAGGAGGCAGAAAGAGCGTAAGAACCAGAGAGGATAGACGACACCAGGTATGAAAAGCCCTCTAAATTAACTAAACAAAGGTACCATGACCTCACACACAGAGACTAGAGCAGCAAAAACAGTGCTGAAATAGCCTGCACTAGGTTCTCTGTGTATATACTATATGTTTCATTTATTATCTTTATGGGATTACTGAGTGTGTAAACAAGTTCATCTCTTTTCTTGGGCCTTCTCTTGGGCTCTTTTGCATTGTTCAACTTTGATGTGATAGGTTTTGTTTTAAGTCATAATATTTTGTTTTGTTTTGTTGTTACATCTTAGAAATCTGTCTTTTTTTTCCTAATGAGAGAAAGGGGGTGAATCTGAATGGGAGGAGATTTAGGGAGAAAATGGGAGGAGTAGAGGGAGGGCAAACTGAAATCAGGATGGATATGACAATAAAAGATTCTGTTTCTATTAAAAGGGGAAAATAAAAAGAGGTGTTGTTAGCATTTGCTAGGCTTGCTAATAAATATTTTTAAAAGAAAAGGCAGTGGTGGTGCACATCTTTAATCCTAGCACTCAGGAGGCAGAGGCAATCAGAGCTCTTTGAGTTAAAGGACAGCCTGGACTACATAGTAAGTCTTTGGACACACAGAGGAACGCAGAAAAACACTGATTGAACCCCCCATCCCAAAACAAAAAGAAGAATTTGTTTGAGTCCATTTAGTAGTCAGAGGGGGGTATAGAGAGAGACACTGCAATTAGGAATAGCCAACTGGGATTAGATGATCTTTCAGAGGCAATGAACAAAAGCCATCACCCTTTCTCCCAATGTTTATTTTGGTCTTGGTTTTTATCAAAACAATAGAAACTTAGCAGACAGAGAGGGGAAAGACTAGATAAACACAATTTAAAGGCTTGTCTAGCATACATAACACCCCAGATTCAATACCAAGCAGTTTAAAGAAAAAGATAAATCAATAGATTTATAGATCTGTACTTGATAGATATTGCATAGATACATACATACATACATAGAGACATAGATACAAAGATAGATGATGGATAGATAGATAGATAGACAGATCAGTAGATAGGTAGATAAGCAGATGAACAGACAGAGAAATAGGGAGGTAGATAAGTGAGAGACACATTCTATTTCCTTGCTCAAATGTAACAGGTCCTTACCTTTTGTAACTCTAAAATAGTCTAGATATTAAGAAATATTTGAGCTTGGACCCCCCCTCCACCCTCTGGTGAATGTGATCTCTGCTTAGGCCATAAGTGCATCCATCACCCCCTCATCACCCCCTCCTTGGACCTTTCTGGGCCTGCTCCTCCAGTAGAGCAGACCCACCCTAGCAGGAAGGACCACCCTGAATCCAGGCACACCTTACTCTTGATTCCCCCTCCACCCTCTGCCCTCTGCTCTAGGTGAATGTGGGCTCTGCTTGGGCCACAACTCCCTCCATCACCACCTCTTTTGGGTAGAGCAGACCAGCCCCCACAGAAAGGACCACCCTGAGTCCGGCCACACATCACTCTTGGCCCCCTGTCCACCCTTTGCCCTGCCTTCCACTTGAGTGAGGAGAATATCCGGAAAGGCCAGACCATCTAGAATTGCAGACACTGAAGTCTTGTCAAATATACGCTACCGGGAGACTAAAGGAAAAGGAGAGACCCTACCTGCACCTATTCGAAGAAGGGATGGGAAGATGACAGAATAAGAACACACTCAACAACAGAAAGACCAATGTGACACCACCAGAATCTAGGGACTCCACAGCAGCAAGACATGAAAAGCCCAATGTAAATGAAGCAGAAGAGAAGGACCTTAAAAACTATTTTATGAAGATGATAGAGACCCTTAAAGAGGAAGGACTGGAGAACCTGGTGGGGGGGAGGCAGAGGAGGGAAGGGAGAAGGAACTGGGATTGACATGTGAAACAAGATTGTTTCTAACCTAAATAAAAAAAGCAATTAAAAAAAGGAACAAAAAAAGAGGAAATGAGAAAATCCCTTTTGAGAAATAGAATAAGCAAACAAAAATACATGAAATGGAGGAAAAGACAAACCAAAACATTCAAGTAATAAATAAATCTCTTAAAGAATCTAAAGAAAGCCAAGAAAAATAAACAACTAAACAAGTGAAGGAAACAATTCAAACAGTTCAAAGCTTAAAAGCTGAAATAGAAACAAAGAAAACACAAATTGAGGGGATGCTAGAAATAGAAAAACTAGATAAATATCAGGAATACAGATATAAGTATAACCAATAGAATGCTAGAGATGGAAAAGAATCTCAGGTGTTGAAGACTCACTCACTAGAGGATATACAATAATCGACCAAAGAAAATCTCAAGTCCAACAAATTCCTAACACAAAATATCCAGGAAATATGGGACGCCATGAAAAGGCCAAATCTAAGAATAATAGATATAGAAGATGGTGAAGGAATACAAGTGAGAGGGACAGAAAACATATTCAACAAAATCATAGAAGAAACTTTCCCAACCTAAAGAAGGATATGCCTATGAAAGTACAAAAAGCTTATAGAATGCCAAATATACTGGGCCACAAGAAGTCCCCTCGCCTCATAAAAATTACAGAATGAAGAAAAAGTATAAAGAGCAACAAAAGAAAAAGACTAAGTACATATAAAGGCATACCTATCCAAATTACACCCGACTTCTCACTGGAATTTTTGAAAGCCAGAAGGCCCTGCATAGTTGTTCTAGAAATATTAAAGGAACATGGATGCCATCCCAGACTACTGTACCAAGCAAAGCTTTCACTCACTATAGATGAAGGAAACAAGATATTCCATGACAAAACCAGACTTAAAGAATACATATCCACAAATACAGCCCTACTGAAAGTATAACTACAACACAATGAAGATATCTACAGACACACCCACACACAAAAACCCCACAGGCAATAGATAATCCCACTTTACCAAACACCAAAAGGAAAAATGGGGTGGAAATCCACACACAACACCACCACCAGCAACAAATCCAAAACAAACAAGTATCAACAATCAATGCTCATTAATATTCCTCAATATTAATGGATTTAATTTGCCTATAAAAAGACACAGGATAACAGAATGGGTATGAACACAAAACCCATCCTTCTGCTGCATACATGAAACATATCTCAACATCAAAGACACACTTTAACTCAGAGTAAAGGGTTGGGATAAGATTTTCCAATCAAATGGACCCAAGAAACAAGCTGGTGTAGCAATCCTAATATCTAACAAACTAGACTTCAAACTAAAATTTATAATAAGAGATGAGGAAGGTCATTTCATATTCATCACAGGAAAAATCTGTCAAGATAAAGTCTCAATTCTGAAGAACTATGCCCCAAATATGAAGGTACCCACATTTGTAAAAGAAGCATTACTGCAGCTCAAATCACACATAAGACCTCACACAGTTATAGTGGGAGACTTCAACACCCCACTCTTACCACTATACAGGACCACCAGATAGAAATTTAACAAAGAAACAAAAAAATAACACAAGTTATGACCCAATTGGGTTTAACAAATGTCTATAGAACAATCCATCCAAACACAAAAGAATATACCTTCTTCTTGGCACCACATGGAACCTTTTCTAAAATCCACCACATACTAGGCAACATACCAAACCTCAACAGATACAAAAAAATACTGGAAAACAGCCTGTATCCTATCAGATCACCATGGTTTAATGTTAGAATTCAACAACAACACAAATTGTGGAAACCCTAAAATTTATGGAAACTGAACAATGTGCAATTATACCATTACTGGGTCAAGGAAGAAACAAAAAAAAAAAAAAAGAAATTACAAACTTCATAGAATTCAATGAGAATGTAGCCAAAGCATACCCCAAAATATGGGACACTTCAAAGGCAGTGCTAAGAGAAAACTTCCTATCATGAAGTGCCCAGATGAAACTGGAGAATAGTCATACTAGAGAATTAGCAACACAACTGAAAGCTCTAGAAAGAAAAGAAGCAAACTAACCCCAGAGGAGTAGATGCCAGAAAATAATCAAATTGAGGACTGAAATCAATAAAGTAAAAACTAGGAAAACAATACAAAAAATCAATGTAACAAAGTGTTGGTTCTTCAAGAAAATCAACAAGATACACAAACCTTTATCCAAACTAATCAAAAGGCAGAGAGAGACAGAGACAGAGGTAGAGAGCATGCAAATTAACAACATCAGAAATGAAAAGGGGGACATATCAGGGGACACTGAGGAATTCCAGAGAATCATCAAGTCATACTCTGAAAACATATATTCCACAAAATTCGAAAATCTAAAGGAATTGTACGATTTTCTGGATAGATATCACTTACCAAAATTAAATCAAGAACAGATAAACAATTTAAACAAACCTATAACCCCTAATGAAATAGAAGCAGTCATCAAAAGTCTCCCAAACAAAAAAATCCCAGGGCCAGATGGTTTCAGTGCAGAATTCTACCAGAAATTCAAAGAAGAGGTAATACCAGTACTCCTCAAAGTGTTCCATACAATAGAAGCAGAAGGGGCATTGCCAAACTCTTTTTATGAGGCTACAATTACCTTGGTAACCAAGCCACACAAAGAACTAAGAAAGAGAACTACAGACCAATATCCCTCATGAGCAGTAATGCAAAAATACTCAGTAAAATACTGGCAAAGCAAATCAAAAAACACATCAGAAAAATCACCCAGGGTTATTAAGTAGGCTTCATCCCAGGGATAAAGGGATGGTTCATCATAAAAATCCATCAATGTAATTTACCATATAAACAAACTGCAAAAGAAAAATCACATGATCGTCTCATTAGATGCTGAAAACGCCTTTGACAAAATCCAATACCCCTTCATGATAAAGGTCTTGGAGACATCAGGGATAATGGGAACATTCAAACATAATAAATCAATATACAGCAAACCAACAGTCAACATCAAACTAAATGGAGAGAAACTCAATGTGATTCCTCTAACCTCAGGAACAAGACAAGGCTGTCCACTCTCTCCATATCTCTTCAATATTGTACTAGAAGTTCTAACTAGAGCAATAAGACAACAAAAGGAGATCAAGGAGATACAAATTGAAAAAGACGAATTCAAACTTTCTCTATTTGTAGATGATATGATAATTTACATAATTGACCCATAAAACTCTACCATGGAACTCTTACAGCTGAAAAATACCTTCACCAAAGTGGAAGGATAAAAAATTAACTAAAAAATCCATATCCCATATACAGATGATAAATGGATTGAGAAAGAAATCAGAGAAACATCACCCTTTACAATTGCCATAAACAACATAAAATATCTTGGGGTAATGCTAACCAAACAAGTAAAAGACCTGTATCACAAGAACTTTGAATCTTTAAAGAAAGAAATTAAAGAAGCCCTCAGAAAATGGAAAGATCTCCCATGCTCTTGGATTGGTAGGATCAACATAGTAAAAAAGGCAAATCTTGCCAAAAGCAATCTACAGATTCAATGCAATCCCCATCAAAATCCCAGCACAATTCTTCACAGACCTTGAAAGAACAAAACTTAACTTTATATGGAAAAGCCAAAAATCTAGGATAGCCAACAGTCCTGTACAATTAAGCAACTTCTGGAGGCATCACCATCCCTGACTTCAAGCTCCAATACAGAGCCATAGTCCTGAAAACAGCTTGGTATTGGCACAAAAATAGACAGGTAGACCAATGGAATCGAATTGAACACCCTGATATTAACCCACACATGTTTGAACATCTGATCTTTGACAACGAAGCTAAAAATATACAATGGAAAAAAGAAAGCATCTTCAACAAATGGTGCTGGCATAACAGGAGGCTGGCATATAGAAGAATGTGGATAGACCCATGTTTATCGCCATGCACAAAACTTAAGTGCAAATGGATCAACATCAGTCCAGCCACACTGAACCACTTAGAAGAGAAAGTGGGAGGTACCTTTGAAGGAATTGGTACAGGAGACCGCTTCCTGAACATAACACCAGTAGCACAGACATTGAGATCGACAATTAATAAATGGGACCTCCTGAAACTGAGAAGCTTTTGTAAGGCAAAGGACACAGGCAGCAAGACAAAAAGGCAGCCCACAGAATGGGAAAAGATCTTCACCAATCCCGCATCTGACAGAGGGCCAATATCCAAAATATACAATGAACTCAAGAAGCTAGTTACCAAAACACCAAAGGACCCAATTAAAGAGTGGGGTGTACAACTAAATAGGGAATTCTAAATAGAGGAACCTAAAAGGGTTGAAATACACTTAAGAAAATGCTCAACATCCTTAGCCATCTGGGAAATTCAAATCAAAGTAACCCTGTGATACCATCTTACAACGGCCAGAATGGCTAAAATCACCAATGACAGTCTATGCTGGAGAGGATGTGGAGAAAGGGGAACACTCTTTCACTGCTGGTGGAAGTGCCAACTCATACAGCCACTTTGGAAATCAGTATGGCAATTTCTCAGGAAAATGAGTTAATACAATGGAGAATTACTCAATGGAAAACAACAATGAAATCTTGAAATTTGCAGTCTAGTGGATGGAACTGGAAGAAAACATCCTCAGTGAGGTAACCCAGTCACAGAAAGATAAGCAAGGTATGTACTCACCCATATAATGGATATTAGACACAGAATAAAGGACTACCAGCGTATAATCCACACCACCAAAGAAGCCAGGAAACAAGGAGGACCCCAAGAGAAGAATGCATGATCCCCAGAAGAAGGGGAGGGGGACAAGAACCCCTGAGCAAATTTGGAGCAGGGGGAGGGGGAGGGGAGAAGAGGAGAGGAGAAGAAAGGGAGGAGAGGAGAACAGTTAGATGAAGACAAGGGAAGAATAGGGAAGGCAAGAAAGTAGATATATCTTGATAGAGGGAGCTAGTATAGGTTTAGAGAGAAGTCTGGCACTCAAGAAATGTTCAGGGACCCATAGGGATGACCCCAACTAAGATTCTAGGCAGTAGTGGAGAGGCTGCCTTTGATGTTCTTCCTCTATAATGAGATTGATGACTACCTTGTTTGCCATTTCTACAGTCTTCATCTAGTAGCTGATCAAAGCAGGAACAGGCACCCACAGCTAAACACTAGGTCACACTCCTGGAATCCAGTTGCAGAGAGGTAGGAGGGATGAACAACGGAGTCAGATTGTGATAGAGATATACACAGAAACAGTTGACCTGACCTAGTGAGAGCTCAGAGACCCTAGTCATAATGCTGGGGAACCAGCATTGTATTGAACCAAGACCTCTGAATGTGAGTGTCAGCTAGGAGGCCATAGCAGTCTATGAGACCTCTAACATTTGAGCCAATGTTTATCCCTAGAGCACAAATGAACTTTGGGAGCCCAGTCCCTATGGAGGGATATTATTGCAGCCCAGATATAGGAAGGAGGACCTGGAGACTCCCAAAAATGAAGAGATAGACTTTGATGGTCCCTTGTGGAGGGTCTCACTATCCCTGAGGAGTGGGTGAGGAGCATGGGAGGATGGGAGGTTGAGGGAATGGGGGGATTGATATTTAAATAACAGTGTTCCTTAAATTAAAAATAATGCTTTGAATCATCATGCCCAAATCACAGATGATGTTTCTGTCTTACCACATTACATACACTATGGATGAGAAAATAATTTTAAAAGGTTAGCCAGATTGAAAATGTAATTTCCAATAATGTAAAATTAGTTGCATTTTGTCCTTTAATTTAAAAAGATAGAAACGGATGTGTAATTTGTAGAAGAGCAAAATATTTTAGTAAGTTGTAGTCATTAAAATATTTCATTAAAAGTAACACATTAAAAATATTAGTGGGAGTAACCACAATTATCTTATTTAACTTAAGATCCACTCCACAAAATGGGACCTATACATGACAATGATTGGATGACCAAGAGCTTGCTTCTAGATAGCCTAGGGACCAAATATAAAATCAAATAATGCTGGTCTAAGAAAATTAATGAAGTGGTGAAATGAAATGACTTCTAATCACGTTCTGCTATACTCAGATCAGTGTCTTGTTCAGCTATCATCAGAGAAGCTTCCTCCTCCTACAGATCAGAGCCAATACACTGACCCAAGACACACATTATACAGGGTGAGAGACCTTGGAACACTCCATCCTGAGTAGGATGTCTCCATCAAATTCCTCCCCTTATAGCTCAATGGAGTCCTTCGGAAGAGGAGGCAGTATGAGCGTAAGGGCCAGAGAGATGGAGGACACCAAGAAAACAAGTCTCTCTAAATCAGTATGAACAAAGCTCACATGAACCCACAGAGACTGAAGCACTCTATAGAGGGCCTACATGGATCTGTATCAAGTCCTCTGCACTCATGGCTTCTAGTTCAGGGTTTTTACCGGGTTCCTGAATGTGCTGAGTGGGTCTCTGATTTCTGTGCCTTGTCCTGGGCTCTTTTCTTTCTGCTGGTTTGTCTTATGTCTTATCCACCTATGATGTGATGGTTTTTCTTTTATCTTACTGTACATTATTTTGCTATTTCTTTTCAAAAATGAGAACTTAGGCACTAAGGTAAAGGAAAACAACTGAATACTCACTTATACCTGCTGGGCGAGGGAAAATCAGTATTCTCCAATAGAGTGATGGTGGATATATCAACCACTCCAGGGTAGGCCTCATCTTCAGGAGTAGTTGACCAACATATACTGAGCTCAATAGTTTTTCTTTTATCTGGTTGTAGTTTGGTGTTTTTAGTTTGGTTTTGGGTTTTTTATTGTTTTTATGAGACAGAACTTAAAGTTAGGTGGGTAGGAAGGGCAAGAAGACTTAGGAGAGGGGAAGCACATGATAAGAATATCTTTAAAATTAAAATTATTATAAATAATTGAAAATATCATTATAAAGGAAATATATTTTTACTTGTAGAATTATTTGAAAATTAGTTGGAGAGAAGACCAGTCAGCCTACCCACAGAACTTCTCTGCTCTCTCTCTTCCCCCAGCAATCTGCTATGACCCTCCCATCTTCAATCTCCCCTACCCCCATGCCTCCTGTCGATCCCAAAGACCATCCCTTCCTGACCTTCCAGAAACAAGCATCAGAGAATTGTCAGAAACCTGTAATCATCCTAAACCCAAATGCCTTGGAACCTGGGTAAAAACACAATGAATACTAGTCAGGGTAACATGTCTTCACTAGTGTCTAGCTATACTACCAGAGAAGGCCCTGACTGTGTCAAAATACTGGAAGCATGGGGAAAATATCTTAAAAACAACTGTGTGAAGATGATAGAGGTCATTAAAGCAGAAATGAATAAATCCCTAAAAGGAATCTGTAAAAGGAAGCAACAAACAATTGAAGGAAATAAAATAAATGCATCCCTTAAAAAACTCTAAAACCAGATAAACATTTGAATAAAAGCAATAAAAACTGTTGAGGAACTGAAAACAGAAGCAATAAAGAAAACACAAAGTGAGGGAATTCTAGAAAATAAAAATGTGGAATTTGACCAGGAACTACAGAGGCAAATTTTAGCAACAGAATACAAGACATAGAAGAGAAAAGCTGAGAGAAGAAATGAATACACAACTCAGGGAAAACATTGAATCTGAAAATTTCCTGACACAAAAAATTCCAGATAATCTATGAAATCATGGCATGGCCAAACCTACGAATAATTGGAATAGGGAAAGGAAAAGAATCCCAGGTCAGAGTCCCAGAAATTATTTAAAAAAAAACCATAAAAGGGAAATTTCCTAACCTAAAGAAGGAGGTTTCTGTAAAGGTACACAAAGCAGACTGAACCAAGCTGAATGGATTGGACCATAAAAGAAAGCCCACTTGCATCCTTAATAATCCAAACACTAATCATACAAACAAAAGAGAGTCATGAAAGCTGCAGAGGAAAAAGAACATAACATAGAGAGCAGAGTTATCAGGATTACGCCTGAATTCTCAGTGGAGATTCTAAAGGGCCTGGGCAGATGCCATGCAGACTCTAAGAGAATACAGATGCTACCCCAGACTACTATACCAACCAAAACTTTCAATCACCATAAATGGAGAAAATATGATATTCCATAATAAATTCTAATTTAAACAACATATCTACAAATCCAGCCCCATAGAAGGTGCTAGAAGGGAAACTCCAACCTAAGAAGGTTACATATGCCCATGGAAACACAAGAAATAAATAAACCTACTCCAGCAAAACCAAAAGGGAAACATGCACACACATACACACACCAACACCAAAATAACAGGAATCAACAGTCCTTGGTCAATGATATTTCTCAATATCAATGATCTCAATTCCAAGTAAGAAGATACAGACTAACAGAATGGATTCAAGAATATGATCCATCCTTCTGCTTCATCCAAGAAAGACCTCAACATCAAGGATAGACATTAGCTCACATTAGCTCACAGGGAAAGTTTGGAAAGAGATATTATAAGCAAATAGACCTACAAGAAAGCTGGTGTCGCATTTTAATATCTAATAAGATAAATTTCAAGTGAAAAGTAATAAAAAGGAGATGGGGAAGGCTACTTCATACTCATTTTTAAAAAGTCCACGAAGAAGACATTTCAATTCTTAACATCTATGCTCCAAACATGAGGGCACCCACTTTTGTAAAAAGAAACACTAGTACAGCTTAAATCACATATTGACCCTCACATACTCATAGTGGGAGACTTCAATAGCTCACTCTCACCAATAGATGTGTTATCCAGGCAAAAGCTAAACAGAGAAATGATAGAGATAATAAATACTATAAAACAAATGGACCTAACAAGCATGTACCCAAACACAAAAGATTATACCTTCATCTCTACAGCTCATGGAAATTTCTCCAAAACAGATAATCTATCTACTTGGACACAAACCAAGTCTCAATAGATACAAGAAAACTGAAAAAACTCCCTGCATCCTATTAGACCACAGTAAGTCAAGCTGAATGTCAACCAATACAGAAAACTTAAAAACTCATGGAAACTAAACAATTCTCTACTGAGTAAAAAAGTGCATCAAGAAAGAAATTAAAGAATTTCTATAATTCATTAAAAATGAAAATACAGCATAGGCACACCTATGGGACAAAATAAAAGTAGCACTAAGAGGAAAATTCATAGAACTTTGTGTCAGCATCCAGAAATAAAAATGGAGGGAAGTCTTAATAGCAACTTAAAAGTACACCTTAAAGCTCTAGAAGAACAACAAAAACGTAAGCACACTCAAGGGAAATAGATAGCAAGAAATAATTTAAGTGAAGGCTGAAATAAAATGGAAACAGAGAACAATTCAACAAATCAATGAAACAAAGAATAGGTTTTTTAGAAAGTCAAGAAGAGATACAAGCCCTTATTCAAACTAAGTTAAAGATGGAGAGAGAATATCAAGATCAACAAAATCAGAATAAAAAAAATGGGTCATAGCAATAGACATCACGGAAATCCAGAGAATTGCCAGGAAATACTTTAAAAACCTGTACAAAATTGGACAGTCTAGAAGTAATGAATAATTATCTCAAGAAGTGCCACTTACCAAAGTTAAATATAAATCAGATAAACAATTTAAGTAAACCTATAACCCCCAGTGAAATAGGATCGTTAATTCTCCCAAACAAAAGGATCCCAGGGCCAGATAGTTTTAGCTCAGAATTCTACAAAACTTTCAAAGAAGAGTTAACACCGATAACCCCTAAATTATTTCACAAAATATAAACACAAGGAACTTTGCCCAATTTATTTTATGAGGCCACAGTTATCCCCATACCCAAACCACATAATGACTTGAAAAAGAAAGAGGATTATTGACTGAGTTCACTTATGAACATAAATGCATAAATATTCAGTACAATAGTTGCAAACGACATCCAAGAACCAATCAAAAAGATCATCTACCATGACCAAATAGGCTTCACCCCAGAGATTCAGGGTGGGTTCAATATACAAAAATCAGTAAATGTAATCCACCACCTAAAAACAGAAAGAAAAATCCCCAATGATCATCTCACTAGATGCAGAAATGACCTTTTACAAAATTCAACCACCTTTCTGACAAAAGGTCTGGGGAGATTAGGGATACAAGAGACACAGTAACTATAATACTGGCAGAATCACTCTTCCCAAAAAGTAACAGCAGTGCCAAACTGTAAAGACAATATTCACATAGTTCAATGGCCCTGAAGCGTTTCAGCTGGTTCCTGTATGAATCCTTCTGGTATCTTTAGTACTCTGTATGGTGCCAAAAGAGAAATGTGGAACCAAGTTAGCCATAAAGCCTGTGACCTAAAATCTGTCTTGTCTACAGAATGTTCTTGGGCAATAGTGGAGCAATGGAGAACTTGTAGGAGTGATCAACCAATGTCTGATTTAACTTGAGGTTCACTGAATGGAGGAAGCCCATGTCTGACAGTTCTTGGATGGTCAGTAATGTATCCTGTCCTGTCCTGTCCTGTCCTATCCTACCCTATTATTCTATTCTATTTTTTCTTTCTACTTCTGTTCTCTTTTGTGTTCTTCCTGTTGTTTTGATATTTCCTTGAATGAAAAAGTGGTGGTGTAGGTGGCTATGGACTGATTAGCCCCAAGTCCAAAGCTTAATAGGCCTTCCCGTGGTTTGAATGAGAATGGTCTGCACAGGCTCACATAATTTAATGCTTGGTGCCCAGATAGTGGAGCTGTTCGGGTAGGTGTAGAGCCTTGGAGGAGTTTGTTGCTGAGGGTGGGCTTTGAGGATTTAGGTTAGCTAGGATTGTCGTGTGGCTGGGAGAAGACTGTATGATCAGCTCCAAGGTCTTAGCTTTCATGAGCTGTCCCCATGTTGGGGATAGTTTTCAAAGATGCAGTTGTCATTGAGTCCTCTGTGATCCTGTAAGTAAACCTCACTCATTCACCTGCTAGCAACTCCAGTAAAACTCACTATTTCACCAACTTCAACGCTGATGTTATTATTTCTTTTCGCTGTTATTGGTTTCCTATCTAGGATAAATAAATGCTTGTTCACATTTTTTCAGAAATAATGTCACACAACAACAAATACACACATACTTAGAACAATGTTTTATCAATGAAAATAATCCTTAGAATTCCATAGTGCAATCAGATTGAAAGATAAAATGTCTATTGTAAAATTTGGTATTCACACAGACCCTTTGAGCATGCCAAATCTACAATTGAAAACAAAAACAATTTTGTGATTCCACCTTTTTGAGTGTATCTGAAAGTACACCCCTTCCCAACAAGAAGCAATGTTGAATGATGTTTATTTATAATAACTATCATAATGTAATCAGCAATACATATATTATTATATGAATACCATATACCATATATTATGTTAAATGGTAATGGAACAACATGATGTGATATAGACATATCTGATGCAACAACATATCTTTATCAAAAGAGTAACTACTCATGACAAGTCAATCTTTTCTCTAAAAGGGCATAACTGGGGGTGAAATTTTTTTCTGCTCAAGTAGATAGTACATCCCAACTACAAACTTGCAGCACACATGGTTCTGTCCAATGTGTAGATGTTAGTAATGACCGCAGTTTCAGATAATGATGACAGATGCTTAGAGTTTCATGAAGTGCCCAGTTTCACACACCAACAAACATCAAGAAATTTCAAATAAACGTAATATATTCTAATTGCCAAACTAAGGCGGAAAGGTTGCCTATATAAAGTGTTCAGGATATGTGCAAATCAGCGCAAGTAAACATACTGAAATACATTACTAAAGAAACCATATAGAGATTCACTATGAAAGATAACAGTAGAAAATACCCCAAATGTAAAGAAGGATTCAAATGCTTGGATACGGGGAGGAAAAAGTGACCTGTGGGAGTGGGTGTGTCTTTGATTCTTTTGTCTGACCTTGGTACATTTTTCCTTCTCTTGGGTTTCCTTGTGCAGCCTGGGCATAAGTACTTTTGCCTTATCTTATTTTAATTTGTTTTGTGTGTCTGGATGTTGTGTCTTGGAGGACTGTTCTTTCTTTTCTTTTTGCCTGTTCAAGGTGGTTGTGAGCCACCATGTGGTTGACGGGAATTGAACTCAGGACCTTTGGAAGAACAGTCAGTGCTCTTAACCACTGAGCCATCTCTCCAGCCCTTGGAGGACTGTTCTTTTCTGATGGGAGACGGATTAATGGGGAGCATATGGGGAAGAGACAAAGTGTTGATGGGAACGAGGGCAGTGAAAACTAGAGCAGGATTTATTGTATGAAAGCAGAGTCTATTTTCAATTTTTTAAAAGTCATCATGACTTTTTGGTTGGATTGTGGGATCTAGTGGTGGCACATTGCTCTGGCTGTTATTGATTGTTTTTATGCAGTTATTTAGGCATTTGGGTTTGGGAAAAATGCAATTCTAGGTGCTCATGTTTGTTTGCTCGTTTCTTTTTCTTTGCTGTACCTATGCTTTGCTGATTGCTTTCTGTTGCCCTCTTTGATTCTTGGGAGAATGCTGCATCTATTTGTTGCTTGGTAGGAAATTCTTCTGCAATCCTGATGGGCAGTCCAGGTATAATGTGTTTCTTGGTACTGAAAACGGAAAATTAGCAATGACGGTTAGGTCTAGCAGCTGCCAAGGAGGTTTTCAAGAGGGAGGAAGTCATGGTGTTTCACCAGAATCTGCTTAGTCCCTTGGGAATGGGGGTCTGGGCAGAGAGTGAGGGGAGAACACAGCAGGTGGTGTGCTACAGAGCTGGGGATGAGACTAGAGGACAGGACTGGATCCTTTGCTGTCACCAGCTTCTCCAGGAGGCCATCTTTGTTTTCCCAACAGTCATTTCTGCCCCCCCATCACTCCCCTCTATCAATTAGGAGCTCTAGGCACTCTGATAGGCTATCCTATTGTTCCTGAATATTTCTATTATTAATTCATTGGAAAAATGACTCTGGTTATTGTGATCCTCACGTAAGATTGAAAATTTAAGTTGGGAGGGTATGATTTATGAGTTGTGTCACTTCGCAGCACTTGGAACCTGAAAGCTGCTCATTGTGGACTAATTGATTTTGGTGGCTTAGAGTGAGAGTTGTAATGAATCAGTAGCTGTCTGTACTCATTGTTAGAAGGATGGTGAGTCCATGAAGAAAATCAGGGAATGAAAAATAAAAATGTATGTATCTGGAGGAGTAAGTTGGTGAATTAATTCAGCTAAGTTGGATATATGAATTTCTCTATATTGAATATAGTGAAGAATTTACTGGATAGAAGTCAGTAAGTGATACAATTCACCAAAGGATAAAAACTACATCTGTCTAGAAAATTTTAAAGAATTTTTAGAGAGAGAAAGAGATGAAACTATAGGTTACTTAGCAAGAGGCAAAACTTGTCTGAAAAAAATAATATTAAAGATAATTTGGGGCTGAGTCATACTATGTTCTCCAAAACAACCACAGTTGTTTTCAACCTTCCACACACCTGTTTGGTCATGCCACACTGGAGGTCAGGCAAATGAAGGAAAAATTAAAAAGTCAGCATATAAGTATTTGTTTAAGGATATAACTATACTACAGACCACATTTTGAAGTAAGACAAAAATCTGAGCATGTATAGTATCTTCATTTACATTTAGTTATCTATATTTAATAATTATATATTTGTATTTTTCCATGTGTTGTGTCCTGGTGTTTTCATAGAAGCACATGTAGTTTACAGAAATATAGGGCTGATCATCTAAAAGTCTTAGAGCTTTCAAATGAAGTTCCCGTGTTAATGTTTGCATGTCACTAAATATGTATCATCTGTGTTCATCATTACCAGCTGATGGTGGGGTTCAGAATTTTGTGGAGAATCTATAAATTCAGACAGAAAATAATAATGCCTTTTGAGGAATAACCTGTCAACAATGCAGACAAAACTTTGTCCTAATTTTCATTCTATGTAAACATTGTCAAATAAATTTAGTTAGGTTAGTGAACCACTATAAAATATTTTTAAGTTATTATTTGTTGTACAATCTGGGAACAATATCTAATTAAATAAAAATAAATACTGCCAACATTGTTTGATCCTGGCATGATCCTGATTTACTATGTAGAGGATAAATGTTCCCTAATTGGAAATCTTTAAAGATGAAGAAAACACATCTGTGAGATTTTAGCATTTTTTATGAACATCCCATTAAAATAGGTGGTCTGAATTCAAAATCATGCAAGCACATGATTTACCATAATGAAAACTTAGTGTGTTTTCTGCAACACTAATATTTGACTATGCTAAATATTTCGGAGAGAACACTAAAAAGTATATTCTTAGTTTGACATTCAATATGTAGCAATAATAAATGAGTAATGACAAATTTAAGACTTTAAATTTAACAATAAGTTTTAGAAATGAATTTTGTCTTAGTGATAATTTTTCTACTTATTCTGTGTCTTTGCTACGCTTGTATAATCTTCCCTTAAAGAAAATGTAAAACATTTCTCTAATTTGGATTAAGAACCTAAGAGATTTATATGGTTTAAATTCAATTTGCTATGAGAAACAATACAAAGTCTAAAGAGCTTCTAAAGACACGAATTGCTCTCTGTCCCAGAGGTTCCAGTAAAGATGTCAGAGAGCTTTGTATATGGCAAGGACCTTTTTCCTGGCTTGGGCATAGTGGCATCTTCCTCCTTACACATTAGGCAGACTGGGCAGAGATTTGAGGCATATTTTAACAAAGATATTCCTCCTGTTCTCCCATGCCACACACACACACACACACACACACACACACACACACACACACACATATCACATAAACACCTAAATATGGAAGTACAACATGCTAAGTCTACATAATGTTACTTGTTCATGCGTTTACAGGGCTGACCATTTGGTTAGATAACCAATTGGCCTTCTCTTCTCTGGGGAAGAAGTTTATTCTAACCTCAGTATTGCTGAGGAACCTGTAGTTCTTTGTTATGGAATGAGACCTCCTGGGCGTTCTCCATCCACATTAGCAAGTCTGTGGCTCTTGTCCCTGTTCAGCTCATGAATCCTCAGTCATGTTAGTGAAAGTTTTGGGGCACAGCTTCTTACAACCCCTCTTAGATCACTAAGGATAAAAAAAATTGTCAGTTTTCAAGTGTCATGCTTTCAAATTGTTGATGTGTAGTATTTTTCTGAATACAGTGCATAATTGACATTAGCCTCCCAAGAATAGATACAGAAAACAGAATTTCAGGAGAAGTTTATGCACTTTATGCTAAACAGTATAAATAATTTTAGCAAAAATTTGTGGCAATTTTCCATTGCTTTGCTGGTGTATGACAGTGTAGATTTCCCACTATATCACAACTGTTTTATGTTATAAATAATAAACTGCTGCTGGTCTAGTTCCAGTAGATTGGAAAACTCATTTCAGTCTCTGTATCTGTGAAAGTAGCCTGTTGTAGTGGAACATGTTGCAATGGTGTGCTAATGATGGGGAGGCTGTAGTGTCGTAAGTGTGGGGCCAGCCTGGACTAGAGAGATGGCTGAGTGATTAAGGACAGTTGCTATACCAGAGGACCAGAGTTTAATTCCCAGCACTCACATAGGGTTGCTCACAACTGTCTGTAACTTTCGTTCAGAGGACCCAATGCCATATCCCAGACCCTTGGGGCCTCTATTCACATAAATGCACATGTACACATTATATAAGCAATATATATCTTATGTAAATACATAAATAATTATATATGTGTATACAATTACATTATATAGGATTAAAATATAATAAATTATTTTCACCCTTTTAATGTGTGTATGTATGAGTAAATGCATATGCTTTACATATTTCAGAACTGATATTTTAGCTTATATTCATTTCTTATTTTTGTTGTAGTTCTTTGATAGTTTTGCCCAATTGTTTCAAACACATTCACCCCCTCCCCCTGCACTTCCCAAGTCTGCTATGCTTCTTCCAATTATCCATGTTCGTGTCCTATTCTCATGTGTGTTTTTGTTTCCTTGTATCTGCCACTTCTGGCTCCATTACTTTTCCTACCCTATTGTCATACTATGATCACTGAGTACATACAGGAAGGAGTGTGATAGAGATTTTTGGATTTGAGGCTAAGTGTTCCACAGTCCTTATTCTTTGTACATTTGACTGAGTCTCTGTGCTAATTACCATCTACTATAAGTAGAAACTTTATACTGCCTCTGATGAGGTTCGAAAGATGCATTAATCTCTAGGTGTAATGATAAGGCATTAGAAATTGGCTCGGTACTATGACATTTAGCAAAATAACAGTATTAATTCCTCCCTTAGGGGATATATTTCAGACACAAATTCGTGGCAAGGGTGCCGGATACAGGTTTTATCTTGGGAAGCAGGACTTAAATCTAGTTGGAAAGTGGCTGGTTACACCCATGATGGCCATGCCACTATTAAACCAGTGGGTATATTTTGCTAGGTCAAGTCATTCTCGTAGTTCACAAGATCCACAGCCAGGTAAGCTTCATGATTACTTTTCTAATCTGATAGATAGATAGCATTTATAGCACCTTCAAATGCTATGGACTCTTATGGGAGTAGTGAAGCTTCTAGGTCAGGACCAGATTGACTTACATTTTTATTCTTCTTATATTTAACTTATCACAGACAGTTGAGAGAGTATGTTTTGTTAATCTGTTTTAAGGAAAATTAATCACATCTTTTTAATTTTTACCTTTTTTCCCTGATGTGAAACTACAAATTATCTCTGTGTGACAAAAACTCTATATCATTAGCTATACATACTATAAAGGCAATTATTAGTGAATAAATATAACTCATGTGTTGCTGGAGTTTTCTTTCTTGCCTGGTCCCATAGTTCTCTTCAGCCCCAAATAAACACACAGACGTTATATTGATTATTAAACTCTTGTCTGATGGTTAGGGTTTCTTAATGGCTAACTCTGTCTTAATTTTTAACCCATTTCTATAAATCTATTTCTACATGGTCTTGGCTTACTGGAGGACGCCCAGACTTGTTAATCCTTTGGTGGCTACATAGTTGTGCCTTTCTGCCTTTCTCCCCAACATCCTCCTCATTTCCTAGCCCCGCCTATCTTCCTGTCTCTATTGGCCAAACAGTGTTTTATTCACCAACCAATAAAAGAAGCACATATACAGAAGGATATCCCCAATCACTCATATATGTGGTGATATATTATTTATGATTTAATAAAGCTTGCCTGAGATTTTAGGATGCAAAGCCAGTCACACTAGTCAGCAATAGAAGCTGGGCAATGATGGTACACACCTTTAATCTCAGGACTCATGAGACAAAGGCAGATGGATCTCTCTGAGTTCAAGGCTACCCTGGCCTACGCAAGAGTGAATGAGTCTAAAGGAGAATGAGAACTCACGCCTTTATCCTAGCCCTAGAGAAATATATGAAAGACAGGATCCCAGTGTCTCAGGCTGCATCCTGAAATTTAGCCTCCAGCCACATTGTGGAGAGGCAGCAGACTGAG
This sequence comes from Mesocricetus auratus, assembly GCF_017639785.1. Classification (NCBI taxonomy): domain Eukaryota; kingdom Metazoa; phylum Chordata; class Mammalia; order Rodentia; family Cricetidae; genus Mesocricetus; species Mesocricetus auratus. The sequence goes on along the minus strand of NW_024429204.1, from coordinate 12,156,387 downwards.
ACTTGAAGATCTTGTGGAAACAGGATCACCCCTTTCAGTCTGAGGTAGAAGTAAGAGCAAGTGGCTGGCTTCTTTGCTTATCTGACCCTCAGCTTGAACCTCAATATCAGCCTCTGGGTTTTTAATTATTCCTGTTATACATGCACATTTGATTAATACTGTGGTTTTTCTCCTTCCATGAGAGCGAAGATTTTAACTGGGACACAGAATTGAAATTAGTACATTAATAGAACAAATGCTTAAAATATAACTAATATCCTAAAATTATATATTTAAACATATTCTCATTTTATCCCCAGTGTTGTTCTCAGGAGATTTTTTTAATACAGGAAGAATGTTCATATTTTGAAAAATTTGTTTTCATAATAATTTTATAGTGAATTTGATATTTTGATTGATACTTGAATCAGGGTATCCTCAGAAACTTGGAAATTTATTTTCTTCAAAATGGTTTTTTCAAAATTATGACCTATAAGACCATTGGATTTTTAGCATGACGTGTAGTCAGTGCTGAGAAACTCTTGTGTGAAGACTACATTCATGATCTATAAAGAATGCTTCAAGTTTGACAGCATTGGGCAAGTAAGAATTTCAGTGACTGAAATTCAGTGAACTTTTAAGAGTTCTACATTCTCCAATTTTCTAGTAATTGAATACATTCAAACAATCAAACCGACATAAATTTCAAAATTTTCTGATTATATGCCACACTTGAAGTAAAGATGGTTTTCTTCAGAAAGGGAAAAACGGGGAGCTAAATGCTCACAGGTGTCTAAACACTTAGCTGTCTTAAGTAGATATGAATACTGACAGTCAATACCAGGATTCTCCTACATGCAAGTCCTCTAAGCAAAGTCAAACCGTTGATTCAGAAGTACTTCGTTTGACAGAAGCTAACTTCCTTATCAACAATTTCAAGACATGTTCTTTTCCCGTGTTCCTTTGTGCCTTAACTCACCCAGCACCACCAAATGTCTTGGCTTATTAATGTTATTCCAGACGTTCTAACAGTATGTCAAGTTACAATTTTATCAATTGTGTTAAGAAAATAAAATGCTTTATATCCATGGCACGGTTAATTAAACAGCAGGTGTATTTTCTTAGGTCTAATACTTTTACACATATGTTTTTTTTCAATCTTCACAGCTTCCCTGTGAATAAATTGGTGCTGAAGGGAAACTTACACCTTTCTTCGAAATATAAACCCTGGAGATACTGTGTCCTCTTCTAAGTGTTTCTATAAAAAATATTGAAATAAAGAGTCATTGTTTCTTCTGTGTGTGTCCTGGGTATAAGGAACAATACTAACCAGTTCATTTTGGATTGAGTCTATCTACTTGTAGTATTAAAAAAATGTAATTATTTTTAGAAAGAAAACCTTTCAGTACTAGCAAAACTGAATAAAATAAAATCTGACAAAAAAAATAGGATACTGTTCTAAAGTCTATAGTATTTTGTAGAATGGCCAGGAGACATCTTGACCTACTATATACCCGAAGCCAGCCATCATGAATATTACAATTCTAGATGTCTGTTTTTCTGTGTATCTTTTCCAGACATTTTCTGTCTTCACAAATACTCTGAAATTCTACATTTTCTCACCAACCAAGACTTCTGGTGTATTGTTCAATACATAAGACAGACACTCTGAACTTTGAGAATTCCACACCTGGTGGATTAGGCAAATGTCAGACTTAAAAGAAAGGCCAATCACTTCTTGAAATGTTCAATGTAAGCCAAGTTTTACATCATTTAATAAATTATCAGATGCTTAATATTGAAAAATACTGGATTAGTCTGGGAAGATTTAAAAAAATGATGCTATGCCTGTTATGACTTCAGAAGTGAAAATGAAGAATAGACAGCTGTTGCTCCCCTGAGAGATCAGGGAACCACATGGATGGTGGGGTGAGGGTAGGATTGTAGGAGTCGGAGATGATGGAGGATACCATGAGAGCATCTCCCATTGAATCTGCTAATCAGGGTTCACATCAGCTCACATGGCTCACATGGGCTCACAGGGATTGAAATGGCAAGCACATGGCCTGCGTGGTTCTGTGCCAGGTCCACACCGTATGAGCTATGGCTATTAGCTTGGTGTTTTTGTGGGACTCACAACAGGGGGAGTGGGTGGGTCTCTTACTCTTTTGTCTGCTCTTGGGACTCTTTTCCTCCTATTTGGTTGACTTGTCCAGTCTAGATACAAGGACGTTTGCTTTGTCTTACTACATTTTGTTTTATGTTGTTTGACTGTTGTCTCTTGGAGGCCTGTTGTTTTCAGAAGAGGAAATTGAAAGGGAGTGAATCTGGGGGAGATGGGAGGGGCAGCTGTGTTGGGGTGGTTTTGTATGAAAGAAGAATCTACTTTCAATCAAAATTTTAAAAGGGAATAAATGGGTAAAATGATAGCACATTATAAAACAACAACAAAACTTCAAACAAGATTACACACAATCTCTTGGGCATTTTACTCAGGTTAAGGGCGCTAAGAGACACATTCTACAAAAAGAAAGTTCTTTAAAATTTAATTTGAAGCCAACTCTAGAATTTTCTAGGCAAACTGGGAGCAGAAATAAGGCAGCAGATATCAGGATCAGGGAGCCTGGATCTGGGTCTAATGCACAGGATGTTTTTAACATGTATTACAGAAGTTTGAAACACTCTAAAAGATGTAAGATAGGGAATAAAACCATTTGAGTGGTAGCTGAGATTGCACTTGGACAGATAATACACTGGATTGGTTAAAGGCTGGATGCAGTGTTGAGAACCTCCTACTTCTGTGAGACTCGTAGGAAATCACCAAACTAGAGAATTTACAAAAACAGAAACAAAAGGAAGGAAGTAAAAGCAAGAATTAGAAACATCACCCAGGTTTCTTTGTTTTTGTTCCTTTTTTCTTTTTATTTATTCTTTTCTCATACAATATATCTATCCACATCCTCTGCTCCCTCCATTCCTCTCATCCCTACTCCCACCTCCTCTCTCCTCCAGGTCCATTGCTCCTCAATTTCCTTTCAGAAAAAACAAAAGCAGGGATAGTAACCAACCATGCTATAACAAGCTGCAATAAGACAGGGCACAGCCCTCCTATCAATGCTGGAGGAGCTCTGTAATACAGCTTAAAAACAGGCATAGTTATATCTCTGGAAATTATTTGCTCACAATAGCTATCCTGTGGGTTTTTTCCCATAAAGTTGAGCATTGTTCTTTTAAGGGCTGCAAAGAATTGTGACAGAATTTTGAAAGGAGTTGAACTGGATCTGTAGATTGCTTTTGGAAGGATGGCCATTTTTACAATGTTAATCCATGAGCATGAGAGATCTTTCTGTCTTGTGATACCTTTTCCAGTTTCTTTCTTCAAAGCCTTGAAGTTCATATACAGGACTTTCACTTGCTTGATTAGAGTTACACCTAGATATTTTATATTATTTGTAGCTACTGTGAAGGGTGTTGTTTCTCTGATTTCTTTCTCACTCTCTTTGCCGTTTTTGTCATTTGTATATCGGGTGGTTACTGATTCTCTCTCTCTCTCTCTCTCTCTCTCTCTCTCTCTCTCTCTCTCTCTCTCTCTCTCTCTCTCTCCCTCCTATTGTTTTTTAAGTTAATCTTGTATCCAGCCACATGACTGAAGGTAGTTTTCAGCTGTAGGAGTTGCCAGGTAGAATTTTTGGGATCACTAATCTATACTCTCATACCATTCGAGAAAAATGATACTTTGACTTATTTCTTTCCAAATTGTATCCCCTTGATCTCCTTCAGCTGTCCTATTGCTCTAGCTAAACTTCAAGTGCTGTATTGGATAGATATGGAGAAAGTATATAGTGTTGTCTACTTCCTGATTTTAGTATAATTGCTTTGAGTTTTTCCCTCCATTTAATTTGATGTTGGCTATAGGCTTGCTATAAACTGCCTTTATTATGTTTAGGTGTACCTCTATTATTCCTAATCTCTCTAAGACCTTTATCATGAAATCATAACACCTAGGTTTCTGACATCACTGCTGGCTAGCAAATCATCTCTGAAAGGAGCCTCCTGGGTTCAGTTCCTAAAGTCTGTGTGGGAGAAGGAGAACCAAGAATGGCAAGGAGTCCTCTTTCTTCCAAGGACACATTTAACAAGCACATTTCCACACCACACACACACACACACACACACACACACACACACACAAATGTAAAAACATTAGCAAAGTTTTAGACTTTGATTATAAAACACTTAAGAAAGTAACATGATACAATGCAAGGACAAGTGTTTGTATACAGTTGCTGTGACCTTGTTGATCTTAGATCTTGAACCAATCTGGTCTTCAATGAAACTATTTTGAACTGAAAGAATATTATGAAGCCAGACTTGAACCAAAATTGCCTAGAGACCACTAATACATCCACTAAGCAATGTGTATACTCTGATAGGTCTTCCTCATCCTCAGTAAATGAATTATGAATAAGAGAATACCAAAAGCTGTTTAAGAGATGACAAGAACTAAAGAATTTGCAGCAGATGGTACCAGCTGTGCACATTTAATTCCATCTCAAACAATCTGCCAAACAGTTAGACAGAACCGCTTTTGCATGTGAAATTGGAGTGTCTGGGAGCCAAGGAAGAAACAAGAGTAGTCTTTCTGGCATTAGCTATTGAAGCTTTTATTCTAATTGTTGCTAGTGAACATGAACTTTTCCTTCCACTGGTTTTTTAAGGCAATGTTCTTTCACTTACTGTCTCTCTTTTCCATTCTATCTCCTTCTCCCTCTTATCCTTTCTCCTCTCTTTTCAATCCCCTCTTCCTTTTTCTTTCCTTTTCACACAAGCACACCCCAATGGCTTTTTTTTAATCAACTATAGAATAAGCTCAAAGAGAGCATTGTTAAAATGCAATGATTGTCTTTCAGACATAATACATTAAGCATATAGGATAAGAGCTTATTGTGGACTTTTAAGGGCAAAGTTTTAAAGAATCTAAGATACTTCAATTGGTTTATAAACAAATTATCTATAAATGCTAAAGCAATGAAGCACAAATGTCTCTAGGGAAGCTAGACTTTCAAAATATTGTCTTAATGCCAAATTGAAGAAGCACAACCAATTTTGGAAAGACTGAACCTGAACTCAGACTTTTATGGGATTATAAAAGACAAACAGCTAATACAGGCCTAAGAAAGAATATTAATAAGCACTCCAATGCAACATGCCAATACACTCAAAGCATGCAATTATGAGAATAGACTGATCAAAGAAAGGGACAATCTTGAATGATTTTTATGATTATTATAATTGTTTGACCAATGGCTAAGGCATATTACTAACTTTCGCAATTAAACCAACCCAGTTTTATTAATCTGTGTGTCACCACATGGTTGTGGCTTCCATGTAATATTCTGGCCTCTTATTCCTTCTGCAGCTACATAGAGTTTCCTTGACTATGACTTCTTTCTCCCTGTCTCTCTGTTGGAATTTTTCACTTAGCTATATTCTACCCTGCCATAGGCCAAACAGCTTTATTCATCAACCAATAAAAGCAACACATATTCACAGCATATAGAAGGACATCCCACATCATCTCCCCTCTTCTGTCTAATGAATAGAGCAATTTAAGGCAAAAAAATTTAACTCAGGAGATGGTAGACCTGGAAGGCTCCAGGGGCTATCAGAGGAGAGAAATGCTGAAACAGGGATTGCATTATAGAAGGGAGGAGACATATTTCTAAAGAGAGGGAAGGAATCAGTGAGGTTCCAGCAACTAGCATGTGAAAGGTGTAGTTGCTATCTGGATTCATGTGAGAGCCAAAGTACAGACAGAAATGGGTTAGGTAGACATGCAAGAAAGAATTGTCAACTTTCTGGAGAAGCTGCCAAGGAATGTTCAAGGAGAAGACAATTTTACAAGGTTCGATCAGAAAATTTTACAAGGTTCGATCAGAAGCAAGGGTAAGAAGGGGGGAGCACATGGAAGAGATAACTGCAGTGAATCTCAGAAGCTACGTATAAAGAGAATGCAGAAGAGGTTAAGACTGTGTCTTAGGCTTGACTTGCCTGTACTAGATCAGACATGGATTCACAGAAAACTTAGCCTAGAGGAATGACAATGACAAGGATGCTCAAGTGTTTTGCGGTGAATGAAATGGACTAGTGAAATCATTGGGGCTTCTTATGGAGAACGCACCCATTCAAGTAGCAATCAGTAGTAAACACTTAAAGGAATTCAGAGACAATGCCATAGGTTGTCACCTTCCAACACACTAGCCATGCTTACAAAATTCATGTCTCAGGAGGTCCCTGGTACTTCTTAACAACTACCAAAATCTCAGTACTTTAAATTGGCAGAAAATTACTATCTTCCAGAATGGGACAAAATGTCATTAGAAATATATATATATATATATGTATATATATATATGAAAAACTTAAGCAATTTGATATTTAGTTAATTTAATGTTTCACCTACTTTCTGCTAATTGCCAAAATGTTTCCTTGGCTTGCAGCCTCATTTTTCTTGCCTTCTTGCCTGTGTCCCCAGTCTCAAGGAAGTCTCTTTGTGGGGATACATTGTTTATGATGTATTAAAGCTTGCCTGAGGATTCAAAAAGCAAAGCCAGCCTCAAGCTGTAAACATTAGGCAGTGGTGATATACACCTCTAATCCCAGGACTCCGCAGTAAGAGGTAGACAGATCTCTGTTAGTTCAAGAAATTGATTCAGTACTAAAAGAAACAGTTCACACAAATGTGATCTCAGCACCTGGGACCACACTCCTTTAATTCCAGGATTAGGGTAGTATATAAGACAGGAGCAGGGTATCAGAACTGGCATTCAGTCTCAGGATTAGTCTGTAGCCATGTTGAGGAGAGCATAGCAGTCTGAGTGAATCTAGGGAGCAGTGAAGTCAGGAGCAGTCTGAGGACCACCCCTTTGTTCTGAGCTGAGCTAGAGGTGAGAGTTTGTGGCTGCTGCTTTGTTTTTTTGATTTTCAGCTTGAAGCTTTAACCCCAATATCTGTCTCTGGGTCTTTTATTTTTCATGTTACATCTCTTCGGTCCTTTAATAAAATACCTGGTCTTGGACTCAGTGCACAACTTAAATTCTTAATGATGGACTCATATCATTCTTAGTTCAGTTACATAGGCAAATACAATTTCTTCTCATTCAATTTTGTTATTAATTAATTGAAGTTAATTTTGTTATTACTGGAAAATAATTTATAGATAACTATACATGCCACATTTTATGCACACTCATCTAAAAAGTTTTAAAGCAGTAAGGTATTAGGGTACATCTCATAATAAATAAATATATATGACTCCACACTACCCATTATGTATGATGTTACTTGTATGTATATAATTTCTAGGTCTCATCATTTCAACTGTCAATATGTCACAATAACCCTAAGGGCATATCAATGACAATTGTACCTTGCTGGTAACCAACAGTCCTCTAGTGGAAGGAAGGCCCACTCCAAAAGAGTCAATCATTCTTGGTACTGGAAACATAGTCAAGTACCTGGGGATAGTGAAGTCATGGATCTTGGAGTAGAACCTTCAGATGTCACTTTATTGTACCAATAAAATCCCCAACTACATTCTAATCATCTGTTCTTTTGTCTGCAGTATAAGTCCTCATCCCTCATCAAAGTAGCTTCTCTACACAACAGACAAAGACCATTACAGAGAACAACAATCCAACAAAATACAGATGTGTAGACAAGAATTCCAAACCATACATTTGTCACACAACTCCTACACCCAAGGCTCAGGGCTCATTACTAAAGTAGGGGACAGAAATATTTTAAGAGTCAGAGAAACAAAGAGTTTGATATGATAGTTTGTCTTCTAGGAATGTCAGAAGCTACACCCATGAAGTCTCACCAGTGTGGTTAAAACATAACCTGAACAGAGACAACAGCAATAGACATGCCAAAATGGACTAAAAAAAGTTCTTTAGGCCTCAACCTACACAAAGAATTACAGGCAGTAAAATAATGCTGAGAGTAGGAGAAATAGTCTTCTCCAGGAAAGAGCATACCAACTGGTTGTCCAATAAACAAAAACAAACAAACAAAAGGTTTCTGGAATAGACATCTATTGCCATTTTATAAATGAGTAATAAATGTGGGAGAAAGTATGCATGATATGTCTATGGTCACAAATACAGGAAAACTTTCTAACTGTAAAACAATTTCAATTCCTGTTTTTAACTTGCAAAAACATAATTGCCTTTTGAATAAGACACAGGAAAGACTACTTTATTAGTTGATTTTTCTTTGGAAGGAGGCACTTTGCATTCATCTGGTCTCACACTTTATTTTCATTTGTTTGGACCCACTTAGTGTGCAAGCTTCCTAATTGAATACAAAGGGATTTCCTTATTTGACATTATTTCATTTTCTTTGATTGTGATTTCTTATTTTTCATTTAATGATTCAGAGTCAATTTATTAAAATATGATGAAAATTCTTTTTATACCAGGAAAGGTATTCTCTTAAAATTTGAAGTGATCAAATTGAATAATGAACATGTTGTAAGAGCTGACTGTCTTAACCTCCCCAAAGACACTGTTAGTCTTTGTACCAAAATAAAAGTATTTTGTTATGTTCCTAGATTGTCTATGAATTCAGTCTGCTTTAGATGTCAAATCACTCAAAATTCAGACTGATATCCATGGACCATATGAGCAATTCTTTTTTCTGAATGCACATATAAATATGAGAAATTTTTATTAGGTCATTCTGGTTAGCCAAAGACAAAAAATAGGTGTAACATATTATTTTTGTTAATTTAATAATTATTAAGCATGGTCAGAGGCAATAAAATCAAATATAGTACCTAATTTTTAACAATTTCATAACTATTGATCATGCTAAAGTGTAGTCATAGTAAATGCCCTATCTTTTCAATTTGAAAAGATAAATTGATTTATTTTTACTGACCATTTTTTGTAAATGCCAAAACAATGAATCAATTTGCATATTCAATGACCTAGTTCCATTGACTGAGGTATTTAAACATGAATCACAGGAATTTTGCATAAGTTGTTTGTCAATAAGATCCACTAAAAATGAAGGCATATTGTAAGAAATATCATTATTTCTACTTTCCTAGCTACCTTTCCTTCCTAAATTCACCCATGTCTCTTCCTGTTGTATAATATACCAAAGCGCTAAATTCTAGATGTGTATCCAAAATTTAAGTTCAATACTGTAAGCAGCATCCCCACTAATACTATTTTTCCTGGCACCATCCCTAGGTGATCCTTGATTAGGTGATGTTTATCTCTCTCAGGAGTTATTTTCCAGCTCTCTATCTGTGACTCACTAGCTGTGACTGATGGGAACACCTGTGTCAGTTTATAGGGATCTTTTTTTGTGCTATTGCTTTATACTAAAGGTAACCATTGTCACTTGGAACTATATTCTATTTCCTGTTATGTACTGTAAGCTCCTTGATCATAAAGAAATATGTAATTCCTATATGTGCTTGCTTTCAGTGGAGTCTCAACATGACTTCTTAGGTAAATGCATGAAATTACAGGTAAAAATGGAGCCTCCATAAAATGAACAATGATGAAATTGATCCCTGTCCAGATGAGAAAGATATTTGTACTTCCAATCCAAATTGGATTATGTGTAGCCAAACCCAAATCAGCTACATTGATTTTTGTTCGTTTTGCAGCCAAAATGATCATTGAATGTCAAGGTCAATGTTAATCTTCCTATCTTACGAAAAAATTAAAAATATATAGGCAAAGAACCCTTATGCAGTGAACTTCCTGGGCTCTCATGCTGGAAAGTAATTGAATATTTATTATCTTTCAAATGACTTTGGAAGCTAGGAGAAACAGAGTTGTATATATTTATTTAGAAAGTTTGATCATTAAATCTAGTTATACAATGAAGATATTCATAATTTAATGTAGCTCCATTTTCTCTCATTCACATAGGTGAATCACACACTTCAAACTTCAAAGTTTCCAAAAAATTAACTCCAGTGGTTTCTTTCATCTAACAGTTTGTAAGTATTTAGTAATATTAGCCTCACACATAAAAATTACAAAGCAAGTACTGAATTCTGTTAACCATGGTTAATACAGTTTAGAAGGAAACTCAAAGCGCAGATCTTACATACTTGATTTCTACTCGACGAGAGTACTTTGCTTGGTTAAGGCTTCTGAGATTGCAGCCAAGCAAAACTGTAAAACAAATCACTTTCCTGGAACTGACTTTAAGTCATGAAATTGTTTACTGAAGATGTTCTGATTTGTCAGGAAACTAAAAAAAAAAAGTGAATGATGCATAGAAAAAAAGTGTACAGAGGTTATGTTACTATCAAATTCATAATAGACCAAACCATTAGCAATTCTAAAGTATTGATGGTGTCACTGTATATTTGAAAATAGGCCCTTAAGCAAAAAGATTTTCAATTTTAAATCATGCAAAAATAAAGTATACAGCACTTTTTAAAAATCTCTTGGCAAATAATTATAGATCAAATAAAAAGTGCATTGCATTCTGATATTAATTCTGTTAAAGTTCTTGTTGTGTGAGATCCATACTTTTAATTAGTCTTCTGCAAATATGTATATTTGAAGCTAAGAGTAGACAAATATACTTTATAAAGGATGAAGACAGAGATTCATTGGAATGGAAAGTGAGATTTATTCAGATAATGCCAGATAGACAACTTTATCATAGATGAAACACAGAGCCATAGACTATTATCATTACTTAGCCAAGCTGCTCTTTCCTTGTTCATGTTTTTTATTATTGTCTTCCTCTACATGGATAAAAGTGAAGTGAAGTTCAGCCCCAGGAGAACAAGAAGATGAACAAATCTTCAAACTATCACATCTTTCCAAATCCGTCCCTTTGTCTTTCAGCAATGCTGTCCCACAGGTTCCATCCATTGGCCATGGCTTCTTTATAAAAACACATCTGGACTGACGTATCACTCATGTTAAATCATGTGTACAATATGTGGTAAATCCACTGTGCTTAGGAAGGTAGGAGTTGAGGACATCTGAATACTATATACAGATGGAAAACTACAACTTTCAACTATCCATGTAAGCAGACTTTGCTTGCACACACCAATAGATGTTGCCTTCTGTTGTAAAGTTTCTCTGTGCTCCGGTTCTTTAAAACAAAACATCATTGTCCTGTGCACATATAAATTTCAGTCTCTGGCTTTCTTAATGTGGCTTTAGAACATGGAAATGACCTTTAAATCTCAGTATTAAGGAATCTGCTTAGAGAAGTAAGGACACAGAGGAATGGATTACCAGGACAACTTGCTTGGGCCAGAGATCTTTACCCCTGGTTGACAACTTATCTTCTTAAATGGGATTGATTCTTTCAGAGGCCTGTAGAGTGAATATTTGGCAGCATACTGTCTTCTCAAATAAAGGTGGATAATTGCTAGTGAGGAAAAGAAGCTTGAATTAGAATTCATTCATTATTCTTGAGTCAATATTTAAATTTAGACATATCTATTAATTTGTTGATTTGTATTTTATGTGCATTTGTGTGTTGTCTGCATGTGTGTGTGGTGGGAGGGTGTTGGGTCCTCCAGAACCAAAGTCAAAGACAGTTGTAAGTCGCCAGGCCAGTGCTGAGAATTGAACTAACGACCTCTAGAAGAGCAGTCAGCTCTCTTAACAACTCAGCCATCTCTCCAGTTCCTAAATTCAGACAATTTGGGGAAAAAAAAACTATAGACCTAACTCAATGCAAAAAAAATTTACCTTCACTTTCCTAATGGTTAGTCCATTTTTTAAAAATTGCCAAGAACTTGGAACATTCTGCTCAGTTATCTGTAAACCTTGACCAAATGTACTTTATTCTATCCAGACTCTTTTCTCACAGACCCACGGGTTTGATTTTCCTTTTGCCTTTTAATTAGCAAGTGAATACCTGTACTCAATAGAGACTCAGATTTCATAACAATATATATTAATTTATATAATAATGAAAGCTTGTATAAGAGCCATGAGCTGTGTATGAAGCCGCAAATCACCAGTGGCAAATGAAAACTTTTATTAAGCTCATAACTCAGTTAAAGACACATGTATTTCCACCCAAAGTTGAAGATAACTGCTTTTCAGGTTAGTTCTTCATGTACATATTCTGTTTTAATTAATTCTTCATTGTTCTGCTGTCTTCCCTCTGTGGTGCTAAAATAGACAGATGTCAAGAGGCTGTAATAATACTGAACAATTTTTGGGAAGAAATGTATGGTTACTCCTTTTAGTTCCCGGTCAATTCTGTCTTAACGTCAAAGTTCTTTGTATCCAAAATGAGTTGAGAAGAAATTGGGATCTGGCACCTCTAGGATCTGACCTGAACTCTTTTCAAAAGGGAACGTAATCATTGTGATTGTCTTCAAGATCCTTGCCAACTCAGTGTTGTCCATGACCTGTAAGCTAGATGATCAGTGACTACAGAAGAAAGTGGAGAGGAGAAATTTGAGGGACTAAAAATTATAAATCAAATTTGTTCTTTCTATATATGCGTATGTCTCAAGAACTTGGCTTTTAATACATTATCAATCATTGCTTTTCTATAACTATGTGGGGATATTAAAAAATCTTTATGGTTACAATGACTAGGTTTTTGCAATACCATCTCTTGGAGCAAATGTTGCATAGAGTAGAAAAGCACTTTGGCTAAGAACTCAGGCCTCTTAGGTTCATATATCTATACATATATTACTTTGGTTTAGGCAGGACAGTTAACTCTTCAAGTGCCAGGTGTTTATCTATTAGGAGGGCAAGTGCCATGCTTCTCTGGATGTGTTGTAGTGATGCTTAAGATATTCCCATAAATACTGATTCACTACCAGAGACCCAATAGATTGTCCAGGTCTCCTGATACCCATGTTCATGGAGTCTGGATTAGTCCTATGCTGGTTTCCCAGCTATCAGTCTGGGGTCCATGAGCTCCCTCTTGTTCACATCAGCTGTTTCTGTGGGCTTCTCTAGCCTGGTCTTGACCCTTTGCTCATCACTCCTCCCTCTCTGCAACTGGATTCCAGGAGTTCAGCTCAGTGTTTAGCTGTGGGTGTCTGGAGCCCATTCCACATAGAGGGATACTCTCTCAGCCTAGACACATGGGAGAGGGCCTAGGCCTTGCTTCAAATGATATGACAGACTTTGAAGATCCCCCCATGGGATAGGGGGCCGGTGAAGGGCAGGAGAGGGAGAGGTAACTGAGATTGACATGTAAAACAAGCTTGTTTCTAATTTAAATAAAATTAAAAATATAATTAACACAAAAGAGAATGCATGTTTGAGTTGTTCCTTATACTTTAAGAATTTTGCTTGATTTTTTAGCAATCCTGAAAGACAATGAGTGAGATGTTTTTATTTGTTTTCTGAAAGAGTTCAATTTCTTTATAATTTCATGATTAAAACAAAAAAGAACTCATGCTTTCCTGCCTACCCTATTGCTATTTAAGTTGTTTAAGCCTTGAAATTGGGCTCGTGTGAAATTGTGAAGTGGGCCTTTTTAATGGACCTCGTCTATTTTTGTTAGCTGAATTATTGCTTGCTAACATGTTAATATAAAGAAATGCCAAAATTTCCCTGAGCCAAACCTGACGTGGGCTCTGATTAAGAACCCCAGTTTCTTCAGGGTACCTGCAGGACTTTCACTAATGTCATTGCTTCTCTAACCCAATGCAATGAGTCTACCTCCTAGCCCGCTCCTCTTACAAAGTTCAATGAAATGAGCGGCAGCAGTACTTCCAAATTAAAAGGAAGAATGTGTGTTTTCCCTCCAAACCAGGGATCAATTGAATTCACTTTTTGGTGATATGCCCACCTATCATTTGTATATAGTTCTTGTTTGCTTGTTTCATTCGTTGAGTTGATGTTGTTGTTAGATGGGTTCTTACTAAATAGCCCAGGCTGTCCTGGAATTTGCTGTGTAGCCCAGGCTTGCCTTGAATTCACAGAGATGTGATTGCCTCTGCCTCCTGGGTTCTGGGGTTAAAGGTATGTGCCACCACGCCAAGTTGTACTTGTTTTATAATTTAATACCGAGAATTTTTTCATGTATTGAGGATATCAGTCCTTTGTAGATCACCAAAATGTCATGTTTTTCATTTGCCTTCAAACTGTTTGGTGTTTTTCTTGTTTAAAATATCTTCATGATTAAAAAAAAATCCCTGTAAACATGGTGCCCCCTTTGTACAGTAATGTCTGCTTTTAGGAGACAGACTGGTATCTGTTTTCTCTAACAGCCTTAGACAAATCCATAACTTTAGCTGCTTTATTGCCAATATACATCAGTGGGTGCTTTCTGCTCCCAAATACAGCTACTGTATTTTTCCTCCTGCTAGACTTGAGTGGCTTCTCATCCATGACACTGGCTGCCGATTTTGTTTCTAGAATACCTTGAGAAACACTCCTCTGAACAGAAGGCCCCTGTTCATGAAAGGCAAATGTGGCCCAGGCCTAAGGGTGACAGACTGAAAATCATTGCTCCTGATGGTGACCTTGGATAAAACTCTTCATTTCCTCCAGCCTTAACTTCTGCTGATTGTAAAATATGATTTTTTTTCTCCTACACTGTCTCAGAAACTGGAAGCTGCGAGTGAAAAATGACCTGTGATTTATGGTAAGCTGTAGGAACTGGAAACTATAGTGTTATTCAATGTATTATGATCTAACCAGATAAATCTCTTAAAAACCTCACAGTGAAATGATAGGCAGGATTCATTTGGGAAAGATAATTGCATCGGGGGCTTAGTTCTGTGTTGGAAAATGAGCAACAAAAATTGGTGTCTAAGTGGCACTCTCTTTGATGCCTGAATCAAATTTTATTTTGTAAACAATAATTACAATGAAAACCCACCAAACTTTTTTTGAGAAATAACCTTTTAAAGTGGCCAGTCACGAGCGTAAATAGATTACTTCCCCCCACGTAAACCCAGCTGCAACGATAAACCTCTGCACCTTGGTAAGGTAGGTTTTGCTGTGTCCTCATTAAGTTTGCATCTAAGTCATCATTCAGTCCAGCTAATGCAACAGTCCCAGCAATGCACCCTGACATCTTGACTGAAATCAATGCCACTGCCACTGCCAAGGTGGCTGAGCAGGCTAATGACGTTTTGCTGTGTTGATCCTTCCAATAGCAGTCTAGACCTAACGCTGTCCCCACTCTCTTTCCAAAATCTGCCTATGCAGACAATAGCAGGGCGCTGTTGGGAAGGGATAGTATCTGGCTTGCAGCTTCTCAATGATCCTTTGAAATTTAATGAGGTCAGTTGGGCGTCTACAGTTTTGCCTTTTGCTAACTCTACTCTGGAGAGAAATCCCCGTTCTCTCTCTCTCTCTCTCTCTCTCTCTCTCTCTCTCTCTCTCTCTCTCTCTCTCTCTCTCTCTCTCTCTCTCTCTCTCTCTCTCTCTCTCTCTCTCTCTCTCTCTCTCTCTCTCTCTCTCTCTCTCTCTCTCTCTCTCTCTCTCTCTCTCTCTCTCTCTCTCTCTCTCTCTCTCTCTCTCTCTCTCTCTCTCTCTCTCTCTCTCTCTCTCTCTCTCTCTCTCTCTCTCTCTCTCTCTCTCTCTCTCTCTCTCTCTCTCTCTCTCTCTCTCTCTCTCTCTCTCTCTCTCTCTCTCTCTCTCTCATGCACATGCACACCAAAACCACCCATCATTTTCAGTAAAGAAGCAGGCTTACTCCTTCTGACAGCCCCAGCGTGCGCTCTCATGTTCTAGTCTTTTCTCCCTCTCTCCTTCAATGGCAGACTCACGCCAAATGCCACATTCCCAGGGAGGAGCTGAGAATCCTTCTCGTAGGTGGGACCCACTCGCCACTGACGACTGTGGGCGCGTTTTGGGTGCCCACTTCCCAAAGCAGAACTCCCTGTAGACACAACTGCCTTGGTCCACTGAGCAGCCAGCTCCAAGACGAGCTGAGGGGACAAAGGCTAGTTACGGTGACTGCATGCTGCACGGGACAGGGTTCATCTTTTGTGAGCAGGGTGGGGAGCTGCAGACTCAGGGCAGACGGTCCTTTTGATTGATACACAAAGATGCTCTCCACCACCTCTCCCGGCACGGTATATAGGGCCCCCGACAGGCACTCGCAATCACCTATTCCATAGTGTGCACTGCAGCCCTTCCTAACTCCTGACGCAGGACCAAGTTCCCAAAAGGGTCAGATAGTCCATCCGGTCCCTGGTCTAAGGAACTTTATTATCAAACTATTTGGGCCAGGATCTGGCAGGAACGAAATAGATTAAAAAATTAGTATGTGTGAGAAAAACCCTCTGTCTCAGGGATACATCTCTACAATAGGAGATAAAACAGGGTCCCTTTGGATGTGAAGGAGAAGCGGGAGGCTTGCAGATGGCCAGTAGGTGGCGCAAGAACTCTTTCTTTGTGTAGCCTTAACCCTTGCCTGGTTTATGGGGCTGCCAAGTCCAAAATCTATAGACATATACATTTTTGCCTTTTGAAAGAAACCTTCCATTTACATATTTGGGATCAATTCAGAATGAAGGAAGATGAGTTTTCTGTAGATGATAACGACAGACACAACTGCTTTTAACTGCTGTTGCACACCCGCTACAGGAAGGACGAGGAAGATGAAAGATGAACTATTTAGGGAAATATTCTGACTTCCCTCCCGAGCCTACCCCTGGCCCAGCCACGGTGACATATGTTTACCAAGTAATCAAATCCTTGTCATGGGTTTTCCCACGGAGGCATTCGAATATGTAAATTTTTTACATGCAAATAATTTATCTGTGATTTCCTTTCTCGGTTAAATCAAAGTATAGTCGCTGTCTGAGGTCTGCCTGGGCTATATGCGACTACTGTAGTAACACTTGTCCTATTCTAACAACGTGGGCATCGATGGAACCCAATTCATTATCCTCACGGTTTCTCCTAAAGGCGACATAGATCTTCACTTTAAAATATCCCTTTAGCATGCTTCTGTATTTGCAGGCTGCAATGGAGAGCTCACTAACATAATATTTCTTGAACTGCTTTTGCTGGCAGAATTGATCTATTCGGGGGGGGGGGGGGGGGAAATAATCCAAGCCCCGAGATTCCCAATATTGTGGGGAGTTCATCAGAGAGCAGAGCGGGGCTTTCAGATGCTCACTGGTGCTTTCTGGTATAGGTTGTGAAGAGCATGATTTGAGGTTAATTGTGGCGGAGGGGGAAAAAAAAACGCAAAAGAAAAGACAGAATCCGGAGTAGCGGAGACTCTGTGCCCCCGTTGGAGAGATGGTTGAGTCCTCGTCAAGGTTGCTGTGGTATCCCAGAAACACCATTCACTCCGAGCTGTGACCGCGCACCACCAACAACAGCAACAACTCTACTGCGCTGGGCTGAGGAGCCAGAATCCAGAGCTCGCGAATAATATGAAAGGGAGCCGCAAAGGGGAAAGCCGAGCAAAGGAATCCAACCCCCGGGAGCCTGGCACCAGAAGATGCGCTAAATGTGGCCGCCTAGACTTCATCCTGAAGAAGAAAATGGGGATTAAAAGTGGATTTATGTTTTGGAACCTCGTCTTTCTATTGACGCTGTCTTGTGTAAAAGGTAGGTCTGCTTTCGGGGGGTACCCTCTGCTGTGGATGGAGATGGGGTGACTTGTCGCCTCGGAGAGGCCAGCAAGCTTAGTTTGCAATTTGCACGGATAAAATAATCAGGGTAATACTGATGAAGGACTTGGTTCACAGCTCTTTTTCCTTCCCTCAGATAGGAAATGCATTTTGCTTGCCAGATTTGGCGTTCAATGCGGTGATTGAGCAGGGGCTCAATAAATATTCTTGCAGTATGCTCAAACGAATACGTGAGTTGGTTCCTATAGCCTCGAACTAGTGGATATCCATGCAGAATTCCTCTGCAAGACTTTTTTTTTTAAGTGGTGAGGATTATTTTGCTTTCTTGCGGAATCCGTGGGGTTTGATTCTTTGCACAGATTTTTTTTTTATTGAAGACACTGGCGTGAGTGTTTTGATTTTTGTTTTTTTAACCATTTCGGACAGCAAAGTTGCCAACCTGCTAGGAATGCATTGGGTTTTTTTTTTTAATGCGTTTCGAGACAGAGCCTTCCTGAGCTTGAACATACCAACATGAATGTCTGCATACAAATTTGAATTATTTCTACGTGGCTTCCTATGCAAGGATAAATGTAGGAGAGCTTCCTTGGGTGCTCTGTTAAATGCTTGGTTAAAAAAATTTTTTTTAAATGAGGCTGAGATGTCACAAAGTGTTAAGAGCCACCTTTGAGGATGAATGAAGGTAGGAGGAAAAGTCATTAGCAGTTGACCAAAAAGAAAATCCCCAGCAAGTCTCTGTGTTCAGACAGGTACAATGAGTATCACATGCACAGACAGGGAGTGGGGGCGGGTGCGATGGAAAATTTATTCCTAAGCAGGAAGGCAAGGGACAGTCGGATCACTGGACAAAAGGCAGCCCCGGGGGACAAAATAGACCCACAGCTAGTCCACAACTTGTCCTGCGCCCACTGCCCTTTGATTGCTGCGAAGAATACTCGAGAGGTCTTTATGACTCATGCCATCATCTCTGAACGCTCCCCTCTCCATCCTCACGGCAGCTCCAGCAGACACAGGGGGCTGCAGCTTGGAGGGGAGCTAGTTTCCAATCCTGGGTGTCTCTGCCTGGAGGGGCGGAGGGGCCTTTTTTTTTTTTTTTTTTGGCCCAGGCGCGCCAAGGCTCTCAGCACAAACTGGGTGCCTCTTCCTTTGGGAAGGAGTGTCTCTCTGAACCGCAATCGGGCCGCGTCTCTATGAAACACTTTATTGTCCAGCTTGCAGCTGGCTGTCCCCTCGCAGAAGGCAGCGCATTTGCATTCAGTGGCTATGATAACTCATGTTTGGGGGGGTGGAGAGTGGAGAGGTTACCTCTCCCTCGGCGATGACCAACGATGGGGAGGGGTCTGCTTGGAATTTTAATTGACATCCCCCCAAATGCCACCAAGTCGTCTCTGGTTTCTGTGATGGCAACTGCTTTGTAACCCCCGACCTTCTATTTAAAGCTCCGGGGTGTGTGTGTGTGTGTGTGTGTGTGTGTGTGTGTGTGTGTGTGTGTGTGTGTGTGTGATGTGTGTGTGTGTGTGATGTGTGTGTGATGTGTGTGTGTGTGTGTGTTTTCCTGGGGCTAAAACGCTCGTCCGACAGGATGCAACTAGTCTACCTACTGCATACAAGCCCCCTCAGGTTGCTTGGGCTTCTGTCGCCAGCCGGGTGTGCAATGAGAGACACGTCTGGGCTTAGTTTCCCAGCCACTCGGAGGGATGGCCCTGGGGCTGCCTGCTAGACACGCGCAGGCAGGGCTCCGCGTGCAGGAGTCGTGGGCAGCCAGCAGCAGCCCGAGCACGAGCAAGAAACGTGCAAGCGTCTCCTTCAAGGAGATGGCCGAGGGTTAAGTGCGAATTTCCATGAGATACCTGTTGAGCCCCACGTTTCGGGGGCACATTAGGAGGAGTGAGTTGCCAAAGCCGGCAGAGCACGGCAGCCAGAGAAACGCAGAGCTGGGCCGCCTGCTAGTTCAGCTCTTGTAGCCAGCACCTACCGTATGTTACGAAGAAAATGCGCCACTGAAAAAGAAAGGAATGCTAATTAGCTTCCACTGGGAGCGGGAGACCCCTCTCCTCCATCCACAACTCTCTACTCTTGGGACCTAGACGCTTGGTGTCCTTTGAGTCTCTCCAAGCTTTGGGGACTTGGGGAAGGTGTAGCATGTCATAGTTTGCTTTGGGCTTGTCCAGAATCTGTATTGCACAGATCATTAAAACCTTTTTAAATGGTAATAAAGTTCTTAATTGCCATACCTCTGCTACTTGGGATATAAGTCTAACACTTTACATGCTGAAAGACTACCCTCAAAAAAAAAAAAAAACAACTTGCATGTGTTATGTGGTTTACTCCAACACCTGGGGGTGCCCATTTTGACAGTGGCTTATTTCTTCTCTATTTAAATTTTAATTTCACCTCCATCTCAAGGTTTTCTGAAAACCAAGATTGCAGCATTGTCTCACACATTGCGTGTTCTAGTGCCTAATCCCTCTTTTGATTCCCACATTGTTTCTTTTCGGGTTATTCAGGCCCTCAGAACAGCTTAGGTTGTCTCTGGAAATCCTAACCACAAGCTAATGTAAGAGGTCAGGAAATCCGTGGTGCACAGAGGTGTCTGAACCTCTTCATACGCCACAATTCTACCGTCTGTCTGTAGTTTTCATCCGTCAGCAATGACAAAGATCTTCAGGGGGAGGAAACGCCTCACGGTGGAGATAAAGTGGTCTTCATAGACCCGAGCCTCCCGGGTGGGGCTCAAAAGGTTGCTAATGTCCTGGGAGCATTTTATATTCACCAGAATCTCCTGGAACAAGAACGTTATGCCTGACAACAAACTGGAGGGCAGCTTGGATGTCTAATTCTAGCTGGAGCAAGGGGAGGGAAGGTAGGAGGCGGAGGGCAGAAATACAAGGGGGGAGAGAGAGAGAGAGAGAGAGAGAGAGAGAGAGAGAGAGAGAGAGAGAGAGAGAGAGAGAGAGAGAGAGAGAGAGAGATTCAATGAAATATGTCTTCTAGTTGCATAGTGTTCTGTTTAGGTTTCACCAAGAAAGAAATCTTGAATACTAAGTCCAGCTTAAAGGCCCCGCCCACATAAAGAGAAACGCCCACCCCGCCCTCCCGCCCTCCCGCCCTCCCAGGTGCTTTCTCACACTCCTTTTCAAAGGACGGACGGGGGAGCAGGGAGGACAGTCAAGGCTCAGCCAGGCCCTGTGGGGCACACTTGAGTCTGCAGCAGGTGGAAAGCTGGGTGTTGCGTCCCTCACACTCCCTCCAGAGGCATGCCCTGGTTTTTCTGCTGGACTTTGGACTTCAGGGAGGATGTTCCTTCCTGCTTGTTCTGGGGCATGGGGCTCCGCGGGAGGGAGGGCCATACACCAGTCTCCCCTGTTCATTCTTGCTGGCTGGAAGCTGGTATCACGGCAGCAGAGAGGCAGAACTTAAGCTGGTGCCAGGCCAGGGGAGTCTTTTCTGAAGCTCCTGCCCAGGCTGATGTCCATAGGGATGATAGCCTAACCCTCCAATTACAACACTTTCAGGTGGCACCCCAGAAAGGAGAGAGAGCAGGAGGGAGGGAGGGAGGGAGGGAGGGAGGGAGGGAGGGAGGGAGGGAGGGAGGGAGGGAGGGAGGGAGGGAAGTGAAAAGGAAGTACAGTATCTTGAGGGAGTTTGCCAAAGGCCTTGGGAGGAATACGCTTCACAAAACAATAAAAACAACAAATTGAATCTACCAAAGTATCAGCTCTCTCCATCCAAGATTAGTACCATTCAGATACCCGATGAAAGGGAGCAGCCCTTGTGTTAAGAGATTGGGGCATCTTTTTGACACAAGTTTGGACAGGTATATCTCCTTTCCATTTCCTTTGTGAATATTTATTACTTTTCCTTAAGATCAAAACTCTTGAAAGTGAAATAGCCATTCACTCAACCAGGTTGAGAATAGGTTTCTGGTGTGTGTGTGTGTGTGTGTGTGTGTGTGTGTGTGTGTGTGTGTGTTGGTGTGTATGTGCATGTATGTCTGTGTATGTCTGTGGGTTTGTGTATGTGTGCATTTGTATGTATGTGTTTGTGTGTAAGTATGTGTGTTTGTGTGTGTGTATGTATGTGTGTGTGTTTCTAGAATGCAATATGATAATGAATTATACTCAAGAGCTATCAGGGGGGCTGAGAGTAGGAGTCAGTGTGTACTAAGTAAAGCTATGTGATTTTGTGGGTTATCACCACGTTCATATCCCCTAAGCTCCAGAGTGTTTCTGGCTCTGATACCACAGTTGTCCTGAGGTAGGACAGGGGCAAGGAGAAAAATCCAGGGTTCTCCAATGGGACTCCAGCTGCTGTCATCACTCCCACAACTTCTGGAAGATGCACTCCCGCCAGTAGATATGGAAGATGCCCTCCCTCCAGTCGATCTGGAAGGTTTTGGGGGAATACAATGAATGGAGATGACCCTATATGAGCTTCTTTGGGACAAAAGACAGCCAGGAGAGTTAATTCTAGGTTTAAATCTTAGCAAATATTTGGAGCATGTGGTATTGTACGGGTGAGTGCAGGGATGGGTAACAGAAATATAACAGCACAGGTAGCCTCATAGCCCAAGGTCTTCTCTCTGCCCTCTTGCTATGGTCAGGTGGTTCCTGAAAGAGGGTCTGCTGTGCACTGCATAATGAAAATGAAACGGAGACCCTGTATAGACAGACTGAGGAGGGAGGAGAAAGGTTCCCTTCCTCCAGAAGGTCACTTCTTCCTGCAAGCTTGGTACCAAGGCATCCCTCAAGCGAGACTAATATCATACCCTGGGAGAGTTGAATGCCCTGAAATTCAGAGCTGAAATTTCTTGGATAGCTACCTCCTTAAAAGCAATTGGAAAGACCTAGTCACAGCCCTCCAGTTTCTAGAATGTTCTGTGTAGGCAGAGTCAGGAGGCAGTGGCCCTCCAAGCTCTAGTTGCAAGGGTGTGTGAGGAGAAATAATAAAGAGTGTCTTTCAGCATCCTGAAAAGGATGAGCCAGCTCCCCGCCTCAAGGAGAACCACAGAACTGCTGGATAAATTAAGTGCTTGATGATCCGACTTAGTCCTGGTAGCCGTGGCTGTTGCCTGTGCTGAGCAGCTGGCTTGTCTGTCTGTGGGATGGAGCTGCAGAAGTTTGGAGGAGGCTTATCTGGTATAGGCAGCACACTCTGGCAGAAAATGGCACACTTGTGGTTCTACATACAGGAGAACTATTCTATGATTGACAAAACAAAGGGCAGGTGAGGCATCCAGCAATGCCTTTACGTTCCCGTGGAAACCAAAGATCTGAAGTAGGATGTTTGCTATGAACTCAAAGGCAAATCAATAAATGCATGTGGGGATGCCTGGGGACAGGGACTGGGTCTAGGCTAAGTTTCTCTTCCATGCTAGTAGATACTCTTCTAGTGTCCCAAGAGCTAAGGGCTTGTAGTTACCCTTCAGAGTGTACAGAAAGTCTGCCAAATGTCAAAAAAAATCAATACTTTACCAATTTGTGGTTAACTATATTTTTTGCAGGGGACACAATGTCTCATGTTGTCCAAGCTGAGCTCAAACTGTCTGTGTAACTGTGACCTTCCTTCCGTTCTTATCTTCTTGCCCGGATCTGCCAAGCGTTGGAATTGCCGACATATATGGCCATGCCTGGCCACTGGCTGACTAACAATTTTAAACCACCAAGCAGTATTCTTCCTGAGCCCCTGACCCTTTAGCAAGATAACTATTCGAGTAACTATGCCCTCTTTTCCTGGCATTTTAAGATTTCAGGGATTAGAAACAAAACAATTGCAAATGAAGAGAGGATGGAAAAATAAAACCTGACACCATTCAAAGTCTTAGCCTGGCAGTGGTGGCACACACCTTTGATCCCAGCTCTTGGGAGGCAGAGGCTGGCGGATCTCTGTGAGTTCTAGGCCAGCCTGGTCTACAAAGCTACACAGAGAAACCCTGACTCAAAAAAATCTAGGAAAAGAAAAGGAAGAAAAAGAATAAAACTTAAGTTTAGGTATCTGTTTCTCCTATCACCTTCTTGCTCTCATTTGACTCACAGTGTAGTTAGGGATATAATGAGAATTACCATTTTAATTTTACATGAGGTGTGTGCAGGGTGATGAAGCAGGGGCTGTAGTTATAAACTTCATGGTTTCAATGTGAGAGCCAACCACTAGGTGATTCATGGTGTTTCCCAGACCAATCTGCTACCGAGCACACAAAATATTCTCAGTATCGGGCTTTTGTTATTGTCCCGAATGACAGGTTACAGAACGTCACTGGCGACCTCTTAAATATTTTTATGTTTATGATCAACTTGCCTTCAGTTCACACTCTGTCCCTTCAGGCATCAAATGCATTTGTGATTATCCACTGTTGTTTTGTGCTGAGAAATTCTCAGGGTTAATATGTTCTAGGGAAGGTAGCCGCGTTCCACAACTGTATTCAAAAATCTCTCCCTAAAATGCCTACCCTTATACCTTCAGCGTGCGAATCTTACGGTTGGAAACTGTCAACTGGATTCGGGTGGTATTAGCTATCACAACATGACTCTGTGTTTCATAAGTACATTTACTGCAGAGCCTTTCAAGTCACTTCTAAGAAGGGGCCCTCTGGAAACTTTGCTGTCAAACAAAATCTCAGAGACCCACCAGCAGCCAATTGAATCAAGTTATCTGGGGGTTAAGCATAGACATCCATGTTTCTAACAAGCCAAGGAGTTAGCTTTAGTGTTTTCTGAAATTTAAAAACCTCTCCAATAAAGTGGAAAGCAATAACAACAAAAACAAAACGAGGACTCTGGAACCACAGACACACAAGTATTTGAAAGTCAGACAAGGATGATGCCAGTGAGCACCTTTGGATAAAGAGTTCTATTTTTTTCTAAGCCTCAGCTGCACTGTTCATAGGCTTCCATAAATTATCGTATTTTCAGTGGGCTTGTTACATCAGGCAATTTGTGTGAATCAGGTGTGCAAACCAAGGGTCCTGGTAGACCTACCATTAAATTAAACTTGGATGTGCAGAATGAACAACATTCTACATCTGTAGTACTGGTCCTTTCCTTTCCCAAAGAACACAGAGTATGGCCTCTTCTCGCTAGCTCTTTCTTCACGTTGGCAAAGTTTCCAGAATATTCGCCACCCACGCAGTGCTTTGAAGTTCCTGTTGATCATATTTTACCATTTAATTCCCTTCCCGTGTCTACGTGTCAAGGGAGGACACACACAGATTTGAAAACTAAAATGCTAGTCAGACTTCTGGGTGAATTTCATCTTTGCATTCTGATGCAGATTAGCTTGAATACCAATCGATTGATGTACTTACATGGATTTGTCTACTCATTGTGTCACAAGTGGTAACAGTCGTAGGGCTGGAAGGTCTCTTAAATATCATATTTTATAAATAAGTACATGTCCGAACAAAGTGCCAGTGAATTTCCTGGGGTTACAGTGGGCACCGCCTTCCTGAAGTCATGCTGCGTTACTGGATATTAGAGACCAGGTTTTAAAGCTTTTGATTTTATAGATTATCAGTTTTATTTCTGAGTTAGTTTGGATGGCACCGATGAAGATAATCAACCATACATGTTCACACTTAAGCACCATTTATCAACTAGAACAATATAAAAAATATTGGTGATTACATATTTGTGGGAATAAAAATACAAGAAACAGTGACCACTTGCTTAGATGGAGACAAAGAGAGATAACTTATGGTGGGACAAGATTTTTTTTTTCAGTATGGAAACAGATCCATGTGTATGATTCAGAAGATAAAGGTACTTGCTGCTTAGATTGTCAACTTGAGTTCAAAGCATGGGACCTACTTGCTAGTAGAAAATAAGCAACTACTGAAACATATCCTTGGGCCTCCACTCATGATCTGTGGCTGTGGGTATGGCACATGCCCAGGCATACACAAAAAAGACACACAAATAACAATATGTATGAGTTACATAATCCTGTTTTCTGAGAACTTTAACCATTACTGGTTATAGATCCATAAATAAAATCAATGTATAGGGCAACGTTCATGTACTCTTAAAATTATAACCATTTTTATTTGTTTTTAATTTGGAAACTATTTCTTCTTTGAAACGTAAATCTATGGAACCAGTTCTTAATTTCCATCCTGGCTTTTAGTAAGGTTAAGTCATATTACTTGAGAACTGTAAATCCTTTCCAGTGTACATTTTCATAGGTACAGTTTCTTTCATCATATTAATGTAACAAAATTATCATCCAAGACTCTACCTTAGAAATAATAATTCATTTCACAGGTATTGAAATTTCATGAAAAACCCTATAACGTTATTTGGTTATCCTCATAGTTGCAGCATATGAAATGTTTTTAAATTACTCTTTCCAGATTTGTATAAGATATTGGAAGATAAAGACTTGATAATTTGAGAAGTTGAAATGTAAAGAAAGTGAGGAAAATAGTTATTACCAGGAAGGCTGACGTCATAATTTTCAATCTATTACATTCTTCCTTCATCCTACATTAGCAATTTTAAAAGACTACCTGTGATGGAGACTTTTAAAGTAAGAGGACATTGCTTTTCAACTTTGAGTTACAAATATGACCAGATGCCATTCCAAGAAAGAGACCACATGACTAATTCCAGAAAGCTCAGGGGCACCTGGTTTATAGAGAGGCCGTGGCATTGTCATGTTTGTGGAGACATGTTGGGGAGGAACATTTTTCATATTTCTTACATACGATGCTCTTTATGTAGTGGTATCTTCATCTCAAACAATAGTTCTCCTTCCTATGTCAGTCCTGAACTTTTAAACAAGCAGCTGTGAAACAACTCTCATGAGCTCGCATTGTTATCTGCATTGGCATACTCCACTTGCCCTGTTGCATGTATATAAGAAGCCCCAGCAGAATGTTTTTAGCTCCTGGTTAAGAAAGACAGAAAGAGTAACAAAACTCTCCCAGCAGTTTTGAAATCTAAAAACGTGTATGGCTAAATTCATATATGAATATCTTCAGTTTTCCAGACAAAGCTTGGGCTTAGAGAAATGACTTTGTAAGAAAGGTTAGAACCAGAATCATGTTACATATGTAGTCTAATTGCAGTTACGTCAACAAGAAACTCCATAATCTTAGGTACTTCTCTGACATAACTTGGCTAAGTCCATTACCTCAGTACAATAGGAACAGAGAATGTTTTACAATTTCATAAACAATACTTAGGGAAGGATTTCCCAGATAATGCATGAGATGTCTCTGCCTCTATCAAATGAAAACGCTAGCACCAAGGTCAAAGAAAAATTAGTAACCCTTAGATTCTATCACAGCTATATTGAGAAAAAATTCAGAATGTATGAAAGAGGATGAATGGGTTGTGGGTTTACATATACATCAATTTATTAGCATAAAATATTAACCAATTTTATTATAAGATTTAAAAATACAGTTGTTCATTTTTCACACTAAGCTCCAACCAAGTTCTATAGAGTTTTAAGGATAGGATTATTCCTAAACTCTGCCTGATCTGTTTTCTATGATTTATTTTCAAAGGTTAATTTTTTTAGAACTTTAAAAATATTAATCTACAACTCCATCCACAAACCTCTTTCATTTTCATCCTACAAAACTGCCTGGCTAAAAATATCCAGGGCAGCTTTTTTCCCCCCAGCAGAAACAAGCTATAGAATAAATGACTTGCCAAACCAGTTTTTAGTTCCTTTTCTTCACTTTCTGTCTATTGGAGGGATCTCATGAATGCCCATTTAGAGAAAACTGTTTTGGGACAGAGCAGCTTCTTGCAGGAGGAGACCACTGTGCCAAATACTGTCCCAAATACTGACCTGTTGTAAAACAGGGCTTTTTGAAGGAACTCTTGTCAGAGAGCACAGATACAGGAATTTTAGCAGGGAATAACTTAGAAATTAATGGCACACTTACACAACATGGTCATCTTATAAATATGATCTAGTTTTATACAACTGTTCAAAATATGTGTTTTGCTGTTGAGAGAATAAGTTGTATTTTCAGATACACCTATTTGTTACTCTGAACTCAACAGTTAAAGCTCTCTGTTGTGTGGACATATATTCAGAAATGTCATCTTAACCTCTTTTTTCAAAGACTCAGTCTAGACATGAGAGTATAAACTCTTAGTCCCAGCACTAGGAAAACAAAGGCAGATAAATCTCTGTGTGTTCTAGGTCAGCCTGGTCTACGTAGTGAGTTCCAAAATAGCGAGAGATAAGTAGAGAGACTTGGTTTTAAAAGACAAAACAAAATAAGTAAATAAATAAATAACATCAATGACTCAGAAAATATTGTAATGCTCTTTCTTGAGAAATTAAGAGAATAGTACGCTGACTGAATTGTATTCTCCTCATGGCGACTCAGTAATTTCAAGCAACTTTAAGAAATAGGAGCAGACGTTTTGATCCGGGCTCAGGCCTCTTCAAATTTGCCAAAAGTAATAAAGATGCAGCTGTAGCTTATCTCCAACCATGTTTTCTGTAACTCTGCATTGCAATATTCCACTTGGTGTTGCAAGTACCTTATCAGCCAGTTCTTCAGCTTATAACCATTAACCGACTTACTGAAAATGTCAATCACCCATTCATTCATGGTTTCACTTCCGTGAACTTGGTGAGGAGGGAGGGGCTAGCGGATTTGTCACAAAAATGTTGTCTTCATGTTCCTGTCATCCTCGAATTTCCTCATTGGTGTTACAAAGCACAACCATCAGCTGTGCTTTCTTGTTTTATTTTATTCTAGTTTCTCAAGCAATTAGGTTCTTCTAAAAAAAGGACAATGGGGATATCTGATCTAATTGTTTTGTTTGTTTACACTATGAAGGTTGCCTGATTTGAAAGAAATCTGAGAAAAATGGTGTTCATAATATCATTTTCTCATGAAAGTGATAGCCTCCATGATTAAGTCTACCAACTGAGACAAGAGCTCAAAGACATTATTTTACAATGTACTTCTATGCTATGAGACTTCTATTATGGGCAAATGCATATAAGTGTAATTGGATGTTTAGCTAATCTGAAATTTTCAGATATTAAATTTGCTTTCAGCTTGGAATCAACATTTTCACAAACAGAATCAAATTTTGTAACTCCTTTAGAGATAGAATCTGGTTTGCAAATCTGGGTAACAACCAGAGGTGCCTGCAATTCAGCTGTGAGCTTTGTGCAACCCGGGGCTGCATCTGCAGGATACCAGATCAAAGTGAGCCCACCTGCGATAAGGGAGGCACCTGCATCTCCAGGAACCAGCTAGCTACATGTTTCTTTGGCAGCATGTTAGAAGTCCTTGAGCTATGCTGTCCAGAAGAAGCTCTGGGCTTTTAGATATATGGAGACACTTAGAGCTAGGATGTCTTTTCTTCTCCTCTTTTATCCTTTTGGCTGGTGCTTAAAGTAAAGCAGCTGAACTAATTCCAATGTTTTGTGGAAACAAATTTGCATCCAGTCTGCTAATGTGTGTGCCAACTCTCCGCTTTGTGTCCTAAGATGACTAGAAGACGGACTCTCTTGGATGAAATTTGTCATAGAAATGCTCATGGGACCATGCTAACCAGGGCTAAATTTCTGTTCAAGGACTATTCGTTTCTTTATCATTATTTTATGGGTATGAATGCTTCACCTACAAACCTTTTTTTTTTCCTTGTTTTTGTTTTTGTTTCTTTGTTTTTTGCACCGCATGCATGCAATGCTCATGGAAGCCAGAAGAGGGCACCAGGTATTCTGGGACTGGAATTACTTAGGCTTGGGAGCTGCCACAGAAATGCTGGGAACCACACTTGGGACCTCTGCAAGAGCAAGTCAAAGTGCTTTTGTCTGCACACTCAGCTCTCCAGCCTTTTCCAATTACTTTAGGAAAAATTTTTGTGCATAAATCCTGGTAAAACCTGAATATTCTTTACTTACAATTACATCAATTTTTAAAAGACAATAGTGTGTGTGTGTGTGTGTGTGTGTGTGTGTGTGTGTGTGTGGGTGGGTGGGTGGGTGTCTGTCTGTGTGTCTGTCTATGTAACACGCGTAGGTGTCTGTAGAGGCCAGGAGAGGTCAGATAATCTGGAGCTGAAGTTATCAGTTATCTGTGAGCTGTCCAACATAGATGCCAGGGAACGAAGCCAGGGTCCTGTAGAAGAGCGACAAGAGCGCTTTGGAATCCAGGCAATGTTTTCAAGCTCCTTTTTTAACTACGTTTAAATGAGATCAAACAGCAACCTTAAGATCGACTGTATTGCAAACTACTAGAAAATATGCAGTATGTGTACTTGCCTAGCAGTGTCTCTTCGCGTTTTGATAGAGCAGTGGTCCTCGACCTTCCTAACGCTGTGACCCTTTAAAATAGTTCCCCGTGCTGTGCTGACCCCAACCATAACATTATTTCATTGCTACTCATAACCGTCGTTTTACTACTTTTAGGAATCGTAATGTAATATCTGGTAGGCGAGACGTCTGATATGTGACCCCAACGGTGTTACATCTCTCAGGTTGAGAACCGATGTGATAGATGACTATGGTAAAAATCTGAGCTTCACTTTAACACAATACTTACGTGTGAGTCCTGGGAAGTCCTTTTCAGTTTGCAGGAACCTCAAGTTCACTGCTCATTTGTCTCTGTGTTTACAAAGAGTATTGAAATTCCATGCTGTAGAAGGGGTTTACATTTATATATTTAGTGCAACAGCAAAATTTCCAGAGACCTGGCAGAAAGTCAACAGTGTTACACACATTAGCTTGTGCTGTATGTTAATTCTAGCACATTCCAACTCTAACTACTTCTAATGTGTCTAATGTTTGGCAAAGCTAATTTATGTCACCATGTTTTTGTTATGATAATATTATCTTTAGTGAATCAACATAGTTTGACTGCAATAGATTTTATTTCCATAAAACCCACAGGTGGGTTATTGCTTGGTTACTATCTAATGGACATAAACTCTCCACTCAGTTTTCTTTTGAGGTCCACGCTGGATGTCTCAGGCCCCTATTTAGACTGAATATATAGTGATCTGTTCCCTCCTCTCAAAGAAGACAGATTTTCACTTAAAACAGGCTTTAGGTAAACAATATAAAAAACATCTTACTAGTATCGCATTATTTAGTCATTCAGTGAGATCCTATTCTTATAGTAGTAGCCTCAGTACAGACAACATCATCATTGTTTCTGAAATAAATATATATGTATATTTATAATTTAATGATTATATATTAACACTCTTATGCTATGTTATAAGTACAGCATCCCATTGATGTCATTTGGAACTGTCCATTATATGACATTATTTGGGAAATCTAATTTTCTGTTAAAATGTTAGTTAACTCTTATCTGTTCACCTAACCAATGTTAACTAATCTACACAGTATAATGAAGAGCCTACTTGCATTTCTGTCAGCATATAAGAATAATTGTATAATCGTGTATGACAATCAAATTTGTTTTTAATGCTATTGCGTTTTAGATTCTGCTTCAGAATTCCTATATATTCACAATACTCTCAATTTAAATTGTAGTCTTTTACCATTCTTTTTATGATATACAGGAAGCAAGCTTAATATTTTTATAAAGATGGACATGCAAAGGGCAATAAAATAACAAAATGTATAACAGAATATGACAGCTTTCTATTCCTTATGTTTGTTTTTATCTGGAGACACCTGTCCATGAAATACAAGTTTTTGATAAATATATTGAATTATGTTATAATGTGGTATAATTTGTAACATAAAAACCAACAAAAGGAAATGTAAGAAGTAAATGAGGAAAATAACAGCAGTACATCAATGCTAATTTTACTACAGAAAGTTCAGTGGAATGATTTATCTCCAGAAGATTAGGATAATCAAATTTCATTTTGTGCATTACCTTTTCCTACTCCTTCATGTGTATCGCTTTGTTGATTTATGTTATTATGAAATGTGTATCAACAATTTATTCAAGTTCAGTAAAGTGTACACGTTCATGACTCAAAAGTAATTTAATACATAAGAAAGTAGGCCTAATGTTTACAAAGGTATCACATATGAACATTAATGTTTCCTCAACTCTGAGTCAAAACTTCAGTTATTCACATAAGAGCAAAACCATGCCTTTCCCTGTGATGCCAATAATTTTGCTTCACATGTTGGTACATAGAATTAGAAGCCTGAGAGGAAACGGCTTTTCAGTGGCTGCATTGTTTCACTGCTATTGGTACAAATCAAAGCAGGAGAATCTCCTTATATTCCATGGTGACTTTCCAGAACTCTCTGCAATGTAGCATTAGCTCATTGTTTAAATCCTGTAATAACACTTGCGGCAATTAACAGGCCAGGGTGACTGGATGCATATGACACCCCAAGTCAAAGCTTTAAAAGAATTCTCCCCATCCCTGCTCTTGTCTGTCTCTGTCTCCATTTCTCTCTCTCTCCTTTCCTCCCTCTCATTTATTTGTGTGTGTGTGTGTGTGTGTCTCTGCGTGTGTGATTATATATGTAAACAAGTGCACTTGTGTGTGAAAATCAGAGGACAAGCCCAGGTTGACTTCATTTGATTCCACCAACTGTCTTTTGGAAACAGTGCCTTTCACTGGCATGAAACTAGCAATGTAGCCTGGGCAGACTTGTCAGCAAACATCAGCATCCTCCTGCCTCCACCTTCCCAATGCTGGGATCCTAAACTGCTATTCTGGCGACCATTGACATCCTCTCTGTGCTGGGAGAGAGTTGACACTTTGCTTGCAAAGTGAGAGGTTGACAGCTTGTCTTACTTCCTCAACAGTCCTTCTTTCTTCCCTGTAGTAGAACAAAGGAGACAAAGGTCCCTTTTTACTTCATAGGGATGCAACTCACTAAATACCTGGGCTGCCTTTCAGTGTGCTCTGAATTGCAACCCCATTTTATTTTCAGAGTATTGCTAAAATTTTACCTTGGAATGGCAATTTTATAACGTGTGTCAGCTGCCTAGAATGCAGCGGATTGGTTTCTAGCTAGCTCGCTTGTTGTTGGTATTCAAAGAAAATTTCACAGAGTCAACTATGACTTATAGATTCAGCCTTCTTGGTAGCATCTCTCTCCCTCTTCACCTAGCTCTCAAGCTCCCTGGGTTTGGTTGTAATTTGTGCAGGTGACTTGCTGTTTGCTATTTGTTTGTCATTTTGTCCTTGTTTTGCATGATCACTGTAGGTGAGGTTCATGGATAGGATATTATCCCCAACTCTTCACAAACTCACCTGGAAACTTCTGCAACAGACTCTATGAAATGTAAAGTTGTATTACAATACACTTTCCACTCTGTCTGTTTCATTTCTCTTTATAATGCAGATTAAGGAGAGCAAGTTGGGGGGCATTGACCTCAGTCACCTCTATGATGCCTGTAAATAGGGCATTTGGGTCAGGTAGTCTATGTGTTTTCAACATGTTTTCCAAGACCCTTTACACATTTGAACATGCTACATTAAATGTAAGAAACAAACATATAAAAAGGGCCTCTGAGGACTAGAGGTGAAGCTTAATGGTTATGAATACTGGCTACCTTTCCAGAGAACATGGAGTCAATTTCCAGTTGCCACATAACAGCTCACAACTGGCTGTAATTCCTGACACAGGGGATTTTATGCCATCTTCTGGCCCCTCTGGGTATCAGGCAAATATCTGCAGACATGTAGACAAAACACCATACTCACAAAATAAATATATTTTAATAAAAAAAGCACTCAGGAACGTATGAGAAATAACTTAGAATAATTAACTAGCAAGTGGAGAAAATCAGTTCCTTTCTTTGGAAAGTGTGCTTACATTAGCATACGTTTATGATAGTCATCGTTATTTTATTGCAGGCCTACGGGTGTTTTAAAAGGTTGCTATGATAAAGCAAACTGATGTACATATGATCAGTTTCAAAGCCGACCTTAACATGTCAAAGCTATTGCATCTTTTACCACAATGGTCATAACATTTCATCACGTAGAGTTTTGGAGATTTGGAGAGGGAAAACTGTAATGCACACATTAAAGTGATCCCTTTTACATGTGTAAGGGCACCCGCCTCTGACATGATTAGTTCCCAACTTACCATTATTTATTTTACACGCTGTGAGAAGAAGTGAAGGCAATAGAAACAGGGGAAATCAAAGTGACATTTCAGAAAGGTCAGACCTATTACTTCCCAGAGAGGCAAGATTCACATTAGTGTTTAGACATGTGTCAAAAGATGCTTTATTAGGGCCGAGTTTGCTGTTGGAATGGAAACAAAAAAATGCATATGTGGGCAAGACTTGGGTGTTCTGATGCGATAGTTTAACATCGTGTTTACCTGAAGTTTTCATCGTATAGTTTTCTACTTCATAATTTAATGAAGATTTGAAAGGGAGTCACACCATTAAAATATATAAAGATCTCATTCAACATAGATCAGCATTTTTCTAACGTTTAAATCCTGTCTAAACTACATTGGAAATTTTCTAAAATTTACTTCATTTAAAAATTTATTTTTCATTGTTATTAATAATTTGTGTGTCTCTGCGTTGGTATAGGCACCTAGATGCAATTCCTGCAGAGGCCACGAGGGGGCATCAGACGACGGGGAACTGGAGTCTCAGGCAGTTGCTCTCTGTACCGCTTTGGTATAGACCACCACACTCTGGACCTCTGGAAGAGCCAGAAGTTCTCTCTCTCTCTTTTTTTTTTTTTTTTTTTTTTTTGGTTTTTCGAGACAGGGTTTCTCTGTATTGTTTTGGAGGCTGTCGGTCAAGCCTGGCCTCGAACTCACAGAGATCCGCCTGCCTCTGCCTCCCGAGTGCTGGGATTAAAGGCATGCGCCACCACCGCCTGGCAACCCAGAAGTTCTCTTAAACCCCAACCATCTCTCCAGTCTCTGGATTCATTCCAAAATCTAAAAGAAACAACCATGAATGATAGGCGATGATTTTCATTGAGAATATTAGTGTATCCTCAAGTCCCATCATAACACCCTAAAAATTAAAAAAAAATAGTTCAAAAGGTATTTTATAAATTACATGGCATTGAATTAGATTTAGGTCAAACCTTTATACAAAAAAAATCAGATTATATTTTGCAAATTTTTATTTGCTGTACTCTTCATATCTTCCTTACATCATTGGTGGGCTCTTGGTATACATTTGGATATCCAATGCTTCTTAGGAAATAAAATGTTTGAGAAGGCTGCGTATCTGTTTAGTGCAAAAATGTTTCAGTTGGCTTTGCCACCTTGGCTTTCTGAACCTGCGACTCAGTTGATTTCACTTAGATCGTGTCTTTATTACTTTTCTGATGCTGTGATGAAACATCGTGACCAAGGCATTTTATAGAAGGAAGGTTTGCTTTGTTCTGAGGGCTCCAAAGGATGAATAGAGGAGGATGCTGGGAGCTCACATTTCCAAATGCAAACGTGAAAATGAGAGAGCGAGCTGGGAGCAGAGCAAGACCTTAAACTTTCCAAATCTTTCCGTGTGTGTGTGCGTGTGTGCGTGCGTGCGTGTGTGTGCGCGTGCGTGCGTGCGTGTGTGCGTGTGTGTGTGCGCGTGCGTGCGTGCGTGTGTGTGTGTGTGTGCGTGTGTGTGTGTGTGTGTATGATTTTTCTTGCGATTTAGTTTTGGTTTTGAGAGAGTTAAAGAATGAACATGAAATTGGATTGTAGGAAGGAGGAACCTGGGAGTAGTTGTAGAATATGATAAAAAATAGACTGCATGAAATTCTCAAGGAATAAATACAGATTTAAAGACAAATGCTAACATTGGTGTTCACTATAAAATATTTTTAATCCAGGCACATAACACATTGTGCTTGTTTGTGTGTGTGTGTGTGTGTGTGTGTATGTGTTTGACTGTGTGTATGCAATTATGGAGATAGATTTTTACCAGTTTAACACAACTCAGGTCATTATCCCTTACTCTCGTTTGTAAGGTACAAAAAATTCTACTTTACCCCTAGACAATCACCTCAATATTATCTCAATAGTCTCAGCCCTCTGGGAAATGTGGTTGTTAGGTCACTATTTTGATTCTAGACTTCTGTTTAATTCTAGAACTGTTTATTCTTGGCCAAGTTTCTCCTAATAAGTAGGAAAGGTTTTAATCATCACTGCAAATTTTAATAGGGATAATATCATTCTTCTATGACCTTTATTTTCTTCCCTTATTCTGTTCCTGGAACAATAACTTTTAAAGACCTAACAGAACAGTGTTCTCCAGGGAATTTGCTCCCTGTATTTAGAATACTTAGTTCTTAGAAGTATGGTGAAACTTGGAGGAACCAAGAACTTTGAATATGACTGAGCTCAATCACATTGCACTTAGCACAAGTATATTGAATTTTCCTCCAGTATTTTGTTTGCTCATTTTTGGTCTATATTATACATGTTTAATTTGACTTTGCTTTATTAATCTCATTTTAGAAGAGTGTTTTGAATAATTCATTCTCTAAAATGTCCTTTTGACATTCAGTAGATACTATACCTGAATTTTTACTGAAACACTGCATTTTATTAGCTCTCTGCAAAGTTCAGATGGCCCAGTGTAGGAGACTTTGTGATTCTTAAATATCTCCAGTCTTGCTGAACTGCTTCTCGTTTAAAATACATCTGCATATTTATCTCCAGGAAATCCCACCCTTGCATCCTTTCTCTCTACACACTTACAAGTTGAAATTAAATCTCATTTCCTCACATCTGCCAAAAAATGTATTTATAACTGGGTTATAGTTCTTACCAGAATCTGCCTCTATTTAAGTAAATTGTGCAGAGAAATACAGGAGGTCAGTATCCATGTTCTCAGCAGTTGTAAATCTTCATTGAATTTTGCAGACTGCTTTTTTTTTTCAATTTTACATTTATTTTACATACCATGCAGTTTCCCCTCCCTCCTTTCCTCCCATTTCCTCCCCCACAGCCTACCCCGTCCACTCCTCCAACTCTCCATTCAGATGGGGGTAAGGTCTCCAATAGGAACCAGCAAAGCATGGCATATCAAAATGAGGCGGGACCAAGCTCCTCCCTTCTGCATCAAGGGTGAGCAAGGCATCCCGCCATATGGCATGGGTTACAAGAAGCCAGTTCATCCACTAGGGACAGGTCCTGGCCCCACCGCTAGGGGCCCCACATAAGAGCAAGCTATACAACTGTCAGCCAGATACAGAAAGTCTAGGTGGGTCCCCGTATACTGCTTTTTTTTTTAATTTTTTAAATAAAATTTTCTTTAAATTAAGAACAATCTTATTTTACATACCAATCCCACTTCCCTCTCCGTCTCGCCCTCCCATGTTCCCCACCAACACTCCAATGCCCCCCATCCCCCCAGGGTACTGCTTCTTGAAAGTATAGTTTTAACGAACAGCGATTATTTTACTAAAGCATCATAGAATATTAGCCGACCTGACTTATGGCATTCAAAATATCATTTTTTCATATAATTTTACTTCTGCTGGTTAAAGTTTTTTTTTCTTTTTTCCTGGAATTAATAAAAATTACATACTTTCATTTCCTTGAGGCGGGGGTGCTCATTCCAGGGCATACCTGTGGTGGTGGTAATAAAACTTTGAAAGTCGGTGCGCTCGTTCTACCATGACGGTGGGTACCAACCTCAGCTCATCAGGCTTGTTAAGGGCCGTAGCCCCTGAGCTATCTTGGCTGATGCTTGTCTTTCCTTACCCAGCCCTCTACCCAATTGCAGGTAATTACATTGAGCTCTCGTTGAGCTCTGAGATTCCCAGTCATGTCTGGTTCACTGTTCAGCGGAATCTGTGCCACGAATTCTAACCTGAGTACTTTCCGCTTACCTTTATATTTTTAAATTATTTCCCATATCGTATATATTATTAAATGTTTTCCTAATTTCTAACTCTTCCCAGATCCTCCCCACTTCCTTATCTACCCAATTTCATATCCTTTTTCCTTCTCCTCCTTCCCTGTCTCTCTCAATCCCATGAACATAAAAACAGCAACAAACCCAAAACCAACAAGACAAAAGATGCCTAAACAAAATCAAACATCCAGACCCAGAAAACAAAATAAAACAATCAAGCAAACAAAAAAAAATAACCAAACGAAAACTTCATCATGGAGTTGATTTTGTTTTGACTGACGTTTCTGGCAAACTCCTTGAAAAACACTCCGTTTGAGAGTTTACAATGTCTCCCACGTCTTAGCTTGTTTCTGAAATTGACCGGCTGCCTTGCCATGGATTTTTAAATTTTTTCTTCACCCGTTCTACCCTTTCTGTATAACTTTTAAAATTTCCCTTTATAAATATTTGTGTCCGTGTGTGTGGGCAATGTATTCTGATATGTGCACATCTCTCCTGCCCCTGGAACTTTCCCCAGGACCCTCATCTCATGCCCTAACCAAGATTGTTTTTATTTCAGCAGCTGAGTGCAACTAATATTGCTCATGAATCCAGGGGGACATCAAGTCTCCCTTTTGTTCAGGTATCATTGAAATTCTTTTGATGGACACTGTTTCAAGGGATTGCATTTTTCCTCCTAGTTAAGCAGAGGCAGCAGTTGGAATACTGACACTGTTAAAATGAAGGTTAAATTAACATCCCTTTTTTTCACACATATGTCACTTCACTGTAGTTTCCTTTACTTTATTGCAAATGAATTCAGCCAGATGGTGGTGGCACACACCATTAATGCCAACACTCAGGAGGCAGAAGCAATCAGATCTCTGAAGTCCAGGACAGCGTGTTATGAAGAGACGCCCTGTCTCAAAACAGAAAATAAATAAATGAATGAATAAATAAATAAATAAATAAATAAATAAATAACAGCCCCAACCCCAGGCGATTGGCTGAAAAAAGACCAATGTTTAGGTGAACATCTTTAGATGCCAAATACTGGATTTGCCTTCACAGTCTCTGTTCGATTTAGTTCTTGTGACGTGGGAAGGTAGCTGAAGTTAGGAAGTGGCATTTTTTCAGCAAAGGCATTGGATTTCTTTTGTTGGCGTGCAGGGAACGCTAAGATTCTATTATCTTTCTGCAGTGCTTGAGAGATGTATCAGGTGAGTGGTTATTTGCAAGGCTGACATAGTTTATAGAAATGGAATTATGATAGTTTTCCACAGCATGAATGAATCTGACATTTTGTTTCAGAGATGCAATAATCCCAATGCCAGGTACTCGACTTTTAAAAATTTAGTAGATTGCGTAAGACTGCCTAGTGAAAACTGCTATTAAATTTTAGTGTTATTGGCAAGCGAACTAAAACAGCTCTAAAGAATATGACATATATGTAGCAAAATTCTGTACTTTCATAGCATAAATATCCAAGAAGAAAATAGAAAGGAGAATACACTCTGTAGATTTTGTTTTGGGTTTGGTTATTTGTTTCCACTATTTAAAAAAAAGACCTACATTGTTTGGTTTTAATTGTAAGTTGTGACAAGATTATTTAAATATAAAAAATAGAGATACAGTTGGGCGTTGGTAGCACACGTCTTTAATCCCAGCACTCAGGAGGCAGAGGCAGGTGGATCTCTGTGAGTTCGAAGCCAGCCTGGTCTACAGAGCAAGTTCCAGGAAGGCTCCAAAACAATACAGAGAAACCCTGTCTCAAAAAAAAAAAAAAAAAAAAAAAGAAAGAAAGAAAGAAAAGAAAAGAATAGAATAGAAAGAATAGAGATACATTTTTTGGTTTTTCTAATACAAAATATTCTGGTACAAAGGTACTACTAAAGCCATAATACTAAAAAGGCAAAATAAAGCATTTAAATAAATTCTGCAGAATATATGCTCAAGGATTTTATTCTGTGAAATGTATTAGGAACATATAACTTATTGTTCCAAAACTTGTATACACTGGATAACTCCAAAAGTTTAGCGTATTAAAAGAAACAGTCTACATATTATTTTCAGATCAATCGCATTTTGTTTAATATTTAATGATTTTGGTTATACTATTTGCATCTTAAGAGAAACTTACTGTTATTTATATAGAATTCCCATTATATACTCATCATATATAATAATTTTAGAGAAAATTTCTTCCTAAGAAGCTCCTACTGCCTATGACACTGGATCAAAGTAAAAATATTTGTAGTGAATTTTAAATTTATATCCTTAATTTCTCAAAGCTACTTAGTTTCCGTAATAAAGATGCTGCTTCTTACATATTCATATGGCAAGTTTAAATTACCATTG
Source organism: Mesocricetus auratus (assembly GCF_017639785.1). Taxonomy (NCBI): domain Eukaryota; kingdom Metazoa; phylum Chordata; class Mammalia; order Rodentia; family Cricetidae; genus Mesocricetus; species Mesocricetus auratus. The sequence continues at coordinate 12,116,719 of NW_024429204.1, read as the reverse complement.
GAAAACATCCAAAATATGTATCACATGCAGAGCATTCTAAAATATGCAGCATTTGAAAGGTCTGTTTAAATGCAAAGTAAACAAATACATAGTTTTGAAGGTATGATTTTCTTCCTCTAAAACATGATTTCATTTTATCATTACTTGATCCTTTATCATGATTACCAAAAGTTTTCTACATATATTTTCTTTTATAGACAAATATCTTTGACTATGGAGTCTTGTCTGATTTCTATTCTCTTTGCTTCCATCACACAATCTATTCACTGAGGAGAATCAAATTCTTCTTGATATATGCTTATACTTTCTCAGCCCCATAAACACATCAATGGGCTTCACTGTTCAATAACTTGAAAATCACTTGAATTGCATTTGTGACTCAGTAAGAACAAGTGCAGCTTTGGTTTTGACCTATTGAGATCAAGGACAGTAAAAATATTTTTAAACTTACATACACTCATCCTGTTGCCATTTGTCTAATTAAGAAAATGAAATTTTATGTGATGGTTGTTTTTCCTCTGCTCTTTCCCTCTGTCCGTCAGACGTCACTTTTGTAGAATATATAATTAAGGCTCTCTATAAATCACTAAGTTTTTCAGTAGAAATTTTAAACAGTGAAACAAAGATAACATTTTGGTATTCATAAACATTATATTAATTAGTTTATAATATTTTATGATAGTGTATTTGCTTCTATCCTTACAATATGGTCATAATTTCATTTAATTTTGTATATTTTTGTGGAGACAATAGTTTTGCACTTTATAAGTTGTTTTATGATGCATGCCTACAATGTTCATTAATCAAATTAGGATTTCTGTCTTTTCACACACTAATTTTATGTGTTACAGCTTTATTCCCATACTGATATTTTGAAATATATTATAAATTATATAACCAATCATTACTGTCTTGTACTGGAAAAATACCTAGATAATTACTAAAATCTATTTGAATTTCAAATTTTGTATTTTTGTACAGACTGAACTTTTATGAAACTGGATTGATGTACTTCTAGAGATCTTAACAATAGTTGAAATAGTATAGTTACACAGCAAATTATTTATAATTTTAAAAAAATTTAGAGTAGACTTTGAACAGACTTTTTATTAATGTCATAGTTCCTATTAATCAGATTTTGAAAGAAGCTATGTAACTTAGTAGGCAAAGTACATTGATTTCACAGTGTGCAAGATACACTAATTAATTGTCCTGTCACCTTGTACTTTGTAACCACACACTGAAGCTGTTACTGTATATAATGATGCCTAATCTGAACAGATATACCTATCTTCTATCTATCTGTCTGCAGATAAATGAAAATGCATATATATGTAACTATTGTTCCTATAGTATAAGAAAAATACATGCATATACATACAGTATTCTCATGCCATTTGCCTTCCTTTGATAATTGAAATAAGAATATTGTGGGTATTTGTTGAGGTAAACATAAGCAAAATAATTATAATACTTTAGTATTATGAAATGTTCATTTCCTATATACATTTTGTATCTTTGTAGAATCTTACATATTAGCTCTTGCCCCAATTCACGGTTTTAATTATCTCTTTTGTACACTTGCTGTCGTAACAGTGAGAAAAATGTTAGACTTTAGTTTTGATTTTGACGATTGAATGTTTGGCAAGCTTACTTTTGGTTTCAAGAAAACCTAGAGTTTGAAATAGCACAGTATTCAATATTTTCAAAATTTATCCATAGCTCAGCCAACAATCATAACAAAAATATGCAAATATTTCAAATCTATGAATTATTTTCCTTTCTTTCAACAGTTTTTAAAATTAAAGATGATTCATGTCTTGATCATGTACGTATTGAAAGGTTTTTTAAAAACTCTATCAACAGCACTGTTGAAAGACACAATCTCTTTTTTATTTAAATTTTAACAAAACCTGGTATTTTCCCCGCCACAGACAAATCAAGCTGTCACGACAGAAACTAATTAAACACATTTTTATTTGAGATTTCTGACTGATGTAAACTTTTAAAAGTGTCTAAGTGTTCTTCATCCCCACTCTCTCCACCACCCCTTCTGCATTCTCTTCTGGGGGCTTCCCTGAGCTCTGTAGGAGGAATTTGATGGAGTCATCTTGTTTAGATCTGTGTGTTCTAAGGTGTCTCAAGGGGGATGAAGGAAAAAGACCCTCAGATAACTGGGAGGAGTTCACAGGAACTCACAAACACTAAAGATGCAGTACCAGGGCCTGTGTAGACAGATCTGCAGCAGGTCTTCTGCACAAATAGGTAGCTTTCAGTTTTGTCCTTTTATGGGTCTCCTGAGTGCATGAACAAATGCGTCTCTGATTTGCGCCTGTACTTGCGACTCTCTTATTTTTCTCTTTGCTTGTCTTGTTCAACTTCGATGTGAGGTTTTGTTGTATCTTGCCATATTTTGTTTTGTTAAGTCTTATTGCTACCTCTTTACAAGCCTGTTCTTTTCTATCGAGAGAAAGAAGGAAGCAGAGAGTGGATCCAGAGGGTAAGGGGGGGGAGGAACTGGAAAATGTAGAGGGAGGGGAAACCCTAACCTTATTATATTTTCTTAGAAAAGAATCTATGTTTCGTTAACGGGAGGAAAGTCTGAGTCATCTATTTTACTAGCCAACTAGTTTACGTTTTTTGAAAACTTGAAGAACTATCATCAAGTCATAACTTGGTAATAATTTGAGCATTTCTCACCTTGAATGAAATCTCTAAAACTGAGGAAGTCACTATCAGATTCTCAAATTTTGTGTCAAGCAAAAAAAAAAAAAAAGATATTTGAAATCCTGTGTTTTGTTATCAATTATTTGATTACTTAATACAAATTAAAATATTTATTTTTAGAAATTATTGCTTTCCTTCAAAATTTCAAAAATTGAATAGATAATTTAGTTTACTGTATTTTCATTAGTTACTAATTTTATTATTATTATTACTTTGCTCAATTTACATTTTGGGTTGTTTGTGTGCCTATGCAAACACACACACACATACAACTATGACAGCCATTGTACTCCAGTCACAAACTTAGATCTGGCTAATTTTCAAATAAATTTCAGCATTTCATTTTTACTCAGAGCCATATCCGTAACTATTTTTAAAGATTAAGATACAACTACTCACTTAATTCACTATGTACCATTTGAAAACCTCTTTAAATGTTACTTATTTTATTTCCATTTAAATGTTTTATATATATGTTAACATATTAAATTATATTTCAATATAATTATATATTTAACAGAGTGTTAATAATAGGCAACTTAATTTTGTTCAACTTTGGTTGTTGGTGTGAAACAGGTTTTGCTCATTCCTGATAAATTCTTATTCGCTCAGGACCTACTGTTTGTTTTGAAATTAGTTGTAAAGTTATTTTTAAATAGTAGTTTCTTGGTTTTTTATATTTTGTTTGTATTATTTGGGTATGCATATGTATGTCTTCATGTGTACTATTCAGGTATGTATATATATGGGACATACTAAAATGTCAGAGGAGAGATTGAGGGACATAATTCTCCCATCATATGGGATGTGTCAAGGATGTTACCTACAGGCTTGGTGACAAGCAGCTTTTTCTATGAAGCTCTGTGGGTGGCTCCTATTCATTCTTCATTAGCGGTTTATTGCTTTTAATTATAAAATGTGTATAGGCTTGTTTAAAACTAGAAACATAAATTTCATTCTTCAAAAATAAGGGACATTTTCATCTGATTACAAGGGGAGCTTTCAAAGGCATCTGTAAGTTTTGCTTTGTATGTACTGTAATAGTCAAACATAAACTCATTAAGTACTTTAAGTCCAATGAGAAAAGTGAGAATAAGTGTCATTTGAGTGCTAAACCTTAAACAAGACGTTTGTACCATGCTCTCAAAGGATCAGGTAGAAGAGCTAGAGGATTATGGGTGGTAAGGAGAAGCCTGGCTGAATTGCTTCCTCTCTGCACTAAGTAGCCATTGCAGCTATGAACTCCAGATCTGTGGATGGATGCTGTGTCTCGGTACAATAGCATCAGTCAGACATGGAAGAAGCAGGGATTTGGAGGACTCAAATGATAACTTCCCAATAAATTAACAAGTTGATGTAGAGTGCTCAGAGACTTCTACAGATAAGTTGTGCGTTTACCATTTTAACTCATCTTCTAACTAAAAAAGCAATCTCCGCTTCTTTTCTTGTGACTTTTGGTGATTTCATAGCATACGTATTTTGTTCAAAATGTGATACACTAGTTGGGTGGTGGTGGTGCACACCTTTAATCCCAGTACTTGGGAGGCAGAGGCAGGAGGATATCTGTGAGTTCAAGGCCAACCTAATCTACATATGCAGTCCCAGGACAGCCAGGGCTACACAGAGAAACCCTGTCTCAAAAAAAAAAAAAAAGTGATATATTCCACTTACTGAAAAGTGATTATCCCTCCCCTTCCTTTGTAGTTATTTCTAACTTGTACAAGTCCAGGGATTAGTAAGTAGATAAAAAGGAGAAACCAGTGCTAAAACATTCGCTATTTGCGACAATGAAGACCTGAACCTAATTATTTTACGTGAAATAATTTCTCTCTGCTACCACAGAAATTATTCAGAAGTGAGTCTAAAGAGTAGACCTCATAGACATTGAGTTTACGATTGGAGCTAACAGGGCATGGGAGGGTAGAAAGAGGGGGAAATTGTGGAAGGATTGCTTAGCATCCAGTTGTAAGAAAAGACTAAGAAAGCCGGGCGATGGTGGCGCACGCCTTTAATCCCAGCACTCGGAGGCAGAGGCAGGCGGATCTCTGTGAGTTCGAGGCCAGGCTGGACCGATAGCCTCCGAAACAATACAGAGAAACCCTGTCTCGTAAAAAAAAAAAAAAAGTAAAAAGTAAAAAAAAAAAAAAAAAGACTAAGAAATTCTAGTAAACGTGCACTGTGTAGCTCAGGGATCTAGGAGAAATGCTTTCTGTTCCAAGCAGAAAGAAATGACAAGGTGAGAAGAAATATCTACAATTAACTGATTGTCAAATATGTCCATGGATCGAAATGGCAAATGCTGCTCCATTGATGTGTCTAATTTTTTTGTTTTATGTAAATTTAATGTGATTAAAATGGTATTGATTAAAGTAAAATTGAACAGAAACAACTTGTTAAAGTAGGATATATGTCTTTGGAAGCAACATTTAAAATTGTATCTTAAGTAACTAAACTAGCTAATTAAGGTTATTTCAGAATAATTAAATTGAATTTGTAAATCTAAAAGTTGTCCAAAGATCCCATTTGCCGATATACCAAAATAAGATTAAACACATGACAATTGGATAAACATCAAAGTGTTATGTAAAATGTTATTTTGGACCACTTAAGATTTAATTTGTTAAGTCTAAAGTTGGCCAATGATATATTTTATAATGAAGTCAAAATTAGGTAACAATTGAAATAACATAGTTTCAGAAAGAGATGGATTCTAAAAGAAATGTGCTTAATTTCTGTCTTGGATTAATTATGTATAATTTTAAAGAGATTGCAGTTTCTCTCTTCTGTGTGATTTCCTGTCTTTGTGCTAAGTAAACAGATCTGAGGTTGAGAGAAGAACTCAATAGTAGAGCACCTTCCTCCCCTAAAGGTTGCCCTGATTCCATTCCCGGTTCAAAAGAACCATGTAACAAAATAACAATGATTAAATAAGCCTCATTACAGACCTTGCTTAAAAATCCTTAATCTATATGATGTTTAATAATAATATTTGACGCCTTGCCACTTTGGCTTTCACATCTGTAAAATGACCTAAATTGGGGTGAATTTTAAATACAATACTCATGCCAGGCAAAAAGTTTTATATTTGTGTCTATAAAAAAAGGGGAAGGAGTTGGCATGGTAATGGAAGTCGATACAGTTACAAAATACTTTCCCACATAACTTTAAGTAAAATTTGGTGCAGAGAGATGTATAGGGGTATGTTGCCTTTTACAATAAATAGAGCTTTCTCCAGCCCCAGCATCTAAATGTATACTAGATCTAGCAAATTGTATCAGATAGTTCTTCCCTTTAAAATTAGATGTTTTAGTTTACAAAATAGCAACAAAGTTCTGATGATTCACAGGCACATTTTCTTCTTCTAATTAAAAATATTTTTCATTTTACATACCAACCCCAGTTCCCCCCTTCCCTTCTCTCCCTCCTTCCTTCCCCCTTCCCACCCCTATCCTTATCTCAGAGGGGTAAGGCCTTCCTTGGGGAGTCCACTAAGTCTGGCCCACATAGGTATATTTTCTAAGAAGTGACAAATTTGTTTCTGGGTTGTTCTCTGTTCTTGAGCAATAGTCAACTCTCTCACGAGAAAGCTATAATAACTTCATATACTCTAAATGATTTTCTCCTTCTCTGCTCCTCCTCCCTCCCCCTCCTCTATCCCCACTCCCTCCCTTCTCTGCTTCCTCCTGTGAGACAGGGTCTCAACATGTAGCCCTGTAGATGAGGTTGGGTTTGTAGTCACAGAGGTCTGTCTACCTTTCTCTTCCCACCAAGTGCTGGGCATGATGCCACACCCACCATACCCATCAGGGGCTCTAAGGTTTATTTCTGTCAAATAATTTAGTCACAGCAGCAGAACTGGGAAGTAAATTCTTCCCATCTTACAAGTAACAGTTGGGAGCATAGTAACACATAATAACTGACTTCAGTTCACTGGCGTCAAGTTGTTGAAACAATATTGCAAGCCATACACTTTGATTTGTTTCAATTTCTTACAGTTGTAAAGATTACTCTGCAAGTAAAAATATTTCCCGATTAACAGTAATGTTTTAAAAATTTAAATTAAAAACAAGCTTGTTTCACATGTCAATCCCAGCTCCCTCTTTCTCCCCTCCTCCCCTGTCCCTGCAGCCCTGCTAGCCCCCCACCCAATCCCCACTCTGTTCCCCAGGGAGGGTGAGGTCCTTCATGAGGGATCTCCAGAGTCTGTCGTTTCATTCAGGGCAGGGCCTAGCCCCCCCCACACTAATCCAGGCTAAGAGAGCATCCCTCATTGTGGGATGGGCACCCAAAATTCATTTGTATGCCAAGAATAAATACGATCTACTACCCAAGGCCACATACATTGCCTAGGCCTCCTCACTGACACCCACATTCAGGGGGTCTGGATCAGTAAGTACCATGCTGGCCTCTTAGCCATCAGTATGGGGTCGAAGAGCTACCCCTTGTTCAGGTCAGCAGTTTCTGTGGGTTAAAAAAGTCTGGTCTTGACTCCTTTGCTCATCAGTTCTCCCTCTCTGTCAATGGAAAATTTTCCATCACACAGTGATAGAATTCTTCTTGCGTCTTCCCGGGAGCACATTTCTGGTTGCAATAAAGGAGTATTCCAAAGTAGGGTGTGATGGAACATGCTTGTAATCTCAGGAATCAAGAGCCTGGGCTAAGAAAAGGAGGAATTCAAGGTCAGCCTAGACTGCTAAAGAACACAAGGTCAGCTACAAGATGAGATCTTCACTCAAAAAGGAAAATAAGAATGAAACAAAAAATTATTTAGTTCTACAACGTAACATCAAACGTCATGTTTACAGTAGCATTGCTAATATGAATACATGGACTTCAGATTTTCTTTTGCTTGGATTCCATGAAGTCTGTAAGTACAGAGAAAAAAACTGTTGTTTAAAATATTTTATATATTTGTGTATTAAAGAATCATTGAGTTCTAATCTGGAGAAAATGTAGCTCAGTTGAACCAACATTAAAAGCAAATGACTTAAGTGACTTTGAAGTTTTATAGTGGTCCCATTCTAACCCCAAATCAGTACCTTTGCTGCTTAATTTATTCACGCATTTATTGCTTTCAGTGTGTGTCCTGTATATACAGTATGTCCTTGTGTGTCCAGTGTTCAGATATACTTGCAGGTGTGTGTGTGGGCCAGAGGTTAATATCAGGATATCATCCTCGGTGATTTCCTCACTTTAGTTTTTGGCCAGGTTTCTCATTGGAAGTGGAATTTCACATTTCAGCTAGACTGGCTGGCCAGTGAGCCCCAAAGCTCTGCCTGTAACCACCCCTTCCCCAACCAGTTCAGAAGTCACAGGCCAAGCCACCACCCTCTTCTTTCATGTGTTCAGGGAATCTTCAAGCTTACAGGGCAACGGTGTTGCTTAGGGTGGAGGCTGTGGTGGGATATGGACTGACTGTTGGTTTGTGGAGAACCAGTCAAAAACTCGTAGGTGCAAATCTGATTCTGTGTGGGATCAACTGTATAACATCGTCTGGTGATTTAGCCTCAATTATTTATTCCTCTGGGCTTGCTTTCTCTGAAAAGGAAGAAGCTGGACAGACCTGTTAAAGCTTCTAGGCAGCTTAAATACTTTGTGTCCTGTGGCTGGATATGTTGCTGCTAATATATTAAGCAATTCATCCACTTTGTTGGGTCAGCCTTCTCCTAAGGTAAACCTTCCACTATGTTTTATTTCTTTAATTTTCAAACTCATGAAGAAGGTCTTACCATGACCTTCACCATTAAAAACTAGTTTGAGTTTGTGTGTGTGTATCTATAACCATTCTCTATATTTTAAAAAATATTTTGTATAATCTATTGTTTTCTTCAAAGAGTATTCACAGTGGTTCGGATTTATAATCCAGCACTCCAAAGGTAAAGATGAGAGAATCAGGAACTCACAGCCAACCTCACCTACATATCAAGTGTTTTTGATTTGGCAGATAACTTTATATAATTATACTGTACAGCTTAGTGCCTTGAGATTCATGTTCTCTCTGGAATAACTTAATCTATGAATTGTTAATTTAAATAGTAAGTTTTTGGTCAGGCCATTTGACACCCACTTTCATGGGGAATAATTTTATATGTAAAAGAATTAAGGTAAAAATTCTGTGAGGCAATAACAGACACAAAAATTAGCTAGTGCTGGAGGAAGTAGCTGGTTGTTGGGGGAGAGATAAAAATAGATTTTTAGAGATTAGATTTGAGACACTATGTCTTTTCATCACTGTCCAGTTAATAATAAAATCCTGTATTTCATCATTAAGGAAAGATGTTATTACTGCAGTCTATTGGAAAAGCAACATCCCCAAAGCTCCTTAAACACAGTGCCATATTAAATCCCCTCAACAGTCTTTCATCTGGGTGATTTCTTGGTGATTTCAATCATCATCCTTCTTGTGTGGCTAAGTGTATTCAATAGTGTGTGGTGGTATGGAAAGATGGAAAAGGGGAAAAAACGGGGAGGGGGGAGGTGTTTACAATAGAACCTTTAGGATCTCCCATTTTCAATTATGTAAAAATTACCTGGGGACCTAACCAAAGAGACAAAGGGAGACCAGTTGATCAATGTTGCAAGAATCCTTTAGAGTTCCCTGTGGTTAAGACCTGTGTATTCAACCAGAAGAGGAAGCCATGGAGTGATGCTGACGTTGAAGATGAAAGGACAAAGAGGACTTGAAAAGATTGGGCCATTGATGAGTAACCTATAAAGTAGGATAGTGAGGAATACATCATCTTGTAAGGAATTAAGGAAACAGTAGCTGACAAGAGAAGGTTGACACACACTGAAAAGAAAAATACTGGCTCAGGGATCAAATCCTCAGCCCAAGGAAGACGCCCCAGAGAGACAAAGAGCAAGAATAAGGGATAAATGCAAGAGATAGAGAAAGAGGGAGAAGAGGAAGAGGTGACAGGGGTGTTTGTACCACATGGACAAACTACTCTCTACTAGAGATAAGACAGACATGGCACACAGGAAAAAGGCAGCGTATGAGGTCTAAGGGGAAACCCTCTGTTAGGATTAGATGTTTAATTTTAATTGGGAATGTTATTGGGTGAGCCCAAGGGGGATTTGGAAGATTGGATTTCGATACTTCGATAGCTGGATCGCAATAGTCAGCCTCAAGAGGAGATATTGGGCAAATAAGGCAGTGGACCTTGGGGGCTAGCTACAGGAATGTAATCTACTGGTTTCTTAGCCAGACAGGGGGTATGGAGCAGAAGGGTAAGGCCTGCCAGAGCCACATGCTCCGGTGGGACAGTGTCCCTTCACACACAGTTTTCCTCATGGTGGGGTGCTGGGAAAGGATACGCTGGCCATTGGAAGTTATAGCATATCTTAAATATATAATACTGATTGAAAAATAGAAAAAAATTAAAAAGCCACATAAATCAATACCTGTTTTTGTTTTGGAGTGTATTTACTTACCATGTACAAAATACAAAAAAATTGTGAGAACTTACATTGTGAGGCAGTAGAAAATTAGTGATTTATTAAATACTTTTCTATGTAAAATAAAATACTTAGGCTTTCATTAGGTAGGAAAATGGAATCCACCTGGACTTCTATGCCCTCCTGTTGAGATTTGTATTCTTCTCTATGCAGGACTGAAAACTTATTCCAGTATAATCTGCTTGTTTTTTTTTTCTAATTTCCAGGAGCTGTGCTAACAAGAATTAACAGTGATCTGTGAGGTATAGCTTAGTGGAATTTGCAGGGACACTAGAAATAGCCAAGCCACACTGCAAGCCAAATTTGCCTAGTGAAAATGAATGCAATGTCCTGGTGGGATTTTGGTCAACTTGATACAAACTAGAGTTAGTTATCTGGGAAGAGGGACCTCCATGGAGAAAGTGCCTCTTTCAAATTGTCTATGGACAAGTTTGTAGGCCCTAAGAAAGGAAACTGCAAACCACGGGGAGCAAGCCAGTAAGCAACACTCCTCCATGATCTTTCTATCAGTTCCTGCCTCCAGCTTCATGCCTAGAGTTCTTACCCCAAGTTTTCTCAATCATGGACTGTAAGTTACAACACGAAGCAAACCCATTCCTCCCCAAGTTGCTCTTGTTCATGGTTTATTGTGGCAACATTTTACTTCGGGTATCTGGGAGACAAAAGAAACTGCATTGGTGCATACACGATTGTTTCCTTTAGATCATTTATGCGTTAGTGAATCCCTTTGCTTTTTATTTAGCTCAGTGCCCTTATTGATGTAAATAGCTATGCACATGAAATGCAGCTCTACTGTTCAGAATGCTTTGTATTGCTTAATTGTAAAAGTCCTGAGCCTCAGCCGGGCGGTGGTGGCACATGCCTTTAATCCCAGCACTCGGGAGGCAGAGTCAGGTGGAGCTCTGAGTTCGAGGCCGGGCTGGACCAACAGCCTCCAAAACAATACAGGGAAACCCTGTCTCATAAAAAAAAAAAGTCCTGAGCCTCATGTCTACAGAATTACTTGAACCTTTACTAAATCCAATGAATCAACTAATTTTCTCCCTTTTCTTTTAGGAGTTTTATTTTAATTTTCAAACTCAAGAGCATGCTTTACTATGGTTTTCATTATTGGCAACTAACTCAAATTTATGAATTAATATATATCTATGTTTAATTGTTTGAAACACTATTAACAATAGTGTGTGTAGGCATATGTTACCAATAAATATCCTATAGTACTGTATGTTGTAATTCATTGAAAAGGAGTAAAAACATTTTACTTCTCATATACTGACAATGAGTGGGATGGAAAACTATTGAGTTAGAGAGTCAAAATCCTTGGTCATTATTCAATGATCTATACCTTGTTTTTGTTTCAATTTTTCTTAAAATTTAATATATATATATTATATGGTTTGTTGTTTAAAAATTTTTCCATGCAAGTTCAGGGATAATTTTCTGTATATTTAAACGACTTATGGTTAATAAGGTTTTGAATATACATACATTGTTTGATGACTAAAAGAGCTTTCTCAGTTGTTAGAAACAATCTCAAACACTCAAGATCCAATTTATTCTGCACATGTAATACCCCATTTACTACATGCAGTAACCTGTATGTACCACGAAGAATGAATGATACTTTAAAATAACATTCCCATAATGGATCAATTTTACTGTAAAAATTAGTAAATGACAAAAACTGAGGCCATATTCCCCTTTTATTTTCATTTTTTCCTTTCTCTATGATTTTATTTTTTTACAAGTAGCATTACAAATTTAGCATGATATCTATCTTGGTGTTATTATAATATGCTCACGTCCAGAATTCAGCATACATATAAAAGGTATACACAAATCACTTACTGGATAAAAGATAACTTGTTTAGGGGTAGTCATTGCCAGAATAGCCCAGCTCTGTAATTTAGAATTCACTTCGAGATGGCAGAACAAATCTTTGCTTTGCAAAAACATCCTGACATTATATATTTGCATTCTGACATGATACTTCCATTAAAACTGGCTTATAATTAAGTGCCGTGAAGTTATTGTGCATTGGGGCTCACTAAAGTTTCAGTAAAGTGGAGCTGGAAAGATAAAGTTAAGATTGGTTTAAGGGTATATTTTAAATAGTATGCAAAACAATAGTAACGCTTTCCACTTGTAAGTAATTTCATGGGAAATTCTTTGTGAGTGAATGGAATTCTGCAATGTATTCATGTGAAAACTATTAAGTACAGGTACCTACATAACAGGACAGCCTCACAAATATATTCTCCGAGTTTTAAATTTTGGTTCCAGTCCATCATATCACCAGGTGTGATTCCTATTGAGTTCTCTTTTAGTGACCATGTAATTTTAGTAATCTAATGATTCTGCAAAAAATAAACTTCTTTATTAGTATGTTAAAAGTTGTAAAACATTAAATATCAGCTCAGATCAAACTAAGCACTGTGGAAAGTCATAGAAAAAATTGTACAGGCTTCCAAAAACCTATTATTAGACTACTATGGATAGTTTTGAAAATTTATAGTTAACCACTTTATAATTCATGTTCCCACAAAGTCTCAGGTTCCCTCTTTCTCTGTTGATGACTCTTTCTCCATAAGCACACACACAAACACACATGCACGCATGCATATATATATATGTATATATAAATTAGTTAAACAATACTTTTGTTTGTTACATATAAGCTTTTAATAAAAGGCCATGTTGCATGTTACTTTGAATTATCATTCTTAATAATTTTTTTCATGCACTAACGTCCATTATTTTTTTAATTCTTTCTGTAGAAGGCAATGAATAAGAAAAACAGACAAGCTACCATATCCTCCATTCTTAGTCTATAAATAAGGAAAACAAATCATTTCTCTTTCACCTATAATCTTTCTGTCTGTTATCTATCCATCCATCCATCTATCATCTAACTTTACTATCTCTCATTCCCCTGCACTTCATCTCATTCTTTTTTTGACATAATTCCTCTCTACATATCTCTGACTCTCTAGGATTCATTTATCCGCTTAAATTCTGTAGCCTAATGTTACACTATATTTCCCATCCACAGTTTGATTCTTTGGTTGCCATGATGTGTTTTGCACTAATGCTTCCTAGAAGGGTATTATTGACCTCTTATTTGTTTCTAAATGCCTTGATATGTTTATGAGTTTGCCTGTAAAATGCTTTGCCTGCAGACTAAAAATTACCTCTTGTATGATGGTGATTGTCACTTCTCTAGATGAAATTACCACACTTTGTATCGTGGAACTTGGACATAAATCTATTCTTACTCTTACCAAATGCCTCTTTTTCATGGTCCTGAACATTCTAGGAGTGTATGTTTCATGTTAAAATAATTTTAAAGTATCAGAATTAAGCATAGGTTTATAAAATGGTAAATATGTGGTAAATATTTTGTAAACTAGGATTAATAGGCCTGTTCTAGAACGATGCTGCTGTTATGTTGGAAACATCTCTTCCATGGTTTTGGAAATTGTTTCGACTTTTATTTTATCACACACAGTTTCTGGCACAACTTCTTGTACATAATTTGGCTAGTGATGACAATGTTTAAAATACACCTAGATTTTTTTTATGAGAACAAAATTCAATTTAACTCTTCCGAAACATGTTGACATCTTCCAATACTCCACATTAAGGCTGAGAGTCAGCTCTTAGAAGCATGACCCTGATATAGTCCTTCCAATGAAAGAAAAGCCATGACTTCACATTATGCTATAGATTCTATGCCCTTGGCTGAAACTGCCTGTCTCTCTAATTATGTAGGGATGATCTATAACAATGATTTTTGCTATTCCTCATTCAGGATGATGATATTTGCATATCATAGATTATTGAAAGATTAATTCTGCTTAATTCTGCCTTGCCCACTATGCCACCATCATTTGTCTTTTTCTCAGAGACTACATTCACCCAAAATATTTCAAATGGAATTTCTTCAAAGCCTGTGCTAATTTTCTTTTTTCAGCCATTCTATTGACATCATGCAACATTAGCAATGTTTGTGAAGCATTTGATATAACTGATGTTTTTTATTTATCTTTGTAGCTTATGAAGATCAAATAATGGCACTTTCCAGTCACAAAACATTTTCTCGAGACTATTTAGATTGACAAACAATGCATTTTCCATTAATTCTTGAGGTAAAGGAGAAATATATCTAAGAAACCTGTCTAGCTCTACACGTTTTTAAAATGCTAAATGTATAATTCCAATCTCTTTCTTTCCACGTGAAAGGTGATGTGTTTGTTAGTTAAGATTTCTTCTTCTGGTAGCAGGTTTTATATGGATAGTATCTTCTTGCATTAATGATATTCTAAATCTTTTTGATAATAGCACTATGGTCACAGTAACACTAAAACATCCTCTAGTGTATACGTCATTTATGAAGAAAGAAAACTCTCATTCCTTCATAATTTTCCTAAGGCAAAATTTTTCGTTAGTGTACTAAATAAGCACCAGAAACTTAGCCTGAAATCCTATAGAATATGCAAAAGTTAAATTACCCATATGCAACATAAAAATAATCATATAATAAAATAGTTTTGCTTTACTTTATAAACGGAGTGTTGTCTATGTTTGCACATACCACACACACAATGCCAGTGTTTTCTTTTCTATTATTTTTGAAATTATAATATGGTTACATAATTTCCCTTCCCTTCCCACCCTCCAAAGCCTCCCATATATGCCTCCTTCCTTGCTCTTGTATAAATCCATGAGCTCTTTTTAATTCATTAATTGTTATGTGCATGTAAGTATGTGTGTATGCGATATCCTCAATATAACCTACTTAGCCTGTATAATGTTACTTAATTGCATATGTTCTCAGAGCTTATCATTTGGTGTTGGACAGTCAGTTGGTTGGTATGCTCTTCCATGCGGAAGGCCATTTCTCCCTCTCTCAGCATGCCTGTAGTTCTTTGTGTACAGTATCGTTCTTATCACTTACCAGGGAAGCTTCTCTTTCAAACAGGGCACATAATAGAAAACCACAACCAATCGAAATGAAGAGTTGTGGAACTTAGTACCAATGGATACACCTATAAAACAGCTCCCACCTCTAAGGCTGATGAAGCATTGTGGAAAAGGAGCCAGAAAAGACTTCACAGCCAGATGACCACAGAGTTTCCTGTGGGGTTATATCTCCTAGCAATTTGAGAAGTTACACCCAAAAAGTGTGCTAATATGACTGTCTGAATATGAGCTGAACAAGGATAGCAGCAATGGACATGCCCAAGTGGAATCAGGGAAGGACAGGTATTTTTCTGAGAGACCAAGTTATGGTAGTTTGTGGGTCTCTTCACTTCCTGCTTTTTCAGACAAAAACCAGGGCCTTCAGCATGCTTAGCATGGTCTGTTCCACACAGGTATACCACAGACCTCCATTTCTTCATTTCTTTGACGTAAATCTGTGCTGCAATAGTCAGAATCACACCATGCAGATTTCTGTGCCTTTGCTCCCTCAAAATAATGTTTAATGTTTCTAAAATTCATTTTTATTAACAAAAAGCTTCATACATTGTACTTTGATATTTTTTCCCTCATTGTTTTATTCTTAGGTATACAAGAAAGTGTATCTTTGCATAAGTATTACAAATAGTATTCATTTGACAAGAGGGATAAGTGTGACAAGCAGGTGACAAGATACTTCATTCCAATGAATATTAAGCTTTTTGCATTGGTGTTGTAATATGACCGTTTCCATTTTATTATATGTAAGCTCTTCTTTGCTCAGAAAAGATATAGATCGAGGATTTGACAGTTCTATTCACTTAAATATGAACAGCATAAAGAGGGAAGAGGATTCATAGCTTTCCTTTGAGGAATTTAAATTGAAATTTTCTTTGTATCAGATAACATTTATGCAGTTCAACTTCATGAATAAATTCATCTCATTTATTTCTCATATCTTTACTTTAATCAATTTATGTTTATTAAGTGGTTTTAAACAATCAAGAATGTCTCATTTATTCGTGGTGTATAGGAATATATATTTTATATTATAACTCACATTTAATTATCAATAGTTTTGTCCCCCAGTGCATGCATTCGTGTGTGCTTGGGTGTGTGTATGTGTGTGTGTGTGTGTGTGTGTGTGTGTGTGTGTGTGTGTGTGTATGTATGTGTGGTATATTCACACTTGTATGTGAGTGTGTATCTCTTGCATGTAGAGGTCACATCAGGACATTGGCTATTTTCTTTATTATGCTTCCCCTTATACCTTCAGGGAGGGTCACACATTGAGCCAAAATTTCACTACTTCCTTTAGGCTGAATGGCTAGCAAGCTCTTGGGATCTGCCTGTTTCAGCCCATAGACACACAAAGCTGTGTCTGTCTTTTTGTATCGGTGCTGGGTATTCAAACTCAGATCATTATGTTTGGAAGGCAAGTACTTCACCCACTGAACCATATTTCCAGGCCCTACAAAGAGTTTATATATGCTCTGAGCTTTCACTGTTATTATTCATACAGCAAATCCAAATATAGACTCTTTTCTTTTCTTTTTTGGTTTTCTTTTTCAAGACAGGGTTTCTCTGTATTATTTTAGAGGCTGTCCTGGAACTTGCTCTGTAGACCAGGCTGTCCTCGAACTCACAGAGATCCGCCTGCCTCTGCCTGCCCAAATGCTGGGATTAAAGGCATGCGCCACCAACGACCGGCTATAGATTCTTTTCTATACATAGAATGTTGCCATGTAGTTAGTTGTGATCGGGAACTCTCAGTCTTCCTCCTGAAGTCTCTGGAGTGTTTTTATTCCAACTATGAATAAATCACCATGCTGGACAAAATACATGAGGGAAAACGTTAAGCATTTTGTTTTTCATTTTGAGAAAAATGCATTACATGCAAAACTAATTTTAGAGACACTACCACAAACAGTTTTAATAAGTTATTAGGAAGTAACATCCTAAAGCAATTATTGATATTCATTTCTATGTATTTATTATGCTCTATCACCAGCACCTAAAATATATCGATGTGTATTCTCAATCAAATTGATTTGGAGAATTAATTTGGTGCTTGAATTTCTAGCTCCATTCTGACTGTAGTTAAATCTTTGAGTGTCAAATGATCATAAGAGACTTTTTCACCATCTAGAAGACATCAACCACCCTCACATTTCTGTAAGGGACTGATATGATTCTGTCATTTAACGTTGTAGCATTCTCTACTTTCAGCCAAACAGAGATGTATTCAGAGAAGAAATGTGGTCTCACGAGTGAGATTAACTTTTGTCACCAAATCTTCAAGAGAAATGCTAATATTCTCACCTGTCTTGGATGGATTGAACAGTTGCCAATGGGTGTTTCAAATGGTTTTTTATAGCATAAATGTTTTTCCTATTATACCTTGGAAATCAATCATGTTTGATAATTGTTTTTCTTTACTTTGTATCCTGAAAAGAGAAAAATAGCTTCAGAATATGAAGGTTTTTAGCCTCATTCTGGTGGTGTCGTCTGCTTTTCTATAATTTTATTTTTCTTTTTTAAAGTTTCTGACTTTTATTTGAAACACACATTCACTCACTCATTCACACTCATACATATGATCAGTAATTTATTTTGTGTTGATTCAGAAATCAACCATAATATGATTCTTTAGTAAGAAAATATGATTTAAAAATATTAGATTTAAAACTAATCTCTGGCCTTTCTTTTTACATGAGTGTTCTGCATTTCTTCTCTAACAACTTTTTATGAAGATTTTCAGAAATAGATCTGAAGAAATTGGTTACTGGCTGTTTAATTATTCATCATATTTGTAATACAAAACGGTTTTTCATTAGTTAAAAAAAGCTATCATGAATCTTAGAGGAAAAAAAGCCATGCTAAAATGGACACAGCTGTGGGTTTATTAAATCCAATTCATTCTTAATTTAGTAAGAACTCTCACTGATTCTAAAGATAGTTTTCCAGAGTAAGGACTGAAAAATTGGTCTTTATATTCAGAGGATGCAATTGTATTTAATGCTTGGATAGTTATTCTATTCTACTGTGAAGTCAATAGTGCACCTGGGTTATAACTTAATGTTCAGAACTAAAACATGTTGCCTAACAAAAGAGAAAGAACCAAAAAAAAAAGAAAGAATTACCTCCTTAGAAGAGATCCCTTAGTAGGGCATCATGTGGTTATTTTATTTAATAAATCACTCACTAGTGAGATTAAGCATTTAACTCTTTTTGCTAGTATCTCCAGCCCTTTCTTAAAATTACTTACCTATGTGCCAAAGCTTTTTGAATTAAGAAAATCTGTTAGCTGATGGGGGATGTCCTTCTGTAGATATGTTTCTCTTATTGGTTGATAATTATACCTTGTGTGGCCAATAGTGGCAGGAAGATAGGCAGGATTTGGAGATGAAGAGAATTCTGGGAAAGGTTGGTAGAGAGGGACTGCAGTGGGACTCCATGTAGCCAGCATAGAAATAACAGGTCTGGGCATTCTCCGGTAAGATAAGATCATGTGGAAATGGTTAGATAAATAGAAATGGGTTAATAATTAAGAGAGAGCTAGCCAAATAAGAAGGCTTAGCCACCGGTCAAAAGTTTTATCATTAATATAGCATCTGTGTGCTTATTTGGGGCTGGAGGGTGTCAGGGCCTGGTGGGAAAGAACCCCTAGTAACAGTTAGCTTTGAAGAGTCATTTTCTCAAGCTCCACTCACAGAGAGCACTGGCCAAACTAAGACTGAGGCTGGTCACCAATGAGATTAGGCCAAACGTTTTCACTTGAATTACTACTTGTTTCAGGGAGTTATTACGTCTTGGGGCATGATTCTTGTGTGACACTTTATAGAGCCGAGGTCCTCCTGTGAACACAAGACTGAACAGGTCTCAGAACACTCAATTTTTACCTCAGTGATGTTCCTACTGTTCAGATGCCCTCAGTGAAGCAGTTCGTTTCTTCTTTGGAATACATTTTGGAGAAGTGCTCTTTGTATTTCCTTCCTGTTCAATATTCAGAATGCATTTGATGCTACACTATGTTGCTTAGTGTAGGATCACTCCTTGCCTCAAGGAGCATATGCCTATAAATCTAACCAGCTAGGTCAGATGCTCTTTTATGTTCTTTTTATTTAAAAGAAAATAAACCCCGGGGCTCACCAGCGTGCACAGAAAGGCAATGTTCATTGTTGTTGTTATTGTTGTTTTATTTGTTTTTCTGTGTCAATCTAGCAAGTAGCATATCAGTTTATGGCAATCCCTCTGGATACCCTCCAAGTGTCACGTGCCAATTATGCATGTTTGATACCCCTCCCCAGTCTACTTTAAGATATGAAAGCTACTTGAGGAGGTTTGTACTTTTATTTGCCTCCTTTTTTTTTCTTTTTAAAGACACAGAGAAATAAGGCAAGGAGCTGGATGGATATGAAGGGGGGAGGAGCTGGGAAGAGACAAGGGAGGGAAAACTGTGAACAGAATAGATTGTGTGAAAAAAATTGCTTTCAATTTTAAAAAGATTGCAAAAAAATAGTAACAAAATTTCCCTGTTATCGCATATTTTCTTTGTTTTGTTTTTTAAGACAGGGTTTCTCTGTGTAACCCTAGCTGTGCTGGAGCTCAATCAGGTTGACCTTGAATTTGCAGAGATCCCTGTCTTGTCTCCCAAATACTGTGGTTAAAGATATGAGCTACCTCCCGGCCTGATATTATATCTCATTCTGAGAGCCACAGACGGTGTATGTTGGGAATCCCATTGGTCCCTGGAAACCACTTGGTAAGAGGAGAGAATGGGATGCTGTTAACTGTCCTTTGACGACGAAAATGCATGCCCACGCTCCAACACAAACACACGCACACACGATAAACACACACACACACACACACACGATAAAAACAACAAAAGTAACAAATAAAAAATGTAATGAATAAAGAAACTTTAGAACATTTTTCTTTTCCTTCAGAGATCTGCAACCTATGGTTCAGGGCACACTTAGGTTTCTAATTAAGAAACAGCCATCGTAACCATATATCAGAGCTAGTATTGAACCCTGATTCCATTTGAAGTATACTGCCAATGACTTGTATGAAATAAATTCTAGTATATTTTATTTTTTCTTGCTTGTAGAGCTAGAAATCAAATTTCAGGCATGTCCAGCACTGTACACCTTTGAAACAAAGTCCTTTTAAAATTGTTGAAACAAGTAGTTTCTAAAACTCTCAGACTGGCATTGACCTTACTCTGTAACACAGGCAGACCTTGAATTCGTGACATTCCCGTCCCAGGCTTCTCAGTATCTGGGATTCTCATAGTGCACTGCCAGAAACCACTTTGTTTTTCATCTCTCCTTGAAGCACAATGAGACTTTGAGAATTAGGTTATTTTTTAATTACTGTGAGTACAAAGCAAAATCACTTTCAACCTAGGGTTTAATTAAAAACTCAAGGCAAGTCAAAGTTAAACTGCATGAAAGATAAAAGATCCAATTAAAACAGTGGGCCAGTGATCACAGAGCTTTCTCAGAAGAAGATGTACAAATGAGCATCAAATACCTGAAAAAGAAAGCACACCAAATATCGAGTTGTAATGAGACAGAATATTTAAAAGAATTATCTATGAACATAGCTGAACAAGTGTCTCTGTGGTATAATGTGAAGTTGTGTAAGTACATACCCAAGAGAGGAGTAGCTGGACCTCAGTGATGTTGGGGGAAAGACATCTATAATCAGAATGTATAATATGAAGCAAAACCTTGCAACAAAAAATTAACAATATCACCTTACTCTAAGTATAATATCTATGACAATAGACAGTAACTACCAATAAGGAGATTGGGGGAAAAAAGCACATGTGTTTGAGTGACTATGGATAGGTATATGCTTACAGAAAACAGTGTGGAGGGGGGGTCCTCAGAGTCAGAAATCTTAAAATGAAACTACCAGGTAATCCAGTAATCCCACAACATGGGAGCATGTGTGTGTGTGCGTATACGCGCTTGCACACACACACATACACACACATCAGTGTATCAAAGGGATGTCTGTCTGCACTATCATTATAGTATTGTTTAAAACATAGACATTATTGATGTGTCTGTTGACAGGCAGAAAAATTAAAATTTGTATATTTTCATAATGGATACTGTTCAGAATAAGATCCTGTCAATTGTGACAACATGGTTGGGATTAGTGAACACTATATTAGGCAAAACAGACCAGACACAGAAGGCTAGAAATTGAATACTGTTGATCATTTGTGGAAAGAAAAAGCTTTTTGATAATGCATGAAGTTCCAAGCCTAAACAAGATGCTATTTGAAATTGGTAGTTTCTGGGAGAGAGAAAATTAGTTTTCTCCAATTGAGTGACACTGGGTATAGTATACTAACCACACTCATGGCAGGCCTCATGTTCAGGAATAGTTGGCCAACAAAGAAAGAACTCTGTGTTGTTCTTTGTTTTGATTTTACATGTATATTTGATTTTTTGTGATCTTTGTTTTGGCTTCTTTTTATTTTTAAGAGTGAGAAAGAATATAATGAGGGATTTTATAGGACAGCTTGGGAGAGAGAAGGACTATGAACAAAATTTGTTGCATGAGAAATTGTAAGTTAATAAACACAATGTTTTAACAGAAAAGTTGAGAAGCGTGGTCACTAGAGCTTAGGAAGGAGGGGAGATGCGTAAAACTGGATAGAAGGAACAAAATAAGGAAATAAATTCCAGTGTTCTGGCACTGCAGGATAATGAGAAGAGTTGGCAGTAAGCCATGTACTTTGTAAAGAAATATAGAGAAAAACTCCTAAGAAATAAAAAGTGTTAGAGGAGATGAAAATGCTAATTATTCTATTTGACCATTACACATGCAGTAGACATATACTGAATTATCATCTACACCCAATATGTCAACTGGTATGAAAGGAAAACAAACACAAAACTACTTCCAGCTTGCACAGTCTGAAGACACTTTTTCTTGCTACAAATCATTGTGTTCCTCATACAGGTTTAAGTACCAAAGGTTTTGATCTTTCCCTACTGGAGGGAGACTACTCAGTAAAGTTGAGTTACTATAGGGAGACTGAATGTCTTTGGGGCAAAACTGAGTAAAATAGGTAAAAAATCTACCCTATATAATACTCACTGTACTTGGAGGCAGACTTCCAAATCTCAGAGGACAATTTCTATTTTTTAAAAAAGACAATATTCACTTATGAAATGAAAATAAATTGAGTAGCACAGTTACCAAGTGAAAGATGACATATTTTCTTAAGTTTATCTCATATAGCAGTGATTTGCTGGCTTATGATCCATGAACTGGAAAGTGAAGAGTCTCGAACTTGCTCTAGTGCACCGTATGGATGTGAGAAGTGAGTCCGTTTCCTCTCCTGTATTATACTTTAGCACATAGTTACTCTATCTCTGCTCAAAGTCTTTGTTAGTTTTCTAGAGCAGGTTCATTTAAGATGCTTCTTTGTGTACCACGGAACAGGCATTTTTCTCTAACGTGTACACACTATTATTTCCCCTGGGAAGGTGGACCACCTGCCTTGCCTACTTCAAGTCTGTTTATTATTCAATTATATAATATATATGCCTCTGAGAATATCAGTCACAATTGAGAATGTATTCTACTATCTTTACTTATTTTAATATGAAAATGTCCACGGAATTTTTTTTTGCTTTTAAATTAATAGTTGCCGTGTTACAGTACCTTTTTATTTCTCTTTCAGTTTTTCCTCTTCTTATTTTTCTTCAGTGAGAAATTTTTAATGTATAAATTTCAGTAAACATGAATATGATATTATCTTCAAAAGACTTAAAACAAGTGAACAGTGAGGGAGGAGTTTTGACAGTTTCCTAGTTAAGTTTACAGACACACATACATATATTCACACGTACAGGCACACACACGTATTCACATTCACAGGCAAATGCACACATGTTCACACTCACAGACACACACATATATATTTACACTCACAGGCACACGCACATATGTTCACACTCACGGGAACACACACATATGTTTACACTCACAGGCACACATATATTCACAGTCCCACACATATTCACACTCACAGGCACACACATATGTTCACACTTACAAGCACACACACATACGTTCAGACTCACAGGAACACATACATATATTGACACTCACAGGCACACATGTATTCATACTCACACACATATTCACACACAGGCATACCTACTTACACAGCTTCCACTTTATATAGCTGTTAGCTTCTTCGTTAATTTTCACATGTAAATATTTTATAAGGCCTACATTAAAATCACAATGTGAACAGTTTTAGTCTGGTATGAATTTTGTGAAAACATCCATATTTAAAGCTACATTTCACTGTATATGGAGTACATAGTTGAGCAAAATATGCATTCCACTAGATTTCACAAGTATTCCACTTAATAACTATAATTATCATGTAATCAGGAAGAGAGACTCTATTTATTTTTATTTTTGATGCATTTAGACTATTACTGTGAAATTTAAGGAAATCCCAGACCACATGTAGTAGAACTGATTGCACAGTGTTCTTACCACCTGAGGAACTGCTCAAAATCACAGCTACAAAGAAACACATTGGTTTAGTTTTAAAAATCTGGAGGTTAGTTGGCATTTCCTTCTAATCTTCTCTAGACTTGACCACACAGCAATACATTCTCTGGCTATCGGGAATTAGATAGCTGAATTTTAATCCTAATCTTCTGTCTGATGTTCCAGGGTACCATACCTACCCTGCAGTGATACTCAAATTCCCCAAGATGAAGTTAAAATGTCTACTTTTTCCAGCTCTATCCACACACCACTGGCTAAAGGAAATCACACTACCGAATGCAAAAGTCAAGAGGAAAGGACAATACCTCTGCCCCTTAAGAAGATCTACACCCACATAACAAAGGGTATGCGTGTAAGCTGGGGTAAAGAATTGGAACCATTGATACAATCCATCTTCATTACCTCAACTGATTAACTGGCTCACAAGCTGAGTGCCTATAGGAAATGGATTTTTCTCCCTCACATAATACAGAGACTAAATAGAGAAATTCTTCCCCACACTATATCTTAAATACTCATTGCCATTCTGATACACTCACATATACTTTTAAAATCTGATTGTATGAGTCAGACTTGTAATTTAACTTTTTTGTATTGCCTTTTAGTCCACACCAGTCACTAAGAATGTCATGCCTTTTCTTTGCAACTGCCAGGTCTGAGTTTCTTCTAAGTAGATCATTAATCACTTTTGTAAAAGTTTTAATCCTTAACGTTTTCATTGAATTACAACTATTGTTCAATCATTTTACAGTAGTTCAAGGTATTAATATTTTCAAAAATGAACTTTCAGGGAAAATTTACTGTGGGTATTTTGTACTTTGGTGCTCAATATGCACTCAAAATTTAATTTCAATAGTAAATTTGCAGCACTTCTGAAGTGTACAAATTGGAGTTTGAGAAGTAAAACACAGAAAGCAATTCCTAATTCCTGAGAGGTATAATGTAAACTACGCTTGATGGCCTATTAGCCATGGATGTTCTTAACTCTTCCAATGTATCATGTGAATAGAAAAACATAAGAAAATATAAATATGACAAAATCAAACTTTCTTACAAATTGAGAGATGTGGCTGTAGTATTTCTGTTTATGAATACAATGATTAAATACCATGGTCATTTTCTACAGATATATTTAATCTCTAATTATGGATATGTGTGTCTGTCTGTGAACAGGTGATAAGAAACTTAGTTGTCAGCTAATCTAACACAAACCTCATCAATGAGTCCTTGTCCATATAATTTCTTAAGTTTACTTTTTGAGAATTTAATGTATGAAGACTGTGCTTACATCATTTCCATTTCTTCCAATTCCTTCTTTTTACCCATTCCTTCCCAAATTTATGACCTCTTACTTCTAAATTATTATAGTTATAGTATATTTATATTATATATGTACACATATATTACACACATATGCATACATATACATATATGTATATGGACCTTTGATTTAATGGGTGAGTGGATAAGAGGATAAATAGATAAATGATGGATGGATGGATAGATATAGATAGATGTTAGACAGACAGACAGACAACAGATAGGCAATTTAGTGTTATTCATATGTATATGTGTTTTAGAGGTGACCATGTGATATTGGATAGTATACAAAGTTCTCATTCCTTGAGAAGACTTATTCTCCTTCTCTCAGCAGCCATTTATGGCCTCTAGCTTTTCATCTAGGAGTAGGGTCTTATGGGATAGCCTCATCCACACTAGCATATCAACTGGTGTGTTCACTACACTAGTCTTGGTTTGAAGGCTCTGACATCATGACTTGTTGATTGTTCTGATCATTTCAAAACAGTTCCTGTTGTTGACTTTCTTTATTCCACTGCATATTCTTTTTTAATTTTTCCAACTGGAATAAGAGAAACACCTTCAAAGAATTGCTTTCTTTCTATCATTTCTTTATGTAATTGTGTCCATTTGTACAGTTTTTACAGCTTCACGTAGACTCTTGCAACTCTACTCTTTATTTGCATATGCATATGTTACTCTCTGCTTTGTGTGTGTGTGTGTGTGTGTGTGTGTGTGTGTGTGTGTGTGTGACTGAGCTAAGACTCCTCCTCTCCTTGTGTTTGATGTGTTTGCTTGTTTTTGTGTTTGCATGGCCACCCTGAAGCTAGCTCACAGTACCTCAGACTGGCCTCTGACTGCTGGTGGTGATTCTCACTTAGTTTTCTCAGTGCAGGGTTGTTTGTGTATGGCTGTCGTAAACTCCTAAAATGGAGTTCCATATTTTAAATATTTGGCTAGTTCAACACACAGAATATTATTGTATAAGGCTGTTTAGAATGTAAATTGATACTACATTCACATGGAAAAATTTTCAGTTCCTATCAAAATATGAGATGCATTATTCTTATTCTAAAATTCAATTGTTTCAACTAAAGTATATTGGGTACTGTTTCATGTGCCAGCCAATATTCTATATGGGAGGGATGTAATAATGCAGGCAAAATCACTCTCGTGAAACTTTTTAGACTGAATAGGCAAGGGAATAAGTTATATTCTAGTGACAAGTATTATAAAGAAACGATGTGAGTTGTACACATGATGGCGGCTTCCTTCCAGTTTCATGCATTATAAAATGTGGGTCAAAAAGTTGGGGGAAGAATAGAGGAGAGCAGGATGAGAGATACTAAAATAGAAGGAGCCATTATAGGTTTGAAGAGAGATCTGGCACTAGTGAGATGTCCAGAGACATACAAGGATGACACCAACTGGCAATCTAACCAATAGTGGAGAGACTACCTTAAATGCCCTTCCCTGATAATGAGTTTGATGACTTCCTTGTGTGCCATCCTAAAGCCTTCATTCGGTGGCTAAAGGAAGCAGAGGCAGACACTCACAGCTAAACACCGAACTCCTGGAACCCAACTGCAGAGAGCGTGGAGTGATGAACAAAGGGGTTAACACTTAGCTGGTGAAACCCACAGAAACAACTGACCTGAACAAGGGAGGCCTCATGGACCCCAGACTGATAGTTGAGAGACCAGCATGGGACTGCCCCCGGAATGTGGGTGTCAGTGAGGATGCCTCAGAATTATTTGGGGACTCAGGCAATAAATAAGCATTTATCCCTGTCATCCAGATGGACTTTGGGAGCCCATTCCATGTGGAGGGATGCTGTCTCAGTCTGGACACATGGGGGAGGGCCTACGCCTCACCCTCCTTGGAGAGTGGAGTAGGGATTGGGTGGGGGCTTGGGAGAGGGTTGAAGAGGGCCCAGGGAGGAGGGGAGGGAGAGGGAGCTTGGATTGACATGTGAAGCAAACTTATTTCTAATTTAAATTAAAAGATAATATTTGAGATAAAAAGAACTTCTCTGGTACTATTTAATGATAGCCACTTACACAGAAGCTCCTAATTTGGTACATTTTTCCTCCTTGTTAAAATATTCATCAAAAAGTTTGTATATGTTACAGATATAAAAATATTTAGCACATGAAGATACTAAAACATCTATGAAAGAAGAAATAATTTCCATAATTTCCAGACATTTTATCTATTAGTCAAAAGTGGTAGCTAGGAATGATAAACATTTGCTTGTGGAATATACTTTCCTTTTTGGCTAGAATAGTTGCCACAACTCATGTTTACAAATGATAGGATTGATACCTCAGAGTCTAGAATCACTTAGACTTGATTTTTTGCTTCAACCAATAGTCTTGCTTCAATTCTGAAACTTGTAAATGGTACCCAAAGTGGACAAGCCTGTTCCTATAGTACAGTCCATCCCTTAATAATATTTTTGCTTTAAACCTTCAGGTAGAAGTTGCAGTCACATTTATCTATCTAATGATGCCACAACATTGAACATAGCAATGATTTCATAAATGCTCCCCAAGGGAAGTCTTGTTTCACTTCTGACTGCCCTGAGGTACATTTCAAGCATAATGAAATCATTTCCCACACCATTGCTTTGATGATTTTTTTTAAAGAAGGAAATACAGCATATTTAATTGAATTAACTCTGACAGGGTTAGTGGACCAATTGCCATTTGAAGTTCCCCTCCTCACTAACTTCAGTTCAAGAGAAAGGAAAGAATTATGGTTCTTGGCAAGAAGTAAGAGACTGACACCCATGCTCAGTGCTCCCACAGCCCACAGATAATATGAGAATAATGAGAAAAATATGCAGTGTGCACGTACATGAATCTTGTTAAACACTCATGGCTACCTAGAAGTTAGCTTTAAATAAAACAAAAGATTCAACACATAGTTAAAAGATAAAATGCTAATGATAAAATCAGTTAAAAAAATAAGGAAGTCAAATGCAAAGAAATCAGCAAATCTGTAATTAATGGCCACATAGAAATATTTGCCAAGCAATCATACATTAACTTTTGTATTTCATTTTATACTTGAGGATTTTGTATCTTAATGTTTTATTTTATGATAAGGCATTCAATTCAATTATTCATATCACCACTTAATTGTCTCATTGCATCTTAGTTTTTGTCAGTTGAGGAAAGGATGACTTAGCCTGTGAAGTAATAGCGACATCAGATCTATTAAAAAGAATGTGATGACACTACTCAATTTATGCCACCCTTTGGACACCTCACATGATATTTCACACCTTCATTCCTTTGGATTTGTGCTTGATGATTACATCATTCTGCACCAAACTTTCTTCTGGGCCATTTACCAGTTCCCACATCATGACTTGGAGACTTCTCATTAGTTGCAATTGCTCAGTCATATCTTAGCTCTTATTTTAATCAGTTTCTCTTTATGTTTGGCCTCAAGGCTTTTAACTTTTCTTTCTGTATGTCCTACTCTGTGTCTGCTGGCTGGTAGGAGCCTGGTTGGCTCTGGGGTGTCTCCTTCTCCTTCTCTCCTAGATTTCTTCTTTTACTTATTCTCTTTACCTGGCAGAACCTCATATCCCTCCCCTTCCTAGCTATTGGTGGATCGTTTCGTTTTCTTATTAGACCAGTTAGGTGCCTTAAGCAAGCAAGGTGAAATAATTGCAACACAGCTTTACATAATTACATAAATACAGCACAAACAAATGTAACACATCTTTACACTGTTAGCAAAGGCAGCAGAAACAGAAGTAACTCATCTTCACATAGGTAAATTAGTATTATGTAGCATATACAAACATAACACATATTTGCCTAGTTAAAATAACATTCCACATCGTTCTTTATCATCTGTCTTACAGTTACAAATCATTTCTTAGAGCTGACTCAAATCTATGCCTGATCTTTCCAAAATCCTGTGTTTGTTAGGGCCATGACTATGGATACTAATCCATTTTTGTTGTTGTTATTGTTTACCTCCAGTGTGCACATTCTCTGGAAGACACTGTTTCTTTTTCGTCTACATGCTGATACCATCTAGGAAGATATTGTTTCATCACTCTGTGGACAAACATTCATTTTATGTGCAAGTACTAAGACACCTAAATCTAAGTTCAGTTATTTATGTTATAATGCTTAGCTTATACCTTTCATTGGATCTACTAAGGCAGAATACATTTTTGAAAGAAACAACGGTATTTCTAAAAGTTTAGAGCTACGGTTTGGAGTTTTTAAGCATAAGAACTAATTGTATTGGAAGATGCATTAGGTTCCCATGCTCTTGAGAACTTGGAGAAAACTTAGCTCCAGCTAATTTTTAAATTTATTTACTGTTTCTGACAGTGGTTCACTATTTAGCCCACAATGATTTTGTCCTCATGATCCACCACCTACTTAGATCTTACAAGTGACTCAAGCCTTCGGCATTCTGATATCTTCGGCATGAGCCATCATATTTGGTTACCCACATGTCTGTTTTAGAGGCACAAAAGCAATCTGGAAGGCTAAGTTAGCATTCCTGAATGTAATGTTTATGAAGAATTATAAAACTCTGCTTGACAATCAAATTGTATGTGTATTAACAATGACAAAACAGAGTCCCTTAGTAGCCAACTATAGAAACGCCAGAATATTGTTATCACTAGCTGATATCAAATCTATAAAGCATATTCCAATCATATTCAGTAGGCTTTAAAGTGGCAAATACTCATTGGACTGTTCTTTATAAAATACAGCACATATGTGGTATACAGAATAATGATTTGCTTTGATCTTAAAAGTGTAAGAATCTTCAAAAACAAGTCTTTCTTTTCGGATTGACACACAGAAATAGACTCCCAAATTGGTAAATGCTTGTGTTTGGTCGTTTTATCTAATTAATCAAAGAATAGAAAGATTACTCTCTTGACAATGAAAAAAACTTACATCTTCCATCCTCCATATCATAGTTTAACACAAACGTATCTGTCAAATGTATTGTCTATGCTAAATAATGGCAGCTTCCAAGATGTGTTTGTTGACTGAAGAACTAGGTGAAATAATAACATTGAAACTACATGTAGTCCTTATCTAATAACTTTATTAAAGACATGGAGGTTTCTAAACCACACTGTTTTTATAGCCCAAACTTTGGAAGGCTACACTTCATTTATTTTCCTATATGTTGAAGAAGAAATAGTAAGGATCATATGACACATATTCATCTCAATTTTTCCAGTTCCACCATGCATTTCAAGTTAAATAGTTCTCTTAGTCTAAAGGACCAGTGATACTTTTAAAGATTATTTGCACCCCTCTGATATTTCACAGTTATATTTCAGGAATTTATTTCCACTGCAAAGACTATGAGCTTTAATAATGTCTTGAGTGTTGTAGACAAGAAGATCATAAGTGATAACTAATAAGTCTTCAAACTGCAGCTTGACAAGAATTTCAACCTATGCAGATAGATGACCAAGCAGTCTTTTTATTATAGTTTCCATCTTGAAAAGTAATAAAGAATATAATGCTCATATACAACGTAAGCGGAAAAAAGATACATTTAAAACATAATTGTGTGGTCCTTGTATACGTTCTACATTTTTACAATAAAGTAAGCAGGTTTGCAATGACTTAGGAAATATCCTAACCCCCCCCTTTTTTTACAATTTATGAAAATAAGATAAAGAAAAGTTTTTCTATAAAATAAAAAAGGTATAAAGTCATTAGTTCACAAAATGCCTGATTATTTATTTGTGAGCAACCGTGTCCTTGTTGGTATGTCCATGTATGATTGTTCTGAGGATTTCCTAGGTAATACATATGAAGGTGCTTTCTGAATTATAGTGTTCTGTAACCAGCAAGGTTATTAATATCATCAACCAGAAACTCGCGAATCATCTCATGAATTCTTGGTGACAAAAAATAATTGTAAAGGTAAGATCAAGGGAATACCATCTGTTCTTGTCTAATTGCTAAGAATACTGTACTCTTAAACTTCTCCTAGGTTATTTATTTTTCTCTGTTCATTGAGCAATTTACAGCATAATGTATTTCACTGTGATATTGACAACAGTGAACATTAGTCAAATAGTTACATTGATCTCACATGGTATGTGTATTCAGTCTGTTAGCTGCCATTTTAAGTCTGAAATTTCACGGTATGTAGGTTCCCTCATTTTTTAATTTTTAAATATACTTTTTTAACCCAACATAACTTGAAGTAAAATAGGATAAATTGGCTAGACTACCAAGCATCATTTGTGTAACTAAACTGTATGACTTACAACCATTTGTAATGCATATATTGGGGTGTGTGTGTGTGTGTGTGTGTGTGTGTGTGTGTGTGTGTGTGTGTGTGTGTGTGTTCTTGAATGCCCACACAGGTCTGTGAGCCCACAGAAGACAGATGTGAGACATGGATTTGGATTTATATGCATTTGTGTGGGTGTTTGACAGATCAGTAAGCACTCTTAATAGGTAAACCATCCCCCCAGACCTCTGAGCCCCATCTTATTTTAAGTCACATTACACATACAGGTCTTTCATTGAGTATAGTACATCTTGTATGCTTAGTTAGTTTTTTATTCCTCTTCACATCTAGCATTCATATTTAGTTCATGATTCCAGGATGACTATCACAGAATTTTTTCTTATACTATGAGTACAGATTTAATTAGGTATCTATTTACTAATTAAAACACATCCCAAACCAATCATAATGCCCTGTAATTCATTGTCACAGTTATGGAATTGCTATTCTAATGCAAATAATTACTCCTAAAGCCATGGGACCCTGTGAAGAACTTTTTCAAAATCTCATACACAAACTAATTATACCATGCTAGCACCATGGGAAACCAATAGGAACAATTTTACATATGGAATTGAGATTGTAATTATTGCAGTACTCCATCATTACAGACCAATCAGAGGAACTCTTGAAGTGTTTGAATACAGTGTCTACTGCCCAATGGCATCCCTTTTACACAGCTCGAATTTCTGCACCACTTGGCTGTAGTCCAAAAGTTCCTAATACTTGAAATTACTTTTTCCTAAATCTATGTATACACTAAACTCCATCTACCTAATTTTAACGAGATGACTGATAATTCATTAGTATTTGGTTATACTTCCTGCATCATCGAAGTTCCTAATTTCTAATATATAATGGCTACTGAATTCTGAAAATCATCTAGTTGTTTACTATTAAGGTAGCACTATTCGGTATGATACCCCTGCCTCTTCAATTACCAAATTTTCATTTTGCAGTTATTATGAATGATACTAATCTCAGAGTGTC
Source organism: Mesocricetus auratus (assembly GCF_017639785.1). Classification (NCBI taxonomy): domain Eukaryota; kingdom Metazoa; phylum Chordata; class Mammalia; order Rodentia; family Cricetidae; genus Mesocricetus; species Mesocricetus auratus. The sequence goes on along the minus strand of NW_024429204.1, from coordinate 12,084,412 downwards.
TGAAATTGTAGGTCTGTAAGTAGGATCTAGAAATGTTTTTCAATTTATTTTGGTGAATGAAAGTGTCATAGGAATAAATGTATTAACTCGTCAGAGGACATGACCATAAACAGTGCCCATTTGGATGTCTCATTCATTCTCTCATTTAAGGGTTACTTGGTCAAGTTGTTGGGAGGATCTAGATCCTTGCATTCACAGGTCCACAGACAAAAGAAAGAGAAGGCATTCTATTTTCACTTGAAATATTAATTATATAATTATAAAATACTATGTTGCCATCTGGAGGGAACATGGTTCAATTATGGAAGAAACCAAATTACCAAAGAACTAATCATTACTTTATAATATGATAGCTCTATAATAATTGTAAGTAGAAAGCTCAGTATAATGATTGTGGGGTGAAAAACAAAGTTCAGTAGATACCAATGGGTTTCTAAAATGTATCAAAGATTTTCATTCTCCACATTAAGAATGCACAAGAAGGAAACAGGGTATTTAAAAGGGGAACTACTTGTAAATGCTTTGGACGTTATTGTGAAAACTGTATACTTGCATGAACTGTTATAAATGAAAGGGCAGGGAATCGTTAAACTCACCAACATAAATAAATCAGGATTTGGGTGCACTTCTTTTTTGTTTGTTTTTGCTTTCTGTGGCAGGGCTTCTCTGTGTATCCCTGACTGTCCTGGAACTAGCTCTGTAGAGCAGACTAGCCTTGAATTCACAGAGACCCACCTGCCTCTCCCTTCTGAGTGTTGGGATTAAAGGCATGTGCCACCACTGCCCTGTATTGAGCGAACTTCTTATTAGATAACTAAGTAATGGTTTTCTTAACTAATATCATTATTAAAGATGGAACTTTATTTCCCCTTGTGCAAAGATAATTTGCCAAATGGTGGTTGTGCATGCCTTTAATCCCAGCATTCAGGAGGCAGAGGTAATAAAATCTTTGAGTTCAGAGCCAGCCTGGTCTACATAGAGAATTCCAGGACATCCATGGCTAAAAGAAGAAACCCTTTCTTGAATCACCCACCCACCCACCCATCAATCAAACAAACAAGCAAATAAATAATCTAAAATGGTAAGAATTTTTAAAAATTATTTTATTTAAATTAAAAACAATTTTGCATACTAATCCCAGGTTCCCTCTCCCTCCCATCCTCCCCTTCACCCCACCAAACCCCCATCCCACTCCCCACCTACTCCTTAGGGAGGATGTTTTTCATATACCTGAGATTATGTATGTATACAACAGTATTGAAATCAGAAATATTGTTCACAGTGATTGACCTGCCACTCCTTTCCCTGTTGAATTAATGATGGCCCCAGTACTATCTCAGAAGGATTGCTGCAGAATGGGAAGCACCTAAAAGAATAGCTACTCTTTTTTTTTTTTTTTTTTGGTTTTTCGAGACAGGGTTTCTCTGTGGCTTTGGAGGCTGTCCTGGAACTCGCTCGGTAGTCCAGGCTGGTCTCGAACTCACAGAGATCCGCCTGCCTCTGCCTCCCGAGTGCTGGGATTAAAGGCGTGCGCCACCAACGCCCGGCTAAGAATAGCTACTCTTTTAATAGGTAATATGAAGTAATCACATAGTTTCATAAGAACATTGCAGTAAATATAGGTTTTTAAATTATGCATATAATGCAGCAAGAATGTCCTGAGCAAGAAGAATAAAGAAGAAAATAGAAAAAATACTGATAAAATAATTAACCTTTCAAATTCTCACTATGAGACAGTCATTATGGTATGTGTTACAAATATTATCACTTGACATTCAATTCCTAAACTTGGTTTTTTTTTTAACTGCGCTTATTCTCACCTGTGGAGGGATAATATATTACCAACCTGGTGGTATGAATTTTAACCCTGGTAATCTTGTTTCATGGGAAACCTCAGTCTCATGCAAGTTAACCAAGTCCAGGATGAAACACCTAGGGTTTGGTGACAATAGGCTAAATCAGACACTGTGACTTTCATAGCATGTGTGTTCATGGACATATTATTTACAGTTATGCCATGATATTATTTCGTTCTTCAAGAGAAGCAATAATCTAATGTCTTTTTCTACTGTTCATAATGTTTTCAAGATGAAAACGTTTCCCATACCTGCTTAATTTTTACATGAATGCTTTAAGGGCAAAAATAAGATAATAAAATCATAGTGGAGGAAAGAGATAGAGATAGATTAGATTGATGATGACGACACATGATAGACCGACAGACTGACAGACAGACAGATAGAAGAGAACCAAGTACCCAAGTTTGTTTTTGTTGTTGTTGTTGTTGTTTTTTTTTTTTTTTAGCAGGGTTTCTCTGTATTGTTTTGGAGCCTGTCCTGGAACTCGCTTGGTAGACTAGGCTGGTCTCGAACTCACAGAGATCTGCCTGCCTCTGCCTCCCAAGTGCTGGGATTAAAGGCATGCGCCACCAACGCCTGACCCAAGTTTGTATTTTAATAAGTTATTACCATTGATATTGTTTGCATTTTTAATTCTAGAGATTAATGGTAATATCCTTAGTTTATCGAGAACATAAGAAAATAAATTACTTCAAAGCTAAAATAATTATGAATAAACATTGAATTTTGAATATAGGAAAGTATGCATTTGCTATTAGCATATTGAATTTTCCATAAATTTTTATTTAAATAAAAAAGTCTTTCAATCCCAGTTCCCTCTCCCTCCCATCCTCATCCTCCCATGTCTCCCACCAACACCCCATCCCACCCCCATCCACTCCCCAGGGAGGGTGAGGCCTCTCATGGGGGATCATCAAAATCTGTCACATCATTTGGGGCAGGACGTAGGCCCTCCCCCATGTGTCTAGGCTGAGAGAGTATCCCTCCATGGGGGAATGGGCTCTCCATAGGTAATGGCATATTGAATTTTAAGTACAGGAAGATGTTAAGAATTTCCTCGCTTTGTGCCCCTATTGTATTTCATAGGGCTGACTGTAGAAACGGGCTATAGGTAGGTGAATCTTCATAAGGCTGAGTAATTCAAGCTTAATATTGCTCTCAACATCCATTTCTTTTGTTAAAGACATTTCTGTAGTAAGTTGTCACTTTACAACAAATATATTTCCATGAGTGCCACCCTGCAGTGAGTCAGAGGAAGAAAATGAAAGTATGATCAGGAGGCCAACCAGCTGTAGCTCAAAAATCCTTCCAGCAGTCATAGACTCTCTCTGTAATTGTTTTCATGGTACTTTAGAAGATCATGATAAACAGGTATCTTATTTGATTACCAAGTATGTCTCAGCAGCTAATATCTGTGTGCTAAAAATATCTCTGAGATGAAAGTCAATGAAGCTAAAATTGTGAAAGGAGCAATTCAGAGAGCTGAGGATGCTTTTTCTGAAAGGAGTGCATACTGGTAAATTCAGGACTTTTTAGCATCCGTAATCATGTAAATGTTTTTCTTCAATCTCAATTTCCTTGATGGGAATTTTGTTAGTTTGGCAGTCTATTTTAAGGGTCATAGTATACTTAGTAATTCAGAAAGACAACTATGTTTGGATTCTGATGCTGTCCAAGATGTTTAAATGTTGTGAATGGCAATTATCATAATTTCAAGATGTCAAGATTTCAGTTTTTTTTTCAAATTCCAGTGGTCCATGACAGGTGCTAAGCATTCCCAACTCAGTAACCAAATCAGACAATTAGTACATTGCAAACAAATTATAACCCATTTAAAATTTTTTCCAGAATAATGTAATAAATTATTTTTATATACCCAATGCAGAAAGTGGAACTCAGTCCTTCATTTCCCACCCTAAAATCCTCTACATAAATGTGTTTGTAACACTCTATACATCATACTGGTATCATTGTATATGAGAAGGGTTAGATTGCCTTTTGCCTAATTTCACCTCTATATGTAAAATATAAATCTAAAAATGGAGCATCCCCCACTTAAAACCTGAATGCACCCCCTATATTACTTATATAGCATACAAACAGAATCAAACATTGGTTGTGTGAATGGTGACTCTCTCCATTATGGGTCAATGGATCCTTAACATTGACACTACACCAATCACACAGTTATGCATATCTAGAGCTAATGGTTCTAAGACTGTGTCACATGTCCAATAACAGATGCTCTATGTTACCCAGTTACTCCACTTAGTTAAGCTCTCAAACTAATACCCGCTTTTTTGTGTTCCAGCTCTCCTTAGATATTTTGCTTTCTTCCACCATCTAAAAGATCTAAGTCCTCCCCTTTTTGTTGCTTTATTGAAATGTTTAAGGGACTGTTAATCTCTTTGAGGAGATGAATTTTGTCTTCATGTTTCAAATGTCTCACCTTGTCTTTCAGACACAATAGTCTGCTAATGGGGCCATGAATATTAAAGCTTTGTGAAGCATGCAAGACATGCAGAGTAACACTGCATTTATAAACATAATGTGTGCGTGTCTTGCACTTAATGTTTAAACAACTTTTATAGACGTTGTCTCATTTCAGTCTCACTGGTGTGAGGTCACTCTCTGTGATGGTGAGAGGCAGTTGCACTAAATGGAAGAAACTCTTGTATGTGCCCCTCTTCTCCATGTCTGGATTCTTATATTGGAGTCTGGGAATAGGTATTTAATGAACTATATAGAATCTAGTATAGTTGGAGTTTTCTTATTCTGCATGTCGGTCCCCACAACCGCGTATTAAGTAATATTAAATATGGTTGTTTGACCAATGGCTCAGGTATATTACTAACTGTTACAATTAAATTAACCCATTTCTCTTATTTTATATTTTACCACAAAGTTCATGGCTTGTAGGGTCATATCTTGTTTCCTCAGAGGCTACTTGGTGTATCCCTGACTCTGCCTTTTTTTCTCCATAACCTGTTTGGGTTTCTGGCCTAGCTATATTCTGCCTGGCCATTGGTCAAATCAGCTTTGTTTATCAACAAATAAAAGCAACACTTATTTGTACCATACAGAAGAACACCCCAAATCTGTATAGCTTGAATTGCTAAATAAAATCAGATTTCCTTTTATATAATGTATACTGGTAGTGATTATGGTTTCCCTACCCTGAACTTCTCCAAGAACTCCCCCAGTTCTTTACACACCCAAATCCAAAATATTTTTTCCTCTCTCTCATTGGAAAATACTACTACTACTACTACTACTACTATTACTACTGCTACTACTATGACTACTAACAATACTAATAGTAATAATCACAGTAATAATAATAATGAAATAAAAACAAAACAAGGTAAAACAGACAAATAAGCAAACAAAAAAGCCAAAGATAAATTATGAGAAACATGCAGACACTGAGACAAAGACATTTGCCCACACAAAGAAAATACAGAAACAAAATTGAACACATAATATATGAGCAAAGGATCTGTAAGGTTAAAAAATACCCCAGCAAAGGATGATGAGGCACCTCCCCACCAATACCATATTTGTTTTGTGTTGTCAATGAAATTGTATCACTGTAGTATGAATAGTAAAAATCCAGAGACAGACATTGGGGTTCAAACTACTGTCATATATACCTCTTCATTGCTGGGATTACAGATGTGAGCTCTGTTATACTTTCAGAGTAATTCACTCTCATGCAACCCTGGGTGGCCTTGAACTCACATAGACCCATCTACCTTTGTCTCCTGAGTGTGGAGATTAATAGCATGCTACCACTTCCCAGCTTCTATGGGTAACTAGTATGAATAACTTGCATTCTGAGCCCAAGGCAAGAGTTATTAAGTCATAGACAATATATCACCACATCCAATGCTGGGAAAGGAACCAACACTTAACCATGGTTTTTGTATCCAGTATGACTCTGCTGGAGAAAACTAATTTTTCCTTTGTGAACTGCTATGAATTGGAGATAGCTTCTGGGTTAGGAACAGGCATTTGTATCTGCTTTTCCTTTCATCACTGGGAGCCATTGGGCTTAGAAATGTACAGGCCCTGTGCAAGCTGCCACTATCCCTGTGAGTTCATTTATGAATAAGTTCCAATTGCATCTATAACACCATGTTTTGTTCATGTTTGCCATCCCTACTGGCTTTTTGCAGTCTTTCTGCTTCCTCACTGACGGAGTTGCCAAAGACCCAAGGGAAGGGATTTGATGGAGGCATCCCATTCAGCACTGTGTGTTCCAAGGTCTCTTATTCTCTGCATATTTTCCATTTGTGGGTCTTTCTCTCTGCTTGTTCTCATTTACTGCAGGAGGGTGCTCCTCTGAGTGCTGAGCAAGACACGGATCTGTCAGTACAGCAGAATGTGTCTAGGAGTCATTTTATAGTTGTATTTCTATAGCCGAACAACCGCATTTGGCTTTTCTCCTGGGTCCATGGCCTATTTAGTCCTAGATTCTAGACTACCTAGACAGTGTCAGTCATGGGTTCCATTTCATGGGGTGGGCCTTACACCCAATCAGATAGTGCTTGGCTACTCCCACAAATTTCTGCTACATTTGCAACAGTAGCTCTTTGATGTTGGTAGCTGAGCTGGTGTTTACCTCCTTCCTGTTGAATCACGGTATCTCCTGGTACAATGAATGCTGATCAATAAAGAGAAAGTCGCTTGGTATGGCACAAACTTAATTTCTCTGACATTGGTGAATTATGTAGGAGTTGTCTTCATCGGTAGGGCCTTGCCGTCACTTGGTAACCAGTAGCATCAGCAAGAGGGTAGGTTGTTGGGGGTTTTCATGGAGCACTTCAGTCAATGTCTCTGTTAGATGTAGCCTATTTCCTGTACTGGGGATCTAATTTGAAAGAGAGAGATGTCTAGTTGGACTTTGTCTCTCCTGTTGTTTGTTTATCCCATTTATATTAATTTCATATGTGCTTTTATGAAATAAACCAACTGTGTTAGGTTTCTTAGATAACCCTTTATTTTGGCTGTGACTTCCCACATTCCCCACCTCTCCCCCATTTCCCTTCACCTCTCCCTGTAATTCCCCAATTCTATTCTCCTCATCCCCACCCACCACAACTATCTATTATATTTCCCCTTCCTAGGTCGATCCCCACTGTTGTATGAACTGTAGCTGCTTGTTGAACTATTAACAGTCAATTTCCACATATAGATGAATACATATCGTGTCTCATTTTGGAATCTGGGTTATATTACTCAGATTATTTTTTGTCCAACAATTTACCTTCAAATTCCATGATTTTATGTTATTTGTGTAATATTCAAATGTATAAATATAACAATTTCTTTTGCATTCATCTATTGAAAGACATCTACACTTTTTCCAATTTCTGGCTTTTATGAATAAAGCAGTAATAACCATGGTTGATTAAGTGTCTCTGTTGTAATATGTTGTCTTCTTTGGGGATATGCCCATAGTTCTATTGCTGGGTCTTGAGGTATGTGTATCCATAGACTTATAAGGAACCATCATGCTGATTTCCACTGTCTGTACAAGTTTGCACACCTATCAATAATGGATGAGGATTTCCATTTTTCCCCATCCTCCCCAGGAAGGACATCATCTCTTTGTTGATCTTAGCTTAGCCATTCTGACACGTGTAGGATGAAATCTCATTGTGGTTTGGATTTTCATTTCCCTGATAACAAAAGATACTGAACATTTATTTAAATGTTTCTCAGCCATTTGCATTTCATCTTCAGAGAATGCTTTGTTTAGAACTTTACCCCAATTTTAAATTCTTTATTTTTTCTCTTGATATCCAGGTTTATGTCTATCATCTATCTATCTATCTATCTATCTATCTATCTATCTATCTATCTATCATTTATATTAATATTATATACTTTAGATATTAGTCTTCTGTTGGATATGTAGCAGGAAAAATATTTTCCCATTCTCTAGTCAGTTGCTTTGTCCAAATATTGGCATCCTTGGCCATATGAAGGCTTTCAAATTTATCTGGTGACATTTTTAATTGTTGTTCTTAGTGCCTTTGCTATGGAGTTCTGTTCAGGAAGTCTTTTCTTGTTGCGATGAGTAAAAGATTTTCCTTCATTTTCTGTTTTACTGTGTTTAGTAGACCTAGTCTTGAAGGCATTGGTCCTTTTGAATTCATGCTTTTTGTAGGGTGGTAAGTTTGGAAAGATTCACATTCTTCTGTATGTAGCCATCCACTTTGACAAGCACCATTTGTTGGTAATACTGTCTTATTTACATTGTGCATATCTGGATTCAAAAATTAAGTATTTGAACTTATGTATGGGACTTCAATTTAATTCCTTTGATCAACACATCTTTTTTTTAATGCCAGTATTATGCTGTTTTTATTACTGTAGCTTTGTAGTGCAACTTGAGATCAGGGATGGTGAGACCTCTAGCAGTTACTTTATTATTCAGGAATGTTGTAGTTATCTTAGGTTTTTTCCTGTTTCCATAATAATATGAAAATGATACTTTCAATTTGTATGAAAAATGTGTAGTAATTTTATAAGGATTGTAAGAAAGAAATCTTGAGAATAGTTTTCATAGGATGGCCATTTCAAATTTACTAATGTTACCAATCCATGAGAATGGGAACAGTTTTCCACCATCTAATACCTTCATTTTCCTTCTTTTTTAAAGAATATTTTCATTTCATTTGCATTGGTGTTTTGCCTGTCTGCATATCTGCAACATATCCCCTGGAACTGGAGTTACAGACAGCTGTGAGCAGCCATGCAGGTGCTGGGAATTGAACCTGGGTCCTTTGGAAGAGCAGCCAGTGCTCTTAATCACTAAGCCATCTCTCCAGCTCTTCATTTTCCTTCTTTAAGGTCTCAAAATCTTTACTATAATTCTTTCACTTGCTTTGTTAGATTTACCCCATGAAGCTGTTATGAATGGTATTGTTTTCATGACTTCTGTGTCTGCTTGCCATTTGTACACAAGTGAGCTACTGGTTTTCATGTATTAATTTTGTCTCCTTATACCTCGTTGAAAGTGTTCATCTAAAGCTTTGGAATTTTCTGGTGGAATTTTTAATTTCCATTTTTGTATAGCATCATATTATCTGCAAGTAAAGATACTTTGACTTATTCCTTCCCATTTTGTATTCCATTGATCTCCTTCAGTTTTATTATTGCTCTAGCTAAGACTTCAAGTACCACAGTGAATAGGTATAGAGAAAGCAGACAGCCTTATCATCTCCCTGATATTTGTGTCAATGCTTTGAGTTTCTCTCTGTGTAGGAAGATGCTGGCATGGTCTTGCTGTAAATTGCCTTTATTATGTTGAGATATGGTATTGTATCTAGAGTCTTTCTAGGACTTTTGCCCTGAAAGTGTGCTGGATTTTGCCAAAGGTCTTTTCTGTATCTGATGAGATGAACATTAGGTTTTTATCTTTTGGTCTATTTATATGATGGATTACATGTATTGATTTATGTATGATGAATGACTTAGCTAGGGTTTCTATTGCTGTGAAGAAACACCATGACCGTGGCAACTCTTATAAAGGAAAGTGTTTAATTGTGGTGGCTCACTTACTGTTCAGAGGTTTAGTCCATTATCATCATGGCAGGAAATGAGGCTGCATGCAGACAGATCTGTTGCTGGAGTTGAGAATCCTTACATCTTGACTCACAGGCAGCAGGAAGCAGTCTAGGATACTGTGAGTGGCTTGAGCATGTATGAGACTTCAAAACTCACCTCCACAATGACTCACTTCCTCCAACAAGGTCATATCCACTCCAACAAAGGCACATCTCATAATAGCGCAGCTCCCTTTGGAGGCAATTTTTCTTTCGAACCATCACAGTGAACTAGCCTTGTATCTCTGGACTGAAGCCTACTTGGTGTGATGTCTGATCCTTTTGATGAGTTGTTCAATTTGGTTTGCAAGTATGTTTTCACTTTCTTTTTACTTATTCTCTGTGTATTTTATATCATGACTCCTGATTCCACCCATCTCCCTCCCGTCTCCAAATAAAACAAAATAAACTTCAAGAAAAAAAAAAGCAAAATTAACAGAAAGGAAGTAAGGGAAAGTCTCATCATGGAAGATTCATTGTGACACAGTGAGTCACTCAGTAAACCCTTTATTCATGGATTTTTATGTGCAATGTTCATTGCAAAGAATCATTAGTCTGCTTCAAGACCACTTGTCTCTGATACACCATCATCTCTGGGTCCTCATTAGGATTCTTCCTGGACATCCTGTTGCTGCTGTATACTCTGGAAACCCTGTAGCCCTGGGTTCATAGGGCTGACCCATACCTTCCCCACCTTTCCAAACTTTGCTCTCCAGGGGTGGGATACATGTTGAGGTGGGCCAACACATAACCCTGGTCTGCGCCTGTGTAGTTGTATGGTTGTCAAGCTGTCAAGCTCTCTGCTATCTTCATTACCAGGATGAGCTCTCCAGTATTGCCCTGTCTCCTTCACCCCTTGCAGCAATAAGAAAAGCGCAGGGCCAGTTCTTCCAATTTCATATCCTTCTCCCAAACCTACATCTTCAAGGACAGCTCTACTCTTTTTTTCCCAGGAGAGGTGTACAGGCCGCTCTCCTGAGGGCGGAAGCTGATGAGGAGTTAGGGACAGCTCTTGGGCTCTTATGATCATAGGACTGCCATCTGCCTCGGGTATTAATGGTGGGAAGGGGTCAGTGTGGCAGGGAGGCATCTCTCTGCTGCCCATGCCACCACAAGACAGATTAGTAACTGGGACAGCTCTTCAATGCTCCCAACCAACACCTCTGAGAACAAGGTTAGCTCTACCGTGCTGCCCACAGGAGATTCAGGGTCCACTTTCGGAGTGCTACAGTGGTAAGGGAGGTCAGCTCTTTTGCCTGTCATAGGTGGCAGGGTCATCAGGGTAGCTGCAAGTATTTTATTCAAAATTTTTCATTTATTATTATAAGGGAAATTGGTCTGTGATTTTCTTTCCTTCTGGGGGTCTTTATGGGGTTTAAGTATTCGAAGTATTTTGGCCTCAGAATGAGTCCTTGTTTTCTTCTTCACATATATTTAAATTTCTCATGGCCTACTCTAGTAGGGCTGCTGGTTTAATGTCGTAGCTATTATGGGTTGTATTTATACACTGATGTGTAGGTAATGACTGTAGCTGTAGCTGTTGATATCTGGTCTTGTCTTTGTTGGGTTAGTCTGTTATTTAGATTCTGTTTCTCTCCATGGAATATATTGTACCCATGGACTGTGTGTAGGGGTGCTTCTTGGCCTATGCTGTTATGGCTACTGGGTATTCTGTGTCATATATTTTCCTAGATATTGGAAAGGAATGGGGATGGGCTAGAATGGGTACACAGAGGACTGCGGATCTGTGGAATTCCAGGGAGTAGTGTTTGACAGGGAGTTCAGACCCCTGCATATGATCTGTATAAGGGTGAAGGTAATATAGAGAAATTGAAAAATTAGGACAGGAAGAGTAGTGAAGATCGCTTCCCTCATTCACAGGCAGTCATGGCCAGCAATTTCCCAAGTAGCAGTGAATTTTATAGTGTAATTTGAATCTTAAAGCCATTTTCTTTGTTTTGAATATTCTTGATAGATAACAAAATGGCTTTTGACAAAGGAAAATAACCAAAATATGCTCTCACTTTCTGAACTAAAATTACCATATTCCTGTTTTTATTTTCATAATATATGTTCTTTAGCAACTCCATAACCAGATTTTTTTTCCTTACATGCAGACTTTCTTAACAAGAAAGGATACCATTTTTAAAGTTTTCTGAAAATGTTGTCTTATTTAATATTCCTATAATGTATTTGAAGTGACAGAAATATAATTCCAGTTCTTAACTCACATAGATCGTTTTCCATATAACTTGATGGCACATAGTAACTTCATTTAATAACTACCTTAACTAATTGTGATAGAGATTGTTGTGTAAATCACACTTTTGTGAAAGATTAGTTAATACACATATCTGCTATTAGCATAGATACATTATTTGTTGTTGTTAAAATACTTTATGATTATGCCATGGTCTTCATATTTGTACAATAAGAAGATAATAAATAAGTAAATACATACAATGAAAGAGAGAGAGATGCACACATACACACAGAATGGGATATAAATGAGATCAAATGTCATAGCTGCTGTTTATTAGGTTTTCTCCATGAGCAGGTAAAATTTAAATTACTTTTATGAATCAACTCAACTCACGGTCAAATCATCTTACTGACATGCAGTTATGGTCTCACAGGAGAAGAAAGGAAATTGAGTCATTAGAAAGTGTGCATTTTTGTTCAATTGTCCACAGGAAAGTGAACCACAGAAAGGTACACAGTTTTATAAACTGTTTACAGGATAATGAACCATGGGGAAATACACAGCTTGTTTAATTGTCTACAGGAAAGTGAGTTACATGAAGATACATAGTTTTTTTAGTTGCCTACCACTTCCAAGCTTTCAAAACAAGATTGATGTCCAGGAAGATACTTTATCAACTTCTTTCTACACAATCTTTCATAGATATTCTGTCCACAGAAGTAAATAGCAGAGTAGGGAAAAAAAGACATTGGAAAAACTGCTGATATCTTCCAAAAGTTTGTGCTTATCTATACTTTATATTTTGATGCTATGTTTTTAAAACTGCAACTAAAATTTAAGGCTCATGTAACAGAATGTAGTAGCAGTGTTTCATGCCTTTCTGCTGTCTGATTATGTCAACTTTATGCTTAAATGTTCATACAAATGTCTATATGAACAACATGGAAGGGTCAAAATAAAATTTAACAAGCAAAATAGATTGTACTTATAAAGAAAATTATGTGGCTTCTAAATATGAGAAAACAATGCAACTGGATTTTAATAAAAAAGCAAATTGAAATGGCAGCGTGGTTGCAGGATCTATCTTTCTTGAATTGCCTTTTTAGTGTTTTCTAATCTCTTCTTTTGCCTTTTCATCCTACATCATGAAGCATAAACATTTTACTTTCCACATTTTGTCTTAGGTACTTTATCTTTATTCTGGCAGTTCCCTTGGGGGATATTATCCTCCCCATGGAAATTTTGAAGAATTCACAAGTACTTTCCAACCCTGATACATACCCTAAAGAAAAGACTTTCATTAGCTTTTCTGTTTTTCCTAGAGGCCAATGCTCCAAAACATGTGGGAGTATCATGGAAAGAAATCAAACCACACTTTACCAAGTGCATCTAGATACAGAATTCTTAATTATTGTAGAAAACAGACACATACTCCAGGAAGCATCTACCAATTTAATGATCTCATTTTTATTACACATTTCAACACTACAGCTTCGCATAAACAAGGTATTTCATTAATATTAAAGAATAATGGTAAACCATCCATTCTTTTAAATATGATCTGAATGAATACTGCCTTTACTGTTTCTATACTGCTTATTTATTTTACTTAGTAGGATCCTAGAATAAAGGCTAAGTAGGTTTATGCAATTAATCTACTTTGATGATTTATGTAAAACAAATTTAGACTCCTTTAATGTAGTGTGGCTGGGATCACACAAGTCCAATGTACCTTTGCAGCTGTCGCTGCTCTGGGTTCACCCAATCAGAGGCATTGGATAACAAACAGGAGAGCAGGTAGTGTGCTTTCTGTTATCTCGTGTTTACTGGCAGTATAGCATTTGTGTGGACTTTGCCATTAGCCCTTGAATGTCACTCCACTACCTCTACAGTTTTTCCTCACTTCCCAGAATATCTTCCTAATGCCTTTAGAGTGCACCAGAGTTAGCAAAGTACACCATCTCCTGTAAGGTCCATTTCTTGACCTTTGCAACCTTCTCAAGCATTTATGATTATGTGTACACCCCCCCTGAGTGTTTCTGCAGTTTAAGGGTTGGACACTGTCATTATATCAGCTACTGTTAGTAACTGTTTCATAAAAACTCTACAATTTCTTCCTGTCCTCATGCCCATGTGGCACTGATATTCAAGACTGACCCCAAATTGATAAGCCAGATTAACAGACTAATAATCAAAAGCTCCAAGAATGAAAATGCACTCTCTTAAGAGAAACACAATTTTTTTAATATGAAGCATAGTCTGAGTGCCATGTAAAGGCCAGTAGCAAGTTAATTACCAGAGGCACTGAGGTTAATTTTCCCTTTGTCTTCAGAAAGCTTTAGTAGAGTTGAGAAGAGAGAGTTCAGTATTTGAAATAAATTGTGAACCTGCAGCATCAAGAAAACAAATAAGTGGCAATGCATGTTTCTTATTGTGATCATAATTTTTGGTGAGAGATGATTATTGAGATGTAATACCAGATACTACTTATAATTAGTTATATGCCTCTCTTTTTAACGATGGGGAATAATTATTGGTGACACATTAGAAAAAGTTGCTGTTTACAGTTGGAGAATGAATAGACCAGGAGAAAACTTGAAGCCAATACAATCCATTACAAAGATGCTGCAAATTGGCTGGCTTTTGAGGGAGGGTATAGATAGCAGAAATTATGTAATTGGATTATACTCTCAAAAGAAAGAAAGGAGATAATTCAAAAAGATATGACAATCTAGCTGGTGAAAGACTTGACATCAGAATGTAAAGTAGAAATTACAGATTTTTATGGGGTCATTGGCTTCATCAAGCCTTCTTCAGTGCTTGTAATTGGATTGCAGTTGTAGATCTGCGATGGGGCTTCCGTTGCTATTGTTTTGTTTTAACTGTCCCATTGGTTCTTTAAAATGTGTGTTCCTATAGTACAGATTTGCACAGCTGACCAATTTCTTCATAGTTTTCCTTTGCAACAAACACCGGTGCTTCTTTTTACTTTCATACAACTTTCCTAATTTAACTATATTTTGGAGAGTTTTGTAAGCTTTTCTCTGTTCATATTCACTTCTCATTCTTTCCTTTCTCTCCCAGGCTCCTGCTGACTTTTATAGCTAAATAGCCTTTGTATGTTACCTCAGAATACCAGTGTTTCTGCATGTGCATACATGCGTGTGTGTGTGTGTGTGTGTGTGTGTGTGTTCGCACATAGGTAGATGAAGGAAGAATAAGTAATTAACTAGAGAGTGGCTCTAATAAGAGTTTCTCTCCATAACAGGAGATGAGTGATTAGAATGATACTTATGCTTCAGGATTTTGCATCAGCTTTAGACCCTTCAGACAATGAGACTGTGAGTTTGAGAGGGAGCAATGGGACTGAGGTACATGGAGAGTGTTGGAGTGTAGAAAACAAAGGGAGAGGTGATTCAATTGTGTGCAAGCACACACACACATACACACCTACACACACACACAGATCAAAACTGTCTTCAAAATTTTTGTTTTTACAATTTTATACACTTTTCCTAAAATGAAATCTCCCATCCCTTCAAGAAAATATACTTTATGTTTAAGATTTCTAAATGTGTTCTTACTCCTTAAACATTCTGTTTTCATTACTTTCTCTATCTATATATTAATGTTCCTTTTATAGAATCATGCGTGATCCTCAAATCGCCTATATAAAATCCACACCTTCTTCTATGACAAAGAATTAATTGTGCTTCTTCTACTAGCATTTAGGAAAATGTGTTAGCTCACCCCCTGTAGTGAGTAATGTACATGAGTTGGACCAGACCAGCAGAAAAATCCCCAAAATGATTTGACAACTTTATTGAAGAGAAATTACTCTTAAATTCAGAAAACCCTGAGTGAGTTTGGCATTCATGGGTGGAGGCAGAAGGCAGGCCATTCCTAGCTGAAAGGGTTGAGGGCCTGGGAAAGGAGGAGCAGCAATGAGAAGCAGCCTTTCCAGATCCGTCTTTTTATGTCTCTATGTCATCGCTATGTTTCTATGTCTCTGTATTTGTGTCTGTCTTCCTCCCTTCCACCAACCACTAATGCTTTACTTTAGATTGTAGTTTGCCCAAACATCCTGGCTATATATTATATGATGCAGAGCTATTTGTTTCACAGTCACATTCCTGTGAAAGGCATTGAGAGAATTTGAAGCATCCTAGGGCTAAGTGGGACTTTTGCTCTGCAACTTTATTTGTGATTAGTTACCATTGGGCTCTTGAGATTGAAATTAGACCTGCTGGAGTACAGCCACTAATTCTCTCTGACAGTGACAGCATTTATTTATCATCACACATAAAAAAAGGGAAAAAAAAACGGTCAAACGGTAGGGAAGTGATGGTGGACATGTGAGAAGTTGGGAATGTGATAGGTCAAAGCATATCACACTGGAAACGTGCAAAGAAGAAATAAAAATCTAAAATGTCTGATGATAAACATGTGTAAATGTATTTATTCCAAAAGGTAAAATTGCAACCTAGCATAAATAGGTATATTTACACATGTCAAGTGGTATAATTACTTTGTAATCACTGATGTAATGTGGTGTTCGTTCTCAATGGTTTAAAAGAACCAACACAAGCTAGAAATAGAAGAGATCATTCAAGCTGAAGTATAAATGACCATTTCTACTGTGGGAGTGAAAAGTGAAGGAAATATCTACTAGAAGGGACCTAATTGCATGTCCATTGACTACTCTCCTTTGTGACCACAGTTTTCCTCTGTTGAACATTGGTAGAGAGTTTCTCAAATGCAGCAGGTTAAACTGGAAATGTGAACTGTAAGTTATAAATAACACACAGTTACTCAATGATAAAAAACATGTCCCTACATAACAAGTGCCCTTGAACTATACCGTTTGCTTTTTGTTTTGTAGCTATTTGATAAATATAAGTTTCTTCAAAGAAACTGAAATACATAAAGGTCACACTATTAGAATGAATCTCATTTACAGCCACATGTTACTGAGAAATACAGGGAATTGGAAGATGTAAGAATCTATTTCATTAGCATATTCTTTCTGTCTTCTTAACTGGCCCTTGGTCTACTTAGGTGTGAGTATAGTAACTGTATCCATTCTCACCGTCTTAAACCATACAAACTATTGCAAGTTTACTTCCAGGATGCCCATCACCTCGATTCATCTTCTATATTCTGATTTCACCGCCTTCTTCCAAGAGCTACTTTGTATTATTTATATTCCTTTTGGTTTATTACAATATCTTCCTTACTGAGACTATTGCATTTTGTTTGTCTAATCTTAATCTAATATTCAAGTGGAGTGTAAGTGTTTTTATTCTCAGAAAAAATATTTATTTCAAAGAGTAGCAATGCAGATAGAACTTTGTCTAATTCCATGTAAAAGGCAGCAACAATGATTTCTTTCAAAATTTTTGTGTTCATTATAGTTTACCTCTTACCCCTTCCCAGACTATACTCAAATATACCTCTCGAACATATTTTCCATAGAGGTGACTTTTAACTACAGAGTTCATTGTCATTTTCTTGCTTAAAAACTAAGGATAGTAAACAGAATTTCACAGGACAGAGTCAAATTTCTTGCCAAGGATTATAAGTCATTTGTAGTCTTTCCACTTTTTATTTATTTATTTAAGTTAGAAACAAGCTTGTTTCACATGTCAATCCCAGCTACCTCTCCTTCCCCTGCCACCAAGCTCCCCAGCCTTCTACCCAATCCCCACTGTGTTCCCCAGGGAGGTTGAGGCCCTTAATTGGATCTCCAGAGTCTGTTATTTTGTTCAGGGAAGGGCCTAGGCCCTCCCCCAAGAGTTCAGGCTGAGAGAGCATGCCTCATTGTGGGATGGGCACCCAAAGTCCATTTGTATGCCAGGGATAAATACTGATCTACTACCCAAGGCCCCATAGATTGTCTAGACCTCCTCACTGACACCCACATTCAGGGAATGTGGATTAGTAACATGCTGGCCTCCGAGCCATCAGTCTGGGATTCAAGAGCTCCCCGTTGTTCAGGTCAGCTGTTTCTCTTGGTTAAATCAGCACAGTCTTGACCCCTTTGCTCATTAGTCCTCCCTCTCTGTCACTGAATTCCAGGAGTTCAGTACAGTGTTTAGCTGTGGGTGTCTGCCTCTGCTTCCATCAGTCACTGGATGAAGCTTCTGTTTCCCAGACTCTGTGGCAGTGGGATTGTAGGCTAGCACTCCTCTGATCCATGTCTAAAATCCATATATGAGTGAGTACATACCATGTTTGTCTTTTTGTGACTTTGTTACCTCACTCAGGATGCTTTCTTCTAGTGCCGTCCATTTGCCTCAGAATTTCAATATTCTACTGTTTTTGTTTTCTGCTGAATAATACTCCATTGTGTAAATGTAGCACACTTTCTCTATCCACTCTTCAGCTGAGGGGCATTTAGGTTGCTTCCAAGTTCTGGCTATTATAAATAATGCTGCTATTATGTTCATTGTTGTATGAATGTGCATCTTTTTGGTATATGTCTAAGAGTGGAATTGCTGGGTCTTGTGGTAGACTGATTCCAATTTTCCTGAGTAATCTCCATACTGATTTCCAAAGTGGCTATATGAGTTGGCACTCCGACCAGCAGTGGAGGAGTGTTCCCCTTTCTCTACATCCTCTCCAGCATAAACTGTCATTGGTGTGTTTGATTTTAGCCATTCTGATAGGAGTAAGATGGTATCTCAGAGTTGTTTTGAGTTGCATTTCCATGATGGTTAGGGATGTTGAACACTTTCTTAAGTGTCTCTCAGCTATCTTAGACTCCTCTATTGAGAATTCTCTATTTAGTTCTGTACCCCACCTTTTAATTGGATCCTTTGTTGCTTTGGAGACTTGCTTCTTGAGTTATTTGTAAATTTTGGAGATCAGCCCTCTGTCAGCTGTTGGGTTAGTGAATATCTTCTCCCATTCTGTGGGCTACCTTTTGGTCTTGTTGACTGTGTCCTTTGCCTTGCAGAAGCTTCTCAGTTTCGGTAGGTCCCATTTATTAATTGTTGATCTCAGTATCCATTTTCTGGAAGTGGTCTCCTGTACCAATTTGTTCAAGAGTACTTCACACTTTCCCTTCTAAGATGTTCTGTGTGGCTGGATTTATGTTGAGGTCTTTGATCCATTTGGACTTAAGTTTTTTGCATGGAGATAGACATGTACCTATTTGCAGTCTTCTACATGTCAGCATTCAGTTATGCCAGCACCATTTGTTGAAGATGCTTTCTTTTTTCCATTGTGTAATTTTAGCTTCTTAGTCAAAGATCAGGTGTACATACGTGTATGGGTTAATATCAGGGTGTTCAATTTGATTCCATTGGTCTACCTGTCTATTTTTGTGGCAATACCAAGTAGTTTTCAGGACTATATCTCTGTAATAGAACTTGAAGTCAGGGGTGGTGATGCCTCTGGATGTTGGTTTGTTAAAAAGGGTTGTTTTGGCTATTCTGGAAAATCAGTAGCCCTACTTTACATAGACGATAAAAGGTCTGAGAATGAAATCAGAGAAATATCACCCTTAAAATCAACATAAAATACCTTAGGGGTAGGGGTAACGGTAACCAAACAAGTGAAAGATCTGTATCACAAGAACTTTGAGTCTTTAAAGAAAGAAATTAAAGGTGACACCAGAAAATGGAAAGATCTTCCATGCTCTTGGATAGGTAGGATCTATGTAGTAAAAATAGCAATCTTGCCAAAAGCAATCTACAGATTCAATGAAAATCCATTGAAATCCCAGGACAATTCTTCACAGACCTTGAAAGAACAATAATCAACTTTATATAGTCTTTCCTGTTTAGTTTTATTCAGCATCTGGGCAAACTCCAGTGCCTTGCACTTTTTCAACTTAATGACTCAAGCTTGCATCGCATGTGGCATTTTACCTTTACTGTAGAGTGTTTAACAATACTCTTACTTATATCAGCAGAACGCTATTCTCTCCTTTTCTTTCTTTGATTCCCCTCCATTGTCCCACCCCCATGTACATACCTTCAAGCACTGCCTTCAATAATTATTCAAAGTCTACCGGAGAGAATCATGTCTAAGCATCCCTCCACTTTGATGTCCCCAGGAGCTTCCTTCACAAGCAATGCACATAGTTTTACTGACTTGTAATCATTCTGCAAACTCGACAAGATGTCTTTATTATTAGATACTATTGATATCTCACAAAACTGAGAACTACCATTATACCAGGATTAAAATCTATGATTCTGTAATTTTATTCATGCAACATTCATGTTTTATAATTACATTATTTACCAAATAGTATAATTTTTTTCCTCAAGTGTGTTCCAATAAGAAGTCAATTTGTTTCTCTACTCCTTTTTGAGGTCTTGGCACAGAAGTGGTAACTATTTACTAAATAAATGAATGCAAATGAGAACATTCTACACGCCTGTCATATTATCCCTTCTCCATTACACCACATTAGCAAATATATGAAGAAAAAATAATTGTTATTCTGAAGTTCCTGACTATTGTAGAAAACAATGTTTTGCTATACATGTTTCATTATTAATATTAATGAGTATTAATGTTATTGTTATTACTCTTTCTATATGAGAAATTATGGAGGAGCCAAAAAAAGGGAATTTTATGCTATTAATTAAAGGGATGTTTTGACTATGTCAGGTCAAATTGTTTGCTCAGTTTTTTTTCACTTTTTAAGTAGTTTATCTACTCAAATCTAAAATTAGATGACCATTTTGAAGACAAGCTAATTTTGAAAATCTTTTAAAATTTAGTTTCATGTTCTTCTCTGCACATTTATTTGTTAGACTATATCGATTTTGAATTTTTCAGACAGTTATAAAATTTCAATAGATACTCTTTCATGGACAACTCTTTATTGATGGTCTAAACTTCTCTTTGTAGCTTACTTTTATTTCCTCAGAGTATGAACCACAAAATAGATCTCAAAGCTAAGTGGCATGGCTGAGCTAAAGTACAGATGGTCCAATTCCATATCTAATGCATTTCCAATTAACAGTGCTTCTGCCCTTTCTAAAAATTGTGCTTTATACATTTCATATTTTTCCAACAAGAACATGAAATTCGTTATGTAATGATAACTTGGGCTAAAAACAAATTCCAAATAAAACTCAGGTGACAGACTTCTGTTATATATATCATATTCTGGACAAACTTAATTCACACTACTTTTGTGCTATATAGATATTTCCTTCTTACTTACCAACAGCTGTACAAAACTACACAAATTATCTAAGCGCTTTAATTGTTACTGAAGATGGAATGACTTATTTTTATTTACATATATAAACATGTATCCAAACATCTATATTTATATATACTCAAAAAGTTAATATATTCTTAACTTAAAAGAAAACCTTGGGTCTCTCTGTGTCTCAGTGGATTTGTCTAACATGTACAGACCCTGGATTAAAGCCCATCACAGAAAAACTAACAAGTAACTTAAAAAAATAAAAGAAAAAACATATATTTCCATGAGTTTTTTTACTTGACTTAAAATTTTTAATTTGTTACATATTAACTTTTTTAAAAGAGGAAAACCAAAATACAGCAGGAAGTTAAGGACCTCTGCTCATTTGTGGAAAATTAAATTGACAAACTTAGTGCAAAAGACACATTTCAAAATCACAATATACAATTGTGTAAGGAAATATATGCACATACCTTTATATTTGTCTTAGGGATTCTATTGCTGTGAAGACACACCATGAATGAGGCAACACTTACAAGGAAAACGTTTAATTGAAGGGCTCACTTACAGTATCAGAGGTTCAGTCTGCTATCATCATCATGAGGAGCATGGTGGTTTGCAAGCAGAACTGGTACTGAGTTGTTAGCTGAGAATCCTATATATTACAGGCAACGAGAAGTAGACCGAGGTACTGTGCGGTGTCCTGATTAGAGGAAACCTCAAAGCCCACTCTACAATGACATACTTCCTACACCAAGACGACGCCCTGCCAGCAAAGTGACACTTCCTTATAGTGCAACTACCTATGAGTTCATGTGGGCCAAAAACATTCAAACTACTGCAATATGTAAATACATAAAACATTTAAAATATTAAAGTCGTGTCTTTAATACACTGCATATTTAAGCTGTAGAAATCTCTATTTCAAATAAAATAAAGTTTATGTTCCAAAGATGATTTGGAAATATATATGCATGTATATTTATACAAATATTTATACAAATATACATGCATACATATGTGCAAAAATGTTGGAAATATGTGTGCACATACACACATCCATACAGCAAATATTTGTAAAATAGTTTTTCAAAAAAATGTAATTTCAGTTTCATATAACCACTTTGATCCATGTCTATATTTACAAAAGACATTGAGAAATCTTTAAAAAATAACGAGTTTGAGTTCATCTCACAATTGTCCATTTCCTTTGTGAAATATATTATATCTGTTTTAAAAATATCTGACTTATTTTTGAAGCAGTACTTAAGAAGCATACATGAATTTATATGTGCTTCTTACTTAGTTAAGTAAGTTTTAATACCATTCATTGTCTTGTTAGTATTATGTTATCATGCCAATAAATCTTCATCGATGAAGAATGTTATAGTAGCAGATTTACATCTTACTTAGCAAGATATCTTTCTTCATTATGTGTGACTCACACACCTTTCTGTAACAGTAAGAATCGTCAGACTGCAATCAAATAGGATAACACATTTGCAAGGGTCTTTGCAGTTCCTTTGCAGCAGGCCTCAGAGTATTAATAGATTAGTGAGTTACTAGAGTTGGAAGACTGTGAAAATGTTTTACTCTGAAATCAGATGTCTCACTGGTGTAATGGCTAATCTTGGTAGTGGACACAGCTGAGAAAAAGGAACTCCACCAATCAAATCCCACAGCCACATTTGCAAGGGTCTTTGGAGTTCTAGCCATATAAGACAAAAACACTGTTTTGGTCAACATGATTGGACATTGTGTCTTAATTATAGCACCTTATGGACACCATATATTTGATATAATTTCAGAAAGTTAACACTGCTTCTATGCAAGTATATATAACAAGCAAAACAAAAGAAATGCAAAAGAGCAAAACTAATTCCAAAAGTATTCAGTGTCCTATAAATTTATGAACAATTAACAGCCATCTCTGTGGTTATTGATTCTCCATTTATGTATTCTTATTTGTGTGTGTGTGTGTGTGAGAGAGAGAGAGAGAGAGAGGGAGAGAGGGAGAAGGAGAGAGAGAGAGAGAGAGAGAGAGAGAGAGAGAGAGAGAGAGAGAGAGAGAGAGCGTGCTAGCAATGGCACTTTTGTGGAGGTCAGCAGAAAATTTATGGTAAGCATTGATTTTCTTGGAGTGCCTGGCTCTAAGGACATCACACTTGGCTGTAAACACTTCCTCCTATGAAACCATCTTACAGGCCCTGGGGGAGTCTTTTGATAATACACAAAATAATTGTTTATTTGAGAAAATCAACATTTTGACATAGAATTTGTCATGTAGTCATGCACTAATTAAGGTAGAAATGTTTTATTCACTTAGATAATTAAACACAAATAAAAGACACCAACCTCTTAGCATTCCAGTATGTAATTGAAACATTTAACTAGCCTCCTGTTCATTCCTAAATCCTTCATGTATCATGGTGCTTCATTGGAATCAGCTTTCACTCTTCACAGAAACATGCACAGAGGCTGTGAAAAAGGCAGTAAAGGCACCATTGCATCATTTTATGGCAGAAATCATGGGGTTACCAACTCCTGCTGTATTTTACTAGAAATTCTTCCAAACTACCCTTAATTCCCCCACAGCTGGGCATGAACTACAAATAGACAATAGAGACGCATGACTTGAAAGACTGTGAAAGTGTTTCAACACCATTTTTGTTGTGCTGGCTAATCTTGGTTTTCACTTTCACATACCAAATAAAAGGAAATACCCATCAAGGAATTGCCTCTGTCAGATGGCCCTGTGGACATGTCTGTGAAGAATGGTCTCAATTACTAATAGATGTCGTAGACTACACAGGATGGTAGTACCATCCTGGTCAGGTGATCATGTGATGTATAGGAAGAGTAGCTAACAAGCAAGTTCCCACCTCTAGTTCCCTGCCTCAGGCTCCTCTCTTGGCTTGTCTCCATGAAAGACTATAAACTGTATGTCAAATAAACACTTTCCTACCCAAGTTGTCGGTCGTTTGTGTGATCCCAGGAATAAGAAGTCATACTAGAACAACCGACTTCCTTATGATTTCCTGAACATTTCACTTTTTGTTTATTATTTATGCACATTAAATATCATCATGGACAAAATATTCAACCCTTGGGCTTCTACACTGGTTCTCAATATTTCTTTCAGAATTAATATCCATAACTAAGCGAGTATATTTCTTCCCAAACTGAATGTTAATTTTCTTATCAGAGCTTAATAAAAGAATGAGCTGGAAGGGAGTGTTAGGAAACAAAAAGAGGTGGAATTTGTTGTTGTTGTTTTGTGTTGTTTTTCAGGACAGGTTTCTTTGTGTAGCCCTGGCTGTCTGAGAATTCACTATGTAGACCAACCTGGTCTTGAACTCAGAGATCCACCTGCCGCTGCCTCTCAAATGCTTGGATTAAAGACATGTACCACAACCACTAGGCTAAGAATTGGATTTGTTGATGGCTAGTGGCCTAAAGAAAATATAGAATGAAGCAGTAAGAGTAAAACAATAGGTGAAAAATGAAAGTCCAAACTTTTCTGTTTTTAATTGAGATGCATACAAACACATATACCTACATAGAACATCAGAAGTAATTTAGAGAAATGAAAATAAGAATGCTGTGAACTAAATAATATGCTAAATTTTCTTATGCATGGAGACTATTTTATAAACAGAAATGCATAACAATAATAATATCTTGAAAAAAGGCTTTTATTTTTTGTGAACACGTGTGTGTGCACATGTGTGCACACAAACGTATGTGCACACACTCAAAGGTGTACAAACATGAGTGTGGAGATCAAAGAACAATTTTCAGGAGTCTCTTTTCTAATTCCACCACATAGGTATCAGGAATCAAAATCAGGTCACCAGGCTTGGTGGCTAGCGCCATCGCCTCGTGATCCATCTAGCTTGCCTATAGTGTTTTTACATAGATGTTTAAGTTTCATTTATAACTTACTTTATATTACCATGTGCTCTTTAGTTGGTGTCCTTTGTGTTCTATTTGTTCAGAGAGTAAAGATTTTTTAAAAAGTTTGTTTTCAGCAATGTACATTTACAAATGTTTGATTATGCCTGATTCTGTGCTACATAGATGTGTGATTTTATTGAGTGTAAATGTAATGATGAGTGAATATTGTTATTTGTAAAGACATAAACAGACAGGTATGTTTTATGCATGCATATATATGAGAGCCGGGCCGTAGTGGCGCACGCCTTTAATCCCAGCACGGGGGAGGCAGAGCCAGGGAGATCTCTGTGAGTTCAAGACTAGCCTGGTCTACAAGAGCTAGTTTCAGGACAGCCTCCAAACTCACAGAGAAACCCTGCCTCAAAAAAACAAAAAAATAAAAGAAAAGACAGAGGGGAGAGAGAGAAGGGGAAGAAGCAAAGGAGGAGGAGGAGGAGGAGGAAGAGGAGAAAGAGGAGGAGGAGGAGGAGAAAAGAAGAAGAAGAAGAAGAAGAAGAAGAAGAAGAAGAAGAAGAAGAAGAAGAAGAAGAAGAAGGAGAAGGAGAAGGAGAAGGAGAAGGAGAAGGAGAAGGAGAAGGAGGAGGAGGAGGAGGAGGAGGAGAGAAGAAGAAGAAGAAGAAGAAGAAGAAGAAGAAGAAGAAGAAGAAGAAGAAGAAGAAGAAGAAGAAGAAGAAGAAGAAGAAGAAGAAGAAGAAGAAGAAGAAGAAGAAGAAGAAGAAGAAGTTGGGAAATAGGGTCTAATAAGGCTTTGTCAGTTGACATTAGAGAATTAGAAACTCAGTTAAATGTAACCATTGATTTTCACAATAGCTTCATGGAAGTGATATAGTGCATCCTCACATATTCAGTGGCACTGATACATATAGCTACTCAGTGAGCAGCATTGGCTACAGGAAGTATCATGTGAAATGAAATGCCACCAGCACATATAGATCTGAAATCTACATGTTAAGTCACCCCTTTCATTGTATAGCTTTCAGACAAATGACAAATATTCAGGCCTTTCTTATTTTTCAATAACTTAAACTGATGAATCCCAAGGAATTTTCTATGTATTGATGTTTTTAATTTTGAAGAGATATTTCAAAGAGAGCAAAAGTTTGATATTTCAAAAGCATAATGAAGCAAACATTATCTGAGTAGCTATGTGTATACATTGAAAGTGTTAGGCTGTATACATACACAGACATGTATATTTCAGCCATTTCACATCTTATATAAAACTAAAGTTGCAAATTATAAGGCAAAGACATAAGTAGAAGAAATCAGGGATACAATTTAAAAATAACCATGCATCCATAAATTCAATAGTAATATCTGTAATTATTTTGTTCTCTCAAATACTAACAGGAAAATTGTTTCTTCACTGCATTCTCCAGGAAGGCTGGGGCCCTCCATGGGGGATCTCCAGAGTCTGTCATTTCATCCATGAAAGGGCCTAGGCTCTTCCCCAAGAGTCCAGGCTGAGAGAGCATCCCTCTTTGTGGGAGGGGCACCCAAAGTCCATTTGTATGCCAGGGATAAATACTGATCTACTACCCAAGGCTCCATAGATTGCCTAGGCCTCCTCACTGACACCCACATTCAGGGGATCTGGATCAGTCCCATGCTGGCTTTCCAGTCATCAGCCGGAGGTCCAAGAGCTCCCCCTTGTTCAGGTCAGCTGTTTCTGTGGGTTTCACCAGCCTGGCCTTGACCCCTTTTCTCATCATTCCTCCCTCTCTGTCACTGGGTTCCAGTCGCTGGATGAAGGCTGTAAGATGGCATATAAAGAAGCCATCAATCTCATTATCAGGGACTGGTATTTATGCTAGTCTCTCCCCTATTGCTTAGTTTGCCAGTTGGAGTCATTCTTGTAGATCTCTGGAAATCTCACTAGTGCTACATCTCTCCAGAAATTTTTTTCCTGGGTGATTTTGAGTGCAAATTTGAAGCATGTGTTATGTGTGGAACAGAGTATAAGGACATCCTCTTATGCATGACTCATTGATGCAAAAAGCTTCCATTCACAAATTTCATTTGAGACTTCCTTCCTTCTCAGTGTGTTGGGACTTGTGACTTGTAGTTCTGCAAATTTTATAAAAATGTTGCTGTTATGTCTTCAAATTACATTAATAGCAAAATTAGTGTCTTCATCTTTAACGCTAGAAATTGGACATAAATATACTTTGCCCATGCATTTTGATTGGTTGCAGGAAAAGTGATCTCAATGCTATAATATAAAATCTGTTCTTATTTATTCTGGAGAAAAACTCAGAACTCCCCCTACTGGATGGATTCTTGCTTCATCTTCAACTAAATAAAGATTTAACATACTAACAATTCAGGAGAACACGTAAACCATTATTAATTTTAGCTTTTCTCTCTGTTTCTTTTTTGTATGAGGTAATTGTAACCTCTTATTCTAATGGTTTAGCAATAGTAATCATTGAACCCCAAACATCTGGGGCCTGGCAAGTTTACACACATTAAACGAGTTTTATGAAAATGAAGGATTCTAACTGGATTAATGGTAACATATTCAAGCTAATGTAGTTATGATACATTTTTTACTGTTTTCAAATTACACAATCCTTTGAGAAAACAGCTTATCTTATTTTGGAGATTGTTTTCCCAAATATGCACAGTATCAAGAGTATTGAACTGTTTAAATGGGCTGCACAGTTCAAATGCTGGGCCTAGAGGCTTTGAGTTTCATCATGGGGTCCTCGTGTAAATTTAATTCTGCAAGTCTGAAGCAGTACATTTCCACTGGCCCTTCACTAAGCATCTACACTTCTGTAATCCTTCCATTATGCTTTATTCAACTTGCTGTAACGTTGCTTTCATTGGAATTTTCCCATAAGAGCAACCCCTGTTCATTTATTTGAAAAGTGTTAGGCTGCTAGTTTGCTTTTAACTTTATAAGCTAATAACCACAGTTCATTCACTCATTCCTCACAGAGCCCATTTTGCAATCCTTTAATACTTTTGTTGTTCTCCTTGGAATCACTTGGGTGTGTTTATTTCCCATTTCAAAACGAGTAACTGGCACCATTTTTCTCTGCTTAAAGAGTCATTTTGCAATTCTGAAATGTAATTGATCTGTGGTTCTGTTCTTTGTGCGGTAACCTTCTGCTACAATTGACTACATAAAGCATATGAACACTGTTCTTGTGAGTTATGGCAAGCATTGTATAAGCAAGTAGGAACGCACTGGCAAATAGAAAAGAGAAAAATAATACGATTTCTCAGAATGGGACAGGTTTATTTAATATTGAGAAGGAATACAAGGACATACTAAGTTTACCTTTAGTATAATTCTGAGATTTCTCAGGGACTAGTCTGTATGTCACATACACACCAGATGTGAATATGTGTGTGTTTGCCTTACATATTTGTATTTTACTATCTCTAAATATTTTTATAATACTAAAATTATAGAAAATAGTGTGCCTTTCTTTGATGCCTGGGGATGTTGAACAATTTTGCTAATATTCATTGACTGTTTTACTTTCTTCCAGAATCCTGTTCAATTATTAACTGGAAGAGTTATTTTGTTGATAGTTTTCAGTTGTTTCTCTATTCTGGATATTAATCATATGATCACTGTATAGTTGGCAAACATTTATCTGCAATTTGAAGGCTGTTTCTCCACTCTGATTATGAATTGTTTCCTCTAATATTTTTAATTTTCAAGCAATTCCATTTGTTAATTCTTTAGGCTATTTCTCATGTTGTTAGATTGCTTTCCATGAGACTTTGATCTTGATTTTGTGGGTTTTGGTTTGGACTTTATTCTGTCTATTCCTAAATATTGAAGCATTATTCTCTAGTAGTTCAAACATGTCTGGTCTCACATTCATGTCTTTAATACATTTTGAATTGATTCTTGTACAGGGCAATAGATAAGAACATACTTCCATGCTACCACACATGGAAACCACGTTTTCCCTGCCTCGTTTGCTGAAGAGGCAATCTTTTTGTCAATATATGCTTGTGAGGCTTTTGTGTGAAAATTAAGTGGCTGTAGCTTTGTAGGTTTCTTTGAGGTCCCTATACAATAGTTCATTGGTAGCCGTGTCATTTTTTTTTTTTTTGCCAGTGTCATGCTGTTATTGTGAGTATTGCTCTGCTGCGTAGTATAATTTGAAATCAGGTACTATGATACCTTCAAAACTCTTTTTGGTTAGGACTGTCATGTCTATCTATCTATCTATCTATCTATCTATCTATCTATCTATCTATCTATCTATTATTTAAATCAGCAACAAGCTTGCTTCACCTGTCAATCCCAGCTCCCTCTCCCTCCCCTCCTCCCCAGTCCCCCACCTCTACCCCAGTCCCCAACCCAATCCCCACTCTGATCCCCAGGGATGGTGAGGCCTTCAATGGGGCAATCTCCAGAGTCTGACATTTCATCCAGGGCAGGTCCTAGGCCCTACCCCAAGAGTCCAGGCTGAGAGAGTGTCCCTCATTGTGGGATGGACCCCCAAAGTCTATTTGTATGTCAGGGATGAATAATGATCTACTACCCAGGGCTCGATAGATTGCCTAGGCCTCCTCACTGACAACCAAATTCTGGGGGTCTGGATCAGTCCCATGTTGGCCTCCCAGCTATCAGTAGGTGTCCAAGAGCTCCCCCTTATTCAGGTCAACAGTTTCCTGGCTAATTTGAGACATTTACAATTCAGTAAATTTTAGAATTTTCCCATAGTTCTGTGAATAATGTCATTGGAATATTGTGGGGATTTTGTTGACTAGGTTGAGTGGTTTTAGTAATGTATCATTTTGACATTATTAATTTTTGCCTATTCGTGCTTGTGGAAGGATTCTCCACATTCTAGTGTTTTTCCTTTTTATTCACTCCTAACATTCTTCACAAAATAATTATTTTATATCATTTGCTAGGTGCATTTCAATGTTTTTTAAAAAGCTATTGCACATGACATACTTTCACAATTTCCTTCTTAGTGAGTTCCTTATTGGTATACAGAAAGAGCTATTGATTTTTTTGGGTTGAATGTGTGTCCTGCTGCTCTGCTCAAAGTGTTTATCTTAACAGAAAATTATCTACAAAGTTATCCATAAATAGAACCTAATATGTCCAATGGTGGCAAATGAGGCAAAAAAGAAAGATAATTTCTCATTTGCATCCCAGGAACAGTATTGATTTCAATAAATCTCCATCTTTCCTTTATCATGTTCAGAAAACCATGTCTGAGACAGAAAACAATTTTACCTTTACTGTAGTTAATAATGATTTTTTTCTCCTAACATGTGTATGCTTGTATTAATGGGATAGAACAAAGTTCAGGGAACCAAAATGAATAAATTCAGAAAAAAATGAATCTCCCTGCAAAATGAAATTTTATTAGATGAAATTTACCTATGCTTAGCTTGTATTCATTTGTGTTGTCTTGGAAAAGAAAGGATGAATGAAAGGAAGGAAGGAATGAAGGAAGAAAAAAATCTCAAAATGGCGTTGCTAGGAGAGAAAAATATCCCCAGCATGGTATAGTCTAACTAGACTGATGAATACCTGAATGTGACAAAAAATTCTTTAACTGTTTTTTCCTTATAAAAAGCAAATATCAAAAGGAGAGCTGACCTATGCTTAGATATTTGATTTTGTCCTCTATAAAAATCCAACCTACCCATGCATCTTATTATATGACCTCAATATCTTATATCTAATGGATAACATTTTCTTGGCTCTCCTCGAATCACCTAAAACTGACATTGACAGATAAGTTGATCAATGACAAAGCATAGTTACCTATGTCTTAAGATGTCTAAACTGAAACTACTGTGATTTAATTCAGATGAGTTATTCTGATGTATAAGACACAATGAATGAACATTTCATCATGGAGAACTTATAAATGGTTTAATTGACCTATAGTGTTTCCCATTACCTTTCTTTCTTTCTTTCTTTCTTTCTTTCTTTCTTTCTTTCTTTCTTTCTTCCTTCCTTCCTTCCTTTCTTTCTTTTGTTCTTTTGGTTTTTAGAGACAGGGTTTCTCTGTGTTGCTTTGGAGCCTGTCCTGGCACCCACTCTGTAGACCAGGCTGGCCTTGAACTCACGGAGATTCACCTCTCTCTGCCTCCTGAGTGCTGGCATTAAAGGCACGAGCCACCAATTCTTTACAAATAGGGAAACTTTCAGGTGGGGGGAATGGGGTACATTGCAAGAATAAAATAGATAGTTTAGCAATCATTATTTCTGCATTAGACTCCTCCCTGCATTTTAGAAAGAACATTCTAAAATAAATTGTCCAAGAACTCTTTGGTAAGAGGTGCAAAGTAAACTCACAATAAAAAGAAAAGTCAGGGAAATGGATCATCACTAAAAACAGGCAAGGCACAACGGCCTGTGGTGTGTAACTATTTTGGCACTAATTTCATCTTCCTATTGTGTTTTGTGTAGGTGAAAACTTATGGTCTCATTCTTTAAAAATGGTTTAAATGGTGAACACACACACGTGGAAAAATATTGTGGGCTGAATGGCAATAGAACTAGGGAAAGAGCAGAAGGATGGATAGAACAGCCATGAAATTCTGTCTCCTGTACATCATATAGCTGATGCTACCGTGAATTCAGAGCAGCTATGACTTCTGCAACACACAAGGGAGATCAAATCAGCCAAAAACTTTCAAAGATAGGATGGAAAGTTTTTAAGAGTCCACTCTTTATTGAAGACCTGTTAGCAGTTGATTACTGTTTTAGGGTGAAAGAATCATTCTTTTTCATATTTCATATGTGTAGGATGTAGCCACTGGAAGGTTTTCCACACCTTGCAGGGTGTCCATATACTCATGTAAATATGGGTAACACTGGCTACAATTAGTGGATAATCAAACACACAGAAACATAAAGTTGCAATGAGGCATGTTGAGAGGGAAATGGGAGAAATTTGAGGGTCAATTCAGGCATACATATGATCATATTTCATTGTGTAACTATATAAGCATATCAAAAACAAACATTTTCCTAAATCTATTATTTGAATCCAAAGTTCTCTTTCCTAAAAATGCATACGGCATGGGATTTGGAAAATTAGTTTGGGATCTAAAAACTTTAAAAATTAATGTTAAGCAAATAAAATTGTTATCCTTCTTAGACTGAGGGAAATGTGACCTTCAGATACTAAGAGTAAGGGTCATAAAATAAAATGTCTCATTACTGCGTTAGCTAACTTCATCGATAGAGAATCACTCTGTGGCAACCATATTCTTATGGAAAAACTGTATTTGCCCCTATGCAACAAGCTAAGATAGACTTCCCATGATCAAAGCTATTATTATAAAGCGAGTAAACTCTAAACTTCCTCAAAAAATATTGGAAAATTTATTATATTTGTGCTTATTGAGCGATTTCTTTTTTTAGATGCAGGCATGAAATAACTCATGAAATGAGAATTATGAAATTGTGTGTTGCCATAAGGAAAATGTTTTATCTAGGAGCTGATGAATATACATGTGAAGTTACCAGGGCATAAACCTTGGCAGTTTTAAATACTACCTGATAAGGAAAATGGCATCTGATAGACATAATTAAGTTAATGACATTGTCATGGGGTGATTATCAAGAATCACTTGAGTAATATTTGAATATAGTATTCTTGAGTTAGAGTCAGAGGACGTACTGGCTGATTTTGAGTGTCAGCTTGACAAAAGATAGGTTCATTAGAGAGGTAGCACACGCAGTTGAGGAAGTCCAGCATTTTCTCAATTAGTGATTAATGGGGGAGGGCCCAGCCATGGTGGGTGGTGCCATCCCTAGGCTGGTGGTCCTGAGTTCTAAAAGAAAGCAGGCTGAGAAAGGCAGGAGAAACAAGCCAGTAAGCAGTTCCATTCCACGGCCTCTGCGTTAGCTCCTGCCTCTGAAATACTGCCCTGTTTGAGTTCTTGTTCTGACTTCTTCAGTGATGAATAGCCATGTGGAAGTGTGAGCAAAATAAAACCTTTCCTCCCCAATTTAGTTTTTGGTCATGATGTTTTATTGCAGTAATAGAAACCCTAAGTAAGCAGAGGGTGTTTAGGAGAAGAGGCGTGTGTGTGTGTGTGTGTGTGTGTGTGTGTGTGCGTGTGCGTGTGTGTGTGTGTGTGTATGTGTGTGTGTGTGTGTGTATGTGTGTGTGTGTGTGTACACACACACACAGACATATACATGGAAGCAGACAGAGTATATATATATATACATGTCCACAAACAAATAATGCCAGCATCCACCAGAAGGTGGGGGCTGGATGCTCCCATAAAGCCCTAGGCCCCCTCTGGTTCACATAGGGGCAAAATCCATTGAAATAACACTAAGTCTCTGTATTTTTATTGTTTTAACCATTATGTTAGTGATAGTTTGTGACAAGCAGCAACCAGATGCAATTTGCTCTATAGAAAAATACAAAATCTAACCAAGGAGGAAAGTATTCCCTAAATCTATGCAGTAGGTGACATATTCAATACATGTAAAATTCTTATAAAATGATAAAGTAACCAAAGTAGCAGAGAACGTGTTTCCAAAATATATACAAGAGAAAACTTAAATATAAAATATAAACATAAATGTAAGGAACTAGCAATGAAAGAAACTAAATACACACCCAGTAAACTATATTTTACCATGAACTTCAAAATTAACAATTATGTGGCATAATTAGATGAAAATTATGACGTGCCCTTTAAATTGTGTAAGAGTGGTCATACTCCAAGTCCACATACACTTAGGCTCAGTTTGCTCTACACTTCCTAGCTGCTTCCTGTGTTCCTGGATGCTAAATTCTCTAAAGTTTTTCCAATAAGAACATGATATACCAGCATCTATAGCATAAGTTTATTATAGGCGTTGTTAACCTCTTAGAATTTAACACTTTTGGTAGGTACCTCACAAGTTTTCCATTCTATTCATTTACTTAAATTATAACTATTATTTTGCATTGTTACTCACGTACCATGCTGTCAACATTTATTATAGAAAACTGAACAATCTTTAACAGTTTCCACATGTAATTTCCAACATAGTATTGTCAGTTTCTAGAGATCCATTTATCTACTCCGGCTGTGTGCATTCATCCTGTTGTGTGGGCTCTATTTTATGGTAGCCTTAATTTTAGGGGACAAATAACTTTAAATATCTTATTATACTCCTTAGGGTTTTTATCTGAGTGGTAAGAGGAGTTTAGGTCTGAATATTTCAACTTCATCTTTTCCTATATTGTGGTACTAGAAATAAGATTAAAAAAGGTTAATCAGTTTCACTCATGAAAATCAATTGAACAGATTTAGTATCTCATGAATCACAAATGTTACTTCTGCGTGGATGGATTACCCATTAGAGCTGCAAAACTGTTCAGATTCCATTAACGCAGGCTCCTTCTATTGCAAAGCTGGAGTCACAGCATAATAGGATGCAATGGGTTCCATCCCTGCACCTGCACATTTTGCAAGTTTATTTTTGGCAGGCTTGAGGACATAGAAGCCACTCTGCAGGTGGAATCGAAGTGGGCCTACTTTAAGCAGCTGCAGGTGTCTTGGCCACCGATGCCTCTGTTAACTTGATGTCCTCAAATGATGGCAAAACTTAACGGCTCTCCAGGGCTAGTGTCTTCCATGC
This sequence comes from Mesocricetus auratus, assembly GCF_017639785.1. NCBI lineage: Eukaryota > Metazoa > Chordata > Mammalia > Rodentia > Cricetidae > Mesocricetus > Mesocricetus auratus. The sequence continues at coordinate 12,050,007 of NW_024429204.1, read as the reverse complement.
TAGAGTCATCTACACATTATCGTAAGCATGACCTGAATAACATGAAACCTTTTCCTAATGGCACAGGAGCTGAGGTCAACATCAGCACACAATCTTAATTGAGAACTCTTTTCCAGTAGGGTATGTAGGGATTCTATGAAATGAAGAGAAATTCTACCCAGTTTTGCTTTGTATACCTAGAATAGGTCTGCATGCATCTGCTTTTCAGATGAAACTCAGGTCATAAGGTAATTTATCATGCTTTTTGGTTACTGCATTTTTCTACTCAGGGGAGAGTGTAGAACTGTATCATGGTTAGTGTCTGTAGGGTTTTGTTTCTTTAAATCACCCAATGGAAGGAACCTTTGGCTTTTGGTCTTACTCATCTCTGCTTTCTTTAACTATTCTGTCTCCTCACTACAGTTTTCTTTTTATATCTTCTAATTTTCATTGCTGGAAAATAGGGCTGAATGGTCATTAGGCAAAATCTCTATGAACAAAATTTACCCTCAGTTTAGGAACTTTCTTTTTTTAATTGCTTTAATATTATGGTTTAACAATCAACAGATTTTACTTTGAAATTTTTTTCTTATACCTGATTATAATCTCTCTCAAGGACATATACCTGATTATAATCTCTCTCAAGGACAGGGTAGGAAGTTAAATATCGGAATTAAAATATTAAAACACTTCACTATTTTTGCCTCATATATGCGTTCTAATTTGTTCATCTCTATTTTTCCCTATATAAGTTGTATTACAGTTATGACTATGATTTTATAAATACAATTGAAACCAAATGTCTGCTTAACTCATGATTGTCTCTAACAGATTCATAAATTTATGAATGCAGGAAATATGAACTGCACACTGTGGCTATAAATCTCCAAAACAAACTATTTTATTTTTTGGTATTTGCTTTTTTTGTTGTTTTGCTGAATTTTTTTCTTACACACTATACTTTGATCATGGCTTCCCCTCTCTGTACTCCTTCTAGGTCCTTGTCATCCTACCTACCATTGGGATTCAATCCTTTTCTATATCTTATTAGAAAACAAACAAGGCTCCTAAGGGAAAAGAAAATACAGTAAAATAAAATAGAGTGAATTAAAACTGTCACATTGGAGTTGGACAAGACAAATGGAAGGAAAAGATCCTAAGAGAAGGTGCAGAGATCAAAGACCCACTTGGTTGTACACTCAGGAATCCATGAAAACCCTGAAACAGAAGCCATAATGTGTATGCAGGTAGAGGACTTCAGTTAAAAAAAAGACATCATGATATTCACATGTAAATGAATGGAACTAGTAATCCAATCCCAGGAAGACAATTATGGTGTGTTTTCACTTATATGTGGATATTTCCTGGGCAGTCAAAGATAACCAAGCTGCAATCATAGACCCACAGAACTTCAGGATAGAGTAAGGGACCAGGGAGGAACAGACTCATGTTAGGGAAGTGAAGTAGGATAGATAGCTGGGGACAGAAGAAAGGGGTGGGAGATATGGAATGGAGGAACAATAATCTCTTATCAATTATCTTTAAAATAAATTATTTTATAGCATATTAACAGTCTATTGGCCTGCATATTACCTATAGGCTGTTATGATGATGATGCTTTTTAAGTTGCAAATTTGACATATCTTGTGCTTGTAATATGCTATAAATATTTTCATAATTTTCTATTTATTGTCATATGTTTATGTCATTAATAACTTTTTGGAAAAACATTATCCAGATTTCTGAAGAAAAATAATGTGTTCATTGCGTTAATGTAGAACTTTCCTTTTCACTTGTGTGAAGGCAACCTCCCTTATTTAAGAAATATATAGAGGCTTGAATGTTGGACGATGGTAGCACACACACCTTAATCCCAACGCTTTGGAGGCAGAGACATGTGGTTCTCTGTGTGTGGGAGGCCTGTCTAGTCAACTTGGCAAGTTCCAGAATAGCCAGATGTATATAATAGGGAGATCCTGCCTCAAAAAAGAAGCTTGAATCAAATGACCAAACACGGGCAGACCTAAAACTACTTCATATTTTATGAAATGATATTTAGAGAAATATGAAATAGTAACTGCTGACTTGTTTCACATCAGCTTGACACAAACTAGAGTTATCTGAATGAAAGTAACATCCATTGAGGAAATGCCTACACAATATCTGGCTGTAGGGCAGGGAAGTTTCTTAATTAGTAACTGATGGAACAAGATAAAAGATGTGAAGATTTTTCATTGTGATAAGGAGTCTCCTCTTTCATTTGTACAGTCCATTCTGATACCAAACATATGAACAAATTAAATTTCCATGACTACGTATATTGCCTGTATCATCTCACTTGATCACCCCTAAATCATGATTTAATCCTACCACTGATCATGCAATGTAGTTATGATCATTGTCACACTTCCCAGCTGGGAAATTAGAAGTAGAAAGATTTTTGGTGGTGTCACACAGGTGCTAAGAGGGGATTATCTCTGGACACCAGTATTCTGAAACATCAACACAGAATGGACTTTGTCCCAGGAACACTATTGAATAAAAATCTGGCACACATTTTTCTGGTAATTTTAATAACATTTGCATAATTCATTTATGAATATAACTATGGTTTTAGATGTTCAACACAAATCACTAATTCCTTAAATATATGGTTGGCAGATGTAAAACAAACCATTATGATGGAAATTAATAATTTCTTGTGAGCAATAGTTTATGAATTAGTAGAAATCATAATCAGCATAAACCTGTGTGTTAAAATCAGATTTAGCAATAGACAGTGCTTAAAATGATCCATGAAGCATTATGATTTGTCCCAATAGAAACTCATGAATTGCCTTTAATCTCAATGAGGTTTTAAGTTCAGTTGTTGAAAATTGAGCTCCCATATGTATAATTCAAATAGCTTACTATGTAACTAATAATACATTAGTTTTGAATTATTTCCTCCCTCCCCATTTAATTGAAAATAGATTGTTTTCTAATACAATATATCCTGATTACAATTTCTCCTCTCTCTACTCCTCCCAGTTACTCCCCGCTTTTCTGTCTCTCACTAGAAAAGAACAGATTTCTAAGAAATAACAACAAAAATAAATAAAATATAATAGGATAAAACAAAAACTATCATATCAAAGTTAAGCAAAGCAAACAAACAGAAGGAAAAGAACTCAAGAGAAGGCACTAGAATAAGAGGACCATATGTTCATATATTTCAAAGCCATATGACAGAAGTAAAACATTGTCCTATATACATTTCAAAGCCATATGATAGAAAAAAAACATTGTACTATATAACCCATTAGGGTAATTCTAAACCACTGCAATATAATGAGGACATTTGTGTTGGTATGAATGAGAATGATCTCCATAGGTTCATTTTTTTGAATGTTTGGTTCACAGTTGGTCACAATCCTTGGGTAGTCACTTAGTGTTTCTATTGCTGTGAAGAGACACCTTAACCACAACTCTTATGAAGGAAAACGTTTAATTTGGGCTGGTCTACAGTTCAGAGGTTTAGTGCATTCTTGTAATGACAGGAAATGTGGTGGTAAAGAGGTAGACATGGTGTTAGAGAAGGAACCAAGAGTCTACATCTGGATCTCTGGATCAACAGTCAGCAGGAAGAGAGAGTGAACCTTTGGGCCTGGCTTGAGCTTCTGAAACCTCAAAGCCTGCCCTGAGGCGATGCATTTACTTCAATAAGGCCATGCTAATATTTTCCAAAAATACCACTTCCTATGACCCTATGAGGGTCGTATTCATTCAACTTTCACAGGTAGGATCAGTATATTTGACCTTGTTGGAAGGGGTGTGTCACTGGGGGTGAGCTTTAAGATTCTAAGAAGCCAGGCCATTCTAAGAAGCTCGGTCCCTCTTGTGCTTGTGAATCAGACATAAGTTATCAGCTACTGTCCCAGTGCCATGCCTGTCTGCCTGCTGCCATGCTCCCTACTCATAAACTTCTATATGTTGCCTTCGTCATGACATCCTATCAAATCAGTTTGAAAGTAATTAAGACAACAATGAATTAATATTATACAAAATATTCTTATGAGGTAGGAGTATAGCTCAGTGATATAGCACTTGACTAGCCTGCATTAGTGACCATCACCATAAAAATATGATTTAGAATAACATTGTTAAGAATAGCTTCTTCCATTGACATAATAAATTTCAGTTCTTCAATAACTACTTAAAAAGTCCTTTGAATTTTCAATATGAGTGTGGTATCAGGGCACATGTTATTTGTTATTAGTTTTAATCATTAATAGGTCCATATTTAACTTCAAATTTGAAAGTTTTATTTAGAGACAGAGATCCTATGGAAGGCAAAACAATAATCAAAACCTATAACTCTAATGGATTTGCAGTAAATTTGAGATTCAGTAGATGGAGTGTTTCCATTACTATTCTGTGATCTTTAGTTATGGGTATGTTATAAAAGAGTATGAGAAATTTAAAATGCCCTTGAATGCTTAATTATTTTTCAGATGCAAAGTATCCATTCATTAATAGTAAATAAATTGCTGTAGTGAAACACTACTTAAGCATTCATCATTACATTATAGATGTATTAATCCTTGAATTTAGCATGCTTCAGTTTCTAGTTAGACAAGGAAATCTTGCAACTGAAGTTACTACCTATTCTGATACTTAGTTACAACTTTTATTTTATTCGTTGAAACTTGTGTACAAGATTGTTTTATCATATCCATTCCTGTCCATCAACATCCTCCTAGTTCCTCCCCAAGTTAATTAAAAACAAAACATACAAACTAAAGTCCACTTTGCTCCTCTGTCTCTCCCAGCTCTGTGACACATCTTCCTGAGTCCCAGTGTCACTGGGATCTGCTGTGTGTTGTTCAGTATAGTCGTTTGTCCTTTCAGTACCCCCCCACACAAGTGTTCTTTGACACGAGTCATTTATCTGATTGGAGACCTCTGGCTCCTGCTACACTACTGATACTGGACCCTCATTGGGACTCCTACTGGACATCCTGTTGTTGTCCTGCGTAATGGAGATCCTGTAAGTTTTCAAACTGCAAGTCCTGCCCCTTCCCAAGTTCCAACAGTCATAAACGAGGTAGAAGTTGAGGTGGACGGACTCAAAGCTGTGGTTCTGAGCCTGGGTGGTAGCTGGGTTGTTCAGCCCGCCAGGTTTTCCTCAAGTTCTCTACCAATGTGGGCTCTCCAGCAATGCCCCAGCTAGCTCGCCCAATGTAGCAGGCAGCAAGGAGCTGGACCAGTTGTCCAGCTCTCATGTCCTTGGGTCACTGACGTGCACTCACACCACCAGGGCCAGCTCTACTCTGTTTTCCCAGGGAGGCACAGGGCATGCTCTTCCTATTGGCTTAGCTGGTGAGGCGTGGCTAAACTCCCGTGCCTCTGAGGCCAGCTCTCCCGCCTGCTGTAGGTGACAAGGTAAATGGGGGGTGGCATCTTTCCCTCACCCATGCCACTGCATGGAAGACGAGGAGAGCACGGTCAACTCTCCTTCTCTGGTGCCCCAATGTGACGAGGAAACACGAGCCATGCCACTGATGTCTGGAAAGTGGGTCTATGTTATTTTATAAGAGACAGAGAGAAATCACTTACACGAGAAGCTGAGAAGCGCTCTGCCCTCCAAACCTTGACCAGCATCCAAGAGAGCTGGGCCCCCTCGTTTATACCTGGTTTCTTCCAGGTACCTGTGACCACACCCATTTGGGCGTGGTCAGTGATGCATGTCCATGAGAGGTCTTCCTACATGCCTGGCTGACTCCTGTAACCCTGCCAAGAGTGGCTCTTGCGTGCTGCCCGGGTGAGGTTCTGGACTTACTCTCCCAAGTGCTGCTGGTGGTGAGGGGCAGTGCCAATTCTACTCTCCACTTGTCACAGGAAGCTAGGGGCGGGGAAGCAGGGCAGTCATCTCTCCCTTGCCCGCCTCTCCATATGGCAGACAAGGGGTGGGGCCGGATCTCCTATGCAGGAGGGACTGAGGGGTTCGACCACCTGTACCTCATCAATACAACCAGCCCTCCTGTGCTCCCGGAGGATGGTTCACGCCCTGCTCTTAAGGACCTCTGGGGACCTCAGGATCAGCCTTTCCCAGCTGCTGTAGGTGGTGAGGGACAAGGGGCCAGAATCGAGGGTTGAGGCGGGCATCTCTCCCTTTCCCATGCCACCGAGTGACAGACAGTGGGGCCGGCTTTCCCACTCTCACACCTTCAAGACATGGGCACCTGTATCCCGCCAACAGATGAGGTGAAGAGCCGGCCTCGAGTACCGTTGGGGTTGGGAAGGACCAGTACTTCCTAGTGCTTCAGCTGCAGAGAGTTGGTGGGCCCAACTCTCTGCAGTCCTATCCTCTCTGCTTCCGGTTGTAACAGGAGCCATGGACCTCAACACAGACCTCAGCTGTGGCAGGGCCATGGATCCAGGCATGACCCTTGGCAGCAGCCTAGTTTCAGACATCACCATGGCTCACGGTGGCAAGCAGGCCGTCTACATCAGCCCATTCCTTACCATCCTCACCTCTTCAGTTCTGCCTCTCCCTTTTCTATATTTAAGACGGAAACAAAAGGAAAAGAAAACAGGAAACACTAATTTCAGTCTATGTTGCGCCCTTGAGCAGGAGATCAGTCACTCCATTAAAGAAAGCTGAATTGGCCTTGCATGAGGACAATCATCTGTGATCTCTTGGCTGGAGGTAGCACATTTTGGCAAAATTTTCTTCTTGTTGAGAATTGTTTTTGGGGGGGGTCTGACTTGAGAACGTGCAGGTCTTCTGCACATTGTCACATAAAATTTTATAACATGCCCAAAGTCACATGTGTCACGTATGAAGTGGCAGGTAACTTTAAGTCAGGATGCATCTTTGTCTTTCACCAAGTCAACACAGTAAAATTCTTCTATGTGCAGAATCACTAGACAGATATTATGTCTTCCTGAATAAATAATTATAATATAAATATTGTTGTCATTGAAAGTATTTGACAGAGAAAGGATTTCAGAGCCCAAAAAGCAAAGATTGAATATGTACAAGGTGCTGGAGTCAGACTAGAGTTAGTTCTGGAAGTCATTCCCCATCTGTGATTTGCTTTCCAGAATTTCAGTTATTTTGGGTTAAGCAACACCATCATGGCTCCCTAAGCCTCCCTCTGAAATTGGACTGGTCAGAAGGCTAAGTGGCTAAGAACACCGGCATAAAAAGGTTAGGGTTCAATTTCCAGCAATTTCATGGCTGCTCATAATCATTTGTAACTCCAGTTCCAGGGCTCTCCAGTGTACCAGGCATGGCTGTGGTATACAGCCCATGTGCAGGCAACAGTCACAGTGTGTAAAATAAAATAAAACTGTTTTAAAAAATGTAAGTCACTAGTTGGCATTTCTCCACTCCAAAGCCTCTCTCATTTGCTTGAGTTTCCCATGTCACGTAGGCATCTTATCATTTCTTATCATCACCAGAGCAGTGCTAACTCCATTATCCGTGGATGACCAGGATCCATGCTCCTGCAGGGATCCATGGGGAAGTCCATGATGAGTAAAGATTATAACTATTATGAGCAGGGAAGATTCTTTTGCAGCGATACCGATGACTGAAAACTCATAACTGAAAATGGGAGATACTGAAGGCTTCTATGACACAACACCCAGCCACCACCCTTCCCCACCCCTACAAAAAACAAAGGGTCCAGACAGAAAGCTATTTAAGAGTCCCTAAAAACTGGAAGAAAGATACAGAAGTGTAGCTATTTTTTTTAACTTTTTTCTTAAATTAGAAACAAGCTTGGTTTATATGTCAAGCCCAGTTCTCTCTCTCTTCTCTCCTCCCCTGCCCACCACTGACCCCTTATCCCATCCCCTTTCTGCTTCCCAAGGAGGTTGAAGCCTTCCATGGGGGAATCTTCAAAGTCTGTCATATCTTTTGGAGCAGAGCCTAGACCCTCCCCCCATGTGTCTAGGCTGAGATTGTATCCCTCTATGTAGATTGGGCTCCCAAAGTCCATTCACATGCTAGGGATGAACACTGATCCATTACCAGAGGAACCATAGATTTCCCAGGCCTCCTAACTGACACCCATATTCAGGGTTTCTGGAACAGTCCTATGCTTCTCCCCTTCTCTTTCTTCTAACTCCCTCTCTCCTCCCCCCATGCTCCCAATTAGCTCAGGAGATCTTGTCCCTTTCCCCTTCTCCAGGGTAACCTGTATGTCTCTCTAAGGGTTCTCTTTGTTTCCTAGATTCTCCGGCAGTGTGGATTATAGGCTGCTACTCCTTTGCTCTAGGTCTAAAATCCATATATGAGTGAGTACATACCATGTTTGTCTTTGTGACTGGGTTACCTCACTGAGGTTAGTTTCTTCTGGTTCCATCCATTTGCCTGAGAATTTCAAGATTCCATTGTTTTTGTCTCCGGAGTAGTACTCCATTGTGAAAATGTACCACATTTTCTTTATCCATTCTTCATTTGAGGGGCATCTAGGTTGCTTCCAGGTTATGGCTATTACAAATAATGCTGCTATGAACATGGTTGAACAGATGTCCTTGATGTAAGAATGGGCATCTTTTGGGTATATGCCTAAGAGTGGAATTGCTGGATCTTGTGGTAGACTGATTCCCATTTTCCTGAGGAATCTCCATACTGATTTCCAAAGGTGTACGAGTTGGCACTCCTACCAGCAGGGGAGGAGTGCTCCCCTTTCTCCACATCCTCTCCAGCATAAATTGTCATTAGTGTTTTTTGATTTTAGCCATTGTGAAAGGAGCAGGATGGTATCTCAGAGTTGTTTTGATTTGAGTTTCCCTGATGGCTAAGGATGTTGAGCACTTTCTTAAGTGTCTTTCAGCCATTTTAGATTCCTCTATTGAGAATTCTCTATTTTGTTCTGTACCCACTTTTTAATTGCATTATTTGGTGTTTTGGTGACTAGCTTCTTGAGTTCTTTGTATATTTTGGAGATCAGCCTTCTGTCAGATGGGAGGTTGGTGAATATCTTTTCCCATTCTGTGGGTTCCCCTTTTGTCTTGTTGACTGTGTCCTTTGCTTCTCAGTTTTAGGAGGTTCCTTTAATTAATTGCCGATCTCAGAGTCTCTGCTACTGGTGTTATGTTCAGGAAGTGGTCTCCTATACCAATTCTTTCGAGGGCACCTTCTACTTTCTCTTCTAAAGAGGTTCAGTGTCTCTGGATTTATGTTGAGGTCTTTGATCCATTTGGACTTAAGTTTTGTGCATGGCGATAGACATCATCCAGTTATGCCAGCACCATTTGTTGAAGATGATTTATGTTTTCATTGTATAATTGTATATTTATTTGTCAAAAATCATGTTTGTAGGTATGTGGGTCCATATCAGGGTTTTCAATTTGGTTCCATTGGTCTACCTGTCTATTTTTGTACCAATACCAACCCTAACAGCTAACAACAAACTAAATGGAGAGATACTCAACATGATTCCTCTAAAATCAAGAACAACACAAGGCTGCCCACTCTCTCCACACCTCTTATGTATTGTACTTGAAGTTCTAGCTAGAGCAATAAGACAACAAAAGGAGATCAAGGGGATACAAATTGGAAAAGAAGTCAAATTTTCACTATTTGCAGATGATATGATAGTTTACATAAGTGACCAAGAAATTCTACCAGGGAACTCCCACAGTTGATAAATATCTTTAGCAAAGTGGCAGGATACAAGATTAACTCAAAAAAAATTCAGTAGCCACACTATATACAGATGATATATGGGCTGAGAACGATATCAGAGAAACATCATCCTTTACAATTGCCACAAACAATATAATCTACCTTGGGTAATGCTAACCAAACAAGTGAAAAACGTATATAATAAGAACTTTGAAGCTCTATAGAAAGAAATTAAAGAAGATACCAGAAAATGGAAAGATCTCCCATGCTCTTGGTTAAGTAGGATCAATGTAGTAAAAGTGGCGATATTTCCAAAAGCAATCTACAGATTCAATGCATTCCCCCATCAAAATCCCAGCACAATTCTTCACAGACCTTGAAAGAACAATACTCAACTTTATATGGAAAAACAAAAGACCCAGGATAGCCAAAACAACCCTGTACAATAAAGGACTTCCAGAGGTATCACCATTGCTAGCTTCAAGAAGTGTAGTTCTTTACATTTTATGGTTTTCTAGGTGGGGGGGATGATGTAGCAGACAGAGAGAGGATTCAGTTTTCTTTAAGGGATTGGCCACTGGGAGCTTAAACATCCTCCAGTGGGTATATGGGCAGCACAACTTGAACTTAGTATAATTTGTGGGGGGCATGAGTGGGAGAGTGGATGTGGGAGGAATGGGAGGAAAGGGTGATCAGTTACATTGCATGAAACTCCCCAACAATCAATAAAAATGTGTTGGGGAGAAAAGGACAGGGCAAAAAGTCCAAGAATAAAGAAGCATATAACACAACAAAGTGACTTTCATTACATATTATCTATATATGAGTTTTCCATTTTATTATTATTAATATATTTTATGCATGTTATATGTTCACATTTCATATATACATATATGCACATATACACACTTATGTATGCATGTTCAAAAACCAGTGCCCGCAGTAGCCTGAATTACCATAAAGGGAAATATGTTTCAGGATTCAGTTCCTTCAGATAAGTTTGGATTACGTTGACAGAATTTTTCAACATAGTTATCTTTTTCCTAACTATATTTCATTGAATGACTTTCTCCATTATCCTACAGTCAGTAAATTCTTCCTTAGAGTAATTCTACATGTTACAGAAATAATAGTACATAGTTCATAAAGAAAAATTATGACAGCAAGAATGATTGGTGCTATTGTAGGCCAATGTAAGAAATATCACCAAAAATTCTCTATTTGTTGTATTTGTGAACATCATCTCTCTTGTACTTTTAATTCTTCTTTGAAATTTAATTAACTCTATAATGTTTAGTATACACCTCTGATAACCCCAAACAGTTTGTGTTATTTTGAAGGTACACATTTCAGGATCTTAATTCTGAATATTTTCCTCATAACAAGGTGGTTGTATTTCTTCTTCTCTTGCTTTTCCTCCGATTCAGGATTCACCTAGTAAAGTGCAGCTAAGATTAGAAACTGAATATGACACTAATGACTTCCAATCCTTTTCAAGCCTGTAACCTTTAAAATTCAACTTAAATCATTGCTTGCAACATTTGCTATGAATTAAGACAAATGGCTATATCAGACTCAGAGCCTGGGAAGATCATTAACGGCCTCTTTTCATTTGGCTACTGCCCATGGGTAGATGAAAGTTCATTGCCATCCTCTCCTATTCTTTCTGCATCATTATTTATATAGGAAATGGGACCACAGTTGTTTGAGACTCCCAGAAGGCCAATCTCTTTCTTGTTCCTTCTGAGCTGTACAACATGTTCCCATTCAGTTTCCTCATCTGAGTGCTAATGCTTTCCAGGTTGTCCAAAAAGAAAAAAGAAAAGAAAAGAAAAGAAAGGTCACATTTAATTCTTTTATCTGAAAACTATAGCACTCACTTCCTTTCCTGCAGTTTTTGAGTTATCTCCAAAGAATCTCGAGTATTTTGCTCACTAATGTCATGTAGCTCTTGGTTACACATTTAACAGCCATTGGTTAAGATATGCCATGGGTTCAGGGAGCAATTTCTGAAGAAACTAATGAAGATCTTGGGAAAGAGAAATTCAAGGAAAGGAAGATGAGACATGAAGGAAAAGTTGGAACAAATGAGTAGGAGGTAATGGAGTTGCGGTTGGGGGGATCTGAGTAGAGGAGGGAAATTAATACTAAAACAATCTGAACTGCTAGGGGGAAGCCTACTACTGTAGAAGCTTCCTAAATATAAATGTGTATATAATTGGAGTTTAACTTAAATTACCTAATGACAGGAGATAAGGCCTTTCCCAGATACTACAGGATAAAAATGGCCACTGCCAAAAATGGGTTCTGCTTTTTTAAGTCATCAGTTTACTAGAGATTTGTCATGTTCTCATGGAGAAAGTGACATATTTAGCGTACTCATATCCTGAAATATTTCTTTCTTTCATTCTGTTCATTTTTGAGTAATTAGTTTTTCTCATGGTCTCTTGGTAAATTGTGCAAGTGACAGCTGTTTATGGACCTTTCCATAAAGTGCGAGTCTTTGTTGTGTAACTTCTGATACTGGTATCTCAATATCAAGAAACCTGGATGATATTTTATGTGCTTACTATTGACTTACCATAGAGTTTGTGAATTTGATTTTCTTGTTGTCATAGGACTTTTAGTTTTTGTGTCAAGACTGTTTTATACTGCTCCATTGTTCATTTTATGGATTCCTCTGAATTTTTGACTCCTGTTGGATAATCATGCTAAATAATACTGGACTTCCATTAGTTAGCAAAATATTCATGTCTGATAATGACTATACCATTCTGTAGAAAATTAGGTCAGAAATATATACCGTATAGGTTTTAGCATATAATATTTGTTGGACTTGTTAGATATAAGTCCTATAAGAGGTATTGGAAAATATTGGGCTCCGTGTTGAAAATATGTAGGAAGTAAGTTTGATAGCATTTTCTTTTTATATATCTCTACTTCCCACTGTTTTCTAGCAGAGAATGTTCAGATTTTATGAGTAGCAGATAAACATTGGAGACCGCTGATATTCCTAGTCACCTAAAAATCATACTGGGATAAAAATGGTTCCATAATAAAATATCCCTGAGAAAACATAGTTTATTGCTTTGTATATAAAATAGAGGGTATCCGGATTAATTATTCTACATGTGTTGGGATAAAAGTTCTATAGTTTTAAATAATCCGGTTCACACAGTTTCTCAGTGTTTTCATAATTAGTTCATATTTCGATTGAAGAGATGGCTCAGAGGTTAAGAGAGCTAACTGCTCTTCCAGAGACCCTGATTTCTTCTCTTGTCACCCACATAGGGTGCTTTTAACTGCTGTAACTCTAACTCCAGGGTTGTGAAGCTACCTTCTAGCCTTGTTGGGGAACCACAGTCACCCCCATATGTATAAGACATACAAACATATGTAAAAATGAAACTATATTGGAACATATTTGACAAGAACCTCTCATATCCATTATCTTATGTAAACCTTTCACAATTGAGTTCAGATTTAGTATAGGATATTGACTGTTAAATTTTTTGTTCCATGTCCACATTCTGTAATGAGTACATACAGACATTTTTCATCATTGTTATTTTCTCCTAAAAAAATATTTACTTAGTATTACCTTAGATGAGGAAACCTGTAGGTTGGACAATGATTTCATGTGTACATGAGGATTTATGTAGGGAACATATGGCTATCATGATATATTATAAGAGATTTGAATAGCCAGAAAAATATTGGCAGTATTAGGATTTTGGTCTATACTCTAGAACCCATATCCAATGGATGCTGAAGGGCGATTCCACTATTTTTCAGGAAAAAAAATGATTGACTGTTTTGCCCTTCCTCCTGTGCTGTTACCATTCTCACTCTGAAGCTAAAGGAAATTTACTCTGAGTGCATAAATTCCTGCTATTTTCCTCCAACTCAATTTATAATTTTTTGGCATTTCAAGTGCTTGAGCGTACAACTCAGTTGAAAATCTTTGCAAAGGGCCTTGTTGAAATGATTTCACACTCTGGGAGTGAGAGAGTTATGTAAGAAGCAAAGTCAAGGGGACATTTTCTCTCTCTTTGACACAGCGAATTCTGATTTTCCTGGCACTTCCAGCAGGGCAACGCTGAAATGCACACATATTAATTTCATTAAATACTCTATGTGTATAAAAACAACATAGGAGTTTAATAGTTTTTTTTTGTCTAAGATATTAGAATAATACCAAAACGTCTTTTTCTAGAAAAGAAAAGAAACACATCGCGTAAAAACTAGAAAGTTTTGAAAAGTAGTTCACCAAGTCATGCAGAAATATGCAAAATCTGAAGGAGACTGCCTCACAACAGGGGGCTTCCTCCGGGACCCCGGATTAGGCACAATTAACCGCATGCAAACACCTGTTTTCACAGAGACATCCTTTATTAAGCAGGGGGGAAAAGTTTAAAGTGGCTGCTTTCTGACCCAGGAAGAAAACTGCAGAAAATGACCTGGCAGGCGTCATATGTAAGAGGAGGAAAAGGGGAAGTCTGAATAACCAGAATGGGCTAGAACCCTGTGGTAAAGGAGGTGGGGCTTGGGGGAGAAGGGGAGGCGACTAGGGTGAAGGGGAGGTGACCAGGGAAAGGGTGAAGGGGAGGTGACCAGGGAAAGGGAGAAGGCGTATGATGGGGAATATTACTTTAAGGTGCGTTACTTTTGTTTATGATGCATCTGTTTAACTCGGTGAAGCTGTGAGTCTTTGCCTGTCTAAGACACCTGATGATCTAAGAGCTGAGTGGTCAATAGCCAGGCAGGAACAAGGATAGGCGGGGCTGGAAGGCAGAGAGGATAAATAGGACGAGGAGGAGGAGGACAAGAAGGAGGAGGAGGAGGAGGACAAGAAGGAGGAGGAGGAGGAGGAGGAGGAGGAGGAGGGAGGAGGAGGAGGAGGAGGAGGACAAGAAAGAGGAGGAGGAGGAGGAGGAGGAGGACGAGGACGAGGACGAGGAACGAGGAGGAGGAGGACGAGGAGGAGGACGAGGAGGACGAGGAGGAGGACGAGGAGGAGGACGAGGAGGACGAGGAGGAGGAGGACGAGGACGAGGCGAGGAGGACGAGGCGAGGACGAGGGCGAGGGCGAGGAGCGAGGAGGAGGAGGAGGAGGAGGAGGAGGAGGAGGACGAGGCGAGGCGAGGACGAGGCGAGGCGAGGAGGAGGCGAGGACGAGGACGAGACGAGGACGAGGAGGAGGAGGAGGAGGCGAGGACGAGGGCGAGAGGAGGCGAGGACGAGGACGAGGCGAGGAGGAGGAGGAGGAGGAGGAGGAGGCGACGAGCGAGGCGAGGACGAGGCGAGGAGGAGGACGAGGACGAGGACGAGGACGAGGACGAGGACGAGGACGAGGCCGAGGACGAGGACGAGGACGTGGAGGATAAGGCGGGGAGGAGTTTCCGGTTCAGGGGGGTCTCTCTTTCTCCAGTTGGTGTAGTTGGGGGCTGTGGCTTCCTCGATGGCTCCCTCAGGCACAAGTAGAGCAGGGCTTTTGGTGAAGGCTCCTCCTCCAATGCAGCTCCCAGGTTTGAGGCTGGGACTGTCCTTCTCACTCTGCTTCCGGTTCTGAGAGTTCTGGTTCCCTTGATGCTGCTCTGGACCTGAAGCTCGGGCCTTCCTCTGATGCTGCTTCCAGGAGGACATCAGGGGCCGGCCACCCAGCCACCCCGCCACCCAGCCAGACACAGAGTGAGAGTAAAGTAAGATATACAGCAGTAAGAAAAGGAAAATCCCAGAGGCAAAAGGATAATTTTAAAAAGCTGGCGACAGACACCCAAGCTAAGGCTGGGCGGTCATAACAAAGAATCAGCCTCCGTGTGTGATTTATTTGGGAGTTGGGTTTTGGACCCCTCAAAAAGCCAAAAAAGTAAAACATTGCACAGCGGGGGCGTTTTTTTCTGGATGGACAAAGGACTGCCTCTCGATAGACTGTTGACCCAAGTGGCAGAAAGCCAAATGGAGGTTTACAAAGGTAAATGGGGGAAACTCCATGTTAGGAGGAGGTGTTAAGTTTTAATTGGGCATGTTAATTAGGTGAGCCAAAGGGGGCTTTTGATTGCTGGACTTTGGCAGTCAACCATAGGAGGAGGGGAGGAGGAGGAGGAGGAGGAGGAGGAGGAGGAGGAGGAGGAGGAGGAGGAGGAGGAGGAGGAGGAGGAGGAGGAGGAGGAGGAGGAGGAGGAGGAGGAGGAGGAAGAGAGGGGATAGACCTCCGTGGCATGGCTACTTTTTAAATTTTAATCTATTGGTCTTTAGCAAGGCAGAAGGAATGGGGGGGGGGGGTGAGACCTGCCAGAGTCACGTGAGCAAGTGGAGTAATGTCCCTTCAATGTCTTCTTTAAGAACTAAAGTAATTCCCAAATGGTGCACTCTAGCTAGTGGTTTTTAAAAACAGAATAACGTAAGTCCAAATATCTTGAAATACTATTCCCAGCATGAATCAATACATGGTCCTTTTACTAAGTGTGCAACACTGTAAGGAACCTTAACTCAACTTTGAGTTGTCTTTAACAAGATCATTCCTTATAAAGAACAGGAAAGAGTTGAAAAGCAAACAGCCTCAACCACACACATTTCTCAGAATGAAGTAAAAGTTGTTTTGGATAAACTCACTTTGCATAAAATAATGGCAGATTTCAAACAAATCTAAAAATGCCTTGATGCAGAGGATGGGCCTAAAACGGGCACATGGGAAAAGCAATGTGAGGTTAGCAAATTTGAGGCAATTGAATAATTTAGTGTTTCACTGTTGTATATAATTACCGTTCTTTATAGTCAAAGGGATATAAACAGCTCAACTACAAATTGGTCTCTTTAGCAGAGAATTTAGTACAAAAATCTTTTATCCACCCTTCTCCCTCCAGCTTCTTGTTCCCAACATTCATATGCAAAATTGTTTCAAAATTATGTGTAAGCCTCTTTTGCTTCGTGTATAGAAGAGTCTTTCCCTCCAGGGAAAGGGCTGGTAACGTATCAGTGGGAATTTCATTGACTATCTTAGATGAGGCAGGATTATCAGCCCACTGTCAATGGTACCATAACCTAGGCAGCAGAATCTGGGCTGTATGAGCATGGAGAAGACAAGCATGGTACTAACTCGCATGCATCCCTGACTCCTTCTGAATATGAATCTCATATGAGGACCTTTTCCAACCTCTCGCTGCATTGGAGTTCTCGCTAGCATAGGCTGGGACCTGGAGCTGTGAGCTAGAATAAATCCTCTCTCCCTTAAGTTGCTTCTGCCAGGAAGTGAAAAGAAAAGGCATCAAGACCCCACTGTTCAGGATTTCGAGAATTTCCTTCCTGTTTCATTTTCTTTGGTAACAAGAGACAGGACAATGACTACGTTAGATATTACCTATATCAACAGGCATAAATTTAAATTTCCACTTTTGAAGGGGAGATAATATCCCCTATGATTTTGCTACCAATTAAAGAAGACAGTTTCTACAAACACTTGTATAATGTCTGGGATTTAAATAAACATGCACAGCGGCATATTTTTTATTTTGATGATAAATTCAATTGCTTCATTTACATGAAAGTCACAAATTTTACTCAGTAAGTCTAATTCCTTTTCACTTTATCAGCTTTTCTTAAATGATTTCTAAAGCTATTGCGATCAAATTGTAAATAACCATTACTCTCTATTGCTCACAATTAAGTACGAAGTAGTTTCTATATGTATTTATGAGCAAAGTTTTCTTTGCTTCTATCATCATTAAAGTAATCTTTTCCCCCTTTTCTCAAGTATATTCATTCAATTGTTTCAGCTTAAACTCTTAGTGTTGTAAGAATTTTTACAACTGATCATGGAGGATTCACCATAATAATATTTGCAAAACATTTCAAACACCATAGACTGTCCCACACATTTTCCATTCCATTTGGCATTCATTCATACAAGGAACACATTTGCTGGTATGTCTCTCTCTCTAAGCTGTGCGAAAGGTAAGGGACTAAAATTACCCTTCCGGCATGTAGGAAGCATGCTAATGGAGTGTGGTGAGTAGTGCTAAGTGTGTATGTATTTACCTAAGGCTAGTCTAACTTAAAGGCAGAGCAAATTCTTGAGAATTGACTGCAGGAAACTGTAAGGCAAATGGGACTGGAATCACTTTGCTGTTTCCAAAATATATAGAACTTAAAACTAAGGAGAGGAAGGCAATAGAGGAGAGGAGCGTCTTGCAAGAGGGTGTTCATCGGTGCAGTAGAGTTTGTGGTTGGCTATCGTGTCCTGGGCAGAAGGATAAGCATCTCTCATGGTACCCCATGCTTCTAACTTGAAGTTTCTAACTCCATGTCTTCTCATTAGCCATGCCAAAATAAAAATTGACTTACAACGCATTTACTTCTGCTTTATTGTAAGGACTCAAACATAGGACCACGATTTAGGGAGAATAAATAGGTTTCTTCACTTAGGGCAAGAATACTGTGAGTACAAAGATATGAGATGAAATATTGGGAGAAAGCACCATATTATATTATGGGATGTAACCTGTTTTATGTCTGAATGCAGATGTTCTATTTCTCTAAAAAGTAGATGTTTGTAAGGAAAAATAAGCTTAATGTCATGTGCAATCATATACATGATTTTAAAATAGGCTGTTTATTAGAATAAATATTTTTAAGATGTATCAACATTATTAGAAATTCCTATATTTTTCAAGTTGCTGTTCTGCAAGCCATAGCTGCAACACAGTTTATGTACCTCTCCCAAAGAATTCAGCATCTGTGCCATTTATTGTATCTTCTTTACTTCTAACAGTGATGATAAAATTTCATGAGCTAGTGATACATTATGTGGTAAGACATTCGTTTTAAATGCATGCTTTGTAGAAAGATTAATCAGTTTATAGTATAAAGCTTTACCAACTCAAAATTGAGATGGAATGACTTAAATACTATTTATTCAGCATATGTTCTGGTTAATGTTAGAAACTTGCAGTTGGAGTAGGTTTGAAAATGATGAAAAATGAAGGATGACCAATTTTGAAGCTATGAAGAATCCTTAACATAGCAGAGATTTTTAGGTGTGGGGTTTGGAAAAATGTGTTATACATAGAGTACTACCAATTGAGATATGTGTCTGTTGCTCATGCAATTCTTTTCATAAACACCATGTGATGGTGGAAGGTCAATGCAATATGGAATACAATATAATTATTTACCAGAATAAGAACTTACACACAAGCTGGGGAGTCAGAAGCTTGGCAGGCTCCCAATCGAGGAGAAGAGAAGAAGAGGGATTCATTTCTCTTTCACTTCCTTTTGTCTCCACCTGTCCTAAATGTCCTGATCCCCGCCCTAAGGGCGGCTAGCTTTGTGGGTCTCACCCCTACGACCATGACGCATGAAGGCGCTGAATACTGCTAGTCTCTATTTCCGGAAAAAAAAAAAAACAACAGACCCAAGAAATTCTAGCAAATCTTTACCTGTATTCAGGACCTAGTTCGCAGGAGTGTATTGAAAACTTAACTGAGAAATACCCAATTGAAAGGGGCAGGATTAAATGAATATCCTGCCATTGCATATTGTCTAATGGTGTTTTGAAATGAATGCACTAACACGGCTTCTTCAGTGAAACCACGGGAAATTGTGTATGATCCATGGAAGGCTAAAACTGAAGAAGACAGGAAGATGGATCGAAGCTCTGGAAAAAGAAAGCAAAGGAAAAACTCCAAACCACAAATTGTTTTTGAGAACAGGCAATTGCTCATTCTATTCAGTCAATAGTAGGTTTTGTGTGTTCAAAAAGAAACATTTGAAAAATAAAATGGAAACAATCTGTACGTAGATACCTTTCTTACAGTGTTCTACCCGCATTTTCTTAATCTCTAGATTGCTTTATTATTTCTAAATAACCAGCATATTTCTAGTTGTTATTGCCTGTTCCCAAAGCCTTACATTCTAGTAAAGAAACAGTTTGCCATCAGATTGAGTTCTTGTCCAATAAGCTGCACTAGACATTTCCCTGTAAGACCTTGAGTTTAGTGTCTCTGTTTGGTACATGGTCATCCATCCCTTATATGAACCTATGCTGGATCAAGACATGATATAACCCCACTGTGACTGAATTTTAGTTTTTCTAAAATGAGGGTAACAATGGTGGATACCTTAACATTCGATGGTACATACTAAAATATTTAGAAGAAAATTCCCCTGGGTATTGTTTAATAATCACCTTCAAACTGGTGGAGCTAATTTGAGATCTCAGTGGAGCCATTCAGAGTTTGTAGTGTGTGCATCTGGGTCATGGCCTATGAAAATTACTCCTTTTATTCTAGGTTCTATTTAAATGCCAGAGGTGACTGTGTCTCTCAACTTCCACTTACCCAGAAACCCTTGCCCTTTTCTCTGAGGACCTTGAGACATTCAAACCCCCAGCAGAACACCAACTGAAACTCCTTTTGAAAGACTCGTCATTTCTTGGAGGCACCAAGCCCTAGGAAGTTACACTATCTCCCTCCTGCCAGCACGAACCTACTAGAAGCACTTGGATACGCTTCATACAATATAAGTGTTAAATATCCTTTCCCTTTATTTTCATCATCCTTTGAAATGGTCTTTTAAAAATGTTGTTCAGTTAACATGAAAGCTTGTATCTTGACAGTAAGTCTCAACGATATCTTTTTGCCAGCAGCCATCTGTCAGCAAGTTCAAGCTGGACTGTCACCACAGTTAAACTAAATTACACCACCAGTGGTACGGAAAACCCATTCAATGACAATTTATCTTCTACCTCCTCTATTTCGCTGCATAACATCACCTACAGAGTTGTGTCCCCCCAAATGATAATGTCATCGTAGCTGCCACTCACACTCTTGCTTTCCCAACCTAGCAGGAAAGAAAGCATGCCAGGGAGTTGAGAAGTCTTTGTAAATTGTTTTCTGGGTGGCCAAAGCTTTCTGTCCCCCACTTTCCAGAACTTGAAAAACTTTGATTTTTCACCTTACAAATCTTTCAGTACACTGTTTCTGCTCAAGTAAATAGTAACTCCAGGCCCAAGGCAAAAGCCACAGAGGTGTGGAAGGAGATAATAACCACAGCAGTTATTATTAGCACTAGGTTAAGACATACAGAGCAACAATACAAAGGGAAAAAAATCACACTATTGCTGCTGTAGTAAGGAAAACATGTATCCAAAGATAGATAAGTTGGAATACAGCCATGAAAGGCTTTTAACTTCTTTACTGGCATCGAAATATTTTTCTTTGCTTTCTCCAGACCGGTGCTTCTTTCAAAAGTTTATTTAATTTTATATAGAAGCTTTCAAAATAAAGCACGACTTTAGGTTTTCAAATGAGTCAGATACAGGGTGATTGAATTAGGAAAACCCCAAGAATATGAAGTAAGACGAAGTCCATTGCCTGAATTGTATTTTGTCACACAGAAACAAAGGAAAGCAAGTTACTTGTGTCAGAGACCACAAATCTTATTATAATGCCTTTCTTCCTGCCTCCCACAGTCATAAGGTTCCTATAAGAAATATAAATAACAATATTTGTTTATATTCCCCACAACAACAAATTTGAGCATCAGAACAACAATGTGTATTTCCGTATTATTTTAAATCACATAATTTGCTTCGTTGTGGTGATTTTCTAATATACTCCCCCTCATAGGCTTTTCAAAAACTTTAATATTTGATTTAAAATGGGATGCAAAGAAGCTGAGGGAAAGGCTCACTAACCAAGCAAGAAGACTTAAATCCAGTCCTCAGCCTTCAAATGAAGGCTGGGCAGATACGAAGAAATGTATCCCCGGTCCTCAGAGGCAGAGGCAGAGGCAGAAGGATCTCTAAATGCCACTGGCCTTTCAGATTTGTTAAATCCACAAGATCCAGATTCAGGTAGACACCGTCTCCAAATTTAATAGGAAAGTGAATGAGAAAGACAGCAGTGGTGGGACTATAATGTACACAGACAGACAGACTCATGTACATATACACACACATGATATGGAGAACCATTTACATTGAATGAAATCAGATAAGATGGAAATATCACAGAATAAAGTAAAATGCTATCCTAGCTAAACTACCCTATCTTATTAGTGGGATTAGACACCATACAGAATATTCATATTTTTAAACTGTATTATTTTGAAAATTGTTAGCAAGTTATATCACAACAAGAGAAAAAAATCTTTGTTTGAATTTTGGTGTTAGAGTCAAAGAAGCAGTCAGGAATTGTGGCACACATTCTTAGTTCCAGGACTTGGGAGGAAGAGAAAGGCAGATTTCTGTGTGTTTGGGGCCAGCATGGTCTGCGTAGTGAGTTCTAGGACAGCCAGAGCTACATAGTGAGGCCTTGTTTCAGAAACAAACATAAAAAATGTAAAGGTCCAAAGGAGCGTGTTGACACACCAGTTCTTAGTTAACCTTTGAAACTGCCTCTGTAGAATTTGTTTTCAAAGCTATATGTGTTATGGCTGAGAAATGAAGAGAAAGGAGAAGCAATCGCTAAACAATAATGAGAGACTGATAGAGGTAGAACTTAGTGCATGAAATGAAATGCAGCAGTGCTTGTGTGTGTTCAAATCCCTGCTCAACTCCATTACTTCCATCAATTCCATTACTTCTAATCATTCTTTCTTCCTGTGTCTGTTGCTTCAACTGAAAATTGATATTATAGGATGCATCTCACAGGAGTATGGAGAAGATTAAATGAATCATTATTTGTAAATGCTTGAATGAACAGAACCAAATCTCAAAGCGAGGCCTTTGTCTTCTTTAATTAAGGACAAATAAATTAAACATGAAGCAACACATTTGCCTTGAATAACCAACTCGTGCAGAGATGATGGGGGTGGCTTACATTCAGGACAACAGTTAGAGGTTCTCTCTACTAGGAGATGGCCCTGTATTTGTCAGGACTTCTGCTGAGAATTTCACAGTAAATCTACACATAAAGAGCAATATTCATGGACACATGTAAGAACAATGATCTCTCTTTCACATGGATTTTCTTCTTCTTCTTCTTCTTCTTCTTCTTCTTCTTCTTCTTCTTCTTCTTCTTCTTCTTCTTCTTCTTCTCCTCCTCCTCCTCCTCCTCCTCCTCCTCCTCCTCCTCCTCCTCCTCCTCTCCTCCTCCCCTCCTCCTCCTCCTCCTTCTCCTCCTCTTATAAATCCCTGGCTCTGACTTACAAGGACAGAACTTACATGGAGGTTTAGTATACCACAAAAACATCTGAAAGATATCTTCATGGACCAGTATGTCAGGACAGCAGGAAACAGGGAAAAAAGAGATAGAAACATTTACACTGAAAAAAAAAACCCAGTACCCCACCATATACATATTTTTCACCTTAGAATAGTATAGCATTTTAAATTTGCACAACTATCCAGGCATTGTGAATGCTGTATGCAAAACAGTTCATTATCACAAGCTCTTATGTTATATGTATATAAAATTGGTCAATATCACTTAGAAAATCAAATCCTGAGATTTTTACATATGAAGTAAATATTCTGTACCTGGAATATGTTAAAATGTCTGCAATACTTTAAAATATAGAAGAAAGATTCAAAGCCAGGTAGTCAAAACTGTTATAATTTTAGAAGAGTAAATTATAGGTATCCTTTTTAGTGTTCTATGAGCTTCGCAGGGGTCATTGCTGGTCCACACAAGAATTGTCAAAGATCATTGTCACCCTGGATGACTCAGATAGGTTGACTGCTTCTCAGAACTCCCTGTCTGGTAGGTACTTACCCAGCTTTATACATACCAAAAACTTAAATTAAAGATGATGAGACAGTATATATGAGCAAATATGCGATTTAAAGAAAAAAAGGAATGTTTTAATTAAAAGTTGTTTGGCTGATCAAGTTGAGGCAGGACCGGGCTCTTCCCCTTGCTTCAATGCTGCATAAGGTAATCCAACATGGACAACAGGTTCCCAAAAGTCAGGTAAGTGCCAGGGACAGGACCTGATCTCACTGCTAGGAGCCTTACAAACCAACATATTTCCGTAACTGCCCCACACATGCAGAGGGCCTAGGTTGGTCCCATGGAGGCTCTCTAACTGTTGCTCTGCCCCTTTCTGAAGGGGAGGGGCGTGGGTGGGAAGCAGGAGAGGAAGGGGAAGAGAGAGGGGAAACTGGGGTTGGTATGTAAAGTAAATGTTATTTAAAAAAAATAAAAAGTTCTGTTTTTCACTAACTGTTATAGCATGTACACACATACACACACACACACACACACACTCAAGTGTATTCTTAACAGAAGCCAGTGTTATGGAGATTTGAAATGGTTCAAAATTGTTGGGATTACATAAAGTTGTTTAAGACACCTAAATTTTATAGGGTATAATTCATTGTAATTCACTCCATTTTAGTAGCTAAAATTCAAGAGATTAAGGTATTCAAGACAAAAATATGATTTGCAAGCATTATATTGATTAATTATTCAAAAATTCCCTGTTTTAACCTATGCAGTTCATACATTATGAATGGTAAAATGTACAATCTATAGTTATGTTTCAGGAAACCCATAATTTCTCAAAATTTAAAACT
The DNA here is from genome assembly GCF_017639785.1 of Mesocricetus auratus. Classification (NCBI taxonomy): domain Eukaryota; kingdom Metazoa; phylum Chordata; class Mammalia; order Rodentia; family Cricetidae; genus Mesocricetus; species Mesocricetus auratus. The sequence goes on along the minus strand of NW_024429204.1, from coordinate 12,025,885 downwards.
TCAGCACTGATACATTTTTGCAACATGATATCTTATTTGATGACAGAACACCAAAACTAAGCAAACTATAGCCATCTTTCAGTGTTTCTTTTACAGTTAACCAGAGCAACTTAAAAGGTATAAAATATAACTCTAGTCTAATTTTTCTTGGCCTTGCCTTTTATGCAGTGTCCTGACTTAACTTTCCCTATCCCTTCTATTGACGCTTTCAAATATTTTAGAACTTATAATTATCAGCCAGGCTGTTCATTTATAGGAGTGATCTACACTTTTAAAATATGTGTGATAGACGATGATTTGAAGCTATCCAGGAAGGAGAAGTAGCCCCTATCCTCAGATAATGGGGTGCACTGTTCACTGGATCTGGTAGTGCTTTTCCAGAGGAGTCCGGAGTCTGACTGTGAAGCTTCCCAGCAATGCTTATTTAAAACGGACGCTTCCATCAGAAACTTTACAGTGTGTCTTATAGATCCTTCAGCTGTCACTGGAAACGAAAAACCTTGCTGTGTATCTGATAGATCCTTCAAATACCACTGCAAATGTTTTGTCTTTTCTATAGCTGTGTACGTCTCACTATTGAAGACAGGAAATATTCTTGGTAACCCAAGGGTAAATGGACAAATCCCCTCCCCCCAGATGTTAAAAATAAAGAGCCAATAAATTAAGCCAGGTGGTGGTGGCGTACACCTTTAATCCCAGCACTAGGGAGGCAGAGGCAGGGGGATCTCTGTGAGTTCGAGGCCAGCCTGGTTTACAGAGCGAGTTCCAGGACTGACTCTAAAGCCACAGAGAAGCCCCTCCCCCCCGACTCGAAAGCAAAACGAAACAAGAAGCAAACAAAAAAGCCAATAAATCCAGAAAAGTAGTATGTATTTTATACCACTAAGAAGCAAAGCTGTGATTATTTGGGACACAAAGTGGATTGAAGAAGAAGGATGAGAAATCAAGTATAATCTAGACTATTCTAATAAACTTTTAAAGTAACACAAACGGGAGGAAGAATGCCACTTGAACAATATTATCAGTTACACTGAACATAAAGAATGTTTGTGTGATAGGAGCAAAATCAGAGTAAAAATAAGATGTGCAACCAATTTAACTTTTTTTTTGAGAAATCAGCTCAAGCCTTAACAGTTTCTGCTTTCCTTAAAGGTAATTATATTGACTTCAGAGATTCCTGTTATGGCTTGTCCTATGTTAACATAGTATCTGTTTCTATATATTACTTCCCTGAAGCTTAAAGCTTAATGGATAGAGTTAAGTTGCAAACCTTAGTTGTCCCAGGGAAGCAGGAAAAGGAGAAAAAAGGAGCTTGAAATTACCCTTGGCTACAAAGTGATTTCAAGACATACCCAGGCTACATGAAACCCACTCATAAATGTGATTAAAACTATCACCTCAGACTTAGTAAATGGTTACGTTTTGAACTTTTGTGTTCTGTGAGAATTGCTTTTTGTTTGAAAAAGTATTTCAGCTGATTGTTATAATTTAGTTTATATACGATAGAATTAAAATAAGGTTAGTGGGAGAAAATGTTGACTGGAATAGTTTTACAAAGACTTAAGTATACTCCAATGGAGAGGAGCCAGCACTCAGAAATCTAAGTAGCAGCTTCCTTTAAGTGAAGCCTTCCAACAAAATGTGGTGGCCGAATATCAGACAGTGGTGTTCTTTTGTTTATTTGTTTGTTTTTACTTTTAACAAATTAAGCAAATGAGTATATATATGAATAATTAACACCAATACTGAGAAATAATTTTTTTATTATTAAATTTTTTTTATTTTTAAGTTTAAATTTAGATTAGAAACATGGTTGGTTCACAAGTCAGTTTCAGGTCCCTCTCCCTTTCCCTCCCTTCCTCCCGTGCCCTCCCCCCAATTCCCCCATTATCCCCTCATTTCCCCAGGGAGGGTGAGGCCCTCCATGGGGGTGTCCATAGACTGTCATTTCATCCAGGGCAGGGCCTAGACCCTCCCCCAAGAGTTCAGGGTGAGAGTGCATCTCACATTGTTGGATGGGAGTCCACAGTCCATGTGTATACTCGGGATGATACAAGAAAAATCAACCTAGTGTGACAGACTGAGTGATGGAAGGATAAATATGAAACCAAATGCAAATGGACGTTCAGTAATTGAACCATTTACAGTGTCTTCTGGATGTTTCATACGTGTGGTTTAGTATATATGTCATTAGGAACATAATCATATATTTAATATGCAAAAATGATAGTTTCAATATCAGAATATATGGTTATGTTTATAATGTGAATTCTTATGCTTTTGTTTAGGTAGTCATATTTATTCATTTTTTTAATTTAATATATTTACTGTAATAATTAAGATGTGTGTTTTAATCTCCAGCATCACTACTAACAGAATAGGAAATTATCATTGATATGTATTATTCTTGTTGATTTCTATATTATGGATGTATAAGCTTGTAAATGCTTGTAGCTTCAGCATAGATACCATTTAGTAGAGTCTACATTCTATTTGTATTTTGTTGGTGATTTTTGTACTTATACTCATTAGCAAGATAAGTCTGAGTTTTCATGCTGTTTGGCTGGATCCTTGTTTGATTTTAATGTTCAGATCATGGTAGTCTTAAATAATGTGTTTAGAAAGTCCTTTCTACTATAATTTGGATAATTTGAGACTATCTGACATTAGATCTTTCTGAAACTATAAATTTTAAAAATGAAGCTACCTGGTGTCATTAGTTGGAACAATGTTATTGCTGATTCAATCTTGCCATACATTGTCTGTTGAGATTTACTGGGTTATTTTGTTTGTTTGTTTTGTTTTGTTTTTTTGTGAGCCCATATTGCTAAGGCTTATGCCACTATGAATTGATTCATATCTTAGTTACCAAATTTGTTGGAGTGCAGTTTTTCAAAACTATCTTAACTATTCTATATATTTATTTAGTGTTTGCTTCATTTTGTCCTAGTCCAATATTTATTTTATTAGTTGTGACCATTTTTTGGTTACTCTAGGTAAATTTTTACCAATTCTTGATGTTTTAAAAAAGAGATTCTTCATTTCACTAATTTGTAGGCATAATATATCTAATTAAGTTTCTATTTTGCTTTGTTCTATTCTTCACTATTTTATTGCACTTACCTTTGGCTGAAGTCTCTCTTTTCTCCTACATTGAGCTGTTCCATGGAGATGTTTATTTGATATGTTTTTGATGGTGGTGGTTTTTCAGATCTTGTTTTATTTTGAGACAAATACTTTATTTCCTACCTGTCTGTTAGCTTGAAGTTCTTCTGCAGACTCCCAGTTGTTGGGAGCCATTAAAATAATTATATTTTTGCTTATTTTTAGTAACTCTTTGAAATTTTCCTTAAATATGAACAGGCTTTTTGGAGCCCATTCCCTATAGTGGGATATCTTGCTCAGCCTTGATATAGGGGGTGAAGGGGCTTGGTTCTGCCCCAACCTGGTATACCAGACTTTGTTTACTCCTCATGGGAGGTTTTCCCCCCTCTGCAGAGTGAATGGCTTGTAGGGAAAGGGAGATGGGCACAGGAGTAGTGGAGATAGGGGAAACTGGGGCTGGTATATAAAATGAAAAATTATCTTTTAATAAATGAATAAAGAAAAGCATAAAAGAAGAAAATTTTCTTAAATGTATTTTCATCATGTTCACTCCCTTTTCTCAACTCCTCTTAGACCCACCCCACCTTTCCAATCTACTGAATTTTGTGTTCACACACACACACACACACACATGCACACACACACGCACACACACACACACACACACACACACACACACACACACACAAGACACAAATATACCCACCCCCAAACTCCTCATCTCTTGGCCATTTATAAAATGCCAATAACTACTTTGTTAGGAGCGAGGCTTCATACCTGCTGATATAGGAGAATTAATCATTTTTATACAAAATTTTATTGTTGTAAATGCTGGAATGTATTTTCTGGGGTAAATGATAACTCATTTCCTTGAATGCATGTTCTGTATCTCTATCTCTTTTCTATCATTTCTATTTCGCTATTTGCTTTCTGGCTGGATAAAAGTTTGTCTTTTTGAAAGAGTAGTTATGAAGCCTATTATCAGTTGTTTTCACGATGCACCACTGATAAGTCAGATATTTTCTTCAAATGTCATGAGCCAGTGTGTCTCCCGTTTTTTATCAAGAAGTTCTGCATAGGTATTTGGGTATGCTTTCAATATTATAAAAAATGTCTAAGCTCATCTTACTTTCCCATTCCTTGGGCTGGACCTCAAGTAACCATCAGATGAGACATCAGGAACAGTTCCATCTTTGCTCCGGGCGCATATGCGCCACCAGACACTCAAATCCTCAAGTATTTTATGTCTCAAAATCGGCGATGGGTCTCTCTCTCCCAGATCTACCTTCTAGGTTTTGACCGAATTCTTGTCTGTTCTACCTTATGGACAGGTATAGCATTAAACATTGTGTTTTGATTGTGGTCAAGGGCTAGAGCATTAAACATGCAGGTCATTTCCATGACTGAGATAGGTGTGCACGGTATTCATGCCAAGCATGCATAATGATGTTGGCAAATAGGCTTCCAGCCAATTATAAGGCAGGCACAATAGTGAGACTAGTCTATTTGGGAGAGGGGTTTGTTGTAGAACTAAACTATTTTTGTTTTCTCTGTATTGCTCTGGAGACTGTCCTAGAACTTACACTGTAGACCAGGCTGGCCTCGAACTCACAGAGATCTGCCTGCCTCTGTCTCCAGAGTGCTGGGATTAAAAGTCTGTGCCACCAATACCCAGCTCTGCTAAACTGTTGTATCCTTCTAGTAATTATACTGTTTTTCAGTTGCCATGGCTGCAAAGATGCTACATGTGAACATTAAGTACAAAGTCAAGATTACAAGTAGTTGGAGTTATAATGCCACATGTCTTGCTGTTAGCTTGAAGAGATATTTTTGTATTACTCATGTTTTTCATAGACTTTGTGTATATATCCCAGTTACAAAAAGTTGACGTTGATTATTTTAATGGATCAAAATACATGATCCTTTCTCTGCTATTTCAAATATCGATCAAATCTAAGAAATTATACTCAAAGGAAATTCTACATCTATTTTCTTAGTTTATTTGTATTAATAAGTAAACCATATCATTACAGTTCTCACAATAACAAACATGCCTGACTTAAAAATTAAACGAAATTTTAAAAATTATCCATTGGGATGCATTATATTTTTAAAACATTGTTGGAAATTTAAATAGGATAGCATTTATTTTAGATATATGTATGACAAGGTGGATACATGTAACAGAGCACAAATGGCATTGAACATGTTTGGTGGTCAGAGAATAGCTTGTATGTGTGAGTTCTCTCTGTTCTCCATGTAGGGAATCAAACTCAGGTCATTAGACTCACAGACAAATGTCCTGATACACTCACCCATATTTTACTGGCCCCTCAACTTGACTTTTATAAGTTAATATATGTTAATATTTTATATAAGCCTTTGGAGCTAGGGGGAATCTAGACATAGCTTATGATATTGGAGATTTAAAATTACTCTTGATGTAATTCACATTTTTTTCCTAAACCTTTAAAACTAAAGCATTCACTTAGGATTTATTTGCATTTCTGTGTCTGTGGTCTTTTAATGAGTTGCTCCTAGATTTTTTTCTTCTAAAACGTATTAAGTAAAGTGACTCAAATATCAAAAGGTTTGAAAGTAAAAGGCTTGAAATGCCATGCCTATAAATTTTGAATATTTTGTAAACCTGGCAAAATTAACTATCTGAAATCCCCAGGCTTATTTTCTCTGTGGTTAAACGTATGAAATCAGAAGAAATCACTACTATAAATGTGCAGAATAAAGTATAGGTAATAATATTAGGTAATTTCTATGAATTAGCAATTCATAGATCCCATGAGCATGATTTATAGTGCTTTGCTTTCCGGACAACACTCACACATGCTGCGGACATACTTGAACAACTGTAACCACTGTGTTTAGGAGGAGGATTTTGAACTGAAGGCCAACATTATTTTCCAGATGAATTAAACGTCATTCTTAGCTACATAGTGAGATCCTGTCTCAAAAACCTAAAGGAAACCAACAAGAGAAAGAGGGGTGTGTGTGTGTATGTGTGTGTATGCACGTGCACGCACGCGCGCATGCATGCCTGCATGCATGCATGTATAAATTCTTAAGAATTTTGTGTGGATGAAACAGTATCAAATTACCTGGAATAATCTTACAGAATGGGTGATTTGGGTGCAAATTTTCCATGAGCTTCTTGTTTAATATTTAGGGCAAGTCATTCATCTTGATATGGAAAAATATATGTTTGTGGATTGTGTGTCACAGTGCAGATAATAAGAAAAGAATTATTTATAAATAACCAGAATGGTGTTCCAGAAATAAATCGTTGATTCAACATAATATAGAAGAGTGTTGGTCAATGAGTTGTATTTTTTAAAAAGTAGGATATATAAGCCAACATTATTTTTGATCAGTGACACTTTCCCAACATGTGTAGATAAATGTGTCAAAGAAGGATAAATTTTTTGTTCACAAACAACAAAGTGTAAAAATCAATATATTATTAATTCCCTTACGTTAGCTCAGAAGGCAAACAGCTGTGCTTTAGGAAGGTAAACGTAAGCTTTCTTGCTCAAAATAGACTTTTCATTCACTTTTCTAATTTAGCTACAAATGTCAAACAACTAAATACATGTTCTCTGTGACCTTTGTGATATGGAGAACGTATGCTAGTAGTGTGAAATATTGCCAGTGAAGTTTCCATGTGTGTCTCTGCTTGCTTCTGAGTCTACTTCTGATGGACAAATTCCTTATCTTGTGCTCCATATTCAATTTTCTAATCATCTGAGATTAAGACATGGATTTGGAGTTCTGACTCATTCGGTTACGAAGCTCCTTATGATTAGGGGAATATTTCAGATATGTGCTGGTATGGATTATGCCTTAAAAATGTTGCAGTGTACTTCCATATTTCCATTACTGTGATCGGCTAATTATCTTTCCTTCACCTCACATGTCTTGTTATTATTGGAGAGCTATGACATGAGCAAAATACCAAAATGTTTGAGTTGTACCATTGTGGTTTGTTCTATTGAGTAGAAGATGTGTGTACAGTCATCTGTAAGATAAGAAACTGTAGACACATGAACTTATCAAGAGAAAACTGACCGGACAGGAATGATCTTAGGAAAAACATGCATTAAATTCCATAAGACAGATACTAATATTTAAAATGTATCTTGTAAAATATATCAAATGCACAGAAAAACTCAAAGGTGTTCATATGCCTAGAAAAATACAGACAGAAGGAAACAATAGCAGGTTAAACTCAGGCATCACTGAGGAGTAGTGTATGTTTTTAATATTTGAAGCTCTATTTCTGATTTTAAATTACTTTCATTCAAAATATTAAACTTCAGAAAAATACATTATTTTATATATAATAACATGCCTATTCTTAATTTTGGAAAATATTTTCAAGTACATCATGCCTATTCTAATGTGCTTATTCTAGCTTTAGAAACACTACTTTATTTACATGTGTATCATGCTTATTCTTACTTAAAAGAAAAACTAAAGTTGAGAAGTACAGAAAAGGTAGGACATTAAAAATAGGTGCAGTTTCTATTTGCCTAAAGAAAAAAATTGCAATATATGAATCAGCAGCCCCTTAGCAAATGAGCAAACAAAATGAGTGTGTTATTTTAAGACATATGCCCTGTGTCTAAAAGCATCAGGTTTACGGGGCTTGAGAATATGTAAAATAGCAATAGATCAGATTGTAGCTGAAGGGATTCATGCTTGCATTTTGTTTTGAAGTTCAAATTGGAAGCTGTTCGGGCAGAAAACTAATAGAAATGGCTGATAGATAATTAACCCCAGGCTTCAAAGTAATTGCTGTGCAGGAAGCAATTTGAAAGAGACCTTTTAATATTTATTTATTTATTTATTTATTTGCTTTTGAAAATCATAAAATGCCCTATTTGACTTTTGATGAATGAGCAAAAAATAAATATGAATATAGGCAAGTATTGACTTTTTAAGCCTCTGTCTGGTCTAAATTCTTGGTAAGCTTTTAAAAGGGCAAAAATATAGCAAGAATTTCATCCATTTACCAGGATCAGCACTAGGCTACGTACAGAAAGTTTAGAGGCAGACCCCTGAACTAAGGAATCAAGGAGAGTCTTGTACTTATCAGTCCAACCATGAATGCATTGTTAGGGGCAGACCCATTCTGTCAGCTAATCTATAGCAAATGGCTATTCTATGGTGATCTGAGTCACTAGGCAAGGGCAAGCTGTTGCTGTGATTTGAGGAACAGAATGGATGTGAACATTTGAACTTGGCATGCATCTGCCCCTGTCTCCAACTGTGCCTTCTTAATTTCTGCACATGGCTCTGCTCATAAAAGTCTTCGCCAGTATATTCAAACGAACTAGTTTGCTAAAAATATAGTAATTAACTCTGAGGGATGTGTCCTCGTGGACGTAGAACTCCCATAGCATTAGTACAAAAATTAAGATCATTGAAATCACATGTCCAGGTTTAATTAACTTAATATATATGTCTTCCCAAGTTTATCATCCACTTTGATCTAGTTAACTTAAGATTAGTCTAAAATAAATCAATCACTTTTAGGAAAATTGTAAGAATTGCACAGACTTCACTTCACAAATCCTTCTCTTCAAATTGAGCAAGAAGATTCTCTCAAAGCAATATAGTCATGTCTGAGTATGATTCAAAGTGTTCTGTGCCAAAATAGATGGGTTTCAGTTTTTCACACTCACTGCGCATTGTATAATTAATATTCAACACTGTCTACTTCTTCCCAGAATTAGATTGAAAAAAATGTGAAGGAAATTGACATGCTTAGGAATTTTATTTGTTAGATCACAATGAAAAAGAGCAAACATAGTGGATGATTTTGTCAACTACTTTGTGGTTATTAAGTTAAATTTTAAGTCTATTGTTTGTTGTTCATATTATATACCAACTGTTCACACACACATATACATGTTTATATGTTACATACATATTTATGGAATATCCCTAATTTTTAAAATGTCATTTATAACTTGTCAATATTGGTCTTAAGGAAAACCAAGAATTTTCAAAAAACGTCTACTGGCTTTTTGTTTGTTTGTTTTCTATAATAATGACAATTGATTTATCTTTTCTTGCAGGGTTTATTTATACATGTGGTGGAACTTTAAAAGGACTCAATGGCACCATTGAAAGCCCTGGTTTTCCTTACGGATATCCAAATGGTGCGAACTGTACATGGGTAATAATAGCAGAAGAAAGAAATAGAATACAAATTGTTTTTCAGTCCTTTGCACTAGAAGAGGAATACGACTACTTATCTTTGTATGATGGACATCCTCACCCTACGAACTTTAGGACAAGGTGAGTGTACTTTCAGTGGAATGTTAGAGGTAAACTGTATCATGGGAAGACTCCTCTGTGTCACAGAAAATGCTTATCATATAGCTTGTTATAATAAATTCATATTGAACATGTAAATACTATTCATTTGAAAATACACAACCTAATGATCAGTTTTTTCTCCATAGGTCTGAGTTTCTAATACTAGTAATTACTATTTCTCTGCAGTTAAATTCAGGTTGAATGTGAGCCTTTAGAATAGTTATGGTGTTTGGGGTTTTAGTTAATTTTCTCAAGACTTCATTTATTGTGTTCATAACTTGGGGCAAATTAAAATGAAACTATTAAAGGTGTCATTCAGAGTTATCTCTTCAATGCAATGTGCACTGGTATAAAAAGAAAACACATTAAATTTAGTATTTATATAACTGAGTAATACATTAATTTCAAGACAGTATTCGAATAAATGAAGAAAACAACTTTTTTTGCACAAAGAATCTTACATTTCTGACTCTACAGATGGAATTATACACACACATGTGAACATATGCATACGCATGTATGTGTATGAATTTAATATGTATGGGTGTTTAGCCTACATGCATGTCTGGGCATGCAGGCCCATTTTGTGTATGCATGTCTATTTGGCACAGAGGCCAAATAAGGGTGTCACATACCCTGGAGTGAATCACCAATATGGGTGCTGGGAATTTGATTCATGTCCTCTGTAAGAATAACCTTTACTCTTAAGAGCTGAGCCATCTTTCCTGCCCTGAAATTTTTTAGTCAATTAAAATGCAAATTTGTTCGTTTGTTGTTAAAGTAGTGTTTTAGAATTGTATTTAAAATAGATATTTTTACTTAAAATAGACACATTTTTCTATTTTAGAAAGACTCATTGTTTTAAACGATTTGTAACTTGGAAAAAAAAGCAATGTTAGGAAATAGGTGTATCACACATGCCTAGACTTATATTCGTTTCCATTTTGTTTTCCATTGATCTCATTCAGTTGTCTTAACTGCTCTATCTCTACATTCAAGTACTGTATTAAACAGATATGGAGAGGGTAAACAACCTTGTTCACTACAAATTTGATTGTTATAGATGGTTAACTACTAGCCTGTATTTTTTAATTATCCTAAACAGTTTGTCATAATAGTTTTCAAAGACTACAACTTTGTTACATTTTTAAATGTGCTGCCTAGGCACAATACCTTAAACAAGAGTAGAAACATATATACAGTATCACAAACATAACCTTAAATTTGTACTGATATCCAAAAACCAGAGCCAATTTAAAATATTTGAGATGAATAGTTGTGTTTTTATCCCATATTCCTATATACCCAATAAATTAGGACAAACATCCATAACACACTGAATGACGATAAAATGACCCAGCCCACTTTTTGGGAATATGGGCATTATGTTCTCTAGACTGCTTCCTGCTGTCTGGAGGTACCTGCATCCCCAGGGAACCCTGAGAAAAATTGAGATAATGGTCAAGTCCCAGGAAAACTAGCTATAACATTTGTTGTCCAGTCTCTGTGTAATGGGGAAGTACACGGCTTACTTGAAGTCTTGGCTAGAATTGTCTGTAAGGTTGGCCCATCACAGCTAGCAATCTTGAAGTGGTTCTGAACGCACAACTCCAAAGAAACTTTAACAGAGGTTTTCTGAAAGGCTGGATCAGCTGGGCCGCCCATTTTCATTGGTGTCTGGTATCCTTCCTCTGAAAACCCATGGACTTGCAAGGTTAGCATATATTTCTGCACTCACACAAGCCAGCCAGTGATGACTTTTTGATTCATGTTTGAGCAGATAGGAGGCATCTGTTAACTTTAAGAGGGATATTGAAGTCTTCCGATGTCAGGGTGTGAGGGTCAATATGTGACCTATAAGCAGAAGGAATGTTCCTTTTTCAAAATTTGCTGCCATTTTCGGGGCATAGACCTTAAGGATTGAAATGTCATCATAGTGCAATTTTTACTTTGATGAGCATGTCTTTTACCATCTCTTTTGATGAGTTTTTCTGAAGTACATTTGGCTGTGTTTAAAATGACTGTACCAGCTTACTTCTTAGGGTCATTTGCTTAAATACAGCTTTTCAAGCCTTTACTCCGAGATAATATTTTTCTTAGATGATTTGGTGTGTTTATTGTATACAGCAGAAGGATGAATCCTGTTTTCACATCCATTCCATTAGTCTAAGTCTTCTTATTGGGGAACTATCCCATTGATACTGAGAGAAACCAATAATCAGTAACCAGGAATTCCCATTATTTAGTTGCTGTTGATGGTGGTAGTTGTGTGTTTGTGTGTGCATTTGTAAAAGTAGGTTTCCCTTCTTTGGATTTTGCAAATGTGAGATTATTTATTAGCTGTAGTTTCATGGTTATAGTTAAGCCTGTAGGTTGGAGTTTTCCTTCTGACACCTTTCGTGGGGTTGGATTTGAAGATAGATATTATTCAAATTTGACTTTAAAATGGATTATTTTATTTTCTCCATTTATGGTGTTTGAAATGTAATAGTCTGGGCTGAAATATGCATCACCTTAGACTCAACAGCACATCTACCCAGGCCCTTGTGAATTTTAGGGTCTTCACTTAGAACTTGGGTGTATTTCTAATAGGTTGGCCTTTATGTGTTACTTGGTCTTTTTTCCCTTACAGCTTTTAAGATTATTTCTTAGTTTTGTATGCTTAGTGTTTAGATTACTTTGTAGTGAGGGAAATTTCTCTTTGGTCCATTATATTTGGTGTATGCTTTTTGTCCCTATATAAGCATCTTTAGTTTAGGAAAATGTTCTTCTATGATTCTGATGAAAACACTTTCAGGGCCTTTGAGTTGGGTTTCTTTGTTTTCCTGTATTCCTATTATCCTTGTTTGATGTTTTTGTAGTGTCCCACATTTTCTGGATGTTTTGTTTCAGGAATTTATTACACTAAACATTTTCTTTGCTTAAAGTATCCATTTCTTTTATTGTATCTTCATCTACTAAGATTCTCTCTACCATCTCTTGTATTCTGCTAATGAAACTTGCCTCTATACTTCCTGTTCAAACTCTTTAATTTTTCATTTCCAGAACATGACTATAACATATGTATGTATGCACATATATAACAACTATATGTGTGTGTGTGTGTGTTCTGTGTGTACATTCCATGTAACAATTATAGGGAAAAGGCCATGAATTTGAAAGAAAGTGAGAGATGGACCACATGGGAAGGTTTGTAAGGAAGAAGAGGAAGGGAGAAATTATATAATTGTAGTCTCAAAAAAGTTATTTTTTTAAGAGAGCATGTTTTGTGAGGGAAAAAATATATATGATAGGGAAAGAATTGAAGTGGAGGGATTAAACATACTATATGCATGTATGAAATTGTCTACAGAAAGCAACAATCACAGACTCTCAGAGGTTAAAAGATTATGACATTTGACCAACTATCTATTAATCTCTATTGATTTTATCACGTACATTGGAAACAGTAGGTCATTTTCATAGATTATATGTTTACAATATAATTTCACTCAAGGCACTTTGTATTCAATTTTTTAAATAATGTGTATCTTTATTTTTTGTTGTATGAATATTTGGACTACATGTATGTCTGTGCATCACATGTGTGCCTAGGCTTTGTGGAAGTTTAAAGAGGGCTTGTGATCCCCTGGAACATTCATTACAGACATTTGTGAGCCACTGCATGAATGCTTGGATTTGAACTCTGCAGAGTAACCAATGCTCTTAACTACATGGATGTTTTCTCCAGTCCTTGTATTCAGCATTTCATGTTAGTCTATCTACACCTTGCGAAGTAACTACTTTTATCAATATCATCATTAATATAATAGTAAAAAGAAACTTACTTCACTTGTCCAAAGTAACCCTGCTAAACATAAAGGAACATACAACCATCATTGTTGTGTTTTTTAATCTGTTCAGAATTAGATCCATGTAATGCATTCAAGGTTTATGAAGCTATGAATTCATTTAACCCTGCTTACTTTTTAGTAATATTTTCCAAATTGGAGGACTAGGATGATAACCAAAGAAGTGGTACCCAACATATAATGTATAGTCATATAAGCACAAGACTTAAACTTTACCTATTTATTCCTGATATTTCTTTTAGAGACCACTTAGTTCTAATGTGCATTATATTCTTTTGCTTACTGACAACGTTTTTTTGCATCTGTTGATCTTTGTGCTAATGTCAGTGCTGAATTTAGTGAGAAAGGCTACAGAAAAAAATTCCAAGAAGCAACCCTAAGACCCTCCAGACTGCTTATGTACAACGTTTGCTGTTTGATTAGATGTTGGAAGTGGTACTGGCATGCTTTGACTTGTCTTTGCCTGTTTCTTAGACTCACTGTGTTCTTGCCTTTTTCTCTCTCTCACATGGCACCACATTCTCAGTTAACTCATGTCCTTATGGTTCATCTGCTGTTCTTCTAAACATTTATATTTATATTTCACTACTTTTTATGAGTTCTGAAGTTGTTTTTTTGAAATATAGCTTGCTGGAGATATATCACAACACTGCAGAAATGATGGTTTGGAGAGCATGGCATTATTTTTATCAAACATAGTTATGATTAGACTCATAGCCACATATTTATTAACTTCTTTATTTAAATGAAAAATTCTTATTTTACGTGCCAATCCCACTTCCCTCTCCCTCCTGTCCTCTTGTTCTCCCATACTCCCCACCATCTCCCTATCCCATCCCCCAGCCACTCCTCAGAGAGGGTGAGGCCTTCCATGGGGGATCACCAAAGTCTGTCACATCATTTGGGGCAGGCCTAATCATTCCTCTTATTTAAATGTCCTTCCCCTATAATGAGATTTATGACTATCTTAAGTGTCATCATAGAGCCTTCATCCAGTAACTGAGGGAAGCAGAAGCAGATTCACAGCTAAGTACAGAGTCGAACTCCTGGAGTCCAATTGTAGAGAGGGAGGAGTGATGAGCAAAGGGGTCAAGGCCATGATGGAGAAAATGCTACAAGCTGCAAGATCACACAGGATTTATACAGCCATCTATCATGAGATAACTCAGAAGAATTAAGGATTGGTCTGATGAATGAAACCACTACAAAGGCTGTACTTGGCGTTACACTCTTTTGAATGAATTGGCCATGTCTTGCTGGAGACTATCCCTGTAGGTTATTCCTTTTTGTAACAAACTTGGGATTTACTTCCCACAGTTTAGCACTATCTGATCATTTACAGGGAACAAATTTCTCCCATGAATTTGGAGTTTTACTGATTACACTCCCTAGCTATGTGTAAAACCTGTTCTCCATTAACATCCTAGTTTACTGATTATATATATTCCTAGCTATGTGTGAGGCCTGTTCTCATTATCAGGTCCTTCTTCCCCTCTCCTAGGTAATTGCAAAGATCTGCCTTCCTGCAATTATCCTTATTGACAGACATTTGGCCAGTGATCAGGGCCCAAGCAAAACCATACCATCTAAGACCTTCCTCCTATATACAAGGAGATAGACTTGATACATGTCCAAAGTTGTTGATTCTTAGATGGATAGAAAACATAAGGCTCCCCTTGGTTTTACCTCACTGGAAGATAGAGAAGCGATAACCTAAACTAACCCTTCACTAAAAGATGCTCAAACTTCTTGTATTAATTCCAGATTTTAGCTCAGAGATTTACTGCTCCCTCCTGTTTCCCCTGAGAAGACAATGACAAAGGCAATCAGCCCATTTGCTCACCCTTAGAGAACAGTAAACTCCCCTGAAGGCCTGTGCTGCCCCACAAGCCAGTGCACTGGAAGGCACCAGGTTTTGTTTCTTGTTCAAATTAAACCTACAGCCCTAAGCAATTGATGCTAAAAGTTTCTTCTAGCAGTTTTCATTTATTGCTCTTTGTGTAATTCTTAACCTGCCTTGCTGACCCTGAGAAACCCTTAGCCTCACATTGTATTGTAAAAAGAGTTACCTGTACCTCAGAGAACTGGGGAGAGACAGAAAACAGAGAAACAGAACTGAAGAGAGAAAGAGAACAGAAGGATAAGGATGATGAAGAGGAGCAATTGCGTGTGAGTCAATTCCTTTTTTTTCCTCAGACTTTAGTTCCTTTGCCTATTCGTAGTTGCTTTTTCTGAACCCTGAGTGAAAAATTTCGAAGCTGGACTTCTGACGTTATCGATAGAAACCCACAGAAAGAGCTGACCTGAGCAAGTGGGAGCTCATGGACTCCGGACTGACAACGGGGGAACCTGCTTAAGACCGAACCAGGCCCCCTGAATGTGGGTGCCAGTTGGGAAGCTTGGGTAGTCTTTTGGGCCTCTGGCATTGGAACCAGTATTTTTCTCTGGTGCAAGAACTGGCTTTTTGGAGTCCATTCCCTCTCAAATAGGCACATTTTTGTGTCACTAAGATAATTCTCTTCAATTCAAGTAGTTGGTGATTTCTTTGACTTCCTTGTAAGTATTAGTCTATTAAGTATATTCTAATATTTGTGTAGGTGAGGACTTGTTGGCTTTCTTCTGTCCAATTTTGCATTTTCTTTGGTGTCTTCCTTGTTCCGCTCAACTTTGGGTAGTCCTGTTTCCTGATTCTATGGATACAGCTTCCGCTATTACTAGAAGACAATCTGCCAAAAAAAAAAAACCCTCTCATATTGGACTCCTACAGTATTTCAACCCAATTTTCTGGACATTTTTCGTCAGCTTTAGATGCAAGATTATTTTGTAGAAATGTCCACTGGCAGTTGGCTCCATAGCCCTGCCTTTTGATTGGTTGTGGTTTTTCTCTAGTGGTTTCTATCTGTTGCAAAGAGAAGTTATCTGAAGAAGGGTGAAGATTACACTTATCAGTGGGGATAGGGCAAATGCTTATATTTTGTTAGGGAGTATGCTGGTTTAGTAAATTAAAGGTTGCAGATAGTCCACCCATAACCACACCCTCACTGTACTGAATAGTTAGCCAGGTTTCCAGAGCCAGGCTTAGTCTTCCACTTGTTGAATGGGTCGTTCCGTCCAATTAGACAGCTGCTTATTACTAGTGAGATCTAGATGCTATTATTGCAACCTTAGGGTTATCGTGCCATACTGGTCATTGATGTGGTTCTTACACATCTTAACTGGGTAGGACTCAAACAACATGATTTTCATATGTTTTTATTATTATTACTTTTACCCATTCAATTTATACAACTGACAACTCATAAAGTAGAGTTAAGAAACCTCTTTTGAAGGTAAACAGTGGAGATGACAGTAGTCATTTTGTAGTAACATTGACCAGAATGCCTTCTGTTTTATATGACATATATTGTGGACTCCTCACTCTTATTTTGGGGATAGCAGATTATTTGAGTTTTTTTCTGTAATGGAAAAACCAGATGCTTTGTACCTTACTCAACGTGATGGCGTTCTTGTCAACCTAAAAGCAACACTATTTTTATTAAACATACCAGGGAGACAAAACTTTCCCAAAAGTCCTTCCAATGTTTTGTATTCTGTGTATAGTACAGAATTCCCTATCCTGATGCACAAACTCTATCCCCATTGGTCTTTCTTTATTCCTCTGGGATGAATGTTTCTAACTTCCCAAGGATTGTCCAGGCAAGATGTTTCCTTTCCCTAGTTTAGCATATTCGAACACATTATGCAAGCAGCTTCCATTTGGCATTGGTACTCCTAAGAGTTTCTGACTCCCTGACACACCTGGAGAAAGTCATGAGAACTATGCCGGGGGGAGTTCCTTCTGTATGCTGCAGACATGTGTTTCTCTTATTGGTTGATGAATAATGCTGTTTTGTAGCTGCATCACTGTTTCCTTGACCCTGGAATCAGAAAGCTCTGAGATAAGGGCATTATTTTAAACACAGCCATGAAGGCTGAGGTACCACAGTGCCAGGGACATCTGGGAGGAAATAACAAAAATGAGAGAGATGCTGAGAGTCTAACTCTGCAGAATGTATAAGTAAATGAGAAAACCAGGTAAATAAAGGGTGGAAAGCAAGATCGCAGGGGCCTGGTGGTACCCGCCCCCCACCCCTAAAGACTGATGTTTAGGACGAACTGGCAAGCTATCAGAACATTTTGAACATAAAGGTGATATAATTTGGGCTATTACAAAGAACTTGACCTGCACTGCACTCAAATCTGTTCTAATCTAGCTTGGTCTGTGTTTTTAAGCTCTAAAGGGGTGAAGTGGATGAAGAGGTTTTCTGTAATAAAGTGTCAAGAAGAGGTTCACTTTCCCCGAGTTTTCTCTTCAGTAGGCAGGTCAATCTTTACTACGTTCTGCAATTAGTCACACTGTTTTGTGCAAGTTTACAATGAACAGATTTTGTCAGCAATAGTATAAGCTCACTATTTATCAATTCAGGGGGGTTTTGTAAGATGAGAGATCCAGCAATTGTTTAGTTATGTAATATTCAATATCACCACATATAATTTAAAACCATTACGTTTTAAAAAATATTTACATTAAAATGCAAATAGGTTATATTTAAATAAAGTGTATCTGTCATATAAATACAAAATCTTTAAGGAAATAGTGATAACATATATAACATCCTGAAATGTGTATATGGAATAATTTTGAGACATTTTAAATTCCCTGTAAAATGATAAATTGTTAGCTTAAATTTATTCTCAAACCCTGTGACACACTAATTTATAGTGCTATAATCTGTCTCTATCATTCTTCTGAAGCATACAGCATCAGTAAAACAAAATTATATTGAAGGCTACTTACTATATACCAGGACCACATAAGAGGAGAGGCAGAAAAAGATGGAGACAGAGTGAAGAAAGAGAGATGATGAGGCAGAGAGCGAGTATAATTTTGGTTAAATTCCAGACAATAATTTGCACTATTTCAGGAGTTTATATAACAAAAGAATAACTATTTTGAGAGGCTCAATTTCAAATACTTGAAAGTTTTGAGTATATGTTGTTTAAGAATTAATTCATACAGTCCTTCATCAGCATCCAAACAAAGCAACAAATACTCAGGTGTCACATAAATACTTTAAACTGAAAGTGAAGCAAGCAATTAATGTAAGAATATGGTTTGCAACAATATGAGACATTTGGAAGAAATGCATTGAAAAAAGACTAAACTGTAAAATTAAAATTAATCATTGATGGTATTTACTACAATAACCAAATGTGTTGAAGGTAAAATAGAATTTAAAAAAGTTATTCCAAGAACAAAAGCAGTGTGTCCCAAACACAACAAACACAAAATGTAATTTATATAATTATCAAATAGAAACCTGCAAAATATATAAAATGTATAGTCTTGATATGCATAATAAAAGGTATCAGAAGTTAATAATTAAATTTATATTCATATAAAATAAGATACATAGAAGAGAAAACTAATTCAATACTTTTTAAAATTGTATGTAAATTAGAAAAAAATCTTATTTTACATATCAGTCCCAGTTCCCTCTCCCTCCCATCCTCCCATGTCCTCCACTGACACCCCCACCCGATCCCCCATCTACTCCTCAAGGAGGGTGAGGTCTTCCATGAGGGATCATCAAAGTCTGTCAAGTCATTTGGAGCAGGGCCTAGACTAAGAGAGTATCCCTCCATGGGGAATGGCCTCCCAAAGTCATTCGTGCGCTAGGGATACATCCTGGTTCCACTGCCAGAGACCCCATAGACTTCCCAGTGCTCCCAGATGACACTCTCATTCAGGGGGACTGCTTTGGTCCTATGTTGGTTCCCCAGCTGTCAGACTGGGGTCCTTGAGTTCCCACTTATTCAGGTCAGCTGCTCCTGTGGGTTTTTTCCAGTGTGGTCTTGACCTCTTTGTTCATCAATCCTCCCTCTCTGTAACTGGGTTTCAGGAGTTTGGCTCAGTACTTAGCTGTGAATCTCTGCTTCTGCTTCTATCAGCTACTGGATGAAGGCTCTAGGATGGCATTTAAGGCAGTCATTATTCTCATTATAGGGAAGGACATTTAAGATAGCCTCTCTATTATTGCTTAGGTTCCTAGTTAGAATCATCCTTGTGGATCTCTGTACAATTCCCTAGTGCTAGATTTCTCTTTAAACCTATGTTTATATTTTCTATTTGGTGTAGAGATACCTGATTTTTTATTCTTTAAACATTTTTGTTTGAGAACTTCATACAGGCATGTAAAGTATTCTGATCAAATATGTCACCCATTATCCCGTCAATTTCTTTGTCTTACGCCCACACAACCCTCAAAGTTTCAACTCTCTCCAACACCTCATTGTTTATATTTTTCCTCTCTCTTCCTCTTCTCTCTCTCCCTCTACCTCATATAAGGACATAGCCCATAACGTTATTAATATGTAAACATTTTGAGCATCCGTGGAAGTTTACTATAACCAACATAGCTAGTCTCCAAAAATCCCTAAATGAGAATTGTATGGATTTCTTCTCTTAAGTCTTTCTAAACATTTGCATATACTGAATGATTCACTGAGTAAAATGGTTTCAAAATTCATTGACATTACTATGTGGGTCAACAGCTTGCCTCATTTTGTTCCATTATCTATTTGTATTGTTATAAATCAACATTTGGGTGGTTAAAATTAGGAACTCTTCTGAATAAAGATAAATCTTGTGTTATCTGTCTTCATTTGGTTTCAAAATAAATGAATTATTTGTTCATTTCATGGGAAAATAAAAATGTAGGATTTACTAAAATTTTGTCATAGGGGCTGGACAGATGGCTCAGTGGTTAGGAACAATGGCTGCTCTTCCAGAAGATCTAGGTTGACATCAGTATAACCCACATAGTTGCTAACACTATCAGCAATTCCAGACCTGAGGGATCCACCTCTCTTGTCTGGCCTCTGTGGCCTTGCACACATGGTTCACAGATGCACATGCAGGCCAAACTCTTAATACACATAAAAATAGCAACAATCAAATTTAACATGTTGTTATAAATAATTTGCATCACACAGTCAGATTATACAGACCCAAAAGGTATACACCTTATAAACTTCTTTCTCCGTAGCTAAGAGTGGCCATTCTGAATATCTGGACCATCACATTGGATTTTATACTTTAATTGTCAAATATATCTTAAGCACTTGTCCATTACCTAAACAATCCATGACACATTTAAATCTAGAAAACGCAGCTAACTTTCCACCCTCTTTTGCGACCCAATGTCTTTTACTTTAATTCTCTTCTTCCTGTCATCTAATCTTTAGCTTTTCTTGTTCTCCCTTCTGCGTGCTTAATTGAAAGAAATATTTTCTTATTTTATCAAAAGTGAACAAATTAACATGAAAATGTGTATACCCCACCATCATTGTGCAAAAGCTATGGTTGGTCTTTATCTTTGCAAACATTTAAAGTACTTCGCCAATTTTGTGGGCTTGCCTTCATATATGAGTAGGTGGAATTAGGCAATTTATTCTCATTCTGTTCTGAGTGCTGATTGAAATATATTCACACTCTTCTGAGTGTTGATTAAAATACTTTGCATGTTTTTAATTTTGTTGATGATCTTGATATCATTGAGATACAAGTGTAGGAAAACTCCATTATAGGTGTTTGATAAATGTATGTGATGCAGTCGTATATTAGATTTTTATGAGTAGATTCTCCATTTCCTGATACCTCTCCTCACTGAGAAATATTTTTAATTGCAACTGGTATATATTTAATACCAATTTACTCTGCAATTTCTGTGTAGCTACATAAATATTTACTTATCTAAAGCTGGAAAATACTCAATATTTTATTTTTGTCTAAAGTTTACAATATTAGCATTTTTAATTAGGTCTATAATTTGTCAGGTGTGAAAGCATCTGTTCTTATTTCATTCCATTTGACTATTAAAATGAAGAATTACCATAACATATATTTTAGGGAATCCAAAAGCAGCAACTCAATATGGTGTGTCTCCCCGGAGGTTGCTTCTGTCCAGTCACAGTTAAAAAAGTGCCTTTTACAAAATGGCTGTTTTCACTGTTTTACTACAGAAAACTCTATTTCTTTCTCTGTTTTATCAATGAAATGATTCTCCTCCCATTGTTTTATTTTGTAACTATCCACAAGCAATGCATATACTATTAATTGAAATGATGCAATATACTTCATTATTATAGGTTAATTCTCTTATTGATATTTATCCTTGTGCCAAAGCAAGTGTTTTTGTAGAACTGTTTCTTTTTTCTTTATTTCAGTGATTAATGCTTAGGATTCAAGTTCAGTTCCCAGTGCTAATGTTTGATGGCTTAGAATTAATTACCTGGAACTCTTGGTCTTGGGGATCCAATGTTCTCTTCTGATCTTCGCTTACACCTGCCCTAATGTTCATATATTATGCACAGATATACAATACATATTTACATAATTGAAATACTACTTTTAAATTTAATAAAATAAATGCAATATATTTTATCACCGTTTATTATCTGTCATGTTAACTTGGTAGATACTTGACAAACCCAAATGCCTGTAGGTAAGGAACAGAAATGAAAGGCTAATAATTAGAAGAAAAAGCAATGGTGGTAGCTCTGCTTCCCACTTACATAATGTCAGAACTTCCCATTTTCCTCTTCAGAAAATGACGATGCTCCCTGAATGGTCCAGAGAAGTGTTATAATTCCTTTCTTCCATGACTTATTTCGTCAGCTTTCTTCTCTCCTTTGCTCCTTGAGTTTTCAACACAACCCTTTTTATTTTTATCCTTGTGATAAAAAATCCTTCCTTCATTTTACTTTCTGTTCTTTTCAATGCCAATGAATTACTCCTCTCATTTCCTGTAGGTAAAATGAGGTTGGGAACACCTTCCCAATGAACAGTATTAGAAAATATCTAAATGACATACTGGATGATAGAAACAAATGGCCATAAGGTATTTTTATGACCACACATTTTGGCAATTTTACACTGCTTGATGGCATTTCTATCCATGTTCCTGTCTCTAGGCTGTCATAAAGGTTAGACTGAGAGTGATAGAACTCAATGTAATTTTCTGGCTCTGGAGATTTCTCCCTTCCAACCTGGAACTTGTCCTTGTGTTCTGATTATCTACTTGAGATACTAAAAGTTCTACTAAATACAGAGATCTGACCCTCTGACTTAACAGCATACTTTGCATGTAGGAGCCTGAACATAAATTGCATATTCAATCTGAATAGTCCCTGCTGGAACATGAAATACAATAACAAGCATTTCCAATTCTTCTAAGCTATCAATGATTCCTGCAAACCAAAGTCGTTTGGTTACTGGTAGCATGTGAATTCATACCTACCCCTGGGAAAACAGAAGTTAAGGATGAATCTTTTTTTTCCTTTAAACAAGCTTTTAGAAGTTGTTACATTGTAGTTAGTAACCCCTTCCTCAATAGTGTAACTGCTGAAGACTTACTGCATTGCCATTGGCCATGCAAATGAATTAAAAAAATAGTCAATTAAAATTGTGAAGCACCGTAGGCAGTTAATGACTCTTCTCTTTAGACCCCACTTTTTTTCTCTTTGAAAGATTCAATTTAATGATTGCATGGCTTTCAAGGACAAACAGGATTTCTGAAACTTTTTGTGAACATAAAAGTCTCTTTCAAATCCAAAAAAGTCAAAGGTTCAAGAATATACACTACCATTTCTTGTTGGCACTAGGCAGGTGGCCAAGGATAATTGAGATGACTTTAGTTGAAATAGTAAATGAATATATAAAACCATTAAAATTGAGGTGAAAACTGGACAAAAATGACAATCAGTAAATTCAAACACTTTGTTGCACGGATTAGGTTTATTTAATCCTTTACTGTGAAATATGAGAGACCTTTTTTTCCCCTTAATGTGCTTTTCATTAACCAGAACTAATGTATTAAAAGTAAGCAACATTTTTGTTTCTAATGGGCTAGAGATATTTCTTCTGAAAGTCACTGTTCATAAACATCATTTTCACACCTATAATATGGCATACTCCAAATGACTGCTGGTTATTTCCCAGGAAGCAAAGCGATGCTCTGAAGATGTTTTACACAATAGAAAGTTTCATATTAGTAATCTAAAACCTCAAGATATTAGATGAGACAGTATAGACTGACTCTGTGAATCCAGTTATGTGTTTGTTGCATGTTATTGTTATAAAAGAAACTGGTAACGAATAGTTGCTTGAACCCAGTATTTCTGAATGCACAGTCTATCAGGAATGCACATATATCTGATCCCCATAGCATCATTTTATATATTAGTTCCAATATTGTTAGTTTTCACAGTGAGAAAATCACATTTCAGAAATTTTCATCTTTTTTTCTGGAAAATGCAGAATTTCATCCAACAGATTTTTTAATTTAAGTAAGTTAATGTCTTCTCCTCAGTTAACAATCTTTTTATGATTTAATTATGCTATTTGGGGAACAACAATTTCCTTATTATTATTTTAATTGTGTTGGTAGTGTAGAAAATTGAACTAAGGACCTCAGCCACATTATGCAAGCATTATCCAGTTGAAGTTCACCCTTACCAGGGAAGACATACTGGAAACTAGGTAACCATACAGTCAGATAAGTTTTATTGATCCTAGCTTTATGTAATCATATTATTTAATATAAAAGCTAATACCAAGAACATTAAAATATAAGGTATAGAGAGATAGCAAGAAGTAAAAAGCATTTACTGTTCTCCCAGAGGATTAACTTTGGACTCAACACCCACATTAGGCTGGAATAAAACTACCTGTAACTACAACTCCAGGGGGTCTGAGACTTACTTATGGAATCTGCAGGCACTCCCACACACTGAGCATACATATACACATACACAAAACTAAAACTTTCAAAGGAACAAGAAAATGAGTCATGTTAGGAAACCTCCTGACCTTTGGAAGTCATGTACCATTTTAATACATTGATTGAAATGATTGTTGTGCTGTTAAAATAGTCATGTTCGAGACAAGTATTGCACGGATGAGTCACATTCGATGTGTGTCGTAGTCACTTTTACACTGCTGTGACCAAAATAAAACAAACAAAATAAAGTCATTGCCAAAGACTTATAAACCGAAGAATTTGATTTGGAGCTCACAGGTCAGAGGGCGAGCCCGCGACCATTGCGGCAGGGCGATTGGCAGCTATGGCACTGGGGTGGTAACTAAGAGTTACCCTTTATCCTCGTTGAGCAAGCAGTGAGAGCAAAAGGAAATGGCTTAAGCCCACTGATACAACATCTCCAGCAAGGTCACCTCTTAATCCTTCGCGAATAGTTTCACCAAGTGTGTGTGGTGGGGGTGGGAGCTATAAATATGGTTTTAAGAAATTGAGCCTAAATTTGTCAGTGTTATATATCCACTAAAATTATTGGGTATTTGGTTGCATCTATGGCCAACAGCATTGCCTTCAGAAAGGCTGAGAGCACTTCAATTTCATTTTCCATGATATGTCTTAGGCAGAAAAAAAATCTGATTTATTAAGTTTCTGTTAAAAATCACTTTCCTTAAAGCTTCATATTGATTTTGTGAAAGGTTATAACATCATTTATGGTTAAAATTAGAAAGATCTGATAAAATTACATTCATATAATTTTTAAATATTTTATTCAATCATTTTCTAAATGTGAATCCTTAGAATATATTGATTTTAACATTTGTTTCAACCTGTAACAAATAGAATGTTCTTACAAAGACAGATGTCAGTCTTTCAAAATTAATAAATCTTAAACATTTGAAATGAATTCATTGCTTTATTACATATGCCTCTCAAAATACTCCTCTTTTGGTACTAAAAAGTCAAAATAAAATATCAGAATCTGCCATAGATCTGTCATATTTTTTGTTAGACACAACAAATAAAAATATATGGACTTTATGGACTACTGCTACAGAAAAACTACCCATTTAATGTGGTAATTATTTTTAGATGTGTGACACAGTCAATACAACCTCTTCTCACCCATTCTTAATATAATATTTTCTGATTGCAATAGTCATGTTTCTAGGTTACATATGTTCATTGGAAACATTCAACCAAAAAGAATAATAGATGAAACAGTTGACTTCCGTTGCATGCTATTATAATACTCAACAACACATCAAATTGTATTTCCAACATGCTCTTATTTGGCCTAGATGGGGGTAACAAACGTGCTAGATTATTGTTGATAGAATCACCTAAGTCATACAGGGCTTTCAGAGAATTACTAGGTTTAACTCCTGGCATTTCAATTTCAACACACACACGCACACACACACACACATGACACATTTGTATAGTTTTAGATTAACACTTAGCAAGGATGCTTCTAATATACTTTATGGTTCATCCCTACTCTTTCTCTTTTACTTTCCATGTCCACACCAGATTAAAACAATGTCAATCAATCTCACAAAGTGCTCATTTATCAGTTTACATAGAGAAAAGCCAAATTTCAGGCGGGACACTGTAACTAAGTTGAAGGCACTTGTGTAACATGAACAGGCTCTGGATGCTATCTGTAGTGTGGCAGTGCACATTAAGGCTCATGGATTTGCAAGCTTTGGTTCAAAACCAGCTGATATAGTATATATGGAGTGTGGTAGATGAGCAATGATGGAATAAACTTATCTCAGGTCTTACAACCCACTGCAAAAAGTCTATTCTGAAATAGATTTGTAGCAGGGACTTCCCTCTCGAAGGCCTCAGCAACCTCTGCTTTTAGTGCTACCTTGGCTCAAATCCTTCAGCACATGGACTCATGGGGGAAGTCCTTCTGTGTATATGTTTGAGTGGTACAAATAAAGCACTGTTGGCCAATGGGGAAACAAGATAGGTGGGACTAGGAGTCTAGAAGGATTCTGGGAAATGTAGTGAAGAGAGTCATCAAGATGTGATCCTTGGAGGAGAGAACACAAGTCTGGTGTTCTAGGAAAGATAAGTCCTTATGAAAATATACATTGGTGATTATGGGTTAATGATTAGGTCAGAGCTAGCCGATTAGAAACCATAGGAAACGGCCAACAGCTTCATAATTATTGTAGTGTCTTGTGTGTTATTGGGGCCTAAAGTGGCAACAGGATCCAGGTGGGAGTCCCACAACAATGGACCTTTGGGAGATACTTATCCAAACCTAGAACCACTAATAAGCATCCCAATTTGTGGCTACCATTCAATTTTATACAACCAAAATAAACTTTATTTGCCCATAAATGAACATCTAATCAACATGTTGTATTTTGCTATTTTTAAAACTTTTAGTTTGGGTATCCCCCTTTTTTGATTTAATATTATATCGCTAGAAAACTTACATGATATGGCATACTGCCATGGTTCACATGTTCATTCGTTCATAACTTATTTTTTTTAGAAAAAAAGGACATATTATTGTTTTATAAGCAGATATATTAAACTTATAAAAAATTGAAAATAAGTTGTTTTACATTTTTATTTGGTTTTTACATACTTTATATTCTCGGCATTTTGTTATGTGGGCAAGAGTACTTCATATTAAAATTTCAGTTTCGGTAATGAATATCATTGATGTTAGATGCCTATGAAGAAAACATGTCGATATTTTGCTGAGTGTTTTATTCCTTTGTCTTTCCTTTTGTTGAGAATAGATTCTGTTCTCATACAATATAACTTGATAACATTTTCCCCTCCTTCATCTCCTCCCCGTTCCTCAGCATCTCCGCCTCTCTTCAGATCCACTATCTTTCTGTCTCTCACTAGAAAAGAACAGAGTTTAAGGGATAACAACCAAACATGGCAAAACAACATATAATAAGTTGAAGCAAAAACTGTCATAGCAATGTTGGCCACGGCAACCCAGCAGTAGGGAAAGAATCCCAAGATCATGAGAGTCATAGACGCACCCATTCTCACAGTCAGGACTGCCGTAAAATCACTAAGTTAATAGTTACAATATATAAGCAGAGGATGGGATGCAGACCCGTGTAGGCCCTGCGATTGCTGCTTTAGCATCTGTGAGCTCATGTATGCCTTTGCTTAGCACATTAAGAAGGCTTTGCTCTCCTATCATGCAGCCACTCTGGCTCTTAAAGTTACCCAGCAGCATTCCCTGAGTTTCAAGGGGGAGAGATTTGATGGAGACCTCCTGTTTAGATGCTCCGCATGTTCACTCATCCTTTTGTTTGTGGTTTTTATTTTTGTTTTATTTTGCTTTTGAGACAGTGTATGTCTGTGTACACCTGGCTGTCCCGGAACTAGCTCTTTAGACCAGGCTGTCCTCGATCTCACAGATATTCTCTTACCTCTGCCTCAAAAGCATGGACCACCACCACTTATCTTATTTATTCTTAATCAACAATGATGAGAAGAAATATTAATAATGAACACAGGACACTTCATTCAAATGGAGAGACATTAATACTCTTAGCTTTTACCTGTCAGGAATAAAATTTCCAGAAACAAACCCATATATGCTTATCATACCTCCTGTGCAGATCTGATAAACTTGTCTTGGAGTTTTTCTTTGTCAGTCATTGAGTGGTGGTAGACTATTCTTACATTCATTAGATGCTATATGAAAATGTAAGATGGTGACTTAAATGTTTGTTGAGTATACCTTTAAGGCACTGCTTGTTTGGTTTGTTTTGCTTTGAAGATAACTTCTTGCTATGTAATTCAGGGTGGCCTCAAATTTATGAT
This sequence comes from Mesocricetus auratus, assembly GCF_017639785.1. Taxonomy (NCBI): domain Eukaryota; kingdom Metazoa; phylum Chordata; class Mammalia; order Rodentia; family Cricetidae; genus Mesocricetus; species Mesocricetus auratus. The sequence goes on along the minus strand of NW_024429204.1, from coordinate 11,997,915 downwards.
CTTCCTCCCTTAGTCACTGAAGTTAAGAAGCAGTTTCTAATTATGGAAATGATTTTATATGCTGTTCTATTTTTTTACTTATTACTCTGTAGGTCAAAATGAGAATAAAACTTAGAAAATGATCAAATGAAGTCATTTGGAAATGCTCACCAGTATCTTTTATTTCTAGAAATTGTTCCTTTAGTCAGAAGAGTTAAATGTTCTAAAAGTATTATTTGATACAGATGTAATAGTATTAATCACAGAATAAATGAAATCGTACAAAAACATCTTCATGTAAAATGCTAACTGCCTCAATGTCAAATGTTAGCAAACTATTTTATTTACATCATTTCTTCCCTCATCTCATACAGAAACTTACCGAGGACATATATTGACAGATTGAGAGAATATTTGTAATAACATTCTGATAGTATAGCCTTCATGAAGTATTAATCTCTGTTCTAATCAGTTTTATTATTTGCATAGGACTCTCTTCTAGAATCTTGGAATACCTTTAACTATCAATGTTACTGAAAATATTTAAAAATGCATGGTGATTTATAAGTTTTCTACTATTCTAATGTACACAATTTTTATCAAGCTATTAAGTTGATCAGATTTTGTCAGTTTAACTTTTTTACACAATTATTTTTCAATCTGTGTGCTAAAATTCCTTTTGAACAGTATTATATTTATTTTTTAAAGTTTTTTCTTTAAAATACCCAATCTTTATTTTGGAAATAAAATTGTAATTGGCCAACAAATTATATTTGGAGTCAAATATAAAAGTATTCTCATGAATCTTTGAAAACGTTTTGATTTTGAATAAATTAAAAAAGAAGCTGCACAACATTTTCAGTGAGTTGATCTATATAGTTTGACAAGGTCTTTTTTGAGCCAATTGGCATATATTTTATTGCATATTTAATTTCCACAAACAGCAAATCAAAGAAAAATAAAGGTGACAAACTTTATCCAAAATTAGATCCAGTCAAAGTCCTTGGATTTTCTCAAAACCTATTTGTCCCTCTGTGCACTGATTTCTAAGTGGATGAAATGTTAGAAAGCTCACAGCCTTAGGTCCTGAATACTGATGGGACTAAAGCATAGTAAAGTGGGCGGTGGGGAACTCGGCTAGGAGGGAGAGCCAAGCAGCCTGTGACATCTGAATCCCAGTATTCAGATTGAGAGCAAACACTTAAACTTTTTTCTTTTGAATCTCAAGTGAAAACTGTAATTATGTAGTTTATTCTAGAAAAATAGGAGGAAAGTTGAGCTAAGTCACGGCCACTCAAATCTCATTGGGAAAAAAAAATCTCTGACACCTAAGTTTGTAGCTCTATAAATCTGATATTTCAAAAGTTGTTTCTATGAATCCCCTCTGGTCCTTTACTCTCCGTATCCCTACACATACGTATTTCAACTTGTACAGCCTAGGAAATGTAAAACATTAGATGGGTATATTAGTCTTCTTGCTGCCTCTGTTTTGTCCCATCTCTGCCACTAAGATATATTGTTTTTTAATTTTTTCATTTAAATTAGAAAGAAGCCTGCTTCATATGTCACTCCCAGCCCCCCCTCCTGCACCAATCCCCCATCCCAGCTTCCCTCCACTCCCCAGCGAGGGTGGGGCCTTCCATGAGGGATCTCCAAAGTCTGTCATATCATTAGGGCAGGGCCCAGGCCCTCTCCCATGTGTCCAGGCTGAGTGCACATCCCTCCACGTGGAATGGGCTCCCAAAGTCCATTCATTCACCAGGGATAAATACTGATCCACTACCAGAGGCCCCATAGATTGCCGAGGCCTCCTCACTGACATCCACATTCAGCAGGTATGAATCAGTTACTGTATTATATTTCTATTACTTCCCTTTTCTCTGTGTATATGCAATTCCAAATGCCATTTCTCTCTTCACCCTTTTATTCAAATTGTGGTATTAACGGTCTGCTGTGTGAAAAACACTTATTTCAGACCCAGAGAAACTTCTTTGGAAATCTAACATTTCTACTTTAAAAATAAAAGACTGTGAATTATTTAACCTTGCCAATCTTTCCGGATATAAGGAAGGCCATCTGCACAGTACTGTGACTTAAATGTGTGAAAACTAAACCCAGTGCATATCACTGGGGAGGATAAATTCTCTGAAATCATTGTTGACAACATATTAAAGAATGTGGCTCCTGTAGGTCTCCCTAGTATAATAGAATTCAAATTCTCTTCTCCTGAAAGCCTGCAGTTGGGATTGACCTACGTCAAAGTCAGTGTCGATTACACACTCACAGTTTCTTAGCATGGCTTCCTAAAAGAATAAGTGACTGGCTTTACTGATATTCCCCTTTCCCTGTTTCTTACAACAGTCACTACATTTGATTTCTTAGCTCATTGAATCCACTCAGAATAAGTTGATCATCTAATTGCCAGATCTACAGATTAGGTGTAGTGCACTCCCACTAGCTTCCAGTGTCAGAATAAGCTGGATAACTGGTGTATTCATTAAAACTCAGTAAAACTAATCGAGTCTCTAGAGAAAAGCCAAAGGAACGTGGTTCCAATTTTTAACTTTGTCATTTATTAATGGCATGGCATTCAACAATAAATTTCTCTTCTTAAGGCTCTTCCCCTCCATTTTCAAAGTATGGTAATAGAAGTAAAATTGTGTGTAATCTAATAGGTTATGGTAATTAAGAGACCATGTTGCCCACTTGACACCATGAGAGAAACATAATAACTAGAAGCATTCAGCATTATTTCATTATTTGAAATTGCTCTGATCTGACAAACTAGTTTTAATTTCTCTTTATCTTTTGCATTTACATAAATATTTCAATTGGGAAAGCATGGTGAATTTTGTTTCTATATAGTGTGACTGACTCCGTTAACTAAAATTACACCAATTAATATTTTATACTGTGATGCATTCAACGCTTTACAGTAACAAAATAGAGCTAATACTTCAAATATTGTATTCACATTTTAATGATCACATGGATTAAATATTTAGTTTCAAGGGAGGGACAATCAGTTATGGAAACCATTGTATTTACCCAAGAAAAAAAATCACATAAACAGTGATCAGACACTATGACCAACCAGGGAGTTTTCAGTTATGTGCTTATAGGACTGTGTTTGCTTATATACTTAATTTCTTTGGGTTTATTCATTAGACTCATTTTTAAAAATGTAACAAAATATTTTTCTCTACGAAGAGTCACCTAACTGAAATATTAGCTCCAGCTGTTTCCACTTTCTGGCGATTATGAGTAGAGCAGCAATGAACACATATGAGAAATATCTATGTAGTAGGATGTAGAGTCCTTAGGGTATATGTCTGTAGGTGGTACAGTTAGCCGTTGGAGTGGATGCTCCATTCAGCTCTTTGAGAGAACTTCACAAGGATTTCCGTGGTAAATTTTCCAGATTGCACTCCCTGCAGCAATGAAAATGTGTTCCTTTTCTCCATGTTCTCACTATCATCTGCTGTCAATTGTTGTAGCATTCTTGAATTCGCCATTCTGACTGGACCAAGATGGAATCTCAAAGTAGTTTTTTCTTTTTCTTTTCTTTACTGTTCACTGATAGCTAAGGATTGAACGTTTTAAAGTGTTTCTCAGGCATTTCAGATTCATCTTTTGAGATTTCTGTAGTTCTATACTCCATTTTTGAAATGAGTTGCTTGTTTTCTTGATGTTCCGATTCTCCCCCCACCCTCTCCCTGCAATTCCTCTATTTTAGATACTAACTCTCAGATGAATGTAAAACTTCTTTCTTCTTCTGTAGGCTGCTGTTTTGGTCAATTGGCAGCATACTTTTCAGCTTCATAGGACACCACTTAGTAATTGTTGTTTTTAATTTCTGTGGACAAAGTCCTTGCCTGTGCTAGTTGGATCAAGTTTATTCCCTATTTTCTCTTCTATCAGGTTTAACTTACCTTGTGTTATGTTGAGGGCATGATTTCTGTTTTAGGAGTATGATAGCTCAATATTATGGCCAGAGCTCTACTTGGTGGATGGATGCCGCATGGCCTGTCCTGGTGTCTCTGTTATTAGGGATCCTCCCTTTAGCTGTGGGTTCAACTTCATATCCCAGCATATCTTTTCATGGCCTCTCTACAGGACTACAATGTTTACACATAGTAACTGGACTCGGCTGCCCAATCCTGATGCCCTTAAGATTTCATCTTGGATAATCCAAGACCAGTATCACCTGAACAACATTGTCAAGTTCTGCTGCCAGATAAAACTGTAGCTTATGTCCCTTGAAACCAAACTGTATTACCTTCTCTTTTTGGCAGTTGCTTTCAAGAAGTAGGATGGCTTATCATCTTAGGCATTTTCCATTTCAACAAATTTAATCTTTACAGGATGGAGCCTCTAGTGGAAGGGTTTGTCCTCAAGATACCCTGCCTACTGCGGTAACACAACCCGTGAGGGTTCTTTTTCATGATGGTCTCTAACAGTGACCATTGCTTCTTTAGCAGCAACTGGAATACCCTTCTGTTCTGACATTTCCACTCCATTCAAGCTTGAAGCACACAGCAGAGTAAGGCCATATTCTAGGCAAAATATTATAAAAAATGACCCACCTACAGCACAAGTCCTGAGTTCTTGACCTTCTTTGCAATCTTAGGAACTGGGTCTCATCTATTGGCCTTTCGGCCACAAGAAAGTCACACAAGATTATATTCACTCTGTTTACAATACATAACGGCTCTCCTAGACATTTTTACTGTTGCAGTGATAAGATACCCCTGCAATAACAAGTTAGGATAGAAAGTGTTTGCTTGTCTCCCAATTCCAGGTCATAGTTCATCGTTCTGGAAAAGTCAAGGTACCAGGATATGGAAAGAGCTGATTATACTGCAACCAGAGTAAAGAACAGAAAGAATTCATGACTTAATGCTCATTATGCTCATATGGCAGATTCCATACTGAGCATGAATGGATTAGGATAAGCTCTGAGTGGGTTTGATATCAGAATAATGATGAAAAAAATATAAGCATGTGTCAGACTTTGTAATCATTCTTATAAATTTCATCTGATACAGTTTTTTAAAATCACTATAATATTGTGCTTAATAATAGCCTCCTATCTGTGGCTTTTTTTCTAGTTTTAAAGCTACTTGACTAGTATTAGATTGCTAATAAGAAACTAATTTGTTTTCTAATTATAAATGCTAGAATGTGAGGTAGTTGTCACAGTCTGGTGCTCTTCAAAAGCCTGAAAGCTTAGGAAAGATAGACTCATTTACAGGAGGGTGTGCAAGGTGAAGAGAGTTTGAGAGGAAGTTAAATAGCAGACATTTGTTTGTTGTGATGCCTAAGCTCATTACAGTGTAAATTTTCTCAGTGCCTTTGGAGTTATGGACAATTGTACCCTTAATGATGAATAATTCTATGAATGAAATTATAGAGCAGGGGAAGTAGGACATTAAGATTATGTTGAAGTGTTCACAGAAGAGCCGATACCAGTTGAAATGACAGCTTTTAAGATACTTCATTATCCATTTCCTGCAATAAATGCTTAGTATTAACCTTGAAGAACAAATTTCATACTAACTTGGAATGATTTATAAAGGCAGTGTGTCTCTACACAGAGAGAGCTGGAGAAATCTTTTGAGTCTGTTTTTGAGAAAAATAAATATTGTATCCTTAGTGTAACTCTCAGGGTCGAGAAAAGCCTAAATAGCCCAAGCTCAAAGGTGTTTAATATGAAAAATTTAACAGGCTAGGATTGAGACATTTAGATCCTGGGGATATTCATGACTCTTAGTAGATTCAGAATTTGGAATATTTGCAAGAAAATGCTAGCAATGAGGTTTAGTTTTGACCACAATAAATAATGGCTTTGAACACATACTCAGCTAAGCAAGTCAACAAATGAGCCCCAGCTCTAAAGTCACAATAGCCAGTGAAGCTGGCAAAAACATGGACAGACTAGTATCTGTCTTCACAGCTTAATGCTCATGGAAGTGTCTTCCTTGGAAACATGTAGTTGGCAATGAGAGGAATTCTGGGACAGTTTTTTGTAAAACTTTGTGGGTTCTTCAAAAAATAGAAGAGAGAAGGGAAGAATAAGTATTGAGCGCTGCTTATATTTTCATCCATATTTATATTCATATACATATCTATCCAATTCACTTATCCGTCAGTTATCAGTTCTCTATGATCTCTTTAATTATTGATATTTGTAGATGGTCCATGTTTATAACATGGTGAATTTGCCTTTTCGGACACTTGCTGACAGTGACTCATTCTCAGAAAATTTTCCCCACATAATTTCAAATCATATTGGAGGATTTTATTTCAGCAGATTTCCTCTATATTTCTATTATTTTTAAGGATCATCAAAAGAAGTTAAATTTTCAGATAATTCAAATTCCAACATCTTTTTAGAAGGAGACATCACTATGATTATGCTGTAGATATAATACCTTTAGCAGCATGCTGAGGATGGAGAAAGGGAATTTGATTACAAGTCATAGCAGTGTTGAAAATAATATGAAGTGAATCCAATATCAATATGCATTTTTTATTTAGCTTACAAAGAAAGCACTATGAAATTTTCGTAATACAAACACTTTTAATTTTTTATTTAAATTAGAAACAAGCTTGCTTCACACATCAATCTCAGTTTCCTCTTCCTCCACTCCTCCCTCCCCCCCCCCAATCTCCCACCCAGTCCCCACTCCACTCTCCAGGGAGGGTTAGGCCCTTCGTGGGGGAATCTCCAAAGTCTGTCAGATGATCCGGGGTTAGGGCCTAGGCCCTCCCCCATGTGTCTAGGCTGAGAGAACATCCCTCCATGTGGAATGGGCTCCCAAAGTCCATTCAGATGCCAGGGATAAATATTGATCTAGTACCTGAGGCCCCAAAGATTGCCGAGGCCTCCTCGCTGACATCCACGTTCATAGGATCTGGATCAGTCCCATGCTGGCCTCTCAGCCATCAGTCTGGGGTCCATGAGCTCCCCCTTGTTCAGGTCAACTGACTCTGTGCGTTTCACAAGCCCAGTCTTGACCCCTTTGCTCATCACTCCTCCCTCACTGCAACTGGCTTCCAGGAGTTCAGTTCAATGTTTAGTTGTGGGTTTCTGCCTCTGCTTCCATCAGCCACTGGATGAAGGCTCTAGGATGGCATACAAGGTAGTCGTTAATCTCATTATTGAGGAAGTACATTTAAGGTAACCTCTCACTATTGCTTAGATTGCCAGTTGGTGTCATCCTTGTAGATCTCTGGAAATCTCATTAGTGTCAGATCTCTCCTCAAACCTATAATGACTCCCTCTATAATGGTATCTCTCATCCTGCTCTCCTTCATTCTTCCCCTGACTCAACCTTCCTGCTCCCACATGTCCTCCCCTCCCTTTTCTGCTCCCCTTCACTTTTCCCCAACCCCCTCTTTCCTCCCCCCCCCCATGCTCCCAGTACACTCAGGAGATCCTGTCCCATTCCCCTTCTCTGAAAGGGCTGTGCTAACTCACTCAGGATAGTTTCTTTTAATGCCACCTATTTGCCTGCAAATTTCAAGATTCCAATGTTTGTTTGTTTCTTTGTTTTTTCCTGCTGAGTAGTACTCCATTGTACTCTTCATTTGAAGGACATCAATTATGCATACAGGGCTCTGCTTGCATGTATGCCTGCAGGCCACAAGAGGGCACCAGGTCTCATCACAGATGGTTGTGAGCCTCCATGAAGTTGCTGGGAAATGAACTCAGGACCTTTGGAAGAGCAGTCAGTGCTCTTATCCTCTGAGACATCTGATACTTTTAATTTAAAAATAAAACTCTTGACTCCTCTTTCCATGTCTCCTGTTCCTCATTTATTATCCCATACATTTTCCTGTTCCATTCTATTCTCTTTTTTGTTTCTTCATCCATCCATGTTCATATTTACTTTTCTCTAATATCATTAAAAGCTGTACTACGTTATAATAGCATTTCAACTTAATGTGATGACTTTTATATTGTTTTTTCCAGGAAAAAGCTTTAAATATAGTTAATAACTAATATGAACATTTTACATTTCTTGTTTATTATTTTAGGGGATAGTGTAGATCAAATCTTCCAGAAACAGTATCATACAATTAAACATAATTAAATAATGTTAAAATTATTCATATTGGCTAACCTATTTTGATTATTTTAAAATGTAACAAGATAAAATATGAGACAAAATAAAAAAAACCTATCACATTGGAGTTTGACAAGTCAAGTAGACTGAAAAGAACACAAAGAGAAGGGACAAAAAATGAGAAGCCAGCTTGATGCTATACTCAGAAATCCCATAGAACACTAAACTGGAAGCCATCACACATACACAATGGCCCTGACATAGACACAGACAGGCACTTAGTCTCTGTAACTTCATAGGAGCCTTGACCGTGTTGATTTAGAGGGCTTTGTTTTCTTGGTGTCTTCATCCCCTCTGACTCTTATAACTCGTTCTGCTTCCTCTACTTAAGGGTTGCCTGAACCCTGCAGGGTGGGATTTGATGGAGACATCTCAGTTAAGGCTGAGTGGTTCAATGTCTCTCTCTCTCTGCATAATGTCTGTCTGTGAATATCTCTGTATCTGTTCCCATCTGCCACAGGAGGAAGCTTCTTGAGGGTAATTGAATGGCTGAGCAAGGCACTGCCATATAAGTATATCACAATGTCATTAGGAGTCATTTTATTGCAACATTTTTGTTAGCACAGTAGTATTTAGTTTTACTCTCAGTATCCAGCCTATATGGTCACTGATTTTTGGTCAACAAAGAAGTTTAGGGTAAGGGTTCCATCTTGTGGGATGGGCCTTAAATCAAATCAGGTATTGGTTGGTTACTCTCACAAGCTTTGGCCCAGGGTACCTTGCAGGCAGGACACTATTGTAGATCAAAGCTTTTGTGACTGCCTGATCTTTACATGTCTATTGGTAGCAGAGTTCTTCCTGCTGCAAAGGTGTTAGCATGTAGGGGTGAGGGCTGTCTGGAGCCACCAGTTCAATGCCTTCATGTTCAATGAGCGTTTTATGTGTTGGTTTAAGCAATGGGCCCTTTCTGTCAGTTTCTGGGAACAGCCTTGTAGTCTTGGAGACCTATAGACTGTGTTGTTTGGGGATTCCCATGGCATGCCAAAGGCTCATAAGTCAATTACAGGTAATCGAATCCGGTTACTGACAACTACCTTTGGGGACAAAAGATGACCAGTTTGGACTGTCTCCCATTATTGGCAATTTCATTTAGATTGCCTTCATATATGCATATATTTTAGAGGATTTCTCCTGTATTAGGATTATAAAGTACCCCACAAATGGCTCTTAATTTTAGCTGACTCTCCCCATATTCCTCCCTCATCCCTTTCTCCCCATTTCCCAGTTGATAGTCCCATTTTGCCCCCCCCGAACAACCATATCTATGTGTTCTATTTCCTTTTCTACTGACATCTCTTTACCCTCTAGTCCCTTCTTCTCTACCCAGTCTTTGTGGTTCTGTGGATGGTAGCTTGGTTATCAATGACTTAGCAGTTGTTGTGTTCCAGTAATACAGTCGGTTCTTGAGGGCAATTGAATGGCTGAGCAAGGCACTACCACATAAGTATATCACAATGTCATTAGGAGTCATTTTATTGCAACATTTTTGTTAGCACAGTAGTATTTAGTTTTACTCTCAGTATCCGGCCTATATGGTCATTGATTTTCAGTACTTATACAACACTTACAAGCAAATACATATCATATGTGTCTTTCTTGATCTGGTATACCTCACTCTGGATAACTGTTTTTCTACTTCCAAATGTTTACTTGCAAATTTCATGATGTTACTTTTGATTTCATTAATTTGTGTACTTTATGGGCCAAATGCAGTTTCCCCTCCCTTCTCTCCTCCCCTTCCCTCTCTCCACCTCCGTTCTGTGCCCTGTCAATCCATTCCTCATATTTCTTGGCAGAAATGGGCAGGCCTCCCATGGGTATCAGCAAAGCATGGAATATGAAGTTGCCGTAAAACTAAGCAAGACATTCCAGTATAACCAATATGTTCCCAAAAGCCCAGCAAGTAGACCATAGTTGTCACATATATGTAGAGGGCCTAATTTGGATCCGTGCAGGATCCCTGGTTGCTGTTTCAAACCCTGTGAGCTCCTCTGATCCAGGCTAGTTGTTTCTGTAGGTCTTCCCTTGAGGTCCTCAACTCCCCTGGCCCCTACGATCCTTCCTCCCTCTCTTCAGTAGGGAGGAAGTTTAGCCTAAAGTTTGACTGTGGATCATGGCATCTGTTTCCATCAGTTACTGGATGAAGCCTCTCTGATGACAGAGAGCAGCTAGTTCAGGCTATGCATCTACTATTGCTTGGTCATCCTTGTAGGTTTTGGGGGGTTGCCCCTGCATCAGGTTTCTATCTGACCCTGAAATACTCCCTTTCAATTTATGTCTTTCAGTACTATCCATCTTCATCCAACCCCCAATCTAATGCCTAAAATTCCCATCCCAACCTGCCCCTAGTCCACCTGGTATATCTTTTCTATTTCCCCTTCACAGGAAAATCCATACATTCCCCCCCGACCCTGCTTGTTACCTAGCCTCTGTGGGTCTGTGGATTGTAGCATGGTTATTGTTTACTTTACAGCTAATATCCACTGGTGATGAGTACATACCATGTTTGTCTTTCTGTGTCTGGGTTATCTCACTCAGGATGATTTTTCTTTCTAGTCCCATCCACTTGCCTGCAAATTTCCTGTTATTGATTTTAACAGCTGAATGTACTCCACTGTATAAATGTACCACATTTTCTTTTTCCATTCTTCAGCTAAGGGGAATCTAGGTGGTTTTCAGGTTTTATTGAGAAACATCTAGGTGGTTTCCAGGTTCTGGTGATTACAAATAAAAGTGCTATGAACATAGTCGTGCAAGTGCCATTGTGGTATGAATCAGCATCATTTGAGTATATGGCTTTTCTAATAGATAAGTAAAACTCCATTCTGTAAATACACCAGATTTCCTCTATCCATATGTGCTCACATATTTTTCCCATTGAGGGTCATCGAGATTATGAATTATATTTATATTTATAAATAGCCAGTTTCTGGCTATTATGAATAGATCAGGAATGAACATGGTTGACCAAGTGTCTTTGTGGTAGAACGAAGTATCTTTTGGGTATATGCCCAAGAGTAGTAGAGTTGGGGCTTAAGGTACATAGATTTCCATCTTTTCTAAGGAACCAACATACTGATTTCCATAGCAGCTGGAGTGTGCACTCCCACGAGTAATGAAAAATATGCCTATTGCTCCACATCCTCGCTAACATGAGCTGTCACTTGTGTTATTGATCTTAGCTATTCTGACAGGTGTAAGACTGAATCTCTAAGTAGTTTTGATTTGCATTCCACTGATGGCTAAGCATGTTAACCATTCATTAAGTGTTTCTCAGCCATTTGAGTTTGAGTTTCCTCTATTGACAATTCTTTGTTTAGATCTTACCCCATTTTTAAATTGTATGATTTATCTTCTTGATAAATAGTTTTTTGAGATCTTTGTGTATTTTGGATATTAGTCCTCTACTGGATGTGTAATTGGTAAAAATCTCTTCAGATTCAGTAGAGGATGCTTTGTCTGAATGTTGGTATCTTTGGTAGTGTAGAAAAGTCTCAGTTTCTCGAGGTGCCATTTATTCACTGTTGTTCTTAGTGGCTATGTTAATGATGTTCTGTTCAAAAAGTCTTTTGCTGGGAAAACAAGGTCAGGGCTCTTGTCTACTGTCTTTTATCAGGTTCAGTAGATCTGGATTTACCTTGAGATTTGACTCATTTGGGGTTGAGTTTTGTGTAGGTTGACACATATGGATACATTTGGAAAGTTCTACATGCAGGCATCCACTTTGACCATGACAACTGGTCTAAAATGCTGTCTTGTTTCACAGGGCATGTTTCTGGTTTCTTTATAAAAAATCGTGTGTCCCCAGCCATGTGGATTTATATCCTGGTCTCAATTTCATTCAATTCATCATTTTTTTTGCTTTTGTACCAATAAAAATACCATGTTAGTGTTTTTCTTATTCTTTGTCTTTTTATGATATATTTGTAGTACTAATTAAAACCAGGGATGGTGATACGTTCAGTCTTCTTTAAGGTTTTCTATTATTTCATTAAGCAATATCTCTATCTCAGAAAAATCCTAATTTTAATGAAAAACATACATATTGACAATTTGTGTTTTTCTTACAATTTAAATCTACTTAATTTTGAATTAATTACCTAGTCATTTTTTAATTTCTTTCCATATAAGTCACTGATGTAAATTTTAAGGGATTTATTAGATTCATCTTCCAACTTCTTATAGTTAATGAGAAACTATCAACGTTCCCCATCTTCATAAGACAAAAGCGACAAGGTTAATTTCTAAAAGGGCAGCATGAGTGCTGGAGTGATCCAGTCTCTAACTTCATAGCCAGTAGACTCTGATAAGAAGCCACTCATAAAAGTATGAAAAGTTACAGTTCCAAGAAATTTCAAGTGGTTCCATGTAGCCACTGGTTCGCCAGACATTATTTTCTGTCAGAAGTTAAAGGGAAGCTCTGTCCCTTATGCAAGTCTATTTGAAGTTTCTTTTAAGATTTAAGTTATTGAAAAAAACCATTTTCAAACAAAGCTAATATAGTTTGAGGGGGTTTAAAATGTGAGATTTGAATTTAAATGTGCAGATAAATTTGCATATCACCCGTGTTCACAATTTCTGGGTGGTAAAACATCATAATATATGGTGGATAAAAGTATTTTCTTATGAAATCACTTGTACTGACGGAGACATTGTGGGAATTCACTGTGCTATGGATTGTTAAATGATTATTCTGTCATTTAGGGTTTCCTCCCAGGAACATGTGATGGAGTGGTGTAGTGAGTTGAGTAGCATTTCCTTTATAAGAAGGTCTATAGAACAGCCATACTTTCTCTGCTGTTGAAAGAATGACAGCTCAGAAATCATTGTAAGCTGTTTAAATTCATGCAGCTGACACGCATTGGGGCATAGAAACAAACTTATAACTTCTGACCCCCATCCATTTCTTTCCTCACCATGGTTTTCCTTGAGACAAATGATTTTTTTTCCAGTGAAGGCAGAACTTATTTCCAATTCATCGTTGTGTCCTCATAAACCTACAGGGGTTTCCTGAGAAGTATGTGACTTAGATAAGAGCATGAATTTTAAAAGCAACAGAATGTTAAGTCACCGAGCCTTGTAATGTTTAGGAAGCAAGAGTGAGAAGGCGATGAAGAAATACCATCTACTGTAGCTGCCAGCGCATTAATGATAAACATCACCAATGACTAGCAAAGCTACTTCCCAACTGAAAATTAACCTAACCGGGTGGTACAGTTTGCTGGGTACTTACATGTAATCTTCTCTCTCCCTTTTACACACACAAACATCCCCAACTAAACACTGTCTCTGTCGCTGTCTGTCCACCTTCTTTCCCATCAAATCCATCCGATGCCCAGCAAATATTGGGATTTGTGCTTGCTCTGTGTGGTCATCCCGCTAGAGGATGCGTCATTAAAAAGAACATAAATTCTCACCCTTTCTCTCCCAGTAGCCAGCAAATGCGCATAGTGCCTCAGTGGGTGGTGTGTAGTATGCAGCCTTCCCGCCGTCTGCCTGGGCCCTGCCACAGTTGCAGTCCCCAGTTAACACACAGGAGACTATATTAATTATTAAGCTGTTGGCCATTTGCTTGTTTCTTACTGGCTATCTCTGACTTAAGTAATTAACCCATAATTGCTAATCTAAGTATTTCTCTTACCATAGAAAAGAGTCTGGACCTCTTATTCCTATGGTGGCTATATCATGACTGCCTGTGTCTCTCTTTCCCAGAATCCTCCTCAACTCCTAATCCCATCTATCTTGCTTCCCTATTGGCCAACAGTACTTTATTGACTGTACACAGGACTTCCTCATCAGTGGTGGGATTAAATGGACACTTGCCTGCTCTCTGTGTAGGGGTCCTGCCTAGCTGATGCTTGCATGGGTCTTATGCACCTGTCACAACGATCGTGACTTCATACGTGCATCTGCCATGTAGGGGCCGTAAAACACCATTTCCTTGTGTAACCCATCCCCTCTGGCTCTTAGTTTCTTTCTGCCCTCTATTCATCAAGGATTCGCAAACCTTCAAGAAATGAAAGGAAACTCAAATGATTAATTGAAGACGTATTTATTGAGGGCTGCCTTTATGATAGGCAGTAGTTGAAGCATGAATGGTAGAATAGGGAGCTCACTGAATGGTCTTCTTGAAGCTTAGAACCAAATTCGGAATAAAATCACCTATAATAGAAATTAATAAATGAATACTCTTGTTGGATATAGATCTTCATGTTTCTCTCAATCAAGTCTTAAAGGAGAGAAAAAAGAAGTGTTTGTAAATATCCATGATGTAGCTATAATACACTTCCTTCATTATTTGAAGTGAAACACAAAAAAGTAACGTCAACATACATATCATTTCATTGCATGCTAAGTTTACCTAGAGACAACTAGCCTTTAGTATACAAGAATTTTCATATCACCTTTCTCTGTTATATTGGATAATTACTGATAAAAATACCTAAAGGCTACCTAAGATAGATTATTTAAATATGTGTGTGAGTACAAATTTGTAGTCAAATGTATATAATTAATATATCACTATTTTCATGTAAAATGTTTAATGGTTTAATCAATACGATAAAGACACAGGGATGCTACCCTGGGAGTTCATTAGAAAAAATAATGTTCGCGTGTGATTAGAGATGGTCTGTGCTTATGAGCACTGGTTCCTCTTTCAGAATACTGTGGTTTATTCCCAGCACCTATGTGGTGACTCAAAAATGTATGTAATTCCAGGTCCAGGGAATCTGATGCCATTTTCTGGCTTCCAAGTACACCTATGGTACAAAGACATACATACAGGCAAAAATACTCTCACACATTAGGTAATACAAATGAGTAATTTTTAAAAAGGAAAAAGTTAGAAATAATAAAAGTCTTCATCTTCATAGAAATGACCTTACTGTGAACTTGATGAAAGCTTTTAAATGTAGCCCTGTCCATTCTGTTTTTTTTTAATCTGTGATGAAAATTGCATATTCATTCCGTGTAGATATATTTAAAAATGACAAACAAGTAAGCATTGTGCAACATTTTCTGAATCCATGAGTTTCAGAGCAGCCGCTAGGTTCCAAAGGGATTCCATGGTAAATTACAGGGCACATTGGTATTTATATGGACAATTCATGTTTCTAAAGTACGAAAGAGACCTGTGCACTAGCTTCCATTGCTGGGACTAGCTCCTGCCAATGTAATAAGGTAACAACACAGATGTATCAGTGTGTGACTGTGGGACTGTAGTTCAAGTTGGGTTCCATTGAGTGAAATTCAGTTGCTCAAGGCTACAATGTGTGTGTGTGTGAAGGTTTGAGATGGTCTGTTCTTCCCTTCTCTAGTTTCTCCTAGCTACCTGACATTACTGGACTTATATTCTGCTTCCCTCTTCAAAGGCAACAATTGTATCACTTTCACATCTGATTCTGTAATTTCATCTTTCTCTCTAACCACTGCCTCTATTTTGTGAGTTCTGTGTAGCTGTTCAAACAGTACAGCATAAGCTCCAACTTTGTAGTTCTTGGATATGTCTGTAATGTTCCATTAGCCATGTAAGGTGACATATGAAAGAATTCTGTGGCTCTAAACTTGGAAGCAAAGACCAGCAGTCATAGGATCCATCAAATATGATTTACCTGTCTGGTTTGGATTTGGCAAGGTTTCCTGAAATACATGTGCTTTAGAAAGATTTGAACCTCACTTTTTCTGAGGTTGTTTTTTA
The DNA here is from genome assembly GCF_017639785.1 of Mesocricetus auratus. Lineage (NCBI taxonomy): Eukaryota > Metazoa > Chordata > Mammalia > Rodentia > Cricetidae > Mesocricetus > Mesocricetus auratus. The sequence goes on along the minus strand of NW_024429204.1, from coordinate 11,982,105 downwards.
CTTGTAGAAAAAACAGTCTGTACCCTTCAATGTGGGAAACAGTATGTTTTAATATTCATCGGTGTTTTCTTTAAATTAATATGCAATTACATAATCCCCTTTCTTTCCTCCCTCTGATCCCTTCCGTGTATACTTCTCATTGCTTCTTCTTCAAAGCCTTTCTGTAACACACACACACACACACACACACACATACACACACTTTTCTGTTATATAATATATGTATACTATGTGTACATAATATATGTAAAATTATGTATATATGTATATAATATATGTATATAGGCATATAATATATGTATGATATATATCCTGGAATCATATATATTTATATGTATACATATACATAAATTAGATATGTATATAATGTAGGCATATATACATGCATAAATATATAAATGCCACTTGTTCATTCCATGTAATGTGTATGATTTCAGAGTTTACCACATGGTATTGGTGAACCAATCAGAGAGCTCATCCAGGGTTCAGAAACATTCTTTCTCCTAATCTCAACATTCGTCAATTATTCCTAGTTCTTTGCCTAGGGCTGAGGCTCCATCAAATTTCTGCCTTCCACATTATGATAGCCATATTGTTCAGGTATCATTTTTGCAGCCTCCCTATCAGTTCTGGAAGACACACGCTCACCGCAGGTTTCCTGGGATTGTGGCTCCTAAACTTTTTATGATTTTTTTTCCCCATGGTGTTCCCCAAGAGTTGTGCTGCAGATGTATCCATTTGGCTGGACACACTATGGTCCTGGCATTTTAACCAGTGGAGGTTTTTGGAATGATCTGTTGAAAAGAGAAGTTTCTTTAATGACACTTATCCGTTGGTATGAAGACAAATATTTACAGTGCAGTTGAAGTGATGTTTCTTTAATACAGTGGCAATGGTAGGTTCTTATTTAAGATATATGACCTCACTAGCACTCTGTAGTTAGGCTTCCAGTGGCAGAAGTTTTCTCTTTTCCATTGAGTGGGACCTAAGTCCAATTAGATGGAATAGCTGGAAATGTGCAATAGTTATAACCATATCTCACCAGTGCAGAAACAGTTTAATTGAGCAATTATTAGTGATGACACTGAACTTTCAATTATACATATATTCCCCATTGAATTTTTGGAAACTATTTTCAAAAAATGTAAAATATTTATGACAATATTGTTTGTAAAAGAACTACCTGGAGAGCAATAATAAATGAGTAAGGAATATTCATAGAATGGAATCCTGCAAAACAATGATCAATGGTTCTAGTCTGTTGTCATAGAACAAATGTGCTATTAAGTCATAGAATCCAGAGGCAGTATAACTTTTGTGTATTTCAGTAACATATAAATCTTTTAAATGTGAAAATCTATTATTTGATAGAAGTCGAGAAGGTGGCTGTCTCTTTGGAGGAACAATAAATAATGGGATATGAAACAATATTTCAGTATCATAAGCAATGTTTTATTTCTTAATCAGAAATGTGTCAATTCAGCAATTTGTGTACATTCTATTTACATAAACTTTTATGAACTACAAATGAGGAAAAGTTGCAATCACACTATACATTTGCTCACACCCCTTTCTATCACTACTTGCCCAGATTTAAAAGGCATATTGACGTTAGATACATATTTAAAGCGTATTTGAAGTTTCAACTTGAAATATTATATCTAGCCAATGCTCACTAATAATTGGAATTTACAGAGTATTTGGTTCTGTAGGAACAATTGAACATGTATGACAGATTGGAAAAGGAAAACTTGCAAGTGGAATAAAGATTCCAGATGCTAAACAGGCTGATTCATTTAGTGTAATTTAATTGCATTAGGATTTAAAAGTAGAAGGCTGAAAGATGGAAGGATGAAAAGAAAGAAAAGAACCATGAGATCCAGCTCAAATGATGAAGCAAGTGGGGCCACAAAAGAAGTAATTGATACAGGCAAGGTCCTGAGTCTGAGAACAATTCAATTCTTTAGCCAACAAGGAAGGGCTTAATCCCACAACTGTATGGAACTTAATTCTAGCAACAGCTTTATTGCTTTGGATTAGAGACTGATACAGTTCAGAGCCTTCAGAAAGCCATTAAGGCTAAGGGGCAATTTAATTGTAGCCTGTGAGGCTCTAAGCAGAGAATCAGCAGAGCTGTGCCCTGGACAAGCCTATATTGAGGTAATAATAAATGTTATATACATTTGTGGTAACTTGAACCAAAGATATAATGAATCCACTCTCCATTCTTAGCGTTTTGCAGTATCTGATACATCAGGACAATGTCACTGTGCTCCAAAGTGTCTTGGTCATGCTGAGAATGTCACCTGATGTTGACCCAAGTGAGATGTGTTTTAGTAACAATGTGAGTATAGATGTGGTATACTCTTCTTCTGATAGAAGGTACAACCATATGCCTCGGAAGCAACTCTGAAAATTAAGGTCTGGGTTGAAAGTAAAGTTTGAACAGTCTTGAGTATAAGCATGGGGACTGGATTCTGAATGGTTGTACCCATGTCAAACCCAGAAGTTGCAGTGTATGTCTATAATCCTAGTGCTGAAGGATGGGACCTGGGAAGAAAACAGGATACCTGGGACTCTTTGCAAGCCGGTGAGTTCTGGGTTCAGTGAGAGACCATGTTCCCCCAAATAAAGAAGATAATGGTATAGGAATATACCCAATATTGATACTTGGCCTCCACAAGCACACATGCACAGAGTAACCAGCAAGGATGTGTGCAAACATACACTCCAGGTACACATCACACACACACACACACACACACACACACACACACACACACACATGCCCTGTTATTATTTTTCAAAATGACTGGTGTACATATCAAGAGAATCATCCAAAGATATGATTATACTGGAATGTAAAGAAGTTGCTAGAAGGTTTAAAAGTCCTTTAATGAAAACATATTGAAAAAGTTCTAAAGAATCCAAATATGTGTTAACATTAAGATGAATAAGTTACTACTACTGTTTATGTACACATGCTATGATTTCTTTAAAACCGTGGTTCTCAAAATATGATTCATTTAACTCTGAAGGTAAAAAGGCGTTTCCTTTTTTCATTTTCCTATTTTTCTCATATTAAAATTTGCTTTCTTTAAGCTGCTGCCAGTTACTTAGTACAGAATTATAATGATTAAATTGCTTTTCTGCCTGGTGTGTTTCTTTTGTTTTTATTACTTTCCAACTGCAGCCTCAGGGTCCACAGTTAAAACAACCTCCATTAATACTTCTGGATATTATTTGCCATTTTTATTGCATCGACATTTCGGTCAAAGTAGAAGAATAATGACACTTAAACCTGCTGTTATGTTATCATAGCTCAATTATTGGCTTAGGATGAGTACTAGTAGTCACTGGTCATTTTGTCTTTTACTGGCATTAAGAAAGAAATAATCCCAGTTACATTTTAGTATGTCATAAGCTATTAATGAATATTAACTGTAATTAACCTGAAGGTATAAATAATGGATCTCATTAAAATTTTACAATATATGACTCCTTAACAAATAATGCAACAAATAGCAAATATGCACAAAATACTCCTGAGACTATAAAAAATAACCATGTACTGTCTCAAGGAGAAACAAATACTTGTTTTGGGGTTGGTTGCTGAATTAGCGGCTTTTTGTCATAGAATACCATTTGTACCTGGAAAAATAACTAAAGTATTTAAACTTGAGTGTTAAATTTCTATTCTCCTGTATATATCTTTTTATCCCTTAAGTACTACATTGATAGTTCAAGGACATTGGTGTACACACACAAAATAACAATTTAACAAAATTTTCTTATAAAGGATCACTTTCTAGTACTAATAGTATACAATAGTCTTAAAAACAAACTTATACAATTCTCATTCCAAAAGTTTTAACTAATGAGAATTTTAATATAAAAGATAGACAATACAAAACATAATATACAAGCTTAAATACATTATTAAATATATATATATACTTGTATGTTAATGGCTAATTTATATTTGGAAATGCATCTATGCATAAATATACAGAAAAAATAATCTTGATAATATGACTTCTAATTCCCCTAGAAACCCTGTTATGCTAATGGTTACATCACTAAGAATTGCATTTTTACTTTTTAGGTTAACAGGATTCCACCTACCACCTCCAGTGACAAGTACCAAATCTGTGTTCTCACTACGGTTGACCAGTGACTTTGCTGTCAGTGCTCATGGATTTAAAGTATACTATGAAGGTAAGTGATGGTAATGATACCAATTCCCAGTTTAATATACTTAAACCAGAATTCTCCAGGTGTTGTTATGGAAGACTAATTGCCATACGGATCACACATAGTGGCTGAACTCAACTAATTGTCTCATATCTTATGAAAAGATGGCTTTTTAAAAATAAATAACTCCTTGCCTGTTTATGTGCACCATAGATAGATATGCAGTTCCAGTGGTGGCCAGAAGAGGGTATGAGAATTCCTAGCCACAAGAAAATTGCTTTCTCATCAATCATTAATGGCTAGTGTTAGTGGACTTTACGCTTTCATGTCCAGACTAGGCCTTTGCATAGGAAGAACTTTCCTTAAGAGATAATAATCAACTCAATATATGGTTTAAGTGAACCACATTTTAGAGTAAAATACAGTGTGGTCAGAGTGGTATAGAAAAATCCCAACACAGCTGAGGCAGCTAAAATGTATATAAATACATGTTTTTCTTCTTAAATCAATGAAATATCTAGTGGTAAAAGTAATCTATCCTGCATATTTCTCCTAGTAATCATGGGCTTATATATTTTTCCATTTTATTTCAGCAAGAGTATTTACATTATATAAGGAAATCTGCCCCCTGTTTTGTCTTTTTATTGTTATTATTTTAATTTTAAATAGCTCGTTTTACATGTCAATCCCAGTTCCCTCTCCCTCCCCTCCTCCCGCACCCTCCCACCATCCCCCCCCAGCCTCCCACCCTATCACTATTTCCTTCCACATAGGGGATATCTAGAGTCTGTCATTTCACTCAGGGCAGGGTCCAGGCACTCCCCTAAGAGTCCAGGTTGAGCGAGCATCCCTCTTTGTGTTATGGACACATGATGTCTGTTTGTATGCCAGGGATAAACACTGATCCACTGCCCAGGGCCCCATAGGTTGCCCAGGCCTCCTCACTGACTCTCACATTCAGGGGGTCTGGATCAGTCCCATGCTGGCCTCCCAGCTGTCTGTCTGGGGTCCAAGAGCTCTCCCCTGTTCAGATCAGCTGTCTCTGCCAGTTTTGCCAGCCCATTCTTTGCCAATTTGCTCATCGCTCCTCTCTCTCTGTCACTGGGTTCCATGGGTTCAGTTCAGTGTTTAACTGTGGGTGTTTGCCTCTGTAAGGCAAAGGACACAGTCAACAAGACAAAAAGGCAATCCACAGAATGGGAAAAGATATTCACTAACCCCACATCTGACAGAGGAGCTATCTCCAAAATTTACAAAGACCTCAAGAAGCAAGTCTCCAAAACACCAAAGGATCCACCTAAAAGGTGGGGTACAGAACTAAATAGAGAATTCTCAATAGAGGAGTCTAAAATGGCTGAGAGACACTTAAGAAAATGCTCAACATCCTTAGCTATCAGGGAAATGCAAATCAAAACAACTTTGAGATACCATCTCACTCCTGTCAGAATGGCTAAAATCAAAAGCACAGAAGACAATTTATGCTGGAGAAGATGTGGAGAGAGGGGAACACTCCTCCACTGCTGGTGGGAGTGCCAACTCATACACACACTTTGGAAATCAGTATGGAGATTCCTCAGGAAAATGGAAATCAGTCTACCACAAGACCCAGCAATTCCACTCTTAGGCATATATCCAAAAGAGGCAAATTCATACAACAAGGGCATCTGCTCCACTATGTTCATTGCAGCATTATTTGTAATAGCCGGAAATCTGCCCCCTTAACCATAGTGGTATTCTATCAGATTTCAATGTTGCTTTCTAGGACTGTTTTCATAATTTAGCCTGTCAGGTCTAACATTGCCATTAAGATGTGTATAAATAAATATTAATATTATTTCTATGCATAATACAGTTTTAAGTGACATCACCAGACCGTTTCTTCTAATATCTATATGAATGCATTGTATACTAAGATGTTTATAGGACCTACCAGAAAGCAGTCACACACACACACACACACACATGCACACACACACACACACACACACACACACACACACAGAGATTTACTTTCTTCATTGTCGACATTTCTGCAAGGTATTTTTCAATACCTAAGTATTTTTTTATTAGACTTGGCAAGTTAATTCATACATATTCATTACCACAATCACAAAGGTTCATGTGTAATTTTGACAATACTTAGGGTGTTAAGAATGCAAATATTTTCTAAGTGCTTTTTTAGAGAAATCTTATATTCTATTTATAAAGAACAAAGTTATTTTTAGGTTGGTTTACACTTCAAACAAGTACAATGTATATGGAAAAATGTAATACCAGGCGGTGAATTTTGATGTGAGCATATTTTCTGGATGGGCTGTCAAGTTTTATAAATTCTTTTTCAAAAATATTTCAATAGCTTACATTGTTATTATAAATAGAACTCTTGATTTCTCAGTCTGTTTGTCATTGTTAAATTTCTGTCCCCTTTATTTCTCCTTCTGGAAAAATTGACATGAAAATTTCAAGTGCAGTTTTGAAGTGTTCTAATTGTAAATATCTGACACAGTTAATCAGGTATCAGTGAGGAACTGACTACCACAATTTGATATTTCTGCAAAGTATCAGGGCTCTGGAACTGCAATAACCATTTACCATAATCTTCCTAGTATAATATGACACAAATATATGGTCCTGTAGCTCTATGGGTGGGAAGTCTCAGTGATCTCAGTTGGGTTGCTTGATCAGGGTCTAGAAAAATGAAGTAAAAATGGGAAGGGAAGTGAGTTCTCATCAGAATGCATGGCATATCTCATCTTCGATTCCGGCTGATATTCTGGGCTATAATCCTTCCATCTTGTGGTACCGAGGACTTCCTGAGTTGGAAGCCACACATACCTACTGCAGATATGCGTCTTTCCACCATGATTCATGTATCTCAGCTTACTACTTCCAGCTTACTACTCTCACGCAATGTTATGGCCTTCCCTGCTTCTTCTCAGAGTGTCCGTATCTTGTCTCAGTATTGTTCTCCATGTTATGGATATTTTGCTCACAAAAAATCTGCAGGCGCCTTGAGGTCACATAAAAAAATTTAGACATTTGTGCACCTGTCTCCAATTTCAGCACCTTCCTGGTGTATTTTTGTTAAAACTCAGCTTCTATAGAGTACAGCTAATTGTTGGCATAGATAATGAGGAAGTATGAAATATATATCATGTTTTGAAAGGAATGAATCACAGGAAAAGGGCACAAAGACAGATGCAGGCTTTATTTAATACCTTAGGACATAATACATGAAACTATTATTTATATGCTAATGAATATTGTGTATGACTGAAAATCTTTAATGTCTTCGTAAAGATTATTTCATAAAGCGATCAAAATGGTAAGTTTGTGATGCCTAATCTTAGTGCTTTACATGGCAAGGATCAAATGATATACAGTGATTATTCTTATTGTTTAGAAGGGAGTGATGTTTAATCACAATTTGCAATGAATAAACTTCTGTTAACTGTGTCACATCAGACAACTTCTATGACTTTTCATTTTTCTAAAAGAGTTAGTTGAAAAATATCTTACTAATTTAATTCTAATAAAAGTGTGAAAATATTTTTGCCTTACAAAGGCAATAAGTATTTTTATACTTGTAATAGCTGATACTGTATGTTAACTACATTATATTATACTGTGTGTTTGGCCAATAAATTATTTATTATGCTATTTCCCTCTTCACCAAACTGTATTAAGTTGTTTAAATGTAAGTTTTCATTTGCTTCTTTCTTATAGTTTGAGACATGTTTTTCTCTGTGTAACAGCCAAGGCTATCTTACAAATCATTTTGTAGATCAGACTGGCCTCGAACTCATGTAGGTGTGCCTGCCTCTACCTCTTGAATGCTGGTATTAAAGGCATGCGCCACCATGGCCTGGCTCAAAAATAAGTTTTGAAAATTTTGTTTTATTCTACATATTTCAGTATATCAGAAAGTAATATTTTAATTAGTTTGTTCAGTAAGTGTCATTCAGTACGTTATACCTAGTTTCTCTCATGTCCTACCACATAAATAATAAATATCACAATTTGTTCACATGTGTTGCCATATCTGTAGTGGCCATTTAACTTCCTTGAAAAGTATTTAATGAAAGGGACAGATATGATCTGCTATTTTGTCCTTGCTAATGAATTATCCACATAAAATTTTCTTGTTATGATTAATCCCAAGTGTTGTTTGCACTAAAGAACATAGTAGGTGTACCCTTTTTGAAGGTTTCACAGGAATGGCAAAGCTATTAATGTGACATCCATCCATCCATGTACAGGGTGAACAAGGAAAGAAATTTTACAACCATATGCACAATATTCTTTAAGTTGCAAAGAGAAACATTGTTATAGATGTGGAGAAATTGTTCAAGAATTGTGCTTCAAGCAACCTCTCCACTGCTCAGGACACCTGATACACAAGACAATATTCCCAACTCACTGGAGAGAGTGTTTATGGAAGTATGTGAAACCTATGTAATGCTTCTATTATCATTATGTTACCCTAGGGTTAATTCAGCAACTATAAAATATTCAACTTGGAGGCTTACTCTTTCTTGAAGGGAAATGAAAGGGGAATGGAGCTTGGGAGGAGAAAGGAATAATGGGAGAGGAAACTGTGGTTGGAATGTATTATATGGGAGAAGAAAATATTTTCAAAAAATAAAAAGAACTGATAACTTTCTCTGGATTAAGAAAAAGTATCCTTTTATAGACACTGGGGTTAGAAAAGATGGTCACCCTTAAAAGTGAACATAACATGATGTATCAAACTGTAATATGGTGTTGTTTCAGTCCATTGGATTAAATGCTGTCATTTGCTCTGCAGTGAAAACTTAATAGAGACTAATGGCCTATGTGTAAGTACACCATAGTTTTGAGGATAGAGGCATCATCAGCAAATTTAAAGCTTCGGGCATTTCTAACTTTCTTTAAAGTTAACAAAATTTATCTCCCACCAATTCAGTAAATCCCGCACAGGACAGAATACATAGAGCTACATTGCATCAATATCAAACTCCCTATTTTATGTTCAGCCAAAGAAACAGCAAGAATATAAAATATTAGGTGTTTGGAACCTCAATTCCCATTATCAGGGAAATTGACCAAGGGACATCATATACACACTCTGTGACAGAAGAGAGTGACCTTGAACTAAGATAGTGAGACTTGGTTATAGAAAAGCCTGAGCAAACGTGCCTGTGCTCTTAGTGGTGATAACGTCCCTAGGCTGCTGTTCAATGGGGAGGAGTCAGTGCTTTTTTTGTTTTTTTAAAAATATTTTTTATTTCATTTGCATTGGTATTTTGCCTGTAAGTATGCAGACTCAGGGTTACAGACAGCTGTAAGCTGCCATGTGGGTGCTGGGAATTGAACCCAGGCCCTCTCTGGAAGAACAGTCAGGGCTCTTAACTGCTCAATCATTTCTCTACCCCGAGAGTCAGTGCTTTTAATGCAGGGTGTGGCAACTATTACAAATGGATGAATAATCATTTGTATTGCATGTTTATTTTTTCTATCACAGAAATGCAAATTAAATGTTAGATAACCATTAATAATCTTTTTAAATTATAAATAAAATAAACACAATAAGTAGAAAACTAAAAGTTTCAAGAGATTTTTTTTTAACTTGGAATTGTTCTCAGAAAGTGTTTAATAAAGAAAAACAATTCTAAACTGGGGTAGTGGTGAGCATGCCTTTAATCCTGGCACATGTGACACAAAGGCAGATGAATCTCAGAAAGTTTGAGGCCAGCCTGGTCTACAGAGTGAGTTCCAGAACAGTTCAGGTTACACACAGAAACCCTGTCTTGAAAAAAACCAAAAGATAAAAAAGGAAAGAAAAAAAGGAAGGAAGTGAGGAAGGAAGAAAGAAAGGAAAAAAGAAAGAAAGGAAGAAAGGAAGTGAGGAAGGAAGGAAGAAAGAAAGGAAAATCCTACATGCCCATTTGGAAAACTGTGGAAATGAAGGCTGTGGTGTGGTTGGTAGATATTGAACACTCATTAGTGTGTGCTGCATCCATTTCATTTCAAAATTATGTATCTGTCTATATTATTAATAAGTTCCATCTCTTTATCTTTCTGTGCTAATTTTTGCAGCTTTTAGAATGTTGTAATCTTAGAATGTTGCATGATTGATGTTAATTTCCTGTAGTTTCCTATACATTTTCCACAGAACTTTTTCAAAATGACTGTAAAGGAGTAAATATAAAAACTGAATGATAAATATGCTATAACCTTATCAGATCAGAGCAGAGAAAACCTTTCCAACATCAAAAGAAAAATGGAAAACATGTCCCCAAGGAAAAGATTGAGAGTCAACTAAATGAAATCTGAAACCTGATTAATGTAGTATTTTATACAGCCAATCCTTTTCTCCTGTTTTAAAGGCAGAGTTGGTTTTTGTATATATAAATAGGCTGGTTGAATATTTATCCCTAGTGCATGAATGGGCTTTGGGAGCCCATTTCCTATGGAGGGATACTCTTTCAGCTTAGATACACTGGGGAGGGGCTAGGTCCTGCCCCAAATGATGTGACAGCATTGGATGATGCCCCCATGGGAGACAGGGGGTGGAATAGGGAGTTGGTCAGGGGCATAGAATGATGGGAGAGGGAACTGAGACAGGTATGTAAAATAAGATTGTTTTTAATTTTTTTTTGGTATTTACGAGACAGGGTTTCTCTGTATTGTTTTGGAGGCTGTCGGTCCACCCTTGCCTCGAACTCACAGAGATCCGCCTGCCTCTGCCTCCCGAGTGCTGGGATTAAAGGCATGCGCCACCACCACCCGGCAGATTGTTTTTAATTTAAACAAAATTAAAAACAAATAAATAAATAGACTGGTCGAATCTCAAGATCCTTTTTTTTTGTTTGTTCATTTGTTTATTTCTTTTATTTTTTCAGACAGGTTTTCTCTGTGGCTTTGGAGCCTGTCCTGGAACTATCTATTGTAGACCAGGCTGGCCTTGAACTCACAGAGATCCACTTGCCTCTGCCTTCAGAGTGATAGGATTAAAGGCTTGTGCCACCACCGCCGAGCCTCAAGATTCTTTTGTCTACACATATCAGATACTAGAATAATAAGTTTTTCAACCAAATAGGATTAAAATGTCATTATTATATTAAAAAAAGAAAATCAGCAGAAAGTTATTTTCAATACACATGATTGATATGTATATATATCATATAATATAATATGTGGAATATATGTAATATATGGTATATATATACATACACACATATACATATATATACAATTTCAGTTTCTGATATAAAATTTGATTATGATTTGAATTATAAATTTAATAAAATCTAAATAGAGAACAAAAGTATGGCATAAAGTTGGCATTGCATAAGAAATTTATCATGTATAATAGCATTTTTATACATACAATTAGTTCATAGATAGGAGAATACCACAACTATTTCCTTAACCTGTAACAGTGGAAAGCAAATATGACACAGGATTAAACCAAATAATTAAAAGTAAATGTTCAGATGAGAGATTTGTCATAGGAAATATTTCAAATATACCTAATTAAAGCAAGCAGAAGATTTATATATTTCTTTTTTCAGATTATCTGAGGTTGAGAAAGATTTCTGATATAGAAAAAGTTTCAATTTTATTAGTATAAAAATTTCTATAATATAAATATGAATTCCCAGCTCACCAATATTGGGAGTGTCAAATTTTAATTTCCGGATATTTGAGGCAGTCTATTTGTGCCTCATTTTAAAGGTTCTACATTTTCAATTTAAGGAATTGACCTTAAACATCGTCTACTACATTTCAGTTGTCTTGAAATCTCTTTTACTATATCCCTATATTATTGAATTACTCTCTCAAAGATAAGATTTTTACTTACAATGGAAAATATGCTAACGACATCAGTAAGTGAAGATTTCATTTTCCACTAAACAATGTCTGCTTTCTCACCAAGAGAAAGAACACTGGGAGACATTCATCACACAAGTCAGTTTTTGTCGTGGTTGTATATTCAAAAAGTGTATTGAATTGTATTGTTGTGCGCAGTCATTAGAAATGGTGTTACTGAGACACCCAACACTAATAAAATACTGGTAAATGAAATTTACCACACTGCATGATTAGTTGCATCTTTTATGTATTATCAATTTGTTTCTAACAAATCTCACCCATTGTTTTCCACAAAGGCATGCCATATTAGTTCTTGGTAGAATACACATTAGCAAATGAGCAAACATCTCCCAAGTCTGTGTTATCTTTAGCTGTAATACCATCCTTCTGATACTCATGTCTAGAAGGCTCTGGAAAGTTATCTCCTGTACTCTCATTGGCTCTTCCTTCCCCTTCCTCATACACTCACACTGACACATAACATACACATGTCATATGTGGGTATACATGTCATACACTCACACTGACACATAACATACACACATATAAAAATATAATCTTAGAAAAGAATTGAATAAATCCTAGTTTTATCACTCCTTAAAACATTTTCTTTGTGTATCCCCATGGTTGCTCTATTTTCCACCGTAAATTAGTTTAATTCTTTAGCTGTCTTCTAGAGTTTATACTTATAATTTCTAAAAATGTAATGAAACAATGATTTTGGCATTCATCTCGATCCATCTTTATGTTCCTTATGAGTAATCTGTGCCACTATCTGAAAAAACAAATGTGTTAGCTTTTCTTAGATATGATGAGGCAACTCAAGACATCAACTTAGGGGCAAAAAATGTTTTTTTGGTGCAGGGTTTCAGAGCTTTTTGTCTATGGACACTTAGCTCTCTTCCTTTTGACTTGTGGTGGGCAAGTATGGCAAGGAGTTTTTCTGTAGCAAAGTGTCTCACTGCAAGGCAGTCAGGCAACAGAAAGTTTCATCTCCTACATTTTTTGCTACATCCCAACCATTTTTCTGGCTGGAAACCAAGCCTTCAACACAGGCTTTTGCAGAAGTTTCAAGCTACCAACCATAATAACCACAAATACACTAATAAAATCTATAATTTAACCATAAGCAGTCATACGCTTTAAGGGTCATTTTTATGGTTTATTCAAGATTCAGGTTCAGGGAGTTTTGATAAAGATGTCCCATTTAGGTCTGAGTGCTCCAAAGTCTCTCACTCTCAGAAGATTCTCCACTTCTGATCATCTGTGTTAATTAACATCTATTGTAGGAATTTTATCTGATGAGGGCAAAGAGCTATATGATATATAGGTATAGCAATATATAATTGGTAGTTATTTTATCACTATGTTCATTTAGCAGATTTATAGTAGTCGGATTTTTCCCGTTAGGTCTTATGACATATCTAGGTTTCAAACTCTTAGCCATTTTAGTTATGTCAGGTATGGGCTGATATTTTAAAGTCAACTTTAAATCCAATCAAAAAGTGGTTGATCAATCCCATAACATTGGTGACTCTATTACACCACTGTATTGTATAGACAGGTCACTATTACAGGTCATACGGGTCATAGCTATGTGATATTAGTGATTCCTTTCCCCTCCAGCTGCATGCAAAGTTTATTCAGCAGGGCTAAGGCTTCTATTTGAACACCAGCTCAATTTCTCTTTGACAAAGGACTCAGCAAGGTGTAATGCATTCCAGATGTGGGCGGTATCACTTGGTCGCATATAATGGGTAGGTGAGGCATTGTCTCTTCCGTTATATGGGGACTCTAATTACATTCCTTGCACGTGTGCACGTATTTCTGGAGTACACAATAGTAGGTTTCCATGTGACTTTTCATGAGGCTTTTAGTGTCATTTGCCCTTCCTCATACTCCCTGTTTCAAATTGTCCTCCCATGCTCTGCCCTTTTAAAGCTATTACACTTTTCCCCTTAATGTCTTTATAACACTATACTCTACCTTCCCTTCCTTGGGAAATCCTCACCACCCCGCTGGCTGTCCCTGCAGTAGGTAGCTACCTAACCACTGTGATTATTCTAAATAAAACAAATCTAAAGCTTGAAAGCTAATATCCACGTATAAGGGAAAACGTGCAACTTTTGTGTTTCTGGGACCTGATTACCTTACCCTAGATAATTGCTTCTAGTTCCATCTATTTGACTTTAAATTTTATGATCCTATTTTCATTAATAGGTAAATAATAGGTTTTGGGAAGACACTTATTTTTGATTAAGTTGAAGGTCAGAATAAAAAGAAATCACTCTAAGTAAGATGAAAATGGACAGAGGGAATGGAGAGATAGACCAGCAGTTAGATCTCTGCTAGCTATTTGAGAAGACCCTGCTTTGTTTTACAGCTCCCACATGGTAACTCAAAACTGTCTGTCACTGCAGTTCCATGGAAACAGACACCTGCTTATAGCTTCGGTGGGCTCCTGCATGCACACGGCTCACATAAACTTGCACAGGCACACAGAAAAACATGTGAAATAAGGAAATAGATACTGTATAAGGGCGAGACTAGAAGGACCAGCAGAGGTGGTTATTGTCTCAGAACAGGAAATGTCACCTGCTCTTGCTTAGTGTCATTTTGCACAGAGCATTATATTAGCTTAAAAGTGTTGTAGTTCTAATAATACACATTGCATGGAATCCAGATCTGTTGATTTAATAATGCTTTCCAAAGCACATTTTAATCATCAAGCATGGAGCTTGATAATAGAAAATCCTTACTAAGACTTTGACATTGCTTACAATTTGGTGATTAGAAACAACGCAAGCCACCACTGGACTAATACTTTTGTAAGTGCTATTCATATTCTCATTGCTCAATGCAAAGCGATTCTGTTAAATACATATTATGTTTCAAACATTTACATGGAGAAAAAGTAACAGAATCAAGACATGCTTTTCAGATAGCAGTGTTCTTGGAGAAGGCTCAGATTATCAAAGGAACAACTTATGGACTTGATTGTGCCAGCGACCTTTGTGCTATCAGTGGAAATAAAGCATCTAGCACTGAGAGTTATTTGTGTAAGTCAGAGGGCTTTAAAAGGCAGAATCTTTTCTTTGTTCATTTCCTTTTTTATTTTCTCTTCTTCTCTTTTCCAACTTGCAAGCAAGCTGTTAAACATTTACAGCCCAAGGTAGTTAGTGACAGCCTCAAGCATATGCCCCGAAAGCTTCTTTCTCTTCATCCTGCGTTTCTTTTTTCTTCAACATTATTTTTAAGCAGGCTATTCATCACTTAAATATTGAAAGGAACCACCTGAGAGTTTCACTGCACTGGAAATGCTCATTTTAAACCCCAGAAACATAGCTCGGGATCCGACAGACACTGTCCCTTTTGTGCAACTCATATGACAAGTAACTGATCCGTTGTTTCTAAATTTACATTTCCAGATCTCAGGTTCAGTTCATCAATTATACTATTCTAGAAGAACACATTTGAGCCACACTTTAGCTCTATTTAATAGGAATGTCTGAATTTGGTGGAGCTAAACTCTATTATTTTGCTCCCTATAACATTCCCAGATTTGAGGACAATTACTTTCTATGCTTACATGCAAAAGTGGTTGCTGCTTCCTATGCTTGAACTTCTTATCATTAAGACATTCTTTCATTCATGGAAATTGACTTCTATAAATAGCATAACAATTGACTTCTATAAATAGCCAAACAATTGACTTCTCTAAGTAGCAAAATATCATGTAATCCACATAGACTTTGTAGTGAGCATATTATGAGGCCAACCTATCCAGGCAGTGGTGGTTTATGCTTTTGATGCACTTGGGAGGGAGAGGCAATCAGACCTCTTTACATTCAAGTCCAGCCTGGTCTGAAATGTGAGTTCCAGGAGAGTCAGGGATACTCAGAGAATCCCTGTCTCAAAAACCAGCCAAACAAACAAACAAAAAGCTAATCTTGTTGTACCAGCTTCAATGATCTGGCATCATCAGTAAGTACAGTTTTCATTAGCTCTTAATCTAGAGAAATGATGAATAGCATCGGTGATAACCACAGAAAAGTGTAAATTATTACTAAGTCATATGCTATTCTAAACATCATCATCGTGCATCCTAAATATCTTGCCTCTTTCACAATCAGGAGAGATAGCATTTGAATTTTATTCATCCCTGATATGATCACGAGCACTGAACACTAAAATCTTTTACTGCTACTTTTGAAACTGTAAAATGAAGTTTTAATTTCCATTGGTATTCCTGAAATCTACATGCCCTTGTATTCTTTAGCAGGTAGTGAGTGGTCCTCAGCGATTCTTTTTTTCTATTATCATGCATGTATATTCTAGTGTGTTTTCTCATGTGGTAAATATTATAGTAAGCTAATGATTAAAGGTTTACATAATTAAACTCTAAATTTCCTGTTGTGTAATTCTGTTTAGATTACACTGTTTTGAGATTCCATCTCATCTCAGTCAAAACTAGCAACAACAACTACAGCAATATCAAAAACACAGACTCATGCTGGTGGAGATGTAGGGAAAGAGGAACACTACTGAGTTCAACCCGTGGAACCCATGTTGCAAAAGGAGAGAACTGTCTCCTGGGAGTTATTCTCTGATATCATTACGCTTTCAGTGACACTTAAGTATTTGACACACATACACATAAACACACACATGTACAAACAAGCATGCACATGTAAACAGCCACACATTTAAACTTTTAATTATTAAGCATAAATCTATAATATACCCTGCCAATTTTGTTCTTGGGTGTATATCCTAAGGGCCCAAACTCATGGCAGAACAGGTGTGTAAGCATCATTCTGGGGCCTGGGCTATTCACATTAAGTAAAAACACAAAACCAACATAGATGCCTTCAATATGGGGTGAACAAGTAAACACGGACTGTGTGTAAAGTTGGAATTGTTCAGCTATATAGAGACGAAGGAATTGCCTCTTTTTTCAGGAAAATTTATAAAATAGGAGATCATCACCAAAAGCAAAACAAGTCAGACTGTGAAAAACAAAACAAACAAACAAAAAAACCCACAAGCTTTCTTGGATATGCCAATCCTAGGTTGTATTGAGAAATGTTAAGTTACTATAAAACTGTACACATCTATATACATTCACAAAAGTATATTAATACCACACACACATATGGATTTTTAGCCATAAAACAAAATAAAACTGTTATATATACAGAAGACTTAATGGAAACAAAGGACACAATTTTAAGTAAAAAATAAGCATATGTAAGTAAAAAATAAGCATATGAAGACTGATAGATACTACATGATAAATATCATATGTAGAATCTATGATCCAGTGTGTGTGTATGTATGTATGTATATATGTATGTATGTGTGACAGTGTGTGTGATAGAGTGTATGTATGTGCATGTGTGTAAGAGTGTGTGTATGTGTGATAGTGTGTGTGTGTGTGTGTGTGTGTGTGTGTGATGAAAGTAGGTAGGTAACAGCGTTAAGAGTGGAAGATCTTGAATAAAATGAAATGTGGTAAAGAGAAGGCAATGCCATTCTAAAGACCTGAAGGCAGAAGACAAAGTTACTTAGGCAGAAGTGGGAGACCCAGGAGAGGACCTGGATGGATGAGGGAGGACAGAGGAGAGATGAGGAAGAACTAAGTGTGATCATACAAATACATCAACATGGTACAATGATCTCGGTAACTTTGTATGCTAATGTAAGAACTAGTAAATTACATACTTCAGTTACAAAGGAAATGAGCAGTTGTCTTCAATTTAGACAAATGAATCATCAATTATAGCTCTCCCTTTTGTGTGGAGTACAGAGGCTTCTTTATTTAACACTTTTAACACCATACAGAGAGGTCAAAATACATATTTAAGCTCTTAGTGTAATTCAATCAGTTTTCCATTACTCATTTTAATGTTAATGTATATTTTATTGAAACTCTGTATAACTGATGAATGGAAAGTTCTGGTAGGAGTCTTTTCATATGATTTGGCTTTAGATACAGTGTTTGGACATTATATTCTTTCTTTGTAATACTTTTTTACAATTTGTACTAATTTTTGAGTTTTAAGACCATCCATAAACTATGAAGAAGTTTTAATGTTTATCAGGAGATTTTATAATTGTTATTTAATTTGAGAATAGATTTTGTTACTTTTCCATAAAAGATTAATATTTAAAAGATTTCCAAAATATTTTTGCGCCTAACCATTATTCTTAGATATTGGCAAATACCCTTGAGGAAATCTTGCAGGAATAAATAGCAAGAGTTAGCTTTTAATTATTATATGTTAGTTACATAAAAATAGAGTTGGGACTTAGAAAAGAATCCTGTTTTGAGTTAATTCTGTACCAATTAACAATTATGATTAAATTGAGTGCATGCTTTTAAACACAGAGCAATGATGTCAAAGGGAAATTTCCTAAAAATAGAGAGGCAATAGGATATGTCAAAAGCACTAATCCACATAACACATAGAGTTTGTAAGAAAAGTGATTGGACAATTACGGGATAAAATTCCACCTATGAGGACGTGGAAAGATGACTAGTTGAATAAAGGCACTTTCTGCCCAGCTTCATGAGCTCAGTTTTATTTGTGGGTCTAATTTGGTAGTAGGAAAAATCTGATTCACTCAAGTCATCCTTTGAACTTTTCATACTAAACACATGTAGGAATTTGTAAAAATTCTAATTGTTAAGTTATAGTCCTATGTCTAACATCCAGAATTAAATCAGAATTAATATTAATATATGACTCTGTAACTCCAGTTCTATCAAAAAAGAGTGGAAAACAAACGTCAAAACATAAATTTTACATCATAGCATATATTAACCCCATTCCGAATTCTCTTTATTGTACAAAGATCTCAATACTCAACAGTCTTTGTCATAAGTAGAAATTATGTGTATGTATGTAATGGAATGTTATTTAGAAATCAAGACTGGTGTGCTATAACATGGATAAACATTAATATTGAACACAAAGGTTACAACCTATTACAACCTATGTAGTTCATTGACTACAATGTGCTAAGTGTATTCTTACATTAGGCTACATGTGATTCTTCTCTGAATATTGTAAAACAGGTAAGTTACGGAAGTTAGAAAAGTGAGGATATTATTATATGTTTATATCTTGATAAAAATGTTACTTTGTTCTTTTTATTATAAAATAAGGTACAATAAGATAAAACAACAATGAACAAGTCATAGTAGGACAAAACAAGCAAGCAGAAGGGAAAAATACTGAAGAGAAGGCACAAGGATCTACTCATTTGCACACTCAGAAATTTCATAAAAACACTAAACTAAAAGCTGTAATATTTACGCTAAGGACCAGGACCGGATGCAGACCCATGCGGGGTCTGTGCATTCTGCTTCAGTATTTCGTCTTGCTCATGTTGATTCAGAGGACTTTGTTTTTACAGTGTGCTCCCTCTCCTCTGGCTCCTACACTACTTTCTTATTTTTATTTTTTATTATTTATTTTTAAGTTTAAATTTAGATTAGAAACAACGATGCTTCACAAGTCAGTTCCAGGTCCCTCTCCGTTTCCCTCCCCTCCTCCCGTGCCCCCCCAACCCCCCAATATCCCCTCATTTCCCCAGGGAGGGTGAGGCCCTCCATGGGGGTGTCCATAGTCTGTCATTTCATCCAGGGCAGGGCCCAGACCCTCCCCCAAGAGTTCAGGCTGAGAGTGCATCTCTCATTGTTGGATGTGAGTCCAAAGTTCGTGTGTATACTCGGGATGAATACTGATCTACTGCCCAAGGCTCAATAGATTACCTAGGCCTCCTCACTGACACCCACATTCAGGGGGTCTTGATCAGTTCCATGCTGGATTCCCAGGCATCAGCCTGGGATTCAAGAGTTAACCTTTGTCAGGTCAGCTGTTTCTGGGGGTTAAACCAGCCCAGTCTTAATCCCTTTGGTCATCAGTCCTCCCTCTCTGTTACTGGCTTTCTTGAGTTCAGCTCAGTGCTTTGGCTCCTACACTATTTCTTCTTCCTTTTCCACAGAGTTTCTGGAGCCCTGATGGGAGGGATTTGATGGACTTTTATCTTATAAAAGAGGGTTTGGCAACTTTTATATCAAATGAAATGATTGTTCTTCATTAGTCATAAGTCAAACTTCATGTATCTTTAATGTATAGGTTTTTTTCTAAGGGAATCAAAAATTGAAACAAAAGTATTCTTTGAAATTATGATGACTTAGAAATAACAGATGTATACTATAGATTGGAGAAAATGTATCTTCAATTTATGTAGAGAATTTTAACTGTCTTATTAATTAATTTATTTTGCATCCTTATCTTAGCCTCTACTCTCTCCTCTCCTTCTACTTCTCCACCCTTCCTCCCCCCCCAATCCAGCCCTCCTGCATAATAGCTTGGAAAGGCACAGGCCTCCCATGAGTTTCAGCAGAGGATGGAGTATCAAGCTGCCATAAGACCAAACACCTCGCTCTGTATTTAGGTTGAGTGCCACAATCCAACATGAGGAATAGGTTCCCAAGAGGCAATCAGAACACAAGGACAGCCCCTGCTCCAATTTCCAGGAATCCCACAAGTAGACGAAGCTACACAGCTGACACTTACACGCAGAGAACCTAGGTCAGTCCCATGCAGGCTCCCTTATTGTTGGCTCAGACTGTGTGAGTTCCCGTGAGCCAGGCTGGGAGTTTCTGTGAGTTTTCCTACATTGGCCCTTTATTGTAACTTTTAAAATAAGCTCCAGAAGTCATGGTAGCTTTAAAATCACTCCTTAGTTACTTTCTGTTTAAAACAATTAACTATTAGTAAACAGTAACTGAAATTTCTGGAACTGGATATTATATTTTAATTACATTTTAAATGTCCTTAAATTTAGGAAAAATGTGCCTCTTGCATAATAGAATGTCATATCTTGGTATTAGCAAAAATATGCATTTAAACATCTCATGCCTAAGTATTTAACACATGGCTTATTTACATATCTATGATAAATATGCCCCCAATCAATTAATGCTCCTTAAAAATTCAAGAAAATAAAAGTTTCATCTAAGTCAAAGTTGAGATATTATAATAGATAAATATTATTTGTGATGTAGTAGGTACTGGCAACAATTTAATGACAGCCTAATTTCTTCATATATGATTTTCAGATCAGTGAATTTCAGTTACTCTGGAGGCAGCCAATAGCAATTTACCTTTTTGGTAAGGCCTGTGTGTTTCCAAAGGTCACAGTAAGACTGTGTAGTGCATATTTTAGATTGCATACATTCAAAAATCAAATAGTTTCTTTACTTTTGAGTTGATGCTGGTTACATTTTGAACAGAAAGAATGACCTAATATTGAATGGACTTTTACACTTTTTATCATGTTCATTGTGCTAAAACATGAATGAACCATTGCGTATTCTTTGCATGCAAAACTGATGCTAAAATGTGTCTTTACATTAAGTACTGCAGAACTTTCTAGTAAACCAGTCATCAGGTATTCAGCTTCAGTCATTGTTCCTATTAAAATTTAAAGCACATTCTCCATTTTAAATTCATAATGCAATCACTGAACTTTGGAAACCGGTTGAAACTGCTTTCAAAATATAATCACTTTAGTCTTCAATATAAACATTTCTTATTCTTCATGTACACATTTATCCTGCCCTCTGCATCTAGCATTCACTAAATATCAAGACCTGTCAGGAAACAGAAAAGCCTCTCTCTGCTGGTGCCTTTGTGAGAAAACCAGCGATGTGTGCCAGGGGACAGGGAGAGTCCTCCCACTCAAATTGTATTTTCATCTTCGAAGTGACATTTATTCTTTGGAATTTCTAACATTTAGTGCCTCAGGTGATGTCTCTCTTATTGTGAGATTTTAAAGTGTTTTCCTGCATGAAGACCTGTTCCCTTTATCCCTGTTTTGCAACTTGGCCTTCTTTACTGAAGACATTTGTATTTTACTTTGTTTTGTTTTTCAGCAAAATATTTGCTTTGTGTGTGTGTGTGTGTGTGTGTGTGTGTGTGTGTGTGTGTGTGTGTGTGTGTGTTTTCTTAGTGGTTAAGAGTCCCCAAAATTTTTTTGAACAGCCATTTCTGAGGAAAAGTATCAGCATCACATAAATGTTTTCCTTCTTTGATTTTTTTCAAAGAATGTGGGACTAAGTGTTTTACTATTTTTTAGGTATGAAAAACTTAAGACTCTATCCAAGTACATTTCCCATCAAAAACACCAAGCATGACAGGAGAACACCTTCATAAAAAACACATTAATGCTTCTTTCTTTGGACTTTTCACAGAAGAAAGTCAAAAGTTGTGATAATGAATGAAAAGTTGGCTCAGCAACATAGTTATTATTGTAAAATTAGCAATTGAATCAGGTAGTTAAAAAAAACTTAAGACTCGAGTGTAAATGGAAAGTAACTTTGTCTATCATTGCTGTCATTGAAGTGAATGCAAAGCTTATATCTTCTTACAGTTTCTCCAGGATTTGTAGATACATGTTTGTTGTTTGTCTTTGAGATAAGAAAGTTCTGGAATACACACACACACACACACACACACACACAAACATTCACATACATATATATGTGTATATATATATATATATATTCTAGAATATATATACATATAATATTCACATATAAGTATAATATATACATTTTGCACATATACTATACTATACTATATGCACATATATTATACTTTATATTACATAAGTATATTACATATATAATAATACACATACGCATATATCTATATATGCACATATATTCAGTAGTGTGTGTGTGTATGTGTGTGTGTGAGAAAGAGAAAGAGGGAGAGAGAGAGAGAGAGAGAGAGAGAGAGGAGGAGTGAGAGAGAGATTTCTCTTTTGGTCATATTTATCATTGAAACTTTCAAACAATACTATCAGAATGGAGAAAAGAGAAGTCATGCATAAAAAGTATATAGCAGAATACCTCAAAATCAATCTTCTGTGATTATCATTTGAATTAATTCTTGTGATAGCCCTTCTGATACATTTTTACTACCACAAAATCCAGCTGCAAGATATGTACATTGAACTCTATTATAGAAATGAGGAATACAGGGAAGCCTAGTTATAGAGATCTTGTCTCCTGGAGGAGCTGCTACTTCTCTTATGCCTGTGAGGAGGATGCTGCCCGTTTTTTCAAGGTCATGACTCTTAAGCATCTTTGCTCATCTGGGCCCCTACCAAGCATGACTGATATCAATTCTGTAGCTTGACATCATCCTTCTGCTTAGAGTCCTTTGTTTGTGGCCTTAATTAAATTCTACATGGCACACATTAACAGATTTGATGCCAGTGTCTGTCACTAAGATTAATTTGACATGTTGACTAGCGGTGTACTCGAGGGAAAATTCGCCAGCAGCCAAGGTATTGCAAAGATGAGAAGTAGCTAAGGGTGTGAGGGAATTCTTCATGAGTCTCTCAGATTTCTGTATGTGCTCTGAGGTGTTGTGTCACCTGTGCTTTTTCAGGGCTCTATTTTTTGAATGAAGTTCTTTTTAAAGCAAAGGGTTTCAAAAATAGAGAATAGTACATATTTAAAGTAAAGACAAGATATTTTTGTTACTGATATAAAGCTCCATGTGCTATTTCATTTTTGATAAACAACATGTTTAATTTCAGGTACTAACGGGACCTCTTCACATCAGTCTGTAGGATATTTGGAAATGGTATTCAGAGACCTGGTGTAGAAAATCCTATACTCTTGGTATTACGCTGACAGGTTCTTTTGTGACAGAATCCGGTGTCTGTCTACTGTAAATATCTATTGAGAGCCAGCCTCTTTAATCTTAAAGATTTATGTTTTTTTTCAATTCTTGATCCCTTTTCAGTCAATGGTTCTGAGGGGTTTATAGAGCACACACCTTTAATCTCAGAACTCCGGAGGTCCAGCCATGAGAATTATCATAAGCTCAAATCCATTGGGGTGTGCAATGACTGTAAGGCATCCTGTAGTACAAAATCAGTCCCCTTATTTAAAAAACAAAAACAAAATAAAATGTACTTGTTTTTATAGTGGTGGAAATTTACTATTAATAACCTGTCTTTATAGCTGTGCCTTCATTGGTAATTGTGTACATGCCCTGAGTTGGCTAAATATTCCAGAAAAAAAATCACCATCCATCAGCATGCATTAGTTTTCTGTTTTCTGTTGTGTGCTTTCTTTTATTAATTAAGGAATAATAGCTTTCCAAGTTTATTTTCAAAAGTTAAATGTTTTCATCCTTTTTGTATCCAACTTAAATTCAAGCATTGGCTTTGGATTTTATTTTGGTAGGTGAATATTTATTTGTTTATTTTTGTACTTTTATCGATTAGAAAGAAAAACCAAAAACTAAACAAAACAAAAAGAAAAAACTAAAAACAAAATCACACACACACACACACACACACACACACACACACACACACACACACACACAAAAGAAGAATCCTGTCCTAGACACTGCTATTATGGCCCGCTCAGAAACACAGTTTACTCTTTAGTCTGCTGATCTTTATTTGCAAGTGTTCATTGCCATATGCCACTGATATGGCTCAAGGAGTCTTGTTTAGGCTACACACCACTGATAATGGGTTCTCACCAAGGCTCCTCTTGAATATCCTGCTTATTCTGTAGCTGTAGATTTATTTCCTTCACATGCTCCATCAGATCATAGATTCCGTGGATGCTGGGATGGACCAACTCATAGCCTTGGGTCTGGGTCTGGGCCTGGGTGGTAGCTGGGGTGGTCAACTCTTGCTTTCCTTCTTCTTCGCTACTCAGATGAACTCTCCAGCCCTGCCTCGGCTAACTCACTCAAGGCAGCCTTCAGCAGGAAGTGGTAAATACTTTATTTTTGTTATTTTTATCATGTGTAGTATGTGTCTGAGTATGACTTTGATGCCTATGAATGTAGTAGTTTCATAGGCCAAAGGAGAAGTAAGACCTCTGGAGCCTCACATATGGTTGTGAGTTTCCTCATGGGTGTGCTTGAAAATGAACTTGGGTCCTCAGTTAGGGTGGTGCAGGCTCTTTACAGCCGTCTCTCCAGCCTTGGCTCCTTGTATTTTAACTGGTAATTTTGATCTCAATTACGTATTCCACAGAGTGAATGTCTACAGTCTGCACCTGTCATATTAAGGCTTACTGTGTCGTTGTTATTCTCTTCAGTATTTGTTTTATTCTCCTTAACTGAGGATCCATTGAGTAGGAAAAAAAACTATTTTTAGTCCATCTAAATTGTTATGGTCCCAATTTCACTGGTAATTAGTATTTTACTCTGGTTATTAATAAATAATTTTTTATTTGAAGAACTGAAAATTTTTTTCTCAAAATTACTTATCTTGATATTCTGCTCTATAGATGCATATACTTTTAAAGGAAACCTAAGATTGTTTCATTTGTGCTATAATGAATTCAACGGTGATATGCCATATCAATAAGTCATAATTTTATGACCATTATATCCATGAAATTATCAAATGAATAATAATAATTGCATATGAGTTTCTGCTAATATTGGTTATCAAATTCACATTGTAATGTCATTTCAAATATTACTAATTTTATAACTTCAATATTTCTATATATTTTATACAGTTTATATTATTAAGACATAAATTTTGTCCCCCAAATACCTTACAAATAATAAATTGAAAATCTTTGTTGATCAGTCAATACATTTTACATCTTAACTATCTGGGTATCCAGTCTAATTTGTCTTTAACTTTAAAAATATTTCTAGGGCAGAAAATGGAAGGATGAAAATGAAATGTTCCACCTACATAAAAGCATAATGTTATGAAACATTAAATCTGTTGCAGTTGGAAACACATTTATGGGAGGAACACTCATAATAAAATCACTCAGAGAGTTTCTCTTTTTGGTTTGGGTTCATTTTTTTATGAGAGTAATGTTTCTAAAAGAGCCAATGAGCCAATAAATGTCACTTATGGGTGACCAAAGACCATAGTGAAAACCAGGTGTTGTCCTTCCCTAAATGTTACTCTCCAGCCCACTGAACACCACCCCTACTATAAGGATGAAAGGGGTATGATAGGAAGTATAATTTTTAATCAGATGAGAGATGCAAAATCACATGTTCATATTTAACCTTTATTGACAATCTGTGTTATGTTTGCTATTTAAAATGTACCCCACAGACTTGGCAGCACTATCATCACATGAAAGTTTACTGGAAATGAATATATTAGACCTCACTTTAAGCTTATTTTTTATAATGGTTCCCAGTGACATTCTCAATAATTGATCCACACCTCCAAGCATGGAATATATGGCTGCCCTGACCAGAGGGACATTCAACGTGGGAGCCTGGAGGGCACCTAGGAGAAAGATGAGAACAGGAGATACTAAGAATGGATGCCAAGACAGGAGTCTGATGAAGGCGACAACTTTATTTCATCCCAAAGGGATTTATATGGGGGAAGGGAGGAGGGGAAGGAATGGAGGTGTGCTGCAGCTGCAATGAGCCTGACGGAGCAAAGGTCAGTGGGATGGGTGGGTCATCCTGTGTCCTCTGGTAACCTGACTGCAGACTCTAACTTTATCTTTCACATTCCACCTTCTATAGTTCAAGCCTACGCCCTAGTGACTAGGCAGATGAGCCGCAGGTCTGTTTCCTTGGAACTTGCTTCCTATCTTAAGAGGTGGTATTTCAGCAATGAGACCTGGAGTCATGTCTTCTCTATGAGGAGGGCGTGAGTTATGGCCGAGGCCCCGACATATGGATATGTTTGATAGTGAGCAAGATAGTTTTAAATGTCAGCCCCTCTTTTCCTTTTAATGAAAATCATTTTTTCTCAATTAATATATCCTGATTAAGATTCTCCTTCCCTCTACTTCTCTCATTTCTTCCATTCCCATCAGAATCCACCTCCTTTCTTTCTTCTATTAGAAAACAAAGTCTTCTAAGGGATAATAATAAAACAAAATAAAATAAAAATATAACACAAATAATTGGACAAGACAAACAAAAGGAAAAGAGCCCAAGAGAAGGCACAGGAAACAGACAACATTTATTCATACGCTTGGTAATTCCATAAAAACGCTAAACTGGAAGCTATCACAGGACATGAAAGTTAAAAGAGAGTAGAATATAAAAATTAAGTAATGAGATAGAGTTTCAGAAAAAGGTGGCAGGCTTTTATTTTTCTGAAACAAGGAACCTCCAAAAATGCCATTGAGTTCATTTGCTGTTGGCTGTCTATACCACTGGGTATGCTGCCTACCTTTAAGTGTTCTTTGTTTTTCCAATGACACTTTCTTGGAAGAAAGTAAATTTCATTTGCAGGTTGTAAATGTCAACTTTGGAAAAACTAGAGTCACTTGAGAAGGTTTTCAGTGAATATGTTTTCTAGATCAGGTTGACCTGTGGGTTCATTAGTGAAGAACTCTCTTGTTAATTCATGTAAGGGGACAGAGACCACTGTGGATGATACCATTTTATAGTATAGATCCTGAGGACTTATAAGTGAAGAAAATTCTTTAAAATGTAATTTGGAGGCATGGACACACCCATTTCTCTCTCTGTTCTTGACTGTGGACGTAATGTGACTAACTGGGTGGCTACCATGACTTTTTTAAATGTTGGACTATGACTTTTCTGTGCTATCATGCCTTTGTAAGGGGTTTTGTCATTACAATACTAATGAAGCTAACATGGAAATTGGTTCCATGAAGTGGAGTTATTCCAGCGAGGATGCTGGCCATTTTGATTTTGTGTCATTGGCAGACTTTGAAACATTGGGCTGAAAAAGCTATTATGTGTTCAAAGTTTATTAAGACATTCTTCCCCAATGATGTGATAGACTTTGATGATCCCCCATGGAATGCCTCATCCTCTGACAGGAGTGGATGTAGTTGGGATGGGGGGGTCAGTGGGGGACATGGAGGATGGGAGGGAGAAGAAACTAGGATTGATATGTAAAATAAGATTGCTTCTAATTTAAAGAAAAAAGAAAAAAAGCGATTCTCCTGGTAGATTGAAAAAATAAGAACACTGAAAGAAACAGTTCAGGCTTGATTTACGAGGTGTCAAAGATAAGCAAAGTTCTTATAATAAGGATTTAGACTAAGGATTATTAATGTGATATTTGACAAGGCATCCTTATGTTCTGACTATAGCAAGGCTGGAGAAAGAGCTGTCATTGTCAAAGAGATCAACACCACTGAGGGGAAATATGTGCTTCATCCATATAAAAGGAAGAAGCCAGGCGCTGTTGGTGCACGCCTTTAATCCCAGCACTCAGGAGGCAGAGGCAGGCAGATTTCTGTGAGTTCGAGGCCAGCCTGGTCTTCAGAACGAGTTTCAGTACAGCCTCCAAAACAATACAGAGAAACCCTGTCTCAAAATACCAACCAACAACAACAACAACAACAACAAAAAGGAAACATGTCAAGTCAACATACAAAAGCAGTTTTGTAAACGGACCAGGCTACACCTGGAACTACACCTTGGCACTGTGTAAGCATCATCTATATAGTACTGGTTTGGAACACATGAAAGATGCAAGCTTGAGAGAATTATGGAGCACAACTGAGGCTTGGCACTTTGAAGTATCAGAAGGCTCTGAGATGCCATTGGTACATCAGAAGTCTCAAATGCATGGAAGTCCCCAGGATATAGGGGACACCAAGACTGGGAGAAATCTGCCAAGGAAAACTGTACATGTGGAGTGGATTTGACCTATGGTGGAAGCTGTGTGTTCTACAGAAGTCAGAGCTGGCGAAGTGAGGCTATTCAAGCCCATTTGAGTCCAGATATGAGCTCTTCCTATACATAAGGCGTCAACTACAGGATTTGAGTTACACTGCTGAACTGTAGCTTTGTTTAAGTGTGATTGTTCATGTTATCCATTTCCTCACTTTTAGAATAATAACTATGTGACATCTTTTAAAATTTTATAGTAGTATAATTAAAACACTGGACTTTTAAAAATATTTTGAGGTTATAATTTAATCGCATCGTTCCCTCTTTATCTTTTCTGCTTCCAAACACTCACATGCACCCACCATACTTGATCTCTTTAAAATTAATCTGTTTATACATATATCATATATGATATTAAAAGTTTTTAATTTTTTGAAGACTGTGACAACTTTTAAACTTGTACTTACTTTACACTATGAGATAAATATGAGGCCTTGGGACAAAAGATAAAAAGGTATGCTTAAAATTATGTGTTTGTGTTTCAAGTTGATAAAAAGTAGATTATGGTGGCTATTTTTGTGGTTTTTTGGGGGACATTGAGACAGGGTTTCTCTGTGGCTTTGGAGGCTGCCCTGGAACTAGCTCTTGTAGACCAGGCTGGTCTCAAACTCAAAGAGATGAGCCTGCCTTTGTATCCCGAGTGCTAGGATTAAAGGTGTGCACTACCACCACCCTGCTGCTGTTTTTGAGTCTTAATTGTACATAATCTAGAATCACACAGCTTCAATTTGAAATCACTGGATCAATATTGGCCTTTGGATATTTGCATGATGAAATGTCTCTCTTGTTAATTCATGTGTGAAAACAAGTCCACCCTGAGCAGGACTATTCCCTAGTGAGAATTCTGAATGGAAAATGGAAACAGCAAACAAGCAAGCAGGCAGCAAGGGTGAATCCATCTTTTCTCTTCTTTATGGAGGAAATTATTTGTATTTTGTCTGATCCCTACAAAAACATTCAAATGAAGAGAGATCTCCAAATATAAAATTTAGTTAGAAAATTGAAGTTTAAAATGGCATTAACTAAAAGCCAAGAGATCGATCTAAATTTTTGATTATAAACATATCTTCAGAGATACCCTTGAGATTCAATTTCACAGCAAGGATATTGACAAACCCTTAAATGCTCTTGCATCTGTGCTAATGTATACTTACAATTCTTACGTGGCAAATTGGCAGTATGATTTTGTATATGTCTATGATCCAACAATATCAACCATTACCAAATATCCTTATAATTTATTTGGGAGAAAAAAGAAGCTTATGAAACAACTATGAATATATATGAAAAGTACATTAATTAAAATGATCGAATATTAATGCACAAAACTTGTGTATCTCTATAGGCAAATATGTGTATTTATGTATATATATTAAATATCTTGAATAGAATGGAGCTTAAATATGGCTATAAGTGTATGTTTATAGTTTTATCTAGTTACACATCTGTATTTCTATAAAATGAAGATAGCAAGAGTTAAGCAGACATTTGCTTATAACATTTAGAAGTTACAAAATTGGGATTGCTTTAAATCTAATACATGTAAAGCATGTAGATAGCAATTTTCAAGCACGTGAGAATAGTGCATCAGGAAAAATATTAGAAACAACCTTGAGGATTGGTATTTGAGAAAAACCACCAGTGAGTCAGTATTTAAAAAGCAGTGTGATGCTCAGTGTAGTGAAAATTATTTAAATGAAACGTGTTTAAAATGTGGAAGCAGTAAGTTCTCATTTGTGAGAGAGCTGAATAATCTGTGGTTTGCTATTGCATACATTTTTTTTCTTTCCCATAGAGAATTCTTCCATTAAATTCTCTGGATGTTGAACTAAAAATATCTAAACTCATAACCCTCTGATTCTAATGGCATCTATCTTTAGGTTCACACCGAATATCTCTCAGGCTGTGCAAATAAATTGGAGATTATGTGAATACATCTAATCATCGTCTGGAAGTTGGGCATTGCAAAAATCATGGAGGGGAATTCTAAAACTTGCGGGAACTTTACAGATTGTTTTCACACATTGCCCAAGTCTTCAAGAGTTGAAACGGAGATTCCAAGATGTTAAATGATCTTCAACTTACTCTAATTGAGTCAGCAGATGTTATCATTTCCTATTCTGCACCTGCTTTAGGCCATTTCCAAACATCTGGCAAGAGACAAACTATCTAAAGGAAGTCTGCACTAGCGATTCAGCTTGTCTTTAATTTCTAACCATGTATTAGCCGCAAACATCAGAAACCAAAGGATCCAGAACCTATTATCTCAACCTCCCACAGACATGCTTTTGTGGAGACAGTTAACTCAGTTCAATAGTGTCTTGATGGTTTTCCTCGCTGTAGTAGGCACCCATGTTCAACATGGTAGACGCAGTGGTAAGCCCAGCAGTCAAACCTTGTCTGCACAGGGTATGGAGCCTAGACAAATGACCAAGCATCTGGATATAGAAAGAAAAATTAAGAACGACAATCTGTATTAGATGGGACTACATGTCATTTATAATTGTATGTAGCCAACACAAGTGCTCTATCTGGGACTGAAAATGATGAAAGAATAGGAATCTTCTACAGGAGAAGTTACAGGCAGTTTGGGGAATGAGTAGAGTCTGTGTCTGTTATATCTGTGACATATCCTTTTTTTGGTAAACTTACATTAGACAATGTATTTCCTATGGAATGCCAAAGTAGAATTAAAATTCCTTGGTGCACTATTCTGTGATCTCACTATTTTTGCTATATTATTGCTTGATAATATGCAATCAATGCCTTATCATTTATTAAATTTCTTAATGAATACAAACTGCAAATATATTTTTGCAGACAAATGTGTGGAGGAGACTTCACTTTACAGTTTTTCTTTAAATGAACACATCTTCTACACATGTCTGCAAACAAATGGACTGTTTGCCATAGCATGTTCTTATGAGTCCTGACTTTCAGGGAAACTCATTCCAATGAGACATCTGAGATTTAAACTGTTAAAACCCATCTTTCTGCCTCTCAGATTCCTATATATCTAGTGGTCTTGCTAATTATCAATTCTATGAACATATAATTATCTGATTCCATTCACCCTATACAGTTGATATAGCTACCTCTGTATTCTGGTCCAGGTCCCCTGTAGTGCAGTCCTTGAACCATGGAACAAGCCAACCTGCTTTGGGCTCATTATTTACTCCTTCCCCAGTAATAAAATAGTCTTGCTGTAGTAACTTTCCACTCTGCTACAGATAGGTGAGCTTTGAAGGAGGCATCTTCCTAAATCCCACTACTCCTTCCTGTGTGTTTCAATATCCTGTACAATTGTATGTATAGAGTATAACCTTCATTAAGTTTAGTGGTGAATTTATAACAGTCTCCAAAGAAAAACAGAATCTCGGTCACTAACAAAGACCTTATTTTTCATTTATTCAATTAAGACAGTGTTTATATATCATCTAAAGTACTATGAGCTTAGCGAATATTAAGAAACAAGGATATAAGGACTCTTCTTTCAACATATTTATTAGCAAAACCTTCCTTCAAAACAGCTTCTGGAATATAGATAACTGGAGAGTAATTTAGTCTCATAAAATTTTATCCTTAATGAGTGTAGTGTTCCAAATGAAACCTTAATGATATAAATGACAATTTGCATGTATGTATTTATTTGCATATATATATGTTACAGTAATAATTAAAGAGTAAGGGTGTGCCGTTACAAGGGGCAGAAAAGAGGGGGGTCATGAGATTGATTGGAAGGAGAAGGAAGTGAGGAATGTGTATTTTAATATTTTTTTTAATTTATAATACTTGAAATTAGAGTTCATAGATATTAGGACCAATTGAAGTCAAATAACGTAATCTTCATGTGACCAAATGCTTATCCAAGGAGCATATTTCTATACTGAATGCTAGTTTTGATTAACTTATTTAAAAGTCAGTATTTGGTTTCTTTCTTTAAAGACTTGAAATTCTTGTCATACATGTGTTTCATTTGTTTGGGTTTCCCTGTCATGATGTTCACTATCCCTCCTCCCTCTCTTTGACTGGACTCCCTGGGCTCAGCCTGGTACTTGGCTGTGCATATCTGAATTTGCTCCTATCAATTACTGGATGAAGGTTCCATGATGAAAAATAGTGTTGTCACCAGTCTGATTACAGGGGAAGGGGAAGGCCACTCCAGGCAACCTCTCCACTATTGCTAGGAATCTTAACTAAGGTCATATTTGTAGATTCCAGGAAATTTCCCTAGCACCAGTTTTGTCCTTAACCCTACCAAGATATCTCTTTCATTGTTCTCCCATTCCATCCCTCTGCCAGCTACCATACAGCTCCCTCAAGTTCTTTGCACCCAGACCTCCCCCTCTACCATCCCCTTCCACCCCCAGTTTACCCAAGATATCTTATCTATTCATTGTTCCCAGGGCAATCCATATGTCCATCTTAGGGTCCTTCTTGTTACCTAGCTTCTCAGGACCTCCGGACTGTGGTCTGGTTATCTTTTCCTTTACAGATGATACTATCTAGTATCAGCTAATGAGTGAATACATGTCACGTGTGTCTTCCTGGGT
Source organism: Mesocricetus auratus (assembly GCF_017639785.1). Classification (NCBI taxonomy): domain Eukaryota; kingdom Metazoa; phylum Chordata; class Mammalia; order Rodentia; family Cricetidae; genus Mesocricetus; species Mesocricetus auratus. The sequence goes on along the minus strand of NW_024429204.1, from coordinate 11,948,783 downwards.
CTGGGTAACCTCACTCAGGATGATTTTTTTCTAGTTCCATTCATTTACCTGAAAATTTCATGATGCCATCCTTATTTACAGAGGATGAGTAGTACTCCATTTTGTAAATGTACCACATTTTCTTTATCTGTTCTTCTGTTGAGGGGCATCTAGGTTGTTTCCAGGTTCTGGCTATTATATATAATGCTGCAATGAACATAATTGGTTTCTTACAAAGTACTGAGACAGAAATTTCTAATACTTACTGTCAAACTCTACTCATATACTACTGATCAATACATGATACATGCTTATTTGAGAAAGAAAAACATAAATTGTTCAAGATATAAAGCATAGCGACTATAGTTTATAACATTAATGACCAAAGCAAATGGGTACTGAGAAGGAGCAAAAGAAAAATCACGATTTGATAAAACCATTGTGTTGAAAGCACTAAAATTTAGAAAATTATGGGAGAACACAGATAAGTTGAAAATACAAATTTGACCAGCATGCTCGAACGTCTACTAAAACAATGAAAAAGTTTGAAGAATTACATAAAGTTCTTTTTTTCCTCTTCTTCTATTCTTATGTTGAAAACAAACTTTTTTATATATTCAATATATTGATTACTGTTTTCTCTGCCCCGACTCGCTGCCCCCAGTTCTCCTCCCAGCTTGATCTAACCCCTTTGTTTTTCTCATTAGAATGCAAGTAGGTTTTTCAATGCAAACATGAACTTGTTTCCTTTCTGCTACAAGTTTGCTTCTTCCTCCAAAGCTGTGCCTCACATTTTAAACAAGGTAATGTGCCAACAATGAGGAAATAGGGTATCCTTTCAATCAGCCTACGTTAAATTCAAGTGAATCATGGGACAAACCAATCCTCAGGCTGGGCCATCTGTGTGACAGGCGTGACTCCAGGTCAAACATCTGCTTTGTCAAATAAACTTATAAATGACATCTGTGTAACTGCATTTGGTTTGCATGGATAAAATCGAAAAAATATTTTTGCAATCTCAAATTATATGCACCTATGCAAATTTGTAGAAATCTAAAATGCAGATACATTTTGACTCATGTAATGGCTCAATTACTCCATGCCAATTTTAGTATTTGTGGGGTTCAAGAGATTAGTTGATACCCACGTACTAATTTCTGTGAGTTTTTACTGACATCAAGGTGACATCAATATGAGACCAATAGTTCATACTCCCTAGATGGCATGCATTGCTAAGAAAGAAGAGAAATGTTACAATACTTTACTAATAACAACATAATACTTAATAAAATTAAGTATTCAGTACTTAATGCTGTGTTTTCTCCAAGAACTCTAGTCAATAAAAATTACAGAATAATATCCACATTTTCTTCCTTTGCCATACAGTAGGTATTCACTATGAAAAAGGTCTATCTCCCAAGCTTAAATTTGGGTTTCTATTAATGTGAAGTCACCCCATGGCAATAGCAACTCTTATAAATGAAAACATTTATTTCGGGCTGGCTTACATTTTCAGACGTTTAGTGAATTATCTTCATCAACATAAAAGGAGACATAGTGCCTGAGAAGGATCCAGGAAGTTCTCAATCTTGATCTACAATGAGTACTTTGTGTCACACTGAGCATAGCTTGAAACCTCAAAGACCACCCAAACGGTGATACATTTCCTCTAACAAGATCACTCTTACACAGTAAAACCAGATCTCCTAATAGTGCCACTCCCTCTGGAGGTCTTTTTCTTTCAAAGCACCACAATGATGAAGACATTTTTCCTATTACAGTCTCTCTGGAATAGCCAATGCTTGCAAATTCCCTTCATCTTCTAGGTTCTATTTCTTGTCTGCTTGTCTTATGTTTCTACCTACTTGTTTTAGTATTTTCATCCAAATGTGTCTTTTTCTGAACTAAGACCTGGACTCCTTAGCATATTAATAATCCCTCTTATTAATGACATAGAAAATGTTTAAAATGCTGTAGGAAAGATAGCTAAATCTTTCCTCATTAAATCTAAATCTCATTAAGGTATGAGTTAATGCGCTTATGAAAGAGAGGGGAATACACACACATACAAACACACACACACACACACACGCAAGCATTTTTCTGCATGTCCTTCCTTGATATTTTCTGCAAATGACTAAAGGAAATTAGCTTCCTATCTTCTCTCTCCAGTATCTTTAAGTTACTTTGGTGGTCTATTTTGAGAACCCTGAGGATTTGTAGACAACATTGCTTTTTCATGACTTTTTTTGCAATTATCATAAACATATATTTAACCTAGCACTGGGAAAGAGGAGAATTTAAATCCTTCATCCTCTGAAGTCATCATTTTGTGCCAACCAGAATCATAAAAATATTTAAGAGACAAAACCCAGTGATGTTTATTTTTCTCTACATTGCTGATAATGGAAATATTTCATCTTTCAAGGTGAATTTTAATGAATTGCATAAAGCTTCTGAGGTTACATTCCAATAATCTAACGAACCTTGGCATTATAAAACACCTTACCTTTGTTTGATTGGAATGAGACTCAAAGAAAACGAGGTACCCCAGACCGACAGCTGAGAGGCCAGCATGGGACTGATTCAGACTCCCTGAGTGTGAGAGTCAGTGAAGAGGCCTGGACAACCTATGGGGCACTGGGCAGTGGATCAGTGTTTATCCCTGGCATATAAATGGACTTCGTGTATCCATAACACAAAGAGGGATGCTCTCTCAGCCTGGATTCTTAGGGGAGTTCCAGGATCCTGCCCTGAGCGAAATGACAGACTCTGGATATCCCCTATGTGGAAGGAAATGGGGATAGGTTGGGAGGCTGGTGGGGGGGATGGTAGGGGGGTGTGGGAGGAAGGGAGGGAGAGGGAACTGGGATTGACATGTGAAGCAAGCTATTTAAAATTAAAGTAATAAAAAAGTAAAAAAAAAAAAAGAAAACAAGGTAAGGAGAACCACAAAGTTAAAGAAATAAATCTATACTAGAGCTCAAAATGAACAATTGTATAATACGCATCTATTGTTTCTCCACTATTGGATGCGATAGAAAGCTATTCCTGTCACCTTGTATTAATTGCAATGATCTGTATTTCAGAGTAAGTTATATCAATATGTTAATGACAAATAATTTTTAGATTGTCTGTAAAGAGAAGCTTTTTCCTTGAGAGAAGCCTTCCCGCCAGCCTGGTTCTAGAGCCGCATGAATCCCAAATAAACACACAGGAGGCTATATTCATTATGAAGCTGTTGGCCTTGCTTGTTTCTCACTGGCTAGCTCTGACTTAAGTAATTACCCCATAATTGTTAATCTAAGTATTTCTCTTACCGGAGAATAGTTCCAGGCTTCCTACCCCATGGCCTTACATCTCGACTCTCTGTGTTTCTCCTTCCCAGAGTCCTCCTGGAATCCTAGTCCCACCTATCTTGCTTCCTTATTGGCCAACAGTGCTTTATTGACAAATGCACAGGACTTCCCCCCAACAATTGTCAAAAATCACATGTTTTAATTGCCTCACATAACACTCTTAGGGGTTAAAAAATATTAAGTTCAAAACATACTGGCAATGGTGTAAAGCATGAGGCCAGCTCAACATAGCCCTCAGATTTCAGCACTAATGATTTTGTGGCCTCTGTGGTAACACAGACTTGAACATCAATGCAGATCCACATTGTAGCAGGTCCTTACACATTCCATTTAGGGTTGAATCCTCCAGTCTCTCATTCTCTGCAGAATGTCCAATTGTGAGTTTCTATATTAATTATCAATTGCTGCAAGGAGAAGCTTTTCTTATGAAGTTTTAAAGATTCCCTGAACTGTAGGTGTGGAAATGTGTAATGAGGAGAAAGTTTGGTATGTTCCTTTAGCAGAATAACAATAGTCGTAGCTTTTACCCTAGACCCATGACCTATCTACCTTGATGTTCTTGCTCACTCCAGTAGTGCCAAAGATGGGCTACATATCACGGAATCAGCCTTGAAAACAATTTTGCATCACAGTTGGTTATTCTCCTAACATTTGAAACAGCACTACACCATGTATGTTGGAGTAAGGTTACTGCTGTAGGTTGCAACATTTGTAACTGGATGATTACTGCTCTCTTCCAGTAGAATACAAAGCACCTTGTATTGTCATCAGCTCTAATCAGTAGGGGTGAAACTTTTAGTTGGCCACTGTCTTAGTTTCTCCCTGTTCCATAACCTATATAAGTATCTTCAACACTAGTCTCTTAGCAGTCAGGTTGAGGAGGGTAAGAATTATTTTTAGCAAACCCCATAACATTTGAAGGATTCTGAAGGATCCTTTTGGCCAATGACTCAACAAGATTTAATCCATTGCTGGTAACAGGTGTTTTAATTTGTAGCATAAAATTTCTAGTAAGGCGCTGTTTCCTCGGATAATGTTACTCCATTTAATTTTATTTCATGTAAGTTTGTATTTTAGGAAGCTTCTGTAGTATTGGGGAGGGTTGGGGGTCTCACTTCCTTGGCATGGTGGATTAGCTTGCCTTAATTTGAAACGTGGCCCCGTTCTTTCTAATCACTTCTGAATTTGATAATTGTGAAGACTATCATGCTCTGCTTCCTTACTCTCTTAAAAAAAAAAAAGACTGGTACCTTTGATTGGGTTGTTTTTCTGGATGCTTAGAATGACTCAAAACTTTCAACTAGGATGCCATAATAATGTTTAGGTCCTTTTCATAGACATATAGTATTCATGAATTTCACTAGTGCTATGCCTTTTCATTTCAAATGTAATATCTAATTGATTGTATTTTCTAAAGGACGAACATTTGTGCATTGACGTATATTTTAAGTATTTAGTGTTATATTGGGCAATTTTTCTAAGTTCTTACTTTTGTAATTACTTTCATTTTTTGCTTTATTGTGGTCTTTCTATTAAATTGTACTGCCAGTTGTTGACAAATAGAGTCTGTTACATTTCTACAGTTACTGTTTCCTATCTTGCTTGCGTGGTAGTTCCAGATTAATATGTAACCACCCTTGTTCCTGGCCTGGTTAAGTCTACATCTTTTTTTCCTTCCAGTTTCTCAGTAAAGTTAGGGAGTGATTATAGAATTGAGGAAGGCAGAAATTGCAAAAATGATTGTTTGAAAAACTTAGTTCCTGTCCACAGAGTTTTGAAATCATGAAAATTGTTAAACACATCCTCTATATGATATATTATTGACAGTTTCTAGTATTTCTACTTTGTCACTGAACTTTCACAAAAGGAATTATATATTGGTCATTAGTGTGGTTCTATAATCAATTGGTGGTTCATTTTATCCTTAATAAGTTGATTATTTAGCTGGGTGGTGGTGGCACACGCCTTTAATCATAGCACTCGGGAGGCAGAGGCAGGTAGATCTCTGTGAGTTCGAGGCCAGGCTGGACCGACAGCCTCCAAAACAATACAGAGAAACCCTGTCTCGTAACCAAAAAAAAAAAAGTTGATTATTTGCCCCCATAATATATGTTTTAAAGTTGTATATAAGTATTTAAGTTGCAATAGTATATAATTTATTGATTTATATATTTGTTTCATGTTTAATTCATTTTATTTCACTTTTATCTTTGTTTCATAAAAATTGAAAATATTTTTATTTTCTGTGATCAAAAACAATTCATGTTGAAATGGAGTCCTTCTTACCATGTTTTGGTAGAATTTCCTTGTAAACCATTTTGATTCCAGTACTACTATATGGAAAGCATGTAACTAGCTCATTTCCTGTTTCCTTTAGAAAACATTATAATAAGCCTTTTTTTCTTATAAGAAAATAAGACCAGTAAACTACATTTCTGTAGATTATTTTCTGCTTGATGTCTTCTTTTGCATTGTCAGTTTGACTTTCCTAAAACAAATGGATTTTATTTAAAATGCTTTATAAATATTCCCTTATTTGAGTTAGAATTAAAAAACTGAAGTTTACATATGCCTTTATGCATTTTTATACAGTATATTATTATCACTCTTTTTCCGTCTTCCAAGGCTTCCTAGATTTCCCACACCTCCACATCTACCCAGAATCAGACATTTTTATCTCTATCTGTTTAAAAAACCAAACAGAAAAAATACACACCTCCAAATCAATAAAATTACATCCAAAACAAAATTATTTAATTTTCTAATCAGTTAAATTAGTCAGATTGATTATAATTTTGAGACACATAATGGATCTTAGTTAATAGTCATATAGTCATTCTGGCCGGGTGATGGTGGCACACACCTTTAATCCCAGGACTCGGGAGGCAGAGGCAGGAAGATCTTTGTGAGTTCCAGGCCAGCCTGGTCTACAGAGCGAGTTCCAGGATGGATTCCTCTCTGCTAGGGTGCTTGGCCAAAGAGGAAAATAATATATATTAATATTTCCAAATATTTTCCAAAAGATACCACCAATTTTTCTTCATCAACCAAATTTGAAAAAGAAAACAACTTACTATCCCTGCCACAAGATGTTTGAAATTTTAATGTGTCTTTATCTCTCCAAATTTCCTTTAGAATATCTATAAAAAGTGAGATTAAAGATATATTATGGAAGTCCCTTCCAAATATAATTACCTTAAAATCAAATTTATGTATATGAAATGTTTCCCCAAATGAGTGAAAACATTTAACATTGTGCAAAGTATTCTAATGTTTACTGAAGAGATGAACAATGTATGCAAGAGAGAAAAGTGAATATATTAAGTTTTAACGTGGCTTTTGATTATCTTATACATTCTTGAAATATTGATTTTACTGTGGGGAACATGATTTTAGACTGAAGTTAATTAATTGGTAGATTTATATGATAATAAATAACATTCAGAAAAAATATTTACAGCTATGAGTTAATGACCCAAAGTTTAACTGAAATTATTGTACCTTCAGTTGAACGTCCATTTAGAAGATAATGATTTTTCCAAGGTCAGTTACAATTAACTCTGAGGCACTTCTTTTCTGATTAATAATTTCACTGGCATCATTAGCAGCAAATGTCCAATAGCCTGAGAAAGGTTAAATCCACTAATCTTTGAATTTTTAAGGAACTGGTTGGGTTGTAGTCATTATCTTTAGCTTTCCTTTTTTTTTCTCTTTGACAGAAGCATTGAAATGTAAATCTACAAACCTTTGTGGGTCAATAATTTAGTTTGATTTTGATGCTATTCACCAAACCATGCCAGTAGTTATGTCAATACTTTAAATAACACCTAAGAGTTGCTTTCAAAATCATAAATCCATCAATTAAAAAAAAAAACAATACCGTGAGTTTTTCTTATCTATCTTTAAATATAAAAAATAGCAAATTTGAATGCATTGTCTTGTATTTTTACCCTGTAATATTTGTGTAAAATATTTAAGAAGTTTTGACTTTCTTAAACTGATTAATGGATATATTTTCATAATTAAACGGTTACTCTACTCCTATAAACTTCTGAAAAATTTCAATAGCTATGGACATTAAGATTATTTCACATTAAAATAATTGACTACCTTAGACTCTATATAACTTTAAGTTCAATATATTGTTAAATCTAATATCATGGAATCATATTTTATTACAATTGACACAGCAGACATTATACTTATGTTACAAATAAACAATGTATGTATATTATTGTGGCATCCTTAATTCACCACAGTATTTTCAGACACTCCTCCAAATTTTGTGAATCAAGTTCGTTTATATGAATGAAAGAGTAAATGATGACATTGTAGATTACTCTGGATTGGAATAAGTTGCCAGTTTTCTCATGTTTGTATAGTTAAATTTAGCTGGATATTCCTGTAAGGCATAAATAATGTGAAATTATAATGGTGCTCCCTGTGATACTTTGATACCTTTTTCTGAGATATAATGATGTTGTTACTTTAATTATATTTCTCATGTAATTTGTATTAATAGGTATTGTGTGATAACTACCAACGTTATTTTATCTAGGTTCTGATATACACAGTATACAACTGTTATCTCTAGTCACTCTCCCGTTCAGTAGCTGGAAGTTCCTTCTCTTATCTAACTGTAACTGAATTCCTGTTTATGACCACTTGGCCATTCAGCACCCCCTCCTATCTCCACAGATTTAAATGAACCCTGTTGTTGTACCATATGGTCTATGTGATCTTTTCCCACCTATGAGTGACATCATGCATACTTGTCCTTCTGTGTGTGGCCTGTTTAACTTGCAATACTGTCAAATTCCATATACTTCTCAGTACTTGTACTTTTTACATAAATTATTAGTTCTCTGGGAGTCTCACACAACTTTGTTTGGACTGGATTCAGCGTGCTCTCACAATCTTTTCCCAATCTCTGTTTTACTTTAAAAACCTTCAAGACTAATTTGTGGTACCCAGATAGGTTTCATATGTGGTCTTCCATGACAGGGTGATCAACAAATACATCACCATAGCTGATCTCATATTGAACTTTTAATATGCTCCAGGACTCACTTTTACAAAGTGAGTCTAAGAACTAGGAAAATACTTGTATAAATATGTGACAGTCGAGGAATTAGAATACATTATATATTTTATAAGTCAATGAAAGAAAGGTGAATAATATATTTTAAAATCAGACAACACATAGATACAGGTGATTAATGAAATAAAGAAAATTAATATGAATAAAGATTGTTCACAATTCTTAGAAAAATAGCTTGATTTGAGTACAGTTTATTGTTTCTTTAAATTAGCATTATTGACTTCACATATGTATCCTTGACTTTGTGTTCAGCTGATGGTGAAACAAAATTACTAAATCACATCTTATTTCACAAAAGAATTCATTCTGTGGTAGGAAATTAAAGATGTTTTTCGAATGTATACCGCAGCATAGGTATTATAATTTTGATGTAGCAGATAACACCCAAGAATGGCAAATTGCATGAGAATGTTCCTTTGCTGTCCCTGCATAAAAAGAACGGTGCTAATAGGCGTTCATCAAAGCAAAGGATGAAGTAGGTGGGGAATATCCATCAGTCTTGTCCTGAATCTCCTCCTAGGAAGGTACAAATTACATCCTTTTCTTGCTGGCAGGGAATCCAAATTTAGAGGCTCAGCGACTTTTATCCCTGCCTAAACCTGATTCATAAGGGCCCATGAGCCTCTTACTGGAGAGTACTTGGTGTTTGTGACAACTATTGAAGAAATTGAACTTTAGGTCCCAAGATTAAGGGGAAATAAATTAACATTTTTACTTCTGGACAAATATGTCCTGGCTTGCAAAAGACTCACTTAACTAAGATTTGTATTGAATTTGATAGGTAAAATAGTTGAGAAAAACCCATTGTAAGTGTTGAGATTGCGAGTGAGGTAAGAATTTGTACCTGTTCTTGCACCTCAATTTGTCCCCCAATTTTTTTTTAATTTTTTGATTTCACTTTACATTCCAATCTTGATATTACCCTACTACATGAGCTAGCTTGTTGGAGCCCGTTCCCTATGGTGGGATGCTATGCTCAGTCTTAATGCATAGGAGAGGGGTCTGGCCCTGCCCCAACCCATTGAGCCACACTATGTTGACTCCTCCTGGGAGCCCTTACTGGTGAGGTGGAGTAGATTGGTGGTGGGCCAGGAAGAAGGTGAGGAGAGTTGGGGGGAGGGGGGGAAGGGGTGGGAGGGAGAACTGTGTTTGCAGACTCGTTTTGCTGGTCAGGTGACTCTGCTTGGATTTACATAAACAATAGAGACATTTAGGAAGAAAACTGTAGTTTGTTATTTGTCCTCTACATTTCAGGGTCAAATATAAAGAAGCATAGAGAATTTATTTGAGTCCTTAAAAATAAAGAAAAATAACAAAGATAAGTTTGGGAAGAGCTAGGAAATTCATGTTGGCATCTGAAGTCAAGCCCAAAGGGGTGTGGCCACTAACACAAATTCACTGCCAAGACAAGATACTACTACAACACTGTACTTAGTTTGTTTTCCATTAAGACTGTTTTGCCACTAAGTAGATCCCAATAGGCATCTCGTTTTATTTATTAAAAGTTATTCATTGTGTCATTCTTGATAACCAAGGACAGAACAAAAAAATCTACAATGTGGTTTTATTAATCCTAGAAAATAGGTAATTTTGGTACAGATAATCTGTGTCATATACTAGCAACATAATAAGCTTTTAAATATTGATGTTTCTTTGTTCTGTTTAGTAAATCCATATGGCATTTCCTTGCTGTATAAATGGTAGGAGCTATGATTATCCAGTTAATGATGTTGAAACATATTTTGAGTATCTAACATGTGTTGCTTCATTGTGAGTACCTAAGGTCTAGAACTATTTTGCATCTAAGCTCTTGGATCATTTAGCGTGCAGAAGGATAAAGTGAACTCCTCTCTGGGGGAAGCATGGGCAGGCATCAAGGTAGTTCAGAGTAAGTTCAGCTGGCAACTTTATGTGCTTTTAAACTCACATGTCTTGAGTTTTCTCATGTTTACTTAATGAGAAATATAGCAACTGATTTTTGATAGCTGTTATGTATTTATTATGTTATCAATATATGGCTACAGATGATTCAGCATTGTGAGGTAGCCTTTCAGATATTGCCAGGTTTAGCTGATCTTTGTGATGGCCTTCATCCATCATAGCCCACAAGATAGAACACTGAGCTTGGAACTCTAGCATTCCTACAACTCATCAGAGGACAATAATCCAGAGTCGTGTTTCTGGCCCCAGTTAAAGGCTTGGAATCTGAACTTTGGTAGGGCCATAAATGATAACTGTGTAACTTATCTTCAGGAGTCCTAAGCCTTATAATATTACTGTACAGCACAGGCCTTTCTGATAAAGACCCAGAATACATTGCTACCATGCCTGTAAAAGCAGATCAAACGAGACCATCAAACACAGGGAAGGGACAACTTTTCTCAGGAAAGTCGTTATCCCAGAGACTTCAGAAATATCATAAAGTCTACCTAAAGTGGCATCTCTGGTGACCCCCTGTGCTACTTTTTAGATAAGTTTTTCATCTGCTTTGTAAAAGCTCTATATTCTACGTTACACTCTAGGTGCAATTTCTTAATTCCATCATTCACAGAGATCACAAGGACTGGGATTCAAAAGGGAGGGATCCCAGAAAAAGGAAAAAGAGACTAGCAGTAATCTGTTTTTCTTTCTTTATGTTTTTGTTTTTTTTGTTTTTTTTTGAGACAGGGTTTATATGTGAAAAATTGGAGCCTGTCCTGGAATTTGCTCTTGTAGACCAGACTGGCCTTGAACTCACAGAGATCCTACTGCCTTCGCCTCCCAAGTGCTGGGACTAAAGGCCTGTGCCATCACTACCCAGTGACTTGCAGCAATGTTAATGAGCCAAGTGCTACAGTTAAGTCCAACACAATACATGAGCATAGCAAGTGCATGATAATCTACATATACGCTATGAATAGACGTAAGCTATGTGTTTAGTACTTAAGAGTGTTGTAAATGTTCACTTGAGCTTCCTGCAAATTACTGTATACCACAATTTTCAGAGTGCATTTATTTAGTATTTCTTAAAGATTATGGAGCAAATGTAAGGACAAGGCTCAGTTGCCTTTGCTTTAAGGACAACTTAAATTTCAGATAAATACATTGTGTAAATATACCAGAGAATAACCTTCATTTCCTTATTTAAATATTCTTTACAGAGCTCATTACAGGTTCAATATTTTATTGTCCTTTTTTGAAAACTTATTGTTAATGTGATGACTGTAAGGTGTGCAGGTGTGAAGGATTTTTTTATATCACCGGTATTATGATTTTTATCAAAATTGTGTCCTTTTAAATCTGCATGCTTGCATTAATCATTTGTATTTGTAGTACTAAGGGAAGCCTTGAATATGTAGGGTAGTTTGTGGATATCAGAGCCTAAACATTGCCTGCCATCTGATCCCTTGTAGTACTACTAACTCACTGCAGCTCTGTTGTGTGAGTTGAAGCTTCGTGATGGTTTACAGAAGACCCTCTTATGGCCATCCACATCACATCAAAAGAGCTTGTTTGTAGAAATTAGTATTGTAATGGAGTGCACTACTCTAAAACTCCCTATTAATCATTGTTTTAAGCATCCCATATACTAAATAGTCTGCTATATATTTTTTAAGATTTTTTTTCTGAAACCCAAATAAAGACAAAGAAAGTAATATAATATATTGACTAAATCCTAATCCCAGGTTTATTCAATGTTTTGCTGTAAAGAGCCAATAAATTGAGAATTGCTATGATTCAGGAATTTCCAAAAACAGGTGTCAATTTTAGAAAGCAATAATTTTGTGGCATATCAAGGAATACTTAACTGTTTCAAAACATTCTGACTAAAAGAGACATAACTTTTAATCTGGAATGCAATCATTTTCTTTTCATAAAATGTTGATTCTATTCTCATATATATAGAAGTAGAGAAAATATGAGTGTGTGGGAGATATTCCTTGGCTTGAGTTTAGATTTTCTCATTGATATTATGAGTACTCATAGTGAAGTTATTTAGATTTCCTTGGCCTGAGATGTCTTGTAGATATAATAAAAGCACTAACAGAAATGAAAGCACGTTCTATGGACCCTATATTTTCTAAAATTTTGTAACTATTTAAATTTTCATATGAATAATTTCATTATTTGTGGAGAATGAAATAATAATGGTGATGATTTTAATTAAATCAGAATTGGATCTTTTATGCAATGAGTATTGCCATATATGGTCAAATAGTCTAAAATTATTTAGTAGAAATTATGATATTCAATGTCCCATGTGCAAAAAAACATGTGAAATTTCATGGAGGCATTCAAGGTCAAACTGAAATTTCTGATTAGGTAATGCCAGAGTTTGATAGTCTGTGATGTGCTATAGAAGCATTCTATCTCTGTTTTAATTGTTGGTGGTGATTTGTCACATATCTTAAAGCAACAAAGGCTATTGGCATTGCTCTTGGCTACCCATAAGAACAAGAATGTATCATCATATTGCTGAATTCATTTAGGTCATGAGATATGGAGAAATTGAATTGATATCAATATGGAAGCCTCCTTCCAACTGTACTAGCTTTCATAATTCTTGGGAACTGTTATGTAGATTGCTGAGGGAAAAAACATTTAATTGTTGCTTTGTAACATGTGCTAGCATGAAAATCACCTCGGCCCTATATGTTCATTTGTGCAATTCGAGCATGAGTGTTTGGAGATAGCTCACCACTGTCTGATTAGATTTAAGGCCCGCTCATCAAGATAGAATTCATACCTAGGACTGATTACTGGGCCTACAGACCATGACTGGGTAGAACATAGACCTATGTAGTAAAACTACAACTATTTTTTTAACCCTACATAAATGTAATATCAAATAAATTCCTATACTTTACCTACAGATTAATGCAGTCTTTAGCACTCACTGTAATGTGTTCTTTTTGCAAATACATGATCATAAAGAAATTCACAATTGGCTAATGTGAAAAAAAGTAAGAACATGTTAAGGGCTCAGCCATAATAAGACAGCAATATTTGATGATTCTTCCCACGATTCAGGAACACTGAAGAAAAGGGGCAAGCAATTTTTAAGAGCCAGAGGTTGTGGATGTGTGCTGAAAAACAGTGTTTCCTGGACATAGCATTTCATTGGTGCATAAAGGGTCTGTATCTGTATGCATAAGGTTTGAAAAAGACCAAGCCACTCAAAGTCCAAATATGAATAGCGGTGACCTATGAATTGTTACTCATTGTGGAGGTCCTACTGGCAGTTGATGGCTCTTATGGGAGGGAGATTGAGTTGCCACCTTCCCGGTCAATGGTCTTATACCCATGCAAGTTCTGTCATCACTAAATGGACAATGGCTTTAAAAACATTGCATGAATTTGGAAAGAAGGAAATGATGGGAGATGCTTAATAACACTTGGAAGAGAGGAAGTGGGTGTAGATTTGATCAAAATACATTGCCTAACATTTGTGAAATCCTCAAACAATAACACTCTGATGTGAACTTAAACAGATTTATATAAAAGTCACAGAAACAACTTCTCTTACAGATGATGAGTTATTATTGATTTTTCTTTAACAAACTTTAACTGATTTTATTTACTCGTAAAATTTAAGTTACTATTGCATGGGATACAGAATAATATAGCATGAATAATAAAAACTGAGAGAAAGATATTGGGATTCAAGCTGAAGATCAGAGAAGCAAAGCAGTGAAACCACCTCTACTAAGGCTGGGGATACTATCCTCAACATGGCTGGAGACGGAATGTTAGAATGAAAGACCATGCTCCTATCTTATATGCCTTCCTAGTGCTGGGATTAAAGGTGTAAGCTCTCTTCCTGCTTTAGACTGACTCACTCTCATGTAGCTCTGGGTGGCCTTGAACTCACAGAGATCCATCTGCCTCTGTCTCCTGAGTCCTGAACTCTGTGGCTGACTAGTGTGACTAGCTTTGCATTTTGATCTTCAGTGGCTTTATTAGATCATAAGCAATATATCGCCACAGAATAAAGCACATAGTCTCCTGACTTCAAGGCAGAGTTTAGCGAGATAGTTAAATACTGAACACACATAAGGGGGAACAGATACTACATAATTGATACCTGTGCATTGATTAATTTCAATTAATGTAAAACATCCTGATGACTAATTTCTTAAAGAGAGTAGTTTGAAATATATTTGTATGTTTTACTTCAGTTATATAAAATGAATCATAATTTTGATCAGTATATATATATTATATTAGAACTGCTTGATTAAAGTGATCTTATCCTATACCACTTATTTCCTTGTCCATGAAAAGTAATGAAGATACACATATTTTAATTTTATTTTTATTTAAATTAAAAACAATCTTATTTTACATACCAATCCCAGTTCCTTCTCCCTTCCATCCTCCCATTACCCCCACCAACCCCCCATCCCACCCCGATTCACTCCTCAGGAGGGTGAGGCCTCCCACGGGGGATCATCAAAGTCTGTCACATCATTTGGGGCAGGTCCTAGGCCCTCCCTGGTATATCTCGGCTGAGAGACTATCCTCCATAGGGAATGGGCTCTGAAAGACCATTTTTGCACTAGGGATAAATCCTGGTTCCATTGCCAGAGGTCCTATTGACCTGACAAGCCCTCCAACTGACACCCACGTTCAGGGGGCCTGGTTCAGTCTTATGCTGGTTCCATAGCTGTCTGTCTGAGGTTCATAGGCTCCCACTTGCTCAGGTCAGCTCTTCCTGTGGGTTTTGCCAACCCGGGCTTGATCCCTTTGCTTATCACTCCTTCCTCTTGCAACTGGATTCCACAGCTCAGTGTTTAGCTGTGGGTGTCTGCCTTTGCTTCCATCAGCCACTGGATAAAGACTCTAGGATAGCATATAAGGTAGTCATTATAGGGGAAGGGCATTTAAGGGCATTTAAGGTAGCCTCCTCAGTATTGCTTAGATTCTTGTAAGAAGCAAAACATGACATATAATTAGATATTTCAGAATCTAGGACTTGCCATTTGCGTGTTTTACCATTGGAAAACATTACGGGTAGTAGGTACACACACAGATATACACAGGGATACACACACACACAAACACACACACACACACACACACACTCTCTCTCTCTTTTGTAAGAAATAAAACAGTTTATAAATAGGCTCCATATCATGTTTCTGTTTTGGGAAGATGTTCACTTTGATTTTTATACTTCAGTAGTTTCTTTTTTAATTTCTCATTAGCATGTTACAATTTACATATTATGGCAAAGGAGTGGCTTTTTAAGATTAAAGAAAAATGAAAATATTTTAAGATGTTTCAAAATAATTAAAGCCACAATGAAAGAAAAAATAATGTAAGATGCTTTTAATACTGATTGTCTAATCTGTGATTTCTGTGCCTATTTTCATTGTGAAGATAACTACATTCTACTAAACATTAATTAATCTTCATAAACTATAGTTATTATTTTGAAATTTACATCAGTAAAATAGGGGAAATATACTTCTAAAAGTTATTTCCCCTTTTCTGACTTGGTTTTTTTTTTTTTTTTTTTTTTTTTTTGGTTTTTCAAGACAGGGTTTCTCTGTGGCTTTGGAGGCTGTCCTGGAACTCTCTCGGTAGACCAGGCTGGTCTCGAACTCACAGAGATCCTCCTGCCTCTGCCTCCCGAGTGCTGGGACTAAAGGCGTGCGCCACCAACGCCCAGCTTCTGCCTTGTTTGTAGGGAATATTTTTGCTGATGTCTGAAATTTCATGTGTGTCCCCTTTTCACTCTGGCTTCCCACCCACAGATCCAGTTAAACTAGAGCTACTCTTTTCAGAATTTTGTGGCACTTACCTTCTGAACTGGCTCAAGATCAATCCATACCTCTTATTCTGATCTCAAATCAACACTGTCATGCTTCCTTTACTTCCCAGGCCAGGAAAGATGTTTTTCTTAAATAGAACATATCCTTTCCCAGATCTGATTATAAATGGAATACTAAACACATTATAGGCTTTGAATATCATGAAACAATTCCTATACTTAAACTAAGTGCCATACATAGTACATATACAACTAGCTACAATTTGGTGAATAGCATTCAAGACTTTGCAACCTCGAAGGGACCTAATACCAAGGCATGCTTCCCGTTGCACTGTTGGTGTTAGGCATTGATCAACAGAATAAATACAGCATCAATGCACCTCATGAAATTCTTAGAAAAAAAAAGCAAAATGACAACAATAACAACAAAAACAATGTCTGTAGACTAAGTGGATGAGGATGGCCCTTTGCAAAGCGATGAATGCTCTCCCGTCTCAACTGATCATAGTCTCAGCGCCCTCTGGAGGCTGTGAGCAGTAATTCCAGGCTCCCTTGCAAGTGAACAGAGACAATAGACCTTCATTCAATTTCCAAAAGAAGCTTTTTAGTCAGTGGCAGCATCCCGGCAGCAGCAATTTGCAAACCATGCCCTTTATTAAAATTCATTGTTGCTTTCAGAGATAGAGAACTATAATTTGAGAGATGCGAGCAAGACCAAGAAGAAATAACATTTTATATAATCACTTCCAAAAGCTGCTATATAATTAAACACATGTGCAATTAATTTTAAGCAGAAACAGCAGCCATTATGCGGTGGAAAGTTGCTTTGTACCAAGCCCTGGTTTATAGCAACAGAATGCATATGATGTCAAGTGTTAGCATTTGGAGTGATTCCAGCAAATTTACAGCGGTGTGACAGGGACATCAACAAAGCAATACTTTTGGCTCCTCTTGACTTTCTATAGCTTTGTGGCTCTGTTTCAGTGTTAAATATGGGGCGTATTGGCTGTGGCTCTTTGGTCTAAATGTATATGGTGAATACCATGGATAAGTTGATCAGAAATAGCTTTCCTAAACTAAAAATTATCTCACTCAGTGTGGGAGTAAAATACACATAGAATTGGCTGTTTAGCTTTTGGATCTTTATTCTTTAAATTATAAAAGAGATACATAAATAATCATGACATTATTTAAATTACATAGAACAGCATGTTAAATTACACTTTGTACTATAAAGCTTTATTTTAAAAACTCATCTTAATTCAGAAAATAATGTGCTGTCTCTTTAATGCTTAAGTTTTGTAATATTGAAGAGAAGAGGTCTGGCTACCTTAAAAACATATAATCATTACAGAAACTGTGTCTCAGGGCCTATTGCTTATGTGATGAATTTATGCAGTATTGATAGATTACACAATTCCTAATAATATGCAGTAACAACCATAATATGAAATAAATATTCACTAAATACCTTTCAGCTCATAAGTTGGGTAATTTTCATTTAGATAAATCTGAGACATGTAGGAATAGGAAAGTTTGTTTGAGACAGCTCTGGTCACCATTCTGAAACTCTGCATTTCAAATTTTAATGAACTTCTGATAATGAACTACACCGGGTTTTTGAAATTGTAGAGCATGGGTAGCTGATGGCATAAAAATGATAAGTGAATGAAATGTCAACAAATTCCATCCCCGAAATGATTCTAGCCAAGACAAGAAAGTTCTAGCATGTCCAGATTTTAAATAAAACTCCTATTACTCATCTGTTTAGAATCATTCTAGCTGAACTATGACCACAGGACAGATCTGAATGGACAATTATCCAACACTGCATGCAAAATGGGTCAAAATACTATAGGAGGAGCTTTATGGAGAGGCTGACCCTAGGACGAACACTGAGAGAGGTAGCAAGTGGTTTAGAGAGCTGTCTTCAATCTGACAGTAGACTGGGCAACCCTGTGAGCTGTCTTCTGGAGCTCGTTAATGCAGCTTGCACTTACTTAGCACTTTAAGATGCCAGGCCCTACTCAGTGTGCCAAGCACCATTGCTGAACAAATATCTGGAGAGATTCTCTGAAAATCCCACATGTTGTACAAATAAGAAAATGTCAATGTGGAGGATAGTCATTATTTCCTTCACATACACCTTTGCGGTCGAGAGATTCAATATAGAGAGAGGAAAAGAACTGCTCATCTGCAGATGTGACCGTGTGGAGGGATAGAATAAGCATAGGATGGATTACTGTCTGGGAAGAGGAAAAGGTCTGTGAGCTTAAATAGAATATATTATAAAGCAAGGGCACGAAGTTACAGGTATTACTATAAAAGACATAACCGTAGTTAATAACTAATCTGAGACAGAAGCTCGAATACATCCTGTAAGATAACTGTTATGGCTGAGATACCTGTATAGGTTTGAGTTGCAGAGAGACTAGTCAGGAAATTGGCTGGTCATACAGAGCAGGCACGGCCAACCACAGGTGGGAGTTTCGCTTATTTTTAAAGCTTTTAACAGTGGGCATTTATAGGAGTGTAAAGATGAGAGCTCTATTGCACGGTAACATTATAATAGGGAGATAAATTGAAAAGGGAATGAGAGGAGGCGGAGAAGTGATAGCACTCTGGTTTTTTTTTTCTTTCAATGGTTTGGAAGATAGAGGCATGCCTAAATAAAGACAGAAAGGACTAACACACAAAAAAGCATGCTGTTTGTTTTGGACGTGTTAAATTTGAGGTGTCCATGAAATGCCGAAGTGGAGATGTTCAATAGGCAGTTGGGAGAATAAATGTGAAGCCTAAAAAAGAGGGTTTGGCTGGAGAAAAGTATAGGGTTTGCCAGCCTGTAATTACACAGTGTCCTCATTACTAGTGTTAAAAATGGAGATCCTTCACCTAGAAGTACACTTCCAGTCACAGAGCATATCCTCAGATACAGGCATTGCTGCACGTTTGTATACACACACACCTTGCCAGTTTGCAATGCCTACGACTGGTCACTCTAGTGCACTAATCGCTTTTGGCCAGCTTTTGCAAAGTTCTGGAAAGAATTAATATTCAGAGGGATGGGATTCAATATTGTGTAGTGGGTAGAAATTATTTTATTCATATTAGCACTGTACCCACTCTGTGTGTTATATGGCTGTGTGCAGGCTGTTCTGGGTGTCAAATCCTCGTTGTTCTCACTCTGCAGGAAAATGACCTAAGAATTATCTTCCAGTACTGGTATACATGTGTATTTTGTGTGGTGGCAAAACCTCATCTGAAACACAATAGTGTAGAAAAATAAAGATAAAGCTGTTTTTAAGTTAGTGATTTGATAAATCTAACTAAAGCTGCAATCTCAAAGTTTAAAACATTTTTACCTCTTCAAGACACATTTGTACCCTAGAAAACATTTTATTTAGAAATGACAGTTACAGCAACCCAAAGGACACAGATAACTCTTAAGAGTCAATACAGTTATGGTTATCTTCAATGTACTACTTCCAATATGCACCACTAATATTAATATTGAATATATATGTTAGTGTTCAGTATCTTTATCTTTACCTGTGTTTCTGGACCATAAGCCAGCTGGACAGTACTCAGCATAGTAACCAACGGATCACATATGTTCATTGTGATAAATTTGAAATAGACACTTTCCTTTACTAATATTCCAGATTTAGGTTGTCATTTAGGTACCTAAACATACACACTTATTCATAAACAGACAATATAGAACATTGTAGCAAAGTTTTCCTGTGTCCCTGTAGTCATTCCCAAATAACCAAAACAGACTTAATTTAAATGTTAAATACTTGGCCAGTAGCTCAGGCTTACTACTAACTAGCTTGTAAAACTTACTTCTATTAATCTATGCATTGCCACATAGCCTCTGCTTTACCTGTGTTTCAGCATACATTGCTTCTTTTGTGTCTCTTGGCAACTCCTCTGACTTCATCCGTCTTTCCATCATTCTTAGTTTATCTTTCCTGCCTAGGAAGATAACATCCTTGATTGTATAGGTGCCTGTGTAACTCTCAAAAAATACAAGAACAGAGACTAAAGAATTAGCTCTAACATGGGTACTACAATCGGTGACTACAGAAGCTGAGGCAGTAGAAATAGATGACCTTAAATTTTTGAGTCAAAGGTGGCCAACACATCAAGACCTCATCAAACCAAGCAACAAGCATAACAATAACAGAACAAAAAACTGAAACAAACTAAAAATCTAAAGTAATCAGAATAGTACTTGGAAAAGAGAAACATCTATTCTGATTACTTTAGATTTTTAGTTTGTTTCAGTTTATTAAGATCTGTTTGTTCTATTTGTACACTGAAATGTTAAAAATAATGTGTAGCTTTCAGTGTATAAATTGAGCAAACAGATCTTAATAAATTCTGTCTCATGGGGTGTTGGTGGTACATGCCTTTAATCCCAGCACTTGGGAGGCAGAGACAGGTGGATCTCTGAGTTCGAGGCCAGCCTGGTCTACAGAGTCAGTTCCAGGACAGCCTCCAAAACAATACAGAGAAACCCTGTCTCAAAAAACCAAAATACTACTACTACTACTACTACTAATAAATAAATTCTGTCTCTCCATGTTTTGTAAATCTATAGCCCCTAGTGCATTAGACACACTATATTTAAAAACAAAACAAGAGCTAATTGAAGGCAATTATACAACTCATTGAGCATGGAGAAGTCAAGCCTGTGCCCATATAGAGCTTTTACCCTTACGTGCTTGGGTCTTTGGTACAGGGAGGTAATTTGCACTCAATCAATGTAAACAGCAAGCCAGCTACAAATACTTTGATCTACAATGATGCCCAGCTTGCAAGAAGACATATTACTGCAATGGTTACACAAAGCTTACATGATTAACTAATCAATATCTAATTTGACTTAGCTTCCATTCCACTACATAGAACCCATAGTAGACACCACCTTTGTGACCAAGAACCTGAGAGTAGATAGCCCAGGATCTCAGATTAAAACCAAATACTACTGTTCTAAAGTAACAAAACCAAAACCAATAAGTAGTCATAAGATAACTCCTGAGGACATTCTTCTATGTTCTTAAATCAGTGCGTTGGTCAGCCTCCATTGGAGAAGTTTTCTCTGTAACACGAATAATAAAAGAACCAGACACTGATATTGGGGTTCAAGCTTCAAGTTGAATACCAGAAAATCAAAGCAGCCAGAGCCACTGGCTCTCTTAACTTTATCTCAGGCTGAAATGGCTGTCCTGTTTCTCCAAGCTCTCCTCCAAGTGTCAGACTGCTGCCTGTCTTCAATGTGACTGAAGACTAAATCTCAGAATGCGGCCTGAGACACTGGGGTCCTCTCTTTTATAAACCTCTCTATGGCTGGTATTAGAAAGGACAGCTCTAATTCTCTTTTAGCCTGAGTCATTGTAATGTATCCCTAGGTAACATTGAACTCACAAAGATCCATCTGCCTTTATCTCCTGAGTCCTGGGGTGTGCCACCACCCAGCTTTTATAGCTAACTAGTGTGACTGGTTTTGCATTTTGGTCCTCAGTGGATTTATTAGATCATGAACAATATATCACCACATTCCTCCTGTAGTATCTGGGGAAAAGCCCAGTGATCCAAAGCCAGATAATATGTAGACAGCAGAGAAGTTAGAAAGTTCAGCACTAAATGGGATATTCCCATTAAATCCCTACCTTCAGGGCTCAGGGAACTCTACAAAAGAGGAGCTACACAGAGCAAAAGAGGGGCTAGAACACACACACACACACATACACACACACACACACACACACACACACACACACAAAGCAAGGTCCTCTAAATCAGTAAGCTCTACTAACATAAGAACTCACAGACTGAAGCAGGATACGCAGGGTCTCTATGCGTCTATATCAGATTGGGTCCTAGAGCAAAAATGAAAAGTGGACACATGCCCACATCTCTAACACAGAAGCTATCTCCAACCAAATGCAAAAGAATATTTACTTTTCTGCAAGGGAGTCTCATTGGGGAAACAAACTACTCTTAAGGAGAGGCTACGTGCCCAGAAGCCCAGACGTAGAATGGTCAGTGAAACAAACTTGATGGCATCTTTGGAGGTTTCTTGTCTCATAATATGGTGTCAGGGCTTTTCCCTGAAAAAAGTATCTTATTTTTATTTTATAATACATAACACAACACACACACACATACACACACTCTCTCTCTCTCTCTCTCTCTCTCTCTCTCTCTCTCTCTCTCTCTCTCTCTCTCTCTCTCTCTCTCTCTCTCTCTCCCTCTTTTCCCCATACAGGTTCTTGGCACATATCACTTCTGGTTTGGTGTTTTTTATGGGAATCCAGGCTGGGTCTCTGTATCTTTGTTTCCTGGACCTTTCCCTTTTCATCTCTTCCTCTTGTGTTGGTTTGTTATGTTCTATTCTGACAGGTTAGTTCTTGCTTTATTCTCTATAGCCTTTTTAAAAAATTATCTCTTGCTTTTAATGAAAGACAGAATGGGGTTAGATCCAGATAGGAATGGAGGTAGGAGGAGTAGCGGGAGGAGAAACTGTAATGGAGATATATATTTTGTGAGAAAAAATCTATTTAAATAAAAGACTCTAAAAACAAAGACAAGAACAAAAAGATTTCGAGTCAATGTGCTTTAAAACACTTAAGAATTAAACGTAGGTGTCAGTTGGGAGACTTGGGCAGTCTATGAGGCCTCTGGTAGTGGAATCAGCATTTATCCCTAGTGCACCAATGGACTTTGGGAGCCCATTCCCTATGGAGGGACACTCTTTCAGACCAGATACACCAGGGAGGACCTAGGTCCTGCCCCAAATGATGTGACAGACTTTAATGATCCCCCATGGGAGGCCTCACCCTCTCTGAGGAGTTGATGGTGAATGGGATGGGGGAGGTTAATGGGGGTAATGGGAGGACAGGAGGGAGAAGAAAATGGGATTGGTATGTAAAATAAGATTGTTTTCAATTTAAATAAAAATTAATTTAAAAAAGACAGTGTTTGCAGAAATAAACTCAGTCCTGAGTATTCTTATACTACTTAATACTGTCCAATGTTTTGTAGAAATTTTAAATGATGGTCTTACATATCCTTGTAGTTTTTTTCAGGTATATTGTTACTTTAAAAATAAACAAAAAAATTAATTCAAGACTTCATCACCACTTTAAAAAATTAAACTCAAGTAGTAAAAAAAATAAGTAAAAAAATACATTCTTTCATTTATCAAGAATGAGATCTTAAACCACCAACATTTACACTGAAAAATGTAATAAATTTAACTTTAAAATCCTATATCATGACTACTAAAAACACAGAGACAGACATTGGGGTAAAAGTTAAATATTAGATGACCAAAGCCATCAGCCACCAGAGAGTTTTACCTCTACCAGTGCTCAGACAGAAGGGATCCACAGATCTTCTGATTGACTGCATCTCCAGACTGCACTGCTCCTCAGACTCACTGAGCAGCGTTCCTGTCTCCTCCTGCCTTATATTCCTCTCCCTACCCAGCTCCATCACTCCTGTCTCCACCTGGGATTAAAGGTTGTGAGCTCTGTTTCTCTTTTAGACTGATTCACTCACATGTAGCCCAGAGCAGACTTGAACTCACAGAGATCCATCTGCCTAATCTCCTGAGGGTGTGGGCCACCACTGCCTGTCTTCTCTGGCTGTGGCTTGCTTTGCACTATGATCTTCAGGCAATGTTTTTTAGATCGTAAACAATATATCACCACAAAATCCCTGTATAATATTAGACATATGCTTACAATAGTAACTTATTCGTTGCTTATCGCTAACCTTGGTTTAATTAAATCCCTAGCACTTTCTAAATTTCTGACCATCACTGAAATGACTGCTAACACTGACCTACACATTTTTCTGCTTAGATCCAAAGACTCAGAAATTTAACTTAAGGCTTTTCAAAACTTTTCTCCTGTTCTAGCTGCTTCACAATCAGTTTTTTTTCCTGAAATACAGAAGTATTTCGCAAGTTCCTGAAGCTGGAAGACATAAGAGTACTACAAATTCTTGAAGGGATGGAAGAGCAGGTTTCAGGACTGGGTACCCCTTACACAAGTAGAGATGCAGCTTAGTAGCGCCCCTTTCTCAAATGCAGCATGAAGGACAATATAGAACTCTTCCATGCCTCTGGTCTGGTTGATGTCAGGGAAGTAGAATAAAGCTATTCCTAATTGAGAGGAAGGAATTGCAGAACTGTAAGTAAAATATGCGAGAGACAGGAGATACAACTGAAAATGGATGGTAAATTTGTCAATATGTGTCAGAAAAAAATGAAACTGAAGATGAACTGGAATTTTCTAGGACACACACACACACGCACACACACGCACACACACACACACAATTTATTACTTTTGTACTGAAATGTCCGCAATACCTGCCTGACACAAACAACTTAATGGAGGAAAGCAGAACAGGCCTCACAGTTCCAAAGTGTGTGTCAGGGTTGTGAGGACATGTAACCTTCAAAGACATGCTTTCAAGTGACTCATGTGTCCTATGCCTTTCCAAAAAGTACCACAGCTGGGGCATCACCATGAAGAAAATTATCTATGAGGACAGTTTCAATTCAAGCCATGCCACTCTAACTCAACACAATTAAGGAAACCTATTTTATAAATATGTAGGTCTTGCTGTCAAGAAAGTAAAAGCTATTTATAAGTTTTGTGAAAGTCAATGTGGAGGCAGGTATCAGTATTAAGGTTATGTAGAAATATGAAAATATATGATATCATCCCCCCTTTTTTTGGTTTTCTGAGACAGGGTTTCTCTGTATAAAGGGCTAACTATCCTGCAACTCATTTTGTAGTCCAGGTTGGCTTTGAACACACAATTCTACCTGCCCCTGCCATCTGAATGCTGGCATTAAAGGTATGTACTGCCATACTTAGCCTTGTTTGTTTGCTTGCCTCTTTTCTGTTTGCTTGCTTTTGCCTTTAAATGATTTTATGTATTTGTTTTTTATGTGAGTATACGTATATGTGAGGGTGGATTCATTAGCTCAGAAGACAACTTAGATTTTTTTTCCTCTTCCTTCTGTGGGTGCCAAGGATTACACCGAGATGATCAGGTTTGGTGGCAAGCATCTCAATCTGTTTATCCCATCTTGTTGGGCTCCTTGATTTTCCCTTTTGATTTAATCTATCATTTGTTGAGCAGGTTTAGGCTCACTGCAAAATTGTGTGTGGCTCTGGACTGTCCCCATTTTTTTCCACCGCTGTGTACTTACAATCCTCTCTACTGCGAATGCCTTAGCGGAGCAGTGGGTTTGAACAACCCAGGAACCTACAATAATACTTATTTACCATGCAGAGTTCATAGTTTGGATTAGAGCTCAGTCCTGCTGTTATGCATCCTATAAGATTTGACGAATACGCAGTGACAATAATCCACAGCTATAGCATCCAAAAATATGGTTCCATTGCTCCAAAACTCTTCCTTCCCTCCGTATTTTTACCCTGGTTGTGCATCTCTTTTAAGTCAGTTGCCTGTTGGTTTAGTTCAAGTTTTCAGTTGTTGAATATGTACTGTATGTACAGCAGTACACAGGTTCTATTATTTTCTTCTGCAGCGTCTGAAATAATGAAAGGGAATATCAGATGCCATCAAGATGAGGATACCTAATGCGAGGAAATTAAAGGCAAGCAAATACTGTCATAGGATCGAGGAAGTAAATGGGCTAGGAGCAAGATGACATGATGCCTCACCCTGTACAGCTAACACTTGGGATAATGAGACAGGAGGATCACAGCAAAGCTGGGGCCAACATGGGCTAGGGAGTAATTTCTAAAGCAATCTGAGCTATCACGTGAGACTTTTTAAAGAAGCAAATCAAAAATGCAAGAGAAAGGTTAAGGGGGTAGGATTGAAATTCACCAGAAGGTTGAGAGTTACATCTTTATATGAGAAGCAAGAAACAATCTAGTTTATAACTAGAAGACAAAATAATTTGTGCCAGCAGAAACTCCTAAAAGCAGTGAAGGTCATCTTAATAAGAAGACTGCTTCCTTCTAAATGAGAAACAAAGAAAAGTTCACAAGACAAATAGGCAGACAAGTGCCCTGTCTGTATCCTAGCAGGATGTGGGTGTTTATTTCTCTCAAGTGATAGCATCAGTCTCTACACCATAGCTATACGCAGGGTGGATATGAGAGCCAGTGGATTGTGGGAATGCGTCAAAACATTGACACATTGGATGTGCACTCTATTGACACATTCACTCTCAGAAAGCTGTGAGCTAGCTGTGTATTCACCAGGTGGTGACTGAGTTTCTTTTATGAAGACTATAAGTAGTTCAACAGAGACAAAAAAACCCTGCTGTTATAATGAGTGTCTCAACAAAACAATCAAGACAATCTTGTGACAGTCAAGAGCTAACATTTCAAAAGCCACCAAGGTACTCAAGGAATCCACTCAGCTTCTTGCTTAACAATTGTGCTTGTAAATAGCAAACAAATGTGATTTCACTGCTGATGAATTCTTTTGCAAAGAGGCCAAAATCCAGAACAAACAGCAAGAATAATATGGAGCAAAAAAGGATCAGAGAAATAGAAGAAAACCTCAAAACTGCGTATGCAAAATAACAGTGTGTAATTGTCTACTAAAGGATACGACATGAACATGATACTACAGGAGAGGATGCATGCTATTGAAAATTAAAATAGACATTTACATATAGTGCTAAATAGGATGATTTATATATGACACCAAAGAGTATATGCCTATAGTTGGGGAAAGTACATACTTGTTGAAAATAGAAATCAAAGGCAAAGTATGACAGCAAAAGTGATAATTTATGAACCAGGCAAAGACCTTTCAAATAATCAGTATTGTCAAAAATGAAAATTAATGAGATAAATCACCTAAGAGTATCAGGAATACTATCTAAATTGTGGGGGGGGGCATAAGTTATATATTAAAAAGGCTAAACAGTACCTAGAATATTTTATTAAAATAGATTCATTGCTAAATGTCAAAATATGTAAATTTTAGATAGAGATACAGATTTTTGATGGAAAATTAGAAATGGTAAATTCCAAGAGCCGCAACTTTAATAGTCTAGAACTCTAGACCTTTTTGTCTCTTATGCAGTAGATAGGAAACTGTCACACATGCTAGAGGCTGTCGATTAGCATAGCCATTTAGAGAACTGTGTCAGCTATTCAAAGAATTGAAAATATAGATATCAGACCAAGTAATAATCCAACTTCTGCAAATAAAAATCTGAGGAACATATTAATATACTGAAGTTATCTAAAATGTTAAATGGTGCAATATTGACAAATACACAGATAAGGAAATAGTCCATGTATTTAGCTATAAATAGATAGATAAAATGTGGTAAATATCCACACCAAATACTATTTGATTATAAAAAAAGTCAAAAGGATATCATTTGTAACAATATGGTTGACTCTGGAGGGCTCAGTAAATACAGCAGCTACAGAAAGACAAGCCACATACTCTCTCTTGTATTTTAAATCTACTAGACTTGATCTTGTATGGAGAGCAAAATAAAAACAAAACAAAACAAGCGAAGCACAGGAGGTAGTTGACCAAATAATTTGGAGTGTCACTTAACTGGTGAGAATAGATTGTAACTTATATTTTACAGTAATGTGAAACAGTCATTAATAATGTATTAAGTATTCCAAGAAAACTAAGAATGTGTTTGAAATACCACCCCTATTAAAAAAATGTATCATGTGCCAGGCAGAGGTGGCACATGCCTTTAATCTCAGCACTTGGGAGACAGAGGCAGGTGGATCTCTGTGAGATAGAGGCCAGCCTAGTCTACAGAGTGAGTTCCAGGACAACCAGGACAGTTACACAGAGAAACCCTGTCTCGAAAATAGAAAACAAATAATTAAAAATGTAACATGCAAGCAAATTGATGAATCTCCTTTATGTAATTTGATTTAATCATGCCATATTGTATAAATGCATTAAAATATTACTCAGCCTTGCATAAGTACACACAGTTCTAATTCTTGTATAAACATCTACTCATTAAGTTAGTGTTTTATGATATACTAATTTTTAGCATTAAAGAAAATTAGCATACAAATATTTGTTTATGAGGTGATAGTATTGACATCTTTAAAATATCACTAAAACTATTTTACATTTTATTCAACATATTAAAAGGAAGAAAGTTAAATTAGGGAGAGCGATGGGAGGGCGGGGCAAAAGATGGATGAGAGAAGACACAATTAATGTTAAGGATGTTTGAAAAAGCCATATAGAAATATAGTATTTTAGAAACTTCTAGATAGATGCATGATAAATAAATGGATAGATATATAGAGATGATAGATAGATAGATATAGACAATAGATAGATAGATAGAGAGATAGATAGATAGATAGATAGATAGATAGATAGATAGATAGATATCTTCAGCCAGAAGTGGGAGCTCATGAGACCATCCCCTTTCCATGCTGTAATATTAACTGGGAAGTTATCCCTTATCCCGCAGGTCTTATACAGGGAAACACAGCACTAAGAGTTCATATTTATCAAATTCATATATAAGGCTTTTAACGGCCGCCTGTCTTTGTCTCAGGAAGTTTAGACTAACTTAAAACTTCACTGAGTCTCTCTCCCTATCTTTGGATTTTAGCAAATCTTAAGGTTTTCTGTTAGGTTTGAATTCATAAAATGACACATCAACGCAGTCCAGACTGGAAAGGACATTAATAGCTTCACTTGAATTAAACCAGCTCTAGATAGGAAAAAAACAACCTGAGTCTCTTCATTTGCTTTCCCAGGGGCTAGGCACCCCACATTTTAGAATAAGTAGGGATGCCTTCCTTAAATAGAACTAGCATTTAATATATAATTGTGTCAAGTGTTTATGGATAGAGCTGTATTTCTGTCACATTGTGACAGTACCGTCTGCTTTAATACTAAATAGCCTTTTAAAAAAATATTGAACAAAATGGCTGGCTTTAAAAATGGTCATTAATAAACTTAACTTTATGAACAAAACAAGGTTTATTAGAATTGTCTACATGGGAAAAATGATCTACCCAGAAACCAGAGACTAACAAGTAACACAATATATATGGTGCCTACCCTATAGTTGTTGGTCAAGTGTGTCTTACAGACTTATGGTCATTGACCTTTGTTGGCCAACAGGACTAGGTACTGAATGAGAAACATTTTCCCTCCCGGCTCTCCTTCATAGTTCTAGAAGTTGCAGATAGTCATCAGTCTTGCCCATCTGCCATCCCTCCAAGCTACGATGATGACTTGCTTGTCAAGATATGCCCATAGGCGCCATAGTGACACTAGCACTGTGGAATAACCAACCGCTTTCTGATTAAATGTAAATTGGCTCCGCAGGAGAAATCCATGTCTGGTACTGCAATAACACGGTGCTTTTAAGTTACATTTGAGAGTGGGAAGTTAGGGGAGACCTTAATAATAGAGATAATATATAAAATGTATGATATGTTATTAGATAACAAATGTTAAGAGGAAATACTAAGAAAGGAAGGATAATACAAATGTTGAGAACATGTTTGGAAATGGGAGCTGGCAAATAGTAGTGGTAGATTTTCCTCTGGATCCTGTGCAACTCAATCGTGGGATATTGCTCCTACATACAAACAAAGCTTCTTCTATGAACCAGTTAGAAAGTGGTTCATTTTTAAACAAGTGATTATTACATGGCATTAATAAATAGCTAACTGGTAGGGTGGTAGTGCATGCCTTCAATCCCAGCACTCAGGAGGCAGAAGTAGGTGGATCTCTGTGAGTTCGAGGCCAGCCTGCTCTACAAAGCAAATCCCAAGATACCCTGAGATGTTACACAGAGAAATAACAACAACAATAATAAAATAAATAAGTAGAGAGAGGAAGCAAAAAATAAAGTATTTACATCATGTAACAAAAAAGTACTATTGTAAATCCTTATTTTGACAAAATGGAAGAAATGTCATTTATTTAAATGCTAAAGTAATGATTGAATTATATTTTATTACAAAATAAGTTGTTTCAATGTATTATTGCCCAAATATCTTATTATTACTAAATCATTGCTGAGATTGAAAAAAATGAAAGTGAAAGTAATTACTGATGTTATTCTGTAGGAGTGCATATGATGTGCTCTTTTTAAAGGAGAAATTAGAAAGAATTATATGATGTGAGCTATTTTCTTGCCTGACATTTCTTGAGATATTCCATTTCATTAATAGTTTCATTATGCAGAACTCAGTTATTGTCATTCAGAAACAGTTTGGAGATATATGTCATTATAGAGTTTGCATGCATAAATAAGCATATTATTAATAATCAATGGCAATTAGTAGACAATGCACTTCCTCTTAAATTTAATTATATGCTTGATTAAGAGTGTTTGGGTACTTAATTAAAATAAGAAGATCCAATGATATTTAATCCTTTCTTATATGCATATTACAATCCTAATAACTACAGTTTCACTCAATCCATGCCTAGCTTCTATTTGTTTTAATCATGAGTATGCTTGCTCATTGGATAATGCTTGGAAAGCAATTGGCTAGGTCATATAAGAAAGATATGTAGTCTGACACTATAAAGTAAGGGAAGAGTCTAGCTGAGACAACTGAATGGAGAGATAATTTCATAATTGCTTTCAATTAGTCTTTTTATAGCTTTGGGGAAACATTTCCTTTTATATTGTACCATGAGCTATAACCAGAAACAAAACTAGTCAGCATGATTAGTAGGTGTCAATGTTAAAATGTAAAATACATACTAAATGTTAAGATCTCACTAAGAATACATGAGCCGAAGAAAAATGAAAGAGTATCATTGGGAAATCTTCGCCATTGTTAAGTCTAGTATGTTCGGATGGAGTGAAACTAGGCACACTTAATAAACTTAAAGCTCCTAAGAACATTTTTTTCTTAGACAAGTAAGTTTACCCTCATTGGATATCATTGCAGTATGTATCAAGCAACCATTAAAGGAGCATTAGAATATGATGTTATCAATAAATTCACCACTTGGTTAAATTCAGATCAAGTTCCCATTAATGTTCATTAAAACAAAAAACAGCAATAAATCTCAGTAATGAGGCTGGTACCTAAGAAGAAACTAACTAAAGCATTAAAAGCCTCGTTGACCACAGAGTGGTAAATGGCAGAGATAGGGTTTAAAGTAAGGTTGATTTGATTTCATTAGTGGGATTTATCCCGTATATTTCACTCTCAAATATAAAACAACTCTAAGGATTTATAACTACAGCAACGAGTCCTTAAATTTGTTGTCAGTTTTCTTCTGCACTTACAGAGCACTTAGCACAGAAATGGAGGTTGAACAGCATTATGGGAAAGAAGAGAACTAAGGTTCATTGTCGTCTTGTCATCCTGAAAACGTTATCTGTAATTTATTTCTTTGTGGACTGAGACATCAAAGGGATTTCATTTCAGAAGATATTTGAGAAGCTAGAGAAATAGGTCAGTCTCAAGAGGTTTGCTTTGCAAGCCTGAGTGCCTGAGTTTGATCCCCAGAACCAATGTAAAGAAAACAGTAAAACAGGTATGATGGCATGCACTCATAATCCAGGCACCAAGGAGGCAGAGGCATCCTTAGGGTTACTCAGCCTAGGTGACTTGGTGAGATACAAGCCAGTGAGAGAACCTGTATTAAAACAAAAAAAATAATGGATGACTCATAATGAAGGGTAGCAAAGTTGTCCTCTCTCCATCCATGCACTTGTGTACACAAAAGTACATGTCTACACACAGGTAAACAACACACGCCCACACACGCACAATTTCAATGTGTTTTTACTTTCTATTTTCCTGTATCCGATTCTTTGAACTAAGGTAATTGTTTTATAATGTACAGAATAAGTTGTAAAAGTTTTCTGGAGATATTTGAAATTGGTTTAGGTTTTAGAGGACTAAAGCATTTAATAGGCAAAGAAAAATGGTAGGCACTTCAAAATGGTGTCAGTTCAACCATGAATCAAGTCTATGTAAGAGATGAGTGGATATTTGGCTAAAATATGCATTTTTGAAAGGCTATCACTTTTTTTGCAGAGTTAGAACATGGTGTGCTTATGGAAAATTGTGACCATTGCCTGGGGACTTTGGCTTTCTCATGTGTATTGAAGATGAGATACTATGTGGGATGCTTGATTAATGTTACTATATAAACAAGAATATGATAGATGAGAGGACCCTAAATATTTGTCAGTGTGATGAAACAAATTCTATCCATCCCCATTTCACTGTTTCAAAAGCTATGAGCCAAACTAAGCTAATCCACTTCTTGTCTCCTGTGGCTAATGATAATTAATTTCCAGCAACTCGATGTCCTTATTTGAAAATGGAACATGGGTTTTAGACATGTGCAGTTGCTTTGCAAGTTTTGCCTATTGATTTTATTATGGAAATTGGAGTTTTACTCTACTACTGTCATGGTCTCTGACAATTTGACACAGATCCAGACATATCTTGGAAGAAGGCATCACACTTGAGTAATTGTTACCATCTGATTGGCTCATGGGCATTTTATTTTATTGTTAATAGATGTAAGAGATCCCAGCCCACTGTGGGGGGTAGCATTCCCACACAGGTAGGCCTGGACTATATAATAAATGCTACTGGGCAAGGCTGTCAGCATCTTTCCCCCAAGGTCTATGTTTCTCAGCTTGACTTCAGTTTCTGCTCTGCCTTCTCAATGATAAATTATAATTTGTAACCAAACAAATCCCTTCCTCCCTAAAGTTGCTTTTGGTCAGTGTTTTATCACAGCATCACAGGAACAAATTAGAAAAAGCAGTTTCCAATATTTTCTACCCTTCTTTGGGTACATTAACAGTGACCACAGTTTGTCTTTTGGTATGAGTCCCTGATTCGTGAGTTGTACTTCCATGAGGCATGTCACTCTAATCTGTCTCTGTTATTAAGAACTTATGGACAAATGGCAGAAATTCTAGGAAAATTTAATTATGATGCCGACCTAAATAGATTAATTATTTAGTTGTTTAGAGATTTATGTCACCCCCACTCCTATGAATTATATTAAGTCAATTTATAATTTTCAAAAATGCATTTAAAAATTTCTGTCACTAGGGTAGCATTGATGGAATATGTCAAAACAAAAATATAAAATATGCCATCATTTTTATGGTCAGAGTAACAATGAAACTCATTATAAATCAGACAAGTTTTCCCTTCTGTATATTTATGGAAAATGGTAAGAAATGGCTCACATTGATGGAAGGAGAGAACTCCAAAGTGCCAATGCAAGTGCATGGCTGAACAATGCAGGGAAGTGTTCTATCTGTTTCTGGCTGTCCAGACCTATGGCAAATTAAAAAGGAATGGATGGAGAATGCTGGGTTCCTGCCCAAATATATTGCTTGAGTCTGTTGGAGGGAGCTTCATTAAAAAGAATGACAGATGTGGTCGTATTGAGTGTTTGCTGGCACATGGGACAGGCTGGGGGCAAACAAATCAATCCTTAATGTTAGCAGAGGCCATTTGGGCTAAATAATTAAACGACTTATCTGCAGATCCCTGTAGGGTCAATTCCATAGGTGATTCTCAACCACCAGACCTGTATGAACTGTGTGTTCTAGCATATAGATAGAATTTGTTTCCCCATACCCACTTCAAGTTTCATGACAGAAAATGTAGACAAGGAAGAGCTGTCCAAATGAAGATGCAAGACCATGGGAAGTGGAGACCACCACAACACATGCCTCCCTCTCACCTTGATTTCATAGAACAGACATGTTCATAATTTTTGCTATCTCCCCCTTTTTACTCTTACATAATGATTTATTGCAAACATCCACTACCTGTTTAATCTCTCTCCTCAGAAGAACTACAGTTAATCTTGAAAGAACAATAATACCAACTCTAGAAAAGAACCTTGTTGTCGATTTTCTATAAATATTAGAATTGTAGCAGGTTGTAATAATACAAAAATATTCCTTTAGCTTTAACTGTGGTCAGCTTGATAAACTATTAAGTCATCTGAGAGGAAACCTTTGATTGAGGAATTTCTTGTTTGCATTGACCTGTGGGTGTATCTGTGGTGAGTTTTCTTGATTATTAATTTATGTTGTGGAGCCCAAACTACTATGGGTAATGCTGTTCCAGAGAAATTGGTCATCGGCAATATAAAAAATATAACCAAGTGTGAGGGAACCTGAGATTGAACCAGCAGATAATGTATGTCAGGGGTTCCTGATTTCTGGTTTCTACTTCCCTCAGTAATGGACTATGACCAGGGAGGGTAAGATGAAATTAACACTTCATCTGCTAAGCTGTCTTTTGGTCAGGGAGTTTTATAACAAGGAAACTAGGACAGCAAGGAAGGAAGGGTAATTTTTCCCAGGATCACCCCATTCAATCTGAAAGTCTGAAATTCAGTATTTTTATCAACTCACCTTTATGTTGAGTTCCCAGGGATGACAAAACAGAAAGAAGGATGAACTTTTGGTTACTCATGACAACAGTTCTAAATCCCTTTGCTTAGGATAATCTGGTTCACATAAAAAGAAATAATAGCTACGTTATTTGTATGAATTTATTTTGAATTCCTGCAACAGCAGCAGCAATAGGATACTACCTTAAACAGCTAAGCTAAGGTTTCTCCAAAGCATGCTCAAGAAATTCCCTTGTGACTGTTATTTTGTTTGTCCCTTTTAAAATAGACTTTCCATTCATGTTGCCTGATCTCTGTTTCCCTTGACCATTTCTCTCTCCTTTGCTCCTCTGTGGGTCTTACTTGGGTAATTTGACATCATTTTACTCTAAATTAAATCATGTTTCTTTCATAGAGTGATCTTCATTTAATACACGTTTGTAGGATGTGGAACCAGGCGTTGCCAGACAGCTTGATTTTGTCTCTGACAAATGAAAGTTCTGTCTCCAGAACCCACCCAATAGGTTGAAAAGAGAACCAACTCCTAGGAGCGCTCTTATCTTTTCATTCCTGCTCTTGGGCATGCATCCAAGTGTACAAAATGTGTGCACACACATTCACATATACAATGAGATAGATGATAGGTAGATATAGATGATAGATAATAAAGTGCTTTGTTTGCTTAAGAGAGTAGAGGTGTTAGAGAAATGATTCAAGAGGTAAGAATACTAAATGCTTTCCCAGAGGATGTTAGTTTGATTTCCAGTACTTAATCTGGCAAATAACAACTGTCAGTAACTTACAGCTAAGAAAGTGCTGATACACCCACACCCACCCACCCACCCACACACACACACACACACACACACACACACACACACACACACACACACACAGAGAGAGAGAGAGAGAGAGAGAATCAGACAAGCTTTAATTTTTAGAAGATCATATTGTTCATGCCTCAACATTTTTCAGCTGAGTTCCAACAAGGTAGAAATGGTGTCATATTTGTTAGACCCCTTTGACATTTATGCCTCAAAGTTCAGTAATTATTTGATGATGGAGTAATTGCTGAAATGCAGAGGCATCTTTCACTCATCATATTGAATGATTATATAATCCCGCAAATTATCTCTGATCAACTTAGCATACCCTTTTAAAAAACCAAGTTCCGTGAGTGCTAAAGTTTTAATACAGATATTTGCCCCAATTCTGTCATGAGGTGAGGAGGGTTTGTTCATATTTTTCTGAAATTCTGACTCAAGCGATGAAAGGTTATCCTTGGAAAATGCATCATTCTCCAAAAATTGAAACTACATAGGTATGATTATAAAAATACCTAATTGCTATATTATTATTTATTTTGATATGCAATGTACTGGCAAGGATTCTGGATGTAATTAGATACTACATTTCATTATAATCCCACAAAACTATCCTCACTTGACACTCATATAATTAAGCTACATAATTTCAAAAGTCTATTGTATATATCCCAATCAATTTGACATAAAAATACATTGATACTTTAAATTGAAACAATATGGTATTCACAAATAAAATAGTTCTTCCTCATGCTATCATTTACCTTTATATTAAAAATCATGCCATCAGAACTTGATGCTGCCTTAAACACATTGTTTAAATGTTTATTTTAGTTTTATTCTTATGAATGTCTGAGCATATGCATTAACTCCACGTTGTGGCCAGCCAACTGCAGAGGCCAGAAGAGGCTATGAAGCTTCCTGGAACTGGAGATACAGATGGTTCTGAGTCAACATGGGGATGCTGGGAAGAAACTCAGGTCCTCTACAGGAAAAGGAAATACAGAGCCATCGCCCTTGTCTTTGTCACATGGTACAAGCAATGTTCACACTCTTCCCTCACAGTCAATTTAGTAATTTGTTTTTCTCCTAGGAAAAGAAAGCAGCCAAGGTACTCTTGATTGTTTATTTTTTTCATTTGTTTATTGATCAGCCAATAACTTGTCACGATTTCCATCAGTACATTAAAATACTCCTAGCAAAAATTTTATATTTTCATTTTGATTAGCAAACATCGGTCTTGAGAAAAGTCTTTTCACTTCTGAAACAAGAAGCGTTGCTTCATGTTTTTAATTCCTCGTCTGAGTCACATTGAGATCCATGGCATGGCTGGAATCATGGAAATTATGTTCTTATGTTCATGGACAGAAACTGGCTTATAGAAGCAGAGGCATTTTCATAGGACAACACAGCTAAAAAGCTTCATAATGAAATTTGGTGTTTAAAGGAGAAGCAATCACACCTTGCAAATGTTATGCAGTGCTTATCGTAACACAGTTAATTCAACATATGCCTGCTACTCTGCTTTATACTAGTTCAGCTCAATTATTTTCTGTTTAAGCATTTGTCAAGGAAAAAACTTTGGATGATGATTATCTTTTGCATTTTCGTATTGAATGAAATTACTCAGCTAACTCAATCCCTGTTTGCTTGCCAACAACACAATGTTCTAGATACTTGATTCACAAAGATGAGTCAGAGCCCTTGTTCTCACATCCCCAAATTGTATAATAGCGATGAAACTAGGTATAAAGAAACCAATTCATTCTCTTATATATAATGCAAGAAAAGTCCAGGGGGCAGGATAGCTACAGTAAGTGTTTGAAAATATTCACAAAATGCTTGCCCTGACGTCCCAGAGAACATTCTTACAAATGATTTCATTTGCGTCCTGTGTGAATGAAATGGTTCAGGACCATACCAGAGAACATTATGTATCAGTAAAAAGTTAGAAAATGCATTTATTTGCCAAGCGCTTTTTTTAAGTCTCTGATTGAGAGGTAGTAGGTGCAAAACACTCTACCCCGGTTTGACGTTACACTCTCCTAAATGATTTTTAATCATCCGGGAAATAAAACGCTGAGATTAATTTTCTGGAAGAAGTACAAGTGACTTGAATTTTGCTTCCCTTAGTAGATATAATTTTACAATGTTTTAAAGTGCTGTTAATTGATCTCAGCAGGATCATTCTTCATCTCTTTGACGGAATAATTATGCAACTCTGTTCTCAGAGTGTCCTTTTCCTTTCTTTCATTTTTTCATCCCATTTTTCAAGGTCAGGTTTGGTGAGTGGTAACTTGCTCAAAGCCTTGCTTTTGAAAGCAACTCATTGTATTTACTGCAAAATGGGAAGTCATTTTAAAATCCCATAGTGATTTCATATGTATTATTATTAATTAATTATCAATATTATTATTATTTTACTTTAGTGTTAGGGAATTTTGTACATAAGCATAATGTTTACATCATTTCTGCTCCTTCATCTCCCCCTCCATGTCTTCCTGTGCACCCTTGAGTCCCTCACTTATAAGTGACCTCATCACCAAAACGCACCCCCCCACATACACACATATTGTTCTTGTTAATATTCTGTGTGTGTGTGTGCATGCACGTGTGTATGATGCATTTATGAGCATTTGTCAGTTGTGTTTTCACTACACAAAATCTATGTATGAGCGTTACTTTCAGAATATTTTCTTTCAAATTTTCTAAATCTACTGACCCCATCTTCACTATAATACCAACTATAAGACTTCTTGCAATACTTTGATTCTTATACTTATTTTTCAATTACACTTGCTTTTGGCTTTGGATTTTATACTTCCGTTAAAACACCTATTAATATAACACTAATTTAGATCTTATTTCAAGCTAAGTTAATTATGAAATGCCACCTATATTTCTTCCTGACTGATGCTGAGTGTTTCTCACTATATGCTTTTACTGTTGCTTGCTCATTTTTTAGCTCATGTTATTATCATGAGTACATTTACAATCCTACATTTGGTCACCATGGCAACAAACATCATGACAGGCAGCAACATGCCTTTATTGTGTCACTAACTCAGATCACTAATTACAGAAAAAATGGTTTAAGTGGCACTGCTAGAGTAATTATTTGATGTCCCTAGGTGACAATCTGTATCGATCTCTACAGCATCCCTGAGCTGTAGAACTCAGGCTTCAACTACTCATTGACTGTTGTTTTCACTGCACAAGTTGCTTAAAATACTTAAGTTGGAGCATCCTTCTGAGTACAGTGTAGACAGTATGTGAGTGGACCAGTTACAATGCAAACTGTACTAAATCTGTTAGTTCAGGAAATCAGTGGTAGTAGTAACTTTATTGGTATCCTTTATATAGTAATGTTGATATTGTCATTAAGAATCATAAATGATTTTGATGACTAAATAAATTTGTGAACATTACAGAATGCTTTATATTTATATATACTATGTATGTAATAAAAGTATAATATATAAACTCTATTTCAGTAGTAAAATTGTACTTGAATTTTTTCCTCTATCTTTTCTAGGGTAATATTTGCTTCGTCCAAAATCTTTTATAGTTTACAATGGTTTATGTTCCCAAATTGCTTTCATATAAAATCCTGAGGACTTCTTTTATTAGATACAACCATAAATAAAACCAGCATCATTCCAGCTTTAAAAAACACTTTAATTGGCTCTATTATTTGGTACAGGTAGGCATAACAGGAAGGGTCCCTGAAATTTATAGACATTTTGAGAACAAAGACTTTAGATTCATTTTTGGGGGGATGTGTTTAGCCACCAAACTACCAAACCAAAAATTCCTATCTTATCTGTGAACCACCTCATACACATCCAAAGATTAGAATTCATGTGTAGCAAGCATATAAAGTTTCTTTTATTTATACTTACTTTTCATATATGTTCAAGGTGAAACAAAAAGTGTAATTAAACTAATTCTAAATTATTCATGTCAAATCCGTTTCCCCTACTCTTTCATGATGGAATATGAGAGTCAAGTTTTTCAAGGGCAGTAATACATTGTTTTAGTAGAAATATATTGCTTTCATCATCCACGAATATAGTCACCATCTCTATTCAGCAATTCGGCTATTGTTTGCCAATAGGATGAGGCTACCTGTCATTATATTTGATAAATTACTTACAGATCTATTGTATCACTCCTCTTTCCTAAACAGTATTTTCACAGTATTTAGACAGAATAACACTTGAAAAATATACAGTGGTTATTTTATATTTCCTTTGCTCAACTAATTACTTCAGTTTCCCTCAATTTAAAAGACCAGCATGTGGCGCTGTTTTTACATCAAGACTATGAATACAGTAGAGAATGGAATGGTATGTCAGTAGAAGAAGCTCTTGCCACAAGCAGAAATACTGATATTCATTCTTAGAACTTACTTAAAAGCCAGCTGGTCACAACTGTCACCTAGAATAGCAGCCCTCTAGAGGCAGAAACAGAATCAACGGAACAATCTAGAGTAGCAAAATTCTGCAAATTTTGGATTCGGAAAGACAACACACCTCAATAGATTTAGTAGAACCAAATAGAGGAAGATAGTGTATGTCAACTACAGGTCTCTGTATGCATATACACACTGCCCGCACCTACACAGATACGCCAACACGCATGGTGACGTGTCTACCCACAAGTCTGTATAACACACACATCCACGGGCAAAATGAATCAGAATAGTAGGCAATACAAGTGTTCAATGAATGAGCTAACATTCTCGTTTCATTTTTAATTGAACAGAGACAGCTGAGAGGAAACTTGTAAAAGGCTGAAAAAGGACAAAATATATATTCCATGAGCAATATCTTCAGAATGAGGATCTATAAAACTTGAATGTGAAACATTTTAATTACCACAGATAATCATGGGTTGATGATCTCATATTCAATAGGTGATAAATAAGGTCACAGAGCATTGTCAACTCCTAGAAGATAAAGATGATACATGCTTCAGAAACCTATTATTTGTGTTTTATTTGGAAAAACATAAATTTTATGAGTTTATAGGCTTAGATATTATTCAGTCAAAGGAACGGAAGTTGGGTAATTTGTAATGATTTCACCATTCCATTATTCATTCATTTCATCTGTGGTATATGTTGTATTTTCCCTTTAAATTCTTTGTCAAGGTAATATTTATTTGTTCATTTAAATATAAATTGAAACAAGTGTAAAAGCTGTAAGGAATTTTATCTTTTCTTTCCCTCCCATACCATTTCCTGTGAAAGCATGTGAAGCTCCTTTTCTCCCAGACATATAACTATATGATAATTGAAGTCCCGACCTTAATTATTTTCAGAGTGCACACGGGAGAGGAAGCCTTGTGATTGTAAGGTCAAAGGTGGTAGTTTCATTAAAAGTATTCCCCTTTTTTATTACTCTAGTCCAAGGACTGCGTTCTTATTCCATTTATCAAAACTTATTAACCTAAACATTGATTCCAGCAAGTATCATTCATATGAATATTCCAGAAAAATGAAACATTTAAAAATATAGTGCTACTCATTGTATTTGAGTTAGAGTTGTGAGTGTGTGTTTGTGTGTGTGTGTGTGTGTGTGTGTGTGCACCTCAGAAAGGCACATTGAACTTTGTATCTATTAATTTCTTCTCTGTTCTCTGGAGACTGCTTCTCACTCTCAATCTGGTGCTTGCAATAATTTACTGGACTGGCAGCCAACAACCCATGGATTCTGTTGTATTCTCCATTACCACAAAACCAATGCTAAGTCTACAGAGACCTGTGACTACACCTTGATATTTACACGGGTGCAGGGAACCCAAAATTCATTCCTCATGCTTAAGTAGAAAACACTTGTAAGCAGTGAGCCATCTCTCTAATCAGAAGAATTTTAACTGCCCGAATTCGCAGACAATAAAGCTGTTTTAAGTAGTTCTGGAATTCCCCATACAGACTATGTCTTTAAACAATAGTAAACAAAATAGTAAAAAACCTTATGAGAGAATAAGTTGAAATTTTTAGCAATAATAAACTTTGAATACAGGTATTTTAAATATTTTTCAAATATTGACATTAAGTTAATGTCAGCCAAGTCCTTTAATTTTCCATATTTGTGCAACCTAAAAGAACTATTATAAAATGAGAGTAAATGTTTTGCCTCTAACACAAATCAGTATTTCAGATCTCCATTCTTATTTTATTCTTTAATCAAATACAGTGACCGTATGTTTCAAATCTATCAGTGAGTTTTTTATTAGCATTATCAAAAATTATAAGGTAAATTAACACAACTTAGAAAACACATCAAGGATCAGGGGAACTGACATAGTGAGCAAAAGCATTGGCCCTTCAAACATGAGTGACCAAGTTTGAATCCCTTGTCAAAACTGGGACATGATTGCCTGTGCCCCTAAATCCAGCCACTGGCCAGAAGCTTAGCCAAAATTATGAGTTTCTACTTCGGTGAGAGAGTGTTTCAAGGCAATAAGAAAAGGAGTAGTAGGGAAAAATATTCTCCTCTGGCTGCCATGTCAACACTCATGGGCATTCATAAATGCACACCCTTGCACATGCATTCACACACATACACACACAAACACACACACACACAGGAATGGGTGCTTCCACAGAACACAACTAAACAAAACAGAAACAGAAAGAAAAAACATATAAATTACCAGAAGCAAGTTATAAAGAATGTAATTCTTTATAACTCATACACAATATAAAACTCATGTCTGTGCATTATTCTATATTTGTAATGTTACAGCGATCTGTTATTATGTATGAGTTTGCATTTGGATAATTTCAAGGTTATGGCAGTTTGTAACAAATTTGTTTGACATAATAGTTTTCCATGGAATTACTAATGCCTCACATGGAATCAATAACATGATAAAATGGGAACATAATCTACTTTTCTGTTACAACCACCTTTTCAGCTTTTTGAATATAGTAATCTACTATATTTTAGTTGTCTCATGGAATATTTAACTGCCTGTGAATTACAGTAAAATTTGTATAGCACCCATAACTAAACTGTTTCCTGAATTGGCATACTATCTTTTCATGTATTAGTTAATTTATGTTTAATTGATTAATATTTACAATGCAAGTTTAATATCACAATAGTAAGTGTAATATATTTATACACACATATATACATATATGTATCATTGATTTTTTTCTGAATTTATGCAATGATGCCACAGGGATATTGCACTGATCCATTTAAAATGTCATAGATCCTTGAATTTATTACTATTCTAATTGTAAAATATCCAGATTAAAGCAAATAAATGAGCCGAATGATAATCAATTTTCTGACATTGAAAATTTGTTTGTTTTCTGCTCAATATATTCTCATCTTTTAAATAAAAAAGGCATACTTCTACTTGATCATTCAAATGTTGCTTTGAAGTTGCCATATGAACTATGTTGATCTCAGGTTTAGAAATCTGTCATGTATAATAATAATCTTAAAGCTTGCTATGAAGACGAAATCATGGAAAACATTTAGGATTTTGCAGCAAAAATAGTGATGTTTCCGATGCAGGAAAATTGAGTCACATTTTCAGTTAATCTTTGCTCTATTACATGCTAAATTTTCCATCTGACTTTTCTCCACAGGAAAATGACAATCACACTTTGATGAGATTTTATAACCATAAAGCATTAAAGTATATTTAAATAACTCTAAATTCTCTTTCTCTCCTTCTGTATTACAGAATTGCAGAGTAGTTCCTGTGGAAACCCAGGAGTCCCACCCAAAGGTGTGCTGTACGGTACAAGGTTTGATGTTGGGGACAAGATCCGCTACAGCTGTGTAACTGGTTATATCCTTGATGGCCATCCTCAACTTACCTGCATAGCCAATTCAGTTAATACGGCTTCCTGGGACTTCCCTGTTCCCATCTGCAGAGGTAAAAATAAGTGAACTCTCTCTTTCTCTTTCTCTCTCTCTCTCTCTCTCTCTCTCTCTCTCTCTCTCTCTCTCTCTCTCTCTCTCTCTCTCTCACACACACACACACACATATTGATTG
Organism: Mesocricetus auratus; assembly: GCF_017639785.1. Classification (NCBI taxonomy): domain Eukaryota; kingdom Metazoa; phylum Chordata; class Mammalia; order Rodentia; family Cricetidae; genus Mesocricetus; species Mesocricetus auratus. Next base: position 11,905,349 of record NW_024429204.1, on the reverse strand, counting down.
AAAATTTGTTGAATATAACTAATAATGTTAAACAAGAGAATATTAACCATAACTATCATCTACCTGTTATCCTTTTATACTATCTTGTTTTCTCTATTTATATTAGGTACTGAATGTCAAATATACAAACATATTTAATACTTGCTAGGACAAAGGTATATTTAATGTGGTCTGAGATACTCATATTTATAAACATATTTGTACTTTTACAATGAAATTCAGGCATACATATTTTCAAATTCACATCAGAAATATATATAGACCAGGTAGTGGTGACACATGCTTTTAATCCCAACAATTGGGAGGCAAAGGCAGGTGGATCTCAGTGATTTCAAGGTTAGCCTGGTCTACAAAGTGAGTTCCAGGACAGGCAAGATTACACAGAGAAACCATGTCTCAAAAAACAAAAAACAAAAAAGAAAAACCATATAGCGTTTATGTTGCTTCCAACTTAGGCTTGCTTCCTGAAGCAGCCATGGTCATTGTGTTATTTTAGGGGAGAAATATTGACTGTGTCTTGGATTCTTTTCAAAATTCTCGTAGAACTTAGCCTAAGATTATTGCAAAAATACTACTTTAGAGTTTAATACTGGTGAAGGAAATATAATTATACCTGTTATCCATAATGGCTCAATGTTTAATTCTGAAAAGTGGCTTTATTATTCATTAGCTCTGTACACTACATTGTTCCCCACAGAACTTCTGGAGACCAACACTGTTGATTCTGGGCGTTCTCTTTTATTGTTAGATATTTATCTCATCTACGGACATGGTCCTCTAATTCCTCACTGAGTAGAAGCTAGGAATGTGCAAAAACCGCAAATATTAAACATTTTTCGTCAAGCAAGTGGCTGCAGATAAATAGCACAGTAGCCAATGAAATCAGCCACAGATAGGTATATTTCTTTTCAACCCCTCCATCGTTTATCTTCCCTTCCTAGAAGCCCATATTTCTTCCAAATAGGCCTCCTTCAAGATCAGGTGTTTGTGTTGATATTTGACACCCACCAAGTTTAATTACCAGAATTATGTCAGGGATGTTAGTTGCCAGAACATGGGAAACTTAGCCACTGACTACCAAACTATCCCTCTAGCCCATACCAACCATTAGCTTCCAGTAGCTTCTCAGGAGCGAGTGAAGTCCTCTCCCACCTGTTAGAAAGTGTCTAGAGGCCTGCGTTTCTGCAGTTAGCTACTGCGTCTATGAGTTCAGGAGTGGACTCACATCCTGCCAAGGAGACAGTGTTCCGTAGTGTTCTCCCATCCCCCCGCTCTTACATTCTTTCTGCTCTCCCGTAAGATTTCCCCTTTGATTACATGATAGAAATGGCTTGTTCAGAGCTGTGCGCTCAACAGCACTTATTCTCAGCAGTTGAATAAGACCATAGCAACCTCAAAACCTGCAAACCAGGCAAAATGTACAGATTGTCTCAATAGTGGTGTGATTATTTTGGGTATAGCTAATAGTTGTCTGAGTGGATTTTGAGTTCTGAGCCAAAGGGAAAATTCACAACTGGTACTGAAAGCCTTGTTTAAAAGCCCATGGTAGGGAATTCACGGGCCCAAGTAGGGAAGCCCCGACTATTGCTTTACCAATGGACATGCTGTGACCATCAAACTGCCTTCTGAACATTTCGGTTTATAACCCATACACAGCTAACTTCTTTTGCCAGATGTGTCTATCAGTATATGATTGGCCTCAGGCAAATCACATGAATAACTGAGTTCATTTGTCTCTCTGGTCAATGAGATGACTTAAAAAAAACTGATACAGTGTAGCAATGCTAAATATGACAACTTCTACATGGTGTTTATTGTTGTGTGTGTGGTACATACCCGAATTCTTTCCAAGCCTTTGCTGATGCTTCTGCTATTGTTATGATTAGAGTTGTTAGCTTTATGCCAAGCACTAAAAGCAGACGGGGAATTTAGAAGCATAGTATCTTTTAACCTAGATGTAGAAAATTAAACTCCAGATATTAAAAAAATGATCAAGATTACTCACATACAAGCATGAGGTACTATGAAGGTCTGAGATTTTAGTTGAAAAGTTTTCTTTTTCAGTCTTGTCACTGGTCATGTAAGAAGTGTTATTCTTAGGTTAAAAATAAATGACAGTCTTTTTTATGAACAGCAAAGCCAAGACTCGAAATATCAAAATTTTACAATATCTACAGTTTAAAACCTCCAATTTCCAGTTCTATAAAATGACACCAGAGGTGTGAGACATCAGCTCATATCCTAGGACACGAGCCATCTCAGTATGAACCTGAATTGTTCACATGGCATGTGTAGCACTGTTTCCTTATTTGATCTTGGCGGAGCCATTATCTCTCTCTTGCAAGGCTATAAGCAAATTCTGTCCCCAGCTCTGCTGGATGGCAGTACACTGCTTTCTAAACAGATGTCTGTATACAGATAGTGTGACACAAAGGTCAGTTGGAATGTATTCAAAAGATGTGCAGACATCTTTTGATGCAGAATCCCAATGCAGGAATGCCTCAAGATTTAAGGGGGAGTAAGTAGGGGAGCCAGGCTTGAAACCCTCTCTCTCTTCTAGTATCATACTATGAAATTTCAAATAATTAACACTTACCATAGAATAGTTTTTCTCATAGTAAGCAGAAGTCATATATGAATCTTTAAAATGGCACATAATGTATTTTAAAGATGGATACAATTTATTCACTAAAAGTAGCTAAAAGTATTTTACGGGGACTTGAAATACAAACAAGAAATACTTTAGGTGTTCCCAAAAGATCATCATCAAAAAATATTTAATACTAATCCCTGATTCAATACTCTTTGCTCATTTCAATTCATAGAATAGAGTTTGGAATTAAAGAAGTGTTACTTTTGTATAAATACTCATTTTCCACCTACTGATTAGATTCTTTGAGAGACAACGATAATTTGTGAATTGGAAACTACTGCTGTAGTATAGAATGATGAAGACATAAGTGGAAATATCAGAATCATAGTTGAGTTAGTGTTAAATGATTTCATAAGTCACTGAGGGCTATTCCAGGACCTTGCTAGGCAAGAAAGTGTAATCATTATCTTGAATTTCATGACAGTTTAATGTAATCAGTCACAAAAATGAGTGTATCTGTCTCAACCACCTCAATTCCCTTTGCAACTATTACTGTGCCTTCCCTTTAAAAGAGACATATAGTTGGAAACCAGAAATCTCTATCCGACCTGGTCTAACTGTAGAGTCAATATTTCCCTCCTGTTTGGATTACCTTTCTGTTAGAAGGTTAAATTGTTTTGCCTGAATAGACAACCTACCTATTTCTCCTTCTTCCCCAGGTCCTGTAGGCATGCTTACATTGACTTTCACCATAACCTCTGTGGGTCCTAATTTATTAAAATGTGGCACCCTCTGTGTTTGGAAGTGTTTCTTATTTAGCTTCAGTCTGCCAAGATCACCTTTTCTTTCCCTGACTACTAAAACTAATGAATACATTTATTCATTCAAATGTATTCATTAAAGTGCTGCCCTGTGAAAAGAAGTATTTTACATGCTAAGGAACCAAAGATTGATTAAGAAACAACTCCTGACTTTTTAAGAGCCTTTGGTCCAATGGGGGCAGATTGCAATGTGATCAAGCAATTACAATAATGTGTGATAATTGACTTAATGGTAGGATCTGTAGTAAGTTTGGATACCTTGATGAAGATGCATTAGTGTCTCCCAGTTGAGAGGATGGAAGGTCATCAAGGGACAGAAACTGAAGAGAAGGGTTCAGAGAGGATTGCTAAAATTCTGAACTATATAGAGCAAGAACATTCTAAGTGAGACAACAATTTGTATAGAAAGTATACATTTTCTTTCCAGGCTCAAAAGTAGGTCTCGTGTGTTACTAATACTCACAAGCTAAGTGCAGTCTCTATGTCATACTTCATAGAGCACATCATCTAATTTTCCATGCTCAACTTTATCTCCCACTAACCAACACTTTAATTAAAACTTAAAGAAGAGGGACCAGTGTGTTTTTAGAGTATGCTGTTGCGATTCTGTTCAAAAGGGAATCCAGAGCATTGCTTAGTCTGAGTCTCCTTTTTGTCACTCGATAGCATACTGAGCCTTTAATTTATAACTGCTCAGGGGGCTGATAATTCTGTAATGATCTGCGTACTACTTCCCAGCGCGTTCACACAGACACCTTCTTTGGTGAAACCTTTACTTCCAAAGTTCTTTGTTGTTGCAATGATAGTTTAATTAAGAAAGAAACAAATGTCATATCGGCCTAGAGGGCATGGAGCAACGGTTATTATGATGAGAAACAGGAGCAACTGATGTTTGAAAAAGGCAGTTAAGTGTCTGCTAAGCCAAACGCTATGGAAACTCAAACCTAATGCTTGTGCTCACATCTGGAACATTTGAATTTTCTCCGCCCCCTTCCTTTGACAGACATTTGTGTGACATTTAGTCTTAATGAGTGTTCATATAGCTTATAGTCTCAACCCCGTCGCGCCCAACACTTTGTACAAATTAAGGACAGTTTTGACAAGGGAGAATGGACATATACTCTTAGATGGAAAGTTCTCAAATTGGTGATATGTATTCAGAAAAGCATGTAGTTTCATATACTTCAAATATCACTCCAAAAAGACACTCATGAATTATAGTGTTTCATCTGAATCCTGACCTTTTTGGTCATGTTTAAAATGCATTTTAGAGGGATTGGTGCTTTAATATATAATTCAGGAGACAGAAATAGTTTTAGTTTGTATAAGGAATTTATGAATTTTCTATTAACTAATTTTAAAGGGTTATTGTGCCATGTATATGTAAAAGATATTCTTATAGAAGAAGCTAAGGGAAACAGTGATTAGGCAATGGTATGAACATGTAAAACCCCAGTGGAGAAGGTTTTCTTCTGACAGATGGAATCCTGTTGGACAAAGTATTATATTAATAATGCAGTTGTGATACAGTCAGTTGGTTCAATGTGACTCTCACTAAATATCTGACAGCACAGACATGCAAAAGGCTTATCGAGAAGACACTACACTGACAAAGTGAAATACATTTTCAGGTAACAATTACGAGTGGAAAGGTTTTCCATGTTTTATTTAGATATAGGAGCACCTTTCACCCAAAATGTGATAAGAGAATAACTAATGGAGGAACAATAGCAGACTGCTTTGTTGCATATAATATTCTCCTGCCAGAGATCTTAAGTAATCCTAGACAAAAATATAAGACCAAAATAGAGAATTGATATTAGTTATGAAACATGATCACTAGAGAAGGGGAAATGGTAGCAAAATTTTAGGTACTTTTCATATCTAAAGTAGAGAAAACATCTTGCTGTAAAGATAGTAAACTAGCTCATGGGATGTGATTTATTGCATTTATTTGACTCTGGAAAGCACTTGAAATTAAAAATGCCATTTGCTCAATATGCAATATGCAAATACTCTCATACATACACATATACACTGAGATGTAATATCTAAAACCCTAAAAGTGACTTAAAAGATATGGCAAGTGACACCTGGACTATTATTTAAAATGAAGGATAATGCAAAATATTTCATTGAGAAAAACACAAAAGATAAGTGCATCACATTTCATTCATTTGCTACTAAACACAAAGGTAAGTTGCTAACAGAAATATGTAAACATAGTCTGTAGGCAGTTACTGGGTGCAGCTTGTCTTCATCATAACTTTATGTTTTCAAATTTATTTTAGGTAAATTTCTCTTTAAGAAATGAAGGAAATGTTTGCCATTGTGAGTTTCTTGTGCCATTCAGGATTCTGGTACCTGTTGCAAAAGTATATGCAAACATTTGAGGATGCATTGGGCTATAATCAGCACACACATATATGTGTACATATCTATATGTATGTATCTGATATATGTGCATTTTTATGTGCGAATATATTTTAGAAAACTTCTATAATAGCAGGTTTCTATATGACAGTTTTGTCTACCTATCCTCTACTCTGGACCATTTAACCTTTTCTCTTCCATTATTGCTCTTAACCCCTTTAAACTACTCTGGTGTGTTCCCCATTGTTTAATCCTGCCAAAAATGTCCCAGCATCATGTTCTGGAATGCGAATATAAACATTTCGTAGCAATGAAGACCAAAAGAACATTTCGCGCACATCATTTCATGAGCCAAATTAAGACCATGAAATTTTTTGATACAGGGTTCTGTTATGTCCCCCCAAAGAAAGCCAGGCAGATTTCAAAGATACAAGGCCACTTGGAAAATTTTACAAGTGTCCAAGGTCATTTCCTGCATGACACAAGTTATCCAGCAAGTCAAAACTCAAGTATCATCTCACATTTCCTGAATTTCACCAATTCTGCGTCTGACATAAAAGATGAGTAATATTCTTGTAACCATGGTGTTGTTAAATATTTTAAATTCCAAAAGTCCATTGAAGTGAAATTAGTTTTTAGGGGTTTTGTTTATTTTTCTAAGTTTTCTGCATAAATAATATCTACAACTAGGGCTGCAATGTCTTCATTTTTCCACTCTTTTTATGAGTGGTAGTTACCAAAGTAATCAGCAGACTTTTAAAAATTAGGGCCACTTAATACATATTTATATTTAATTCATAGCTAATTTTAAAAAGTAGCTGAAACAGCTGAAAATGCATTATATGTAAAAAAAAAACATCAATACAAGTGAGGCAAACTCTAAGTAAGGAAGGAAAATAACATGAGAATTAGATGAAACCGAGAAGAGGTTTCATATATAAATGTCAGCTTCTGAATTCTGATATGCTAGTAGTCACTGTTAAATTAAGCATTCATTCACTTGACAGTATAAACACATCTACAAAATCATAATTAGATTATAGTCTCTCAAACTAAACGAAAGCAGCATGAGTAATATCTCCTGGAACACATCATAAAACAATCACAGCCTAATTTCATATTCTTCATCCTCAGTCATATCAGTAAAATAAGCTTAGAGAATGAGCTTCCCCAGGCGGTACCACATCATGAAACTGAGAAGATAATTAAGGATCGCATTTAAAGAACAACATAAATCAAAACACGTGTGTCTAATGCCATGGGTAAGGTCAAATGCGGTACAAACCAGCTGTCTAAATTTAGTATGAGCCCCACTCTTCCGTTTTTAAAAAAGTGAATGTTTTATTAGTTGGTTTGGAATCTGGCCTCCAAATTAATCATCTGAAATGCAATAAAAAGATAATTCTTTTGCACTAATGCACTCCTAATTTTCTTTTATGTATTGTCATTCAAAAAAAACCTTAATTTAAGAAATAAGTTAGATTTTAAGATATTTTCACATTGAGAGACATAATCGATTCCTGTCATAAATGTCATAAAGTCATATGTTTAATTATAGGAATATTGTTATTAGATAATTGATATCTATTTAAGGTAATTTTAATTTGTAGCTTTTCATTTATTAATAGAACCTTGTTCACATGTTAATTTTCTGAAATTGTGTGATTATATTTTTGTACTTCCTCCTAAAATAACTATTGTTTCCGGATGTTTTATATACCAAAAATGTATAGATTTCACTAACATAGATGAAGTCATTATCAGAGTAACCTCATATTTAGCATGTAATTATATTTACGAATTACTGTATATCAATAGTAATACTAGTATTGTGTTGGTCTACCCACATTGGCATGCACTTTAACCACTGAGCAATCTCCCAGCATATACCCCTTTTCTCTAATCTTACCATTTGAACATGCCTATCATTTCTCTTCAAATAACATCCAGCAAGTTGCACAATGATACATGTAAATTTTACTATGACCTACATCTTTTCTGTTCCTCTACTTATTTTAAATTAAATATCTTTGACAATACTAGTTTCTTTCTTCCCTCTCTTCACCAATCACTTTCTCAACATTTACAAATTTCAAGGAGTGCCTATTAGGCACTTATTAGGGTCAGGAGCAAGGGTCGTGTGTATAAAGCCACATGTTGAGCTGGGCACTGGTGGCACACGCCTTTAATCCCAGCATTCGGGAGGCAGAGGCAGGCAGAGGAATCTCTGTGATTTCGATGCCAACCTGGTCTAGAGAATGAGTTCCAGGATAGGTTCTATTTCTACACAGAGAAACCCTGTCTCGAAAAGCAAACAACAAATAACTAGCTCATTAATGACAGTCATATGGTTGTAAAGCTTTAGAAAATAAGACATATCACTGACAGCTACAATGCCATTACAAGTTTAATTTTTTAAGTATTTGAAGAGTTTAGAATTTTCTCTCTATCTCTGTGTAAGAAAGTAGGTTTGTCTGAACTTTTGGCAAACCGTAAGTTTAACGTGTAGGCTTCCCGCCATCTACTTGGGTCCTGCTGCTGTCTCAGGCCCCAAATAACACATGAGACACTATATTAATTATGAAGCTGTTGGTCGTTTGCTTGGTTTTGTATCGGCTAGCTCTGAATTAATTATTAATCAGTAACTGCTAATCTGAGTATTTCTACGTGGTGTTCTCTTACTGGAGAAAGGATTCGGACCTCTTACTCCTCTGTTGTCCTACATCATGACTGACTGTGCCTGTGTTTCCCAGAAATCTCCTCTACTCTTAGTCCTACCTACCTTGCTTCCCTATTGGCCAACAGTGCTTTATTCAATTAACCAAAGAGAGACATATACACAGAAGGTCTTCCCCCATTAGGTAAGCAGCGGAAACTGATAAGAACTGGCCACTTTATGCCCATGTGCCAATCATAAAGGAAAGAGTAATATGCACACAGCTTTGTAGTCAATGAAGAAGAATTGAGGAAACCTTCCATTTTGCATTATAACAAATCATATCATAGTATTATTGTTTATGAAGTTCACAAGCTGACGAGAATTCTAGACATGTAAGAAAACCTTTGTTTACATGAATTAATCATGATCATTCCTCCACAGATGATAAATCTGTGGTTACTGGACATTTAAAATTCTTGCAAGTTTAACAAAAGATTTTTAATTAAATCCTGCTAAATTAGAGCTCATCTCTGTAACAGCTTTGTAATAACCTAAACATCCAAAGATGTCTAATGGTGGCAACTTCTCTTCAGCACATACTGTCACTCTCAAATGCTACATCCCCGTTTCCCTAGCAGAATTTATGATGATCATCAAAAAGGAATGGGTAAGACTCGTGATTAACAAAATTATTTAGAGCTGGTAATGTTAGCTAGCTTTGTTGAGTCTTTGAAAGGTGATAGTTGAGAAAAAGCTTGGTAAGATTATTTTCCAATCTATTATAATGCACAGATTTCCAAATGAATTGCCTTTAAAACTCATTAACACATCTAATAGAGAGAAACAAATGAGATTATTTGATTTCCTAGTTTAAAGAATATGTGTTGCATGTCTATCATTTTTGGGTTTTCGGGGGGGGGGGCGGCAAAGCCATGACATTAGCTAAGCTCATTCCAAAGGTTTCTACTTCAAACGGGTACTTAATCCATCACAAATAAAGTTTTCTTTAGGACCAGTTTTGGGACTAGCTTGAAGGTGGTGAAAGTTTCCTTTCATAGCTTATGAGATTTCACGCACAGTAGTTAGCAGGGCATTTTTGTTGCTTCTTGTAGCTATCAACATCACAGTCTGTCCATGTTGCTCTGAGTTAGCTGGGTGACCCTTAAGTATTTTTGTATGATTTGTTTAGAAAAAAAATTAGTGAAAAATATTTCATTACTTAACAAGAGCTTCATTCTTCCTCATGATTTTTTCTTTTTTTTCTTAAATACAACAAAAAATTTAATAAGATAAAAGAAAAACTATCTTTTCAAAGTGGGACAAGACGAGCCAACATAAAAATATAAGAGCCCTAGTAGGAGGCCCAAGAATCAGAGACCACTGTTTTTTTCAGTCAGGAGTTCTATGAATATACTGGCTGATTTTTTGATTCATTCAGAGTTGAGTTTTATGCATGGCAACAGGTATTATTTCTTGGTTTGTAGATGTTTAATGACTGTCTGTTTCCCGAGGTGTTATAGGTCCATTTAAATTATTGATTTAATTTTGCTACGTGATAAATATTAAGAAAATTGTCCACTTCTTTTAGTTTTTCAAATTTTGTAGAGTATGGACTTTAAATATGTCCTTATGATTCTCTGGATTTCCTCTGTGTTTCTTGTTGTGCCCCCTTTTCATTTCTGATTTTCTTAAGTTAAATATTCTCTCTCTACTTTTAGTTAATTTGGATAAGGATTTGTTGATCTTACTCATTTTCTCAAAGTACCAACTTTGTGTTTGATTAATTTCTATTGTTCTTTATTTCTATTTTATTGATTTTAGTCCCAGGTTATATTATTTCTTGCCATCTATTTTTGTGGCAATTTCTTGTTCTAGAACTTTCAGGTGTGCTGTTAAGGTGTTACTGTGGGATCTCTCCAGTTTTTTTTTTCTAATTTTTTAATATCAGCAGACTCTCGGTTGCTTCATCCAATGGGGACGAGTTGACCTGCCTGCAGTCCCCAGGTTAGGAGATCCCAAAGTGTGTGTGTGTGTGTGTGTGTGTGTGTGTGTGTGTGTGTGTGTGCGCGCGCGCACGCACGCGCGCAGGTTTTTGGGGGTCTAAGATTACTTATTTCCTGTGTTTTTTGCATGTAGTTAACCTCCTGGCATCAGAGTTTTCCTTCTACTACCTTCTGTAGGGCTGAATTTACAGATAGATATTGCTGATATATGGAATACCTTTTTTTTCCATGTGTGGTAATTGAATGCTATGCTGGGTATAGTAGTCTGCTCTGGAATCTATGGTCTCTTAGAGTCTGCAGCAACTCTCTCCAGGCCTTTCTGGCTTTTAGAGTCTCCACTGAGAATTCAAATGTAATTCTAATAGGTCTGCCTTGATCCGTTACTTGGTCTTTTATTTTTTCTTCCACCTTTTAATATTTTTTCTTTATTTTATATCTTCAGTGTATTGATTGTGTGTGGAAAGGGGACTTTCTTTTCTAGTCCAACTTATTTGGTGTTCTGCTTGCTTCTTGTACCATTATATGCATCTGCTTCTTTAGGTTGGGAAGTTTTTCTTTTATGATTTCTTTGAAAATATTTCCTGGGTCTTTTAACATGTAGATTTCCTAAATGTTTAATGTCAGGAGTTTTAGATTTCACATTTTCTTAGACCATTGTATCCATTTTCCCCATCATATCCTCAGCACCTGAGGGTCTTTCTTCCATCTCTTGCATTCTATTGGTGAAACTTGTTTACGTGATTCCTATTTGAATTCCCATAGTTTTCATTTCTAGAATTTTTTCAGTATGTATTTTTTGTTGTTCATTTAGTCTATTTCCACCATTAAGTCTTGAACAGTTTTATTTATTTCCTTTGCATTTTTGTGTTTTCCTAGCTTTATTTAAGGGAGGTATTCATTTCCTCTTTAAGGGTATCCATTGTCTCCATACAGGGTATTTTTTTCAGTCTTATTTTCCTTAGGTTTGAGCTATGTTTGAATATCCTGTGCCTGTTATGGTAGTGCCAGTGGATTCCAGGGGTGACATAGTGGCCTGGATGTTATTGATTGTGTCCTTACACTGGTTTTCAGGCATCTGATTTTGGAGTGATTGTAGGTCTGGGTAACGGTGTATGGTTTTGTTTCTGTTGGATGAGTATTTTCTTCCTTGTTTTCCTGTTAGGACTTTGTGATGGCTGTGAGTTGCCTGGTGGAAAATTTTTCTGAATCGCTTTCACTGTCCTGCTCAGGAGGTGTCTACAGGGATAATGAGAGTAGCTGTCGATGGGCATTGAGGGGATAATATATTTATCGTCATTTGTGGATGGAGTCAGAGAGGAAAGGGAGACCACAGCAAGTTTTGTGTTACAGAGCTGGGGCGAGATGGGGGGAGAGGATGAATATAGAGGAAAAGGAGATGTGTAGAATCAACATCAACCTACTCATTGACCTGGGAGAAGTGGCCCTGGAGTTATCAAGGGGTTCCTGCTGGGGTTGGAGTCTGCCACAAAACGATGTGCATTGATGGGGGAAGGTTAGATGGGGAATAGATACCCATGGGATCCACTGGAGATGGAAACAAGTAACCTGGGAAGGCTGACAGGGGTGTCCTCCTGCAGAGCAAGGGATGAAACTGCTCACTGATTTCTCTTAATAAAATTTTTAGATCTTTGTAGACAATTGAATTCAAGATGGATACTATAATAGATATGTATGCAGATTTTCTGATAACATAACATTAGCTTAGGATGAAAAGTAAAAATTTAAGAAACGTTAAGAAACCTTAAATCTTAATTAATATGTAGATCGTCTGACATAAACTAATAAAATATAGTCATAGTAGATTTAAAAAGGAAGTTTCATATCAGGTTCACTTTATTCAGTGCTACAAAATAAATGGACTCAGTCCTGGGAACCTCAAAGTTTTCCCTCTCAACTTGGTCTTCCGACTGCTTTTAGAAGACACGAAAAAAATCAACAAAGAGGAAAAAATCATGATAAAGGAAAGAATAATAGAAATACCAGCACTGGGCATTGGTGGCATATGCTAGTAATCCTAGGACTCAGGAGTCAGAGGCAGGCAGATCTCTGTGAGTTCAAGACCAGCCTCATCTATAGAACAAGTACCAGGAGAGGCTCCGAAACTACACAGAGAAACCCTGTCTCGAAAAACCAAAAAAAAGAAAAAGACAGCTAAGAATTTTATCTTTGGTTAGAAAGTACCACAAAGTCCACCCATTTGTATTCCACTGGCAAAATCTGAGATAGCATTTCTCTCACAAAGCAGAAAACTGGAAGCCCAGCATGAGTTCTATAGGCCCACAGTGTTTGTAAACATCCTACTGATGCTCATGTGTAAAGGGGCTAATGTCTTCTGTGATATTCCTAATAGAGGTGCTTATTTGCATCAGCTAAAAGAACTATAATTAGTGGATGAGAGTCTAAGGGATCAAAAGATGTCTGAGTACTATGGGGGAAAGCGGGAGAAAGCCTTCTCAACTTTTAATGAATACTCAGTATAACCACTTTTAAAATTCTTAACAATCTTTTATCTTCCCCTAAAAGTCATGAAAGGAAAAAAAGGCACATTATTTGTTATATCAGAATTGTTTCAGTATTGTTGTATGTTTTACAATGTACTCATACCTACATTTAAAATCCTCCATATGCATGAGTATGTATGTACATATACAAGACATAGTTATATTCGTATATATGTATGTGTACCTATATATGCCAAAATGTACCCACATCCTACATCTTTTCATAGTATAATATTTTATATGCTGTTCCCCAAATGGAAGTTATAAATACCTTTAAGTGTGGGTTTTCTTTTATACTCAGTTACAGGTCCTATTACTTTTGCAGGAATGAAGGCAAATCTTACTATCCTGTTCAATTTGCTCCAAGAATAGAGCTGCGTGGCTCAAATTTGAAAGTGACAGCCATTTTGTCATGGTCCATTGAAGGAATAATATTCAACTCTACACTACTGAAAATTATCTATGAGCGAGTCTCCTTTTATATGCAAGTGATCCACAATTTTCCAAATGTTCAGTGCGGAGTTCCTTGTCTTAGAGTTGTGGTGAAATCAATGTGTGATCTAGAGGTTCCAGCCTTCCTTTCTGCTAATATCTACACAGTTTGCTTCTCATTATTCATGTGTTCAGCATTTTCTTCTGGAAATGTTGGCCTCATGGAACTTAGGTGCAGATCTAACTTATTTATCTGTATTTGCAGTACATAGTGATGATGGCAATATTTTTTCCTTCTACGCTAGTTGTTTGTAAGTAAACGTCCTGCATTAGGGTTTACCCCTTTGTAGTTGGAAATAATTTAAAAAGTATTCCTTGTGTATAGATACATTTGAAAGAATGGGGAACCCTTGCATTCAGGCTCTGCATTAAGGGCAAAGCTTTGTTTATCATTGAGACTTTTCAGACAGTAGCCTACATTTGATTACTTCTCTCCTCTGTATGAGATAGCCATTTTTACAGCTGTTGCAAAAGTAGGCTTAAATTCAGCATGTTGAAGTCACGCATTCAGAGAGCCCTGAAAATTGAACTACCTCTGCATTTTCAGTATCTATTTCTGAAATGCTAAATGCAAACATACAAATGGTATGAAAGGAAACATTCTGGTCTTCAGCTTCATCAATGGTCAATACATTTATTTCTGTACATAACCCTTTTAAGAAATGCAAGGACATTTAGACATTAATAGTACATAATGCTGTTTAAAAATATAAGGGTTTGCACTAGTGAACTGTGTAGGGAAAAGACTATATCCTATGGAAATATCCCAATCTCCATACAGCTTGGGAGATATCAAAAGAATGAAAAATAGGACACCACCAAAATATACTGTGATTTTGCCCTTCACAGAAGCTTTGAAGTGAGCCTGCCACTGTTTAATAGAGGTTTGCAAGACACAGGAGGCTCCCAGGTCAAAGACAAAGGGCTCGATTAATCAAAGCATTAAAACCCACCCGAGCTTCCCAATCAGATCTGTTCCAGGAGCCCACGTTGTCCATTGGGTGCAGCAAGGCAGACCGGGTTCCTTCACGCTATCTGTGCCATAGCTGAGGAAGCCTGTGCCCTGCACAGCCAGTCCCATGCTTTAAAACTCAGAATGCCCCCTCCTTGGCTGGATCGTGTCGTTTCATTTCCTCACCGACAGTTTTATTTTTCCACCTCCTGTTCTGCAATTTTAATAGGAAGCGAATGATTGTGAGGTCACCCTTTATTTCTGTCTGTGTATGGCCCCTCTTGTCATTGTCTTCAGAATCTTTCAGAAAATGGCATCTGATCTTTAGAGCAGGGTAGGGCCAAAAGCACCTTGGCAGAGAGAACTGGAGTCAAATAAAGAAGTGTGAGAGTAGGAAAAAAAATAACCCTTCCCAGTGAGTAGGGCACATCAATTTGTTATTCATTACCAAATGGTCAGCCCTGAAGACATGCGTATAAGTAACATTGTGCAGACTGAGGAGTTTGTACTTATGCATGTAGGGGAAATGTTCATATGCATGACCAATCAGTGAGAAATAAGGCTAATGAATTTGCAAGAGAGGAAGGAATGGTCAGTGGAGGGTTTGGGGGATGGAAAGGGAAGGCAAAAACGATGCAAGTATGGAGAAAGGTGACACCAACTGGCAATCTGAGCAACAGTGGAGAGGCTGCCTTAAATGCCCATCCCTGATAATGAGATTGAAGACTACCTTGTATGCCATCCTAGAGCCTTCATCCAGTGGTTGATGGAAGCAGAGGCAGACACCCACAGCTAAACGCTGAACTGAACTCCTGGAACCCAGTTGCCCAGAGGGAGGAGTGATGAGCAAAGGGGTTAAGACCCGGCTGGTGAAACCCACAGAGACAGCTGACCTGAATGAGGGGGAGCTCTTGGAACTGATCCAGACGCCCCCGAATGTGGGTGTCAGTGAGGATGCCTTGGCAATCTATGGGGCATTGGGTAATGGATCAATATTTTCCCCTGGCATACAAATGGACTATGGGGGCCCATCCCACATTAAGGGAAGCTCTCTCAGCCTGGACACATGAGGGAGAGCCTAGGCCCTGCCCTGGATGAAATGAAAGACTTTGGAGATCCCCCATGAAGGGCCTCAACCTCCTTGGAGAGTGGAGTGGGAATAGGTTGGGGGGCTGGGGGAAGGTTGAAGGGGACAATGGAGGAAGGGAGGGAGAGGGAGATGGGATTGACATGTGAAGCAAGCTTGTTTCTAATTTAAAAAGTAAAACAGAAAACAAAAAAAGATGAAAGAAAGAAAGGAAGGAAGGTAAGAAAGAAAGAAAGAAAGAAAGAAAGAAAGAAAGAAAGAAAGAAAGAAAGAAAGAAAGAAAAAGGAACACACAATAACTAGCCAATTTCTCCTCTTGTTTCTTTTCTTAGTACCCTGGAGACAAGGGATGCAGGCATAAACAAGGAAACAACAAAACAAACAAACGAAGAAAAAACAAAAATCAACAAAGGTCTTACTGTTCTATACTGTTTTGCTATAACAAAGTAGTACAGAAAGAAATGGAAATAATCAAATATAAAATTATAATATATCATGGGTGAATAAAATGAAAATGTCTGAGGGAAACAACTTGCAATTTAAATATCTTCAATGTTTAGCTGACAAATCTTCATTATTTTCAGATAATCATAGTTTCCACGGAAATTTTTCAATTGTGTACAAATGAGTGACATACTCATTTCTACATGACATACCAAGAAATCTGAATATAGAGATTATCCATGTAAATTCTGATGTCTTAAAATTGATAAAGTAATTTATCTTTCCTAGATTTTGTTTTGACTTCTAATTTAAGATCCATTTGCTCTATGAAGCTCAAAATGCAAAAAGTTGGCTTTCTGCCCATTGTAAAGTAATTAAGATTTGAAAATGCCAAGAAAGCAAGTGACTGTACATAACGTTCATTCTAAATCTAGTTCTCCAAGCTAGAATGAAAATAATTTGAAGCTCATTTAGAAAACCACAGTAACTGGAGGTTTATCTATCCTCCTTCCTCCCATAGTTGTTAGTTCACTATTTGTTTTCAATCAGTTGGATAATTTAAAACTCTAGACCTTGCATGTAGTTAAATATTGAAAATATCATAACTAAACTACTTGCTGCACATATTAGGAGAAAATATTTTTCTTATGCATCCCTTATTCATATTATGATCATAAATATGCATTTTCCCCTAAAATAACAAACTTTTTGATTGTTCACTGGGAATCAACTTCAGAAAAAGCAATATTCATGGAAATTCTTGTTTACTCCTGCCTCTGCCCAATCCCCTTCTTCTCTTTGACCATCTCTGTGAATACTGAACTCTGTGCCTAGCACAAAAGATACTGTCTTACAGTCTGTACACCCTATGGCTTCCCACCATCAAGAGTTCAGATCACCTGAATTAGGAATTGCTCCTTGGTGGTTCACTAACAAAACAACTCAGAGATAAATAGCAAATAAAGGATCTGTCCTTACTAAGTTTCTACTGGTCAGTTTTTTATGGTATTGCTGTGTTTACACTTATACATCTGCTTGGTTATCTTCCTTCATTATAGAAAAATTGTGAAACATTCCTGGACCCTCATATCCTAGTAAAGTCATTAGATTTCCAACTCAGACCCACTGATCGTGGGTATCAGTTAGGAGACCTGGGCAATCTATGGAACCTCTGGCAGTGGGTCAGTATTTATTCCTAGTATACGAATGGACTTTGGGAGCCCATTCCACCTAGAGAGATACTCTCTCAGCCTAGGCCCTTCTGCAAATGATATGACAAACTCTGAAGATTCCTCCATGGAAGGCCTCACCCTCCCTGGGGAGCAGAAGGGGGAAGTTATAGGGGTTGGTGGGGAGCAGGCGAGTAGGGGACAGGGAGAGAACTGGGATTGACATGTAAAACAAGCTTGTTTCTAATTTGAATAAAAAAATCTGGAAAAATAATATTCTTATAGTTTCTGCCTTCCTTATCCCTTGGATAAGAGTAATCAGTACCTTGGGTGAAGTAACTTTTAAATTCCATGTGCAAACCAAGAACATTTTGTCCTTAATTATACTCTAGTTTAGTCCCAGGTACAATTTTAAACTCTAGCTCTTTCTACTAATTTTCCACTAGTCTCTTCAAAACCATTCATCAAACCTGTTTTTCCAAAGGAAAACAATTCACACCGACTTGAGCTACTTGAGGGACATGGCTTGGTCATTGTGCAAAAACCAGATAATTTTGCATTTCTTGAGTTAACATTTTAAGTGGCAAGGAATGAAATCATGCATGGTAATAGTAGTAATAGAAAAGCGTGTGAAGAATATTGCACATTCAAATAGTCCTCCATCTACAGAGCAGAGTAAATTCTCTACAGTGTACTTGAGTGAGCCTTATCTGACTTCGCCCTGAACTGAAGCCTTGAATATCCATTGTCATACCACATTTCTTGCTTTTATCTGCTCCCTAGCATAGTCTCTTCCTGTCACTACAGTGTCCAATGTTTACTTCTGCCGTCCCATTTATTCAGTCCTCTGTTTATCTGAGGATAAATATTTATTGACAGAGTCGTTGCTGCTATAAGATCTTGAGATCCTTTTGCTTGTATTGTATACGCTTAGGATTTAACCTGGATGTTGACACTCAATAGATATTTATAAAATTAAAATGCATTTCAGAGGTTTAGAAAAAATGATGCCCCCCCCCCACCAACCACAAGAAGTGTTACGGGCAATTCTGTGTCACAAAATCACCTCTTCTGAATCTAAACCTTGCTCTTCAACTATGAAATCTGATGCTGGGTGTTTTGTTTGAGAACATTTTAGTTTAGATGCATCGTGTGTTTGGTGGTGTGGGCATTAACCCTCAATACTTGGGAAACAATATTGGAGGAGAAGGACATGCCTGGCCTTAAGGGATGGATCAAAGCTAGCTAGGTCAAAATTGTGTAATTTTCGCAGTAAATAAATATTAAGAAAGAAGTAAGGGAAGCAATGAGGAAAATGTGAGTAGAAGTAAGGATAGGAAAAGAAAGGAAAGGAGAGAGGAAAAGGGATGTAGTTGTGGAAAGACATTAATCACACAGTGTGTGCATAACAGTCACAGAACCAAGGTTCCATACCATGACCCACAGTAAATGATTAATTACTTAATACACATATTTACATAATCATTTTTTCTGATTTTCTCAAAGCAGTTTTTCTGGCAGTCATACTCAGATGTCATTATCACCATAATAGACTCTTCTGCTGGGAAATTATTTACTTCAGGGGGTAAATTCTATTTTCAAAATATTCATAATTTTCATCTGTGCACATAGAATTAAAGATCAAACCCACCCTGTCTACTTAATTTATATTGCAATGACGATTAATATTATATGTAGTTTAGGTACAAAATACAGAGGTGATGACATCTCATTGTCTCAGATCATTGTCATTAAAAATCTTTACAAACTGGAAGACCCATTTTTTTGGAAAGCCACAGATCTTTATGTTTGAATATCTGAATGTTAGATTCTCTTATATGTACTTCCCGTCTTCCTGTGAATTTCTCAATACAAGAAGCATAAAAATGTCTCAGGATACTTAACCTTTATGTAGCCCTATGTAACAGTGCCACTCATGTTTTTAAAACTTCTTAAATTCGCCCCAGTGATGTTATGCAGACATCTCTTAAGACAAAGAGCCCTAAGCTATTTTTACACTTATCTAATATGGTTTTGCAATCTTGGATGAAACATCTAGGATGTGCAGATCTATCCTACACAGATGGAATCAGAATTTCTGATAGTAAGGTAACGACCTTAATATTTTTTTCAAAGGCATTTGAAATAGTTCTAATAGCATACTGCATAATTTCACATAGGACTGGCCACTGTGAACTTTATGGGAGATATTTGCATGCTGGAAACTACTTACTAGAAATAATATTTTAATATACATAATTTCAAGTTTCCCGATATTCTTTTGGCTTTCTGCTGCTGTGGTTTGTTTGGTCTTTGAACTGAGGCTGAACACAGGGCCCTGGACTTGCAAGGCAGACCCCTTACTGATGAATTGAATTCCAAACACATAAGCCTTCCTGGTACAGAAGGTTGTGAGGCCCGGAAATCAAATGCATAGTTTTGCTTCATAGTTACAAATATGTTCTGGATTTCTATATTCATTTCTCAGTTATCCCAGAACTGGTTCTACCTAGTTATATTCCCTCATCATTCAATGGGTTGTTCTTGTGTCTTGCCAAACTTGTCATAATCGAAGGCCTAATCCATTCCGAAGGAGTAAAGCTTTGTCTCAAGATAGTATTGCACGCAATGCCAAAAGCACAACTTATATTTCTGCAGTATTAACTTTGAAGTATGCATTGTCTTAATGTATCAAATTTGATACTTTGATTCCGTTGATCCTCTCTTATCAAAACTAAATTCCTCCGAATTGATGAGGACTTCTGTAAAATTATGTTTTAAAATTAATCATATTAGTTGTCGCTACAAATTTTTACTTTCTACTAATTGATGTCATTCTTACTACTTCATAAGATGCCATGTACATTAAATTTTCCCTCTTGTATTATGATTTAAGGCAATTATTTAACCAAGGAGATTCCAATGGCTAGCCTAAAGGCATTGGCACAATTTTAAAGTTAAGATGAATTCATCACATAAATATCTGTGAAGGCCTATAAATTAAAAAATAAAAGCATTCAATACCAGAAATAAAAAGATTAGGTTATGCAGGAATAGTGGAACACAGGATTGTTCTTGCTAGGAGCAGAGTTGAGGATAAGGTGCTATGAGCTATGACAACAAAACTTTGAACCTACAACTTGTATGGACCCTTTTAAGTCAAAGATAACTCACTTCTGGACATTTCCAAAACTCTTATTGTAAATAATTTCTTAACCAATACTCAAAGAAGTGAAAATCATTTCATGTGAAAAATATTTAACTTTTATTTTCTACCAGAAATTCTGTTACTATTCAATCTAACAGCTGTCCAAAACATCTGTCTAAGGTTTTTGTAAAAAAAATTTATTCTAAGAATTATACTAGTTCTATGGTTTATACTAATAATAGAAGTGTAGGTTGTCAAAATTATATAGAAGTGGGAGATGGATGTCAAATCTGAATTCATTCCAACACTTGTTAAATTTGTTACTTTTTTCCCATAATCTGTTCTAGTTTGCATTTCAATTATTGGTTTTATACATATATATGATATTAATTAACAAATTATATGTATTATCAAAATGTGTTTTTATTAACAATTACATGGTGAATGTGAAAATGTAGTCTCATTATTTATTATCTACTACTTGAATACAAAAATATTACAAACTTCATTTCTCAAAACACATGAAAACTCAGTTTCCGTAGCTTAGAGGTGTGAATATAAATTAACAACATCCTCTGCTCAGGGACTTCCCCAGGATAACCAGGTAACCATCTTCCACAACCCCTTGTCAGAAGATACATGTTATAGTTTGAAATGAGGATCTCATGTTCTGAAAATTGCCTGAATTTCTGTCATATGGCACTTATTCTCACAGTGAATTGTTGCCTTAAGGTCAATGAAAAAAATCTAGGTTGTTCTAAGAACGCACCTGGACAGGTCAGGTGCAGCAAGATCACTTTCTGATTAATTGAAAGATATCTGATGATATCATCTACGAAAACATTGCTATTGGACATCAGTCTTACAGGAGGAGTAATACAGGTTCTGTTCTTTCTCAGGCTGTGTGAAAATGCTCATGCCCAGAGAATATTCTGAAAAGACAGTGCACTTTGTTTTCCTTGCTATTTCGCTATGGTGTCTATCATGGTGCAATCAGAAAATGCCTGCTGAATGCATGAATGAATGAATGAATGAATGAAAATATGCATGAATAGACCTCATCACACATAGGTACTTCAGACATTTCTCTTACAGAATATGCATTAATAAATCTTTTCCACATTATTATTTTGAGAGTAGCTACTGAAGAATAACCCAATTTTTATGGAATATAGCAGTATTCTCCAAATTCATTCTGACCTAATCTGAACTTTGTGGCTTCATTCTATATTGCTGCCATGCACTTGCTATTGGAACTTCATTCGGGTTGCAGATGGCTCCCCAGCTGTTACACCTTGGAGACTCTATCTTTGAGGGAAAACATATGTGAACGCTCAAGTTATTTCCAAAGGAGTTAGTCCCCCCCCCATAAGTGGTGAATTTAGACTTGAGGGAAATATACCATTTTCACTCCCCAGCTAAACATAGATTCTGGGTTTATACCAGACACAGGAATAAGAGTTGGATCTCTTTGATAATGAGTAATCAGGTTTTGGGGAAATATTTAAGCCATTACTCAGAAAGATATGGAAATGTGAGGAATCTCATACATTTTAAGGGAACCAACTTAATGTTCTGAATTTCAAAATAAAGACCTCGAATTTGCTTAACACTATTTTGAGCAATGATTTTGAATATTTTCTAAAAGCAGTGTGAGCTTAGAAGATTTACAAGAGATTAAATTTCATGTTAATTTTTGGAATTTTTCAAAATTTCCATAATTTGGCTAGGCAATTACACTCTGATAAGCTGCCTTATACCTATGAGATTTCTGTATTGACTCATAAACTATACTGTTTGGGATTTTACAGCATGGTTATCAGGCATGATTTACTTAAGTATATAAACATATGTACTTACTTATTGGACTTACAGAAATCTTTAGCAAACCATGAAAGACCCTTATTTAAAATATCATGAATGCTGTAACATTCTGTACTCAATTTTAACTCTTTTTTACAAAAATACTCTGGCATTGTGGCAGAGAAAAAGAGAGAGAAAGATAAGAGGAATGGCATAGACTTTTGACTGTTAAAGACCACCCCTAATGACTTCTCTCCTCCAACAAGACCATCATCCCCAAACTAGGCTTGACCTCCTAATCCTTCCCAAGTAATTCCACCAACTAGGTACCAAGCATTCAGACACCTTAGCCTGTGGGGTGTCATTCTCACCCAAACCAACAAAGAAGCCTTTCATAAAAGGCTATCATTTTCTCTTTGACAATGCTGTTCTTGGGAACAGAGTCATTGGCTGAAGGATCCTGGAGTTGAGTTATCTGTGAGAAGGACATTAGCAGAATGAGAGATTTAATCTCCACTGGTGTTGTGCATGGATGATGAAGAATTATCAAGGCAGAGAGTACAGGTAGTGTGCACATGGTCAGTCACTGAGAATAGGTATTTTGGAATAAAAAATATCTGAATTAAGAAAAATTAGCTTTTAGTATATTTGAACCTTGAGAAAGCTGAGGTATTTAAGGGATAAGAATTTAAAACAAACAAAAAGCCACAACACACAAACACACACACAGGCACGAAAATTCCTTTTGTAATTATCTGAACTTAATGAAATGGTTACGGTGTTGGAAATTGAACTGGATGGTACACAATTATGGTTCCCAGGTTGTGGTTCCCCAGCCAATGGTCATTCGCAATCAGTTCCAGAATAAAGTATCTCTTGGCCCCTTTGAAGTGAGAGCTGTATGTCTTGCATAGGTGGCTGGCATTATCTCACAGAGCTACGTAAATTATTATAAGTAAAATGAAAATAACAGAAATGAATTATCAATTTTTTCCTTAGGAAAAGACACTATACTTTATGTAGCTTGCTGTATTTGATACTTTTAATAATGCTAAACTTTTACTATTTAGGATAGGATTGTATGGTTATAAAATATAATTTACTTTTATTTTCTGTCCCATGATATAACTAAATACTCGAGCAACACACAGTGAAAGTGGTCAGTTTTGCATATTATTTTATAAGTAGACTGACTTCCAGGTAGCTTTCAAATGCACAGTGACTGGGGCCCTGAAAGCATTTTATGATGTCTGGAGTTCTTTGTACCATCTCGCAGAAAACTCTCTAGATCTTATGGCTCCAGAGTTTTTGAATATTTATGTATTTTATTATTGTAATATTTGCATGAATCTTGTTATTTATAAATATAATATTTTCCATCTTACCAAAAAAAATGAATCTAGGTAGTACATGTAAATGCTATCAGTTCACTTGCTGAGAAATGCCCTTAATGTCATGATTGTCTTTTCTAGCTGGATGAGTTAATTGAGACCAGAATTTCTTCTTGTGCGTCCCAGACTTTCACTATTTTGGCTTTTATCTTTCTTCTTTTGTCATCCATTTTTCAGTTTTCTTCTAGAAATTTGAGAAAATGGATCTCACTCAGTGAATTTTTAAAGTTAGGCCCCAGTTCTGACATCAGTCCCTCTAGTGTTTATGCTCTGGAGTTAGTCTTTTTTAAAGTTTGTTTTCTGCTGTATTGGTCTACAATGCCAATGGAAAACCTTAGAGCTTAATTTGTGTTTGTATTTTTGTGTACTTGATCTGACTTCTTCCAGGAGGTTGATGAGATATGAGGCTCCCAGCAGCAAATCATATTTCACATAAACAGAAGCTCCTATTTTTGTGACTTCCACAAAGTGTTCAGTTACACTCAGACTGCCAAACACTCTATGTTCATTTTCATATTCCCAAATCGTAGACTTCAAAATGTAAAATAAATATTCATTGTCTATGTCCAAATGAATTTTTGTCTTATGTTTGTAGATATTTAATTATGTTACAAACAATCTGAAGTATAAATATATTAGCATATTTACATTTCAAATTCCCTTTGCCGAAAAATGAAAACATCATATCTCTTCATAGAAAAATTGGCCACATTGTAATAGCATTAAGTATCTGACTCATGCCAAATAAAGACTTTATATGAATTAATAAATATATTTTATAGCACATTATTACCAATGTGCTATACATGGATTTGGACTTACTAACTGTATTTGTCTGGTAGCTTAATATTTTTGATAGGCAAATTTGCTACCAGTAAAATTATGACAGACCTTCCTATATTGTGCACTGTTTGTTAAGTATTTACTTTTAGTAATTTTGACACTATTTTCAAAAATTGAGATCCAAAATGAGAAAAATAAGAAAAGCATCTTTATCCTGTAATTTCTCTTTATAGTCAGTAGAACATCTATAAATAAGTAATAAAAATAAAAATATAGCTTTTGGGTCTTAATTCATTTTGGAAAGGCTTCAGTAACTATTCATGGACTGACGATTTGTCTTCTAAGTCACATGTCTTCGGGCCTTCATGTTGCTGTGAAAAACTGCTGGCCGACAAAAACCAGTGTGGGAAGAAAAGGGTTTATTTGGCTTAAATATCCTGAACACAGTCCATCATGGAGGGAGGCGTGGCTAGAATCTGAAGGCAGGGATTGAAACAGAAGCTGTGGAGGAATTCTGCAAACAGCTAGCTCCCAAAAGATTGCTTGGTTTGATGTCTTATATAACATAAGGCCACCTACCAAGGGTGACACTTCCCACAGTGGGCTAGGAGCTACTATGTCATTAATCAGGAAATGTCCTCCTATACTTGCCTTCAGGCCAATCTGATGGGAGCAAATTCTCCACTGATGTCTTCTCTTTCAAGGATACCTTGCATCAAGTTGACAAAAACTGCCAGAGATACCAGGATATTATGATACTATAGTTATTCTTTTTTTTTCACTTTTTAAAATTTTTTTTATTATTATTTTTTTTATTTTCCATTTTAAATTTAGATAAGAAACAAGGTTGCTTCACAAGTCAGTTCGAGGTCCCTCTCCCTTTCCCTCCCCTCCTCCCGTTCTTAATCATTTGTATACTTTGGTAAAATACGTGTGTGTAGTTATAGTACATGTCAAAGCATAAAATCCTTCACTGAAGCAGTAAAGATAAAATGTGAGAGTGTATATGAAAGCTGCTAAGGATAACTTTGATGAATTATGCTGGTGTTTTTGGCTAACATTATCAAATTTAAGTATCATGATTATATGGGGTATTCAATATGTGTTTATAAAATATCTTCCATACTACCCATAATGATGAGAACAATTTAGATTTCCTTCATTTAATAATCTTTTGATTATAAATAAATCATTGGATAAAAGATTAATATCATATAATAACTTCTCCCTTAATCGTGTCTCTCTTGATGTCAGTCATCAGTTCAGTGAAATCTTAGACAGGACTATGGAAGAGAATAGCAATAATTTGAAAAGAACACTGTCAAGCAGATCTAAGGATGATGAAAAGTAATAAATACTTAATAGTACTTGATTAATCCTTTATATGGTCTTATTGCTTTTGGGTATTTGAGGCAAATCATTGATCAATAAAAGGACTTGAAAGTTAGACTACTATTCTTGTAATTTAACCTTTTTCCCTCTGTTAATTCCATGAAGGCTCAACTAATATAGTACCAGCAAAATATGAAAAGTAGTAACTCCACTCGGTATACAGATGTATGCACTACTTCATGGTGCCTCCATTCCCAGTGTCCACCACTCCTTGGTGTTTATATCTTATTGTATATATATTTATCTGGAAGTAAGAAATTCTTAATAGACATGGAACTACTTGAAAGTAACATTCTTAATTAATCTTTCTGTCCTTAATTTCCAATACTATGTGTTTGGTATTAACAGGTGGATAAACCTGTTACGTTGAGTGAATGGATATTTAATAACAGATCTATATAGGTTTGTCATGTTAATGAAGTTTATCTGACATATTTTTTCTTCCTTAACTATGTGATACAAACAGGAAATACATGCTAGGGACTTCATAGTGAGCTAAGACTAATCAAATAACTCTACCTTCCTAGTGTCTATGTGCATAACACAAAAATAATACAAAGTCACAACTGATACACAAAGAAAATTGTTTCACAACAGGAAGAAAGAATGGTGTGAACAAAACTGGAGATCTGTTTCATTTAGTCAATAAAGGCTTTTTCTCAATTTTGACAGTTAAACTAAGCTCTGAAAAATGGCAGAGATCATCTCAAATGACTACCAGACTAAAGAAAAATAACCAAATACAAGGTATGGATGCTAGAATCGTGTATAGTGTTTGATACATGAAAGCAGACTACTGTGATTTGGTTGGCGCTCACAATACAATACAAAAGAAGAATGACGGGGTTCAGTGAGGTGTGCCTTGAGAGTGGAGGGAATAACAATACTGTGGAAGCACTGGAAATGGGTTGTAATAGATTTTTTTCACTTTTGGGTACCAGTCTATTGCATGGAATTGTGGTGATATAGTGTCTATGACCTGAAGAACAGAATGCAGAGAGGCCAGGAAGTGGTGGCCACACCTTTAATCCTAGTACCAGAGAAGAATATAAGACAGGAACTCAGGGTCTTTTGTGGCATTCAGTCTCCAGTCATAGTGAGGCTAGTAGAGTAGCAGTCTTGATAGAGGTAAGATCTCTCTAGTGGTAGGCTGCTTTGCTTTTCTGAACTTCAGCTTGTATTTCAATATCTGCCTCTGGGATTCTATTATTCACTACATGGGATTCTTGGGGGGAAAGAAGATTAATTGCTTTCCAGGAGCACTGTGCTTTACAGTATAAAGGGAACAAAGTCAGAACGAAGTGTGGCCCACAGTGTCCGGAAGATGCAGATAAACCAATACATTCGTAGCACACAGTGCTACGTTGCTGGGCAAACACCTGAGGGGAATTGTCACTTTGCCTGCGAGAGTCAGAAAGTGATTCTCAAGAGAAACAGTAACTGAGATAATATTGTAGGAAGATGTTAAAAATTCTGTCTGTGAGGAAGGTGCCAGATAGGTAAATGGTTATTTAGAAGGGGAAAAAGGTGGTAATTGCTTGTACTGATGGTAGCAGGGAGCTACTAGATTCACTTACCTAAGGGAGAAGGGGAGGGGTGCAGAGAGGACCAACCAAATGTGAAATGATCATCAAACAATAGTACAGGCAGCAATGTGAGGAAGAGATCCATGTAGCTCATCGGAGCCAAACAGACAGCAATGTGAGGAAGAGATCCATGTAGCTCATGGATCTCCGTTCTCTCCGTTCCTCCCCCATTCTGTTCTCCTGACTCCTTCCAGTGTCTATAGTTATTTCCTGCACAACTGACCTCAAACCTTTTCTCATCAGAGTGCACACCACTTATTGGTCACACCGAAACGATTACCTTTATATTTTTATTCTTCTGGTATCAACATTGTAACATCCCATTGTCTTCAGTGTACTTTCTATCTGTCTTACTGTCTTTCTTTCCGTACTGTCATATGGCATAACATCACAATGATGATAACCAAACTAACTATTCTGTCATTCTGCCTATGTCCGGTTTGTCATTATTTTCTAAATACTTTAGGATGAGCCAAAACATTGCCATTATTCCTTCATTGCAATTTGTCTTCTCCCTGTCAATTATTTTTATCTAATCTTTTACAATGTTCTCTTTCACAGTGGAATGGGTATTTTTTCTATTTTTAATTCAAAAAACATTTTATGTAATGTATTTTGATCATTTACTCTCCCATGACTCCTCCCAGATCTTCCCTTCCAACCCAACTTTATGTTCTTTTTTTCTTTCTCTTTAAAGAACAAAATAAATAAATAAACATGGAAGACACACAAACAAAAACCTACAAAAAGTAAGGTAAAAACTAGCAAAACTGAATACAACCAAATATGCCCAAACACAGCACACCGAAACAACAAAAAGTCGACACAAGCAAATACCATTTAGGATTTTAGTTTATTTGGTTTACTCTGACCAACCACTTCTAGGCAGAGGGCATGACCTTAAGTGTGGTTAGTACACCCTTTGAGATTTCAATGAAGTAAACTGGTTTTCCCTTTGACAGAGAGCATCATTTACAAATAACTTCTTGGTTAGGAGTGGAACCCTGTGTCTCTTTCTCCTCTCAGTGCTAGCATTATTCCGGCTTGAACCTGTGAAGCTCTTGTGAATTCTGGCTGACTCTCTGAGCTTATATGTGCTTGCAGCCTGTTCTATCTAGAAGACAACAATTTCTTGGAGTCATCCATCCTCTCAGGCTCTTACAGTCTTTGAAATCCCTCTTCTGTATAGATCCCTGAACTTTGTGGGACAATGCTTGATAAAGGCATTCCGTTTGTGCCTGAGTGTTCCAGAGTCTCTTGCAAAATTATTATAGGTATCCCTTTCTTCATCACACAACACTACTTTTTATATTAATGTAGTTTAAAGGATTTTTCATAACAACCATTTTAATTTTATTTTTTGGTGGGTCCTTCTCTCTCTTCTCCACTATTTCCTTATTTTCCACAGCTTATTTTCCTCATAGTTCATTAGCATCCTTATCTCCTCTCCTTTGTCCCTTCCCTCTCTCTCTGTGTGCCCTCTTTGCCATCCTCTTCTCTGCCATGTCCCACATACAAAATCATCTACTAAAGATAAGTAGGTTCGGTGCTAAATTTATCTTGACAGTGCTCAAATTTTTATCTCACCCAGTGGTGGCGGCACACACAACTTTAATCCCAGCACTTGGGAGGCAGATTCGGCACAAAAAGAAAAAAAAGGATCTCTAATCCCAAAGCCGTGTTTGAATAATATATGTATCAATGATTTAAAAAAAAAACTTTGGGGAACAATGAAAAAGCTCCTGCTTAGTACATGCGAGTCCCTGAATTCAGTACTCAGTGTTAAGATAAAGCACCTGGAACCATGCGTGAGGGATCTTGGCAGATTCCATGGTATGTGAGGGAGACCAAGGCTGAGGGACAAACACGCTAGGCAGACAGAGCCTAGTGAGAAGTTTTATTAGAAAGGGGAGGGAAGGAGGAAGGGAAGAGAAAAGAGGTAAAGAGACACAGAGACAGAGAAAGGGGGCAGAAGATAAAATGGAGACAGGAAAAGTCCTGTCTGCCCCAGGGGAATAGCAGGAAAGAGAGGAACCGGGAAAGAGGGTGTAAGTGAACGGAGGTCTTTTTTTTAAGGGATCATTTGCACCTGGACTGACCAGGGTACTGCCTGAGTACATTCTTCCGGGTGACAGGGGCAGGCCAGCGTAATGCCCGAATCCTTACACATGCGCCTCAAAAAAGACAGAAAGAACCCAAGGCAAATAAGCATAGTTTTCACGGAGAGTGTGTACTGCTTACTGTTCGAGAACTTCATACATGCATAGGTGCTTTGATGAAATCATGCCCTATTTCTTCTCTTAGGAATAGGACCTTGTGTCTGCTTTCTCCTCCCAGTGCTGGGATCCCTGACCAAATTAACGCTTCTTCTGCCTGCTCCACCCCTGCCATTTTCCCCTTTGAACTGGCATTCTCGTAATTTATTTTCATTTTAACTTTTGTGTGCATTGATGTTTTTCCTGTGTGTATATTCCTGCGAGGGTGTTCTCTTTTTAAATCCTTTCAGGTGTGTTGAGTTTTATTTTATATGCTTAATTTCCTTTTCTACGTGCATATATGTATGTACACTGTATGCACATATGGTGACCCAAAATGCCAGAAGAAGGCAATGGATACCCAGAAACTGCTGAAACTGGAGTTACAGATGGTTATAATCTCAGTATTCAGGCATCTGTACTAACTTGCTCTGGGGGTTCTGACAGGATACATCCTCAGCTGCAGCTACTAAGAGCACATTCACTACGTTCCCTTTTAAAAGGACCACACCCACCTCCAGTCTTTCTCTTTCCTTGTCTGTCTGTCCCCCCCTCTCTGCCACCCCTGCCTCTTCATTCTCTTCTGTGGCTCCTGTTCCCAGATGTCAGTCTCACCCATTCCCCTGTCTACCATCCTGTTCTCTTTCCCCTGATTAAAAAAAAAACCCATTACATGAGTTCAGTTATATGGCTTCTTTCTCTCTGGTGTTGCTTTTAAAAATAACAACATATGAAGCACCATGTGGGTCCTGAGAACAAACCACTTTCCAGAGTAGCAAGTGCTCTTAACCGTGTGATCTCTCTTTAAACCCAGAGAGTCTACTTAGTGTTGCCCGTATGTGCATGAGTGTGAGGCTATTGAGCATGGGTAGCTCATCTTCCTCTCTGAAATAACTGGTTTTGCAGGAGTAGCCACACAGCCTGAAGGTCCCAAAAGTCAACCAAAGAGTTGGGGACATCCTCTGCCTCCTTTGCTAGGAATCCCTAAATTAGGCCAGCTACACAACTGCCACTGATTTGCAGAGGGCCTAGGTTGGTCCCACGCAGGCTTCTTGGTTGTGGCTGCAGACTCTGTGACCTTCTGAGGCCACATTCATTGTTTGTGTGGGTTTGCTTGTGCTTTCCTTAATGCCCTCCACCCTGTACAATCCTTCTTCTCTCTCTTCAGCAGGATTCTGCAAGGGTAGTCCAATGCTTAGCTGTGGGTCTCTGCATCTGTTTTCATCAGTTACAGGATGAAGGCTCTCTCTGATGACAGTTGGGATAGTTACCAGTCTATGAGTATAGCAGAACATCATTAGGCATCACTACATTGACAGTCATGATTTTTTCTTTCCCCAATCATTGTTTCTATCTTAGGACTCTAAGACATTCAACCTCTGGGTCCTGGCTATCTGGGCAGTGTCAAAGATGGACTCTCTCTCAGGGGATAGGTTTGAGGTTTAAAAATAAATTACAGACAGTTTAATACTATGTCAATTCACCAGAATAATAGTAGTAGGTTCTCTTCTAGGGCTTATGGTCTATACAGAAGTAAGTAGTTTGGTAAGCCTCTTGCAAGGTTAGATTATAAAATAACAGTAAAAATTACAAATTTATAAACCACAAGGAGAATGAAGATTTACAACTGAAAACACAGCCATAGGACAAGATATTATGTAAAATAATTTCTATATTATATAGAGAAATATAAAAACATTTCAGTATGTTTATAGTATTTGCATATATTTACCCTTTGATTTATTAACTAGCTACTTTTATGGATAATAATTGCATTTTAGAAATACAATTTTCCTGTAGATTCATGAACTAACGTCAATGAAAACATTTTTGATGGAGGTATCTGTTATCTCCATAGGTGAGAAAAGAGCAGTAACACCACAGTATAGAGGTGCAAACAGAAACTGGAGATGGCAAACATGAAAATGTCTTGATGTGACATGATCTCTGTTCTAGCAGATGGCCTTGTTAAACTTCTCAACAATGCCAATGCGTTATGTTAGCCTTGCTGGCCACTGCTATTTATATATTATAGGAAAGATTGCAATCTAGTAGCTTTCCAAGGACTGTGATGCCTAATACTGAATCCCCCTTCCATCAATGATCCCATTGTAGATAAAATGACATTTGTGGAGATATAAATGATTCTTGCAAAAGAATTAATGGCCATGATCACTATAATGAAACCAGTTTGGTTGCTTTATTTACCAGATTTGCTTACAGGATATAGACAGGAATGGCTTCCGAGGTGTAATTTTTGTTAATATATGTGAGTTATTTGTACGTGAAGAATGAAATCATTCTTATAGTAATAAAATAAATACTTGTGCCTGTTTGTCTTATTCTATAAAGAATTAAAACTAAACTCCTTACTATTCCTTTGGGATGATTCTTCTATGTGAATCTCATTTGTCAAATGAAAACAGACCTTACAACAACAACAACAACACACACACACACACAAACACACACACACTACAGTCTTACCCATTCTAGCATTACTAATTATCTTATTTTATTTGCATCACCTTATACACTTCATTCTCTATGTACAAAAGTAAAGGCCACTTCATAATGTGACCGAAATATGGAAAAGAAAGAGAGGTGTTATGCTAATCCCAGTTTTTTATTTTTCCAAGATGGTGAATTTCGGATGTATTTGTTAAAGTAGCAAAGGAGACTGTCTGGCAATGAAAAACACTGCAGTGAAATGTGATGAAATTACTTGGAAGGCAGATTTTCAAAAAAGTAAGGCGGTGTGGGTGCATCTAAGTAGAGAGATACTTGGTTCACTGTTGCCTAAATGGATGTGCTTGTGTGAGACAGATTGTGATTCAAGGTAAGCCACGCAAAGTCTCCATCCAGTAAGGCAGGAAGAGAAGGCTTAAGCTTAATGCAAGCTCGAGTCCCTCACCACCACACAGAGAGATCAGTTGCAAGGACTTCACCCACACATCTCTGTGTCTATATGCTTTGTGCTTGGGAGTCGATCCACAGGATTAGAGGTGTTTATTCTGGAGAATAAGAAAACAGAAAATGAGGCAGACAAGAATATTGATCCTGTGCCTAACAACAATGTGCAGTTAGGTAATGAATTTAGGAATATGTACATGGAAACTCAGGGACCCACATCCTTTTAGTATCTGAAAAATTGTATATACACAATTCAACTTGATTTGCCACAGTTAGTTTACTTGGTGAGAGGTATTTTCTGTAAAGGTCCAGGCATTAACTACTGTATGTTTGTAAATCTTAAAGTGGGTAATAAATCTATACATTTTCAAGTTGTGGAACAAAAGCAGCTGGGTAATGAGTAGATATGGTCAATTTTAAATAATCCTTTATTTAAAGGAAATGGCAAAAGTCCAGATTTGCCCCACAAGTAAATTGTTAGAGTACCCCTTCATTTGATATTGAAAAAAGTATATTTTATACTTATTATACAAAATGTAAAGTGAATATACACAATCATCATCTATGTATAAGATGAGCTGAAGTTAAATATTTTATAATGAATAAACAAATAAGATGTTAAAACCATTCTAAGCATATTAAAGAAGCTACACACTTGAAGGAAATAAAATAGTGTTGCTGAGTTAGATATAAAACTTGCTAATATCTGTAAATATTACTAATATTACCTTGTCATTATTGTTCCCTCTATACAAAAATGATTTCATTTTCCATACTGGTTTCTACAACTTAACATGCAGCTTCAAGAAGTGTGACTCAGTCTCGCTCAAAATTATAGTGAGTGACTCCCAAAAAGCCTATATGTGGTCTATGAATCAATGAAATCTACAAGATGTGCCAGATGATTTTGTTGATCGCCCCCTATTGGTGAGACTGCAAAGTTATTCAGATAGCGGTGATTACGATTAAAAAGCTTTGTATTCACTTTGCATTGGCACTTTGGGGTTGTGGGTAAGCTCTTTATGTCTCTGGTCTCTAGAAGCCATTGAGGTCTCTGAATACTCCCTCCCTGCCCTTTTATCTTCACCGCTAAAAGTACAGTGTCTCGCTCTGTCTAACTCTTCTTTCTTTCTTCCCCTTATGAGGGTTTGTCTGATTAGACCGAGCCTGGTGGAATAATTCAAGGTGGTCTCCTCACTACTTCATCAGAAACCTTGCTTGTTCCTTAATTGCAGCAGCTGATTATCAACTATAATTGCATCTTTACGCCTAATTATCTATTGCCAGATAAAGTAAACATTCACAGGATTCCAGGGATTGTGTCTTGGGGTAAGATAGTATATTGAAAAGCACACAGGGTTTACACTATTTATCGGAAACTTGATTTAAAACAAAACAAAACAAAAAAGAGTTACTGTGGTATAGCAGGGACCTGTCAGTTCAGAAGGACTTCTGGGAATAAGACTGAAATGAAAAAGGAAAAACACAGTGTCTAACACATTTATGCAGGGTATATACTCAATCAAGGAAGCTGCTAAAACCAGGGGATGCTGCAATTAATTTGGTGCCTGTAGACTTCGAGTGGAGAAGGAAATGTTGTCTGAAGAAGGAAATCACATAATTGGCTTAAGTACCTCAGCTGGAATGAGTTGCTTCCTTATGTGTCTGAGAATGGAAAGAGATGTACTAAGCATGAAATGATGAATCTCTCCATACAATTTTAGTACCTGTTAATTGATTATATATCTCACTAGCAGCACAAATTAACGAATGATCCAGATTCAAATTTGAAATACTTGGTGACATAAGAGGCTTAATAGAAATTATTGGTGATATCTAATGCTTATTATAATTTTTTGATCTCTCCCCATTTTTATTGAAAGCAAATTCTCTTCTCATACAATACATCCCAGCCATGGTTTCTCCTCTCGCCACTCCTCCCAGAATCCACCCCAACCCATCTTCTCCAGAGCCATTGTCCCTGCATTTCCCTTCAGATAAGAGCAGACCTCCAAGAGATATCAGCATGACACACCAAGATACAATAGGAAAGGACACAAACTCTCACTTGTGGCAGGACAAGGTAACCAAGGAGGACAGCGTTCCTGCCTAAAACACATATATATATTTAACTTAGTGGAGGTGGCACACGCCTTTAACCCTAGCACTTGGAAGGCAGACGCAGGGGGAATCTCTATAAGTTTGAGGCAAGTCTAGTCTACAGAGTGAGTTCTAGGATAGGCTCCAAAGCTACACATCGAAATGCTGTCTTGGGGGGGGGGGGACGAGAAGAGCAAAAACTAACACTGAAAATCTTCATTGTTTGACACAGTGCCTCCTGCAGGTAGGGATGCCTGGAACTCCTCACTCTGCAGCCTAGTCGGACTGGCCTTGAGCTCTTTCCTCTAGACTCCATGACCTAGGACTTCTGCTTAAGTACCAAATCTAGCAATTACACCGTGTTTTAATCGGCCAGTTCAGATAATAAACCTTTTAGTGAACGGATTTATTATTTGACAGTTTCTGTTTGTTGGTTGCTTGGTTTGGAAATTTTCACTACCATATATTATTTTAAAGGTTAGGCCATAAACCTTTTTAATCCCATATTGGGAGATTGCAAAAAGAAGCATTTAACTGTGCTGCTTTTTATTCAGTGGGAAATTAAATAGCCAGGTTCATTGTAGTTCTTACGCGCTGACCTTATTACTAACATGTACAGGAATAATGATGGCTGCATCTAATAAATCCATCACGTAAAAGAATAGTACCCACAGATGCACATGGTAAAATGCTGGAGGTATTAACAGTCCACACAGAAGGCATCTTTTTTTTTCTTTATACACAAGAGAAGCAGATACCCACACCCCTTCCAATATATAACACAGTTGATTGTGCATAACTAATTCCTTTGCTAATCTTGTCTGGTGTCAATCTTTTGCCTGTTAGTGTGAAGACTTCCTTTGGGGATTTAGCAGCACACATGGCTGACCTGCATGCCTCTTTATCTCCGGGGCTCTAGTAAAATATTAGCACACAAAGCTAAATTGATTTGGAAACATAAGGCACGGAACGGCTGGTTTTATGCAAATGCTAACTCTGTATATTTTTTTATATAAAAAAGCCTTTGGACATCATTTAAAGTGTAGTTTCACCTCACTAACTGGCTCGCTGACATTTGGATGAATGCTAAAATTAACCATTTAGAAAAACTTCAGCGCTGTTGCTTCTGAAAATCCCAACGTAATTGTGGGTGTTCTTTATCCCTGTTCAGCTTTAACTGTCTATGCCGCCAAAGTCTCATTCATCAAGCCAACAGAAAACATTATACACAAGGACTGGGTCTCCAAAACCCATTTACATTTGGCTTTGGTTTCCCTTCCCAGTTATAATTGGCTTTGGGCTCCATAAAGATTAGTTTGCAATCCCTGTGCACAAGCTAACTGAAAAGGTGACCCAGATAAATCGTAGGTTGAAGCATCGTGGAAGAACCATAGGAAGTCCAAAGTTTAAAAGTGGCCACTGGTTAGCTACAGCTTTTGATAAAAGAGTTCTGGATGCAGCATGATTTTTGTGAATTTCTACCATATATATATATATTCTTATCATAACAATGTACACAATCTTGGTGCTGAAAATATTGAGTAAACTAAAATACCATTGAGTTTTTTATGGAGCAAAATTCATTAATTAAAGACAATATAATTTTCATTTTGTTAAATATAATTTTTAGTTTTAAGATGAAACAGGTGTAAAATGTATGTCTATAAAATTGTTTTGCAATTTGAAAATGCATTATTGCTAAAGGGTGAGGAAATACTAATACTATATGTAGCTTTCCATGTCATTACATCAAATAAAAGAGAGAAAGAGATAGAGACAGACACACACACACACACACACACACAGAGAGAGAGAGAGAGAGAGAGAGAGAGAGAGAGAGAGAGAGAGAGAGAGAGAGAGAGAGAGGTCTCCATCAGTAGGATTTTTCCTGGCAAGTCTCTGCTACTAAATTTCATTGGAGTCACTTATATAATCATCAGTAGTTGCTGAGTTACTGGACATGTCTCCAGTTATACCACTGACTAAAAATGGCATTCCTATGAGCAATTATTAACTTCCATTAGATATTCTCAGGGACAACAGGGGACTCTTCACTCACACAGTAGTCCAATCTGTTTCTGGTACCCACGCCTGCAGTGATTCATGAGTGAAATGGCATGGATTACCCAGATATCTTTGTGCTGCACATCTCTATTGCTTTCTCTTCCTACAGTCCCCTTTGATGATACTCCCTAGGCATTGAGTAGGTTGATCTGGATGTCTTCTTTAGGGTTCAGACCTCTGCCATCTTTTAGTTGTAACATTTTAAATACTTTTGAACCTATGTATTAGTCCTGCTACATGGAGAAGCTGTAATACAAACCATGTGAATCCACTGAAAGCTGATTTTCTTTCTTTCTTTTAAATTGTTTATTCATCTTGCATACCAACCACAGTTCCCCCTTCCTCCCCTCCTACCACTCTCCTCCATCTCCCCTTCTCTGGCTCAATCCCCTATTCCAGAAAGGGTAAGGCCACCCATGGGGAGTCAACAAAGCCTAGCACATCAAGTTGAGGCAGGACCAAGCCCCTTCCCCTTGCATCAAGGTTGAGCAAGGCATCCTACAGCAAGGAATGGGCTCCAATAATCCAGCTAATGCACTAGGGATAGATGCTGGTCCCACTGCCAGTGGTCCGCCCAAACAGACCATAGCACACAACTGTCACCCACATGCAGTTCAGACCATGCAGGCTCTCCAGCTGTAAGTCAAGAGTCCATGAGGTCCCATGATCTTGGGACATCTGTCTCTATGGGTTTCCCTGTTATGGTATTGATCCACCCCCCATGTAATCTCTCCTTCTTCTCTTTGACTGGAATCTGCAAGCAGAGCCCAGGGCTTAGCTCTGGATCTCTGCATCTGCTTACATTAGTTACTGGATGGAGCTTCTATGACAACAATTAGGATAGTCACCAATCTGACAAGAGGAGAAGACCAGTCAGACACCCTCTCCACTATTGCTAGGAGTCCTACCTGGGGTCATCCTTGTGGATTCCTGGAAGTTTCCTTAGTACTAGGTTTCTCTCTAATCCCATCATGGCTCCCTCTATCAAGGTATCTATTTCATTGCTAAGTTGATTTTCTTAAACTCACTTTGGAATGTGTGTCTGTGTGTATATACACATGCATTTCAGTTATGTATTTAGTCTCTATGTGTTTATGTGTGTGTGCGTGCATGGTAAGGTGGAGGTTTCTGCACAGTGTGCATGTGCACATGTGTATTTGTATGTGAGAAGAGTATGGCAATCTTGGTTGCCATTCTCAGCCACTCTCCACACACTGTTCTGAAGCAAGTCCTCTCATTGGCTTAGATTTCCCCTACTAGGGTAGACCAGATGTCAGAAGAGTCTCAAGTATCTATACCTATCTCTGCCCTGAAGGAATGAGTTTGATTTAAAGCCCAAGCCACCATGTTTGGCTTCTCATGTGTATGCTCTAGAATCAAACCCAGGTCTTCATGCATACAAGGCAACTTCATTGCAGACTGAACTTTTACCTCAGCCTTTGTATTCTAATTTCAGATAAGTGTTTTCTCAATTAATCATTTAAGAAGGGAGTGAAAATATTTTTGAATATCTTAGGTAATTTTTAAATAACAAATGCACATTTAACTCATCTTTAATACCCATTTTAACAAAACAAAATTTGCAGTAACATTAAAAACCCAACAGAAATACTGTATTTTCATAAATTATTGGTTTTGTTATTATAATTTACGAATAAACAAACTTGAAAAGGAGTATGCTAATTCTAACAAAGAATATAACAAATCTTCGGCTAGAAAGGTTTTTGGAACAATACTGCTAATTATTACATTGTGTGCTTTGGTCTGTTCTGAAGAAGCTTTAGAAAAGATCAAAGGACATAGGTAGTAGCATCTGGTCTTGCCAGTGAACTTGTAGAATGGTAGCCACACCCTTTGGGCGTGGTTTCAGGTGTCTATGTGTTCTGTGTGGTCCTCTTTGTTACTACTCATCTTCTTTTGCATATGTCATCTTTACCATTGTATAAACACTCTCTTTTCTTGTCCTTTTCTCACTTCTAAAATACCACGTTGTAGTTTGTTAGATGATTTAGGTTATTCTCTTAAGTGACTTTCTTTTAATTTAACTCCATTTTTAGAAAATGTTTTCACCTTCCTCTGTTTCCTGTCTTGTGAAATAAGGAAATCCCTTTGTCTAAGAATAACATTTTGCTATTCTCTTAAGGCTATTTCTATACTGAATTTGGTGATCTCATTCATTTTTCTACTTAATGTCTAATGACTACAGAGGAATACTCCAGTATATTTTAGACATTGTATGCTGATCAAATTTGAGGAATTAGCTTCTGTAACCATTTAGAGGACCTCTTTTAATAACTTGGAATAGCATATTTGTGTTCACAACAAGTGTTAATCATTAGTCACTCAAATTACTTAGCTTGTAGTGTGTTTCATGAAAATTCAAATTCTTCTGGATTTCCCTGAGATTGAAATAGTTCTCCAAGCAAACTGACACTTCAGGAACAGACTGAGGAGATACCAACATTTAAACAAGCAGACACTGTAGAATTCTTCAAAAATTATGCTGTCAGTTGCTTAATACTTGGCGTTTCACAAGGGACCTTTCTCGGACGAGTATTTGTTCCTTTTTTCTCACTTCTATTATCTTCCTACTACTCTATTTTGTAGCAGAAAATGAGAAACAAGCAGCGGCAGTGAACCTGTCATTTAAGTGGTTGAGATGGCAAGAAAAAATGAAATGTATGAGGCTGACAGTACCTTCTCCATCCCCTGCTGGGACAATTTTGCCAGAGGGAGTAACAAGCCAATTGTGTCATCAACAAAGCCAATTGTGCACAAACAAAGACAAGACTCCTATAATACCTATAAGAAAAAAAATGGGACTAAGAAATTGTTTGTACAATTTAAGTCAATAAAATATCACTATCAAATAATGATGATTTGAAAAACAAGAAACAAATCCATAATTTTCAATTAATATAAGAGAGATTAGATTTTATTGTTTGATGATGTCTACATTTAAGTATCATTTATGGTGTTACCCAAAGTTTATAAAAATACTGAGAAATTAAAAAAAGACCAAACAAGATAATATATTCTTCAGATAAATATCAAATATTAACTTTGTTCTTGATTCTTTAGATGAAACCATGATTCTTTTAACACTTATTCATCAATAATGTGGTCCCCATGGAGTTCATATTTCGATGGTAAATGATAAAATGATAAAACTAGAATAAAATACACTACTAGATGATGATAGATTGACTGAGGAAAATGTTATTGTGATAGAGACAGAGAGATTATATTAGATGATGCAATTATTTGACAATGAATATTGCTAATAGGCATGACATCATATAGTAAATCTTGAAAATATATTAAGGAAGAAGCTAGAAGGACTGGTTAAGGCACTAAAGTTGAACTTAAGTAAATAATTCTAATAAAATAGTTGATGATTGCTCTATAACATTCATACGCTATTATACCAGTGGGCAAATCTTGCCAAGATATTGGTTATTATAGATTTACAGTTTACAGCTGTGTAGAACTGTTAGTTACTTTTACATCCTGGTAACATGCATAACATCTTCTAGCATTATAAAAACTACACTGTAGGGATAAAGCTTCCAGATCATTACTAGCTTGAATTTACCATGTTCTGTGACTCCAGTGAGTGGAGTCTTCCAAATTTGTCCTCACCGTAAGTGTCTGGCATAGCTAAGAATGATTGTAATAGCCTCTAATGTTTGAAGGTCTATGGGACTCCATAGAAGAATGAGGTCCAGAAAGGCAACCATAAAATGGTAGTAGCCTTTTCTATTTTATTTATTTTTTGATAGCTTATGCTTTTATGGAGTGGTATTGTTCAAGAGCTACAAGGTAATTATATTTAAACTTTATATAGACATGTATGTATATATTTTATACATACACACATACACATGTATGTCTGCATATGCATATAAAGATCTAAAGTAATAGGTTCCCGAGTGGCTTTGATAAGGTATTTAATATTAGTTGTTTCTCCTTATTCTTTTCTCTACCCAGATCTCCCATCTCCTAATCGAGTTAGCCATTCCTATTCCATTTTTTCCCTGTTCACACTCATACTATTCATGTACTATTTCTTCTTCCTCTCCTGACATCATCTATGCCTCTGTTCTGATTTCCTGACTTCTAGGGAGAACGTCAATGTAAACACACCTTGTACCAGAGTTGCTGGTTTTCATACATCACATTCATTCTTTGACAGGTACAAATAATTGAATTACAAGGAAAATAAAGGGAAAAGACCACAGGCAAAGGAAAAGTAGCATCTTTGTTCTTTTGGATTTGGAGAGGTCTAAGGTTGGAAACTCCATCAAACCAGTGCTGGCTTGAATATTTTATAGGGCTCTTGGCTAATCTCCATTTCCCTATTTGCCCTGTTTAGAAACATGTCCACATGACTTCCTGCAAATTCTTCTCACAGTGCCTTCCTGAACCAGATCCTTCCAGATCAAAGACCTCACTTTTGTTTTCCTTATCTACCTACTTCTCTCCATCTTCCCAGTCATTTAAAAAGGGGACAAAACAAGGCAAAACATAAACTTTGTAGCTTGGGTTTACTCAAAATCTATGATGGAGGCCATTTAAGAACATAATTCATAACTAAAATGCTTACCACTTAGACATAGACTTAAATTCTATCCCCAGAACTCTCAAACTTAGAAGCATGGCAGTACATGATTGTAATTCCAAAGCTCAGGACAAATCCCTGAGATTCACTACCCAGGTAGACTAGTATAAGAGGCAAGCTGGAGGATATAGTAAGGATTCTTGCATTAGAAAAGAAGACTATGGCCTATAGCTTTTATTATTAAATATTATGAAAGTATTTATGAATTTAAAGACTTATGTGTTCATCTGAAAAGTATGAGAAATAAAAACAGTTGAATGTTGAATGTCTGTCTTAACCCATTTTAGAAGAAAACATTAGAGAAAACTAAAATAAGTTGTGCCTATTCCTGGAAAGATGCAAATCAAAGAATCAACAAGCTTGAGTAGAATGATAAAATGCTCTAAAGTTTGTAAGAAATAATTCATGTCCATAGACACGTCGATGATAACTTCCAAAACTTTTCAACTCAACATCACTTAAGAAAGATATGTTAGATATAAAAATAATACTTCTCAGGTATGAGCCCATTTCTAGTACTAGAGATAGCAATGGAAAGGATTGACTGCTTTCTGTTTTCATGGGGTTTATTTTTTGTACTTAGAACGAGATGGTTCTCCCACAAAATAAATGAGCAGATTCACTTGGTTTAAATTATTCTCAAGTTCTATACTGTTAAATAGGACTTCACACAAATACACAAAACTATCAATGACTCTTTAATGACTTGGCATGTGCAGAAGAACATTTTTCAATCAAAATTAAATCCCAATTGTTTGATATTTCTTATTCCTAGAATGTTGCTTTATGAAAATTCACTTGGTCATAATTAGTCCATTCAGTGTCTATATAATTATCAGCCCATGAATCAGTAGGAAATAAACCTTGATATCCTTATTACAGTAACTCAAAAAAATGTATTGGCTACCCATGTAAAATT
This sequence comes from Mesocricetus auratus, assembly GCF_017639785.1. NCBI lineage: Eukaryota > Metazoa > Chordata > Mammalia > Rodentia > Cricetidae > Mesocricetus > Mesocricetus auratus. Next base: position 11,863,259 of record NW_024429204.1, on the reverse strand, counting down.
AACCATTGTAGCATTGATTTACCCACCTTGATCTTATAGTTAATACCATCTCCACTTTTTGTCACTTTAGATACAATTTACTTAGTGTCATCTATACAGCTCTGTTTGCTTAGATAGTTTAAATTATAAGGACATTGCTTTCATTAGAAATCCAATACTACGATGTTAAATAGGATATTGTAGGCACCATGCTTTTTATTATATTTATTTATTTTACAACCCAACCCCTCTACTCCTAATCCCCTCCCCCACCTCCTGTCTGTCACACTCTCCCATCCACCCGTCCTTTTTTTCTATTCAGAAAAGAGTAGGTCTCCCATGAGTATCCACAAAGCATGACATATCGAATTGCCCTAAGACTAAGAATCCTCCTTTATACTAAGGTTGGCCAAGGTAAGCCAGTGTGAGGAAAAGGGTCCTAAAAGCCAGTTAAAGAGTCAGAGACAACCCCTGATCTCACTGGTAGAATTTCCACAGGAAGACCCAGCTGTATGGCAGTAACATACACAGAGGGTCTAGGTCAGTCCCATGCATGCACCCTGATTGTCAGTTCAAACTCTGTGAGCCCCTATGAGCCTGGGTTAGTTGATTCTGTGGTTTTGATGTTTGTTTGTATTTTGGTTTCTTGTTTTATTGTTTTTGCTTGTTTTATTTATATGTGTCCTTGAACCCTCTGGCTCCTGCAATCCTTCCTCCCTCTCTTAAGCAGAGTTCCCCATTTGACTATGGATCTCTGCATCTCTTTCCACTCGTTGCTGGATGAAGGCTCTCTGATGTCAGTTGAGTTGTGTATCAAATCTATGAGTATATCAGAGGACCTTAGGAATCATTATGTTGAATTTTTTTGTCCCATCATTTGTTTGGTTTTATCTTAGGTTTCTGGGCCATCCTGCCTCTGGGTACTGGCACTACAGACGGTATCAGGGGAAGGCTTACTCTCGTGGCATGGGTCTTAAGCTGGGCCAGTCAATGGTTGGCCATTCCCATAACCTCTGTTTTACCCTTACTGCAGCACATCCCATAGGCAGCACAGATTATAGCTGATGGTTATGTGGATGGGTTGGTGTCCCAATCCCTCCACTTGTCTAGTCACTGGAGATTTCCACTTCAGGTTACTGATTCCCTATTGCTAGTAGTCTTAGCTGGCATCAATCCTGTAGATTCCCGGGCATTCCCATTGCACCTGGTTTCTACCTGATCCTGCAATGACCCCTTTCAAGTTGTCTCCTTGCCCCCACCAAATTCCCATTCACCCCCAATCCACCCATGAAATCTCTTCTATTTCGCCTTCCCAGGGAGGTCCCAGTGTCCGCTGCTACTGTATTATTCTCCCCTATACCCACCCTGCCACAAAATCATCAGTCTTTACTTTTCTGGATTTTCCATTTATTCAATGCCGTATATTAACTTCTGAAGATTTGGATCTAGGAACCTCAGATGACAGAGAATATGCAACATTTGTCTTTATCGATCCTTGTTATCTCACACAATATGCTAAAATATTTTAATCTGTAAAAATTGATGATTTCATTTTTCTTTACAGATAAATTGTACCCATAATGTATTGTACCACATTTTAATCATTGATGTTCTGGTTTAAGGACATTTAGATAGTTTCCATTTTCTGTCTACTGAGAGTAGATGATTATGGCTGAGTAAGTATCAGTGTAGTAGGATGTTGAGTCTTTTGGGCATCGACCAGGAGAACTAGAGCTGATTCAAATAGCAGATTTATTCTTAACTTTTTTTAGATTCTCCACAGTGATATTTAGAGTGGCTGTACTAGTTTACAATCCCAAAGGTGGATAAGGGTTCTTCATTTCCCCCAAATGCCCAATAGCATTTGATTTGGTTATTTTGTTGATTTTTGTATTATTTGCCAAGATAAGATGGATTCTCAAAGTTGTCTTGATTTAAGTTTCTCTAATTGTTAGGGATGCTGAACATTTTTGAGACATCTCTTCATCATTTTTATTTCTTTCTTTGGGGAACTCTGTTCATATTCTAAGCTTACTTTAAAATTTAAGCTTTTCTAGTCTTTATGCATTCTGGATATTAATCAGACACATACCTGGCTTCCACTTCACAAGATAGCTTGTCCCTTTCACTGTGCAAGAAGCTTGTTAGATTTATGATTTCTCACTTGGTATTGTTGGCCTTAATTTCTGGACAAATAGATTCCTAGACAGAAAGTCCTCTTCTATACCTTTGTCACATACAGTGGCACCTATGTTTTTATCTAGCAACTTTAATGTTTCAATGAGGTTTTAATGTACATTGAGGTTCATGACCCATTTGGGACTAGCTTTTGTGGAGAGAGATAGATGTGGGCCGCATTTCATATTTCTACATGTAGATGTCCAGTTTTCTTGACAACACTTTTTTTGAAGATGCCATCTTTTCTTCAGCATATTTTGGCATCGTTGTCAAATATTAAATGTCTATGGTTATGTGTATTCACGTTTGGGTCTTCAGTTTTGTTCCAGTGGTCTACAGGCCTCTTTTTCCTCCAGGAACTATTTCTTTTATTATTATGACATGACTGTTCTTTTATTATTATGACTCTACTGTTAATTCTATTCTTCTTATCCCCTGAGATCTCATTGAAGTGATCTTTGCCTTCCATATTTCTGCCAAAATTCTGTTCTTGGTACTTATTCTTTAAAATAGGGGCTTTATCCATAACAGTCTTTCTTTCTTCTGAGACCTTGCCAAGATGACCCCCTTAGGCTTTCTTTCAAGACATTTTTTTCTCTCTTCACTTTACATTTTAATTTTTCTTCTTTTAAGCCTTTTGTTACATGATTTTTTTTGTATTAGATATAAAGGAAAAGACTGAAATCCATTGTCTGATTCTTCATCCTTTATCTTCATCAGCCAGAAAAAGTGAATGGCTCCCTTGGGACTACTGTTGGAAAGGCACTATTGTTATTCTTCAAGCCTTATCGTTCATAGTGTAACTATAGTTCAAAGATCTACCTCTTATCTACAACCAAGGAAACCAGGCTGAGCTCCAGGAATGCAGTCAAAGAGAGGGAGGAGGGAACCTATGAGCAAAGGAGGACAAGACCACGATGGAGAAATCTACAGAGACAGGTGAACCAAGCTCATGGATATTCATGAATTCATGAATTCTAGGCCTACAGTTGTGGAGACTCCATGGGACTGAAGTAGGCCCTGTGCGTGTGGAAGACAGTTGTGAAGTTTGGACTATCTGAGGGGCCTCTGGTGGTAGGACTAACTGGTACATGAGCTAGCTTGTGGGAACCAATTCCCTATGGTGGGATGCCATGCTCAGACTTAATGCAGGTGGGAGGGGCTTGGTACTGCCCCAACTTACTGTGTTAGACTTTGTTGACTCCTCATGGGATCCCTTAACATCAAAGAAGTGGACATTGGATATGATGGGGAGGGGAGAAGTTGTCAGGGAGAAGAGGTGGGGTGGGCAGAGGAGTGGCAAAGAGAACTGTGATTGGAATATAAATTTAAGAATAAAATTTAAAAAATAAAGAGATTTTACATACATAAAAAAGACATACATACATACATATCAAATAATGGATACTGACCAACCAAAGAAAGACCTTCCTTCCATTTCAGTGTTTTGAAGCAATGGTTGGGGGCATGCATGACATTTGCCAGTTATGTCAGCAGATAATCCCACTCCTAGCATGGATGACTCACTAAAAGCTGCATTTCCCTCCATCTTTCTCCCACCATCCCATCATCCACAAACTGAACATCAACTCAAACCCATGTGCAGGTACAACAGGAAGAGGCGATGACTGGAACCTCAATTGAGGGCCACTTTCAGTTACATTTTTCTTTCTGTTTCTTTCTTTTCTTCATTCTGACTGCCAGCCAGAGTTGTTTGTTAGCTACTATGGAGACTTAGTTCCTGGCTGCCCTGCTCATGCTACAGCGGGATACATAGCTGCCTTAGAAACGACCTAATTAAAAGCTCATTCAGGATCTGTTGTTGTTGCGGTGACATTATCGTGTGGCTACACAGTGGCCCCAACCCTTTAGCCTTCTTCATGTCACATCGGTAGCTTCCACAATGCTCTATTGCTCAAAAACCAGATTACATGCTGATGGCCAATTTATGTAATCATATGTCTCATTCCTTACATACTTTGCATGTGGACTACCTTCTGTATTCCACTCTTATTTAAATGATGTCTTTCTAAAATGAAAAAATAATGACTATCTTCATGTTTGCAGAATCTGCAATATGGAAGGCTGCTATTTTAAATACTAACCCTATTTGTAATAGTTCTATCTTCAATATATAGTCTTAATAGCATCTTAAGGCTATAATCCCTTGAAAAGAAGAGAAAAATGAATGTGGATCTCCTTAAAGCAATTTTTTGGGCAATGTGCACAACTTTACTTCAATGTCCTCATAACCTACTTATCAAAATTAATGAAATTCATAGAAGCACTGAAAAATAGAAATGGAGTGAACTTTTAATTTTCAGTGTTATTTCAAATTATATTTTTTGTCCTTAAATGTTTGGAAAAGATTATGCAACTTGTAAAATATAAAACTAGCAATCTAGTAGGTGTGTGCTATTTAGTTATAATTTCCTGTCTCTTGAAACAATGGATTCTTACAATTAGGTTATTGATTGTAAGTCTTATTGTAATAAAATAATGGAGAGTATCCACATATAATTGCTAATGTCTCAGTAATCTAATTAGGGAACACACAGAAGAGATGCCCGTCATGGGAAGAAACAGGAAAGCTCTCACACGTCGGTTTCACTTGGGTGCTAACGGGAGTTTGTGATTTAGCTAAGGAGAGTTGCAGAGATATATGCCATGATGAAGCCTGATGCTGAATCGTTTGCTTAGCATCTTCAGTTGGGTGTGGGTACTCATCTCCTAAATTTCACAGCCCATTTACTTAGGAAACAAAGAGTCCGGCTTTCTGTATCCCACCCCCATCATCAGCAATTCCAGAAGAAACTCTTAGCAGGGCAGAGTACAGATAAAACTGGTGTCAGAAAAGATGTGTTTCAGAAAATGGATCTTGTTTTCTCTTTCTTTTCTCTTTATGTTTCTGACAAGTTATAACCGATATTATCTAAGTGAATTGTGTGGTCTCTTGAAAAAAATCAAGGTCACTGATTTTCAGTATCAAAATGAGTGTTTCAGAGATTAAGAGAAAATAAAAACTGAATTTTAGGTAAAAGTACACAGGCAAAAATGTCCTGAAATAAATTTTGTAACTTTCCTTTAAGCTGCAACTAATTATTAGTGCCTTGCTTCCTGCTGAGAATATAGATATTAACATTATTACTAAAAGTTTGTAAATATAAACTCAGTTAAATAGTACTGAAGTGAAAATGCTTTGATATCAGATTTATGTTATAGTATTAAAATCAAGTAAAATGATAATTTTAATTGTTAATCAATAAAGTGGAATACATTGCAAAATTAGGAAAGAACTTATATTCTTTCTTAAAATAACCGGAATGGTAACAACTCTAAAACAATTTCCCTTTTTCCAACTTTTCCTTTTTGCCTGTTTTTCTTTTTCTTCGGTGTCCCTATTGCCATTGGTAATGCCAACGGCTGGGTTTCGTGTTTTTTGTATATTCCAGAGCACAGACTTCGAAAGCTTCCTAGCATGTGGTTTGCCTGCTTGTAGCTTGTGTACATGTGCATGGATATATGAGATACATAAATTTTAATCCACTTTGAAAATTATGACTAGTAGATTTAGAGCAAATTAGAGCTGTTACAAACTTTATAATAATCTCCTAATGAGAATACTCTAATTTGATTTGCTTTGATGATATTTCTTCCCACTTGACTGTATGTGTCAACCTAATCTTTAGAAAAAAATCAAGGTTCAGATATTTATAATGCTGGAATGCACAGAGGTAGTTTATCGTTAGCAAGTCGTAAATCAGAAAATGCACTGTTATTATTATTATTATTATTATTATTATTATTATTATTATATAGCTACTATGGTTAGTATTGAAGCATCCTTACTGCCTGTCCTTGGGGTCCTGACAGGACACGCCCTCAGCTGCTGCCACTAAGAGCATCACCTGTGCACATTCACTATGTTCCATTTTAGAAGGACCCTGCCCACCTCCCATCCCCTCTCTCTCTCTTTCTCTTTCTCCCTCTGTCTGCTCCTCTCTTTGTGTGTGTCTCTCTCTGCCCTTCTTTCCTGCTGTGTCTGTCTCCAGAGGCCTGTCTCTCCACTCTCTTTCTCCTTTTTATGATCCCTTTCCCTAATTTAAAAAAATAAACTTCTCTGCTTAAACCCTGTTGCATGGAGTCTTTCTCTCTCATGCTGCTTTTCTAAAATTGCAACAGCTATCATTCTAATTATTCTTGCTATAAGTATTTACAGAAAAAGCAATAGTGTGTTTTCTTATTTCCTTTGTGCTTACCTCACTATAAGATAGATTAATGCAGGCGTCCAAGGCTGTTAGTAACTTTTGGTCAGTATTGTGGCTGCATAGATTTGTATGGTTCTTTCTCATGTTTAGTTATTACAAATGCGTACTTAAAATAGATGACAAAGTGAGTATACTTTAAATTTCACATAAAGGATGTTACAGTTAACCATGTAACTTCCTGCCTATCTAGAGTTTCTAAAGACATGGTCCTATGGAATACCCTTTTAAATTTTTCCTTTATGTATTTGGGGATTACACTATAGTTATATCACTCCTCTCTTCTCTTGCCTCCCACCAAATCTTCCAATATATTCACTCATGCTCCATTTCAAATCCATGGTCTCTTTTTTCTCAATTGTTGCTGCATATGTTTTCTTAATTTTTTTCATGTTTATTTTGGTAAGAAAGAAGGTATAAGAATATGCCCCAAGGACTAGACAGACCCACTCATTCATCCCCATGAAAAGGTTGTTTGAGCAGTTTTGCAGGGACTAATGGGAAAGGAGAATTGTGTGCTTACAGAATAATCTCTAGAAATAACAAAAACTAGAGACACAATGTAATAAAGACACAAGAAAAAGTATCACATTTGCAAGAATGTGTGCAGCAAGTTAAATGTGTCTTCAGTGATCCTTTATATTATGCTGCTGAGTGAATGAAGAATGAGGCAGAAAATGTTACTGCAATTTGACTCACAGAAGTCGATAATGACGTTGTTCCCACTACCAACATCATGTTACCACCTGTCCACGATGGAGTTAAATACAATGAGTTTTCTCTCCTCTATTTATTAGTGCTCTGAGGCCCTCCATCACATCAAATAGTAATTGGTCATTATAAAAATGAACATTTCCTCAAATAACTTACACTAAAGGATTTCCCTGAGCTGGTCAAAGCCACATCATAAATCATAATGCAATTTACTGCACAAGTAAATTTGTAGCCTATTAGCTTGATTGACCTAAACAGTGGTCAGATGGGCAATTCCTTTAGGATGAAGCAATCTTTTCTCTTATAATTTCAGATTAACAATATGCTCATATGAACCCTCTATTATAGTATTTACCATCAACATAAGTGTAGGATGTGTGTGAAGTCTTATTTATAAATCAGAATATAGCTCAAATTTTGTATGTATGTAATGTATATTTCCATATAGATAAATGTTTTATTTATTTCATGTGTGTATTAGAAAAATATGTGCATTGTATTACCGACTTATACAGGATATATCTCCTCAGTATTTATTAGTTAATTATTATTGCCATTTAATAAATTATTCTGTGTGTGCAATATATATTTTAATTTTAATTGTGCCCCCACTAATATTTTTCAATAGGTTTCAAAACATTCCACTGCCAAACTATATTATACTGCCTCTTAAATCATGTCCTTACTTTGTGTATAAACACATTAAAAGCTAAAGCATTCTTCAACCACCAAAACCATGTGAAAGGATTAACAGTTTCTCACTGGTGACTTTAGGAAACACATTCCTTTGTTTTGCACACTTCATCATTTAACCATGAAAAGAAATTGGAGTTTATTTCACCAATACCTAGTTCTGGAATGTAGGTTCTTTTGTTTTCCATTTCTGCCCATGTCTATTTCAAACAGTGGTTATTCATTTTCAAGATGTGGCTTATATTTATGCACAAAGCAGCAAGATTTCTCACAGATTCAACGGATATCAAATTTGGACTGTTATTTTAATATGTAAATACTGAATTGACTCAGTGGAGTTTGCCCTAATAATTGGATTTTAATGTGTTCATATCGGTTTTAACAGCTGAAGACGCTTGTGGAGGAACAATGAGAGGATCCAGTGGCATCATATCCAGCCCGGGTTTTCCTAATGAATACCATAACAATGCCGACTGCACATGGACCATTGTGGCAGAGCCGGGAGACACGATTTCACTTATATTTACTGATTTCCAAATGGAAGAAAAATATGATTACCTAGAAATAGAAGGTTCTGAACCTCCTACGATATGGTAAGTGGATAGCTTGAATTAAGCTAGTATTGATGTCATTGCCTGAAGCAACGTGGGGAACACCAAGCTCTGTGAGGAGCTTCAAGACCTGGGTGTGTAAAGGATCACGTGGCTTTTTAAAAAATTATAAAGAATCATTTTAAGAGCTGAGGGGATACTTTCATAAGTTGAGGTGCCGTGCCGGCGATAGAATTTTGACGGTCAGGTTTCCATCGCTATTTATATCCCTGGATCAGTACAGATGATCAGTATGTTACTATGATAAGGAAATCAAATCTGCTCCTCCCGCCATATATAGTGCTGCTCCGCTTCACGCTAGTCCAAAATTAGCCATTCCTTTAAAATGAAGTGGGCAGTATTGGTAAAAACTTGCCTTCATTTACATGAACAGATCATTTACTTATCCTGTTATATCTGAAGACAAATTTTTTGAAGATGGAATTTTCTCTTTAGAGACTCAACACATGATCTGATGAGCACTTTACTTTGAAAAGATGCTTTTGGGTGATAATATACTTCAAGCAGGGTCTTTGTTTATGTTTTCCAATTTTCATGTACTGTTTTGAGAATATTTTTGACTGAGAATGATAAATGGGGAAGTGACTATCTAGTCAAACACTAGAATAAAAAGGACCTTTGAAGTCATAGAAAGCTTGTCTAAGAGCTGTGGAAATTTATCTGAAACACTTAAATCCCCATGTGTGAAATGTCAAATGATTGTTCTTGTGAAGTGTAGAAACTTAACTTTAAGTGTGGCTTGATTAGCAATAGGAGTGTCACTTAGGGACTGACTCTAGGAATCCAACAAGAAAGGACAGTCTGTAGAGACAAAGGAGCAACAGAAATAAATGGCTACAGAACTAAATGAGAATGAAAATGATTCTGAAATTGGTTTGGAATGATAAGGAAGGTAGTATTGAAATAGAAACATGTTCTGTTGGTTGAAGCAATTGGTGAGAACAATGGCGGTAGTCTATAATCTGGACACTGTTGAAGGAAAGTCAGCGTTGGAAATCAGATCCTATAGATACTGAGATCTGTATTCAATACAGGAGTTTGAAGTTGCTTTATGACATAGTATTGGAGCTATATGACTTTTAAATATGCAAATCAGAAATTTCAAAAGGACATATAATGCTGATATTTAGTTCATTTCATCAACAATTAAAGGAAGAGAAATCAATGAAGTAACTAGATGGAAATGACAGGATATGAAGAAAGGGAAAGGAAGACTGAATCTGGAGATCTGAAATATTACCTGAGCTTGAGAAGATATTCTTGAAAAGAAGACGAAGCAAGTGCAGTCAAAGAGGTCAGAGACTACTTTATAGAATACTACGTAGTATGGAGAAGGTAGGGAATACGTAAAAGATAGAATGCCTCCATTGTTACCCTAACAGGAAAGAACTTTAGCTGTATGCTTGAAAATTGAGTTTTCTGGGCTTCTAATAATTTGCAGCATAATTCCATCAGACATACTACCTTTTAATAAAGAACAGTGATAGCTCTTCTACTCATACCCATGTTAATTTCTTCTCCTCTTTCAGTCCTTTAATAGCCACATTTATGGTTCTTTTTATCCCTTTCGACAATAATTTTCTGTAATAATACAATGAAACATGGGCTAATCCTGGTTAAACCATTAGAGGATTTAAAGAAAGCTATTTTAGAATTTACTATTCCCCAATGGCTCATATTAAGTTCATGTATAACAGTCAAATAACAATACCATAGACTTTCTAGCAATTTTAGTATTTCTGATACAGAAGCCAACCCCTTAATGCTTGCAAAGCCTTCATGTTGTTGGTATAATGCAGAAAATGGAGATAATCTCATAGGAATTGTTCTCTAAAAACTAAATCTAATCCTACTATTCTCTGCATCACGATGTCTGTATTTACCTTGGTAAAGACACTTCCTTGAATTGTATTCAAACTTTTTGTTAGTGATTTGTAATGTTTTAGAAATATGAGATAGTAAAACAATTCCACTTATTAATTAACCATGTTAGAATCAAAAGTTTCTCTCCTATCAATTTCTCTTCCAAATATAATCAAACCACATTATTTCCTTGTGTTCTCTCCATGCTGTAGTTCAGCCAGAATTTATACCTCATGCAATACTCCCCCATCTGACAATGTTTTCCACCTCCAGATAAATGGATCATTCAGCCCATCTTCACGAATACATTTCCTCCCATCTCCATGATTATATTCACCCTACACTTCCCCTGAGTACTTGGTCATGGCTGCTACCGGTCATGTTTTCCTCAAGAAGTGCAACTCCCTACTCTATATTTCCTTACAAATAAAACAGATCATAGATAAACAATCCTGAATAATAATATAACTGCTAGAGGTGTCATCATCGACAGATTCAAATGGTACTACAAACTATAGTAGTAAATACAGCATTATGTAGGCAAAAGAACAAGCTGATCAGTGGAATCCTGTTGAAGTCCAAGACATAGATCCACATACCTGTGGACACCTGATATTTGAAGAAGAGGACAGTATAGACAATGGAAAGAAAACACCATATTCAACAAATGATGGTGGTCAGACAGGGTGGTTGCATGTAGAAGAATCCTGATAGGTTCCTACATACCAACCTGTGAAAAACAACTCCAGCTATACTGAACATGATAGAAGAGAAAGGTGGTGAATATCCTTGAACATGTTTGCACAGGAGAAGACTTTCTGATTAGAAAAATGTTAACACAGGAACTAAGATCAACAAAAATATGACACTTAAGCTTTTACCCAAAGCATTCTTCATTCTACCACGAGTACATTTGATCAGCTGTGTTCATTACTGTACTATCTATAATAGCCAGAAAACAAGCAACCTAGATTTCTGTCAATTGAAGAATAAATACAGAAAATGCCATACTTTTATATACTAGAGTATTACTCAGTCATTAAAAATGAGATGAAATTTGTAGGCAAATGGATGGAACAAGAAAAAAAAAACCCAAAACAACAGCAAAAAACTGTCCTGAGTTAGGTATCCTAGACATAAAAGGTAAATATGGTGTGTATTTGCCTGTATGTGGATATGAGCAGTTAAGTCAATGATAATCAAGCTTTAATACACAGAATCACACAGTAGTTCTATACATTGGTACAGAGTTCTGCATTGCAAGGATGAAGTAATAGACTATTGGAATCAGATAAATCTCATTAATAAAGGGGAATAGAATAAATAGATATGGATGCAAGAAGGGTGCTGAAATAGGAGGATCAAATGGGAAAGGGAAGAAAAAGGGGATGTAGGAGGGAATAAGCGGAAAGACAGCTAAAATTAAGAGTCATTGGAGTGGCAGCATGGAAACCTAATACAGTACAAACTTCCTAAAACATATGTACTTATGAGGGTGATTTATAGGAAATCACAAGATACCAGGGGTGACAGTGTCCCAAATGGTCATCTGTGTCACCAAATGAAGCTTTGTAATACAGGGATTAAGTGACATCTCTTTGAATTGTTGGTCAAAGGGGCTCCACAGCGATCCTGAACCTACTGAGGCTGTTGCCAAGACTATAGGTTGCTCTTCATAGACTTTTCGCAAGGCCCCACTGCTGAAGATGACACCTACACAACTCATTGGTCATAGGGATGTGGAGCTAGTGCCTTCATAGAGCCTTCATTTCTAGCCATCTATTTGGTACAGGAATGTGCTCTGCACACTATCGAAAGAGAAATGTAATCACCGAGCCAAATATCTACAATGGTGTACTACCTGCAAGATATACTAGGGCAACATAATGAATCTTGGGGAATAACCAGACATTTGAGTTAAAGCACACTTCCTTAGATGGAACTCACACCTAACATTACTTGAGTGACCAAGAACCTGATACAAGATAGCCCAGGAATGTAGGGTAAAATCAAATAATACTCATCAAAAGAAAAGAGCAATGTAGTGATAAATGGTATTTTATCCTAATGATATTCTGCTACACTTATAGATTGGTGACTCATTCAGCCATCATCAGAGAATCTTTGTCTTACAACAGATAGGAACAAATATTGAGAGACTCATAGTAAGACATAACCCAGAGACTGAGACACCTTGGCACACTCAGGCCTAAGTGGTCTCCATAAAAATCCTTTCCCTCAGAACTCAGAGAACCCTGATGAAGAGTAGGTAGAAAGTCTGTGGGGGCCAGCCAGAGTGGGTATAGGACACCAAGAGATCAAGGCCCTCTAAATCAATGTGAACAACACTCATGAACACACACAGTCCGAAGTGGCGTGTACAGGCCATGCACAGGTCTGTTCAGGTCCTCTGTATTTCTATTATGACTTCCAGAGCTTTGATGGGATTCCTGAGTTTGTGACACAAGTGGGTCTTTGATTCCTGTGCCTTCTCTTAGGCCCTTTTCCTTCTGTTGGTTTATCTACTCCAACTTTGATGTGATAGCTTTTGTTTTATCTCACTTTACTTGTTTCAATTTTACAAACGTGGATGGATAGATGGATGGATGGATGGATGGATGGATGGATGGATGGATGGATGGATGGATGGACGAAATCCTAGTTATAATGGGAAAAGATCACAAATAAACTGTCATTTGTATCTGCCAGGAGAGTGAAAATCAGTTTTCTCCAATAGAGTGGCACTTGTTATATGAACCACTCCCTGACAGGCTTCATGTTCATGAGAAAACATATTTGTTGGGTTTGTTGTTTGCTTTGTTTCATTTTTTGGGGGGGGGGCTGGAGGGTTGTTTTATTTAGAGACGGGGAAAAGATTTGCAAGGACATAATTAATAAAAATTATAACAAAAAGAAATTGGTTATGCTACTAAGTGATCTGTTGATTCAACATAATCATAATCAAAATTCCAATGTCCTTATTGATAGTATGAGAAAATATTAAAATTCATAAGAAACCATAAGATCATGGAAAGTCAAGGCAATGCTGAATATAAAGAAAAAAATAAGGAAATATCAAAATACCTGATTTCAAATTGTATTATAGGACTATATTAATAAAAACCACATCCCACTAGAACTCCCCAGCATATGCACATAAGACATGAAATACTATAATGCAGCAAGAAATAAACCCACATAGCTATAATTCTCAAGTTTTAATTAAGCTAAAATTATGTACTAGATAACATTCATTGTCTTCAACATATAATGTTCGAAAGGTAAATATCCATATGTTGATTAATAAAACTAAACATCCATCTTTCTTACCTTGTATCAAAGCAAAAGCAAACTGTATCAAAAACCTCAAGAGGAGACTTGAAGTTCAGGACTATTAGAAGAATTCAATGTGAAGCAGTTCAGGATGTAGGACTCTGTAAAATGTTCCTGAGAATTCTGTGAAAGAAAGGAGACTATAGTTGTGGCCTAGTCTACTAGAGCCAAAATAAGGGAGTATCAAACACGAAAAACTAAGATAGAGAACCACCTTAGTCTTCTGCCCTGGGGCTAAGGGAAGCCGCAACCACCAACCAAGGGACACGAGAGACCTCTCCTCTCCCATATAAGTGATCATGCCCACACACTTGACCACGCCCTAAGACTGGTCCCCCAAAACTATTGGCAGAATGAATCCCACAACAGGAGACTGACAGGATTGTGAGATAGACAAAAGAAGATGGACAGGGGAGTAACCAGAATGCATTATACATGTGTGTGAGATTGCCAGAGAACAAAGTTTATTAATAAAGCAAAATAAAAAATGGTCAAGATGCATATGAATAGAAATATCTTATCCTTAGAATAAAACTATATTCAGAATCTATTTCATCCCAGTAAAAATGACCAGCAGTCAAGCAAACAAAAAATGTCAACAAATGTTAGAATGTGAGTTTTCTACATATGCACATCCCAAAATGTGTGTGCAAACACCATGCATAATAACATTTGCATATCAAGAATAGGATGGGTTATATAGTTAATAAGTCCAAATGCATAATCTATTTGAAAATGTCACTTGAAACTCTTCACTTTGCATAATGAACACAAATCAAAACAATCAAAATAACAAAAACATGAGAAACTAGAGATGCGAGAATAGCAAGAACGTTGTATTATGCTGGTAGTCTGTTTTCCTTAGATCATGACATTTGAAAATGTCTTCAAACAAGAAAAGACACCAAACAGAAATCAGGAAGGAGTATTCCAGGAGCAACTGCCATCAGAGACATGTGCCTAAAACTCAGGGGGTTCGCTGTGCTAAGCCCCTCTGGCTCCTAAAGGACTGTCATGTCAGTTGTAGAGGAAAAGAGAAGAAGTGACTCCCGGATCAGGACTCATTGGTGACTTTAGTGCTGGTTCGATGTCACGCCATTTATGGTTTTGACGTAATAGTGACATGATGGAAATTACCATTTAGACAAAAATATTTTGTGACTGCGCTACAGAAAATAAACTGTAAGAATAAGTTTATAGTCAATATTCAGGCTGCTGGTGGGAACTTACAGTTTCTAGAATGAGGGGTATCAAAACAGTTCTGAGAAATTAATTAGTTTCCAGAAAGGAGTAGAAGCATCCTTGAAAAGGGAGAAAGGACATAATTATTTGGCCTTACTAACTGAGCAAATTTAATGACATTTAGTGATGGGAAGAGTACTGATAAGACATTTTGGTGGTATGATCTGAAGGAAGGAAGTTTGAGGTAGCTGACATATAATATAGTAGGTGACTTTTGCATGCAAGTACATACAAGTTTTAGTTCAGCATGCAAGTTGTAAAATGTTGACCAAATTCTCACAATTCAGAAATAACTATTGTTATCTTTTAAAGTAGACTCTATTACTAAATTAAGAAAAGGAAAAAATGCTAAGCATCAGGGCATTTCATCACCAAAGTTTGTACAAGTTGGAATGATGAGACAATGATATATAAAAAGAGAGGGAAGGGAAAAAGGAATAAAACAACACAGTAATCACATGAAGAAACTTTCAAGCCACTGCTCAGTTGCACCACCTAGGGATGTTTGTTTCTTTGTTTGTTTGGAGGCTGGGTCCAGGAACACGCCTCGTAGACTGGGCTGGTCCTCAACTCACAGAGACCTCCATGCCTCTAATTTGGGTCTTCAACTATGGGTGATTAGCTAATAAATTCAACTTCCAAACTGATGTCTGGCTTAGTAACAGGGTGTCGTAGGACATGGTAACTCTGATGAAATGAGTTTTATGGGGGAGTTTAACTGGAGTTGTATTAAGACAAAAAAAATGAAGGTGGTCTAGATTTTTAACATAAACTAACCTCCCAGGGAATTTTGTAAGAATACAAAGAAATGGAATGTGGGAGACAGATCTATAAAAAATGCATTTATGCATTTTCAATTCAAATGTGTAAGTTTTTTTCCTATGGTTTTTAAAATTAATTTTTGAATTTAAATTAAAAACTATCTTATTTTACATACCAATCCCAGTTCCTTCTCCCTTCTGTCTTTGCTAAACGTGTAAGTTTTGTCTGTCTATCTGTGTATGTGCTGTGTGCCTATCTAGGCCCCCCAAAACTGGACATATGGGTTTATTCTAAGCTGCCATGTGGGTGATAGCAAGTGAACCATGATATTCCACAAAAGCAGCAAGGACTCTTTTAACTACTGAGCCAATCTCTCCAGCTCCCAAAATATTCTTTTGTTAAAATTTTTGCCTTTTTTTATGATGTATACATTTAATTTAGAAATGAGTCATGCACAACTTGAATTGTCTGGCCAGAGTTAGCGACAGTCGGCGAAGGTGATAGCAACTAGGGCTTGCACCAAATTAGCATATGGATGGATGGACCATATCACTAAGTTGAAGGAAAGAGCCATAAGGAGTTAAGAAGAAAAATAGAATTGTTTTCTTTTGAAATACAATACTATTTTTGTAAAAAAAAATCTAACTTGCCTTTTTTTTATTGTTAGAGTTAAGGCTATGTTTTTTCTTATTCCTTAAGTGAATGAATGATTCATCAGAGAGTAAGCAAGAACAGAAAAGAAAACGAGAAATGGCAAACATTTTAGCAAGGAAAAAAAACAGTGACAGTGAGTGTACTCTTCACTTTAAAAGTGCTCGTGTTGAAATGATGTAGAGCATCACCCTAACAGAAGGTTAGAGAGGAATGAAAGTAAAGAGGAACATCTTTTGCCTCAGCATCCCAACTCACAGTGAAGCATTCTATAATAGCGATGTTTTTAGATTAGATGACAGAAGGGCTGTAATTAATGAAAGATAGTTAGAGAAACTTGTTATCACATTGAACTCAGAAGCTAAAAGGAGTCCAGTTTAGCACGTTGGCTGAATATTACTTCAAGCCAGATTTTCATGAGAATATTCCTCAGTTTCGTGAATGTGTGACTGGATTATGACAAGGAGTTTAAAACAGGCATGAAAATGCATAAGTTGTTAAAAACCCAAATGCATTCTGGAGTTAAAAGAACGATTGTGACTGTCAAGATCAGAGCATAAGAGGAAAAAAGAGCATTCAGATTTTATACGAAAGAAAATATAAATTAACCTCATTCAAATTAAGCATGAAGTAATGTATGTAGTAAATTCGAATTAAAATGATTATTTCACACATTTACATTTTTTGTTACAGTGGTGCTTAACATTCAGATACATGCTGACAAAATTGCTCATAGATTTTCAAACAAGATCGGTTACCATCTCCAGGCATTGCTTCCAGTTTATACATCAAACCCATTTCTTTCTCAGCTACTCCAGACCATGCTTCTGATTTTCTTCATTTTCTCTGTCCCTTCAAAGAGATACAACTACTAAGTTTGCTCCCTTTATTTCTCTGTAAATGCATTTTGCAAAATGACCGACCTTTCCATTCCTAACTTAATACCGATCTGATTTTAATTTATCTGCAACATTTGATCTTGTCATCCCTGAGACCCTGAATGAAGTCCTTCGCTAAAGCCTTTCTCATTATTTTCTGACTGTATCTTTTTCTGGATTTCCACCCGCAGCTTTTCTATTTACCTTGAGGTCTCCTGAGGCTTTTCTTCTGCTGTATTTTTTTTACCACTTTGAGATTTGCTCCTTTTCTATTTATTCTCTAATATCCTCCAATGTTTTTCAGTTTTCTTAGTTATCATTTGCGCGCTCTCTCTCTCTCTCTCTCTCTCTCTCTTTCTCTCTCTCGGTTTTCTCTGTTCATATATTTTTAGGAAAACAAAACCTTAGGGCTGGAATCTCTAGTTATACATGATTCTTAGGACCACATTATTTTACATCTTAAGCAGATTAGGTTTAGTTGTGCAATAAATAAGTAGTTCTATTGTCACACAAAGTAGAAATAAACTGAAAGTCTGATTTCTCCTGATTTTATATTGTTGATATTTTGCTGAAGCATCATCCACTAGTCTTGATCAGACAAAAAGAAAAAAGATTAACTGAGTGTATTCAAACAAACCCAAGAAAAACAATCTTATTTTACCTAGCAATCCCAGGTCCTGCTCACTCCCATCCTCCTATGCTCCCCAACTACCCCCCATCTACTCCCCATGGAGAGCAAGGCCTCCCATGGGGGATCATCAAAGTCTGACACATCATTTGGGGCAGGACCTAGGCCCTCCCCCATGTATCTAGGCTGAGACAGTATCCCTCCATAGGGAAAGGCACACACATTTTATAATGAAAAGTTCTAAAGAAGACCTGGAAGCATTTTATTCAGGACCCACAGTATCAAATACACATGATGCGTTCTGATACAGTTGCATTTGTAGGCAGACTGCATTGCCAAGATCATATTATCTTACAAGATGGAGCTGTGAAGTTCAAAGTCTAGACAGTCCGAGGAAGGGCACCGATAGGCAAGATCAGAAGGCGCTCCTGAAACTCTCTTTGGCACGTTTGCAACATATCATATGGATTTAATAGGTTTCTAATGAAGCGGGAGGATTTCAGAGGTTAAAGAGCTTGATAAAAAGCCTTCTGCCCGGTTTCCTCTTTCGAAAAGAAGAACTGTACACTGGATTCCACCAAAGGTTCAATCCCTCTCCCTGTCCCTGACCCTCCCCTCTTTCTCTGTGTAGGCCAGAGTTTAACATCATGTGTCTCCCTCAGTCATCCTAGAACTTCTTTTTTAAAAAGTATCCATCAACAAATCTAGTTTGCCACATATGTAACTAGACTTGCAAACCAGCCAAGTTTTAATCCTGAGTTGTCTGTGTCTCTTTTTCTCCAGCACTAAACAAACAGATGCACCCTGATGCATCTAGTTTTTGATGTGGGAGCTTGAGATTGAAGGCAGGTACCCATGTTTGCACAGCAAACATTGTACCAACTAAATCAACTCCCCAACTCCAATTGCAATAGAGTTTATTAATTTTAATTATTTTTGTATGTGCATGTAAATGTTGCCTCCTTGCCAGTCTATGCAGCATGTGTATTTTAATCTCCCCCCCATCCCCAGAGAAGGTAGAAACGGGCACAGAATGAATCCCTTGGAACTGGAGGTAGATTTCTGTGAGCAGAGCTGTGGGTGAGGGGCCTTGAAGGAGACATCTGTAGGAACAACAAGTGCCTTTCCATGCCCAGCAGTCTCCTGAGCTCTAATTCAAATCCTAATTTCTCAGTGCCTTCTAATCTTTTCACAAATTGACCCGTTCTTATGAAAAAAATTTGTGAATTTAAAGTGTGTGCATGTTTGTAGTTACACATGTAAACTCAGTAAAATTAATAAAATTAATGTTGATGTAGAGATAAAATACGTACCGATGCTTTAAAATGTTGCAGATAGCCATAAGTAGCTTCTGCACTTGGTGTCTGTACATAAACCTGCCTTTTCATCAAATGGGAATTCTCTAGCTGATATTGATCAATATGGCTAATATATCACTTCTATTATATTTAAATATATTTTTCTTCATTCAGAGGAAAATTCACTTTTCAATGTAGCAAAAGCCATTGTCAGTTTAGCTAAGGTTTCCTCAGCAATGAAGAAAAAAATTATACACAGATGAAACTATAATTAACAAATATCAGTCCAATATGGAAAGAATAATTTTAAAATTTTAGAGAAAAGACAAATCCATTCAGATGCAAATTTTTATCATTTTATTTTAGATGTGAAATATTAATTATTATAAATTATACCTTGTATTGCTTATGGCAGAGAGTTGCGCCAGTTCCAATCAAAGCTCTCTCTTTTCTGATCCACTGGGATGTGACCAAGTCATCTAATGCCCACACTGGTCCAGCCCACAGGAACTTAGTCCTGTGGACTTTATTATCCCAAACTATTAGTCAAAATGCATCTTCCATCTCTAAGTTGTTTGTTCTAGGTATCTTTCAGAGAGATGGGAAAATTCGGTGATATATATGTGATCATGTGAAAATGGTACGCTCACTTATGCTCATTTTCTGGCCTTATTAAGTCAACATATATTAATCAGAGACCTGTGTATACTCATGATTCATAAGGAGGTCTCATGTAGCGTATCCTGAATTCCTTACCCCATCACTTCCTTTCCACCCTTATAAAAACACTCTCAAGAACACTATCCAGAGTCTGAAACTCTAATAATTCCATTCTTTTTAAAAATCTATTTTAGAAGCACTCTTATTTACATATCCATGCCCCCACTCCCTCGCCCTCTCATCCTCCCATGCTTCCCACGGACCCCCAACCCACCCTGTACCCACTCCCCAGGGATAGTGAGGCCCTCCACAGGGGATCATCAAAGTCCATCACATCATGTGTGGGAGGGCCCAGGCACTCCTTCCCGTATTTGGGCTGCAATGGTATCCCTCCTTAGGGAATGGGCTCCCAAAGTCCATGTGTGATCTAGGGATAAACCCTGTCTCCACTGTTAGAGGTCCCATAGACTGCCTTGGCCTCCTAGCTGGCGTCTACATTCAGAGGACTTAGGTCAGTCAAATGCTGGTTCCCCAGATTTACAACTAGGGTCTGCATGCTCTCATTAGGTCAGGTCAGCTGTTTCTGTGGGTTTCTCCAGCACTACCTTGGCTCAACTTTGCTCATCCCTTCTCCCTGTCAGCAACTGGATTCTGGGAGTATGGTTCAGTGCTTAGCTGTGGGTGCCTATTTCTGCTTTGATCAGTTACTGGGTGAAGGCTCTTGTTTGTCTTTTTGTGACTGGGTTACCTCGCTCAGGATGGTTTCTTCTAGTTCCATCCATTTGCCTGCGGATTTCAAGATTCCGTTGCTTTATTCCAATAAGTAGTACTCCATTGTGTAAATGTACCACATTTTCTCTATCCGCTCTTCAGTTGAGGGGCATCTAGGTTGTTTCCAGGTTCTGGCTATTACAAACAATGCTAGAAGCTTCTGTAAGGCAAAGGGCACTGTCAGCAAGACAAAACGGCAGCTTATAGAATAGGAAAATATCTTCACCAAGCCCACATCTGACAGAGGCCTGATTTAAAAAGTACACAATGAACTCAAGAAGCTAGCCACCAAAACACCAAACAATCCGATTAAAAGTGGAGTGCAGAACTAAATAGAGAATTCTCAATGATGGGATCTAGAAGGGCTTGAAGATACTTAACAGGATATTCAGCATCGTTAGCCATCAGTGAAATGCAACTCAAAATACTCTGAGATACCATCTTACACTGGCCAGAATGGTTAAAATCAAAAACACCAGTGGCAGTCTATGTTGGAGAGGATGTGGAGAAAGAGGAACGTTTCTCCATTGCTGGTGGGAATGCAAACTTGTAGGACCACTTTGGAAATCAGTATGGTGGTTTCTCAGGAGAATGGGAATCAGTCTACCTCAAGATCCAGCAATTCCTCTCCTGGGCATATACCCAAAGAATATACATTCATGCAACAGGGACATATGTTCGACTATGTTCTTTTTTTAAATTTCTAATTAAAACTTGTTCCATTTCATATTGCAACCCCAGTTCTCTCCTCCCTCCCCTTCTCCTGCCTCCCTATCTCCCTGCTTCCCAAGCCCCATCCACTCCTCAGAGTGGGTAAAGCCTCTCTTGGGGAGTCAACAAAGTCTGGTATACCAAATTAAGGCAGGACCAAGCTCCTCCCCACTGAATTAGGCTGGACAAGCTATCCCACCATAGGGAATGGGTTCGAAAAAGCCAGTTCATACACTCAGTCATGGTCCCACTTCCCGCCCCCTCCCCCACCAAACAGATCAAGCCACATAACTGTCACCAATATTCAGAAGGCCTAGTTCTGTCAAGGCAGGTTCCCCAGGTTTTAGTCTAGAGTCTGCAAACTACCACTAGCTCAGGTCAGCAGTCTTTGTGGTTTTTCCCCATCATGCACTTGATCCCCCTTCCTCATAAGACCTCTCTTCCCTCTCTTCAACTGACTTCCGGGAGCTCATCCCAGAGCCTTGCTCTGGGTCAATGCTTCTGCTTCTATCAATTACTTTGGATGTAGGTTCTAGGATGACAGTTAGTGTAGTCATTAATCTGATTACAGGGGAAGGCCCGTTCAGACACCCTCTCCACTATTGCTAGGAGTCTTAGCTGGGGTCTTCCTTGTGGATTCCTCTTTATTCCTTTCATCTATGCATTTCTCCCAAATGTAGTCATAAATCCCAATTCTTGAATTATTAAATTACTCTCAATGTATTGACTGGTGCTTGGCCTTTGCTTTAGAGAGAAGGCACTGCTGCCCTTTTGTTAGGAGGAAAGGAGAAAGAGCCGGTGTGTGAGTTTATACTTAACAAGAATAGAAACATTGCCACGTCCTTTCTGGAAGTTTCTGGTTTCTATCTATAGAAAATGACAAAACCATGTGATAAAAATGACAGATGATAGGATTGTGCTAGAAACCCAGATTTATTCAAGAAAAAGGCAACTGAAGAATTGGAGGAAACCCTCACCATGCTCTGAATCTATTTGAGGTTTTGCACAATATGATTTTAGCAGCAGCAGTTTGTGAGTTATGAATGAAATTTCCTCAGTGTGCACAACTCAGTTATAAAGTGGAACAGGCAGGCAAGGGATTCAATGGGCTGTGGGATATTATGAGAATTTAGAATGAAACCGGGATTATCTAAGGGCATTGCCAAGGATATGGAAAGACGTGACTTCAAGTGTGTAGCTTCCTAATTATACTGGCATTTGTCCCCACCGTTTATCTATGAGTTAATATGACCTACTTCTTCCTGAAACCTCATTTTACAAGAAACACAAGGTAACTGAAAATAGTGATATTCTCTAAAACATTAAGAAATAAAGTTTTAGCAATATAGATGTTGTTCTGTATAGCCCTAACAAATGAATATGAAGTATGTTAAATTTGGTCATTTCAATAGAACAATTTTGTAAAAAAAATTGATTTATACCAAACTTATTCTCACCTGTTGTAGAAGTCATATACTATGGACGTTTTTTGCCATTACACCTTTGATAAGTTAAGCCTGTGTCTTATCCTAAATGTTTTCCTGTTCTTCAAAATCCCATTAGATAATTTTTATCTTTCAGAGTAATTGGCTTCATGAATTCAAAAAAAGCTAATCTCTTCCTATAGATCACATACACACACTCATATTATCAGAGGGTCTTTGTCCTGAAAAATGCCTCTCCCTATACCAGCAGCAGTCTGTTAGTGACACCGTCTCAGGTAAAGGTAGGGACCATTTCTTACGAGTCAGTTTGACCCAAACACATTACTATGTATTTTAAAATATTGAATGACAATCTTTTGAGACTTGCCAAGTTGCTTTTACTATCACAGACACATGTTCAACATCATGACGCTGTTTCCCACATGTGTGTTCTAATAACCCCGATGGATGCTACAAACGCAGCACTGAGTCCTGCATCCACCAACATTAGGTCATTTGTTCCTGGCCCTCTGTATCAGTGGGCTGTGCATGGACGTTCAATGTCAGACTGAAATATTTGAAAATGGCCACAACAGTATGTCTTTCTGCATACATACTGACTTCTTCTGCATCTTGTAATTATTCCATAGAATGTCTACTATTCCCACAGTGTTTGTGATGCATAAGTAACTTAGTAAATCTCTGTGGGATGCACACAGTTTATATGTAACAGATCATACAAGATCACTCAATTAGTTCCTATGTAAATACATTGAATATCTGCAAGTTTGGGGGCATGCATGGTGGGAAAAGCCTTGGGTTTGAGTCCTATAGATATAATGTATGAAAAATCTAATAAAATTTGATTTTTAGAATAGGATTGGAGAGATTAATAATATCTAAGAAATGAATTTGTATAATGTAATATATAACCAAAAAGTTTGAATTATTTTAAAATTTTTCCATTAAATCTGTTCAGCCTGAGTTGATGAAAGATAGCTAAAATCATAAAACACAATCATTTGCTGTTATTAAATTTGAAGAGTATTTAGAAATCAAATAATACTTACTCAAGAAAAGATTAATTGTACAAGCTGTGTTGAAATGTATATTCTAAAAATTACTAATTGTCAGAATAGTGATGCATGCCCTAAGTAGAATTTTCTTTTCAACCTTCAAAAATCCATCTACCACACAAAATATCTCTCACATGAGCTGCTTCATCAATCTTCGATTTCCTGGAAATTATCAAAAATAAATTTCTCGGTAGTCATGTCAGTTTAATCTCCTCTGATTGAAGAGCAATGGCGAGGGCTCCTGCGTGCAGAAGTGTGTTGCCGAAGGTAACCTGTGAGTGCCACTATCTGAAGTATTTGTATGCAGATGGGATTTTTTTTAGGAGCAATCTACTTAGCTGCTACTCTCTGAAAAGAATAAGAAAATGATGCAGAGCTTTTAGGTAACTCGTGATATTTTCAAATTAGCTTTCCCCACAGAGGAAAATGGACTTTATAATGAAGATTCCCACCTTCATCTAATGCTAACATGGGCATTTCGAGGCTTAACTGCAAGTGAAGCTATTAAATCTCTCAGATTTATCTGAAAGCAAAATGACTAAGGATAAGAAAGTTATGATACTATTTAAGTTTCATGTTCATGTATCTTAATAACAAGTAGGCTGAGCATTCATGATTAATACTTGTAATAGAATTTTTAGGCACAGAACGTGTTTCAGGATTAATAAGAAAGGATGAAGCTATTTACAAAGAAGAATCTAAAAACATGGTGGTGGATTCCCATGCGCACTGGTGTTAAAAGAGACAATTTTACCCTTAGTTTGTTTTAACAGGAGAAACTACAACATGCTTCACAGCCACCAAGGACCTTTTTGCAGATGATTAACCATCCAAATGTGGTGGGCTTCAATCATATCAATTTCTATAGAAATGCTATTCCTCAGTAATGTATAGGGCACAGACTACATGGTTTTTAAGAAGGGTTCTGCATGGGTACTGAGTGCAGAATAATGACTCAGCCCAACATTTGATGAGAATGGCATAAGGTCTCTGATCATGCCTGTGTGGAGAAAGTGTTTCCAACTTTTAAAAATATCTTTCCTTTATTTCTGCATAGTATTTTAATGGCCAAATCAGTCTAGAAATCTCAACCCAGTTACTCAGAAACAAAAGGTAAGATACTGTGTTAGAAATATGAATTCCTTCTTATTTCACCAATGAGAGGGATTGAATACTGAAAACGCCAGTGAGTCCTGACTTCTTTTCTTGCCTCCTTCAGTTAATTCGCAAATAGTCAATGCAGTTTTGCCTCTCTTTGCATTTCTGTGTGTATGGGGGGGGAGGCAGGGAAAAGAGAAAATGTGTATGATTGTGTGGTGTGTGTGATGCTGGGGAAGACATATATGTGTGTGTATCTCTGTGTAGAGAATGCAGGTTGACACGGGGTATCTTCTCCATGAGCTCAATTTCCTTTTAAGCTATAAGAAAACAAAACCAACAAAGGAAAATAAAAACAAACAAACAAACAACCAGGGTCTCTTATGCCACTCTGCTGGACTTTGAACTCCAAAAGTCCATTTGGATTTAACATCCATCTGTTCTCTCAGAGTTGGGTTAAAGATGCACATTGCTGTGCATAGCTTTTAGGTCACAGCAGGTATCGAACTCGTGTTTTCAGGGTTGGACAGCACATACTTTCCTTACGATGCTATCCCTTCTGGATTCTATTCCTGTTTTAATTTTACCTTTCAACTTCTTTACCTCCTTACTTTCTCAGAGTCACTGTCTGTAATTGCCACTCTCAATGTTCCACAGTGGAATTGATTTTAAGTGTTATTATTGATTGTGTTGTATCAGCCCTTGATGGTCATAACTGTGGCATTCCTTTATATTTTACACCTATCTTCTTATATAAAAAATATTTTTGGTTCTCTAGTGACGTCAAACTTCTCTGGGTCACATGAGAGTAGCCAACCAAAGTGGATCCTTCCTTCTAGGAATCGAATTGATATGATATGATTCTTTGGCTATTGTCAAGAAAATATAGTTATTGTCTGCAACTGTGGTATATGAATAAGTTTGTGATCAATTTTCATCTATCTTCTTAAAAACTATATTACATTAATAACAATTATTCTCCCATTGATATTGAACAGATTACTTCCCGCCAGCTCTACCCAGATTAATTGGATATATCTATGTTTTTAATTACTTGTTTTATTTCAATGTTTTTATTGTAGTGTGACTATAATCTTTTCCCTGTTCCTCTCCTGAATCCAAGCCTTCTGCTATAATCTCTCCTGGATGGAAATCCCTATGCATTTCCTCATTGTTGTTGTTTTTACATTCATTTATATATATATGTATATATATATATGCACATAAATATTTCTAAATACTGCTTGCTCAGTTCCTATAATTTCACTTGTATGTTTGTTTTCAGGACTTACCATTTGGTATCAAACAGTCAATTGGTGCATTCTTCTCCTGTCTCCCACGGTCAGAATGTCTTAGTTGCTTGTAGTTATGAGAACTTAGATTTGCTCCCTTCCACTATAACATGTCTACTGTTGTCTTTGTTCATCTCTTTTCAAAATACATTTACAGTTTTATTTTTTTATAAAATACATAATTCATAATTACATCACTTCCCCTTTCCCTTTCTCCCTTCAAATACTCCTATGTCCTTTCTACACACATTGATCTTCTTCAAACTTATGTTATCTTTCTTTAAAACTAAATGTGTAATCGTAATTATTACTTGGACGTATGTTTTCAGGGATGACCATAGAGTATTAGATAACCAGCTGATGTGATCTGCCCTGGGGAAGATAATTTCTTCTGACCTCAGCATTCCTTAGTAGCCTGCTGTTCTTTGTCTTGGGATAAGGCTTCATGGCATTTCTCAGTTCTGTTAGCATGCCTCCTGGTATCATACAGTTTGCAGCAATGTAATCCAGGCACATCATAAATAAGTTATTCCCGAATCTTCAATTGATTTTCGTCCTCTTTGGAATGAATAGCAGCAGACATCAGGGTACTTCATGTACCAATATTGTATTTGCTGTTGCTGATCCCGCGGCTGTTGTCATGTAGGTAAGTGTAGACCAGGTTCCCTTTCAGAGCTTGAAAGCAAGTTTTCTGCAAAGGTTGACTTTCTTATGAGTTTGGGGTAGGTTTCCAAATTGTCACTGTAGCAGTAAAAATGCCTGTCTTCCTGTTTTCTTCTCATGTGGACCAGATTTTTGCTAAATTCTATGCATGCACATGCTATCCACTTAGGAATCTTTGTCTGGTACTCTAACTGGATTGATTTATCCTAAACACACGTAACTCCTTTCGTTTTGTTTCAATTAGAAAAATGTAGGCCATTATCCAGGTAAAATTATAATAAATAAGATGCAGTATTTGAAGACTGTTTTAGCATGCTTCTTAAAGTGTCTAAACATAATAATAAACAATATTTAAAATTTAACTACCCTAGAGATAATTCTGAATCACAAGATAATTCTTTTCACGTGTACAAAAACATGATCTTTAGAAAATAGCTTTTAAAGAATTAATGTTTACATAGAGAGCTTTCTTTTTTCAAATAAATATGACTTAAGAAACAATTACTCAATATTTGTTGGAAGTTACAGTGGAAGATTCATGACCACAGAACAAAGTAAATAAAGCTAGATGGAGTAGCACATAGGTAGTAAACATATGGCTTTAACTTCCTTGGCTCTGTTGTCAACCAAATGTTCTATCTATAGTATGTAAGATTAGGTAACATAATCCTATTTAGTAAGGTTCTGATTGGAGAATGCAAAAAATTTACATTCTAATTTTCTAGTTATCTAGGTTTCTGTAAATGACATACTATTAAAAATCTGGTGGAAAGGTCTGCCTTAAGGTTATACATCCCATAGCTCTTGATAATATTCAGTTTCCAAATTGAAATAACTTAATTACATTCTCCAAGGATCCATTTTCAGAGTAGGTGCAGCTGTTGCATTTTCTTTTTTAGAAAGACAATTATAATTACAGGCAACTTGCTTAAGAAGATGGAATTAATAATGCATTGCGATTTCAGAGAGAGAATCGGTGAGAAAAAAAGTGTGGGTTCATGTATGAAAAGAGACAAGTGATGTCAGACCCACAGAAAGATCTCTCTCTCTCTCTCTTCCTCTCTCTCTCTCTTTCTCTCTCCGTTTCTTTCTCTGTTTCTCTCTGTCTCTCTCTGTGGTTCTGACTCTCTCATTCTTGCTCTCTGTGTACATGTATGCAATCTTTAAGCTATATTTTGAAGAATCCACAATAAAATGTCTATTAATAATACCTTAAAGAATGAGGCATACTTTTGCATGTATCTTCTACATATCAGACACTGTCAAAAATCATCACAATATTTAGGAAAATGATGCAAATATTGGAAGGAGGAGGTGAAAAAATGCTTCCAGGAGAGGATAAAAGGAAGATAACAGAAGCTTTATCTGCAACAAAATTTAACAATTTCCTGTGGGAATTCAGTTCTTTTGCAGGGTTTTAGCCTCTTAATTTCTTTTAGATTTATTTTGCATGTAGACATATTTGGCTGTGTGTGTGAGTGTGTGTGTGTGTGTGTGTGTGTGTGTGTGTGTGTGTGTGTGCGCGCGCACGCACTACATACATGCTTGTTGTCAGAAGATGGCATCAGATCTCCCAGAGTTAGAGCTTTAGGTAGTTGTGATCTACTATGTTGGTGCTGGAACCAAAACCATGTCCTTTGTTAAAGCAACAGGTGCTCTTTCCTGTTGAGCCATGAATCCAGCCTGCAGGGGTATTAATCTCTGAAACTGAACAATGTGATCCAAACAGAAAGAAAAACCTGCAATTATTCTCTCATATACGAACTCTAACCTATGGATGTGTATATGTATGTGTGTGCAGGGGGTTGTGTTTGTTTATATTTTTACATATGTATGGTGTAAATTGTTCTCAGAAGTTTGTAGTTCAAAGTCATTCTTTAGTTGATATTCATCAGTTTACTGGTGGTATAGTCTTGGTAGAGTTGTTACCGGTTTCCATAATCTTCTTGGAGACTTCAAAGATCATATTAGGTCAGATTCACCAGTTTGTAGAATTAATAATTATAATAATAAACCCAGAGATAGATATTAGGGTTCAAGCTGAAGATCAGAAAGCCTGAGTAGTGAGCCAGTAGCTCTTACATCTCTACAAAGGCTGAAATGGGGATCCTGTCTTCCATGACTGGAAACTAAATCTCATATGAGATGCTCCAGTGCTTTGATGAAAGGCATGAGCTTTGTTTCTCTATTAGACTGAGTCACTCTCAAGTAGTACTGAGTGGCACTGAACTCACAAAGACCCATCTGCCTCTGTCTCCTGAGTCCTGAGATTAAAGTTGTGAACCACAACTGCCTGACCTCTATGGCTGTAGCTAGCTTTACGCTCTGATCTTCAGGTAAGCTTTATTTAATGATTAACAATATCTCACCACATGAGTCTCTGTGTTAACAATTGCACATTGGAAAAGGAACTTCCCTGACCAAGACTCAGAGCAACCCTAGCTGTCAGTATAAGCACAAATATTTACTAGGCAGTTTGAGACCATCCTCATTTAGAAAAACTCGTTTCCCCTCTAGGACAGTGGTTATCAAACTGTGGATCATGAAACACACAGGGGTCAAAAATCAGATTTTATGGATGTCAGAAACCTACATTCCGATTGATAACAGTAGCAGAATTCCAGTAAAGAAGTAGCAATGAAATAATTTTATGGCTGTGCATTATCACAGCAAAAGAAAGTGTAGTAAGGGTCAAAGCATTAGGAAAGCTGAGAACCACTGCTCAAAGGGCCAGTGACCGCTTGAGCCTCAAGATTTTGAGACAGTTTTCTGTGGCCGGCATGAATTGTAGAGTTGAACGGATTCAGAATCTTTTAGATACAATCATAATGTTTTTTGTAGTCTATTTCCATCGGGTTTTCAAATTCTAAAGCAGGTAATCATATTTTTCCTTTAACAAGTATGCTTAGTAAAACCCAAAAGTTGACATATAAGGCTGGTCATGATGGGGATGGGGGGAGGTCTGCCTCTCTTTCTGAGCCTGGCTTAGTTTACTTAATAGGACTATCTCTATGTTAACCTATTTCCCAGAGAACAGGATAATTTCCTTCTTCTTTTGGCTCAATTTTTTCATTATGTATAATACATTTTCTTTATACACTTACATATCTGGGCATTGTGAATTCTAGTTGTTCTTAACAATTAGAATTCATGATACATTTGTATGTTGGAGGTGTGAACATGTGTATTCTTGGTTGACCATGTATAGGCCAGAGATTGATTATTGCTGCCACTTTAATTTTTGAGACAGTGATTCATCATAGTCTGTTCTTGATTCCCAGTGGATTTCAGGAATTTACAGAGGGGTACTCCTTTGTCCAACTTTTTACATGAAAACGAGCTTGAACTATGGTCCTTATACCCACACAAAAAGTATTTTTTTTTCACTTTTTCGAGACAGGGTTTCTCTGTATTGTTTTGGAGGCTGTCCTGGAACTTGCTCTGTAGACCAGGCTGGCCTCAAATTCACAAAGTTCTGCTCACGTCTACCTCCCAAGTGCTGGGATTAAAAGCATGCACCACAGATGCCCGGCTTCACAAAAAGCAGTTTAACCAACTCATCCACCACCATAGCCCCATGTCTTCTTCATCCATTCCTTAATTACTTCATTGGTGATGCTGACATTCATATCTTTCCTTCAAACAATGACAAATTTGTGTATGGCATATTTAAAAATATTGGCAGTTTGATGTTTTGATAAATGCTTTGGCCAATGTGAGGCACTTATGTCATTGACTATTGAGCTTGCATCCTGAGAGGGCTGTTTCTAAAAACATAGGAGACTAGAATTCCTTAGGGTATTCCTGCTTCACCTCGGTCACCCACCATCTTCCCATCGGAGACGTGATGTTGCCATCAGAAGGATGCCAGTATTCTTGCTGCACGAATGAGAAATGACACCATCCCATACCAAGAAGGGGCTGGGAAGTGGAATTATGCAGATTATTTCAGTGGCTTAAATAGACGATGGCTGATTCTCACAGAGTCAAAGGCAGTGTTCAATCAACTCCTCTCAGATTACTATCCTGTAAACAGTGACTCGGGAGCCAGCCTGCTGTTCTCTTGTACACGCAGCTGAAACACGCTATAACTCAGGCAACCAGGAGAGAGACAATGAGTATCCTAAAGGGGTTTGCTAGACTGTTTGAAAGGGGTACATGTCTTCCACTCTTTGTATTTGGTGTTAACTACTCATATAAACCTGCCTAACTGCAAGAGAACAGGAAGTCAGATTGCAATGTGCTTAAGAAAGAAATAAGTGGCAAGAAACACTAGCACATTCCCCTCCTACACTTTGAGCAGTCTTAGCATCACTATGTGTCTTACCTCTAAATTCAATATGGCCATATTACTTACATCCAGGTTTAAGGACCACTTCTGTTTTTCAAGGCTAGTTAGAATTTTAGCAATTCGAGAAATGTATAGTTTCAAGGAAAAAATATGAATGTTTGAGTTATTTAAAATAACAACCTTCAAAATAAATGCTGGTTCTGTTGAGATAATTCAGTGAATAAATGGCTTTTTGGATAAGTGAGAGCGCTTAAGTTTAGAACCACAACTCTTAAGTGAACATCTGCTGTAGCTATATTACGAGGTTCAAATTTTTATTTACTTGTACTTTAATTTACTGTGTATGTATGTATGTATGTGTGTGCCAGAGTATGTATGTCTCTATTATGCACATGCAGGTCCCTGTTGGAAGAGTGACATTAGTGACCTTATGTAAATGTGGAGGTACAGGTAGTTGTGATTTCTCAGATGTGGCTACTAAGGATAGAACCCAAGTACTCTGCAGAAAGATTAAGTGTGCCCTTGGCCACTGAGCAGGCTCTTCAACCCCCAAGGCTACATTATTTATTTCAGGCCACTGATGGAAAGAAACAAGTAGATCTCAAAGTGTCATGCGCTTGATGGTCTACACAGTAATCTACACAATCAGTGAGAGAACCTGTCTCAAAAAAGTGTAAGAGAGATAACAATTGAAGAAGAAATATTCAAGCCAAAATCTGGATCCCACGTGTACCCACATGATCAACATCACCTACATTCACATATGGAACTCTCTCTCTCTCTCTCTCTCTCTCTCTCTCTCTCTCTCTCTCTCTCTGTCACACACACACACACACACACACACAGAGAGAGAGAGAGAGAGAGAGAGAGAGAGAGAGAGAGAGAGAGAGAGAGAGAGAGAGAAATAGACAGAAATAGTGAAAGAGACAGACAGCGAGATACTGGTTTACTATCAGAAAAATTATAATGAGTAGGACACTATTATTATTATTAAATCTAGCTCAGAATTGAGTAGACCCTGAAATAGAAAAGGGTATGCTGTTCCAAACGTGATTACCGTGGGAGCCCAGAAGGTGAGCTTCCTCTAATATGTTCATTTTCTTCACTAGGATGTTAGAGAAATTCCCAAAGTATTCCCCAATTCTTCTAAACTCTCAGGTGCCATAGGACTGTAGAATAGCCTAGTTTATAACTCAAAATTAACATATTTTATGTTCAAAATTAGGAAACAATAAAATTAACGCCTAATTATTTTTTTCAGAAAAGTGTGGATTTTGTATGATTTATTTATTTATTTAAGGTCCATTCTACCTTCCAACCCCAGTTCTCTCTCCCACTCATCCCTCTGTCCTCCACACACACCTCCCACGCAGCCCACCTCCCATTCACTCCTCCCACAGGCAATGGCTTCCATGAGGAGTCAAGAAAGTCTCCCACATTAAGTTAGGGCAGGACCAAAGCCCTCTCGCATCCATTAAGGCTGAACATGGCATCCCACCATAGCGGATGGACTCCAACAAGCCAGCTCGTGTGCCAGATATAGACCGACCCTGCTCCTACAGTCAGGGCCCCTCAGATAGTCTAAGATTGACAACTGTAATGGAGTTTGTATATAAAGTATTTGTCTTCTACGCTCTCACTTTTATTTGTGTATTGAGAGGAAAACACTATAGTACCTGTAATTTCAGAAGTTCGGCATATGATAAGAATGAAAACTGAGTCTGATTATCTGGTTAAATATATACTAGCTGAAGTGTCTTTTTTGGTACATAACTATATGTATTATGGAGTACAATCTTATTCTTTTGTTGTTCTTGTTGCTTCAGATCTCATTTAAGTTGCTTGATTCCTTATTCATATTTTCCTTATCTGGTTGGAGAACATTAATAATGAGACTGAATACATAGTTCTTAGGATGTTGGATTTTTTCTCTCTCTTACTACAACTACAAAGATCCTTAGCAGTCCAATTTTAATGAGTTAAGAATTTGGAAAAGGCATGATATATTAGAGATTCCAGGAGATTTACTGGCTCTGGAAATCTTCCAGAATTCAAACAGGCTTTTAAATTTTGTTATTTTGTAACAGAGTTACTATTGTGAGAAAGGCTGTTGGCTAACTTGTAAACAGGCACACAAAAATGATGGTTTGCAACATCCTAATGTGTATATGTGTTTTGCAAATGGAAATGGATAGGGGATATGTAAAAACTGATTTATAGCCTTTAGCTATATAATTACCATTCTCTTGTTGAAACATGGAGCAACTCTGGATCTGACACAACTGTCATTATGTCTACTGTGCAAGAGAGCCAAATATCCATGATATGTGATGCCCAAATGAACATATTATGCATCACCTCACATAGCAATAGAGAATATACATGTATGTATGTATGCATGTATATATGTATATATATGTATGTATGTATGTGTATGTATGTATGTATGTATGTATGTATGTATGTATATGCATCTGTTAAGTATGAGAAATTTGGCTTCCAGAGACTTTCAACATGGAAGTGCCTGTGGAGGTTGCCTTAAAAGGGAGAAGGGTCTCTTCAGATCACTTTAAATTGACATGATTAGGTTGGGCCCTATGCCAATGTACCTGGGATGCTGTGAGAGAAGATGGTGTGATATCTTTGCATGGACACCACAGATTTCCTCAAGCTATCAGAAACCATGAGGTCTTCCTTATAGCCTATAAAAGATGATAACCCTGGAGACACTTGTATTACCTGTATTTTCCATCCTTTAGAATATGGACAATGAATTTTACTTGTCTAGGCTACCCTTTCATAGCATGTTGCTGTAGTAAACAAGTACTAATTTATGAATATTTCACATATATGCATAATATGTATATATAAAACATAAGTTGTATATAATATAATACACACAGAAAAATTTTATACATATATGTATATAATGCACATATGTATTAAGTAGGTAATATATGTTTTATAAAATCATTAATATAAGGGAATTTATCTATCTTCTATAGACCAAGTAAAAAAAATAGAGAAAAAGTTATCTACATAGAGTGCACTAAATATAAAAAGAAGTAAAACAAAAATGAAAACTGTTAGGCAGGTGTGTGCACAGTAAGCAAAAGATTGTTACTACTTGGTACACAAATGTCTTTTTGTTCCTGGTCTTGTTAATACTGCAATAGATTAAAATGCCAGAGGCAAATAATCTTACTGTGAATTATCAGCCTCTAATCCTCTACTGTGCTGGCTTGAACAACCTAACATTTCCTTAATGAAGTTTCTGAAACTCTAAAATTAGCATAGCAATGTCCACTCTATGAGAATACAAACCTATGTAATGGAGATTTCCCTATACAGTAACTTTATGTCCTTCGTATATGTAGCTATTTCATTATGCTTGCTGTTATTTTAGATTTTTGAGTTGTCAAACTACCCTTTGACAGTTTGAAAGTCATAATCACATTAAACACCACTGGACTTCACCTATAAATAATTGTACATTACTAAAAATTCACCCATCATTTTTAGCTCACTCCACTGCAATATCAGGGTATTATGTAGCATATATCTTAACATTTTTCATCTTACTTTCCTTAAGTCATGATTTCCATAGAATCTTTCATTTTAAAACATTGGAACAGCTCACGGAACAATAATAAAAGTAATAAATTCTAGTCAATTAGTTGCCAGGGATGTGCAATTATATTTCAAACCACCGTGGCATATTTAAGCTGCTGGCAGAGAATACTGCCCCAGTGATTTTAGGGAAATCCCCTCGGAGATTTCACTCAGGCCATTTATTATCTTAACAAAGAAGAACCAAATTAGCTACTTTAAAAATGAACATATCACACACATCAATTAGTATTTTTCTCTGATTGTTGGAACCTGGAAAAAGAGACACTACACACACACACACACACACACACACACACACACACACACGTACACATCCATGCATACCCCACACACATCTTCTTGAGTCTGTTTTGTGTGGCTTTTGTATTTAGGATTTCAGACTTTACCACTTTGCTATTGGACAGTTAAGAGCCTCACAGCTGAGCAAGTCTCTCTCTCTCTCTCTCTCTCTCTCTCTCTCTCTCTCTCTCTCTCTCTCTCTCTCTCTCTCTCTCCCTCAACAGTTCTTAAGACCAGTAATATTTATCTAGGGGTGGGGCCCACTGCCATGTCACCCTTCTTTGTTAGCATGCCTATAGGTATTGTCACGGTTCTGATCTTATATAGGCAGTCATACTGTAGAGATAATATGGGCATAGCTTCCTGTCCTTTCTAGGAGACACAGTCTCAAAGATGACTTCTGACATCTCTGGCTCTTGCAATCTTTTGCCCCCATTGCAGGATGTTCCCTGAGCTTTAGGTAGAGAAATTATATTGTACTGTTACCTTTGGGGTTGGTCTCCACATGATCCATTGATCTCTGCATTGGGACTAGTTATGGTATTCTGTAATGGACTCTGTGTTGTAAAGAGAAGTTTCCTTGATGGAGGATGTGAGCTGTATTAACTTGTTGGTATGAGAATATGTTTTGAATGCATTTAATCATCATGTCTGTCTAGACAAGGGATAACAGGATCTCCCTCCTACAGAATGCATCTTAAGTCCAATTAGACAACTGTTAGGTACCAGAAAGATAAGAGTGTCACTGTGGCATCTTCAAGGATATCTTGATATGCTGGTTGTTGCTACAGTTGCAGGCACCACAGCTGAATAGGTCTATTAAGTATTCCCCTCATTTGATAGCTTGCATATTGCTTTATAATTTATGAGAGCTAGGCCATAGAAAATATTTCTGCTTCTATAAACCTTCCTGTCAACCTGAAGGTATTTCAGTATGCAGTTTACTTTGATCTGTGCTAAAGTGTGCTCAACTAGGATACACAGTATGTATGTCAAGCTTTAAGCTAGATAAATTTCAGAACTCTGCATAAAATAACACTGGGTCATTTTGTCAAATTAACTACCATGGCTCAGCCAAACTTTCAGTCACTTCCATATTACTGGTAGTCGCTGACATTCAGCTGATTATGTCAATCTTATTATCTGAAGCATTCATATCTGAGTGATTTGTAAGTTTTGTTTTGCTGACACTAAAACCAAAATTGCTCACTATACCACACAAACTGTACATCACAGCCTGAATAATCTTGGTCAATTTGCCAATGACTGAGTATTCTTGCAACTAAAATTACAGTGATGACTTTTTTGAAGAATGAAATGGTTTCCCCTCAAACAATAAGTGAAAACCCTCACTTCTTCAATAACACATCTCAGGAATATGATAATCTCCCCTTCTCCTTCAACTGGGTTCTTTTCCTTCCTTGGAAGTAGCCTCACCTATTTCTTGTTTTGAAATTATTGCTAACCAGAACTTGTCAATTCTTTCTAAAGGTAATTTGTGAATTTGTAGATAATGATAGTAATTTTTCAGGACACACACTCATGTATACATATACATATATATATGTATATGCATTTCACTATGTAAGTCTACTGTCGTCAGTTCAATCTTTAGAACTGAAGTTAATATAGAAACAGAGTATGGAATTCAGAAAGTTGTCCTACTACCTTTACACACTCTCTGTGGCACATTCACATACACACACACACACACACACACACACACAGGCATGCTTTATATAAACACATATACCAGAATTTTGCATTTGCATATATTTAAATATTTCATTGAAAGAAGAATATTACATATATACTTTCTAGATGTGATTGTTACAAACCATATGTGTATACCAAGTTACATGAATGTAGACATTCATTTTTCTGAAAATGAAATTATGTATAGATGGTTTCCTAATTTCTTTTTTAGTGTTTTGTCTTTATTTATATCTCATTTTCAAAATCATTCTTTTCCTTAAATTATTGCCTAAAAGTTTATCATTGGGTTACCTTGCCTTCCATACTACATGTTTGCATTACAAGCTCAGCATTGACCATGTTTACCTTTCTTTAGGAAAGTTCTTTTCATAATGACTATAGTAGCGGAGTGGATTTACTCTCTATATTACTGTTTATCCCCAGAAGGTTTATTTAGTTATTAATTAAGCTGCATTCAGATTTTGTTGATAAACCAAAATCTAATTTTCAAATTTCCTTTTTGGAAAATAGAAAGTTTTTTTCAATTAAAATCTTTCAGGAGTATAAACATGTATCTTTGTATACTTCAAGTATGTGTGAGTTGCTATAGGGAAATATTTCTTCAAAATTTCATGATCTAGCATTAGATTAGTCTCTGTATGAATAGAATAATGTAAAATGATATTTATTTATTATTTATTAATATAAACATCAATTCAAGCACCAAATATTACAATTTAATATAAATATTGCATAACTTTATCTGTCTACTAAGTGTAACTTTAATATAATACAAATAAATCCAAAGCTTTTAATGAAAATTATTAACCTTTAGGAAAATTTATGTAATTAAGATGTTACAAAGACTTAGCAGAACACTGTGGCTGTTTATGAACAATATTGTTATCAATATTAATGCTATTAATAATATCTGGTTTCTCAATAATATTTACTGTGAGGCTTTTTAACGAAATGATTAAATGTTGCAAACTGACAGACCTTTGCTGAAACTCTTTTTCCTTGATATTTCACTGTATGACTATGAACAGGCCAGTTGACCTATCTAAGGTTTCCCCACTTTAACGGATTAAAGGACCATAGCAGCTTTCAACTTGATTAAATGGAGACTATAAAAGGCACTTAATTCACTTACCTGCAAAAGTCACTTAGCTGTAAAAGGCACTTAACTCAATGCCAGACTGAAACATGCACTTCCAAATCTATTTTGGAACGCCTACCTTATCTGCATCATTTTTATATGCTATCCGGTGAGTTTAATTGGAGTTACTTAAGGCAACGTTGGCAACTCAGGGGCATCTATCCTACTGATAGGGAGTAAAACTCTCCCACAGCAACTGTCAGTTGTCTCTAAATCCTTAGGGCATCTATCTGATTCCCTTCCTGCTCAATGATGGCCAGGCTATGGTCCCTGTACTTTTCTGCACCATTTAAAAAATTTTTTTGATCAATCTTGTTTTACAAACCAATCCCAGTTCCCTCTCCCTCCCGTCCTTCCACCCCCCCCCATTAACTCCCCTTCCATCCTCCCTGCCCCATCCACTCCTCAGAGAGGGTGAAGCCTCCAATGGGGAATCATCATGGTCTGTTATATCATTTGGGTCAGGACCGAGACCCTCCCCCCCTGTTTCGAGGCTGAGTTAGGTATCTCTCTTTAGGGAATGGGCACCGAAAAGCGAGTTCATGCACTAGGGATAATAAATCACTGGTGCCACTGCCAGTGGCCCCATATACTGCCCAAGCCACCCAACTCTCAGTCACATTCCAGTTTGGTGTCATGCAGGGTCCCCGGCTGTCAGTCTGGGGCCATAGAACTTGCACTTGCTCGGGTCAGCAGAAAGTTCTGCACCTTTTTTACGAGGCTTCCTTTCTCCTTGGGGCTATTTGAGAAGCATTGAGTTACCCAGTGATAGAAATATAGTAGAATATTAGAATTCCCTTCCCGACAGATTAGTGACACCACACAGAGTGGTTCACTATTGAGACATTATATCCTTCGAGGGAATAACGAAGAAAACACTAAAAAAAAATTCCCTCACATTTATCCCAGCCCTTATTTCCCTAGGTGAGCATTCGGAGTTCAAACAGCAACCAGTGTTAGAATTTGTATTTCTTGTTATTTCCAGGAAGAGCAAATATCAATCTTGAATTACTAGGAACCAAACGTGACTTGTAATATAGGTATTTCTCATTCATTCAAATTTAGCTAAGTGGTAGCTATCTCATTACCTGCCTGACCTGTGGAATATCATAGCAGGATTAAAAAGGAACATGTTTTGCTTTGTTTTTTGTAAGCCATACCCAGTATGGAAACTTGAACCAACCAGAACCATATTATGTAAACCCCTCTGTGTCTTTAGTTTCATAGCTCATACCACACTGGACACCTCTAAACAGATGATTTTTCTCCATTGACTAATTTGCCTTTTCTGTTAGAATCTGGGGGAAGAACAGATGCTGATTTATCCCCACACATGTTGTATGTCCTTGCTATCGTGAGGACACTTTTAAGAAGGAAACACAGACTCTTTATTGGCTTAGGTGGCTTTATTGATAAACCCTAATCATTTTCATGGGTTATGGCTATGAAATTTAATCCACCTGAAATACTCAAGAATTTCTGAGACTATAAACTCTATAAAAGTGGTATCACATAAAATTATTATGCTATAAAATATAATCATTTACCATTGGATAATGGAACTAAAATGGATATTATGATTTAGGAAATTAACATTGGAAGTTGAAATTTATTTAATGTACTGTAAAGTTTAGTAGCATCTGACACCTATTTAATATAACATATGAAAATTGCATGCATTATAATATTTGCTGTTACATATTTTCATTAAATATCTGTAGGTATAAATTTCATTAAAACTAAGTATTGTGCCTTCAGATAAACAAGCTGAATGGAACAATGTTTGTTTTGTGGTCACATTTTCAACAAACACAGAATGAAATGCTTGGACATGGATCAGTGGTTTGTAAACTGACTTACAGAGCACAGCAGGTGGCTAACAATCACATTGATAAGATGGTGCCCTTGAACAATATACTGATTTTCTAGGTCAGGGTTTTAATTTTCAAAGGAAACCAAGTGTGTACATAGTGAGTTTCACAAAGATTGAGTTACTATTTCTTCAGCAAATTAAAATAAGCCTGATACAGTAGTAAGCCAATTAGATATTAATTTTTGAGCATGTTGTTTTTATTGTAATTCCAGTATCCATTCTAAATCCAAGCAAATTTTGTGAAGTTAGGTAGGTTACCCATTGAATAAATAACCACTCAGTCGATGCTTCAGTGGTAGTTGAACAGAGCATAAACAACATAATCCACTGTGTTATAAAATTTGAAAGGGATATCTGAGATCCCAAGCTTGTATGTCAAATGCATCATTGCAGATAACATGGCTTACTGCTGTCTTGCCTTTAATTCCCTTGTTATAACTTTTAGTGGTGAAATAAAGGAAAGATTCAAATGTGAGATGTTTCAGAGAGAATTTTAATTTCTCTTTCCTTTCTGATTTTGATTTTTAGAAATGAAAATACTTATACGAAACCTCACAGGCTAGTTCATTCTTACTTGCCAATTGCCTTTTAAGCAAAGTAGCAACAGTAAGGAGTACATATGTCAAACATCACAAGATACCCACAATTCTGCCAACGTGCACCAAGAAATAAAGCTGCATGTGAAATTCCCATCACAGCCATATGTGCACGATCCATGACAGCAGCAAGTCATTTGGGTAGGTTTGCAGATGCGCGAAAGATAACTTTTACAGACGTTCACAGCACATTTCTGGATGACAGTGTTTACTCTACTTAAACAATGAGAAAAACGAGATATGCAGTTTTATGGGAAGCAATGTAACCCCTTTATTAAATGTTACGATTTACATTTTGCATCTGAAAACAAAGGCTTCCTGTAATGGAAAGTGAGCTTTCTCAATTTAATTCACATTGGATTATTTATGCCATTTTACTCCATAGTAGCCTTACAGAGTATGTATTGAAAATAAGTATCTAAATTAATTGAACTAATATAAATAATCTTTCACTGGTAATATAGAAGGCTGAAGGGACTCACTGAAAATGAGTATCCTTACAGTGTTCTTTTTCCCACTTTTGGTATTAGTTTACAGTATAAGACAGGCAATCAGACAAACGAAATACCTACCTAATGCTAGAGTCTAAAAATTCTTTTGTGAATTTTTAGTTTGTTTATAATTGTTGTTCAGCAGTTATACATGTATTTTTAAAAAGCTGTTTAGGCACTAAGTACCCAATATTATCACAACATGCTACATCATAACTTCATCAATAGGTGTGTTTTCATGATCTGCAGCAGTAGGAATGAGGAGTAGTTTGGGCATTGTTATTGATATCTCCAGATTCATTCACACTAATACACTTGCATTTTCTACATAAAATGACAATTTCAATTGTACTAACCATCAGCTAGATTAGAAACTGCTTTTCAGAAACCTCTTATCTAATCAGCCTTCCAGATTAAGGGTTACTTTTTTATTGTTGATAAAATACACTGAGATACCTTTTTAGTAAAACAAGCTCTATGGGGTCATCACTACTCACTATAATTAATATACTAATTTTATTTCAAGAGATGTAGTTTCATATTTAGTCAGAATCTGTCTGATAATTAGTCTAAAATTTTATGCCTGTTAGATTTAGTGTTCTTATGCATATATGTGAATTAATGCAATGCCAATTAAAAAGAACTGGAAGTGTGTTTGATCCAAGTTAACCATCTGAGTGCTAGGGAAAAATTACAAAATTTTCTTATGTGTAAAGAGAGTATGAATGATAATGGAAATAATATAAAAATCAACATAAATACATTTGAAAAATTAAGCATTTTAATCTCAGAAATTGCATTACTCATTATTGAATTATTTGAAA
Organism: Mesocricetus auratus; assembly: GCF_017639785.1. Lineage (NCBI taxonomy): Eukaryota > Metazoa > Chordata > Mammalia > Rodentia > Cricetidae > Mesocricetus > Mesocricetus auratus. The sequence continues at coordinate 11,821,628 of NW_024429204.1, read as the reverse complement.
TTTCAGAACAGAGACATTGGTTACATATGAAGAAGTAAAACTAAAATAGTTATAATTGAAATAGTTAAATTTATTTCAAAGAAAACATCTTTTCTTATTAACAGAAAAGTCAATGAATATATTACAATATAATTGAGTGTAAAATAAAATAGTTTTAAGTGTTGTATTTAGTCTTTCAGAGAATACTCATAACCTCTTTAACTCCCTTTTACTTAACCAGTGGTTTACCTTAATGATGTTTACTGAAAATTATTTCATTATAAATTTATATGCTATGCACATACATAATTCTAAAAGAATAGATTCTAGATTTTAAAAAGTTAAATATCAAATACACATAGAACTGACCCTGTAGTAAATCAAAATAACATTATGATGAATAGTTTATTTGAAAAGTTTGAGCAGCAAAATCTGTCTTTTCTGTCACATACAGACTAGGAGATCATCTGTGCTTGTTATGCAACCCATTTTTCTTCTAGTCATTTATTCATTGTTCTGATACAGAAACTAATTTGTAAGCCTATAGAATAGTTAAAGAATTACCTTGCATGGCATTATGTCATGTGGATTGCACACCCTTTGGCTCCCAACATGATTCCAATTTTATACAGAAACCAATATCCAAGTATCATAGTCTCTGAAGCAACCCATAGTTTGTTTTATTCCTACAAAGTAAGCAAAACTAAAAGACAAGAGCAATGAGCATGAGATCTGGAGCAGCCAGACGAACAGAGAAATGCATGACTTTACATGACCCGATAAAACACAACTGAAATTCACACTGATAAGTCTTATGAGAGAGAAGTGTGTATGTGCTAGCTAAGACCCTGTGTTAAATTGGATCAAAATTCCCAACTGGCTTGTAAACATTAGGTTTCCAGCTAGATCTCAGGATAGATCTACTTAAAGTCAAATAGATCACATTGGCTGGAGGAAATAATTGTATAAGAAAGAAACACAGTGTATGTAGGTATGTAGACCATTTTCCAAGGATATTGTTAGCCTTTGGAAATGCAGGGCACTTAGTGTTTTGTTTTGTTTGTTTGTTTGTTTGTTTTTTTGTAGCACATGAAGAATCTTCCCTTGATTATTTTGCAGTCATCAGCTGATGGAGTTGGAGGGGCACAGTTTCATTCTTTCTTTAGTTGATTTCCATTAGTCTAACACAGAGCAACAGTTTTAGTAGTGTCTTCCTATACAACCCCCTTATCTTAACTTATACTGTTTCCTAATATTTTAAAGGTAGACTATTTATGATTAAATACGTGAGCACAGTAGCTCATCAGAAAGCAAAGCAAGCTCTCGCTCTCTCACCCCATTGCCCCCCTCTCTCGCCCTCCCTTCCCCTCTCCCTCCCTCTCTCCCCCACTCTCGCTCCCCCCAATAAGCTCCATGTAGTTAACGAAAAAACAAAAGAAAGCAAAACAAGACAAGAATGATAGCATAAAGTAGGAAGAAAAAGCCTAGTGTTTTGCTGCCTTCATCTCTGCAGCTGTTTTCTTACTAATTAAGTGAGTTCAGGTTTATGTTACTGAGTTTCAAAGACCCACAGTTCCATGGTGTACCTCCCGGAACTTGGCATGATATCAAAGCCCGGAACTACTCCTTACTTACTGCTAGGCTAATTGCCCTTGATTAACTTGCCCATGCTATTAACATGAAATGGTGTTATACTTGCCACTGTTTGGAGCTCAGAGTCTATTACTTATGCTCTTCTCTGCAGTTCAAACACAATTTACAAGGCTACTTCCAGCATCAAAGGTCACAGTGCCATTCTTGCATGCCTGTCTTTTTTCTGTATTGATACCACCAGAGGAAATTTTATTTTAAGAAACACTGATGATAATTACAAAGTGATTCGTAGGTCTAGAACACAAGGAACTTGGAATAGAACAGCTTAAATGTAAGCAAAGTTATAACTTCAGCTTATTTGCAGCATTATAGACACGGGAGAGTTTCAAACAAATTTTTTTGTTGTTGTTGTAAGCAGTAACCAAAAATTTAGAAACAAAAATCATTTCTTATTTATGTGCTAGCATTTGTTGCTCTGCCTCAAACACAATGTCTGAAACCTAAGAGAGAAAATGAATGCATAGATGGTATTGGAAGGCCAGGCAGTGATTGGAGGGTGCATATTACCAAGACAATTTGAGTAGACATCTCCTAAGGAAGACTGAGAATTCCAGGCATAGGTCTGTACTTTTTCATTTTACAGGTGCTAGACTTGTGTCTCCAAACACAAATAGAATAGGCTTTGTTTCATGCAGTGAAGGAAATGTAACTTGGGGATTATGTAACCTAAACCTAACAAAACAAAGTCATCCGAAATTCCTCTGAGATGGCTAGGGAGATGAACATTTGGATGCCGTTCCTGTCACTTTTTTTTTCATCTGTTTAGATCCTACCCATTGCCAGTGTCTTTGGGGAGTCATGAGCAGACTCTGTGATATCTATTGTGAAGCGCTAATGTTGTCTTACATAATTTCTTGAGTAAAATTGCTAATTTTGGCATGTCTATACCACCAGTTACCTTTTGCCAAGCTTACTATAATGTGAATTGTTGACCACCAATCATAGGTAATCGCAAGCTATTTGTGAATACTTCTATAATCTTTAATATATGTTTATAATTTAGTGTGATTGTGTACAATTGTTTAAATGGGGAAAAGTAAAATTTTAATTAAAAACTCAGCATAGAGCAATATTATAATTTCAGCTCTTTCAGCATTTTAAAATAAGCAAAGCTACAAGAAAATGTTGGGTTACAGGTATCACTGGGGAAATTTCTTCTCTATATTTATGAAATAGTTTTAATTAAGGCATAAACAGTGCCTAAGGGACCATTTGTACATAGGAGTTGCAATATAAATATCATTGTGCTCTTATTATCAACCCAGAACTTTTATAAGCATCTCCTATTATACATGTTTTAACAGAAGTGAAACATAAGCATATCATTATTAGGTAAATTTGAGCATAATCCATGAGCTGTTTCCAACATTTCTCTGTGTCATCCCTGATGAAAACTTTAACTTTTTCTCCAGAGATCTACAAGGATGACACCAACTGGCAAACTAAGCAGTAGTGGAGAGACTTTTAACTGCCCCTTCCTAGTAATGATTTTGACCACTATCTTATATACCATCCTAGAACCTCCATCCAGTGACAGAGAGAAGCAGAGACAGACACCCACAGCTAAACACTAAACTGAACTCCTGGAACCCAGTGACAGAGAGGGAGGAGTGATGAGCAAATGGGTCAAGACTGGGCTGGTGAAACCCAGAGAAACAGCTGACCTGAACGAGGGAGAGCTCTTGGTCCCCAGACTGATGGCTGAGAGGGACTGATCCAGACCCCCTGAATGTGGGTGTCAGTGAGGAGACCTTGGCAATCTATGGGGCTTTGGGTAGTATATCAGTATTTGTCCCTTGCACACAAATGGACTTTGGGTACCCATCCCACAATGAGGGATGCTCTCTCAATCTGCACACTTGGGAGAGGGCCTGGGCCCTCCCTGGAACGAAATGACAGACTCTAGAGATCCCCCATGGAGGGCCTTATCCTCCCTGGGGAATGGAGTGGGGATTGTGTGGGAAGCTGGGGGTGTTGGGAGGCAAAGTGGTTGTGGAAGGGAGAAAGAGAGAGATCTGGGACTGACATGGGAAGCAATCTTGTTTCTAATTTAAATATATAACAAAAGTGTTTATAAAAAACTCTTTCTGTACATATTGAAAAAAAGACAACTTCAGGGAAAATAAAGTTTTTAATCTTTTAGAGTAAAGTTATACAATCATGGTATTCATTTTTAAATTACAAGTATTATGTTTAACTCAAACTGAAAATACAGAAGCATCAGGCCATGTTATAATATATACTATAGTTTTGGATATTTAAAAGTTTAATATGAAGAGTAGCCAAGAAATGTGGCATACTCCTGTAATCCCAGCTCTCAGGAGGCAGAGCCAGCCTCGTCTATAAGGTGAGTTCTAGAACAGCCAGGGCTACACAGATAAACCTTGTCTTGAAAAAGCAAAGCAAAAAAAATTTAGTCTGGGGAATAAAATGAACTACTAGTTAAAACAAACAAAGAAAAGTAGATCATGACTTTCTAAAGTTTTTCAAAAAACATAATAAGATGTGTTAAAAAGACGTTTATTACCCTGCAGATGTGTGTCCTTTATGTAATTTTAGTATTTTAATTGCCAGATTCTCTACAAAAATTCTAAAAGCAACAGAATGAAGTATTAATATGAGCACATAAAATATGGTTATAATGGCAAATCTGTTCATTATCTTTCAAGGCTTCAAATTTCAACAGAACAGTTTTTCTTCAACTTCTGCTGTTTAGAATATGCCGAGTCTTAGGTTTGTCATTAACATATAAAATATCCTGCCTACATGTGAAGTTTTTATGTACAGAATGTACAGATTTTAAGAATCTTGTGGCCCTTAATACTCTGAACCATAGACAAAAACTGTTTGTGGTTTTTAGTTATCCCGTGGTAGAAAACAAAACTAAATATATTAGTGGTTTTGTCTTCTTGCCAATATGTTACCTATCACCTCTAGGTTCTGGTGTGTGTGTGTGTGTGTGTGTGTGTGTGTGTGTGTGTGTGTGTTTGTGTGTGTGTGCGTAACTTCACATTCTGACCACCCAATTTTAGAATACTTATTTGTATTCATTCCTTTACTGTTAATCGTAGCAGTTGTTTTTAAACTAATTACAGCATAGAGAGGAGGACAGATTTACAAACAAAACTTCTTAGAGTTGGAGCGATGGCTCAGCACTGAAGACTACTGCTATTATGAAGTACTAGGGAATTTAATGGTGTCTTTTGGCCCCTATGGACACCTTCATGCATGTTAAGAGCCAGTTGTTCTTTTTCTTTCTTTTCCCTTATTCTACTCTCATTCAATACATCCTAACCACAATGTTTCCTCCCTTTACTCCCTCTCCTCCCAGTGCCCATCACCACCTCCCACAGATCCGTCGCTCCACAGTTCGATTCAGAAACAATCAGCCTCCTGGCAATCTCAACCAAACGCAGTGTAACAAGATGCAATATGACTAGGAACAACGACTCCTATCAATATGAGGCAACTCATTAGAAAGGAAGGAGTCCCATGAGCAGGCAAAAAAGTCAGAGATACTTTCATTCTTATTGCTAGGAGTCCCCCCAAAAAACTAGGAACTGAACAAACCACAACATATATGCAGAGGATCTATCATAGACGCATGCAGGCTCTGTGATTGGTGGTTCAGTCGCGGTGAATCCCTATGAGCTCTGCTTAGTTGATTCACTCGGGCTCCTATAATTCTTCCTACCCCTCTTCTGAGAGAATTCCTTAAGCTCTGCCTAATGTTTGTCTGTGGGTCTTTAGTCTTCTCTCATTGGCTGCTGGAGCAAGCCTCTTGAGAACAGTTGGGCTAGGCACCAATCTATGAGTAAGCAGCATATCATTAGGAATAATTTCATTGACTTTTTGGTCAGTTCTATTTGGTTTTGCCATAGATCACTGACCAATCCAACTTTAGGGTATGGACAGCCTATCATAGCTTGTGTAAGCTCCAGTAAGATCAGTTATTGGTTGGACACTTCCAGAAGCTCTGAGCCACCATTGCCCCACTGAATCTCGCAGGCAAGACAGGCTGTGGTTGAAGATTTTGTGACTGCTTGTGTCCGAGTCCCACCACTGGGAGCCTAGCTTGTTTACACAAGATGTCTGGTTCAGGCTCCATGTTGTCCATTACTAGTTTAGGGTCACCCCTGTAGATTACAAGCGGATTCCAGAACACTCGGTAACTGATTGTGAGCCTAGCCTTTAATGACTGAGGTGGATCTCTGTGAGTTTGAGACCAGCCTGGGCTACAAGAGCTAGTTCCATGACAGCCTCCAAAGCCACAGAGAAACCCTGTCTCGAAAAACTAAAAGAAACAAAAACTGAACACTCGGTTTCTGCGTTTCCCCCCAAATGCCCAGTCTTTGCATACATCTTTCCCCATACTCTCTGCCTGTCCCATCTTCCCCTACCTGATCCTTTCTATTTCCATCCGCACCTGGCCCAAGTCCACCCAGAGCAATCTATTGTATTTCCCCTTCCTAGAGACATTCATGCATTCCACCTTGATCTCCCCCTAGTTTTTAAAGTTATAATAGAATTGCATCAATTAGCTTTCCTCACTCTAACTCTCCCATGATCCTTCCTTTTTATGATCTTTCAAATACATTGAATTGTGCACACACACACACACACACACACATACACACACAGAGGTATATATGTATACATACATATGTAGTATACATATAACATATATTTCATATTCCTAAATACAAAAGAATAACCCACATGGTCTGTATAATTGTATTTACATGTGTGTGTTTTCAGGACTGACTATTTGTATGGGAAGATGAACTGATGTGGTCTTCTGGGAGGAAGACTATTTCTTTAGCTCTTGGAATTCCTTAGTTGCCAAGAGATCTTTGTCTAGAGTTGAGGCATCAGTGAAGAGTCCTCTGTCAATCTCAGCATGTCTACTGGTATCACTTCTGTGCAGCTCATATTTGGACAGCCATGTTGGTGAGATTCCAAGGTTGTAGATTCTGAAATTTCGAGGTTGCAGAATCCTGCATCCAACTTCTTGCTCATCTAGCTTTTATGAACTCTCTACCCTCTACTGAAATAATCCTGTTTTTCACACAGTATTGTTTTGTAGGTGTATCTTGGACTTGGGCTCTGATATCTGCATTCTGTTCATTTGTGGCTTTCTGTAATGATATATATCTGTTGCAAAGAGAAGTCCAGACAGGATGCACCAGACAACCCACATTACAGCTTATACTGTTGTTACAGTTTAAGGTGATACACAAGCACAGACACATTAATAATAAATAGTAAATCTTTTAAAAATATCCTTTCCATTTCATATATAAAATATCAGATATTTTCTTGTGTCATATGTAAATATTTTTATATCTGTTAATACAAGATTTGCTATTTTTCTTGAAATGCAGAACTTTAATATGAATTAGCATTTTGTTTAGTAACCTATTTGAATAATGGTAGATGGAATAATTGTACTCTGCAAAAGCTATGAGTGACACTAAGCCATTATCAGTCAACACACTGCTATGAAGAACTTCCTCTGTGAGAACACTTGATGCATATAAAACAGAAAACTTAACTTGTAGATATTTTTCTTTATTTAAATGTCATTTGACCTTAAAATGTCTAATTTTTCATCTTTCAATAGAGTGTGATATTCCTTATTTCCAGAAGAGATTTGTAACAAAGACATGAGAGGTCTCTACGTCCAAAGGTCTGATGTTATAAGAGCCAAATTACAAAAAAAATGCAATAGACAGTTATGTGAAGGATATCTCCATTGAATGTTGGACCTGAACTTAATTATCTAGAGGAAAGGCATTGTACCCTTAACAAAGAATAAGTATAAAGGCTTGGCAGTGCAACGAGAAATGTCAGTGTGGCTATGGAGTAGTGGGGGAAGATTTACCCATGGGTGATGAAGTTGTAGAACAGGCAAATCCCAGAACCCCAGGGTTTGTGAAGCATCGATCAAAAGTTGAAGTTTCATTCCAAATTTGAGAAGTTAAGTGAGATGGTGGTACAGACTTTATAAAATGTGTTCCAGCTCTTAGCTGAAAAGCAATTTATACAAGTGTTTAAAGAGTCATTGAGTGACTGGTGAAGTGTGTATGTGATACAATAGGGATCTTGCTCATGGAAATACAATGGAGTAAATGAACGAAATTGGGAAACATTTTGGAAGGCAGTGCATACCTTGAAATGGATTAAGCCAGCTGATATTTAAGAGATCATAGGAATCAGTGATTCAAATTGTTTTAGGCTTCTGTGTTATAGTGTTGTCTTGTTCTAACATTGTCTTGATTAGAAGTTGAAGAACACACTTGGAGAGAGAACAACAGAAGTTTGATTTTGACATGTCCTAGTATAGCTCAAATGGAAATCACTAAAGAATCTGCTTAGTATCTACAATCAGGAAATAGGCATTATATCAGTGATTTCTCTAATTGATGGGGCGAATGATTTGACAAGAAGCAACTTGTGTGAGGCTGTGTTTGTTTTGGCTACCGTTTTGGGAAGGCTTAGTCTGTTACGATAGGGAAGTTGTGGTGGCTGGTTTATGAAGTAGCCCTCTGCATGTGTGGGATGAGGAAGACTCTCCCTATCAGTGTGTGAGGTCACCATGTGATTTTATTTACAGCAGTGAGTCTTCCATGAGCTTTGTTTCCTTGTGTTTCGTTCATAGATGCTAGGAACTGAAATGTCCACTTGGTAGATTTGCCCTTTGATGAGTGTGTGGTATCCTTTCCCGTCATCTCTTCCCATTGGTTTCTCTTCATAGTCGATTTTGTTTGTCAGTCATTAAAATAGCTACACCAGCTTGATTCTGGTGGTCGATTGATTGAAATATAGTTTTGTATCTGTCTGCTCTGTTGTGATATCTACCCTGTATAGTAAGGTGTATTTCTTGGATACAGCAGAAATTTGGATCCTATTTTCACATATTTCTGGTTAGTCTGTGTCTTTTGAGGCGATAAGGAGGAATGGATTGAGACCATTGATTTTGAGAGTTAAAAATGAGCAGTGTTTCATTGACTCCTGTTATATTGTTGTTGTGGTGGTGGTGTTGATGGTAGTGGTGGTGGTGGTGGTGGTGGTGTGTATGTGCACAGGAGTATGCCTCCTCTTTGGATTTTCTAGACTAGGATTATTTAGGCTGTGTTTTCCATAGTTACACTAACATCATTGGATTGTTTTCTTTTAGGACCTTTTCGTAGGGCTTTTTAAATTTGGTTGTATCATAGAATCTTCTCCATCTATCGTGATTGAACGTTTTGCTTGCAGTTTTATTCTGGACTGGCATCTCTGATATCTTGTGGTGTGTAGCATCTCTGTTCTGGAATTTAGTCTCCACTGACAAGTTTGTAGTTATTCTGATGGATCTGCCTGTATATCTTACTAGGTCTTCTTTACTTGCAACTTTTAATATAAATTCTTTATTCTGTAATTTATTGTTTTGATTATCATGTGTCAAGAAGATTGTCTTTTCTGGTCCCGTTTTTTTGTTCTGTATGCTTCCTGTACCTTGATATGCATCTTCTTTAGATTAGGGGAATTTTATTCTATAACTTGGTTGAAAATTTGTGTTAGAATATTTTAAATTTAACCCTTTCTGTAACGGAGGCGTACACTTCCTCCATTATGTCTTCAATACTTGAGATTCGTCTTCTTTATTTTCTTTGTAAAGCTTATCTCTGAGGTTCCTGTTTGAGATCCTAAATTTTTCATTTCCAGAGTTCCATGTGTTTTTTTTTATTAGTTTTATTTTCACTTTCATGTCTTTAACTGGCTTATTTATTTTCTGCCACTGCATTATTTTCATAAATGTCTTTAAAAGATTCATTCATTCATTTCTTCTTTAAGGACCTCTATCATAGTCATAAAGTTATTCTGAGGTATTTGTCTTATGTTTTAGCTATGTTAAATTTCTCAGAACTTCCTATGCTATGGGTGCTGGGCTCTACTGAAGGCATATTGCTCTAGCTGTTATTAATTGTATTTTTATGCAGGCATCTGGGCATCTGTGTTTGGGAAGATTGGAATTCTAGATGCTGAAGTCTGGTCTTGTCTTTGTTGGGTAGATTTTTATTTGTTTGTTTGTTTCTTGGTTTCTGTTGTCCTCTCTATTCCTTAGGAGCATGTAGAAGCTGTGTTGCCTGGGATCCTGAAAACTGCGCTCACTGAGCTTCTGGGTAAAATGCATTTCTACATATTGAGAGCGAACATTTTGGAATGGGGATGGACTGCATAGAGAATGAGGGGGTCCATAAGAGGGAGGCAAACAGGGCATTCCAAAGGGATCTTACTGGATTCCACTCAGGAATGTGGCAAGGGACAGAGATTGAAGAGAGGTCACAACAGTTAATCTGCTATGAGGCTGAGGATGAGACTCCGGGATTTGACTTGGAAGGGAGAAGGGAAGAGGTGAGTATCAGCAGTTACTCTACCAGTTTTGCTGAGCTACTTGCTTTGGCGGCAGAAGTCTTCCCTTATGGGTTCTCTGAGAATACCTGCTGGAATCCAGGGCAGGGGTAACAGGATGATGGAGGCATTAGGGAGGGAACATCTATGAAAATCATTGAAGATGGAGGCAGAGTTGAGAGGTAGCATAGCAGGTGCTTGACTACAGAGCTGCAAATCAGGCTGGATAATGAGATTTGGAGTAGAGAAAGGAGATATGAAAATCTGCCTATGGGTTCCCAGATTCTGTACTCCACTTAATAATTGAATTATTTGTTTTCTTATTGTCTAGTTTTTATTTATTCATATTTATTTGGATATTATCCCTCCTACAGATGCATAATTGGTCAAAATATGTTCCTCTTCTGCAGGCTGCCACTTTTTCAAAGGACGGTGTTCTTTTCTTTGCGGAACCTTTACACTTTCATAAAGTCCCATTCATTAACTGTTGATCTTAGTAACTGTGTTAATGGTGTTCTGTTCAGAAAGACGTTTCATGGGATTTTCAATAGTTTTGTAATTAACAAAGACTGTATGGGGGATTAATCTAATACCTGCTGACTCAAGAGTTGCTTAGTGTTGACTGTGTGCTTCCTCAAGAACCAGTGTTACATACTTAGGATAGTCAGAGGTGGATAGGACTTTATTGATGTTGACAACAGCTGCGTTACAGTATGCAGCAACATTTCCCTCATCATCCAATTAATAAATTCTACCAGAACTCTTTCTTTATACCATGGGTATCCATTTGATACATTCTCAGGGCCTCAGCTATCCTGACCATCTGATGGTCACATGTTTTGTTTCTTCTTCCAAATATTTCCTTTCATTTGTCACTCATGGAATTTTATTTCTTAATGGCCACCTTCAACCACAAACAAGGAAGATTTCAGTGTCCAAGATAAAATCAAATGCTTTGCATTTTTTATGGAGAAATTAAAGGAAAACTATACTTAAGATGTATTGGTAACACTACCCTCCCAAAGTCACCGTTTCTTATGTGTAGCCACTTCATGTAAGTAATAAGACCTGTACCTCATTTATTAAGGAGATTAAGTTATCTATCTTTATTTGCAGTTTTATTACTCTTAAGTATGTGCATGCATATGTGTGTGTCTGGGTGTGTGCACATGAGTGTAGATGCTCACACTGCTCACAGAGCACACAAGTGTCAGATCAAACTGGAGTTGTAGTTATAGGTTGTTGGAAGCCACCTGATCTAGGCTCTGGGTATCAGGCTCAAGTTCTTTGGCAGAACAGTGTGCGCTCTTAGTCTGAGTTATGACTACAATTGACATCCAAGATTTTCTATAATACCCAATTGTTGTTCTTCTTACCCAGCCCAGATGCTATAAAATTTCTTTAATTACATAGTAATCAACAACAAAATCACCACAGCAATACTATTCTAATTAATAGAACTTTACTACTATCCAATGAGCATATTTATAAAACTTCTTGTTTCAAATGAAATCGAGAATCTACTGACACTTATATTTACATGTAGATACCTAACTCTTATTTTCCCATAAAACATACACTTTTAAGTTTTAGCAATAGGGTTAAATCAGGCATATGGCAGACATCAGTAATCTCATCACCTAGGAGGATTACAGTACAGGGTCCTTTCCTGGAGTACACAGTGAATTTGGGCTCAGCCTCGACTTCATATTATGAAATTCTATCTCAAAAATGTGAGCTAGAGGGAAATCTCATTTGCTTACTTTACTAAATTTTATCATTCTCAATTTAAGTTGAACAAGTAAAATAGTTTTACAAATTATTGTTGTGTAGACTTTCTAAGAGAGATTCCTAGAGAAATCAAATTCAAGTCTGTGGTGGAAAAAGCCAGTACTTTTAGACTCAGGGATAATATAACTTAAAATAGCTGTTTGATGTATTAAATAATTATTATGAAGTAGTGCTTGTTAGAGTTTTGCTGGGAATATGTAATTATTTTCAAGATCATGACATCACCCTGCTACTAATAGGTAACCGAAATGCATGCTGACAAAATATGAGAAAGGAAACCCAAATTTATTAAAGTATAAAAAGTGGAGATAAATTTAGAGTGAAGTCCCGAAAAACCTCCCTTTCCATCACAAGTTATTGACATATCATCTTGTCACATTTGCTCTTTGCTTTGATGGGAAAAAGTGATGGCTTTTTCTTGAAGGTTAGGTGTTGACATTTAATGCAGTTCAGCACACATTTGCTGAGCACCTGTTATGCCCTCATGCTATAACCAAGTGATAAATTTCAAATGAAAGCCTGGCCTTTAGAAACTTATAATGCGGTTGAGTAGCCTAAATATTCAGTAGTGTTTTCACCAACATTACTATATTACAACTTAAAATCTTCAAATGAGGGTTTGCATGCTAGTTAGTCATTATGATTTGAGAGTGTCTGTATGTAGGAGGCAGGAAGGAGTCACTGATGACAAAGTGTTTGCTGTACAAAGATGGGGAGGAATGTGAGTTTGAGTACATAGCATCTTCTAACTGCTAGGATGGTGTCAGAGACCAGCTCCAACCCAGGTACTTCAGAGACAGAGACATGGGATAGACAAGGGATCCTGTGTCCAAATTCTTTAATTAACCTTCTGAATCAATGAATGATGGATTCGATTGTGAAACCCTACCATACATGCACACCGTCATGAAGTAAGATGTCAGAAATGCAACTGCATGCAAGTAAAATGACACCCTCATGTCTACCCACAAAAAACTTGCATGTACTCATTAATCTACACAAGACACACATACACAAGCAAAAACTAAAACTAAAAAAATCATGAGTTTAAACCTTTATACATAAAGAAGAGTGACAATTTAAAATATTCAAAATCACAATAAAATTGATGAATTTTCAAATACAATGCTTTGAAACTAATTTCACTGAATTTTTTAACATGACCAAACAAAAGTGTTACCATAGAAGAACTTTATTTTTAACACAATAGAGAACTTGAAAGTGCATGTATTCTTAACAGATAAACTATAACTCTTTTGGAGATGCACTATTGATAGAAAAGATATTCCTACCTGGGAGCAAGGAGTTAAAATCACATTGATTTATTAGGAATCAACATTTTCTCATATCTTGTCCCTTTCTCCTTCTCAGGGTTTCATGTATGTCCTGGTTTCTCTGGAGTTGTGGATTATAGATTGTTATCCTTTGTTCTATGCCCAATACCTACTTCTAAGGGGGTTCATACCATGTTTTTCTTTCTGTGTCTGGGTAACCTAACTCAGGATGGTTTCTTCTAGCTCATTCCATTTGCCTTTGAATTTCCAGATGCCATTCTCCCCTCACCAAGTAGAACTCCATTGTGTAAATGTATCATGTTTTCTTCACTGGGGAGGGGGTGGGAGACAGGAGAAAGAGGAATGGAGAAGGGGAGAGGGAGGAGAATATGAGGGGTCAGGAGGGTCACCTAAGGGGAAGAAGAGAGACAGAGAGTAAGGAAAGAGATACCTTAAAAGAAAGAGTCATTATGGAGCAAGTGGGAGCTCACAGACTCCAGTATGACAGCTGGGGAACCAGCATAAGACCAAACCAGGCCACCTGAACTTGGGTGTCAGTTGGGGGCCTGGGCAGTCTATGGGGCCTCTGGCTGTGGAACCAGTGTTTATCCCTCATGCACAAATGGGTTTGAGAGCCCATTCCTCCATGGCGGGATACTTTCTCAGCCTAGATACCTGGGGTAGGATCCAAATGATGTGATAGACTTTGATGATTCCCCCTGTGGGATCCATAGGAGGACAGGATGGAGAGGAAATTGGGATTGGTATGTAAAATAAAGTTATTTTTAATTTAAATAAAAGTTAATTTAAAAAGAATCAACATTGTTCCACTGGAAGCTATAATGAGAATGAGAAGAAATTTGGAATTTCCTTACTGAGCAATGCAAACAACTGTATGTCCTTCCACATAAGACAACACAACAGCTTCCTGCCATGATGGTCACGGAAGCATTTACTTAGCCAAACATCAGTTGCAAAAGAATTATTATATTTTCAGTATGCTGTAGAGAATGTTTAAGTATTTTTCACTTTTCATGTCGAATCTTTTCTCAAGTGTTGAAATAAAATTGGAAAACAACAACTTTGAAAAGATTCCAAGTCATACACTCCCCCATCTCTCCCTCCACTTTCCATAGCCAAGGGTTACCTCACAGTTGCTAGATTTGGGAATTTTGTTACTTGCAGAATTTACAACTGATACAAAATGAGATAACCCCAACCCTAATCATATATTGCAAGTAATTAATACTAATGGATATATTAAAAATACTTTTATTTATGTGTTTAGATTGATGTTGGTGAATGCATAAAGAGGATCAATAAGACATTTACATTCACCATCTCTAAAATTGTTTTTGAAAAGACATATTGAATCTCAAAATACTTTTCTGCCTCTATGAGCTTGAGATAAATTTATAGAGAAGTACACATTTATATTTTTAAAGATTTAATTTTCAGCAGTACCCCTTAAAGCTTGAGAGAAACATTCTGTCTTTGACATGCCTGAGTTTTATATCACTGATATGGTGGGAAAATTATTTCATGTCATTTTCTTATTTAATATGTAATCATCTTTTTGTTTTAGACTGAATGAACTCTGATAGAAAACTTATAAATCAGATCAGTAACCATACATAATTTACTTTGGTAGGTAACTGAATGTGCAATGAATATAAATACATTATCAGCCCTTTTCTGAATATCATAAAATTATTTTCCATCAGGGACAACTAAGTGCGTGTATTTGTGAATAGGCAGGTCGTCTGCCAATGTTAGTTTATGCATTGATTTTATTTGATATAAAATGAGATCACCAAATGGTGGATATTATATGACACATTCTGCTATATGAAATTATTTGGTCCTTTCTGACATGCATAGTATTATGTCACACTTATATGGACCTGCCAGTAACCTAACAAAGTCCTAAACAATATTGTTATTGTAATTTATATGGAATAATAATTGGAGAATAATATTCTAAATAGCTTCTCTTAATTTTTGATATTCCTGGCTGAGCTCACTTTAAAATGCACTGGCCTCAAAATTTGTTTACTAAATAATCATTATAGAAAGCAAAGTGTCACCCAAAAACAGGATATGTAGATGTACTTTAACATATACTATGTCCTTCTTTTCCAAGACCTTCATTTTTGTTGATCTGCTCTTTTTTATGTGTTCCTCCTTTGTGTTTCCTGTTATTAAAAAGGTTAATTCATGTCAATTGGTTCATCAGCCTTGTTCTCTGTTGAGCAGTGGTTGAATTGTTACTGATGCCGTAAACACAGTTGAATGTTAGAAACCTCTCACATTTCTTTTTAGTGAGGCAGAGGAAAATCAGAGTGCTTACTCCAAGGTTCCTTACACACAAACACCTGAATGTTTATCTTGTTATTCTTAGAGAATATGATACTTTTGCAGAGTTCAGGCAGCTTCTTGAATCAGAGAGAACAAAACTTCAGTTACAGACATCTCGATGTTAGTTGCTGCATAGTTCCTTGTTTTAAGTAGATTATAATATTTTTGGAAAAAGTAGTCTTACAGAGATTAAAAAATCATTTGTTCAGCTTACTCATCAAACCTTAGGTTGCTGGAACAATTATAAAGAAACAAAGAAACACAGGACAAGAAAAAAAAAAGCTTTCCAAATAAAGCAACGATGCACCCATTTCAGCCTTCCTTCTCAGTGACACTCTGAGCTTTGGTTAGGTTTTGTGTACCAAATATGAGAGAGACTTAAGATGATTACACACATTGCTGGTTCTTGAATTTTGAGCAGCCCGATTCCCTTAAAGCACTAGTGAGTGAACATTGCCTTTGCATCAATAAATCCAGGTGAGAAATCAGCTAATGATAAGGATTGAACCAGGAATAAGCCAATCAAATGGAGTGGTCTGGGAATTTGTATGTGGTTCTCTTTTGCAAAGTAAATGGACAGAAGGGTCAACCAGAAGACATATGATGTCTTATGTAGGGTCACTAAGTCCTCAGGAAGTAGAAGAAAGTCTTGGATTAGGAAGAATTCATGTACCTCATTTAGGTATCTTTGTGTGGGTAGAGTCTTAAGATAACTTGGAGGTAGGTCCTATAGTTTTGGGGTCCTGCCTCTATCAGTCCTAAGCTACAGGGGTCATCTATCCTGGACTGATATCTTTAGGGTTGTGTTTGGAACCAGCCGAACAGCCCCAGGTTCCACGCTGAGTGGGGGAGTGTGGATCAGGGAAGTCCTAGCTACCCAACAGACTTTAGAACCAGACAGAGACATCTTGTCACTTCAAGAAGGCTCTCAGTCTACATTGGAGACATAGGTTTATTCAAGCATCCTCTTAAATACCTTTCTAGAAGCAGGGGTAATGGCAGAAGACATCTATTATCATGTGTAAATGGTTGCCTAGGAAACACTTCCTTTAACACTAGAGATGGTCCTAATATGTCTACAAACACTCAGACCTCCTGTAAGGCACATCTCACATCTGAGAAGTCTTCAGGTATGTCTCACTGGCCCCCTGGCGTGTCCCACTAGCCCCCATGATGGGTGTGGGGCCTAGGTCTATTGTTATGCAAACTAGAAGTCATTCCCCACTGTGGCCAGGCCATTTGGAGGTAACCAGCCTGCATCTAAAAGACAGCAGGAGATTCGAGCTCCTAAAATTGAGCTGAGGCCTATAACAAAAATATCATATTCAGGCCCCGACACTATAGATGATTAAAAGGTGACTCCATGAAGTCCTGTCCACATACTGGGCTTTTTTCTAAGGTTTGTGGAGACCTTCCCTGTGGCTTTAGCCCTCTGTAGGAGGTGGACTTCATTCTCATAAATATAACTCCCCATGGTTTACTGACATTAGCCTGAGGCAACTATCTGAAGAAGTAACTGAAACAAGTCATTTCAGAGAATGTTTTGTGCAATTGCTTTCAGATAATATCGATCAAGCAAAAGTTACCAGGATCCAAAAAAAAATACCTTTCTTGGAATTACTTCAAGATAAAAAGAATAGTTTAGTAAATAGTGGAAGTCAAATTAAGTCATTAAAGGCAAGCAGAAGCAAGAATTATCATTTAAAACTTTTGCAGATGTTTGAACAAAAATCCATAAAAAGTCAGGAAACCCATATTTTTTCTCCTGAACAAATCTTCAGTACTTGCAATGAAAAGGTAATACTAAAAATTCATGCTCATAAGGGAGGTCAAGATCATGATGGAGAAATTTACAGAGACCGCTGAACCAAACTTGTGGAAACTCATGAACCCTAGTCCTACAACTGTGGAGACTCCAGGAGACTGAACTAGGCCCTCTGTATGTGGGAGACAGTTGTGAAGCTTGCACTATTATAGGGACCCCTGGCAGTAGGACCATGATACTAACCAGGTACATGAACTTGCTTTTTGGAGCCCATTCTTAGGGTGAGATGACATGCTCAGTGGCAGTCAGAACACGACATTATCCCAGTACATGAGCTAGCTTATTGGTGCCCATTCCCCATAGTGGATGCTCAGTCTCAACCTATTGTGTCAGACTATGTTGACTCCTCATGGGAGCCCTTACCCGTGGGGAGGAGTGGACTGGGGGCTGGCTAGGGGGAGGTGCAGGGTTGAGAATACACAAGGGGGTAGGAGGAGGTGGGAGGGAGAACTGTGATTGTAATGTAAAATGAAATAAAAAATAAAAAACTGAAAAATTTGAGTTCTTTCCTCTCTTGTATTTCAATCTGAAAGATCTGAAAGATCATTCTCAATGTTCTCAATGTTTCCTGATGTTAATTCATTTTAACATGAAGACCACCACAAAAACAGTCATGATTTTCTATGTCACCAGAGGTGTTTATGTATTCCCTAAGTCACTTCAATTTCTCCTTCAGTTTAACAGGTTAGTTCTTCACCACATAGCATATATTTTTAATGTAGGCAAGTTGGTAGTTGCTTTATTCAATACTAAAATCATTTTTATGTTCTTTTTTTTTTTGTTTGAACTTCATGGTGAGCAATGATTTAAATTTTACTCTTGTGGACTAAAATGCAATTACATGTCCATGGCATTCACACATAAATCCACACATATGTGTATATAAAAATTATTCAAGGTTAGAAAGGACAGCAAAAGCTATATCAAGAAGAATTGAGCATCTATATTAGGATAGCATAGCAATTATTCATCCAAGTGACAGAGATGATTGATCCAGTGTTCCAAGTGGTATTTTAAGCTTTTCATTTAACACAGATTTAGAATTTTCTAAATCTGTCTACTGGGCTTAGTTTCTCAAGTTTAAGGAGGTGTAAGACATGTAGACAAACACTTATGTTATTTGCAATCCTTGCTCACATTACAGAGGCAGAAACCCAGAAAAAAAATAGTAGTGTCACAGACAGGAGACATCTGAGCTAATCTTTAGGAGTAAGTAGCTATTTGTCAAGCTATTTGGGCAAGAGCAACACTTCAAATGGCAGAGACAAGATAAAGAAGAAAAAGAATAAGCATAAGTTACAAGTGCTAAGGAAAGAGTAGACACAGGAAAAGAAGTTCAAAGAAACATGGGATCCCACCTCATATATATCTCAACCAGTGAGAAGATATGCATGCACAATTTTGATGGGAAATGATAGAATAAATATCATGGAATTCCATAGTAGGAAGCAACTATTTCCTGAACAGCATGAATAGCATTTAGAAAGTCATAGTGAAATTATACAGAATATCAAAAGTATATGGTATTCTAGGGAGAGAATGGAAGAAAAATAGATGTATAAAATAAAGAGATATATTTTGTTAAGTAAAAACAATTTTTGGTAGTTGTTAGCAGAAATGGTCTAGGTGATGTCACCAAAACCACTTTTAGATCCAGAACTGAGCAAAACTCCAAAGACAATGACCCTAACCTATCTTCTAGAAAGCATCTTGGTATTATAGACTGAAGGGGCAGTCTTGTACCACTTAAACAAACAAGGAAACAAACCAACAAAAGGTAAATGTGTAAGACAATCAAATGGTCACTACCACTGTTGCAGTACCACTCCAATATCTCAAGACTGGGGTGAGCCATGTGGGAGAATTCTAACCTCTCCCTTCGCAATGCCTTCAAGAAGAGCTGCTTTGTGCTCTGTCACACAGAGCCCCATCCACATATTCTGCTGTTAGAGAAAAGATTTATTTTCTTTTCCCTATGGACTTCAATTTAATTTTTTTATTTAAATTAGAAACAGGCTTGCTTCACATGTTAATTGCAGCTCCTCTCTCTCCCCTCCTCCCCTGCTCCCCCAGACCCCCAATACATCACCCAATCCCCACTCTGTTCCCCAGGGAGGGTGATGTCCTCCATGTGGGGTCTCCAGAGTCTGTCATTTTGTTCAGGGCAGGGCCTAAGCCCTCCCCCAAGAGTTCAGGCTGAGAGAGCATCCCTCATTGTTAGATGGGCACCCAAAGTCCATCTGTACGGCAGGGATAAATACTGATCTATTACCCAAGACCCAGGATGACACCAAATGGCAAACTAAGCAATAGTGGAGAGGCTACCTCCCTGATAATGAGGTTGATGACTTCCTTATATGCCATCCTAGAACCTTCATCCAGTGACTGATGGAAGCAGAGGCAGACACCCACAGCTAAACACTGAACTGAACTCCTGGAATCCAGTGACAGAGTGGAAGGAGTGATGAGCAAAGATTGGGCTGGTGAAACCCATAGAAGCAGGTGATCTGAACAAGGGGGAGCTCATGGACCCCTAGACAGATGACTGAGAGGTCAGCATGGGACTGATCCATACACTCTGAATGTGGTGTCAGTGAGGAGGCCTAATATCACTTCTTTTAGAAGATCTTTGAGGTGGACTTTGGAGAGACTGAAGGAGAAACAGAGAAAAACCTCCATATCTTCACTCGTGCTTTTCTCTTGGGGACTGCATTAAAAAAATGTGCCTTTAAGTGCAATGGGTACCCATGGATCAGCTAATAGCCAGTGTATAATTAATATCTCTACATTGGCTCCTGATACCAAATAACACCAACAAATCCAAAGCTGAACCCTTACTGTTCTTCTCAATACCCTCTTTTGGTACTTCTTCCAACTTGGATGAGGGTGCTTAATTCTCAAAACTAAAATTTCTAGTCATTGTAGGCTCTTACTCTTTTCCCTTTCCCACATTTGGTTGGCTCTCAATAAAATTTTGAAAAGAAAGCAACCCTTTCTTCTCTCTTTCCTGCTATTAATGCTAACCCCAAGTTACAGCAGAAAGAACCTTGCAATTATTTAAATCACCTCTTTGTTCCTGCCCTTGAGAGCAACCCGACTCTACTCTAAAACACAGTTCAGATTTTGGGGGGATACAAATCAGGCTGCTGTATTGTACATACTGTCCTGGCATAACGCTTAAGGAAGTATGTAATTACAATAACCATACAATGTCATTTCAATTATGCCTGTCTGTCTCTATAAATATTATCTCTAAACATTGCTTTTCATGACCATTGTGTAACCACTCCTTCTGGAAGTGCATAGCTTACTTCTTTAACTTCTTTAGTCCTCCTGCCTACCTAAGGAGATCTTTGAGGTCAGTAAGATGATTCGTACTAGCAACAGTATAGCGTGTGGGTAACCAAAGTGTGTCTAATTGAACTTAAACGCCAATCAATTTGCAGTAGCACATGCCTTGTACTGCACACATGCCAGGAAGGTTCAGAGGCCTACATCTGTCAAATTAAAGTTACATATTTTCCAGTTTTGTTCTAAATAGTTACCTGCGTTCATACATCCACGAACAACTTTCACACATCACTGATAAAAACGTCGTCTTCCATCACACAGAGGTAAATGAAAAGAATGACTAACTATGGAGGGCTCAGTCCCAAATAGGATATGTGTAACAAAATCCCTTCAGTTAAAGCTCAGAGATACCACTGAAGTGGCAGAAAAATTTGCAGGATCCTATAGAGTTGTTATATAGGATATAGAATTATAAATATGAATGCTTATAATAACACTAATGTAACTGTAGTGGCATCTTGTTTCTCACACCGAAACCACACCGAAAGGCCATTATTTCAAGTCTATTAGTGGTAAAAGTTGCCACTACAGCCCTGGTACCACCTCCTTCCTGCAATAAGACTGCCTGTGTTCAAATTTATGAGCACATGTTTGATTCTTTATTGCAAACAATAATAGAAAAATATAAATAAATTATCCTTAAATTTATTTTACTCTGGTTTTCATTCAGTAAACATCATTTAAAATAATTTGTAGAGTTAAATACCATGTGTTTGTAATATGCTGGTAGCTCAATGAAAACGTTGTAACTCAAATGATTTCATAAAACACTGTACTATAAAATCCAATTTAAAAATATCCTATCTTAAAAACACGGATTAAATCATTCTCAAAGAATCAAGTTGTCTGTTTGCTAAAATACAGTCTCACAAGAAATACATTGTTATTTTGTCAGGTTAATTTTTTTAATCTAAAAAATTGGAAACAAATAATTTGACGTGAAGAAAATGTAATCAGTTTCTGACTGACCCTTGTAAACAATGCCATCTTGAAGATGTACATACATAGGAAAATGTAGCGATTTTTATGTTGTGTGAAGGATTTTACAATGTATCCTCCTTGGGACTGTGTCCTGTGAGGACTCCCATTTGAGCTCCTCCTCTCACAGGGAGAATGCTACTAGGCAATTGGGCCAGAAACTTCCAGAGGAGGGCAAGGAGTGCACATTCACTGTGTCCTAACATTTCCCTTCTTGTTGTACATGAGAGGAAGCTGTGAAATTCGCTAGGTCATGCAGCACTCTTCCTGTTGTAAACTTTATTCCACCTATTGTTTCCGTTTGGCTGACAGTCTTGCCAGCCTCAATTACATAATGAGCCTTTGAATGAAGTTGGAGGTACACTATTTAGTTTGCTGATATTGTCTCTTCAGGAGTGCATGGCATAAAAGCCCTTTGATAATTATTCAACAAATGGCTTCTTAGCTTCAGAAAAAGCCACTGAATATAGCCATTATATTTTAGTGGTGATTTTATGTTATCTTTGTGATTATGGCTAACTGTATTTGTTTGTTTGTTTCCTTTACATATGAATTGTATATCAAATTAGAAATTTTCTGTATTGCTATTAGGTAATGTCTAATCTTCAGTATTAGAAAATAAACAAATATAAACATGGGACACGTATGCTGGTTTTTCCATGCCTCTATGAGGAACTGTGGTGAAATATTCACGTATATTACACTTCATGTTTCATCATTCTCCTTTTCACTTCCCTACAACTATATGTATACATCCCAATTGTGTATTACCTTAAAATCTCTCCTGGACATATTAGTATATTTTGCTGGAAAATTAATAGAAGATGATTTTCATATTTCTGTTGTACTTTGTTTTAATTTGCTCCTGGAAGACCATTGTTTGATTATTCTTTGATCTTCTAATCAAGAGGAACTTGACAATCTTCAAATTTATAACCATCATGATGGCAATGGATAAGCTGTATTAAATTTAAACATACAGCAAAAGTACGATTTCAGCCATGATATCTCAATGTGTTGATTCGCTAAGTAAACCCTTAATTAAATCAGAAAGTCTTCAAATTAAGGAGCTTCTGAGACTTGTGATAATCTGAAAGAATTCATTGAACATATGAGGTGCAAATTAGTGGGACTAGCATAAGAAAATAAACAGGCAACTGACTAGAAATTAAATTTCTTTCAGGAATTTTAATAAGTTCTAGCATTGATAATTAAATAAACTAATTACATACAAATTAGAAGTTGGTCATATATTACAGATATTAAATTTACAGATGTAACCTTGATTTTTTCTTTTCATTTTCATTTTTTGATATATATATATATTTATTTTTAAAACATTTTTATTTTACATACCTATCCCAGTTCTATCTTCCTTCTGTCTTCCTGCTTCTCCAACCTCCAACCTTCTCCCTACTCCTCGTCCATCCACTCCTCAGAGAGGCTGAGACCTCCCATGGGGAATCAACAAAATCTGTCACATCAGTTGAGAGAGGACCAAGTCCATCCTGACTGATCTAGGCTGAGCAAGGTATCCCTCCCTAGGTAATGGGCTCCAAAAAGCCAGTCTCTCAGTACAGGATTTTCCTTAGTGCTTTCTTCTATAAGTTTTAAATTTCCTTCTACATTAAAGTTTGTAATTCCCTTTTAATTACTTCTGTTGTAAGTATGTAGCTTGTGTTGAGAAATTTTCATTTGTTTCTTTCATTCATTGCTGTATATACTTGTTCTGGTGCTATTTAGTGAGAAGACATTGCCTTTTTTTCTGAATTACGTTGAGCAGTGGGTTGACAACCATTGATGTTTTAAGGATATGTCGTGAGAGCCCATTCTTTCCCTTTCAGTCTGAGAGCATCAGCGCAGCAAAGCAATATTGTGCTTATTACTATACACTAATGATACAACATCAATTGATATTTCTGCATGAAACTGTATGGCAATTTACATAAAATATTGCCTTTCATCCCTTAGAAGCATTTTGTTGAAAGTATGGGTACCTTGGAGAAAAAATGGCATTTTTGCATGACTCTCTCTGTAACAGATATTATACTGTCATATACTTGCCATGTTATCAGTGTTTTGTCCTTAGTTCTCTGAAGTCTGGAGAGCATAAAACTTTACATGTGTTTCAATATAATAATTTTAAAGTCCACTTGATGACACTTTCAAATGTGATATCTTATTAAAATTTTCAACTGTGGGGCTATGATTTGATAGTTGTGTATTCATTTTCTCTCCTCAGATCTTAATTAATTCAATTGCAAGTTGTACTTGAAATGTATATCTTCATAGAGTTTTTTCTAATTGGTGAATTTGCCTTTGTAGATAGAGACACTTCTATTCCTTCTTTTAAAATCAATATCACTTTTATTTGTTTGTCTAGATTTACTCTACTAACATATTTGATTTTTTCCCCTGTTATTGCTTTTATCAGGTTAAGTTAATTTCTTTCTCTTACGACTTTGCTGGCTTGACCTAAGATCTGCATCGAACAAATTTTCTCAAGCACTTTTCAAAATATATAGCAATCATTACATGGTTTACTTCCTACAGTTGTTTGCTATGTGAAATAGGTGAATTTATTATTGAAAGTAGATTTTTTATACAACATATTTTGTTTATTGTTTCCCCCAACTCTTCCAAGATCCCCCTACTTCCTCACCTACCCAAATCCACACATTTTCTTGTTTTCTCTCTCTCTAATCAGAAAACAAGCAAGAATTTTAAGACTAAATGCCCAGAAAAAGCATTATGATACTAAAATCCCCCCAAGACCCCACAAAATACCATTACATTCACTTTACTTTAGACATTTACTGACAAGCATGAGGGCTGCCCTTAAGTGTGGATTGTGTATCCATTGAGAGTCTCTGGGAGATAAATAGCTTCTGAGTTAGTGATAGGGTCTTGTGTCTACTTCCTGTTTAGTGCTGGGATCCTATTTGGCTTAGACCTGTGTAGGCTTAGTCTATGGTGCCACATTCCCTGTAAGTTCATATGTGTGTGTATTGGTCCTGCTGTGTTCAGAGGGTGCCCTCCATCCTCCCTCACTCTTAAAATCTTTCAGATTCCTATTCAGAAGCGTTCCCTGAATTCTGAAGGGAAGTATTTGATGCAGAAATCCCATTTAAGACAGAGGGTTCCATGGCATCTCACTCACTGTATATGGTCCCATTGGGGATCTCTGTAGTTTATTCTCATCTACTGAAGAGGAAAGCTTCCATCATGATGGCTGAGGACAGCCATCAATGAGTATGGCAGAATGTAGTTAAGAGTAATTTCACAGCTCTGTTCCTTGATCATAAAAGTAGTATTTGGATTTCTCCATCCATCACTGGATTACCTAGTCTCATATTTTGGGCCACCAAAGAAGTATAGGGCATGAGCTCTATTGATTGGCCTTAAAGCCAATCAGATAGTAATTGGTTACTCCAACAGATTTGTACCACTATTACATCAGTATATCTTTCAGAGAGTTCACCATTAAAGATCAAAACTTCTATAGCTCAGTTGATGTTTACCTTTCTCCTTTGGCAGCACAGAGAGGATCTTCTACCACTAAACCATACTCAGTAGTATTAAAGTCTCTAGATAGCCATCAGCTGGACTTTTCATTTTAGTGAGGTATGTGGGCGTTGTCTTTGCCAGAAGATTCTTACCAGCAGTTTCTCAAAGGCAACCAGTATCTTTAGCAATAGCCTGCATTGCTTGGAGGTTTTCGTGGGACCCCCTTGGCCAGCAACTAAATTAAAGGTAACTGATTTCTGGCAATAGTAGTTTCATTTGTTGGTGAGAGTTTGCTAGTTGAGGCTTTGTTTTCCCCATTATTTGATGATTCCATTTAGAAATCTTTCATATATATATATATATACATATATATACATATGTATATATGAAATAATATATATGCATGTATATGTACATGAAAGATAGATACATAAAAGAAATTTCTACTGTATTAAGTTTCCAAGAAATGCCTCAATGTCCTTTGATTTAACTGTTTCTCCCTGTATTCCCTTATCATCTCCAGTTCATCAGTCTATTCACACTATCTATTCTATTTCTGCTTCCAAGGGACATCTTTTCTTTCTCCTAGTCTCTTAATTTATTCATATCCTCTGTGATTATATACATTTTAGCCAGCTTATTGACCACTTAAAAACTTAATAGCTGACATCCTTATGTAAGTAAATATAATACCACTGTACTTATATTTTTATGTCTGGATGTTCTTTTTTTCCCTAGGTCCATCCATTTAATGTTCACTCTACTTCTCCTACTTGAGTACGATGTATACTATAAATGTATACAGAAAAAAATAAACTGCTTGCATTTTGCAAAGTACATATGGAATGTTGTATTATTTGGGGTTCTCAAATACAAATACAAAAGAGTAACAGAATGTATTGAATGGATAAAAGATGGAATTCATTATATACAAATTAATATATATATAATATAATCACACACACACACACACGTGTGTGTGTGACTTATTAGAGTATCTTCGATGAAATTGTCTGGGTAGTCCAACAAGGGTTGTCTCCTGCTCGAAAGTCTAAGAATCCAATAGCTGTTGTGTCCACAGGGTTGGAGGTCTCTGGCGCTCTTTTGTATATTTCAGAGTGGTGGGCTCTGGTACCAACGAAGGAAACATCTTCCCAGTGTAGTGAGCTCAAGGAGGCAAGGAATAAGTGTTTTCCTCTTCCACATTCCTTATATAGGCTGTCAACAGAAGGTGTGGCCCAGATATAAGGTGGGTCTTCCTGTGTCTAATGATCCAATGAAGAAAAATTCATTACAAGTGTCCCCTAATATTTGGGTCACAGCTAATTTCATATGTAGCCAACTTGCAAAACAAGAATAGAAATCACAAAATCATATACATCTATATGTATTTTTTTCAAGGTATGTATTTGTGTGTAGTCATTTGGACCTATGATGCCGTTGCCTGGTTACATTATTGGAATTAGTGTCTGATGATTTCTTCTTCCATTTTCTGTAAGAACTATTTATAGTTGGCCTTTTCCTCCCTTTTTTAATTTACAGATTGCAGGCATGATAAATAATGATTTTATACTGAAGTGTTTGAGTTTTGTGATTAATATTTTCAATATTCATGTATAATAGTAATGAATAATTTTTATGTTTAACTTGTATTCTGAGAGCTTTTGTGCTGATTTTCATTATAGTATAAGGGTAATCCTAACCTCATAAAATGAGGTCAATGTTTAATTGTTTAGAAGAGTTAGGGAGGAAGAGAATAAGCAGTAGAGAACTGTGCTATCATGCTTCATGCCCTGGAGTGGGTCTGCCAATGACAAGACAGAAAGAAGAAAGAGAGGAAGAAGAAAAAAGAAGGAAGGAAGGAAAATAATAAATCTGTCTCTGCAGATGCTGGTGGTAGGCTCTTAATTATAATTTTATTTTCATGGTTGCAACAGCATTAGTCAGTTTTGGTTGTACAATGTATTACTGTTGAATACTCATAGCTGATCCTCTGAAACTGAAACATCTTACTCATGGCAAATTTTATTTTGTTTATTGTTTTTAGAGGATACAGTTACTCATCACAGGGAAGGCCAGGTGGAATAGTGAAGTTTAAATCATAGCAGGTTAGGAAGAAGAGAGTAAAGGATGCTGGTATTCTTCTGTGAGCCTCTTTTCTTGCCCCTGTGTTAGCCATGTGCACCATCTATGGGATCATGCTACCTACAATCACAGGGCTCTTTCCTCTTTAGTTAATTCCACCTGCAATCATCCCTACAGAACATATTGAGATTTATACCTTAATATTCTATGTTATTATAAACCCATTCAACTAAACAATGCATATTTCCAGTCACACATAGCCAGGTCACACATCTATCAAAGAAAATGCAAACAATTCAGTCTGGCTACTTGTACCATACCATCCTCGTGAATCTTGATCACGCCTAGCATAGTATTCTCAGGAAACATTCCATCCATGAATTATGTGTCTATCTACTTTTTGTCCAATTGAAACTTAAAGGGAAAAATGTAAAATTGGTATGTTTTCTGTTTTGATTTGTTAAACACAGTAGCACTTTTTAAGACTATATAAAGAACTTCTTTGTAACTATCAATGATAATTTTAACTGTTTCTAGAAGGGTTCTGTAAACTACTCTTGTATCATATTGACATACAAAGATGACTTGTCATATAAGTTTATCAAATTCTGAGATCAAACAAAAAATAACTATGAGTATGTGGTTATCTAAGAGCAATTTTTTAAAAAGATGCTGAAAAGTATGTCTTCCCCAACTCTAAAAGCAGTTCTGTACAACATTTCAGAACATAATTTGAGAAAATTGTAACAAGTTATGACAGAATCTAGATTTTTTATTATTTGTGAGTTAACATATTCTAAATGATAAGTTCTAAGCTAATGATGATCATTTAAAAAAGTAGCAATAGAAAAAGGTAAGAAACTTAACTACCCTTCACTCTTGACAAGTATTTTGCATCTTGGATTACATACACGTTAGGCATTATAAAGTCTTAAAAACAAAATAACATTCCAGATAGATTTCAGGTAAAGTAAAAGTAAATATTTGATAATGGTATAAAATTGGGATTAAAAAGTGTTGCTGAATGAGAACAAATACATATGTACTTAAAACTAGGTTTTGTTGCCCTGGTTATTTCTATTTATTAATTTTCTTGATAATTATTCCCAACATTTCAATATTACAAATTACTTAATATACTTAAAACTATAGATTAACATGCTACCAGGAAACTTTAACAGTGGGAAAAACAGAAACTGCATAAGTAAGAAACGAGACAAGAAAGGATGCAAGGTGTTCTCTGAGGACGCAGAAGGAGATTAAACATCTGGTTTAACCTTCCTTCTTCAAAGCTGGCTTGTCAGACAACGATTAAGAGTAAGTAAATAAAGCTGAATTATATTTATTTCAGCCCTTAAAAGAAGTACATTAAAGTGTCCTGAGATAAGATAAATGAATGAATCAGAGGAGTGGAAAGTGAGGCTGAACACAGGACAATTAATTTAACAAGGTCATGGGGAATAGGATATGCGTGAAGAAAGCTTCTCATCTCAGGGCCAGGGGAACAAGGACATCAAGGCATCAAACGATCAAGACAGAAAACCCGGGGAACAGAGACAAGCAGGCGAGTGAGAGAGCTGAGACAACACTTAGGTTTCCCCATCTCGGAGAACATGAATAAATATCAGTTTGATATTGACTGTATCTATGAATACTGAAGTTGGGGAAATACAAATAGGTCAGTACATTTGACTTACACAATTGTAAATTGTTCTTTCAAAATTCAGTTAAATTAACATTTTAAATGTTCTGTATACATGCTTTATTTATATTATTTTCTCTTTGCCTCCCCTCCTACAAAATCCTTCTATGTCTTCCCATTCATGACCTCTTTCTCTTGAAAATTATTGATACATGTAGGTATAAACATGTAATATATATAATTTATTACATATTTGGTGCACATATAATATATATACATATATATGTGTGTGTGTGTGTGTGTGCAAAATACTGTCCATTTAGTGTTGCCGGTAAGTGTAGGATTTTCAGGCTCACCCGTTGTTGTTAGATAATGATCTAGAACATTCATTCCTGGTAAAGGGACTTACCTTAACAGTCATTAATAGATGGTAGATATTTATCTAGACATGGAGCCTGTGGTATTTGTGCACACCATGCTAACATGTCAACTGGCATTGTTATTGTTCAGATCTTGGTTTTTCAGACATTTATTGAATATGCTCGTTATTTTTGTCAACGGGACAACAATCCAGACATGTCTGATAAGAAGGAAACTTAAAGACCAGATGCCTCCCTGAGAGGCATATAAGCAAATTTGAGGGATAATTTCTTGGTTACTGTTTGATATGGGGCAGCTCAGCTCACTGTAGGTGGTACTATCCCTAGGTGGATAGCGCTGATCTGTATAAGAAAACAGGCTGAGCAAGGCATGAAGACCCAGTCAGTAAGCAGGACACACCAGTGGTTTCTGTTTCATATTCTTCCACGAGGTTCTTGCCTTGAGTTCTTTCCCTGAATTTACGATGGACTGTGTGAGGGAGATATAAACAGGAGTAAACCCTGTCCTCCAAAAGTTGCTTCAGGTCATGATATCTTATCATAGTAACATAAACTCACTATTCCATCATGGTCAGTTGTTCTCTGCAGAGAAATACCATGGGTATCTCCATCAACTAAATGCTTACTATCTTTAATATTTATCAAGCTGATAAATCTATTATCAATTGTAAACTGTAATTGAGAGTTGTGAACTTTACAGTAGATTTCAGTAATACATGCAACCTGGTCAAAATAGAATAGTTGAAATTGTACTATTGTACTATGATGGATTTTATAATACATAAATATTTTTGCATTTCCTTAAAATGTTGGCAGCATAGTCATTGCTTTCTATATTTTATGCAGGAAGGTACCTTTTGGTCCCAAGTCAGTAAGAATGTTTACTGCTGAAAAGCTTTTTAAATTTTTATGTTGTTGTCTTTCATAATTCAGGTTGTCTGGAATGAATATACCACCACCAATTATCAGCAACAAAAATTGGCTCAGACTGCATTTTGTCACAGACAGTAATCACCGCTACCGGGGTTTTAGTGCTCCCTATCAAGGTATGTTCAATGATGACCTCTGTCTCTCTTGAAGTATAAAAATGATTTGGGTATGTACCATTACATCGTGTGGTCTGAGAGAAAAAAAAAAGCCCTTAACATTTATGAAGAGGGATCGAAATAAGAAAAGAATGTCACTCTTTCTAAGAAAATATGTGATCATGACTAAATTACATATCAAAGCTAATAGATTTTTATAGAACAAAGATCAACGTGAAGACCATTGTGACTTCTAGAATGAATTTTGCAGAAGATACAATATTTGCATTTGATGACATTCTTTAGCAGAAAGCACTCTGCAAATTCTTGCAGAAAACCTACAGTTGGGAATGGGCTCTTTATTACCTAAAGCCCATTTTCATACATAGTTTGTCTGTTATTGCAAGTATAATTAACCTTAGAAGAGTTATTATCTACCTATATTATTAACAGGCATAGTTTTGAAAGAGTAGGCTATAATTTTTGATGTGTTACCTTGGAAAACTCATTGGGGCAAATTTAGTATGAAGATAAAACTCTAATAACAATGTAGTTTCTATAATACTACATGAGCGTATGTGTTCCCAGTAGACACAATGTCAGACTACATATATAGTAAGTCCTTTTACTCTCCATAGTGTATCAGCCTCAGGGTACATCGCCATAGTTACATATTCCATTAACTCTTTTTTGTTTTGCTTTTAGTCTTTGAAATATTTCTTCTGGTATTCTTTGATCTCATATATTTTGTAAATTTAATATGGTGACTCTAGATTTCTTACACATATTAACTGAAATAGTATCAGAACATATGTTATCTTTTGCATGACAAATCTCAGAAATGAATATCTTGAAGACAAGAAACCTCTACTTATGTTGGATGAATGAGATTTCTCTTAATAATAACAGCTTAGTATGAGTTGTATCTTAATTTTTAGTAGAATATTAGATATTGCTATAGTAAAGTTCCTAGTATAATAATTTAAATCATTTGTAGAACATTCCCTATAGAAATTCTTCATCAACGTGTCTTTACAGAATAAATGGAGTTTGAGCGCAGAAATGCTTTAAAATTTGCTAATTATTTCCCGTAACAGAATATGTTACCCATCACATATTACTGTAGGTTAAATATACACAGGACATTTCATATAAAATAATTTATAAAGATCAATACACACAGAAATCTTTCATAGCTTTTATTAATACAGATGTCCATTCATGCTAATTTGAACTTGTCAATTTAAACTAATGTTCCTTTTAACATTTGAATAGAAGATCTTATCTGTTTTTCTTATTAACTTGTACTCTTTAAAACTTGCATTTCAGCAGTCAGGGTACCCTAAGAAACATGAAATGGTTGTTGTGGATCCTTTAGTGTCTAGGTTCACCTCTCTAATTACCCATTTTTGGCCTACATTCTTTAGAATTGTGATTCTTCTGCTTAGCGATTTGAGACTGGAAATCAAAAACTTAACCCCTAAATTTTGTGGCTGATTATCCTCTTATATTAAACCCAGGCAAGCCTTTTGTTGGATGCCTTCTCTTTGACCAATGAAAGTCGTAGTTATCATTTTATATAAATTTGAAAACATGAGGAAAATCACGTCTGTCTCAAAATTAAATACTACCTTATTTTAGTATGGTAGAATTTTATAAAACCTTATTATCAAATTGGGTTTTTATTCCTTGGAGTATGAGGCAATGGCTCAAACTGCCAGTAGATTTGTAGCTTATTTGCATTGTTCTACCTTTCACCTTGAATTAACTGCAGTAATGTTTTCAAGATTTAGTTCAATATCTTCAGTACAGACTGTCTTGCTATGACACTGAAAAATGATGCACAAATAAACCAATAAAAAAGGAAAAGAAGCATTTTGTAGAGTTTACATATTCCTATTATCAGAAAAACAAGAATCAAAAGGTAGGGTGATTTTAGTGTAGGATACGCGCATACACACATACATACACACAAACACACGCACATACACACACACACATGCACACCACAAATGAAAATTAGGTGGCATAAGAATGTAGATCTATGATGTTGCAATATTATATATTGTAAATGTTTTATTATTAGATTGTATTATTTTTAAGTTTTTGATTTAATATTTCTAATCTTATATCCAAATGGTTGTAAACATAGACTCTATTGGAAGAGTAAGTTTCAAAATCACACACAAATAAGCAACTCTCAATTTCATACACAACTTCCAATATTAATTTTAAAAGCATTAATCTGTCAGGCAGCAACAAAATATCATTGCCCTCCAGGGTGGGCAGGGTTCCTATGTGTACTGTAGTACTCTTTCATTAGTGGTTTATACCACAAAACAAATTTATAGAGATTTTTTTTGAGAAATCTAATTTGTGAAAGTAAAATCTTATTTCCTGTAACTCTAGCACCTAAAGTTTCCAATAATTATTATTGATGACTGTATAATTTTGAACTCAGTCTCTTACCAGAATTCTGGATTCCCCCAAGTTGAGTATTTTACACCAAAATTTTGGTTTGTTTATAATCTGTGTTCTTTTTTAAATACCAAGTAACTTCACTTCAAACTATTAAAAATTGAACTGTAGTTTATGAGCTATTTTTACATTTTCCCATAGTTAACGGAGCACACAACAGTGTGTTTTCCCAAAAACTGCATACACTCTTTTTTGTTATACAAAGGACAGTTCTTTTAAACGGGGTTAAACAGAGTCTGGTTGTTCAATGCTAGCAAATAACCACAGGCTGGTAATACAATTCCAGTACTTATTCTTCTGTTTGACTCAAATGTAATAAGGAAAATTGTGATTTCAATACAGTCCTTCTCACATGTAAGCTATTTCCCTTGAGGTGTTACGCTGAACTTGTTAACTCCTATTAATATAAAGGATCTCTTTCCCCAACTTAATCACACTAGAAGCATTCTATGTTAAAACTTTTTTTCTCCTCTTTGATCATCTTAATATTTCTTTTATTTCATCGCATTTGTCTTTTATCTTCAAAATTAATCAACATTCAAACCTCATTGAACATCTTTTAATTATAAAACCCTCAAACTGTGCTATTTCTTACATAATATTATATTTGTATCATAAATTGTGAGGTTGGGAAGTTTTCTTATTTGAAGGAAGCTTCATCATACTGGTACTTGACATTCAGCATAAATTGGAACTCTTATTTCCATCTTAATGCATGCATGATCATGCTTTCGTAGATGTGGATTTTCGGGAATATTCAATTGATTGGTACAGAAAAGTTTTCCACAGTATGATGTTTACTTAAAATTTTCATGTTATTGTTTTGTATAATGCTTCATTAATAGAATGAAAATTACCATTACATTACACTTTAAAATTTATTTAACACTCTGCCATCTCAATTTCTAATGTAAAATCATAGGTCCTAGAAATGATAGTACTAATATAATTATCATAGACATACAAGCAAGTGCAGCATTTAATAAGTTCTATGAACCCCTGTATATTCTTTCATGATTGTTTATTCCCCATGATGTAACTATGCATTATTCATGTTTTGTAGGAAAACTCTGTAAGGCAATTTTTAAGCTGTACAATCTACCAATACTCATTAATAATCATTAAAATTTGTTAAGAGTATTTTATATTTCATGATCAGCTAGGAACCACTAGACTAATTTCATACAAGCAATGTCTCTTCATTGGAAGGACTTTGTAACCACAAGGACAACATGCTTCCATAAAGCTTGGTTATGCCACAACATTTTAAATGTTGTTTATAACTGAAAAACTTAGGCTAAATTAGACCCCAACACAAAAGAAAACAAAAGAAAATCTTTGGAATGTTTAACCCGTAGGATATATTCGAGATGGTTTTAATATAAACATTCTTCCATAGTACAAAAATTACAAAATTATTCCAAACTAACAGGGGCCAGTAGAGCTCAGCAATACTGACTCCCTGCCTAAGTTCAGGTCAGTTTTCTCAGCGTAGTGAAAGGGCTTAGGAAAAAACCTTCTGTCTTAAGAGGTAACAGAATGCGCTCACCCACATGTTTGAATCATGCTCTTTTCCTGTCCTCCTTTGTGTTGCAAAGTTCTCAACTTATATACACAGATTAGCACCCGTTTCCATATTTAACAAGAGCTATGAATCAAACAAGCTTGGACATGCCATACCCCTATCAATTGAAGGTCCCAAATGTTTGAAAGACTCCTCTCCCAACTAACTGTCCTGACCAAATAAACCATAATTTGCAAGGAGGTTGTTTTCTAAGTTTTATCTCAGGTAATGAAACAGTGATTTGACAGTGGAAACCAATGGTTTTGACTGTGTGAGTAAATTTTTTACAAGGCATCTCACGGAGTAGAAGGAGTCACAATAAGCAAGAAAACAAGGCAGACTGTTAAAACCCCACAGTCCTTGTGGGACAAATAGATCCAGTCATGAAGCATGCCCTAGTATATATTCCATATATCAAAACTATATAGATAAATGAAAAGTCATCTTCCTTACTATTCACAGATCCATAAGATTGGCATGTATCCATGAGATTACATATACATATCACATAAGATTACACAGTACAGTGCAGGTTTTGGGGAGATAACAAGCTACTTTAGCAAAAACGAGCAGCAGTTCCTAGAGTCAATGATCCTGCAGACCTGGTCTGGACAGGATTAACCTCCATCAGATAATCACTCCTCTGCTGGGTTTACATCTGAACACTAGTTGTCACCTGCTGTAATTCTCATGGCCCATGGTAGGAAACTGTGTTCTATATTAGGGAAATGAAATGGTGACCCAAAGTGGATTCTGTCAGTCAAATCTAAGTATCTAAAATATACTACCTTTTTATTATATGAGACCTGTGATCCTAATTCTTTGTATACCTTTTATTCATATTTATTCTACTGTTTTGTTATGAGTGGTTCATCTTGTAGAGGCAAAAACACATAGGCAACTCAATCACTGTTTTCTGAATTGTTGTAGCATGGGTTTCTGCATGAGTGACACAAGTCATGATAGCCAGGCATACTTTTTCCATCAAATATAGAGATTTTTGAGATTTATTGGCATAAATAAATAAACAAATGAATAAATAGATCATACCTTCAATAAATAGGTTTTGTTAGAATTAGACCATCCACTGTTTGGAAGGAGTGAAAATGCACATCTCAGAGTCCGGGGAAGAAAATTCTGTAAACATTGTGACTGACTTGAATATTTAATTTCAGAACCAGAGTTAAAAATGAAAAGTGAGAAGCTTTCTTTAACTCACAGTTACAATAAATCTTCCCACATTTTTCAAAGGAAAAATACCCACATTTTTTTCATGAACCTACATTTAAAAATATGATATTTAGGAAGCAAACATGGAAAGTAGTTTCTTCCCCAATACAATTTCTTTCAGATTATGTACATATTCCAGACTTAAAAGTATAGAAACAATACAGGGAATGGTGGCGCATGCCTTTAGTCCCAGCACTTGGGAGGCAGAGGCAGGGGATCTCTGTGAGTTTGAGTAGACCAACCTGGCCTACAGAGCGAGTTCCACGACAGCCTCCAAAGCAATACAGAGAAACCCTGTCTTGAAAAACCAAAAAAAAAAAAAAAAAAAAAAAAAAAAGAGAAAAGTGTAGAAATAAACCCAACACATTTCTATAAAGTTTACAGGTTTTTGGTTTTACTTTTTATTTTCATTTCTGCTTTGCTGAATCAGTTAACCATGTATTTTAATTTTGACTGGCATCTATTTTATTATGGTATTCTCACACATCCATTATTAATTCATTTTAATAATTATCTATTAAACAGGATGTAATTTTGCTCGTTGTGAAACATTCCCATGGAATTTGATAATTGAATAGTCATGTCTCTTCTGAAAGTGTTGGACCAGATAGTCAATGTCTGCTGTGCTTGATAAGGTCTAGTGAATTAGGCTAATTATAGTGAGGGAAACTCTATGTTTCTCAATGAACAAACATTCACTCCATAGTGTATACACTTATTTTAAAAACTAATAGGTATTATTAAGCTTCCAATATAGTATGTTGCAAGTAATTTCATAAATGATGTATCTGAATCTTGTTATAAAACCCTACATATATATATCATAAATATATATGTAGCATAAAACTTCATTATTTTAAGCTTATGATATAAGCTACCATTGTCTACGTACTGACTTCTTTGGGCACAAAAAAATTTAAATTTTCTTGATGTTTAGTGTTTGAGATTGACTTTAAATCTCATTTTTGTTTTTTGATATGACTACTTTTTACTTTAAGTTTCTTTCAATGCTGAGTAATTACTTTTACCTGGAAAATTTTCTACTGTATATTTTATTATAGGACAAAACAATCAGGAAAGAAAATATATCTTTCTTCTTACATTAGTGACTTTTCTTGTCTATGGAACTTATTCTTTTAATTAGCATTATAAACATAAAAGCACAGATAGTTGGGGTAGTTTAATACTCAAAATGACCATTACAGATAATTATATGCCTGTTTAAAGTAACACTAGGTACTTTTCTGATAATATTTCTTCTGGAATATAAATAAATATTTCATAGTCATGCAATTATAAAACATAACACTCCTAAGAACTTAAATCATGTAAAATTTATTAATTTATTTTTAAAAGCCTATTGTGAAAATTTTCTGGTAATACAGAGATAATTTTATTTACTAAAACACTGAGAAACATTTATTTCCCCATTAATAGCACACTAGCTTTTACAAGACAAATATGGTTCTGAGGATTTATTTAGCTATCTTTTCATATTCTGTTATTAATTATAGACTTGTAAGGTTCAATAAATTGGCTAATTACTATTCTATTTCTAATTTCCCATCCAAATAATATCAAAAGTAACTGCAGAGAGTATACTCATCAGAATAAAATTTAAAAAAATATTTCTCTCAGTTCGAATAAAATATAGCTCATCTTAGAAAAAACTATTTTAGCTTGCTAACTATGTTAATATGGAAAAATGAAGTTAATGTACATGCAAACACACGTATGTAAGGGGCAGCAATTCTTGAAAAAATGGCTATGTATTTGAATGCAAGCAATGGAGGGTCTATGGGCTGGCTAGAGGGGAGGAAGGTATGAAATTATGTATATATATATCCAAAAAAAATAAAAGTAATGATGTTGATAAAGGAAGTCATGAGTGATGGGGATATATTCCAGGTAATAGACTGTTTGCCTAGCATGTATAAGGTCTATGGTTTGATCCCATAAAGCCTGATTTCACAGCCAGTAATCTAAGCACTAGTAGAGACATGAAGATTAGAAGTTCAAAGCCATCCCAGCTCCTTAAGAGGTTTGAGGCAAATCTGAGAAAGTAACCAAATTAACTATAAGCCAGATGATTGTATTTAGAATAAGATATAGTTTATATATTGGGGGTTTCTTCAGTGTTGCTAGGTGTTTTATAATCCACTCATTGTGGTTAGGGGTTGATACTACACACTAACAGAGTGACCACACAGATAGACTGGGGGAGATCATACACAAAAACACAGGTACTAGTGGAAGGGGGACCCCGATAAATGAAACAATTAAAATCAGGTTTTTATATGCAAAGTGTAACAGGAAAGACAAGGTAAAATAATGAATTGATCTAAAAAATAGTGATAGATGTAAGTATTTTAAATGTTTCTGGAGCTTTTGCATGTAAATTTTCATTATTTTCTAATAAGTAGAATCAGTTCCTGAGCTATTGAAATAAACACTACTTTGATATGACTGGAAAGGAAACATCATACATACTTCCACTAAAAATGACAGCAAAACTAACACTTAACTTTGCTTTCTATATTATTTCATGTCAATACAAACATATAGGCCATTTTGATATTAAAAATTCAAAATAAAGCAAAATCATATTGCCTTATTTCCTAATTTCATAGAATGGGTGAGACAATTGAAACAGTTTAGAATATTTCAGTTTGTACTATATAAAATAAACCAAGCAGTAAGAGAAAGATGTGTTATACTGATAGCCAACTGTTAGACAATATTTTTGAATTGTACACTAATCGGAAGAGTAGTACTGTAATAAATTCATTAGGGAAACAGTTTTATGTTACACATACAATTCTATTAGAAGAAATTTAGCATGCATTAATGTCTCTTAAGCTAAAAGACTTTTTGCTTGCATACTCATTTCTCATGGTGAGTGCTAAGGGGTTGAGGATTACAACACTTCTTTATTTCTTTTCCCAAACACTTTTAGATATGTAAGGATAACCTGTGATTCTTAATAGCGGTGGAGTGCAGCCAGTTAATTTGCATGAAGCATTTGTTCTCGTGAAAATACTGGTTTTACTAAAGATGCCTCTCATTAGTAAGGGAATCACCTGTGGGCATCAATTGTTGATGCACACAAGGAACTCATGGGAGATTCTCTTGGCATGATGTCAGCTGTCTCCTTTGTCCTCCATTATGTCCTTTGCATGGCTTCCCATCAACACTAGCTGAAGTTCTTTTAAGCCATACAACGCTTAGACCTTTGATCTGTATTTACCATGATGTCCCATAACCAAGTCATTGCTCTTTGTTACTTCACTTGGACCTAACTGAAACTCAAGATTTAGCTGAGGTTTAAAATTCCAAGTAGATACACACATTATTATCCTTTCCATTTCCGCTTTGCTGAATGTGGGTGTTTTTCTAAGAGTTGACATTTCCCTATGAGTTATTGATTTCAGAAATGGATGTCGTGCAGCAAGTAGTCTGTAAGGTAATGACATGGGTGTCTGTGCCACCCCTCACTTATCCCAATGACCCAGAGAGTTCCTATGGAAACATGGGGCTTAGACTCTTGCGGTGAGATGATGGTGGGGTTTACTTTTACTGTGTGCTAATCTTAAGTTCGCAAACATTTTCACTGAGTCTTACAGTTTGCATCCCAGTCTCAAACAATAGGACACATGTAAAACTGATATGTTCTATTACTTCTTTCATCTTACCATGACTTTATAGAAATTCAGGAGGATTTGGGAGGAATACAACATGCTTGAAGGAGGTGAAAATTGTATTTTTCTGTCTAGATTCCCATCATCCCTATTGTAGGTAGTCAATAAATAAACACTAGACAAACACAAACAATGAGTAGCGCTTTGCAGAATATTTTCATATACCTTCTTTCTATATAATCCTCACACTCTATTTTACTTAAGGGCTCCAAAGATATTAGGACAAATTACTTACTATGACCTGCCGAAGGACACAGGAAAAGGTAGCAAGTGGAGCCTGCATGTGTCTTTTAAAGCTCTATACCCCACATTGTGTACATCCAGAGAAGGAGGCATTCATTCAGAGGCTATTCAGGAAAACAGCAGATTTGTTAAAAGTATTAAATGCAAGGTCACGTTATCCAACTGTAGACATAGGTCTTAATGCTTGCAGCTCTCTGTTTCTCATCAATGTTAATATATGCATATGTATATATTATATATAGATAAAATATGAAAGGTTGCAACAGGGTCATTCTTAAAATTAGTCAATATGCATAAAACGTTTTGAATGTCTGACTGAAAATGAGAAAGTATTCTTGCTGACAGTGGCATCAGCAGTATTGCCCTTAATGTTTGACTCAGGCTTGCTTCAAAGACACGATCCAGCTCATTGTTGGTAAAGGAAGTAGTGTTTGATAGTCAGACAATACAAGCATTCACAGGAATTGGTAGAGGTTTTAATTTTCTGCTGGCTGTGTGTTATATTTTCTTCAGGAAATACTTTTGGCTGGTTTTTATCAAAGAAACGTATGTAACTGTAAAATAGTATAATGCTAAAATTATACTCGGTGATTATTATCACACAATTGACAAATAATTTTTTAAATTAACCTTGTGAAATCTCAACAGATTATATTCCCATGACTGCACACACACACACACGCACACACACACAGATACAAAACATATGTTGTACACCTTTGAAATCTTACATTTGTGAAGACTTGTACAAATCTAGCAAGTAGTTACAAACTCTTTTGAAGTGAAAGAGATACAGGCCATTTTTGTTAAAAATACTAAAACTTATGTATCATTTATCTAATATAGAATCACCCTTGTTACTGTGGAATGCATCTCCTTTGACCAGACTACCATGTGTTTATGATTTAGAAAGTCCATGACTTACTTTAACCTCTAGCAATCCTGGTCACGCACCTGTCAGACTTCAAAATGATACTTACTTTCATATCTTAATGGTATAACAAAAGCTCAGTGACCTTTTTCACAGTTTAGTTATTGACATAGAAACAGAAATAATGATGGTGAAAGGGAGATTCCAAACACGAATGAAGATGATCGCAGACACGTAGAAGGGAGGGGTTCTAGGGTTCATATTTCCTGCATGATAGTCATGTGGAAAGAACCATTCTGTCTTATCTCTGTCTGCTCTCGGCATTGTCAGGCTATTACTGAAATCACAGCCGAAAAGAACAGCGTCTGCTTGACAAATCATCAGTGACCACTCCTATGGAAGCCTTTGGTGTTCCTTACCTTCTAATTATCTGCTCCCTTACCCCTAATTATCTAACTCTCTGGCCCTGAGGCATTCAGCCACCTACTAACCAAAACTTTTAACGATAGGAAAAATGTGACACATATTAATGCATTGTACATGCTCCTGTAGCCATTTGAAAAGCATTGAAATAAGTGGGAATAAATGACTTAATTTAAAAAGTATGTTTAAACAGGTGACCAGTGTAAAATACAAACTATATATTTTGCACTATATTTTTTCATAATGTATTTTGAAACTTGGTATGTTTTGCATTTATTTGCACATTTTAAATTGAATGTTATTTTTCCTTTGGGAATTGATGTTTTCTTGATGAGATTAGAATAATTTATTATTCATAATTAAAATACAACTTGAGTTGACTACCGAGTATTATTTATCTAGCCAAAATTCTTGTTGTCTTGTAACTATATAATCAAATACAATTAGTGTTACATGAATGCATTGGCCTGGAAATGCTTAATTTGCCAGCATTTCTGCTATATTCCCACTGTACCTCATAGGACACTCTAACTCTGTCCAGCAGGGAGTTCATTTAGTGTTTTTCCTTTCACATGTTTTCTTTCAAAACTACCTGTTCTGTGAGGAACCATGAAACTTGCATACTGCCTATTAAATTATGTAAATCATAAAATATTTATAAAGTGTGTCAGCCAGAAATACTTTAATTACTTTGTGAAAAATTAAGACTCTGATCTCCCCTAAATGCCCAAGCAGCATTAAACCCAATTTAATTTTGTTTTCAAACTTTCTATAATGGGTTAGACAGATTTAAACCATGGCAGTACCCCAGAGCCATCTTCATCAATCTCGTGTTAAATGCTCTGAGATGGAATGCTTAGCTTGTAACCACGGACGGCTTGAAAAGCAAAGAAAGGCAGTTTCCTTTTATATGAAAATTCTATTGTCAAATAAAGGACACAAACCCTCAAGCTTCCTTTAAAGAGCACAGTGCCTCCTCTGCCTCTTGCATGCCTTTGATTTGGTATTTAATGCTTTTCATACACCTCTGTGTACAGATGACCCTGCTGGATCTTACCTTACTGTCAGGACTCTTCCTATATACTGTATAATTATTTTCACGACACATTCATTTCTTTCCTTTGGTATCCAGCTGACTTTAATAGTTCTGCAGAAGGCATTTCCACTTAGGGAAATGGTAAGCAGGGCTGTAGGCCAAAATCAATTTTAATCTGTAGGGTAGAATATTTTTAATATTCCACGAGAGAATTATAATCTGTAGAATTGTTGGCATTTGAGAAGAACACGTTTACGAAGTGTTCAAATCTCTTTTCAAGCAACATGAAAACCCTGCTGAAAATTCTGTAAACAAGAGCCTCTTTCACCAAGATCTTATCAAACCCTTAACCAAATTTCACATCAAAATGATTTCTATCACTTGCTTTACAGTTTTTTCTAAATTAGACTGGAATGTATCATTTTGAAAAAAGTCTATATATTGTGGATCCAATGTCAACACAGAGGGAAAAAGATCCATTTAGCCATTCTTGCATAAAGTGTAGTATCTTTAGAAATTACTTTATATTTTGTGGAAGCAAACATCTAAATCTATATTGTAATTTGAATGCATGCGCAAGGCTGAACTGAGTGTGTCCATACCAAAGTCTAGAGATTTCACTTTTCTAAATGTATGTTACTTTTTCTGCATTCTTTTTTATATAAATGTATATTACTTTCTCTGCATTCTTTTTTATACATATGTCAGTACATTTTTGTATTCCCAAATTTAGTACTTTTCCTCTTCTCTTATAATTTCTATCCTATATTTCACTTTTAAGGGTAATTTTGATTGCTAACAGACAAAGTATCACTACTCTGATACTTCAATTCTAAAATTATCTTGTATCCAGATAAAAAGACTAATATAAAATATATCAAAATATTACTGATAAATTTGCATTAGAAATACTAACATCAACTGTATTCACTAAAATATAAATTCCTTACTTTTCTAAGGTAATAGGAAATTTCAGTCTATTGAATGAAATATATACATATATGTATATATATATGATTTAAAGAAGCCAAAATAACTAACTTTAGCTCATTAACTTAATACTAATCAATTAAAATTAAAATATTTTAAATGCTGACTTATTTATTTCAATATTTTATAACAAATTGAAATTTATAAACACATGAATGTGAATTATGACATATGTGAATTATGACATTATTATAGAGCAAAATAAATTGGTGGGACTATATATATTCTTTACTATCAACGTGAGACTGTCCAACTTTGAATATGTGTAAAATGATTGTTAAGATAGACACAGACAAATTATTCATCTCCAGTCAAACCTGAATCATACTGAAACTAAATACTAAATCTGAAGTTTGAATTATAATTGTTGAATGATCAAATGGAAGTGTGTATATGAAGTAATTATTTCTTTGTGTGCTTATATTAAAAAAATGTATAAACTTCACTTAAATCACAAACCCCAAAGCAATTATAAATGTGAATGTCATGTATAAAAAGTACCAGAGGAACATAAAATGAGGCAGGAATGGAGAATAACTATAGATAGCAGGAAATATACTTCTCAAATGATATGACATGTAAAAATGACAATAATCTTTGCATAAGAAGGGTGTGGTGGGTGTCACAGCTTGGACAGCAAGATAACAGGACAGCTACAAATCCCCTGAGAAGGAACTTTATACTTCTGGTGAACTTAGGAATTAACTGCATAGCGTTAAGGTATAATGACAAAGTAGAAGGAAACAGGAATATTTGTACAGACTCTCACACTTAGAGTCTTAGAAGAATAAGAATTTGTAGGAGTAGACAGGAGCAAAACCTTTGATCTTGAAGGATTTACATATATATATACATGTGTGTGTATTATAAATCAGGGAATTAAGGAATGATACAATGTTGATGTATTACAAAAATTATATATATATATAAGTTTACAGTATTTCCTTTATTAATGTGGTTGAAGACACCACATTATATAAATACAAAAATTAAATAGTAGCAAAAAGGAAAATAGCAAATGTTCTGTATTTAATTACAGATTTTATTTGCGTTCTCAGAAAAAGTGTGTCAAAAAGGATAACACTATTCTACTTATATTCATAATCTAAGACTATGATATTATACTTATATTCATAATCTAAATTGAAGCTTGGCCAGCCAGTATTTAAATTCATAGTATTTGATGAGTTCCCTCCTAAAGTTCAGAGTAATGTTGAAGAC
Source organism: Mesocricetus auratus (assembly GCF_017639785.1). Taxonomy (NCBI): domain Eukaryota; kingdom Metazoa; phylum Chordata; class Mammalia; order Rodentia; family Cricetidae; genus Mesocricetus; species Mesocricetus auratus. The sequence goes on along the minus strand of NW_024429204.1, from coordinate 11,777,629 downwards.
AACTTTGTATTAACCCATGGTAAAACCACTTATTAAGAATTAGACACAGGCCAGGCGGTGGTGGCACATGCCTTTAATCCCAGCACTAGGGAGGCAGAGGCAAGCGTTCTCTGTGAGTTCGGGGCCAGGCTGGACCGACAGCCTCAAAAAACAACACAGAGAAACCCTGTCTCATAACCCCCCCAAAAAAAAGAATTAGACACAGGAGCTTGTAGCATAAGAAAGTGAAAAGAATCTTCCAAGGATCAGAAACAGGCATGGAAAACTAAAATAGTGCATTTTCAGAAATCCAGTAAAAGGAATTGTCTCAGGAGAGGGAAGTGGTTTGTTTGAACAAACTCTGAAAGCTGTTCTCTTTCCCATTCTTCCAGTAAATTCTGATGAGACAGTTGAGGTTATTTTTATAATATCCATTTATGCATCTCTCCTCCTCCCATTCTTTCCCATCCCACTTTTATCAGTGTCGACCTCCATGTTGTCAATATTCAGGTCTTACCTTAAAACAGACTATTAGACGTGTTACTGTTATTTCCATTTCTTGAACCATGTTTTCTGAGACAATACACCTTACTAATAATTCACCTTCAGTCTTTTTTTCTTAGTTTTAAGATGTGAATTAATGTTTCCCCTCAAAGTTTGCAGTGTGTTACCTCCTGAGATCCTGTGGGCTCCTACACCAAGGGCTCAAAACGTACCTCCAGTTCAGACCTTCTGAACTTAACCCATTCTTATGTATGCTGATGCCTACAAAAATCTCTAAGTCTAGGTTTTTAACATGAACCTGTAATTTTAATAACTTCGTGACTGAATTTCTGATATTTTCTCATTATGTCATCTTTACAAGATTTCTCATAGAACCAAATGATGATTTTTCCAGGTATTCAGAAAAAATAATCTTTAAAGTAATTATTAAAACTTACCTTTTATTTCATCTCATATTAGCTGATTTATTCAACCATAGCGTTAAACTAATTGTGATAGGGTTGGCGCTCTGTTTCCATGGCAAATGCTTATTTCCACCCACAATTGTTTTCTGAATTATTGAAATTTCCTCCTAAAAGTCCTCCCTTCTGCTGTCCTTCATCATTTGTGTTCTCACAGCAGTATATAAAACATGTTTGTAAAGCAAGAGCTATCATTTGTCTTCATCGTCATCACTTCAATGGTTCCTTCTCATCCAAAGTTTAAGTTTGATTCTCTTTGGTAGATTGTGTTTGATGTTATTCTTTGGATGACTTCCCTCTCCAATGCTGTTGTCATACTTGCTTGTGGCTAGTTCTGAAACTGTAATATACCCACTGTCAAACGCTTTTGAATATGCTCTACCTTCTGTTTGGATCATTCCAGAAATGTTTGGTTGGCTTAGGAATGTAAAGTAAGTTGGCAAAGATGAGTTGTGGAAACAGGCACAGTAAATTAAACTTTTAGCTAAGTAACATAATAAAAATGTGTGTGTGTGTGTAATATCTCTAAGGTTAGAGAAAAAGTCTAGACAAAGCATTATGAGACAGAGATAGATTGATAGATAGATGATAGATAGTCATACATACATGAGAGAGAGAGAGAGAGAGAGAGAGAGAGAGCACTCCCAAACTACCTTTGAACTTTTAGTTGCCTTTAGTCCCAACACTTGGAAGGCAGAGACAGGTGGATCTCTGTGAATTCGAGACCAGCCTAGTCTACAAGAGTTGGTTCCAGAATAGGCTCCAAAGCCACACAGAGAAACCCTGTCACGAAAAATAAAAAATAAAAAAGTACACTCAGAAATATACATTAACTTTTGTACTCATGGGTTACTAATTTTTTTAAGACTAAAGGGATAGCTGGGTAGTGAAGTCGCATTCCTTTAATGCCAGAGTGAGTTCCAGGATAGTCTATGACTTTACAGAGAAACTCTTGTCTTGAAAAACAACAACAAAAACAGAGACAACAAAAACTAAACAAACAAAAACATTGTACTACATTTAGGGCTAGAAAGATGGCTTAGCTGTTAAGAGCACTAAATGAAAAAGTTTACAGAGGCCTCCAGTTCACCTATATCACCCCTACTATGGTCTGTATATCTAGTTCTAGGGAATGTGAGACCCTTTCTGGCCTCTACAGACACAAGCTGTACCTTTGAAAAGCAGACATCCAGGAAGACAAAACACCCAAACATAATTTTTAAAAAAATAAAATGGTAACAAAGACAAGTGTAGAGAGAAATCTGACAATCTTGTAAGAATCTCTAACAATGAATAATTTATTCTCATGATTTCAACTGATAGCAAATCATGATAGTAAATAACTATGCATATAGGATATTCATTGTTAGTTCAGGTTTCCATCAATAATTATATTCAGAGACATGGTAAAGTGTTTTGTTAGTGACAGTTTGTCTAGCCAAGAAATACTTGACACTAATTGGCAAAAATTATTCACACCACACATATTCATGTAATTAAAGAACAAATCAATGATTATAAGAGACTTGTTATCTGTTCAGCTTACAAATTTGACTACTTTGAATTGAGGGTGAAGTGTGTATGTGAATAAATATTCTATGTTTATAGTTAATACATTTTAAATGTGTAAGAGTTCATTAATGATCTAGACACTAACCCATCAGAAAATAATTTTATTTTGTCCCATCAGTGTCTTCATATAAGTTGTATCAACCCTTTCATTATCTTTCCTCATCCCCTCTGTCTTTTGTTCACCCTCTGCCTTCTACCCTTCTCTTGGGTTGTTTCTGAGAATATAGCCCAGTCTGTCCTCAACCCACAGTCCTCCTTGTCTCTGTTTTTTGAATATCATGATTTTAGACACTCATCAGCATATATGACTCTGCATTCTATTTGCAAGGACCGAATACTTGTAGCATCCACATTTGCTTGAGGGCATATAATATTTGTCTTTCCAATCCAGGTTCATTTCACTGAACATAAGGCCCCTCTACATTCTTCTTCTGTGCTAGGAATAATAAAATTAGTTTCTCTTTTATGACTATTATCTGTGTGTCCTTGTGCTTCATATTTCCCATATACCCACAGATACCTCAACTCCCATGTTTATTGTGGTGCCATTACGCTAGGCAAGGTATAAAATCAACTTGTGTTCATGAACAAATGTGAAACATATCAAGCAAAATGAGCCACATACAGAAAAATATAATAAACATGATCTTATATCTATGTACACTCTAAAGTTAAATTCACAGATGAAACAGTAAAATTGTATTGATTGCCACTGTACTGGGTAGGGTATTGGGAAACTGGTCAAATGATAAAATAATTCTACTAATGAAAAAGGAAATTCAAGAGGTCTATTGCCTCATAATGGTTATAATTATTAGTGCATCCTTCTCAGACTGTCAAAGAGTATATACTAGTCTTCTTACTATATAAGTAATCTTTATACTAATTATCAAATTTATAATGTCTTCACATATTGTTTTATACATAGTGAGTATATAGACATTGATAAAATTTAAAAGACGCTAAATGAAATCTTTCTCATCACAAATTTCATGAAGGGATTCTGAGCCTGATGAGGCAAGTGACACCTAATTGCTCTGTCCCTCAGAGACAGAGTTTGCATCATGTCATCCTAAATGAGGACAGAGATGGCAACTTCCGATATACCACTATAGCTAGTGACGACAGAATTCGAGATATAATTAAATTACATTTCACAGGTCAAATTGCCTCAATAGAATTCCAATACTGGAAACTTGAAAGCTGCTGAGATTAAAGACAAGGACTCTCTCCTTTTCGTTTGATTATGTCTGTTTTAGTCCTCAGGAATTCAGAAACCTCTTCAATGAATTAAAGCATGGCAACATGGTTATAATCATTCCTTTACTTATTTAGGGGAACTTAATTATTCATAATTTAAATACTTAAACTCTTCAGTTATTTTCAATTTCCTAATGACGTTTTAAATGAAATATTCATCATATTTCCAAGTGTGACTTGGATTAGAAAGCCAACACAACTCTAAAAGCTGGGAAAACAGAAATTCCCCCCACGGCAGCCTGAATAGCAACTTGTGCCGCTAGGAAACATCTCTCACAGGGGAGGCATTTCCTGAGGACTTTGTGATTGATATCCCTATGTTCTACAGCCAAAGTGGAAGGTGTCACCAGTAATAGGGTCACAACAATGACAATAGCCTGTGTTGTTTGGAGGGCCGCTGGGGACTTCCTTGCTAATGTTGAGTTATAATTACAATAACCTGCTTATTCCAGTAGTTGAAAGGGTATATATGCCTGGAATTTTGATGTCTTACAGAAATATAACATGTTTTATGTGTCAGCTGCTTGAGTTTGGATGTCTCTTGATAAGGATAATCAGCGTAGTAGCACATCTATAGTTGATATTTAAAAGCAATGTAATAAATTAATTTATGTTTGTTCTGGTTAGTTGACATTCACTGATTGTCACCTTGAATTAATGTAGCATACTTATTTTTGAAATCTTTGTTCATCTGTTTTAATTTATATGTAGCTGTATATGCCTCCATGAACCTGTACGCATCACATGCAGGCACATATGGAGGTAGGGGGGGAATTGGATCACTTGGGTCTGTAGCTGCAGACTGTGTATAAATGGGGGCTTTACTCCTACCAGTTCCTGAATAAACACTCCGAGGCTTAATATCAATTATAATTATTTGACCAATGGCTCAGGCATACTTCTGACTAGCTCTCACTATTAAATTACCTATTTCTATTATCCTCTATTTTACCGTGAGGCTTGTGACTTGTTACCTCATATCTTTCTTCGCCAGGAGCTCCATGGCATCTCCCTGATTTACCCTTCTTTCTATCTGTGTTTATGTTTGTATTTTCCACCTGGCTCTATTCTGCCTGGCCATTGACATAATCGGTTTTATTCATCAACCAATAAAAGCAACATGTATTCGCAGCATAGAGAAGAACTTCCCACATCAGCTCTGGTTAGTGGGAATAGAACACATGGTCTCTAAAAAAACAACATGCGCTCTTTACCACAGTTTTGTTTTTGTTTTTTGTTTCTGTCAAGCTCACCTCTCCCTTTTAAAGAAATACTATCTATATACTATGTACAATCACTAGCCTTACATGTCAGGACTGTGGATTTTTGGCACATTTAAGGTAAACACTCATCAATAGAGCTTATCATTTAGCATAATCAGTCAAAATCTTCCATAAATGACCAGATAAGCTCTGCTATTACCCAATCTGTATTGTCAATATTCACAATTTTGGAATACTTTATTCTTTCTTTTATCTTTTTGAGGTTATAACATATTTACATCAATTTCTTTGGTTCAGCCATGTTTCAAATTCCGGGCCCTTTTGCTTCATTAATTCCTGCTACACACGTATCTATAATTGGTGTGTTTATATATATATGTATATATGTATATATGTATATATATTTCCCTTTATATGCATATTTCATATATATACATATATATATATATAAGAAGATACCAATTGTCTGTTTCTAGAATTATTTAAAATTTATCTGGGCATGTCTATCTCTCCCATGTGTTTCAGGCCATACGCAAATATCCTCTTCTCTAAACAAACTTCATTGACCAAGCATTAGCTGTTCTTTGTCATACATGTGAAAAACAAATCTTCAAGTCATTGTTGAACATTTTCATCGATCATTCTATCCCTACTCCTCTAAATTACTGGAAAGATCCTAAGTGAGTTTGTCATTCTCATTTTTCACACAATAGTGTGTCACGTATGATAGTGTTCTGACATTCTTGTTGTGCGTAGCCCTTAAAATCTAAGATGTTACATATGAACTCATGTTTGCACACTACTTGTCATTCATCCACTATCATCATCTCCTCTGGATATTATATGCCATTATCAGTTGGTACTTTGAATTGCTGTGGCCTCAGACATGGCCAATTTTTGTTCTTCTTAACAAGTTCAAGTGTAAACTTCCTAGGTGAGTGGTTTGAATGCACTTCCCTGTGCACGTGGGTAATTCTAAGGGTCAAGGAAGAGTCTTCTTCCGTGTCAGCTTCATCTCAACTACCCTGGCGTCTCCATGCTGCTCATAGCATCTCTTTCTTTCAGTCACTGTGGACTTCAGCTTTTCCTTGCCATCAACTGGTCTGGCATTTCCTTGGAACATTGATTACAATTAGCAATTTGCATTTTTAAAAAGCTTAGTTTTGATTACAATTTCTATTTTATCCCAGGCAATTCCTTACTCTATCATCCTCCCCTTGCCCTTAATATTCTCATATTTAATTTATCAAACTTTCCAAAGTACATTTGTCTACAGAAAGCTTACAATGAGTCTTTTTTTAATTTTCATTTTTTTTGGGTGTTCTCATAGTGTTTCTGCTTCTCACTGTATAACATTTTTTCTCTTCAGAAAAAGCAAACAGTCACTACAGTCAACTCCTTTCACACAATCAAGCACATACCATGTACCCAAAGAGACACACATATTAGCTCATGACCATTACCGTAGATAAACAAGCAGAAGCACTCTCTATTACCCAAAAAGTTATCCATTTTACAATGAACTCAGGCCCTTCCTTCTCCATTGCTGCGTGACAATGAGAATGTAGGCCTCAAGGTTCTCATGTCTTCACATTAATTTTCTGATGCTTATCATTTTTCTCACTGGCTTTCGGGATATGACAGCCTATGCCAGTTTAGATTTTTCTTTGCTGGGACCCGAGAATGAAAAGTTATGTTCTCACATCTTCCTATACCTTTTCTCCCTTCCTTATCCAAGACTGAGTACAAACTGTCACTTCTCAGATTCAGTGAGCAGATGTGACAAATTCACTGTCACCACTTCCTGTGTTCAAGCTGTCATTTCCTAATCCATGAAATTACAGCACATGGATTTTATTACATTTTCATGATATTTCTTGCTCTTATGTAAACATTTTCTCACCCAACAAAATACCAGGGACACAACAACCATGAACAATAAGACATAAAACAAAAATACAATAAAGCAAAACACAGTCAACCAAACAACAACAGAAACCACCTGCAGCCTGGATGTATCACCATTTCAAATTATATTACGGAGAAATAATAATAAAAACAGACAAATTATGAATGGCATACAATTGAGAGCGTACATACAAGCCCACAGTCCTGTGGCCCCCTGATCTTTGATGAAGAGGCCAGTGATAAAAATGTTTAAAAGACAGCATTTTCAATAAACAGTTATTGTTTAAAGTGGATACTTATTTGTATGTTTAGGATGATGAAACTGGATTCTTTTTTAAAGTAAAAAACATCCTATTTTACTTACCAATCCCAGTTCCCCCTCCCTCCTGTCATCCCAGGCCCCTCACAAACCCCCTGTCCCATTCCCCCTACGCATCCACTGGATTCTTATGTCTCATCCTACAATAATCTGCAATTATATCAAGAACCAAACATACGGTTCAATAGTGAATTAGACAGAATTCAACTTGGGGAATATGCATGAAGTCATTGGCACAGTTGAGAACTTTTTGTACCATGACTGAGGGAGTTCAGATCTTAAGAATGACACCTATGATGTGACAGACTTTGATGATTCCCCATGGGAGGCCTCACCCTCTCTGAGGAGTGGCTATGGGGTGGGATGGGGAGATGATGAGGGGGGTGGGAGGAAGGAGGACCTCCAGGAGGGAGGGAGAAGAAACTGGAGCTGGAATGTAAAATAAGGTTGTTTTAAAAAAAATAAACAAATAATAAAAAAGAATGATAACTAATAAATTAGACTTTATGAAACTACAATTCTGAGGAGTGCTTCACTTATGATAGTTGCTGGTAAAGGTAGCCTTGAGTTTCTCTTAGAGTGTCACCAGTTGTAGTAAATCACTTCTGTAAATGTACTTAAGATCAATATTTTCACTATTTCAAAATAGTCAAGGAAAATAACCTATCACAGGTATACACATGCTAAGTTAATTGTTCGTTTGCAGTATTATAATTTCATTAGCATTTACTGGTTACCTCATGGAGAAGAGAGGTGTCAGCACTGATTTTCTTCTAAATGAGAATGATTTTACCTTTGCTGTGAAACTAATGTTGCTTATCAAACAATTAATTTCTAAGAGAAATACTGTAAAAGTACATTCAAGGTGGAAATACTGGTTATAACACATTCTGTCTAAACTCTATTTATAAATAATGAAAGTAAAGAAAATTGGCCATAGTTTTATTCCTAGTTTGATCATAGTTGTATCAAACCCCAAAATTATTTTCAAACAAATATTTATTCTTATATAATGTATAGTCCATCTGTGAAGTAGTTTTGAAATGATTTTGTAATGATCTGTCTCTCATTTACAAAAGTCAACCATATATGTTTAGGAGGTATATTTTAAGGGGCTTCTAATTGTTGTAAATCACTTTTCTGGGACAGCATCAATTACAGCAGATGGTATTTATATACATAATTTTACCTTTATAGAATAACATTTTCTTTACATCATATTTATGTTCATGTACTTAAAAAGCAATAGCTTATTTACTGCCTAATGCCACGTTATTTAATTTCAGTTTCAGAGCACAGTATATTAAGTTTCATCTTACTTAAACCTGGAATTATTTGCCCCTCTAAAAGTGTATTTCCTACAGTCAACAAAGCCAAAATGGCATAAATCCAGTTGGATTTTATAGTCTATTTTTTTTCTAAAAGGAGAACACAATTTTGGAGAACACATTCCAAATTACAGCATCCCAGAAAGATGCTTGCCAGCTGACCATCTTTGCAGACACTCTGGCATTGGCCATATGGTATAACAGAGAGCTTGGAGAACCCCTGATGTCCCAGAAAATCCTATCGAACCTCTATCTACTAACTGAAACTCCAGGACCTGATTACATTCTTAGCTTGGAAGATCTTAACATTACTGGAAAACAAACGGATTACAAACAATGGATATCGATAGCTCAGTAAGCCATCCTACCAAACATTTAGGAAAGATTCATAAAGTAGTATGTACATTATGTGGCATTGGGAAATAAAAAAATACAACTGGAAGAAAAGATTATAAGATGAATAATTTTGAGTTTAAATGTTGTATTTCTTTCTCTAATGATGACCAGAGTAATCATGCTTGAAAAACCTCCAAGTGTTTGCATATTTTTTGTAGGTAGGCTCTCTCTATTTAACAGGAAGGTTTCAAGCTGTCTAACGTAGCTTCTACAAAGTTAGAATGCACGCATGCAACACTATTGCATGATAAATTTAATTTTTGGTCAGAAAATGTCTTTTTAAATACTTCTATGCTTCCCATAAGTATGGATGATTTATTTTATATCAAAGACACTTTTATTTTCTAAACACATGGTAGAAAAAGGGAGGGGAAGATAGAAAGAAGAGAGAGAAAAGAAAATAAATAAAAATAAATTGCTCATAAATTTTAGATTTAAATTAAATACAATTTCTCCAGAAAGCCTCTGTTTCTTATTTTTACTGCTTAGAGTAGGTCTTCTGTTATCTTTTCCTATAGAAGCTGACCTTCCACCATGTAAGTCATTTAACTGAAACAGGAAAAGTCACCCCACTGTGCGACTTTAAGCAGCAATGCTAATTATCAGCACTCTGACGATTGACATGAGCCTTCTGTGGACACAAGAAGCTAGCTGCCCTCAGCCTTCTGGCTCATTAGATTGGGAAGGTCCACAGAGGGTTTATCAAGTGGTATTGGTGTTATAAACTGGTAATTCATTTTCTTCCTTTGTGAATATCATCTCCTAATAGCTTAGTGATACACCATGCATGGCAGACTTAGGAAAACATACTAGGAGCCAATATACAAGGTCTACAACTCACACCGAATCACTTACACTTAGTTCTATAGGAAAAAGAAAGCTCTGTGGGCACTGATTATCAAAGGCAGTATTGGTGCAATATAGAGAATAGGACTGTACTTCTTTATACAAGGGGGGATGCTTGGTCCTACCTCTGCTCGATATATACCATGCTGTATTAATATCCATGGGAGGCTTTCCCTGTTCTCTACAGAAACAGTGGAAGCCTGGATTGGGGTAGGGGCTGGAAGAGGTGGGGGAAGAGAATGAAAGGAAAGGAGAGGGAGAAACTGTGGTCTGATGTAAAATAAATGACTAAAATTAAATAATAAAAAGTATTACCACCAAACCAAGAGTATATTTAAACTGATATGACATAATATCATGATTTGATTGAGGTTTTTTTTCTTTCTTATTTTTTCTCATATTAGGTCCTTTGTTCACTGTTATGTTTTAGTATAGGACAATGCTTAACAGTGGAAATTTAGTATGTACACATATATGTATTAAAGAATGAAAAAAAATCAAACAGTGCACACCAAGCCTGATGACTTATAACTAACGAAGTACAGACATGGTACAGTGAGAGAACAAAGTCTCACAATTTGTCCTCTGACCTCGCAAAATGCACACACACACACACACACACACACACACACACACACACACACTGAATAAATGCAAAAAATATAAAGTAGAATGTAAAGAGAAGCCTTTTCCTTGAGAGAAGCCTTCCTGCCAGCATGGCTCCAGAGCCGCATGAGTCCCAAATAAACACACAGGAGGCTATATTAATTATGAAGCTGTTGGTCTTGCTTGTTTCTTACTGGCTAGCTCTGACTTAAGTAATTACCCCATAATTGTTAATCTAAGTATTTCTCTTACCGGAGAACTTTCCGGGCTTCCTACCCTATGGTGTTACATCTTGACTCCCTGTCTTTCTCCTTCCCAGAGTTCTCCTGGACTCCTAGTCCCACCTATCTTGGTTCCCTATTGGCTCAACAGACATGTACATAGGACTTCCCCCATCAGTAGAAGTGATAACTCCATAGAAACAGACTTTCATTAATATCTGAAGTATCTAATCATAAAATATAAATTAAATGCCAGGGACCTGCTTCACTATTTCAGGACTTGCCTTCTCTGCTTCCCCAGATAAGTTAACTCCTTCCAGTCACATGGACAGACCTGGCTTCTTTTTTATTTCCCTTTCCTTCATAGTTAATACACAGTCCCTCTCACTGTCTCCTCTGTCACCCTGCTTCTCTGGGACCTCCCTACCCTATCCACAAGATAGGCTTTTCCCACTCCTTAGCTACCCATCTCCCTGTGGGTGTTTTTTTCTTCTGACCTACTGGATCAAACTAAATCCACTACTTCCCACTGCCTAAACTACTTCTCCTGCAGAATTTCACTTTCTGTGGTAAGGAAACCCTTTTCTCCCCTAAAGGCCTGATCCTCCTGATGGGGATGGCATCCTGACTATCCACTTACCTTCCTGGGATCTCTTGATCCCAAGGACCAGTTCACCAAAGCTTATTTGAAGTGGATCAATCGGACTTGGAGAAGTACAGTAGAGGTAACAGTAGAGATGACAACAAAAGAGTGTGCTGACCCTTGGATGCCATCTTTTCACACGGGCACTACGGGACTCTCGAAAGATAGCCAGGGATAGAACCTCAATACCAGTTCGACAGAAGAAAATATCTTATACCACTAACATCTCAATGCTCTCCTGGACATTATATACTACCACTCTGACAGAAGAGAGATGATACCAACAAAAAAATGATAGAAAGGTGTAACTATATAAACTACATCAGATGTTCATGTGCTAACACAGAACGGCAGAAACATAGATCACTAAGAGAACATGTCTCTCAACTAAAATTACCAATGTGACAGTGATGAAAACCAATGAGTGACTAAGAAAATCTTCTGGTCTTTGTCTTCAGAAGACAAATAATTAAAAAGATTAACTACATCTAGCTTTTAACAACTCAATGATCACATGGTTGTAGTGCAAGAGAGAAAAATCAAAAGTTGAATGAAATTCCAGATATGAAAAGAGATTTCAAAGAAAACAATTTGACATGCAAAACTAACCTGAAATGGTTCTATGAATGAAAAATTCAATTAGATATAGAAAATTTGCAGTGGAAAGCTTGGCTGTCAGAGTTGATCATGTAGGAAACAGAAACCAGGTTGACAATGTACAGGGACAACCAGAATGGTCAAGAAGAATTTTTTAAAAATCTATGAATGAAAAATGGGAAGTTTTTGAGATGTTGAAGACTGCCCTTGAAATTAAAGCTGTATGATAAGAAGAACACCTTAGCAAAGACATAGAGAATATCCTCAGTAAAAATTTTCAAGTCTAAAAAATAAAATGTTCTTCTATGTACAAGAAGCACTTAGAACAGAAAATAGGCAGGACCAGAAAAGAATTTCCTCATTATATAGTAGAGTTAAAGCATTTACAGCACAGGATAAGGAAAGGGTATCAGTAGCTAAATAGAGAAACACCAAGTCACTTGATTATTGGATATAAACTTCTGAAATCAGTCTTCAAAGTTAGTCCAAAAAAAGTACAGTCACTTCATACTCTCTAAAGAATAATCCACTAGAAGGATACTGCAATTTTCAGGATATACACACCAAGTACAACCACACCTAACTGATATCCACCTAAAATAAAAACCAAAACTAGAGTACAGGTTGGTCATAGCAGTCCATGGGACTCTCCAAATTCAACTTTGCATCACAACACAAAGCAAAAATAAACAAAATAATAAATAGGGCACATGAAAATTAAAATACCACCATACATTATACCAGTCCAGAATGGAACAAAGCCATAGAGACCTTAACATATAAGCTCAGAGATCAAAAAGTACACAGTGGACTAACAAGCGAGTCAAGGAAGGATTAAAAAATTAATTTCTATAGTCAAATTAAAATGAAACTATACCATACTAAAATGTATGGGACACAATTATGTCAAAAATAAGATGTAAATTTATGGCATTAGGTGCATACATCAAAAAAATTGGGAGATTCCAGTTAATGACTTAAGGTGCACCCTATGCCTTGGCAAGACAAAGGCCAAATCACCCATAAAACAGCAAATGGGAGGAGATAAGTAAATGTAAAATAGAAAAAAGTACAAAATGCTTGATATGTAAAATAAAATTATTTCTAAATTAAGGAAAAATGTACAAAATACAAGGAAGCAATGAAACTAAGAGCTAGTTATTCAAAAAGATTAAGATAGGTCGACCTTTAGCTAAATTAGCCAAAATAATGATAAAGACATACTAGATAATAGTTTTTTTACTACACTAAATTGCAAAATCTAAAAGAAACAGACAACTTTCTGAATGCATATGATCTACCAAAGTAAAGCTAAGATAAAGAAAATAAATTAAACAGACTCATAAGAACGAAGGAAAGAGTAGCAGTAATTAAAATTCTATCAACTAAAAAAAAAAAAAAACCCCAGGGACAGAAGGAGCTGGAAGAGCTTTACCAGACTTTCAAAGAAGACCTAACACCAATGCTCCTCAAATTATGCTGTAAAAATAGAAAATGAAGGAAAGATCCAAATTGTTTATGAATCCAACACTACCTGATACCCACCAGAGAAAGAGCCAACAAAAAACACACAAATACAGATCAATATTCCTGGCAAACAAAGACTCGGGTTTCACACCAGAGCCAGAGGGACAGATCAATATATACAAATCACTAAAAGCAATAAATCACATAAATAGACTTAAGGAAAGAAACCACATGATTATCTCATTATTTGCAGGAAAAAAAGGAAGAAAATACTGTTGACACAATTCCCGAAGAATAGATGCATTCAAAGGACAGACGTCATAATAATAAAGACAACTATAAACAGACTCACAATGGAAGCCACAGTATTCATACAGGAAACTATATGAGGAAGTGATGAATATTCATCACAAAATGGATTCAAAAGGGTTTCAACCAGAGCTAAGAGAGTCTTGGTTCACTCTTTGTTAGTTTTGTTAATATTTTTTTTCACAAAAAAGAGAACTTGTGAGACAGAAACAGAGCATTGTTTTGACAGAGTTTTCTAAAATTTGGAAGGCTCTATAGTAGGTACAGTGTAAAAAATCACAATTTGGCAGATATTTGGTTCATGCTAAATGTTGTAAAACAATAACCCAAGCAGAAGTAAGGCCAAAGACCATGAGGAAGATAAGGGTATTGTTTTACTCTTGTGAGCAGAGGATAATTTTTAAAAATATTATTAATTTCGAAAAATGATTTTATAATAGAAAAATTGAAACTATGACAGGGGTAAATGTAAAATATAAAATGGACATAAGTTAAACAGAAACTAAAATATTGGAAAGCATAAAACGGTATATGCTGTGTACTTGTTATATGTTCACAAGTTAAGAGTTATGATATGTATTTGCAATGTAGATACAAATGTACAAAGAATATTACTTTGTTCTTCCAATCAAATATGTTTGAGAGCACGTACTATGGTTAACAGGAAGAACCTTCTACTTAGGCAGTTACAGGGTCAGAGTAGGGAAAGCAATTTGTCCTTTTCATCACAGTTTGAAATCTGTAAGAATCCTACAGTTCTTTACAAATGTGTGGGAAAATTGGGAAGAAAATATCGAACCCATTGTTAAATTTTAATACTGAACAATTTCTTAGGAAGTGACTGAAATTTCATAGACCACGTTTTATGCAATCATAATTTGGAATATTGTAGTTCTCTCGTGTCATATTACAAGTGTTCTGCGAATTGTTTGTGTGTGTATGTGAGAGAGACAGACAGACACACTCATACACAGAAGGAGAGAAAGACAGACAGACAGACAGGAACACACACACTCTCTCTCACACACACCCACTGAAAGAGAGAGAGAATGTATGTGTGAGTTTGTGTGTGTGTGTGTGAGAGAGAGAGAGAGAGAGAGAGAGAGAGAGAGGAGGAGGAGGAATGGAGGGAGAGAGGGAGAGAGAGACAGAGAGGAGGAGGAGGAATGGAGGGAGAGAGAGGGAGAGAGAGAGAGAGAGAGAGAGAGCTGGAATGGTGGGTGATAATTAAATCTTATTCTTTCATATCATCTGCAGTAGACTAAAAATCCAAAAAGTTTTACTGGATAATTAGAGATTGGGAAACTGAATTCAGTATATTTAGACACTTATCCTGTATATTAGTTTTAAGGACTAAGCTTTTAGGGCATCTTAGGTGTTAGTTACTTCATGTGTGACTTAGTTCCCTCTATTTATAAATATCCTTTTCTTCACGTGATCACTTAACCTATTCAAATCAAATCAAGGTTAACAGAACTGGAGGATTTTGATATTTGACAGAATGTAGCAGTAAATATAAGGAAAAAAAGGATCTCAAATATGTTCTTAACATGCCTTCCATCTATTGTTGCTTAATAAGAAGGTTTCCAAAACCATCTTCATGTAATATCATCATGCCTGCTGTGTAACTCCAGGAATTTTCACAATATCAATCAAAATAGACTTTCTTTCAAAGGATCAATATTTTTCACTTACCTTTTATTTATAATAAATGCAAGATGTTTCTAGAATTAGCAGCATGATGGTTAAAATACCTTTCATAGATTATTCTGCAGTTCAATTAAAATAAATAATGAATATTCCATTATAAATATAAATATAAAAGTCTATACATGTATCCCAAATTAAAACAAGAGGAAAAAAGCAAAATAAAACCAAAGTAGGTGTATATTTTGTGACATTCAGATTTAGTGTGTTCTATATTGACATTTACTAAATCTAGGGATTTAATGTCAAGAGTCTCATACACATGACTGTATAAACTAAATGTTTGACCTGTCCCCAGGTGATGTGTGCCTTCAACACCATGTTCACTTTGTAGCTAAAACAACCTTTACAAAATGACAATCTTGTCCTATCAATCTTGTAGTTGAGAGTGTTCCTTGGTACATCATCTCTTGAAGCAACGTTGAAATGTCTTGACTCTTTACTGCTAGGTGTCCGTTTTAATTTTTATCACCATACCTGTCCTGACAGAAAGATTGCACTGCCTTATACATGCATGGCAGATCCCCTGGTACAGTTTTTCTAAATTTGTACCCACTAAAATCTATTCCCTCCTTTCTTACCAGGAATAACCTTTTGATATTTTAAATTCAAAGGCAAGGCCCATCCCCTAAATATTTCAATGCTTCTTGAGAGAATTATTTAGAATGTTCCACGAATTTTTCCTAGTTCTCTGGTTACCCAATACGGAGCATAGCATAGTGTTTTGGTTAATTAGCCATTAGTCTTCTTAGAAAGAAATCTACAGATGCCTTCTATAATACATTGTATGTTTCTATCCTGCATAGGTATTTAATATGTTTGTGAAAGAGAAATGGGATAGAGAAAAAAAGGATGCAATGTAATAATTTTATACTTAGAATATTTAAAATGTAAACATAAGAAAAACCAGAAAATCTATTTTCTGTAGGATATTATTAGCCCCCGTGCACCATCACATTCTCTAAATTGAATCCAAAGTTAAGTTGCTTTCATACTATTTACAAAGATATTAAAGGGATGGTAGTTTGAACATCTATCTACAGTTTACCAGTGTCCATTTCATGTCTTATCAAATGTATTCTCTCCTTAATTATACAGAGTCCCTTTGTAATTAAAACATAAATTTATCCATCTCCTTTCCAGGGAGGCTTTGGAAAAGAGGATATCTAATTAACCTTCAGGTTTACAATACCTTACGGATTAAACTCTGTACTCCTAGAAAATTAAGTCAAAGAGGTTGACCAGAAGTCACTGTGTCAAACTTGATGGTTTCTCTGATTCTCTCATTCAGTCCTCTTTCTGTGTTGACTAAAATTAAAGATTCTCTGTCCCATAACCAAGTTACCATCTTAAGCATACTTAGCGCTAAATATAAACCATGTAAAGCTCTACCATCATTATATAGTATTGATAAATATTTTTAGATTGAATTATAATATCTTTTTAATTGTAACACATTTATTTACAGTTTTCCTCCTATATGATATTTTTCTAAAACAGTGATTATTTTCAAGCACATTCTCCTAGTATAATTTTCATATTAAGAAATATGCTAATGTCTACAGAGTGTCAGTTGCAGGAAAAATAAGACCTTTTGCCTGGGGTTTCTAATAGACTCTGTTACTTCTGCCTGTTTATGACAATTCTTACCAGTTGCTCTGCAAGTGTATACAGTCAATCCTATACTAGTGTTGCCACCAGAAGACTAGCTGGTTCCTAACCACTCATACCTCTCTCAGGCCAGCTGGCTCCTATCCACCCACACCTCTCATAGGCTAGCTTGTTCCTATACTCCTATACCCCTATTAGACTAGCTGGTTCCTATACCCACACCTACCTCGCTTAAGCTAGATGGTTTCTAACATCCCACTCCTCTCTTGGGCTAGCTGGTTCCTATACACCCATATCTCTCTTAGGCTAGATGGATCCTATACACCCATACCTCTTTTAAACTAGCTGGTTCCTATCCACACACATCTGTCTTGCATCCATAGTTGATAATTAGACTAGATCATCTAATCATATAATAATGTGTGGGATCAGTTACTAGTTTATGGTCAATCATATCTCAGTCAGTGTGTATCAATAAATAATAAAATGGTGTCTTATTCCTCTCTAGAGTACACATCATCCAAAATTTGCCAAGCATTTCTACCTAAGAAAAAAACTAGTGATAAAAAATGTGGAAAGTAAATTGTAGAAGTAAGGCAAGCCCTTGGTTCCTTTACATCATATATGTATAAAGCCGGCACAATGCATGCTTTAAAAGATATTTAAAAGCAGGCAGTGGTGGCACATGCATTGAATCCCAGCATTTGGTTGGCAAACGCAGGTGAATCTCTATGAGTTGAAGGCCAGCCTGATTTACAAAGCTAGTTGCCAGATAGCTAGAAATGTTACAAAGGCAAACAGTGTTTCAAAAACCAACCAAACATAAACAACCAATCAAGCAAACGTACAAACAAAAGACACGTTTGAAATTTGTACAATTAATGGCACCTCTCTTTTCAAAATTGAACAGAAACAGGAGGAAATAAAAATAACAGGTACATTTACAGACAAGAATAACACGTATATCTACAGACAATAACATGAATATCTACAATAAATATTGTAAGTCAGTGCACAGGAGGACTGAAAGAGAGCTCAGGAAAAGTTCCCAAATATCTTCCCCCCATCATTACTGGGAGGAAAACAAACCTCAGCTTCAACCTTTTCTGTTTGTCTCCCTTTAATATCAAATAAAAACACAATCATAAAATTTTGTGCTTTAGAAACAGGTATCTTAAAATGAAAGAAAGGGGAATTTTAAAGCCAATTTTCAGAAATATATCTAAAATAGAAACTTTCAAACTATCAAATGTAATTTCTTCCCATTTTTATACACTTATTTTTGTAAAAGCAATATAAAATTCTCCTTATTCTATCCTGGTATGTGAAATATAAACTCAGTTGCATAGCGTATGGTATATCCTGTACCATATGGTATATGGTGTATCATTTGGACTTATCTGGAAAGGCAAAATTTCTTAGTGGTTTTATATATTATCAATCAGTCAGTCATTTAATAGGTAACAATTATAACTAAATATAGAATAAAATATATATTTTGAACAAAGAAAAGAATTGTTTATTTAAATATCTTATTCCGATTTACATGTTTAACTTCTGGTTAATACTAGTCAAATATTCAATTTACCCTTTAAGAGGAATTAGAATAAATAAATATAAAGAATAGAGTGTCTGCTCCAAAGTTAGTAATATATAAGAATTACTACAAACATGATGAGTTTGAAATTAATTTTTCTTATACAAAATCATTAAAGAAGGCATATAATAGTTTTCATAATAATAATACCTCTGAATCTCCTATGGAAAATATATCCATATATGTATGAATATATAAATGCATACATACAAACATCTATAATTATACTTTGTTTGTTTGGGGGGTAACTGGTGGCAGCCTATGATTCTCCAACTTAGTGAGAAGATCTGTTTCAGACAAGGTATAGACTTCCAGGTGGAAAGATGTTTGTAGTAGGTTATGGCAAAACTTGTAAATGTGTGTAGAGGACACTTGCCATTACTCTCCATATAAATCTTTATAGTAGATTTTCAGTGTTACCATTGTGGCTTCTTGGAAGACATCCGTGTTTGGTTGTAACAAGGACTTCAGCTCGTGTGTTGTGGATTCCTACAAGTGGTGTGTAGTGGAGGTTTCCAAAATGCAAATACAGGAGGGTGAGGAGGTGCCAACCCTTGACACTGTAGCTTAATTGTAATCAACACATGAAACAAGTGATCACTTGAAAAAAGTTAATATTTTCAAGACTCTCACAAAAATGTCATTGATTCTACTTTTGGTTGTAATAGGTAAGCCTATTTTTCACATTTTTTGATGAAATTCGGTATTTACCATATCACTCATTCATTCATATTTAAATGTAGTGTAATAGTTTCATTGTGATCAACACAGATGTCTCCTGAATGCTGTTTGATCATTTTGATATCTCTACAGATCATTGTCAAAATGAATTCATTATTATTTGATATGTGAAGTCGTTATCATTTCAGAAAATTCAGAATATGGGAGGGACTTTCTGGATGTCAAATAATGACACAGAAAATAATTTTATTAATATTCATTTCATGATAATTTTGTGGACAGTAGATTTAGTAAATGTGACAATAAAATCTCATGAATCTCATTTTAATGGAAAATATTTTATTATTTGTTCACTTTTGTCATTATATCAGTGAGACAGTTTGTATTCAATGAGTAATAGCCAAGTCAAGGTAAAATTATTAACTTACATTTGCTATTAAGTTAAAGACATATGTGTAATTTAAGAGAAAATGAACGTTTGGCAATGCAAAATCTGAAAGACATTACTTTCTAAGTTCTCCATTGCATATTAAATTAGTATGTACGTATCTAATTACCATACATTGTGATGTCATGTTACTTGATCCATGTTATTGGATAGCACTTCAGAAGCTAAACCCAAGTTACCGTACTTTTGCATTTTACCATTGCCATTTAATTACCAGGGTAGATTCCATTAACTGGGGAACCTTAAATGCCAAAAATTTAATGGTTATTCAGTATTAATTTAGTATAATTTAGTAAGATCAATATAGTACTATTTTTAAAGTGATTTATAAGTTAATTCTGTTTATTTAATAACTTTAAGTGCTTCTAGACAGTGTCAGGTTTATATAAATAATAACAGATTAAAAGAAAACGCTACTCTGTATCATTTCAAAGTTTTATGTCTCAGTTAACATGTATCTGCTCTAACTTGAATGCTGATGGGGCCATAGTAGCAAATGAATCCTCTTAGACCCCAGTAGACACAAGGTTGAACTAGAGGCAAACAGTACGATTTTAAATGCAAAATTACTTAGCTGTTAATAATAATAGCAGCATCAGACATTGTAAGGCAGAAGCATCCTTTGATTTTAGACACCAAGTTCAGCAAGTTTAGGAGTGCTTTCATGTGTTGGCATTTCCCAAGCAAGATTCATGTAAACGATCTTGGACATGAGAAGAAAAGCAGGGATGGAGACAGACATAGTAGTTAAGATTATTTCTTACTCTTGTAAAGAACCTGGGTCTGATCCCCAACATCCACATGGAAGCTCACACATCCTTGGGCACCAGACATGAATCTGGTGCACAGATTTCCGTGCAGGTAAAACACTAATAAGACAATTTAAAAAATTGTAAAAAAATAAAAAAAAGAAGAAACCCAAACTGCAAAATGACTTCAATGAATAAAAGCTGTAAAGTATGTAAATAATGACTCAAATATAATAGCAACATTAGAAGTATCTTGATTTTATTTTGGATGCAAATATACGCAGTTACTTTGCATGTTTTCATTTTCAGTGTTTGTTTCAGTTTTCACCGTTACATGTCCTTATTACTATTTCCGTTGGAGCGTTTCATTGGCATGATTCAGATAAAATTCTGAAATTTAGGAAGTGACGGAGCAGGGAAGATAAGTTACAAAAGCAGTTCTTGAACAAACAGCTAAGAGAATCTTCTTGGACTGTTAAGGCACATTTAATGTATTCATCTTTTATTTGGGGGCCACCTACTCATGGTTAACAATCACTAGAAATCAATGTGTCATAAGATTTGAATTGGAATAACAGTTAATAAAAAGGAATTTCTCGTTCAGTCATGTTATAAGACTTAATTTTGTACATTCTCTAAATTATGCTTTCCTAATGGCTTATGTTTCTTATATACTTATTGTTAATGTTACAAAACTTTTACAACAGTAATCTTTATTAAAATGCATTAGAAGTCCAAATTGGATATTGTACACACCATTTATGAATATTATAACTTGCATGTGTAGCGTATGTCATTCTCCATTGTCATGATTCCAAATGTGACACATATTTATGATTTGTATAAGCATGTTTTGTATATGTATATCATTTCATTTTTCTTTTGTTATATGGGGAATATCTTAATAATAATGAATTTATATTTTAGATGTCTCATGTTATAAACATAGTACTTTAAAATATAGCTCAAGTTAATTAAAGGATAATCTAATTTTGTTAAAAACACTCTTTATATACATGATTCTATTTTATATGATGAGCAGATTTTTTTGAATGTACATTTTCCCATTAATTTGGTTGTATGTCTTGTTATGTTTTACTGCGCTGTTGAAGAAAATCGTTTGGCATTATACAGCAGCATACTTCTTTTTTAAGAAAAAGTTAAACAGTATATTAAATATTGGATGTGCTATTTTATAGATTGCCTTGACGATGCACTTCATTCTAAGATTATGTCAACATTGACAGTTGCCCCACATGTGTGATCATTACGTGTGTGAATATTTTTAATGATTTTAAGCTATTAAATAATCAATTTAAATGATTGAAAAACTTCATGTTTCTTATGCTTTCAAATAGGTACCAGTATAATTATTCTGAACTGGTTTATGTTTTTATGTATATAACTCCAAATATATATTATAAAATGGTAACAGTTATTGAACGAGTTAATATAACCCTTTTAAATAGATCTTCTTATGTTATATGTAATTCTTCTTTCTATTTTCATTAATCATATTCACTCTTCAATTTGGAGATACAAGCAACCCCATCAAAAGCAGATTATATTATGATATTCTGAAGGGGTAAAAAATATTTAATAGTTTGCTTCTCAATGTTCAGATTTCACACTTTCTCAAAGTGATGTTCTTGAATGTATAGGTTATAGTTAACCTGTTTCTTATTCCCATTTGGAATTCCTTTTTAACCATGACAGCATTTAAAATGTGACTTATCCATAGTATGTAGTTATAATAATATTTCACTTAAATTATCCTACTTATTATTGATAATTTGATTTGAGAATTTTTTTATTAAATCCATTCATTCATTTATTTTTACCTTGTATATTTTTGGAGTCCCTATGTTATTTCAGGCACTAGTCTAAAGATAGGTCTGCAGCAATAAGCAAATACCCAAATATCTAAATCTATATTTTGTTTGAATTCTAGTGTGTTGATGGAAGGAATAAGAGTACAATGTGTGTTAAAACATAGCAGGTTTATAAAATATTTGGTGGACAAACATGTTTGGCTAGACTTTAAAAGAAATAAAGTTTTTCTTACTTCATTGTTAAATCTTATCATATTTGGGGTAATGGAGAAATAAATAATCACTGTTACCATTGCTCAGATACAGAGGTTAATGCTCAAATCATCAAGAGTGAGTAGCTCAAATATCTTTCTTCTAAACTATACCAAACATGGGTTTAACTCTCAGTTTAATCTGAATTTGAATCTATACCCTGGGTGCTGTGAGGAAGTGGCTCTCATAATCTATCAGAAACTTTGTGGTGAATAATTAGAAATACAACCAAAGACTATTTTCAAGAACCAAGATTCAACAACAAATTGGTTCTCAAATGCTTCTCTTTTCAAAATAGTCATAATAGCTTTTTAGTGAGGTGTGTTCATTCAACTCACCTGACATGTTTTGGATAGAGTACAAATTCCTTTACTTTTCTTACTTTTAGTATGGCATGTTTATAGCTAAATGATTTCCTTATTTAATACCAAAAGTCTTTCCGGCAGAGACGTGTTTCAGTGGTTAAGAGTCCTTACTTCAGATCTCTGAAATAAAACAGGAACTCAGTTAGGGAACCTACCTAGAAGGTTTCAAAGTCACCTGTAACTCCACTCTAGTTATCTGACACCCTTGTTTTCTAAACATAACACACACACACACGCACACACACCACGTAACATAGAAACATAATTTATTTTCTGACTGATATTTTAAAATCCAGTTATTCTTCAATATAAGCCCATGTGTTTCATCTCTGTTTCCTTCATGAGTAATTATTATATGATTCTTATGTAAATCTATCGAGATTGATAATGGTATGGCAATCCATATTGGAAAAGTTCCTGGCAATCATCTCTACACATTCCTGCCTAGCAATTAAGGGCTCCATGTTTGTCCACCTTTCTCTGTGTTTTAGGCAAACAGAATTACCACACTCACTAATGCATGAACAGCACTAGACAAGAAAAATACAAGGTAGAACTCGATCAAATTTTTTTAACTGATGCTGAAATGTACTCCTTTCATAGTGTTTAAACAGCCTTATGTATGCTTGTCAAAAAGGCCTAATTAAGGCAAAGTTGACTGAAATGCAAACTGAGAAGGATATATAAATATAAAGTATGCAATGCTCACTTACCTCAAAAATATTCAGAAACCTTTTATGCAGAACTTTTCAGTCTTTACTGAAAGCACAAGCTACAAAATTGACTGATTCTCTTGTTAAGTATTTAAAGATTCACTTAAATATATCCTCAATAAGTTCCATGATTCTACTATAAGATTAACTTTTATTATATAATCAACATGCCAAGTCAAGAATGTACAACCTTTACCAATATTAAGAAAAGTATCTTAATTTGGCAATTTAATATAGAGAAGAAATAAGTAGTTCTGTACTTACAGTTAAATTAACTCATAGTAATTTACATACACATATAAATTTATGCTTATAAATCAGTATACATGCATATAATGAGCTATTAATATGTAGAAATATGCACTGTAATTTTAAAACAAAGATGAATAATAATAAACTGTTCCTATTAATAATTCCATTTGGTATTGATTGTTTTCACTTCTCAGTGAAATCATTTGTTTAGTTTTATTCATATTAGAGTTGCTTTCTCTAAAACTTGAACTTCAAATGATGAAAAGTATTAACTAATTTCAGAGAGCATCTCAACAGTATAAGAGGAAAGTCTTTCATGGCCTTGAATATTTTCCAGATTGGATACTAACCTGGCCAATGGAATCAAGATGAGCATTTATACCTAGTGCTCTCTCACTTCCGCATCACTTTTGTTTTTCATTCATGCTTTGATTTCACATTGTCTCTTCTCATTTGCTTGTTTTAAAATAGAAATGCTCGATATTGTCCCAGAAATTAGAATGGATATGAAGCCAGGATATTCAAAACATAATTTTGAGAAAAGTGTGGTTCTATAGTTACTCATTCTGTCAAATCTGTATCTACCAAAATCCATCTGATGAGCTAAAAAGACGAAAATCATTGATGGAGGGCCCCATAAAGAAGTCTCTCTTCCACCTTTGTCTACCTTAATGTATTCTGCTAGAATGTTTTATTTTTTATTGTGATTGCGCTCATAGATTGATAAAAGCAATCCAGGGGTTTCTGGTACTTCATAATTTAGGGGTGTGTTTTTGCTTTACTTCACCATGTTGGTTATCCTTAAGGTATAGTAGAAAGTATAATTTATTAAACTTATCAAAAAAATCGATAAAATTCAAAAGAAAAAGTTAGCATCTAGTGCTACTGTGTCCCACAGGTTCTTCTCCATTGACCCACACTTCCTCCACTGGTGAGTTAGAGGAGAATGACAGGACTGCCACTGGTGCTATTGCTGTTGCTAGCACACCTGCAGATGTTACTGTATCCAGTGTTACAGCTGTCACCAGCCATAGACTTTCCGAGGAACAGCGAGTGCAAGAGACAAGTCTCAGAAATGCAGGTCTGGACCCCAACACATCCAACGGCCAGCTCTCTCCTCATCAAGCAGACACACAAAGCACAAGGAGAAGACCACGCAGTGCTGAGCAGATAGAAAGACCTAAAGAGCTTGCAGTTGTTACTCATAGAGGTATCGATGTTATTTTACTTGTGCCCATTTAGTTCCAGCCGTAGCTGTATCTGGTCATGATTCTACTTGGAGAATGAGTTGTAAGAGAACCAAGGTGTAGAAAGCGAATAAATAAGTTGTCCCCTAGTTGTCTTCCTCTCCTTCTTATACTTTTGCCAACTTGAAAAACATAATTCGAAGCAGCTGAACAATGTAGATAATAAGGGCTAAATTATAGTAATTTCAAAGTACAGAAATTATAAATAAATCAAAGTACAATGAAAATGATTTAGTAGGAGGGTTAAAAGTAGAAGGGAGTATTTTTTAAAAGGGATAGCACAGATGAGGCATAAATACTTGTTCTTATTACTTAGCATCATATACAATTTTCAGAAAAATCAGCAGAATAAAGCAATCATTTTCTACAAAGCAATGCATATATGAACACAGAATTTATATCACAACAGGAATTTTAAGTATTTGCATAAAATTTAAAAGTCTTAATTGGTACTTAAGAAAATTAAATACTTAGAAAAATGGAACCATATTTGCTATTATATTATACCTTATAACTTCATGATGCAATTCTAAATTAACTATTGCTTGACATAATAATACATAAATAGGATTTTTCAATTTTCAAAATGTAACAGCTATTATTGATACTATAAATAAAATACATTAACTTAGATTCTACATTAAGAGAATATAAAATATCATGTATTATGAAAGTTTAGCTCAACACATGTAACTTTTGAAATGTTGGGGAAAATAGCAAACAGATCTTTATGTATCTAAACAACAAATTGCTTAGATATAAAGAAAACACTCCAAGTAGTATAAAAACCAGAGATCACTTCTATAGAGATATGAATAATTGTAAATATTAATCTAGTTAACACACTGAAAATATAATGCACACATCCCATTTCCTTCCTAGATTCACATATGATCTATAATCTGTGTTTGTTCTGTGTAGTGTGTATGTGCCTGGTTCACCCAGACCATCACATACATCCATTTTAAAAACAAGGCTCAGTACACACTAAAAGAAATCAAGATCTTAAAACATAAATTAGTAGAAAAGAAAATCAAGAAACCACATTTCCAAAGAAAGTTTTTTTTCCATTTGACTTTGTCCTGGAAATACTTGGAATGGTTATTTAAATCAAATATTCTAAAGTAAAATTTTAGCATGTAATAGCTTCATTTAAAGCATGGTATTAACATTATCTTGTCTCTCTATTCACATTCTACCATGAATATTGCTACTAACAAGAAAAAAAAGATTCATTCTAAAATTATATTAAATACACCCCAAATTTCTTATTACCAGAAATGTTAAAGTACCCAACAATCACTGTATCACCCAAAAATGGAAACAAGATGCCTTACAAGGCTTATTCTATGAATGACTATGAAAATTAAGTTTTACCCAATTTGAACAGCATGTGTGTGAAAAACTATAGAATTACAAACCATTAGTTTGTACAAATCACAGTAATAACCACTCAGAATTAAAATAGAAAAGTCAGTAAATACTGAGGGTAAGCATTTGTTGGAAATGGATTTATTATAAAATAAATTTATTCATATAAACTTTATTAACAAGAGCATTACTTTGGCAGATTTGAAGCCTTGTATCGTCTGCTGTTGGGATCTCTTAGTGCTAGTTGAAAACCTTGTTTCCTGTCTATTTTCATTTCAAAATGATGATTTTTTTTTAGACAGGATTCACTCTATGGGTCAATCTGCCTGGGAAGTATCCCTCATGGTTTCTGTGTTTCTACAATAGAGAAAAGATTATATACAAGGCATTTATAGGTTATATTAATTATTATTTTCATCCATTTAATTGTTATATTTGTACCACATTGAATTTACTTAAGCTGGTCCTTCTGCTACTACAGTGGATGGTAACATTTCCATCAATTCCATTAATCCATTGTATTTTATAGCATTAGGACAAACTTACCTATGTGGTAAGGAAAACATTACCCATGAATATTCCTTTAAATTTACATTGCTCCTATTATTCTATGTGAATCACTTGAAGGGTTGAGAAACCATAAAATTACAGTTACATTTTCTGACATTACACATTTTCAAAGACATGATTCCTACCAAATCCAAATATCTAAGTCGGGATTGGTGAATATCAAAGACATATCCTTTAAAAGGAAATTATTTTACTCTTTGAGTACATCCTAAGAAACAGGATGTTTTTGGGGTACAAACTTACGTGCCCTAACTTCAAAAAGTTCTTTGTAATAGAGTTCATATAGAAAACTAACCCTGTGGTGCAAGGAGACTTTGTAAAACACATGAGTGTGAGAAACAAGTTGTAGAGAGTGTATGAATCATTTAAAAGAAGAGTTAACCTAATCCAAATCGGTTCCTTAACTGTATACATTTTACTGAGACATTCATATTCTTTTCCATCCTCTAGAATTTCCATTAAAGGGCAAACCCTATCAGGCCAACACTTAGTGATGGCATTGGAACCTGTAATCGAAATACTACTTTAGCCTCCAAATTTATCTCATGCAATTCTGACAAAAAAAAATGTAGCTTCCTTTCTTCCATCCTTCCTTCCTTTCTTCCTTTCTTCCTTGCTTCCTTCCCTTCTCTCTCTATTTCCTTTTACTGTTGCATATATTTTCTGTTAGTTTGCCTAATGAACCATGTTTTTCTCCTAATATGATTTAAAATTATTTATTTTATTTTTGATGATTATAATTACAGCATTTCCCACTTTCTCCTTTACTCCATCCTAACCCTCGCATAGGCCACTCCCTGCACTCTTTCAAATTTGTGATTTTTTGTTAATTTTTATAGACATGACTACATATGCATTAATATATATTCCTAAAACTTTATATATGTATCCCTAAATACATTATATATATAAATATATATATACATAGATATATATTACTAAATACATAAATGCCAGCTGCTCAGTGTTATAAAGCTACTTATTTGTATGTTTTCAGGTGTGATAATTTATATTGAAAACAAATTGTTATACCATGTCCCCAGGAAGCTTATTTCTTCTGCTCTCAGCATTTCTTAGTTGTTTGTGATTTTCGTGTAGGAGTGAACCTCCTAACTGCTCCTTTGTCAATGATAGCATGCCTGTTGTTGTCCTTGTTGAGTTAATGTTTAATCAGTCATGTTAGGGGGACTTTATGGCTGTAGCTTCTGAGATTCCTAGGAAACACAACCTCACAGCAAGCTCATTCCTCTGGCTCTTACTGTCTTTTTGTAGCCATTCTTCCACAATGCTAGCTGAGATTTACGAGAATGGTTTGTTTTGCATTGTGACTGGGCTCTGCAGATTCGCATCTTTTTTCCGTTGAATTAGATGGTTCTAATTCCATCTCCTATTGGGAAACTGTTATCTCTAGAAACATTAGACTATCTAAACACAACTTGCTATTGTGACGTGCACAGGTAAATTCTAACCATAGACTCACCTTATGTATTCTTAGAATCTCTTAGGCTAAAATGTCGCAAGAAGTTATGGTCTTTTCTTCTTGCTGCATTCATTTTATTTCTTAGTATAGTTACAATAATAAATATTCACAATACAACTACCAAGGAGATTCACTTAATTGAGAGACGTTTCAAATGAGTGTTGCTCATTATATTGCCATAACTCTGGTTCCCTTTTAAAGAAAATTTTGTCTTGTTTTTTTTTTTTTTGTTTGTTTGTTTTAGACAGGGTTTCTCTGTATTGTTTTGGAGCCTGTCCTGGAACTGAATTTTGTCCTTTTTATTGTGTCACTCTCTTATCTATTTTATGAAAAATAAATGTTATAAAGAAAAGAATAGTCTCATGAGACCAACTACGATGTTTCTAGTTATAGTATTGCTTTATCATTCCTAGCGTGTAAGAATTAAATGCCTTTGTACGTATGTTCAAACTCAAAAGATACCTTTAATTAAGCGAAAGTGAGTTATAAAGTCATTCAATTTCGTTTGATAAAATACAGATATAGTACAGTGCATGCTGTTTTGCTTTGGGCATTTTTCCCCTAAAGCATAAACATCGATTATATCCTGTAGTGGAGATCTTCAATGTTCATAAATCAATGATATTTTGTGCTATGTTTTTCTTTTTTTCTAGTTTTACCCTTATGTGCATTGCAATTAATTCATTTTGTTCATTTTTACATCATCATTAGATAGTTAGATATTCTTTTTCACCAATTCAAAGAAATTTAAGTGTCTTAGCTA
The DNA here is from genome assembly GCF_017639785.1 of Mesocricetus auratus. Taxonomy (NCBI): domain Eukaryota; kingdom Metazoa; phylum Chordata; class Mammalia; order Rodentia; family Cricetidae; genus Mesocricetus; species Mesocricetus auratus. Next base: position 11,748,352 of record NW_024429204.1, on the reverse strand, counting down.
TAATGTATAGTACTTATGAACACAACAAGATTATTGAAACTGAAATTTAGTATGATTTTTTGACACTGGGTTGTAGGAGACTTAAGTATACATATTTACTATGAAAAGTTGTTTTGCCTCCCTATATCCATTTCTACAAATAGTAGTTTTTAAATTAATCAATAATTTTAAAATAGGTATTTCTCTTAACTCTTGTCTTAACTCAGTTACATACATGGAATTTTATTGAATAGTACTGATATACGTGTGATCAGTAAAGTCTGTGGTACAGACTGTGCATCTTCTTTAGTTTTTATTTGCCTAAACATCTCCGTCTTTCTAGCTAACCTATCAATCATTTGTTTCTAGTTGAGTAGTCTCCATATTTTTAAATAGATAAAATTTAACTTAAGGAACATTCACATTTTAATATTTTAAAACGTTACCTACTGAAGCAAGTGGAAAGAAAAACAGTATATGCAAATAAAAGTCAAAGTATCTCAAAGTGCCATTAATAAGGGGGTTTCACCCTCTCTGAGGTGTGGATGGGGGTTGGGGTGGGGAGAAGGCGGGGCAAGTGGGAGGATAGAGGGAGAGGGAACTGGGATTGCTATGTAAAATGAGATTGTTTAAAAAAATCAAGAATCAACTCAAATGGAGTATGTTTGAGCTAATTCTAAAAGACTGATTAGGGGTTGGAAGCTAGACTTTTGGTAATTTATTAGTACCCAAAGAAAATGCTTTCAATGAATATTTATGTTAAGTAGCTACATAAAGTCAAAATGAGAGACCGAACTATGTTTAAAGGAAAAATGATGTTAATAAATAAACTTAAAAATAGGTTATATTTTAATTGAAATTCAGATACTTTAAAATAGCATTAAGTAGTCATAATTAAAAATTGATTAGGATTATTTGAGTTAACTCTAAGATATATTTTAAAATTATTTCTGAGTATTTTTTCATGATACATTATAGAGCTAACTCTAATACCAATGTGTCCATATTTTACTCCTAAGCAAATACTACTAAAAATTGATCACAATGAGAACTTAAATATGTAACAATATAATAGAACTTATTTTGACTGTTTTTTTCTTAATCTTTTATCATACCATCCTTTTATAGAAAATATTATTGTCTTGGAGAGGCTAAAAGAGAACCTAGAACTCATACATACTGAGTGCTATTCATTCATTCTCATTAATCCATTCAATATCCCCTTTATAAATCATTTCATTGAGATTATGGTTTGTATAAAATATAAGACTGTATAAAATTAGCATTGTAAATAGATTATAATAAGGGATTATAGATATAATTAGGTACTCTAAAGCACGAAATGATCAGCCATACTATAGTAACAATAAGTTAGTCATAATATATTCCATAGTCATTTGTTTATTTTAATAATATATTTCTTAGGATTCTGCACACTGATATCCATTTTTCCACAAAAGATAATTAATGTCATCTCTTAACGAACATTCTTGGTGCCTACAAATTTTATTATTAAAATATCTGGATGCTTTGACCTGGAATATTCCCGCTGCACAAATATAATGATCATCAATTTTTTTCTTGTTCTTTCCAGTATAAATTTAACAAGAAAAATTCAACAATGAGTGCAGTGAAATATTTGATATAAGGTTTCTAGGTATCACCAATGTTGGTTTTGCAGAATATAGCAATTCTTTCACAGTATGTTTAGTGATAATGCTCATACCAGTAAGGTGTTACATTCTTGTTAAGATTACATTTAGTTGTGTAAGGATGAATATGAAGTAGACTTTCTAACTTAAAACAAGTTTAAAAGAAAATACAGTTTAAATATCGCTTCCTAAGTAAGAATTGGAATTTTTAGTTTTAGTTTTAAGAACGCCTATTTAATCATCATAGTTCATGAAGGTCAGCAATTTCATTAAAAACAAAAGCAGGAACTTGAACATTTAACACTTTTCAAGTAAGCTCTACAAACATAAACAAGGTTCAAATAAAATGCTTAAGCAGCTGTCTTTTTTTAAAGTTATTGAAAATAGATACTTCTCTCATACAACACATCCCAAGCACAGTTTACCCTCCCTCCACTCCTAGCTCTCTCTCAGTTCTACACATCCCCCGTTTCCCCTTCAGAAAAGAGCAGATTTCCAAGAGGCAGCAGACAGGACAGAAGAGCATACAGTAAGACAAGATGGCAGCCCTCATATCGAAGCGGAGAAGGCAACTCAATAGGAGGAAGAGAGTCTCAAGAGCAGGCAAAAGGGACAGAGACACACAGGCTCCCACTGTTATGAGCCCCACAGGAACACAAACCAAACAGCCATAACATAAAACAGGGAACCGGGTACAGACCCAAACAGGTCCAAAGATTGCCCTTTCAGACTCTGTTATCCTGGGCTTTTAAACACAGTAATTTTATGAATACAGGTCAATATAGAAAAAGGGTTCTATCTTATACGATGCTTTGTTTCAGATACAAGTTTGACAGCTTTACTAGGACAGATTATCAAAGTGTCAGTTCTTTGATGCTAAATATGTGTAATGTCATTAAATTTTATGGCCTCCTGTAAATATATTTTTAACATTTTCAGGTAATTAGTAGCACTTTTATATGTTGTATAATGCTTTTGCCCATTGTACAACATATTGTTTAGGTATGCTCTGGTTTAACTCTCTTTGTCATCATCACATTGGAAAGTTCACTTTGTAAATTCTCTCACTGTGTTTTGATGGGATGCTGAGCAGTATCCATCCAGAAAGCAGTTAGCAAAACCTTATTGCATATTTTACTTCTTGCCAATCGTGGGATGATGTCATATGAATGTTAGATGTCATCTGTATTTTCAAGGAAAATGTTGCATTGATATAATGGTACAGAAATCTATTTGTCAATTATAGGAGAAGAAACAACCACAAACTGTTAAGACATTTAGATGATGATGAGTGTGAGTGATCTATTCTGTGTGATGTCCCCTATGTGATGTATCTTAGTGTTGGAATAAATAAGAAAAAATTACACAAGGAAGACTATTCTGACTTACATTCTTAATGTACAATATGAAAAATAAAACATGCAGAAAGAGTATGGAGAGATAGCAGAGTGGGTAAAAGGCTTTCAGTCCCCGGGTTTAATCACTAGAAAACACATGATGGAAGTAGATAGGTAATTTTTGAAAGTTTTCACCTGACATACAAATGTTCACCAGGGCATACACATGTGTGATTACACACACACACACACACACACACACACACACACACACACACACAAACACACACACCACAGACGGAACAGGAAAATTTCAATGAATTTTTAAATAGGAAACATGTTTAAAAAGTTACAAACCACCAACTAACAGTTAATAGTGAGTTGTCATCTATTTATTAGGCTAGGGCTCTCAAAATTCAACCATCTAACTGGTGTGTTCCAAGGGAGATGGTGAGTTGGTAGAATTGCTGTGGTATCTGTTCCTCTAAATTTCAAAGGTTTGAAGTTATAATGGGGATTTTTAATAGGAATATGATTATCTTGCAAAGACAATATATACCAATACAATTCTTTCTAATCATTCTAATATAGAAAAGCCACTTTGAAAACTGATGAATAATGAGTTTAATGAAGTCATGGTCTAGTGCAAGGTTTTGAGTTTTACTCCAAATTCTCCACCAACAAACATTATTTTAATGTGTTTTTAAATTAAAACAAAAGGAAATGCTTTTCTCTCTCTTAACCTGTTTTAAAATCCTGGAAGGCTAACCTATAGACCATAATAAAATATAATGACAAGACAGATAATAATAGTTATCAAGCTAATATTCTCAATAAACATTTAAATCTTATATTGTTTAGTAGTCAAATTGCTTCCACTTGCTTAATTTCCCAGGTCGTATCTTGTGAAAGTAAATAACATTGATTTTAAAACAATTTGGAAATCATAAAGAATGACAGAGGGGAGATTGTGTAACAAAAAATTCAGCTTATATGTGATTTTTGTTGTATAATTCTATTTGTTAATTTTGGATACAATAGATTGATATTAGAACAGTAAGTACTGAGACAAACAGAGAATTGTCAATATTTGGATGGCCTTACCTACAACTATTTACCTTTTTTTGTTTTTCTTTTTTTCTCTTGGCTTTTTTCTGCACCCATTTACATACAGAAACGTCTGTTCAGTGTTTTCTTGTAGTAGTATAAAAATCTATGTTCAGAAACATCCTGAAGTCTTATTTAAATCCAAATAGGTTGTATTTCATCCCCATCTTTTGTTCCATTATTCTTGCTTCATGTTTATGATATTATCAAAACAATATCATTCATAACATCAAATATATTCCTGTATTTCTAATGTTTTAAATTTTTGCTTAGAAAATTACTTTTTTGTTGAACTAAGAGAAAAATGTTAGAATTTACTGTTAATAGGTTTGTGTACATTTTAAAGTTATTACATAATACATTCTGATTCTCAATGGAACTTATGACAGTATTAGTTAGTGAAAGTCATTTAATTTGCAAGTAAATAATCTGTGATTATTTATTTTCATATTATTAACCAGTGTTAATTACAACTCAAATCACACACTTTCGTTTTGTGGATTTTAGCATTTTGGATGGATCTACCTTCTTATATATCTTGGAGAAGGTCTTTAAGTCAGACTGCGTTATTCAAATAACTTCATTGTCTCAAAAAACGCTCTTTGTTACTTGTGTATAATGGTATTCGATGCTATATATGGAAAACAATATATTTATTTACCAGAGAGAGAGAGAGAGAGAGAGAGAGAGAGAGAGAGAGAGAGAGAGAGAGAGAGAGAGAGAGAGAGAGTTGCACAGACCAGGAGTTAGAAGCCTGGCTGGCTTCCAGGAGAAAAAAAGGAGGTTCCTTTTTCTTTCACTTCCTTTTATATCTACCTGTGTCAGTTTTCATATCTCCGCCCTCATGGGCAGATAGCTTTGTGGGGTTCACTCCTACACTTGTGTTAATTTTCAGCCTTTTAAATATAGCCAATAATATTAATTTTAAAATGTGTTTGGCTTACTTTTTAGCATACAATTGGTTGTGTTGTATACAATGGGCAAAAGTAGAAGATAATAATACTAGCTGAGTTGATCATAGAAATACAGGTTCCTAGGAATGGTTGTGTATAACTGTAGTCCCTGCTGGGACAGGAGGAATAGTTGAGCCTTCTGTAGTTACTTTCCAGGAAACAGGGAGAACTAGCGATCCTTTGTCTTCAAAACCTAGAACAATTAAACCTCAAATAATAAAAATGAAGAAGCTAACTTGATGGTAAGAAATTATATTGTCATGTGTGTTGCTTCTTCCCAGATACCCTATTTACCTATGAGGGAGGTGGTCACCAAGAAAATGTCACATTTTTAAAAATTTTTCATTCTAAAATATGTAATGTGCTAGAATTTCTACTGGTGCCTGAGACTAATCTCTGAGGAACTTCGCTGCCTTTTAAAGTAGAGGCAAACAGTCCTGTGTTAAAGACACTTTTATCTTCTTCAGACTTATTTCAAGGCATTTTTGCCCATTTGTGCAACAAGCTGCCCTTCTTGCATGGAATTTTCGGAGCATATGGCGGTCCTGCTGTGAGCGGGGTGAAGAGTCCCACAGTTCCTCTTTACACTCTCCAGCAGAGCCTAGCGATGTGGTGTTGGGTTTGGTTCTGCATTGCATAGGATATTCTTTGCTTCCCAATTACATCATTCATAGTCTGAATCATGGGGTATGGCTTTTAATTCAGATGCTTGAGCCTTCCACAAAATGTTCTGTATATGTTATTTGTTCACAGTATCAATAGAGCTGTTGAGGAACAGAAATTTCCTCCTTATTTTATTCCGTTCCTGCCTTTTCTTGTTGCATAGGTACATAATAATGCAAGCAAAAGTTTTTTCAGCTTTTCTGAATTTTTCCACTAGGAAGAGATGAGGCCAAGAGTGGTTTTCCTAAAAAGAACCAATAATTGGTATAATTTCATGTAACAGTTACCTTTTTGTTACATGGTGTATTTTAAAAGAAATTTGCATATGGGGCAACACACATGAAATTATGTTTTCTACCATAACAAAATAGCTAAAGTGTTTGTTTGATGGGTATTAAATTATTTGAAGTATCTAGGACATACTCCTATAAAATGTAGTTAAGGCATTCTGGTTATTTAAAATGTGTATCATCAAGTAGCAAGTAATAATAATTGAAAAATGGGAAATAATGATAGGACATAATAATTTATCATATTCCAAACTGTTGGTTGACAACATACAATGTTGTTATTTTGTGTTTAGATAGTAGTGCCAGTGGTAGCATCCTTTATCTCTACATTCATATGTAGGAAATAATCATCATAATGTAGATTTCATGATTCTTTGATTTTTAAAAAGGCACCACTACCTTCTTGATCCTTTATAAGAAGAAAATGTTCTCCAGTAGTATAAAAAATTTTTTTCTTGAAGGAAAGTTAATTGTGAAAGCCATTAAGAAAAAAGTAGCTCAGGGGCTATAACTCAATTGAGTGCTGATAAAATGTATTAGTAACAAAGATATTTAGCTGGACATATTGAAATATACATATGTGTGTATGTATATCAAAGTAGTTTGTAACATTAATTCATCTCCAATATTTGCTAGATTAAAATTTTACGAGTTTTGCCCTTAATTCAATTTCTCTAATTTCAATGTGGCAAAACCATTTAATTGTCATATAATTGGATATGTCCTTGTGTATTCTCTATTCTTCTTGACAATGATATTGCTATAAAAATGTGCAGTTGTGTGGTCTGTATCTTCAAGACATTTCCTAAGAAACTAGTAATCTATCAATGGTAGGAAAAATGATGAATAGTCACTAATTTCTCCTGGGTGATGTCCTTTGAAGTATGCCAGTTATCATGAGTAAGTTCATACATGTTTAGTACAGCCATATATATATATGTGTATATATATATATATATATATATATATATATATATATATAGTCTCATTTACCATAGTAAACTCAGTTCTCATCCAGATTTATTAGGAAGCCAAAACAATCGTACTACCTTAAGATGAATGCCCTGCATAGTAAATATCCTTAGATGTGTTAGTGTAAAGATTTCTCAAGTGCTTATACCAGGAATGTCATCTAGAATGGCAGAAACAATGTAGTGATGATTCCTGATTTAAAGGATGGAGCTAATGTACTTTAAACAGAATGCCATATCACAGGCTGTCTGAAAGAAAAGTGACCTTCATGTATCCAGCTTAGCCAACTCTAGCCAATGGCATGCTGTTGAACCGCAAAGAAATGAAAATACTCACCTTGCTTTCTATCCTCCCTCCACCCTCCTATTACATATCTCAAGTGTTGAGGGAATCTGTTGATCAAGGTCAGTATTTCAAAACACTAGATATTCATAATCACCACCTGGGGAATCTTGTTAAACTGTTGCTTTCCATTTTCACAGACCTGTAGGATAACTTGAGAGTCTGCCCTTTAACTTGGGCAGTGACACAGTTAGTATAGCAAGAATATAGACAGTTTAGATTATCCTTGGCAGAGATAAAGGAGAGAAATAACAGAGGCCCAGTTTCGACGGGACTGGAAATAGAACATTTATGTGATTTAAATAGTGCTTCGTTCCTCAAGGGGAAGAGCAAACAGCTGTATCTCTCAGTGTTAAATGAAACCATCTAAGTACATCCATGAGTGCTACGAACAGAACATGACTTTTGTTGCACAGTCTTCCAGTGTAGAATATGTATGTAACATGAGAAGATGGAATGCAAGGATGAAGCCATGCTCAGCTTGTTAATGTGATCTGCTTTCCTGCTCTTTCTTAAAATGAGAGTTCTCCACTACACTGTTGGATACTGCAGTGGTAGAATAAACTCCAATGTCTGATGTTGAAGAGAGTGTTCAGTGGGGGTCACTGTTCTTCAAATAATTGCTGTTTTTTTCATCTTTATAATCACTGTAGGGGACATCTGTACCCTTGTTAGGCAGTACAGAAAAATAGGTAAGGGAATATTAAATTACCTTGAGTAAGAAAATACTGCTGTTACGGTTTCATGCTGTGTCCTTGTAAAATCCCAGTGAATTTTATTAAGAAAGAACAGAAACTATCTGCAAAATAATCACTTGGATAATTTCTGTTCAAGAAAACACTGAACAAAGAGAGCTTAAAATGTATTAGATAAAATATAGTATTGAATTATAAAACACAATTAAATGTTACTTAACTTGAAGCTGCTAGAAACTAAGGATTGAAAAGTTAATTAAATTAAAAGGTTGAAACGTTTGTAGAGTGTAACAAGTATTGGTAAGCTCTAGCAATGGTAATTTCCCATATGGTGACTTTATTATACCAACTATAAGCATCCTTAAGGAGAATATGAAATACCACATTTTACATATAATTCTGACATTTTGCAGCACACCGTAGTGAGAACACATCTGCTGTTGTCTAGGCAAGTGTTAGGGATTCTAGAATTGACTCCATTTTTAGGGAGAAAGGAAGGTCACAGATAAACTTCAGAGTGTTTTCCCATAATTAATCATGTAACTTTTCAGCCACTTACTTAAGCTACATCCTGTCTTCTCAACAAAAAGTAACACATTTGGTTCTATGTACAAGGCCTGTAAAATGTAACCAGATTTGTTTTTTCTATATTTAGTAAAATAAGATACTTCTTTCTAAAGCTCAACATACTTTTTGGTTGTGAAAATGAAAACCTTCTACTCACCAGTTATTCTGAAGCAGGTAAAATGTTCCAATCTCATTTTATCATGCAGCCTTTAGCTTCTGTTTATTTTTTTTGTTTAATTTTATTTTTTTAAGTTCCAACATGACTCTATTTTATTAAATATTTTTCATTTATTTCACATACCAGTTTCCATTCCCCTCTTCTCTTCCGTTTCCTCTTCCCCTACCTCCCATCTATTCTAGCCCCCATCCACTCCTCCTTCTGTCAGAAAGAACTGGGACAGAGTAGGGTAGGAATGAGACCTCTTGATAGAGGGAGCAATTTGGCGTTAGGGAGAAACCTGGGAAACTCCCAGGACCCACAAGGGTGATAAGACTCCTAGCAATAGTGGAGAGGATGCCTGTTACAGCTTCAGATTCTTAAGGACATGTCATGAGGGTATCTCCAAGTGTGCTAAGTAGTTGCTTCATATGTTTGTATAACTTACTGTGATTATATACACAGGACACATCCACAAATGCATGCTGAACTTCCTCTTATTGTCAACAGTGTAGGTGGGTTTCTGACTTAGTACAATAGTGACTTTTTTTGCATGATGAACCTCCCCAAAATAGGTGATGCCATTTTAGTGTAAAAGACATAGCTCAAAAATCAATGAGACAATATGATATATCACAAATTGGATTTGCCTGAGAATGAAAGATTTCAAAGAAATTGGAAATAAAAGAATTGCAGAAACTGACATTCCATGTAGGAGACTTAAGCTTGCATGGCAGCACAAACAGGTTTTACAAATCTGAGGAACACATTGGAATGTTTGAGCTGTGGTTTCCAACGGCCCATTAAGTGTCTTGAGTCTTTCTAACATATAAGGCCCATCAAATGTTCTTTGCACTTCCTTTAATACGTATATATATATATATTACAAAGTTCCACTTTAGTAGTTTTTGCACATTTTGAAAGGCAGTGTGTTAATGATTCATGTATGTGTCTTTCTGAGATTGCTGAATTTTCTTTTAAGTTTTTCCTACATATTCCATAAATATTTAGTTATTGCTTTTTTCTTAGTACATTATAAATATGCTAAAGAAGAAAATATTATTCCAAGACATTTTGTATTATTAATCCAGTGCTAAACTATAAAGCTGTAAAGGATGGTAGAAACTGAGGTGTTGTGGATATTATTTCATCTCCTTTTCTAAAGAGTATATTGAAGAACTATTCAGAGGCTCCATAGTGAATCCATTCCCACCTCTTCCTTCATTCAACCAATAGTAGATCTAGAAAAGCAGGTTAAACTTTAATATGAATTGATCTGAAAACAGGGAGTCATCATGAATTACCAAACTTGTTCTCCTTACAGTTGAACATTTAAAATCCCACAGAAATGTTAACTTCTAGGAAAGAACTGAGAATTCTGATTGCATTAGATTTGCCATGTTACTTTGGTCTGAATTCTGTTTCCAAATAATTAATACTGGACAAATGAATATCCTAGGACTAAATAGAAACATTAAGCAATGTGTTGTACATTGATGGGATTTGTTTGCAGGTTTTTCATTCTCAATCTAGTGAGGTAACTACCAAAAATATTAATAATTCACTACATTTTTAAAATATAACAAAACTTCATCAGAGGCCAATTTCTTCTCTTTTTAAGGAAGACAATATATTTATAACACTTTTAGGTAGAGAATTGTTTAATTTACAAAGCAAAATCCAACTTTGTGTATTAAGAAGACAATAGCCTGAAGAATAATTTTCGTGGGAAGGTGGCAGGATACATGTTTGCTACTCAACAGGCTATGTGGGATGTCAGCAACTGTTGTTTTTGTTTTAGACCTACACACTTTACATTGTGCAAGGTTTTCAAACTGAAAATTACATGCATACAAAGTGTTTTCATCAAACCCAAACTCGTAACTCCCCCTCCTTCAACTACCCCTAATCTCCTTCAACAATTTTCCCTCCTAGCTTAAGATTTTATTCAGTACACTTGTGAATTAATTCACTGCAAATTTTAAGGTTTTCTATATCCTGAAGTCAAGCACTTAAGTTATGAATGTTTCTATTTATTAAAAGTGAACAAAGTGATCTTCTTGTCAATATAGTTCACTTGTTGACTACAAAGAGAAAGATAAGCTTATAATTCATTGAAAATGAGAAGCTACAATTACATGACTAAATAGCATATCTAAAACTATAAAAAATGAAAATGTGCTTATTATTAATGTAAAGATAAATGTTAAAGTACAAATGAACCAAAGATGCATCAAATATATATTACTTATTCATCATAAGTTTCCTTTTAAAAAGAATTATTAGCTGATGTTTTATTTCCTGAATCAAATTCATAGTGTAGTTTCTATGACAAATCAAACACGTGTAATAAGTACTATAACCTTGGTGATTAGGAATAAATAACTTTATATATTATATTACAACATCATTAAAAATGTAGTCATTTCTGATAGTCTTGACTATATCATGTGATTTATTTCTATGATCCTGTGAAAATCCAAGTTAATTATTTTCAATAAAGCTATTTATCTCAGCAATACTAAACTTTTAACATCTCCATTTCAAAAACATTGTCATGTAAACTGCAATATATTACTAAGCATGCATGACAATAAAAATGGGACACATATTAGATATGCCCCTTTATGATTGTGTACTATATAGATCAGGTATTTCAACCTAGGTACTTGAAATCAGGAGATTTCTTTTTTTATTTAATGTTTTTCATTTTACAGTTCCTCCTCCCTACCCTTATTTCACCCCTCACTCCCCACCCCTTCCCAACCCCTGCAGGTGACAGTTGTGTGACCAGGAGATTTTGTTTTCACTTTGCACTGTGTAAGTGCTGTCACAGAAATGTCACTTAAAAATTATCTTTTCAAAATTTATAGCTGCGGTTTTATATCTTCTATCATATCTACATAGCATGGTCATTTTTACCAGTAAAGACCACTGCCAGCGTTGTCTCCCTTACTGCCCTTTCTTCCTATCATGTTTATAACATACCCTCAGTTTTGACTGGCAATGATGACCTAACATAGACAATAAGGTCATACACCATATCTCACACACACACACACCACCACCACCACCATCAACACCACCACCAACACCAATAACAACCACAACAAAAAAACTTTTAGTAATAGCTGGTTCAAAACAAGTTCTTAATTATATATGTGCACATATATTTATTTTATAAAAGACATTCATTTTAAAATATCTAAAATAAGCTTTTTCAAGTGATTCACATAAAATTATAGTAAGATTAATGTCAATTGTATTGATTTTTAAAAGACTTTAGAGTTCAAATTCATTTTTGAGAATAGAAAAACACTAATTAGCATGGAAAGTACAAAAGAAAAATCCAATGCAATATATCATGCAGCATTTCTCTATTAAAAGTAAAAGAACCAAATCGGTTTTCCACTAAAACTAATAAGAAAATCTTAGCTCACATACACAGACACACATACAATGTGTGTGATTTCATTAAAAAAAACCACAAGTAAGAGGCTTCAACTGCTCAAGACAATGTATATTAAAATTTATATATATTTATGTATAACTAGTAAATGACCTGTTACCGTGTCCATCCTCCTACAGTTTGAGAATATCAAAAGAAGAAAAGTCAATTAAAGAATTTCATATGTTTATACCTTTTTATACATACAAACGTATACACAAATTTCTCCTAAACTACAAATACAATTAAAAATTGATAAGGGTTTAATGATTCCACCTGTAGAATATTCAGCAATTTTGTTTCTTTGCATATACAATTGTTTCACTTACGGTTATTTTTCGAATTTGGATTTGATAAATATAATATTCAAGTTCATTTTTAATACTTAAAAACCAAATTGCATATTACGGTGAAATGGAGTTTCATTTGTAATTTGTGCTTGGAAGGCCGAAGTCCAGAATTTCTTAAGTATTTAAGACAGCAGAAAATGTCACAGTGGAGAGTGGAGAGAAAAAGTTTAGAGGAGTTGAACATGTCAGTAGAGTTAAACTTTATTCATATATTCATATCACCCTGGGATTTGTATAGTGCACAAAGGTAACAAAAAAAAAAGCCTCTCTTGAGATGTAGCAGTCATCATTTTCTTAAATGAGGGTCACTATTGAAGACTTGGATGTTTCCTACGCCTAACTTCTTACCTCACAATAAAATTATATAAAAAAAGAGGCTTCTTCATCCAAAACTGCATAAGAAGCACTTATAATCGTGTCGCTTAAATCCTGTTTTACCACACATTTGCTGCTTTATTATATATTGCGATTTCATTATGCAATCATAGAATGATAGCTTTTAGTAAATGCCTGGTACTGTGTTTGCCCTCCTAGAACTATGAGTATTCAAGAGAAAAAAACTCCTTAAAATGTTTCATAACCAATAAAAAATATGAGCTGATTGGTCATAGTTCAACTTAAAACATGTGGGATTTTTGAAAAATTTTTGGAACTGGAAAAACAAAATAAAAATGAAGTGTTTAACATTTATGTCCTCCAATTTCTAACACAGTAAAATGGAGTTGGAAAACTTCTACACTATATTTAATAAATTAAATTATCCTTTCAAATTCTTATTCACACTGCATGATATTTTGAGAAAATAAATGGTATCTAAATATATCTATTAGATCAAGTTACATTATTAGGTCAAGTTACCTAAAATTTTCATCTAGTGCGGTTACATTTACATGGATAATTGTTTGCCTTGGAGTCCGTCAGAAAAATCAAACAACACCCAACAGGGTAGCTCATGACTGCAACCTCAATACATGAGAATTAGATATATAGGATAGAAAGTCAAGACAAACTTGAGATAGAAAGCACACAATGTCTAAGTTAGTAGACTTTTGAATACCACCAATCACTCTTTAAAAATCCATAGCTACTATTTAATGTGTAACATAAATAAAACAGGTTTATGGATTGGGAAATGTCTAGTGAGTACAGATTCTAACCACATAACTTGAATTCTTTAGTTTGATCCAGAGAACCCACATAGCAGAGAAAACAATAAAAAAAGATAAAATTCAAGAAATGGCTTTCTTTCTCTATACGCATGCTGCTGCATGTGTGCATGCAAAAACAGGCGTGCGTACACATGCACACACGTGCACACACATGCATAAAATTCGAGATGATAAGTGTGAAAATAATTCAAGTAAAAGATACAGCTTCAACTTCATGCAAATTACTGTAGAATATTTTAAGACATTGCTAGGTTTTCACATATATCAAAAGGAGTAACAAATTAATTTAAGTATTTTTTCATTAATATACAGCTGCATCTCTTTTGATATGAATAATCTGATAGCATTACAATAACAAAATTCCATGCCTTATGGTCAGCATCAGATGAATGGCTTAAATTCACCAAATGAAAAGATATCAAACACCTGTAATTTTTTTTCATACATTTGGGGCCATTTGCTCTGGCATCAATCATAGTGTAAAGAGCAATGATAACTTGTGAACATTATTGGCAGAAATATTAACTAATTCTTCCAATTATGTTATTTTCATAATATTTCAAAAAGTTCTTGGTAATTCAATTTAAAAAATACTAAAGATCATAATCCTATTTCCATTCTTTTAATACCACTGCCACCATTTGTTTGCAAGTATAATTTATCCAGTACAATTTATGAAGTCAAGTGGTTTACTGTGGACAGTCAGAAATTTATTCTAGAACTTAAATAGTTCTAAAGAAACCTACACATTTGTATCAGTTTTCTCCCTATATATAGTATTTGGAATTCTACAATGTTTAATGCTATTTTTATTTCTCGTTTTCCTCTGAGTGTCATCATTCAAGCTTAAGAGGGCAGTACTTTTTTTAACTTACATGATTCCATGCTAACCAAATTTGTTAACTTGAATTTCATTTTCAAAACTGTATTTCCTGATACATGTTTTTGTTTGTTTTCTTAACTAGTGAAAAAGGCCATAGATTTTAAATCTAGAGGATTTAAGTTGTTTCCAGGGAAAGACAACAGCAACAAGTTTTCTCTCTGTGAGTGCAACTCCTTTTTGTCACTTTCTGTAGTGCAAGAGTGAAGTCTGTGGTGTCTGTGGTGTCTGTGTGTGTTTTATCTAAGTGTCTGTGCGTTTACCGAATAACTGCATTAACATTTATATAACATGCATGATGGTTATGCAATATTTTGTTGTATTTAAATATGTACTACGTAATTTACCAAACTCATACTTCTTTTTGCTAAAAGTAATTGAAATGTAAAAAGATACTGTGACTTCATGTGATGATAATAACAATTTTTATTTTCGGTGTTGAGGACAAATGCAAATAATTCCTTATGTTGTTGAAATCTTTTAGCAACACTGATTTGCACATGTCTCAATTATCACAGACATAGTTTAAGGAACATTCTAATAGGAATTTTTAAAAGTATTATTATTATTCGATAATTTATTCAAATAAAAACCTCATATTGATTTCTAAATAAATTTATTTAAATGACTTCCTAATTTGAAAATGTTCTTAAATGGTGTAAAATAGTTTTTTTACTCAGCTGGGCTTTGTCATCTGATGCCCTATATTTCAAAATAAGTCACAGATAAAATATATGTGCTGTCTTATACATTAAACATTACAGGAATAGTTTCTAAAGAGCTGTGCACACTTGTCATAAGATAGAATAGCAATTAATAGAAATTTCCTAGTTCATTAGTATATATATGCACTTTGGAGAAAACCTGTATGTAATACCAACATCTGAACTCTAAAAGAACATGGAGAGTTGGGAGTAGCTATTGCTAAATATGCATAATAATATTACATATTCATGAACAGAACACATTCTAATTAAATTTTCTTCAAACAAAAAAATCTAACTAAATAGCTTTGCAACTAATTCGTTGTCAAAACTCATTTATTACTGTCTTACAAAAGCAGTTTACTTATATTTTTAGGGTTTTATATATATAAATATTAAACTATCAGTTGAATTGTTGTGTCAACTATTGTGTATCCTTTATGTCATTAATTTTTATTAGATTAACTTTAAGGTGTTTTTTACATTTTATTAGTTACTTTTGTGAATACAAAATTGAAATCGTCTGAATTTGGAAGTCACATTTTGGATATTTTCAAAATACCCAGCTTGCAATTATTATTTCTTTAAATATCTGGGGTTAAAAAGCATGTTTATTCAAAAAATTTAAACAATTTTCAAAAACGTAATGCTAAAATATATTTTATACATAAACTGTTTAGTTTAATTTGAAATAAAATAATATTCCCATAACTGAAAAACTGTGTACTATGGGCTGCAAAAAAATTCCTAATAAGTTTGACAACTCCAGAATATCAGATTTTATCACAGCTACATGACAAGAATATACATGTTCTCATACCTAAATATAAGACCTACTATAGTTGTTCTTCTAGATTGAGGTTCTCTGTTTATTTAATTTGGAATTTTAAGTAGAATACCAAATCTCATTCTCGCTCATTTTTTCATTTTGTCTATATAAATGTCCCTCCATGTGTGCCATGATCCAAGCTTCTGCTTGCTCTGGATAATTCAGCTTATTAATATAAAATATAAAGATATTATCTATTGTGTGGAATTGCCTAGTTTTGTTGGTGAAACATGTGTGAAATAAATATTTTATCATTTTAATGAGCCATAGATACAAACATTAACAGAGAATTTCAGTGTTTCTCTTACTTGAAGAATAAAAAAGCGATCATCAGTATTTAAGCTTAAGTCACAAGGAAAATAATTAACACAAAGCAAAAAGTGTGGATATTTGCTTTCAATTCAAACAGCCTATTATCTCATTGTTGATGTCAACTTTGATTTTAATCACTATTGCCTGTTCTTAATAAAGTACATTACATTCAGCACTTGTTATTATATATCTACTACAACCCAAAATAATATGAAACCTCCTCTATTATTCTTGGATATCCAACCTTTAACTAAAAATGAAAGTCAAAACTCTTTGTCTTGAGGTTGAATAGTATCTGTTGCCTGGGTAGTACCAAGTGTCAGAATGGCTGGTATAAAACACACAGTTGCTAAGACTTGCCTTCCCAGTGTATCTAACTAAGGCAAACTAGATCAGTGGCCATGACACTCCAGGATTCTTTTTGGCAATGTCCACCTGAGAGCTAAGTAAAAGATTACTTTTCTTTAATTGGCCCATCCATCCTTTTTCCTGGAAAGAAAAGTTTGACAATCTAAGCACAAAACTTGTTGGTTTTCTAAGAAACTTGAAAAAATGGAACAAAACTATCAACAAAACAAGTTGTTATATTTTCACCTTGCTCAACTTGGTGACTTACTGACTGTTTAGTAAAGTCCTATGGTATATAATTTAGAATTATAAAGAAACTGAAACTTCTATGCAATCATGCTTTTATTTACTATATCAAATCCATGTTCTCACTCATTCATGAGTCACTTACTCAACATTTGCCTCTGCTGTGCTCTGCTCGAATAATACAATAAAGGGAAGGGTATGATTCAGTCTTGATCCCCAAGTACTCAGCATTTTCACAGGAAACTAAATGAAATAAGGAGCAATTGTTTATAGGATATTAAGTGCATTCGTATGAAAATAACGCAACAATTTGGTGTTTAATATCAGCAAGAAATCCAAAGCAATGTATTTTTAAAGTTAAAAAAATTAAACAAAATTTAAAAACAATAAAATAATAAGGCAATCAAAAGAAAGAGGCCATATGGAGGTTGATTTAAATCAGAATCTACTTAATTTTAGTTTTAGAGGGAAAAAAACTTTAATAGAAATTCCATTCTGATGTTTACAGGGTTCTTTCAGTTAGAATAAGTATAGTGACCAACCATGTATGGATTTCTAAAGTTCATTTTCAACTCATATAAAATAAATACACTGTCCTTTATAAAATTGAATAATTCAATTTTTAAAACCATTGTCCAGTTGTTTGTGCAAAACAACAACAACAACAAAAAAACCGATTCCCAAATCCTTATCAATGCTAACGATGGAAGAATAGTTAAAAGCCTTAAGTGACAAAGGTCTTCCCATCTCTGATGCATTTCTCAACATTCTACTCTACAAACAGTCACATGCACACCATACTGAAAGTCACTATGGAAATTACACAAAAAAGATGGTAACAGAGCTGACCCGTGTCTTCAAAGGCTATCAAAATTATTTAGTTGAGAATGTAAAAAATATGTCTTCATACTAAGATACAATGTGGGATAGTTTGAATTTTTGATAATGATGTATAAAAGTTATGCCATTCCAGTTTTCTAGACAATGACGTTAATCAGTATTTTATGTTGAACGTAATTCTTAGTCTATCCATGCTACAGCCTGCTCACCTACAGGAAGTTTACAGTAATAGTAGTTAATTTGAGAGTTATTTGAAGGATCAAATTAATTATACAAAGTGTCTAGAATGATTCCTGACATATAGTACAATGTAAATAAATAATTTTATTTATGTAAAATATTGCATAATGTTGCAGTTGAGGCAATAGTAGTATGAGAGTTGAAAGATAAAATTTATATTCTTAATCTTCTAACTGGGGTATCATAACTCACTTATGTATTTTAACATGCTGTGTAAACCTGGATCATTACACCTCTTTTAATCTCCAACACAGTTTTAAACATCACAATTCAGTATTATAGAGAAAAGCCTTTCAAGCATCAAAAATAGGGCACTACAATCAAAATTCTCATTCATTGAAACGAAATGAGGATATGGTGACAATTTAGAAAACTCAAAATTTGGAAAAAGTATTGAAAAAAGTGTTACCTTCTGTTAGTTTTTACCACTATATTCAAATAACTAAAGTTTTATGGTTTCATAAAGACTATAAATTTAACTCTAGGTTATAAAAAGAAAATAAAAATCACTATTATCTGGCAAAATGTTTTTCAAATCATATAAACCAGTATCTAAATAAAATACTCTTCAGTTATTTAAGAAGTAGGCTTAGAAATAGCAGGATAATAACATTTGATTAACTTTTAAACAAATAGGATCCAGAATTTTGCATTAGATTGTTTGATAAAGTTTTTTGATACCTAAACAAGAAAGAATTGTATGGAGATGAAGAAAACTTATGCATCCATGAAAATATCATATACTGAGAGGAAGGAGCTGTGTTTTAGCAAAACATGCATATTGATGACTAGTGAGAAATGGAAATGGCTTAGTATATTAACTAAAGCCTTTGGAGATGTTAACAATAATAAAATGCATTTTAGAAAATTCAGCAGTCATTTCATACTCACAGTTCGATTGAAGGTAGACCATATTATTATCACAGAAGTATAAGGGTAATTGGCTTGCATCTGAGCAGCAGTAAATGCCAGTGGAAGCTTTGGGGACTGAGTCGTTGAAATCCTCTGAATTATTCTGGTTCAGATGACAGATTCATATCCAGGATCTGTACAATCCGTGGAAATATTTTGAACAGTGAAAAAACTCACAATGACTTGCTCTCGGTCCACAACCTAGAATTAACTATCCCACTGAAGTGGAATTCGCTACCAAGACTAAGGACCAGAAAGACCTCAGAGAGGTTTAGAGGTGTTAAATGGCAACTTGAGGAAACAACAAAAAAAAATCACACACACAGTGAGCCTATGAGCTTGTGACAGAGTTGGCAGGAACTGATTTGTTCGTGATATCTATGCAAGTCATTTTGGAATTACGTGAGAAAATCCACCATTTGGTATCTGTTTGAGAACTTGATGACTTTACAGTAGACACAACTGTATGAGAGATCACCTGTAAGCCGGTGATTCGTTTTAAAGACAATGATGGATTGGGACTATAAAAATAAGCCCAATTCCATCAACTGTCATTTTTGATTATGCATTAAAATGACTTAAGCAGTTCTTTTAAAGCAGTCAAATTATGCTGACAAATGGTGTTGTCCAGGAAGCTACTAATGCAGTGAGTGCCCAGGTAGAGGGAGAACCAGCATCGTTAGTCCCCAGAAGTGACGCTCTGGTGGTTTTTATCTACAGTGCAATACAAGGACCATTGTAGGCTCTATTCTTTTTCTCTCCGGAGCCCTGTTTTTTCTTAAATGAGACAGGAGACCTTACAAGTTGATAAACAATAGGACATATTCAGAAGTTCATCGTAAGTTTGGTATTATAATACAACATCACTTGATATTCTCGAATGGATAATCATGATTTTAAGGCCAGAATGTTGTACAGTCACTTTGAGGCCAGCCTGGATTGTATAATGAGATCCTGTTTGGATATGAATAAATTTGTACATCCATATGTACATATATACTAAAACCTGCATAAATAAACTTAAGGAATAGTACGGTTTAATTATTCAAGTGATGATAATTGATTCACTGAAAACTATTAACTTGTCATTAACTGAATTATCTTTAAAAAACATTGAAAATATGCAAAATAGCTAAATGTTAAAGTTATAAATATTACATGAGGGTAAACCCATCATCTTGTTTTCCAGCATTATCAAAATACAACGAAACACAGTAATTTACACCATCTTTTCTTACTTTCCTGTTGGCAAACCAAAATTCTTCTGCATACAGAAGTGTTAGTAACAAACGTTTTGTTATACTGTTTTTTATTACAACTTAAAAGTAACCAAGACTCAGGCAACATAGTCACAGGAAGTGATCACTCTACTGGAAATAAATGTTGGAAACAATAGCACTAATACCTGGGCTCTTTTAAAACGTAAACTTTATTGAAACAAAAGCATCCAATGTTTATGTGTTAATGTTCATAATGGCACATATATTGAAGATGGCCATCAAAACTGTTTTCTAATATATACTTTAATAGAAAAGATATTATAATATCTTTATTACTGTTTTCTGAAGTGATATTGTAACTTCAGGTGCATAAACAAATGCTTAATGGTATGTGTCTATAGATTTCAATGTTATTATCATGTGTTTCTAACCACACATTTTGTCTATTTTTTTGTTTGCTGTTTATTTCTCCTGTTACAGTAAATGAGGGCGGCATTAAAACAGCTTCCAACTTATGTCCAGATCCTGGAGAACCAGAAAATGGGAAGAGAATTGGATCAGATTTCAGGTACTATCTTAAATTATTTTGTTATCTACCGTGCTAATTTCTTTCTACCTAAATATTAAACTATGTATTTAGTAAACTCAAAACATGTAAGCTAGAATCTATAGAAGGGTTACTATGAATGATGTTTCAGTGTTTTAACATGACTAGTTAAACAATACATCAAAATTTGAAGCTATTTGGAGATGGAATGATTTTTTTTGTCATAAGGTGAAAAAAATGGTTAGAGATATCCATTCACCTTTAATCCCAGCACTCGGGAGGCAGAGGCAGGCAGATTTTTGTGAGTTCGAGGCTGGCCTGATCTACAGAAAAGTGCCAGGACAGGCTCCAAAACAATACAGAGAAACCCTGTCTCGAAAAACAAAAACAAACAAACAAACAAAAAGATATCCACTTGCTTTCAAATTATTTTAAGAGGTCTATGGACCTAAATAAATTGCCCAGTCCTTTTTACTTCCTGTTTTGTAACATGCAATTGAACCATTCTAACCCAGTGATGAATATTCAATGAGGTAATATATGTGATATCAATAGCAAATGTTTTGAGAAAATGTAACTCAAATCTATAAATATATCCTCTAATTTCATTTGAAATTAAATTTGTTAACAGCTAAAAATGAATATGACTTATTCTGAAAACCATTAATCTACCTAAATAACAAAACTGTTTAAGCAAGTTAGATTTATAATAAATCCACATTTATTTACTAAATGGTTATGCTGTTACTTGAGCATTTTATCTTTACAAAATTACGTAGTCTCACGCAAAAATATTATATGATTAATGAGAGGGGGATTAATAATCTTCCCTGGGGAAGAGCATATTCATTTGGTTATCCAAAAACAAACTATCAACCCTGAAAACATATATATGTAAGCATTATACATACTGAGCAGATATATATACATATATATGCATGTAAACATAATTAATAAAAATGGGACACTAATTAAAGAGAGAGAGACAAGAATACATGGAATGGCTGGGAAGTAGGAGGGGAAAGAGACAAATAGTATAATTATATTATAATTTCAAAAATCAAAGAAACACTGTTTCAGAAGGATCCCCAAAAGTATTCTTATTGAAAGTTTAAGTTATACCTGAATGGTAATTACCTTAATTTTTAGCATGTAAAACATCTAAAATCCAGCCCTCACCACCTGAAAAACAAAAGAAACATCAACCTCAGTAAATATATTGAATAAAAAATTATGTAACATTAGTGTATATTTTATAGAGGTCCCTTTTGCATTTAAGGTGTTTTCTCATTATTAACCATATTAACAAGAATCTCATATATTTATACTCTTTATTTCCTTTTACAACTTGCATTATGTAGAAAGAATAATCAACTATTATCTCTAGGTCATCAAAAGATATTTTTTTCATAAAATAGACCTATGAAAATGTTTCCATAACAGGTCTATACTTCCAGAACAAAACAATAAAATTCAAACACAAATATACATTTTCTATAATACTTATGTGACTTCAACTCCCCACAAACACTCAACTGAAAATTGATAATGTTTGCTAAAGTATCATTGGAAGAACTGAAAAGTTCTTGGTATAGTTAACTTTGATCCAGTAAACTAAATCACCTACAAATTTGGAAATGTTGGATGAAGCCTTTGTAAGGTAAAGTAATTGGAGTAAGTAAAGCATGGATATATAGCAAGATGGTAGCTAAAGAGAGTTATCAGGCTAATATTTCAAACTGAATAAGCAATAACACTTTTAGGTATTTCAATGTTAGGAAAAATGTACTAAGTTGTTCTTCATATATGCTTCCTTTCTTTCTTACACAATTCTGGAAAAAGGTGTCACTATACCTACACTGTACACATGAGAAATCTATAGCTCTATTTTCCTAGAGTACAAACTAGAGTCCTAGAGTAGAGACATTGAATTTGAACTGAAGACATTAGGATGTAAAGGGCTCACCCTTTATTGTTTTGAAATGAAATGAAGTTTATCAAAAACTCATCTTAAATATATATCAGCTACACAGGCTAAGAGTTGTTTTCTTCAAATCGACAAATGGTTTTCTCTTTCTGCTAATGTAAAATGTATAAAGATAATCTATTCATATTAGGAATAATAGAGTTTACAAC
Organism: Mesocricetus auratus; assembly: GCF_017639785.1. Lineage (NCBI taxonomy): Eukaryota > Metazoa > Chordata > Mammalia > Rodentia > Cricetidae > Mesocricetus > Mesocricetus auratus. The sequence goes on along the minus strand of NW_024429204.1, from coordinate 11,725,457 downwards.
TATATATGTACTCTACTCATAAGTTATGTTGTGGAATAATATGGTATACATTACTTATTAATACATAAAGGGACTATTTGCTGGTTACATAAATGGTGAAATAAAAATAAGCTTATTCTATACTTAATAATATAAGGGCTTACATTACTGTGAGATACAATTAAAATCATTCTTGAACAATCTCAAAAGGTACAATTTAGAAGATTTGTAAATTCAGAAGTTTTTTAATGTTATATGAGAGCCTAATGATGTCAGTAGGATACACTTATGGTGTTATTGGAGAAAGTATAGTGTATCACTTACAGTGAGGAAAGAACCATACATGGGAGAAAAACTTTACCTGCAGAACAAAGACCAGCACATTTTGTTTGTCAAGTGTGGATAGAAGTTCATGGAGAGAAACTGAATTGGACTGGTAAGGAGAAACCAGACTGTTTCTACAGAGAAAATGTCCTGACAGCGAAACAGTCCAAATGGGATTGGGATATACATTGTTTAAAGGATACAATATTTTGAAAGACTGAAAGGTGAAATTCACAACTCAGAATTTTTCACACACATACACACACCATATGGGGTGAAGAGGGAGAGGAAAAGGGAGAGAGAGTATTTCTGTTGTTATATCTGGCATACTTAAACTCATATTCTTTCAGGACATTTCTTGCAACCATACAACAGCAACCATCTCCAATACTAGGCAAGCTCCTTCTGCCTAGACATAACCTTACCCATGCTAACTCAGTCATTTAAACCATTTACTTGTTTTAATGATTTTATGAGGAGTTATGTGGAAGTAACCTGATCTAGTTTGATCTAACTTTTATTTTCCATAGATCATACTGTCTCAGTTTACCTGGCTAGCTCCCTAAGGCTGTCTTGTTGAAACATGATTGTCAGTTTGGACTAGAGTGGTGGCAGAGAAATAGACTTGCCCATGATATATTCTGAAGATGAAAATTTTAATATCCAGTCACATTTTTATGTGAAAAGGAAAAAGAACAAAGAGGGAGACTCATTTTGGTGATGTGAATCAATACAAGGACGAAGTAAACTATAAATTCTAAGCATAGAACTCAGAAGAATAAAGAAAAAAATCTAAGACCTCAGTTCGATGCTGTACAATTTAAATGTTTCAGATATCCAAGAAAATGCATAAGATTACTATAAATATATTAAAATTCAAATGTATCAGGGAGTACTCTACAAGGTAAGAGAAGGCGCGCTATGGATAAAGGATGTGCATGCAAGGCTTAGGACCTGAATTGTGAAGATCCAGATATAAAGAGAGCTTAGGGCTGGCAAACAGGGATGGGAGGATAGCAACACTCACTGGCTGACCAGCATAACAGAAACAGCCAACTCTGGTTCATTGAGAGTACCTGGTTCAAAAAGCAATGTAGAGAGGCCCTTCAGGGCACGTCCCATCTTCAGGGTTAGTTGCAGCACAAATTAAATTCAATGGTATTTTTGTAGGCTTGTGTTAACACTATTTGTCTTACTGGCAGTTTGCTTGTGAATTTTTATTTCCATTTCTTTGTATATGGGATATATGTGCTTTTGTTGCAAAGAGAGAGAAAACAAAGTTGGGTGGGTAGGGAGATCTGGAGGATCTGGGAGGGAATGGATGGAGGGAAATAATGTGATCAAACATAGAGAATGAAACTTTTTCAAATAAAAGAATAGTAAGGAGAAGAATAGAGGAATATGTCTGAAGTTTAACCTGTGATCTCCATACAGTCAAATGCACCTGCACACATGTGTGAGCGTGCACACACACACACACACACACATACGCGACTGTATCTAATTAGTATTACACACACACACGCATGCATGCATGCACATACACAATATGAATAGTTGGTATCACATAGATTATATATATATATATATGGAGAACCTATGGCACAATACAAGATAACCACATTTTTTTTGGTGACTACTAAAATACAAGTAGCTTTTTCATGATGATTTTGTGCAGCCATCTTAATGGGATGAATCCTAAGATAGGGAAAAGAAGGAAGTCCATGCAGTGCGTGTGACAGGGCTTGTCGACAGTCAGGAGAGAAGCCTGTCTCTTGTTTAACGATATGAATGCTGTTGATGCAGTTTTCCCCCCCTCTGGAATGACAGTTTGAAAATAATTTCAAACAGGTTGAAGAGTGAAGAGACACTTCAGATAGCTGACATATTTGTGACATCAAGTAGCTCAAAACAACAAGAGTAATGAGGCAATTACATTGTCACTAGAAAATCAAGACACATTTTATTTTTATAAATGTTACGGTCTAAGGAATTATACAAAAAGAACAGACCAGTGGTATGAGCGAGCATATCAAAAGAATAACAATTTACAATAGATATTAGTGCAGAGAGAGAAGGAGAGATTACTATGGTCAGTTTGTTAACAAATACAACCTAGCATCACTTTGTAAGAGTCGCACAGAAGCAGAGTCTAGATCACATTGGTCTGCAGGTGGTTGACTTGGTTGCCTTACTGGATGAGGGAAAAGCCACCCTGGAAGTGAGCAGTGCCATTCCTTACATTCAGGACATAGACTTTATAAACATAGCAAAAACAGGCTGAATGCCCACCATGCATACTTGCATTTCTTTCTGCTTCTGATTGTCGATGCGATTTGATTAGCTGTTTCTAGTTCTTGTCATCTTGACTTCCTATCTGCAAGGGACTGTATTTTGGAATTTTTTTTGTTTTTTTTGAGACAGGGTTTCTCTGTATTGTTTTGGAGGCTGTCGGTCCAGCCCGGCCTCGAACTCACAGAGATCCACCTGCCTCTGCCTCCCGAGTGCTGGGATTAAAGGCGTGTGCCACCACCACCCGGCCGTATTTTGGAATTTTGAACCACCTTTTCCCCTTATGTGCTTTTCCACCCCTATGGTATGTTATTACAACAACAGAGATGAAACTGGGAAAAATTATTCAGAGGTATCAGAGAAAAATAATAGATGTATATCCAACACTGATAAGCTGTGTAAGGGAAAAAAATGATGCCGTGTTTAAAACTTTTCACAATAATGCTTGATCAAACAAAGCCATCAAACCAAACATGGGCATATAAAGTCAGCCTTGGATGAGGTGAAAGTTGAGGCAGCCAGGAGAATGGTAAATATCTGTTTTCAAGAGAGAACAGCAAACTTGATTCTAAAAAAATGTTACCCTAGGGAATAATTTCTCATACCCTTTAGAGACTGATGATAATGACTGCTTGTTATATGATTTCTATCTAGCATTACTGAATGACTCAAGTACAACTATAACAGTGAGTGTGCAAAAGTATGGTAAAGTTCACTATGTTTGGCACATTACTAGCAACTGTTTCTTGCATATGGATTAGAACTATAGACCTGAAGCACAGAAATCCTTAGCTAGATGCACAAATTGGGAGATATGTAAGAGGAAATGCACTGGATTATTTCCTGAGGTCATTCTTAGCAACATCATTTGTGCCCCTTTAGAAAGCATGGGTGGAAGAACTTATAGACTCATCTGAAAACACAAAGACTTTATATGTATGTCAAAGCTATGAATTGCATTCATTATAATGAGTGATGTGAGAACCATCCCAAAATAATAGGTGAAAAGGTGATAAAGATATAAGACATTTATAATAGGTCAAGTTAGGTATACCTTCAGCTAATTCTTTTGTCATTGTCATCCTCCTTTTAAAAAAACTATACATTCTTAGAACCTTGTCAAGAGAGAATTGAATGGTGTCTTCACAATATGTCAGAATCTGTGTCTAAAGATGCCACATTGGTTGCAGGATTGACCTAGCAATGTGCCTCATAAATATTAAAATTCCATGGCAAGCTTTCCTTGTGTTCTCTACCCAGGTGATATCTAAATTATATGATTATAAAATAAAAATCATAAAAACACAATCTAAGCAAGATCAGCAAATATAATATTGTATTGAATTTCATTTAAAAAACAACAACTGTAAATGGGAAAAATAGATTGGGGGCAAATATTTACAGATCTGTGTGAGGATTTTGTCCAAAATGCACACATACAAATATGAAGAGAAAGACATAAAACAGCAGCTGGACCACAGCTATGCCCCATAAGAGGTAATACAGAGACGTGTGTGCACATCGTTTTAATAACACATATTAAATTGATGCAAAAATACTCAATAAAATACTGGCAAACTGGGTCCAAGAACACATCAGAAAACTCATCCACCATGACAAAGTAGGCTTCATCCTAGGGATGCAGGAATGATTCAACCAACATACAAAAATCCATCAATGTAATCCACCATATAAAAAAACTGAGAAACAAAAACCACATGATCAACTCACTAGATGCTAAAAAAAGCCTTTGACAAAATCCAACACCCCTTCAAGATAAAGGTCTTAGAGAGATCCGAGATAACAGAAACATACCTAAATATAATAAAAGCTATATACAACAAACCAACAGCCAATATCAAACTAAATGGACAAACTCAACGTGATTCCTCTAAAATCAGGAACAAGACAAGGCAGTCCACTCTCTCCATACCTCTTCAATATTATCCTTGAAGTTCTAACTAGAGCAATACTACAACAAAAGGAGATCAAGGGAATACAAATTGGAAAGGAAGAGGTCAAACTTTCACTGTTTGCAGATGTTATGTTAGTTTATATAAGTGACCCAAAAACTCTACCAGGGAACTCCTACAACTGATAAATACTTTCAGCAAAGTGGCAGGAGACAAGATAAACTCAAGAAAATCATTAGCCTTACTATATACATACGATAAAAGGGCTGAGAAAGAAATCAGGGAAATATCGCCCTTTACAATAGCCACAAACAACATAAAATACTTTGGGTTAATACTAACGAAACAAGTGAGCTTTGAGTCTTTAAAGAAAGAAATTAAAGAAGATACCAGAAAATGGAAAGATCTCCCATGCTCTTGGATAGGGTAGGATCAACATAATAAAAATGGCAATCTTACTGAACCATTAAAATCTCAGCACAATTCTTCACAGACCTTGAAAGAACAATTCTCAACTTTATATGGAAATACAAAAGACCCAGGATAGCCAAAACAACTCTGTTCAACAAGGCAACATCCAGAGGCATCACCATCCCTGACTTCAAGCTCTATTACAGAGCTATAGTCCTGAAAACAGATTGGTATTGGCACAAAAATAAAGAGATAGACCAATGGAATTGAATTGAACACCCTGATGTTAACCCATACACCTATGGATACCTGATCTTTGACAAACAAGCTAAAATTATACAATGGAAAAAAGAAAGCATCTTCAACAAATGGTGCTGTCATAACTGGAGGCTGACATGTAGAAGACTGCAGATAGATCCACGTCTATCATCATGCACAAAACTTAAATCCAAATGGATCTAAGACCTCAACATAAATCCAGCCACACTGAACCTCTTAGAAGAGAAAATGGAAGGCATCCTTGAACGAATTGGAGACTGCTTCCTGAACATAACTCTAGTAGCACAGACACTAAGATCGGGAATTAATAAATGATACCTCCTGAAAATGAGAAGCTTCTGTAAAGCAAAACACAGTCAGCAAGACAAAAAGGCAGCCCACAGTCTGGGAAAAGATATTCACTAACCCCACATCTGATAGAGGGCTAATCTCTAAAATTTACAAAGAACTCAAGAAGCAAATCTCCAAAACACCAAAGGATCCAATCAAAAAGTGGGGTACAAAACTAAATAGAGAATTCTCAGTAGAGGAATCTAAATTGGCTGAGAGACACTTCAGAAAGTGCTCCACATTCCTTGCCATCCAAGAAATGCAAATTAAAACAACTCACTCCTGTCAGAATGGCTAAAAGCAAAAACTCCAAGGAAAGTTGATGCTGGAGAGGATGTGGAGAAAGGAAAACATTCCTTCACTGCTGGTGGGAGTGCTAACTCATACAGCCACTTTGGAAATCAGTGTGGAGATTTCTCAGGAAAATGGGAATCAGCCTACCACAAGATCCAGCAATTCCACTCTTAAGCATATTCCCAAAAGATGCCCATTCATACAGCAAGGACATCTGTTCCACTATCTTCCTAGCAGCATTATTTGTAATAGCTAGTACCTGGAAGCAACCTAGATGCCCCTCAACTGAAGAGTGGATAGAGAAAATGTGGTACATTTACACAACGGAGTACTACTCAGCGGGAAAAAAAAACCAATGGGATCTTGAAATTTGTAGGCAAATGGATGGCACTAGAAGAAACCATACTGAGTGATAACCCCATCACAAAAAGAGAAACATGGTATGTACTCACTCATTTATGGATTTTAGACATGAATCAGGGGATTGCCAGCATGCAATCCCACTGCCAGAGAGTCTGGGAAACAGATACTGATGAAAGCAGAGGCAGACATCCACAGCTACACACTAAACTGAACTCCAGTCAGTAAGGAAGAACTGATGAGCAAAGGAGTTAAGAATGGGTGGGTTTAACCCAAATAAACAGTTGACCTGAACAAGGGGGAGCTCTTGGACTCCAGATTGATGGCTGTGTGGAAAGCATGGGACTGACCCAGACCCCCTGACTGTGGGTGTCAGTGAGGAGGCCTAGGTAATCTATGGGGCCGGAGTAGTATTTATCCCTGGCGTACAAATAGACTTTGAGTGCCCATGCCACAATGAGGAATGCTCTCTCAGCCTGGACTCTTGAAAGAGGGCCTAGACCCTACCCTGGATGAAATGACAGACTCTGGAGATCCACCATGGAGGGCCTCACCCTCCCTAAGGATCAGAGTAGAATTTGGGTGGGGGTTTGGGGGCCCTGGTGGGGAGGGCAGGGGGGAGAGGTGGGAGAGGGACCTAGGATTGACATGTGAAACAAGCTTGTTTTTTGTTTTTTGTTTTTGTTTTTTGTTTTTGTTGTTGTTGTTGTTGGGTTTTTTTTTTTTTTTTTTTTTTGGTTTTTACGAGACAGGGTTTCTCTGTATTGTTTTGGAGGCTATCGGTCCAGCCCGGCCTCGAACTCACAGACGTCGAACTCACAGAGGTCCGCCTGCCTCTGCCTCCCGAGTGCTGGGATTAAAGGCGTGCGCCATCACTGCCCGGCTGAAACAAGCTTGTTTTTAACTTAAGTAAAGAAAAAGGAAAAGAATGAAGTCCTTCTCTAGATTAGAACATTGATCCCAAATGGAGACACTGTTTTAAAATTCTTCCAGAGTAGCAGTTAGTCCTGCAAAGGAGGATATTAGAAACTCAAAAACGTCACACACTAAGACATAAAGTAATGCTTTCAGGGACCAAAGGAGACTTCCTCTCCTGATCTACGAACACCCTCATAGGCAATCTTCCCATTTTACAGAAACTTGTTGCTATTTGAAGTTTCCCTACCTCTCCCAACATGCTTTCTTTGCTGGAATTCTTCCTCCCTTATGGCAATAGTTCTTCAATAAAATAAAAAAGGAAAAAATATCCATAGTGCTTGTATTCAGCCTTTTTTTTTTTAACACAAATGCTCAATTTCAGCCTGGAAAATGTGTTAAAAAGTCTCAAGTCTTGTCAGGTTTATCACTGATCCATACTTTGTCTCTTGAGAATTCCGCTAGATGTTTTGCCTCATTGTATCTGTTCTGACTTGTTCGTTTTTGTTTGTTCCTTGTCTGAGGAGGTCCGCAGCCCTATTGTGTGTGGTCCTAGATATTCCTTCCCTCATGTAATCTAAGAGTTTTTTTTTTTCTGAAAGTTTTGCTGTTTTCAGCTGCTCTCTGGTTCTTCATTCTTCAATTATTGTCTATAATTTATTTAATACAAAGTATATCTTCTTTGTCTCTGGAAAATTCTACACTGTGCAATATGGAGAATCAATGAAGATCATAAAAGTTAAATATATTTAGTGAACTGAATTAGTTAAACAGCAAAAGTGCATAACAAGCATTTTTCCGTTAATTCATTTGATTCTGTGACTGGATGACCAGGAACTCAATTTAAAACCACGTGACTTACAGGCCGGAGTGGAACAGCACTTAAACCTGTATGCACATAATCAATATATTTGTAATCACTGAATCAATCTATAGGAAAATCTTTGAAAACTGAGGTATTCTACTGGCTCTTATCCACTTAGCATTTATATTCTAGTCTCCAAGGTGAGATTCCTGGCAATTGAGCGTTGAAGACTTCAAAGCTATTTTTCTAATTTTAAATGCCCATGAATTGTCGCAGAATTTGAAGTTGAGAAAGACTGCCAAGGAAACATAAAAGCTGGCGGCATAGTCTATGCCGAAATATAAATTAAAAATTTAAATATCTCTTAAAATTACAACCAAATGTCTGTGAAATCCCAATTTGTGGCAGCCTCCATTTTTCACAGATCCCTGCAAGAGAGATTTTATGTGACACCTTCTTGACAAAAGCAGAGAAAATTAAGGAACAGGGGAAATTTAAAGATGCAAAGGCGATTTTGACAGACAACCATTTGCTTCCCTCTGAGATTTAACAGTGTTGCTAGTTACAGGTTTGCATTTTGACTGGATTTATCCAGACAGTGATTGATGCCTCAAAGAGTGGGTGTTGTTCTTGGGGTCATATTAGAACATGCCGATCAGGAAAATGTAATGGTGCAAATGTATGTTATTTTTGAATATGAATGTGTCTCCCGCTCTTAAAATGGGCTTTCTAAGCATGCTAGTATATACATGAATCTTTCTTTAGTAATTGCAAAGAAGTCACCAACATTAGAAACTTCCAGGTGTATTCTTCCTGACCCCAAGTCCTAGTAAACTTCCTGAAGTATAGATGATGTGTGTGGGCTTTCCACTCACATCGCATAATATCATTTCTTCATGACAAGTTATTTCTGTACACTAATCTTCTCAATGTCGTTTCTGTACCTGGCATTCTGTACCTCTCACAACCTTTTTGTACTCCTACAACTTTAAAAATTGTTTTCCCCAAGTCCTGTCAAACTGTCATATTTGTATTTTTGGAACTATCTTTTTCAGAATTTCCTCACGAGTGGTGATGAACAATTTCTGAACTCCAATTGTCAGTCTCCGTAGCAAGAGGCATTCAGTTACAGTTTTAGGGAACTCGATTCCTGCCATCCCAGGATACACTGCTTAGATACTGCAACAGTAGCCTGTTTACCTACCAGAGTTGGGTCAATAATGGGACTTTGACAAAGGTTTGTGCTCTCAGAAGAAAGACACACCTGGGAATATGGGCATGGGCGTGGGCATCCCAAAAGCAGGGTAGAATTGGACCTGTTTTGTTTGGCAATGGTTTTACACAGGAATTTCATAGGGTTTGAAGTTACTCTCTTCAAATGGTACCTAGAAATTAAATAAGATCACTAGGTGTTTCCTCGGAACATCTGACAGGCAAAGATGGCAAAGGAAAAGCCAAGGTCAGGGGATACAGGGAGAAGCCACATCTTTACTGGAAAGAGTTTTGGTTGAGGTTGTCAGAAGGTGTCTGTGGAATGGCTAAGTCTCTAGCCAAGATTACATACATTCAGCCATTGCCCATTGCCTTCTCAGTTATGTTTTCAAACTATATATATATAAAGGCCAGGAGCCTGTGCAGCAGATATTAATTGACTGTGCTGGAATTCTTCCTGTTGAACTGTCCTGAGGGTTCAGTCAGACTACAGGATAAGCCTTTTCTCTCCCTTCCCATTCTCCCTGACATCTCTGTCTTTATCCCGCCTCACTTGACGTTCTGTCTTCAGAACAGTAGTTTCCCTCCATGTCTCCTGCTTAGGACTTTACCAGCACCAATGACCTCATCATGATCCTGACACATGCGTTTCTCTGCAGTCCTTGCCTTTTTAATTCTTCTGATATTGGGATATTGCTTTCCAACTTAAACAATCAAACCTGAACTAGTCTTTCTTGTGAAACACATATGTATTACTAAAAGTCAAAGTGTGGGGTTTGGAGTTAGATGAGAGTAACATCACTTCCTGATAATGTTTTTCCTTCACTTTCAGAATGTTTCTTAGCCAAAGTTTTCTTTCATTTTTTCAGTGAAAATGGAAAGATTATTACTAAACTGTACCAGGTTGTTTAAAGTATAGAATATCTAACATAAAGTCATGAAGTCATTCAGCAAATAACAGCGACAAAGCAGGGTTTAGTTAATATTTTCTTCTGATAGTACAGTTACTTCTTCAATAACTGCAGATAAAAATATCTTTGTTCTTGCCTGGGTAGGAGGGCTTTTGGTTTGGCTTTCTGTATCTTGTTTTGTCCTGTTTGGATGTCATCCTTGGAGGCTTGCTCTTTTCTGTAGAAGAAATAGTGGGGGAGAGCATCTGCTGATAAAAGTGGAGGGAGGGGAAAATATAGTCAGGATATATTGTATGAGAGTAGATTCTATTTTTAATTAAAAAAAGGAAGAAAGCATCTTCATTCTCTCCCAGAAACCCATACCCATTGATTCCTCTTCCTCACCCTCATCCCTTAGTAATCATGAAATGTGAGTCTGGATTCTAATTAAAGCCATATGTCTCCCACAAGACACTGAATAAAACACTGTTACAATATTGGTCATCATATATAACCATACCTCACACTGATATAATATTGGCCATCATATGTAGTCATGCCTTGCAATCTTATCTTAAGAATGATGTCACTCTGCAGTTCTGTTCTGTTGCTAAGTGGAACTTGCTTGGCAGAGACTCCACTTAGTAATTACAAAGGCAAGCTTTGAACCCAGGGAGTGTGACTTTCACTTTGGTGCTCTTTTCCTTTGCTTATATATTTACATTCTGGCATTTTCGATCTTCTTTAAGACATTCTAAACCTAGCCTTCTGGCATTATCTTTCCCAGGACCATATTGTGATACAGAATGCTAAACCTGTCTCTTACATAAAATAAAAAAAATATCATTTCAGTTGTGTGATGTACATTTAAAAATAATACATGCTAGAGTAGTTACGATTCCTTAAACTTACTCTTTTCATATGACAATTTTTTTCTTCAGATTGTTTTCATTCTTAATGAGTGCTACTATAGAGAGCATTATTCTCTCTTCCATGTAGATGATACTGCTGTTCTTTAGAAATTATATATAGCATATATATGTTCTTTAAATGAATTTTCTTCATCTCTAACATCAGAATTTGTATCAACAATAACTTGGGTCATTTGGTTCTCATATTATTTACTCATGTTTCTCTCATTTCCACAATGGACATGCATTTTATATATTAAAGGATTCATACCATTGTCTTACATCTTTGTTAACAAACATAATCCATTTCTAAAAGTTTAAGAAATGTTTTATATGTGAGAAGGACAAACCCACATCACCATTATTTCCTTTCTTGTATTTTAAAACTAATATGAATAATTGGTACTGATAGGAATCATTCGTATTGTCCATGTGAAAATATTTTTTTCTGGCCTCTTTGAAAACAGTTCCTAAAGACCTATCATTTGGGTCTGAAAAGAGATGTAATCGAAGGCACAGAATTTCTATTATTCCTTAGCATCCAAGAATTTTTATACAGTGTTGTCCCACAAATTTTAGCTCTAGGGGAAATGCAATCTATTTTATTATGTAAAGCTAAAGATAAAATGGTATAAAGTGGATTTTTCAAAAGTCAGTACACTAATTCTATCTGAGCTGGTAGGAGTTTTAGAATGTATGGCTTAAGGAAATACATAAATGACATAGGTAATAGAAGAAGAGCATGACATAAATAGCTTGCATATACCTCGATAGAGCCTTCCCTAATAAACTGAACGCTTTGTGTGCGCTCTCTGTTTTTGCTCCCATGAGTTTTTCTTTGCAAAATGGGGAATTGTGAACCATAAAGCAGAAAATAATAAAAATTACATCTAAGTAATTTCAGAGGTCACAAAAAATTCTTATACCTTACTGAAGTACACTTTTAAATATATGTTTATAAATTGTAATCCAAAAACACACATTTTCTAAGAACAGGAAAAATTAAGTGACTTTTGATCAAAAATATTAGAAATGTGTTTTGCTCTGTGTGTTGAAAATTATTCTTTTTTCCTTCTCTTTTGAAATTTTTGGATGGTAGTGGTGGTGTGGATTATAATACACAGGCAGAAATGAAAAAATATATAAAGTTATGAGATAAAAGCGAATGCCAAACAAAGCATTATGATACCCTTTGCTAATCACTCCTCCCTCTCTCAAGTGGATTCCAGGAGTTCAGTTCAGTGTTTAGCTGTGAGTGTCTGCCTCTGCTTCCATGGTCACTGGATGAAGGCTCTAGGATGGCACATAAGGTAGTCATCAATCTCATTATCAAGGAAGGGGATTTAATGAGGTATCCGAGTCACAAACATACAAACATGGTATGTACTCACTCTTATATGAATTTTAGACATAGAGCAAAGGATTACCACACTGCCAGAGAAACTAAGAAACAAGGAGGACCCTAAAGAGAAACATACATGTTCCCCAGAGAAGGGGAAAGGGACACGATCTCCTGAGCTAATTGGGAGCATGGGGGAGGGGAGAGAGATTTAGGATAATGAGAAGGGGAGAAGAGAGGAGAGAAGCACACAAGGGATCAGGAAGTTTGAGTTGAGGAAAGAATAGAGAAGAACAAGAAAAGACATTCCATAATTGAGCGAGCCATTATAGGTTTAAAGAGAAATCTGGCAGTAGGGAAATGTCCAAGGATCTACAAGGATGGCCAGCTAACAATCTAAGCAATAATGGAGAAGTTAATGCAAACTTTCTTAAATGAAACTGCATCATGCTTTCACACAAATCAATCCAAGTGACCTGTGAGGAAATGAGTCCTCTTTCTAAAATCTGCAATGACTGCCTCCTTACTTTTAATATAAAATGAATACTGAAAAGCTAACCTTTGTAGACGCTCTTCTCTTTCCTTACTTCACCTGTGTTCAACACTAAGTCATATCTAACTCCGATCCTATTCCTAGTTTCTTATCACTTAAAAGTCCTGAGCTCATGCTACTTAGTCTGTTCCTGGGATATCTCTATACCAATGCATTCTTGTTATATACTTACCAAATCAAATGGAGCTCCTCCAGAGAATTACAATCTGACTACTTAGTCCATTTAACTATGATGCCCATGTCTCCTTGGAACTTGTCATCAAATATATTTCTTTTGTTGGCTGTCTCTTTACCTCTATCAAAATTTTTATCATGACAGTCCCAGAAACATTTATAGAACTCCCCTGCTCTGTTGTGTCTCATATGGGATTTGGGGGTGACATTGCAAGTTGTTCTCAAATGGCCTTGAATGGCCGCTCAGCAGGAAACTAAACAATGTAAAGTCCTCCTTCCCTCCCTTGGTCCTCCTTCCCCCCATCCATCTCTCCCTTTCTATATTAACCTCTCCATCCTCCCTCTCTCCTTTTTTTTGTATATCTCCTTCTTCCCACCATTGACAACTATTGCCTTTTTTCATGAAAAATTATTTTATTATTTTATCCAAGTGTTATTTATCCCATGATTTCCATTTACACTAATGTTTGGTATAGCTTGCTGATGCTTTAAAATCATTAACATTTTCTTCCTGACTAACTAAAACCTGTCTTGTATTAAAGTTGTTCAATGGGTAATGAGCAGTATGACTGTATTTTCTATTGTAACCCTGACAATGTGTATCTCCTCACAAGAACGTTAGTCCATAGGAAGAGGTCATTCTTATCTTGTTTACCAAATTATATTTATGTTTGTATTATATGGTTTCTGAAAGAAAATAATATTGGCATAGATAAAAAAGATGTTTGAGAAAATCTCAACTATTCAATATTATCTAAAATAAATATAATCTGTATTTATTTTAGGACCATATAGATTTCATTAGTGATAAAATTTTCAAGTGATTTGCTTTCTTGGTTGAATTTCTCTCTTTTACACTCCCACATTCAATTTCTTAGGATTAAAGGTTAAAATAAGAGAATAGATAATAAAACCAAGTAGATTCATTGAATTAAGTGTGTATTAAAATGTGCAATTTCCCAGGAACTGTGGCCTTTGGGACAAGTGTAAAGATGATGGGTCTTTTTGATTAGACGATAAAATACAAGCACAAATAATAAGTTCAAAAATAAATATACATCTAAATACAGGGGAACAGAAGGTTAACTCATGTGGGAATATTAGGAAGATGATGCAAGTTGCCAATTGTTGTAGATTATACCTATTATGAAATTACATCTACCATATCTGAGACTGTCAGAAATTTTGCATCCTGAAGAATGTGTGTTTAGTCATTTGTTTCATGACTCTGACCACTTACCCTCCATTATCGACATCATGTCTTTCAACTGTAACTGATGTATTTCTTTGCATACAATTTTTTTCATGGAAATCCCACATTTAAATTTTATATATCAATTGACCTTTCTCATTTTTCATATATATGATTTAATTATGGAAGTATAGTCATATGATTTATTCTTCTATAACTACTGAATGCTCTTTACTTTTGACCTAACAAATATAAAATGTTTCAAAAATGGCCAATGGGCTCTCTCTATTTATTTTTTAAGTTATATTGTATTTAGAAAGTTTTAATAGCTCTAGTCAATACATTACTTTCTAATTTCATATTTTTGCCTTCATTATCCAACATGCATATTGTGGAAATAATCTGGTAAATAAAGAATCATTTGGAGATAGGCTTTGATGTGCACATATAGAATTGGTGACAAAGTTGTAGATCACCAAGGTAGAGGAATGCTCACAAATGGTAGAAGAGAAAAAGAAGGGCTGGAACCAACAATGAAACAAATGACTATAATTTTCTATCACGAAGACCTTAAGTTCTATCCTGAAAGGCATCTGGACCTTCTGTGAACTTTTCATATGGAGCATATAATGGCTACCAGTTCTAAAATATATTTTAGATGGTGAGTGTACAGGTGATCAGCCTATACTAGAACAACCTGATTCATAGTCACAGCTAATAATTTATTGGTTTTTCAATCTCAAGTTTACTTGAATTACGTAAAAATTTCCACTTCAAAATTTGATTTCTCTACTTTAAAATTAACTATCAGACAGAAATAACATGATCAAGACAAGGCTATGAAAGACACTTGGGGAATTAAAATGCTTATGATAACTAGAAAATCCTTTGTAAAACACAATACTACAAGTGGAGATCTTAATCGATTTATTTAATAAAAACCCAGAGTCAGATATAGAGGAAAATACTGACAGATTAGAGTGAATGAGCAAACCACCACCACCACACCTTATCTCCTTAGTGTCTCAGCAGACAAGAGGGAGAGCTCCTGTTTTTCCTTGCTTATATCCTGTTTCACCCAGTTATCTCACTTCCTGCCTGTCTATACAGACCTCCAGAGCTCTATGGTTACCTAGAGGCAAGCTCTGAACTTCAAGCTTTATTTGTACAAGCAAGATGTCATCACACAATGCAAAAATCAATATATTATAAATCATCTGAAAATGTAGTCAACATAGGGTATATATATATATTAATATAATTTTATATTATCAGTTTATAGGATCAGTTTCCCCACATCTCCAGACTCAATGAAATAATTTATTCCTCCATTTATATACTAACTATATAGTAGTTGTGTCTAAACACTTTAAAAATTTATATTCTAAGAATTTAAGGGAAACTTGGTACTTAGAAGAATCACAGAGAGTTACATTACATATCTGGAAGAATGCTAGAGTTTTTGTTTTGTTTTCCTTTTTTGTTTTTTGCAACAGGGTTTTTCTGTATTATTTTGGATTCTGACCTGGAACTAGCTCTTGTAGACCAGGCTGACTTCAAACTCACAGAGATCATCCTGCCTCTGCCTTCCTAGTGCTGGGATTAAAGGTATGCGCCACCAATGCCCGACAAGATTTTATTTTCTTTTAAAGCTTAAATAGCCCATACCTAACAGCCTTTATCACCACACATTATTGATTAGTTTCTGGCCTCATTATTGTAATAAAAACCTGAACAAAAACAACAACAACAAAATTGCAAAATGATTTATATAAGGAAAGTTTTCTTTTTTGTACAATTCTAGAGACATATAATCCTCATTAGAGTGGTCCAATACCTTCATTGTATAGCTCAAGGACATTTCTAGTTCAAATCTCTGAGGTTCAAACCTTTCCAATATCCTACAAAAACGAGTTCCAGAGGACATGGCAAGGCTCATTATAATAACATCTCCACTTCTCCTTAGTATTTATCTATTTGCTGAAAATGAAAAGACATCATCATCAACAACAACGAAACACTTGTAGAAGCATAAGTTTGCTTTGGGTTATAGCTAGGCTACAGGCCACTATAGCAAGGAAGGCAGCAGCCTGAGGCCTCACATGTCCCTAAGTTGTGTCTCCTGAGTAAATCTGTATTTTTTTTATCATAAAATTCAGTTTTCTTTTAGGAGATTATAAACAAATACAATGCAACATATGTCTCATGTAAATTTGAAGGAAAGTCCATTCTGCATATATTGTTTTTGTTATTTAATTTAAATAACCCTTCAGATACAAAAATATAAATATCTTTTCTACATTCTAAATACTTTTTATAAATTTCATGTTTTTTTTCCAAAACATACTTTTTGAAACTTAGTTGCTTATTAGTAAAGAATGTACAGTGACACATGGATCTTGAACTATTTAATTTGGTCATACAATTATTTTCTTATTATTTAAATATAATATAATTAAGTATAATGTTCTAAATTACTAGGTTTAGATTATTTATATTGTCACTGTGACAGAATTTTAAAAACATTTCAGAGCAAATAACATTGACACAACTGAGTGACAGATGCAGACATAGAAATGAAATGTTTTTTGGTTATGAGAGTTCGGGTTGGACAACAGAAATTCTTGATGCATCTATCAGATCAAAACAAAGTTTCAATTGTAAGATAAAAAACTGTGAGAGATTAAGACTAGAAAGTGAATCTTAAGTACCTATTTCTTTGATTCAGAAAAAAAACAAATAGGTAAGACATTTTTGAAAAATACAAATTTTTAAAGATGATAAAATCGACAAATGCCTTAAAAACTGAGGATTTTCTCCAAGAAAGAATAAACAGCAGACACTTCCTAGAAAAAAAAATCAGTCACTGCACAATTCACTAATGTGTGGCTATGACGGGTCCCAGACAGAAGTATACAGAAATAACAATGGTATGCCATGCAGGAGAGGTAACACATGTAATTCACACAAATCTAAGCAGGCTGAAATGCCTTCCTGGCCAACAACTAGGAGTTACGCTTGTTATGGGGATCTCTCAAGGGTACCGTGCAATCAGAGGTCACAATCGAGGCAACGGAAGCAATGTCACCATATCGCAGAATGGGCCAATTCAGATCAGGCTCATGACAGTCACTGGGGTCAAGGCTTGCAGCAAGTAATTGTGTTAAATGGGAATATTCCCTGTGTACTTTTAGAATTGTAATCTGAACAAACAGGTCCAGGTCATCTATAGGTTACATCTGAGTCCTTTTCCCAGTACTTAAGAGTAAATCTGTATTTTAAACCCTATCATATTGAAAAATCAGTATTAATTGTACCACAGAATTTGATCAATTTGATAACATTTTTATAGAATTATTTGTATGTGACTACAATATGCATGGTTCAGACATAGTATGAGTTGTAGATCTAGGAACAAAATCTTGAAGGTCATCCCTACAATACTCAATTTTTCCCATTTCTCTTTGGTTTTTCAAAGCTGATGAGGGATTTTGTCCATCTTCGTGTTGTCTTGATTTTACCATGTGTTGTTTTCTTTTCCTTGAAAAGCATTTTAACACAAATGGGAAGTATTACTTTCAAAGTTTAAAATAATTCAATTTTCTTTAGTTACATATTCTAGGAAATGCCTTATAGCAAAGTTATTAGGTTACATGAGAATGATTTAAAAGTTAAACACCTCTAAATTATATCACATGTTTATTCATTACAGTATCACAGTGTCATAGCAACATATTAAAGTGTTTGAGATATATTTGTTTTGACAGACTACGTTAAAATAAAAACTAGATTGAGTCATTGGATGCTACAGCTCTTGGGCACGTAGAGAAAATCTAATCTTATTGACTCTAAACCATCAACAGTAAGATATAATAGTGATAAATTAACGTGAAAATATAGATTTATTTTATTGGCTTAATTAGGTAAAGGGACTTTGAGTAATTTGAGTTGATTACTTTATACAATAATTTATCACTGCATTTAGAAACTCAATTTTGGATTTCTCAGTATATTTTTATGGGTTACAAAATAGGGATTCTATGGGAGTTAGGATATCTCATATTATAACTAATAAAGAGTTGCTCTCATATTAAAATCTACCTTAGCAAGCATACTTTCCTAAACTGTTTCTGTTTCCTATTGAACAAGCTGGGTTCTTTCAGATTCCCTTTTGAAATTGCTCCGATTTTCATTATGTATGTTTGAACCGTGCACATATAAATAAAGTAATAAGACCTAAGAAGGATTTTGTCCAGATGACGGAATCTAAACTGAAATGAAATGGAGAATTGAATACAAATAAATACATTCTACATTTGCAAGTGTCCACGTCAGTGATCAAATTTGAAAAGTATACAAAAGATACAGAGTTTTGCTTACTGAATAAAACCTCAATAACTTCGTCTATCAAGACACCCAGGAGCAGTATCCATGTGGATTATCAGTAGATGGGGGTGGGGGGGGAGCAGTAGATAAGACAAACCCAAAAGTGTTTGGATGTCTAGCTGAGTTCATCCTCATCCGTTACACTATGGGTTTTGTTGACACAACCTAAGGGGGAAATGACATTGTATTCAAAACAGTGATAAAATGAACAATAAATATTTTAAAAGACTGTGACTTCTTTACTGTTTTTTTCTCTTGTTTGAACAAAGGCTTTGTGTGCGGCATTATAACGATATGTGTGTTTGTGTGTGTATATATATATATATGACAGTTCGTATAAACATGTGTGTGTGTTTAAATAGAACCAGCTCATATAAAGTTGCACATATGCATCATACGTATGTTTTCAGAGGTGACCATTGGGCACAAACTTTTATAGTCACGAGATAAACAGAGTTGTGACTAATGCATTTTCTAATGCACTGTGGGGTCTGATGGAGGAGACCACAGCAGAGTGTGAGCCTTTTCTCTAGAGTTTTGGATGTCATAACACTCTTTGTTCAAAGGTAATTGGAAGTTACAGGAATACAAAATATAATACTTTAAAATTTCATTGTAATTCATTGCCAAGTCACTATGAATTCTTAGAACACATAATAATCATATTTTAAAAATAGCCTAAACTTCAATTTAGTAAAGGGAAAACATAAGCTTACGTTTCTAAAGTACAATTACTCATTTTTTAAAAACATACTAGTTTGCAAAATTTAAAGGAATTATTTGATTTTTTTTCAAAAGCATTAACCTGTCATATTGAGGCTTAGGTGGCACTGTTTTATTTGTTTTACCCTCTGTGTTTTACACTTTAATCTTTTCACTACAGAAATGTTTTCCATAAGCTTAGCTTTTTCCTCAGCATTTGTTCCTGGTTAATTTTTACTCACATGTTTCAATTTGGAACACTAGTTATCTGTATTAATATTCAATTCTGCATATGTCAGGTTATCATGAGACCCTTGAATCAACCAAAATGCAGTATCTGAAAAAAAATTAAACATCAGTCCATCCTAAATGAGTCCCTGATGAGATTGCTTCATCTCTGAAGCTCAGAATCTCTCAATCAATGATCAGCAACTGTCTTTTCCTGTCTTCCTGCTCATTCAGATCTTATTTCTTTGATTATGAAAAAGACAATAGGTTCACTGTTTCACACCATGTAAATGATTCATAGTGTATATATTTTGAAAATCTGTCATTCCACTGACAGCATTTAAGTCTTTATATAACAAGACACTTTTGAAAATGAAGCATTTTTTAAAGATGATGGCATTTAAAGATGGGCCAACAAAACTATAGTGAAGATTCACACTTGCTTCCAAGCAGTGTCATTTTGTATCATCTGCGGATGATTAGACTCTTAGTAATGTGCTCTATCATTTGTGTTGGAGTATGCTATCATATTTAGTGTCCTGATAAAGTGGAAGGTACTAAACAAGCATGATAAACATCTCTTCAGTGTTGACTGAGCAATTATGGTGGGTACAAATGATCACATTTTGGCCACTTCACTGAAACTAAATATTTTCCTATAAATTGCTGTTTCACATGCTATATTGAATTTCCATAGTTATAGGTTTTCTTTGAATCTTGAAGATTTATTTTTATTCATAGATATGTAGCATAACTCTGTGCATTTATGGGACATGTATGTTGGTTCTCAAAGAGTACAGAAAAAGGTGTTGGATGTGCCGGATTATATATGGGAGCGGGTTCCAAACATAAACATAGGTACTGGGAAACAAACAGGTTCCTCTGGCAGCAAATACATGTCTCATTGGCATGCATTAGATAAAGAGAATGAGTCATTTTATTCTATATTTAACAATTGTGGGAAAGCTCCCTGATTAAGTGCAACAGAAGTTAGTAAACAAGTCTTGATAATGACAAAAGAAAGTAAGAAAGTGTGAGATTGGAGCCAGCACATACTCTAAAGGCATCAGGAATACAAAGTAGGTTCTGGAATATATATAGAGGGCAGTAACAGTTTGAGAAATTGAACCCAATAAATGGAGAGAATAAATTGCACTAACAGAGTTTTATGAGAATGAAATGTTAAGTTCCAAAGGGATCGCAACAGAGATCCTCAAATGACTTTTAGTCAAGAGCTCCAGGATTATTGCGGTCTGATTTTAACCTAAAAGAAATAATGGAGTGCCTGAAATGTGTTAGACATTGTATGCTCGATAAATGCTATTCCATTTTTCTTTTACAGCGTGTCTGATTCTCTGATCCAAAGGGCTAACTACCGCCCCCTTGCTTTCGCATGTAACTACTCCAAATGCATTATCTGGGGGAAGAAAGAAGGGAAATTGTTCTCTCACAGAGAGGAAAGTTATATATTCTTCACAGATAGTTTTGACCTGTTAGCAAAAGAGGTAGAACATTATATTCAAAGTTGTCCATACCCAGTTATAAATGTAACATAAATGAATTTATAATAATTTCACAAAATCCCTAGTAAATCTACTATGGTTATAAAGATGATGCCATGTTTCCATTTTACCAAAAAGAACCTGATTAAAATTAAGTACACTCAGTGACAGATTCAGTGAGTTCTAGCAATTAGTATTAAATTAATAAGGTGCAGTAATTAAACAGCTCCTGCAAAGCTCTCCTTAGCTCAGTGCTCTATCATTACTAGTTTCTCTAATCTTTCATCTCGTATATACACAAACCTATCTCCCCCAGAGCCAAGACTCCTGTAATAGTTTCCTGCTTTGACCTCATGCTCTCATATTCACTCACAGCCAACAGAATCACTTTGAAACACGAAATATTATCATTCATTAGGCACTCACCGAAAGCCCACAGCTAGAATAAAACTCAAACGTCATGTAGTATCCTTTAGACTTGGAATTCATCTCATTGAATCCCAAACTGCCTCCCTGACTTAATTTTATACAGGGCTTTGCCTCATTTGCTACATATTGATCGTATTATTCCTCTTGCACTTTCTTGAAAACAGAAAATGTGTCAGATGATGGAAGGTTGGTGCTTGTGGATTTTAGTAGTTTAGCGTTCCTGAGAGAACATCTTGACCAAGGAACTTACCTGGGAATATATCATCCAATCACAGGCATCCAGCTAGAACTCAATGTTTTTAGTCTACCTAAGTGAATGTTAGTAACCACATCTGAAATGAATAATACTATTCAGTGTGTGTGTGTGTGTGTGTGTGTGTGTGTCTTTTGTTTTGTCTCTTGTCCTCCCTTCCTCTTGTAGTCTCCAGTGCAGAGAAGGTGCTAAGCAGGCTAAGAAATTTGGACACCAACCCAGCCACAAACCTTTGACCTGCAATCTGCTCTGATTGCATAATATGCTAGGGAAATGGTGTCTTGGAACTTGTGGGAGTAGTCAACCAATATCTGGTTTGATCTAAGTCCTACACTGATGGGGGATATCCTTCTGCATGCTGTGAATACATAATACACACATACACATATAAACACACCAGACACACACACACACACACACACACACACACACAACCTTATTGGTTGATGAATAAGGCTGTCTCGGTCAATGGACAGGCAGGATGTTGCCAGACAGGAAGTGTAGGCAGGCTGGGACTAGAACAGGGTGTGAGGGTTCCATTTCGGCACCAGTTCAACTCCCTGTTCAATAAGTTGTGTGCATGTTGTCCATGGCAACAGGACCCCAATATAAGTTTATGGAAAGCAACCTCTTGTTTTTATGAACAGCCTGGGTTGTTTGTGGATTTTTATGCAACCCCTTTCGCCAACAACTCAATTCAAAGCAACCTAGTCCCATCACTGGAAGCCTCACTTGCCTACAAGAGATGGCCATTTGAGACTCAATAATGCCTATTATTGGACTTCCTCATTAGGATCACTTTCATACATTCCAGTTAGTTTCCACTACAATAGGATTCCATGTCACCACCAAACGCAACTCCAATTCTAGGTACCTCTCCCCATAATCTCTCCCTCAATGGTATCTTCCGCAAACCTAGTCTGCCAAGTCCCATACCCATCTACCCCTCATATATTGTATTTCCTTCCTTATTACCTAGTGTCTCTGGATCTGTGGATTTTGTCTTGGATATTATTTACTTCACAGCTACTATCCCTTGTTAGTAAATACACACCACATTTATCTTTCTGGGTCTGAGTTACCTCACACAGGATAACATTTTTCTAATTCCATCCATTTGCCTGAAAATTCCAAGTTATTTTTTTTAACCTGCGGAGTAATAGTCCACATAGTTTGTCTTCTTCTCCTGAGGGACATCTAGGTTGTTTTCAGCTTCTAGCTATTATAACTAAAGTCACAATGAAAAATGCTTAAGTAAAGTGCCCTTGTGATAGCAAACCAAGAGTGGTAAAGCTAGGTCTTGAGGCAGATTGATTCCCAATTTTCTGAGGAGCCTGCATGTTGATTTCCATGGTAGATATACAAGTTTCTGCCTCACCAGAAAGGCTGAGTGATCCTCATGGGCATGAACTGTCATTTTTGTTATTGATATTAGCCATTCTGACAGGTGTAAGATGGAATCTCAAAGTAGTTTTAGTTTGCAGCTCACTGATGGCTAAAGATGGGGAACATTTCTCAGCCATTTGTCATTCCTCCATTGAGAATTCTCTGTTTATATCTGTTCCCTATTTGTACTTTAATGAGGTCCCATTCATTAATCACTGATCTTAGTGCCTCTTCTTAGTGTTTGGTTCAGAACATTGTCTCCTATGAAAAGACTTCAAGGCAACTCCTTGTTTCCTCTTCTGTAAGGTCCAGTGCATCTAATTTTATGTTGAGGTTTTCGATACAGTTAGAATTGAGCTTTGTACAGGGTGATAGGCACGGTTCTATTAGCATTCTTTACTTCCTGCCTTCAAGTTTGACCAGCACCATTTGTTGAAAACACTGTCTTTTTTCCAGTATGTATTTCTCAGTTCTATATAAAAATTTAGGTGTCCATTTGTGTGTGGAGTTATGTCTAAGTCTTAAATTTGATTG
Organism: Mesocricetus auratus; assembly: GCF_017639785.1. Classification (NCBI taxonomy): domain Eukaryota; kingdom Metazoa; phylum Chordata; class Mammalia; order Rodentia; family Cricetidae; genus Mesocricetus; species Mesocricetus auratus. Next base: position 11,701,864 of record NW_024429204.1, on the reverse strand, counting down.
CATTTATCAATGTGTCTGTTTTAAGGCCAATATTTGAGGGTTTTTTACATTTTTATTTTGTGTGTGTGAGTGTGAGTGAGTAAGTGTGTGTGTGTGTGTTTATTACTATAGCTCTGTAGTACAAATGGCAATCAGGAATGTTGGAAACTCTAGCAGCTATTTTATCATTCAGGATTGTTTTAGCTATCTTGAGACTTTTTTGATTTTACTTTTCCATATGAAGTTGAGAAGAATACTATTAAGATATTTGAAGAATTGTGTTGGAATTTTGATGGGGATTGTATTGAACCTGTAGATTGCTTTTGGTCTGATAGCCATTTTTACTGTGTTGCTCCTACTGATACATGAATATGTGAGATCCTTCCATTTCTGGTATCTTCTTCATTTGCTTTCTTAAAATATTTGAAGATTTTATCATACAAGTCTTTCAGTTGCTCTGTTAGAGTTACACTAAGATATTTTATATTATTTGGGGCTCTTTTGAAAGGTGTTTATTCCCTGATTTCTTCATCAGACTGTTTATCATTTATATATGCACGGAGTACTGGTGTGATGTTGTTGACCTTATATCCAGCCAGTTTTCTGAGAGACTTTATCAGCTGTGGAGGTTCCCTGATGGAATCTTTTAGGGTCATTTATGTACATTATCATATTGTCTGCACATAGTGATACTTAAATCTTCCTTTCCAATTTGTATACTCATGATCTTCTGTTGTCAAATTTCTATGGCTAAATGTTTAACTAGTATATTGAATAGATAATGAGAGTAGCATACCATGTCTTGTTCCTAATTTCAGTGGAATTGCTTTGAATTTCTTCTCTCCATTTCATTTGCTATTGGTTATAGGGTTTCTGTAAATTTCCCATATTAAATGTAGTTATATCCCTTGTATTCCCAATCTCTTCATGGACTTTTATTATGAATGTTCATGGACTTGTTAAAGAATTTTTCTCATCTAATGAGATGATCATGTGGTTCATTTCTTTCACTTTGCTTATATAGTGTGTTACATTGACATATTTTCATATGTCAAACCATCCCTGCATCTCTGGAATGAAGATTACTTGATCATGGTGGCTCATTTTTTCATGTGTTCTTTGGATTCTGCCTGCATGTATTTTATTGAGTAACTTTGCATCTATGTTCATAAGGGAAAATGATCTTCAATTCTCTTTCTTTGTTGCCTCTTTATATGGTTTGGGTGTCCGCTTTACTGTGGTTTCATGCAATGAATTGGGTAATATTCCTTCTGTTTCTATCTCATGGAACAGGAGGATTGGTGTTAGCTCTTCCTTGCAAGTCTGTTAAAACTCTGTGCTTAAACCATCTGGCCTTGGGCTTCTCTGCTTGGGAAATGTCTTTTAGGATACTTTTTATTTCACCAGTGTTTATAGGTCCATTTAAATTGTTTATCTGATTGTGACTTAACTTTTCTAAGTGATACTTGCTGAGAAAATTATCTGTTTCTTTTAGATTCTCAAATTTTGTTGAGTACAGTTTTTTAAAGTATGTTCATTGACAATTTCTAAGTTTGAGACCTATAACCAAACTCTCTCCCACATATACACATACAAGTTTGCTGATGAGAGACAGAGCATTGCATTGCTTAGTCCAACCAATTTCTAAGCACATATCAGTTTTCCATAGATTCTGAATAAAATTTGTCATATTTACATTTTCAATTCATCCTTGTTGATTAGTTTCTTAGTATTCTGAGTAGTGTAGCAATAAATAGATGTGTAACTGTGTCTACAGTATGATATAAGTCATTTGAATACTCAATCAGATGGTTCATCTGGGTTATGTGGTAATTCTATTTTTAGTTTTTTGAGAAATTTCATACTGATTTTCATAATGGCTTTCATAATGTCTGATACTCTTGTTTATGCTACCATCTGCAGCAAATAGGGATTTCTCTTTTCCTGCATACTCACAAGCATTTGTTTTCTTGGTGGCAATCATTGTCCCTGAGGGAACTAGAATATGAGAGTAATCCAAATTTACATTTTTTGTTGACTAACGCTGTGGAAGTCTGACAAATGTGTATTTGTTATATGTGTTGGGTTTTTTTTGAAAATTATCTCTTCTTTTAATTCATCCATTTAGTGATTGGCATTTTATCAATTAATTGTAGTTCTTTATATGTTCTAGATAATATTCAATCCTTCCATGATTGAAGTTCAGAGGCAAATTTTGTTTTGTTTAATGGTGATCATTTTTTATTGTTATGTTACTGTGTGTAGATATTAGGAATAAATGTAGTGTCAAATTTCATTTCAGAAAACATACATTGCCCTTTGAAATATAAATATATTGAGAATATAAAAATTATCTGGCTCATTTTAGTTGAAAGAAAATAAAAATAAAAATTTCAATCCAATAAATATTGAATGGTGTATATTTTCTTGAAACAGAGACATGTTCTATATTCCAGACTGGTCTTAGACATGTAAGTCTCTTGCTACAATGTCTAGAATCTTGGGATTCCCGGCTTCTGTGACTATGCCTGGTGTCCAATGGAACAAATTTAACTTACCAATAAACATAGACAATATAAATTTCAGAAGTACAATTTTTAATATATTTTCAAACACAGGTAACTCTTCAGAGTCATTTATAAACACCTACACATGTCAGTTCTCCAAACAGAAGTACAATGGTTTGTAGAAGCCCAAGGTCTGGAATTCAGTTTAGGATGTCACATTTATAATCCATGTAGATTGATAAATTAATTAATAATGATTGAACTTGATGCTAATCTTAAATTTCTATAATTCTTGTCCCTGAACATATTTACTGAAAATTTGTGTTATTTTTACTTTTAGTAAGTCATATTTTCACATTTTTCATTACACATTTGTGCCTCGTGGTATATATTTAACCTATTGAATGGAGTCCGTAAATGTAGAGCTTATTCATCACATTCAGTATTTCTGAAGACATTTCTTAATCTTTGTGTAATTGTAGCCTTGGATCCACTGTGCAGTTCTCCTGTGACGAAGACTATGTCCTACAGGGTGCAAAAAGTATCACTTGTCAACGGATTGCTGAAGTGTTTGCAGCTTGGAGTGACCACAGGCCTGTATGCAAAGGTAAAAAAAAAGGCATTACAATCAAATCTTCTCTGAAGTTACTGTAATACTAATGTTTGTTTTACTAGGCCTACATTGAAGTGAAAATATTGATGTATATTCTTTAAGTAATGACTAACTTACTAAACCACTCTGTTTCTGGTATGAAGAATTTCCAACCTAACAATCATAATATTACAGCTGAATCAGAAAGCATGCTATATCAAGCATTAGAAATAGTCTTTGGTCTTCACAAATGTTTCATTACTTCTCTTGCACGACAATGAAATGTGTATTTGGTCAGCATAATTCCACCTTCTGTTGTAGAACTTGTCATTTTACCTGCCCATGGTAGTAGAGGTTAGGACTGAAAATGAAGTATATGCCTATTGAATTTAAACAAAACCAAATAATGATCACTTTCAATATGTTTATTACCAGATAACACATATTTTTCTCATTCTCTGTCTACATATGTGTGTATTTCTCCCTCCCTCCCTCCCTCCCTCCTGTGTGTGTGTGTGTGTGTGTGTGTGTGTTTGATATTTGTCCTTACTCCAATCCCAACAGATTTCTTCAAATAAAATATTTCCATAGAAATGGAAAGGAACCCTTTTCTACCTTTTCTGAGCTGTGATTGAAGTGAAGTTGATGGTATTACCAATTATTTGTTTGTAGTACTAATAGAGAGTAGATATGGACAGAGATATACATATTGATGATATAAATAACCTGACTTATGATGGCACTGTCTCAGGAGTAAATACTGTTTGAAGAAAATCCACTTTGAAGAAAAAGTGAAGTCTTAAATATCAAGAAAACAAAATGGACTTAGCCTAAAGAATTCATACTAGAACGCCTCATCTTTTTTAGACGTGAACTCAAGTGTATTAAAATGGTTAATTTACATTGGTTTTGGAAATCCAGTGAGCTTTTTATGATGTAAAACAATGCAAAATTATAAGCCCCACTTTTAACTCATGTATGAATACTCATATTCATCTTTAGACATTGAAACTAGTGTGCTGATATACTTAGACATACACATCACTGTTGGCAAGAATCAGGCCACTAGGATCAGGCATATTCATCAATAAGAAGGATTTGCAGTTCATACACAAAGAATGAAAAGCTACTTCTCGAACTCAAATGCCAGTCCCTGTGTTTTAAGAGAGCATCAAAAATAGCTATGATTTCATTGAAGACAAGGTCTGAATGTTGTTACACAATGTTTCCTCCTTTTTTAGCTTCTGTATTGTTGCGAGTCTTCCCACCTTCTGACTGCCTCTTTGCCATCTGGTCTACCCATTCCTTTTCCTCTTTTAAAATCCTAACTGCTAACGACGAAAAATTGTTCTTTCCACAGAACACCCCTCCTCCTTTGTCCCAGCTTCAACACCCACAACATTTCTTTAAAGAAAAATTCTTATAAAATTATACAATGCCCCTTCATTGTAATCTTTTTAAATTTTGAGACACAGTCTTGGTGTGTATCCCTGACTGGCCTGGAGCTTATTCTATCCATCACCATAGGCTCTCAATCATACAGTGTCATATAGTGACCCTCTGTCTATGTCTCCCTAATTCTTGGTTGTGGGTGTTTTAAGTATTCACCACCATGTAAACTTCATCTCTCTAAATTTAATGAATTTACTTTGGGCATTTCCGTTGTTTGTTCCTTGGCCTATGATTACTTTAAATGATGACATATCTGCACTTTTTTAGTGTTGTTAATTGTCAACACTCTTTAGTTCTCTCAAAGAGCCTTTTCACACTCCCCACTCGCAGGGAATTCTTCTCAGATATGCAAAGGAAGATGTCAGAGCAGGGAAGGGCATATGTACTAGGTACTGTAAAGAGAAAGGTATTTCAGGATTGGCTAGATATAGAAGGAGGGTACAGTAAGAAAGGATTAAATTATGTTCAAGTGTGTATGAATAGAACAATCTTGTGCTGTTAATAAATATGAAGGAACTGGAAATGGAGTGAAGTGGGAGGGAATCCACGGTTACTACAACATTGTGACAATTATTTTTAGCATTCACTATGTGCCAGGCATTATGTTAACAACTGCATCTACTTTGTCTCATTTACTTCTCCAAAAAAAATTGGTGGAGACATTGCCATCTCCATTTTAGAAATAAAAAGCATAAGGCAGAAAGAGATGTAGTCTTCCAAAACTTAAAGGACTGCAACACTTTTTTTAAAAAGTATGTTCATAAGATGGGGAAGAAATGCCAGATTTCAGAGCGTCAAAAAGGCACACACAAAGAAAAAAGTTAAAAAAAAAAGAAGTGATACACAATATACCCACTTGGCAATGGCAATATAGCCTGAGAAATTCACAGGTTCAATGAAAGATTTTGGTCCCACATAAATTTATTTCCTCTTAACATTTTTATTTTAAGATGATGTATAATGTAACTCTCTGATGCAATATTACTACAGTGAAGATGATGAAATTTAGGAGGAAGAATTAAATATAGCTAGATATGACAAAATATACAAGGATTTAGGAGGTGGAGGTTGGAGATCAGGAATTCAAAATAATTGTCAGCTAACTTGAAAGAATTAAGCCGGTGTAAGCCATGTGAGATACTGTATCAAAATAGCAATATCAGTTACTAAATATTTATATATAACTTTGTATTAATATTTCAAAATTACTACTCACTTGGGTCTAGTATTATAGATGCCAAACACATAGACATACTGGCTCTCATATATACATGCATCTCTGTCTCTCTCTCTCTCTCTCTCTCACTCATACACACACACACACACACACACACACACACACAAACACACAAACGCATCCACAGAATATTGTTTTAAAAATAAATATACACCAATAACACAAATAAAGCAAACTTTTTCCAGATTTGAATAATAAAACATGTTTAATACACTTTATGAAACAAATACTAGATAACACATCTCATGGGATTCTTTCTATCAGATTCCTGGACTGGTCTACTCTCAAGTATAAATTATAGGTCTAAAAATGTTATCATGGCTTGTGATTCAAAGCTTTCATGCATTCTAGTGCTTGCTAATTTCCTTATTTCTATTTTTCATAACAAAAATATGTTTAGAAATGTGATTTGCTAAAGAAAGGGAAATTAATGTTAATATAGGAACAAACTCACAAGTTTTAGCCAAAATATGGAATTTAAGATCTATATAAAATAAAACTGAGATAATAAAACTTATTTTTATTCAAGACTTTCCTATTTTCCAGACTAGATGAATCATGTTTGTGATTGAAGATTGTTCTAAGGCAGAAATAATGTTACATTTTCTATCGTTTTTCATAAATGTTACACTTCTCCACTGATTGCCATGTCCAGAGATGTTTTTGAATGTTAATGTTGTTTCTTTTACATTTTACCATTCATCTGGTATCAAGTGTATTTGTAGAAATAGTCATTCTACTGTTGTCAACTGGGATGTTTAAACACTACATATTCAAAAGTCATATATCATTACAGTTCCATCTAAATTTACATTATTTCTCTGGATCTTGACCATGTCTACACAGATTTATTTGCTGTTGCCCATGAGGTGCACATATATATGGCTTTTAAAACATACATTACTACTAGAAATCACTTGCTCTGGTTCTGGAAACAGTAATGAAGGGAACCTGCCGACATAGCAATGGAAGTTTTAAAATGACTACACACCGTGAGTCTCAGCAAAGAATAATTCATGTGTCTGAAGGGTGGTTGGGCAGAGTAAATATGCCTTGTTTCCAAACAGTGCTGTAAGTAGCAGTATCAGTGTACTGTGCCTTTGAGAAATCATTAGTATAGCTCTGTCCATATACTGCATAGCTGAGGAATAATGGAATTAGTCAATTTAAAGGGACATAATTTCACATTGAGAATGGCACATTATCAACTAATACAATTAAATTTAACAATTAATATTGTGATTATATTGAAAATCAAATAAGCATCATTTCTAGCTAGGTAGGTCCTGCCCTGCCCCAAAGAATCACACGGACACTATATTAATTAGGAAACTGTTGGACAGTAACTATGGCTTCTTATTGACTAGCTCTGTCTTAATTATTAACCCATTTTCTATTAATGTAAGTATTTCCATGTGGTCTTATATTAACTGGGAAACGCTGGACCTTCAACTCCTTTGCCTACTACATCTCAACTGCTAAGGGTTTAGGCAGAGAAGAGAGGAGAGCAATTTCCTGTTTGTTCATACTTATATTCTGATTCTACCCAGCTATTTCACTTCCTGCCTGTCTGTACAGACTTCCAGACCTCTATGGTTAGTTAGTGGCAGTTTCTGCTCAGTTACATCACTTCCTGGGATCACATGACGACTCCGCTCTGCCTACACTTCCCAGAATCCTCCTTGACTTTTTGTTCAACCTATCATCCTGCCTGGCCAATCAGTATTTTGTTCATCAACCAATAAGACAAACATATATGCAGAAAAACTTTCCCCATCCATACTCCTTTGAGATGTTTGTATGTTTAGCAAGTAAGAGTAGTGAGAAGACCATATAATTTTCTTCATTTGAAAACCCTTAAGAAATGTTGGAGATCAGCCCTCTGTCAGATATGGGGTTGGTGAATATCTTTTCCCATTCTGTTTTTGTCTTGTTGATGATGTCATTTGCCTTGTAGAAGCTTCTCAGTTCAGGAGGTCACATTTATTAATTGTCAGCCTCAGTGTCTGTGCTGCTGGTGTTATGTTCAGGAAGCAGTCTCCTGTACCAATTCGTTCAATGGTACCTCCACTTTCTCTTCTAAGAGGTTCAGTTTGGCTGGGTTGATGTTGAGGTCTTTGATCTACTTCGACTTAAGTTTCATGCATGGTGATAGATATGGATCTATTTGCTGTCTTTTACATGCCAGCATCCAGTTTTGCCAGCACAATTTGTTGAAGATGCTTTATTTTTAACAATAGCATTCTAAACAAATTATTTTGACATGTACAATTAGTATTTCAGTATTTATTGGGTGGCTCTAAGCAGCTCAGAGATTTTTTTGTTTTGTTTTGTTTTGTTGCACAATGTCAGGTACAACTTCTGAAAATAAGGAGGACTGGATAGAAAAGACAAAGGAAAACTAAAATCCCCTGTTCTTACATAAAAGCCACAAAACCCCTTCCTAATTATTGCAATCAATCCTTCCATAAATTATCTTTCTGTTAACCTGTTAATGTATTAATTTATTTCTATTCATTCAACACTTGGTGTGAGTAGTTATGGTAAGTTAAATGCTGCATATGATATAGCATATGAATTTGATATTAGGTTGCATTAATCCACAAATCCTATACACATATCCAGGATGTATGCAGTAGACTCTGTAAGAATGGCAGGTGAAATAATGTGCAATTTCAGGTGAGAAAGATGATTTTGACATTTGAAATAATCTTACATGTAGACTGGAAAAACATACTGTGAACATCATTCCAAATATGGAGAGTATACCATGATTAAAATCACCAAATCAATGGTAAATCTGGGGAATGAGATAGCAAAAGAGGAATGTTTGAGTTTTTTTTAATTTTCTAAATAGACAAAGAGTAAAAAGGAGAAAGCAAAATTATGTTATAGATCTTGTCCTTACAATTTTTCTGGACGCCCCCAGCACACAGTTGTTGAGAGAAGCCTTTTCCTTGCCAGCGGCTTGGTTTTCCCCGTTGCCAGTCGCCTGGGCTCTGCCGCATTGTCGTCCCCAAATAAGACACAAGACGCTGTATTAATTATGAAGCTGTTGGTTGGCCTTATTTGTTTCTTACTGGCTAGCTCTGACTTAAGTATTTATTCCATAATTGTTAATCTAAGTATTTCTCTTACCAGAGAAGTTTCCGGGCTTCTTATCCCTATGGTGGTTACATCTTTACTTTTTGTGTTTCTCCTAAGCAGAGTCCTCCTTGACTCCTAGTCCCACCTATCTTGGTTCCCTATTGGCCAACAGTGCTTTATTGACATATACACTGGACTTACGCATCACATGGTCTTGCTGTGGTCTACAATCTATTATTGTAGAGATGGCTAGTCTTTCTATTTCAGCTATAATATTGCTATATGTGGCTGCAAGATGAATTACAACAATTTATTACTTTATTTCTATGTTCAGAGAAACCATGTTTTTCTTCTATACTGCAAATCAAAAACAAAACGATCAATTATATAAATTATTTCAAGTCTCATTCAGGATCTTACATAATGAAATCTCTTTAAAATAATCGTATTCTAGCTGTTTAATAGTGTCCTATGATATAAGTATTATAATATATAAACATACCCATCCAACCTGAAATTCTGCACAGTTTTAATGGTTCTATGTGGCATCAATATTCCCGCTACTTGTTGCCAGTCTTCTGATGACCAGAATCCCCCAAGATTCACATCTAAGTTTATTTATGTAACTCTGAACAATTTTCCAACAACTTAATACTGAAGAGATTGCCCTTTCAGTTTACATTTATGGATGCTCTGTTCTTGAATGACAAATTCAAATATGCACATTCTTTCACATTTCACCTCCTCATACTGTAGCCTTCAAACATACAATGTGTATACTTTCTTAATCACACAGACATATGCACAGACACACAGAGAGACACAGACACAGACACATATTTTCCAAAATGCTTAGTGTTTGAATGAAACTGCTTTAGTCATCAATGTGGTCCATTTACCATTGTATCAGATTTAACAAAACAATGTACATGAAATATTACCACTTGTATACAATATGAAGACTATATGTAAAAGTTATATTATGAATAATGACTGAGAAACCTAAGAAATACAAGCCTCCTTATCCAATGTCTCTGATCATCTTTGGAGGTTTTAGATGTTACATGCTATGTCTCCTCTTAGATTTTGTTTATGTTTGTAATGCTTCTTCAACCATTGACTACTTCATACACACACACATACACACACACACACATATAATAGAGGCTAAGCAAGCAGTAAAAAATGAACTAAAGTTTATTTAAATATATGAAATAGTTTAAGAAGTTATAAATGTGCTCCTTGTAAGCATGAAGAGTTGACATGGCAGAATGTTTATTGTGATATATACTTAGAAAAATTTCGCCAAGAGCAATCCAGAACTGTCTGAAGTTTATCAACCAGAAAAACACATAGCGGGTGTTTTTCTGTATTTGTTATTCATGCTACCTTCATTTCTTGGAATTATTTTACAGATGAAATGATGCATAATCAGGATGATATTAACAACTAATAGAGTGACATATGGCGAAGAATATAGGCAGATGGTGTAGATACGAAAGTTTATCACACATTTGTGATTCTTAATGTATTTTGGCTTTCTAAAAGCAGTAGTTTGAAGGTTTGGCATATTTTTATTGACAAATATACTTTGTAATGCTCTATCAAAAGATTTGAGTAAGTGTTTTGGACATGATTTGATAGATATAAATTGTGTTGCATATGTGTGTGTGAATGTGTGTCTGTATAAGATACATAAGTAGATAATGTATAATTATCTGAGTAATAAAATACCTTGCATTTCAATCTTTCTCTTTATATAACTATTCTTAAATATATTCCACACATCTTGCTTTGCTCATTAATTTTTGGGAAATATATAAATTAGCAAGTAAATAGTTCTGTTTTGGTCTATGGACAAGTGTCTCTTATGATATGGTTAAAGATTGGACATAGGCTGCCATTTTGTCCTATTAACAGTGTCCTTTGCCTTATGGAAACTTCATAATTTCATCAAGTCCCATTTATTATTGTTGTTCTTAGTGCCTGTGCTATTAGTGTTCCGTTCAGGAAGTTGTCTCCTGTGCCAGTGTTTTCAAGCCTGGTTCCGACTTTCTCTTCTATCAGGTTCACTGTATCTGCATTTACATTGAGGTCTTTTATCCAATTGGACTTGAGTTTTGTGCATGGTGACAAATATGGATCAATTTTTATTTTTCTACAGGACGACATATAGCCAACATATAATTGGAATAGCAAATTTGTTGAAGATACTTTTTGTTTCAATAGTGTAATTTTGACCTCTTTGTCAAAAATTACATGTACACAAGTGTGGGGGTTTATATAGTTATCTTCTATTTGATTCCATTGCTTCTCATGCCTAGTTTTGTGCCAATACCATGTGGTTCTTATTACTATAGCTCTGTAGTTAATCTTACTATCAGGCATGGTAATAGCTCCATAAATTCTTTCATTATACAGGATTATTTTAGCAGTCCTGGGTTTTTGTTTTGTTTTTCCATAGGAAGTTATGTATTGTTCTTTCAAGGTGTGTAAAGTATTTCATTGGAATTTTAATGGGGAATATAATGAATATTTAGATTGCTTTTGGTAAGACTGCCAATTTTACTGTTAATCCATGAATATGGGAGATCTTTCCATTTGCTGATATATTCTTCAATTTCTTTCTTCAAGGACTTGACGTTCTTGTCATATAGGTCTTTCACTTGCTTGGTTAGTGTTACAATAAGATATATAATTTGAGGCTATTTTAAAGGGTGTTGATTTTCTGGTTTCTTCTCTGCCTGTTTATCATTTGTATATAGGAGGGCTGCTGATTTTCTTTGAGTTAATCTTGTATCCAGCCACTTGATTAAAGGTATTTACCAGCTGTAGGCATTTTTTAATGTTTATCAAATACAATTTTAAAGCTTGGCATTTTAAGTTTAATGGAGACAAAATAAAATATAGTAAAACCAGTAGGCACATTTATAGCTACTACAGCTTCAGAAAGTGGATTGAAACAACCCAGTACTGAAACATTCTGAAATGTAATATCTTTTAAATTATAGTTTTGAGATTATAGTGTAATTACTAAATGTCACCCTTCCTTTACCTCCCATAAACACTCCCAAAAAACTCAAATTCACACCCCCTTTCCAGTGATTTTATTACATGCGTTCATGTATATACATATATATTAATCTGAGAAGGAACTAAAAAGTCAGCAAACTATGTGTGGGAAATTTGCATTCTTATATTGAAATATCTTTTGTTTTTAGTGCATCTATGATATCATTCCAACTTCTATAATGGAGAATACTTTATTTCTCATGTTGCTGAGGGGATATGCTATTAGTTAGCAAGAACCAAGAAAGAATTAACGGCATTTCTATATTTTGGCCATATAAAAAGATGGAATAACTCAAGATATGAAATGAACCCCCCATTAATTAATGTTCCCATTAAAAAAAGTTACTTCAGAGGCCCTCATGTTTGGGACAATACACAGGTGAATTTGAACATAGTGTGTCTTCTAGGATGTATAGAGCTTTGTATATTTACATATACACATACAAGGGTAAATATTTAATAATGCAAAAGATTTGAATTTTAATGTAACAAACTGCTTTTTAATCTGCTATGGAATTCATCTATCATCTCTTGGACCTACTCCATGTGTTAAGAAATGGGACATGTTTGGGGCTAACATAATTACAGAGTCTTACAGTTTTTGTGAAAGTAAATATGTAGTGAGCATTCAGACAACATGCAAAGTCTGGTGTTTGGTAAACACAGTCACTGGTACTTGAATACATGAATGAATCTTTTGTTAACCACTCTACCAGGTACAATGCATGAACCACAGACTAGAATTGAAGAAATCATGCCCTTGGGTAATTTACAATCATATTGAAAATACACAGCATTCACAATGAAACAAAGGGAGAACATCTGTAGCACAAGAAAGGCATGATTACATTGTCAATATTTAAGATATAAAGACATTTCAAAACAAACAAAAACAGAATGGCTCTATTAACCTTCAAAAAGTAAAATTGATTGGCCATGAAATTAACACTTGCTTTTTTCTTTTTGTCACTACTATATATTCTCTTATTTTGAAAACAATTTCTTTTAGCAATGTTGATATTTATGGGCTAATTACTTCTAATTAAGAGGAGGTAAAGTATGTGTTTTCATCATCATGGAAACCAGAAGTGTGGATTGCAATTGGATTAATTAGTAAAAAGCAGTGACAGAATGGTGTAAATTACCACATATCATGGAAGAGGCTTCAAAGCAAACATACAACCACTGCCTAGAATTCAGGTAGTGTCATGCAACAGGATAGTCAGTGATTCAAGAAGAGATAGAAAGACAGACATAGAGATAAAGATATGGAAATATGTCAATGCAAAAGAACTAATTTTTTTCTTTTCTTTTTTTGAGACATGGTTTCTCTGTGTAGCTTTAGAGCCTGTCCTGGCATCCTGTCTGTAGACCAGGCTGGCCTCAAACTCACACAGATCTGCCTGCCTCTGCCTCCCATGTGCTGGGGTTAAGAGCATGTGCCACCACCTCCTAGCCTGAAAAGACTACATATTTTGGGTCACAGGATCCTCAAGGAAGAGAATGAGAGATGGAAGGATGGGTGAATTGCTTGCCAAAGGGCCTGCATGCTATTATCGTGTGAGTGTAAAGTGGCCACACAGGTTCGTCTGTTCCAGTATCTAATCCTGAGAAGGTACCATCATTTTAGGAGATGTTGGAATCTTTTGGATATGGAACCTAGCAGGCAGATATTATATTGTAGGGATGGGTCTTTTTGCAACTTACATCTTTCCCTGAGGACTTGTCTAATTGCCATGTTCCCCTGCTATGACGGACTTTATATATGGGAACAAAATGTGCTTCCAGCATTCAGTTGCTTCTGCCTGCCATTTGGTTGCCGAAAATGTGAAGACTCAATACATGGGTAAATGTGAATATTGGGTTTTATCTTGAGTGCATAAATCTACTTTCCTTTGCTTCTTGACACAAGTTAGAATTCTAGCTGAAAGAGATCCACAAACTTTTGTAATTGTTAATTATGCTCCAGTGAGACACTACATATTAGTCACAAGACCGAAAGGTTTAGCATGATAAAATTCCTATCTACATCAGATTATCAGTAGTAGGAACCATGAGGAAATTCAGAAGAGAAAGTGTTATTTTAGTTCTTAACAAATTTTGATAATAGTCACTGGCTGAACGCTTGCTTGATGCACACATCCTTTGTCAACACTATGCACACATACTGTGTATTTTTGTCAGATATGGTAGCAAATATTTCCAACAGGAGGAAGCACCATACTAACATATAGTTCATTTTGGTTTATGAGGAGGCAAATATAGGACAAGAAGAAAAGACCATATAGAGGGAGCAATGTGTGCAAAAAACAAACTGTCAAAGTACGGTTCTTTTTTAAATTAATTTTTATTTAAATGAAAAACCATCTTATATTACACAACAATTCCAGTTCCCTCTCCTTCCCATCCTCCCATTTCTCCCCATCCCCCATCATACCCACCCCATCCACTTTTCATGGAGGGTGAGGCCTCCCATGAGGTGATCATCAAAATCTGTCACATCATTTGGGGCAGGACCTAGGCCCTTCTCCTGTGTATCTAGGCTGAGAGAGTATTCCTTCCATGGGGAATGGGTTCCCAAAGGCCATTTGTGTACAAGAGATAAATACTGGTTCCACTGCCAGAGGCCCCATAGACTGCCCAAGCCCCCTAACTCATACTCACATACAGGGGCCTGGTTCAGTCTTATGCTGATTGCCCAGTTGTCAAACTGGGGTTAATGGGCTCCCACTTGCTCAGGTTAGCTGTTTCTGTGGATTTTCCCAGCATGGCCTTGACCCCTTTGCTCATCACTCCTCCATCTCTACAACTGGACGCCAGGAGTTCAACTCAGTGCTTAGTTGTGGGTGTCTGCTTCTGCTTCCATCAGGTACTGAATGAAGGCTCTAGGATGGCATTTAAGGTAGTCATCAATCTCATTCCAGGGGAAGGGCATTTAAGGTAGCCTCTCCACTACTGCTAAGATTCTTAGTTAGGGTCATCCTTGTGGATCTCTGGAGATTTCCCCAGTGTCAGATTTCTTGTTAAGCACATAATGGCTCCCTCTATTAAGGTATCTCTTTCCTTGTTCTCTGTCTCTGTTCTTCCCCCAACCAAGTGTGATTCTTTAAGAACAATTTTGATCCTTTTCAAATATAGATGTTGACTATTTTGATGAATTCAAGAGAAAGATCCTTTTGCTAATTTAGCCTGATATTATTGAGAATTTTTAATAATATTGAGTTGTTGAGGTTTTGGTTATTAAATCTGTATCACAGGCTGTGCAAATATTTTCTCTCATTCCATTTTATCTTTCTTTTTTATTCACACAGTAAAACTATTTTCTTGAATATATTTTTGTTGTCCTATGTAAGAAATGTTCTCTCAGAACTATACCAAGAACTCTTTTCCTTAGGTTTTCTTGATTTTTCATACAACAAGGGCATCTGCTCCACTATGTTCATAGCAGCATTATTTGTAATAGCCAGAACCTGGAAGCAACCTAGATGCCCCAAATCTGAAGAGTGGATAGAGAAAATGTACATTCACACAATGGAGTATTACTCAGCAGAAAAAAACAATGGAATCTTGAAATTCACAGGCAAATGGATGGCACGGGAAGAAACCATCTTGAGTGAGGTAACCCAGTCACAAAAAGACAAACATGGTATGTACTCACTCATATATGGATTTTAGACATGGATCAGGAGAGTGCCAGTCTGCACTTCCACTGACAGAGAATCTGGGGAACAGGAAAGAACCTAAGAGATATGCATGGTACCCCAGAGAAGAGGAATGAGGCAAGATCTTCTGAACAGATGGGGAACATGGCGAGGGGTGGGGGAAAGTGGGAGCTGGGAAGAAGAGAGGGGGAGAAGAGGAAGAGATAGTAGGTCATGGGGGAACAGGAAGTGGGGGGTAGAATAGGGGGAAGAGAGATGACAGATCAGGCACCAGTGTGACCTCTAGTGATCTAAAGGGATGACACCAATTGGCAAGCTAAGCAATAGTGGAGGGACTACCTCGAATGCCCATTCCTGATAATGAACTTGATGTCTATAACTATCCTGGAGCCTTCATCCAGTGACTGTTGGAAGCAGAGGCAAACACCCACAGTTAAACACTGAACTGAACCCAAGGAACCCAGTGACAGAGAGAGAGGAGCTATGAGCAAATTGGCAAAGAATGGGCTGGCAAAACCAGCAGAGACATCTGATCTGAACAGGGGAGAGCTCTTGGACCCCAGACCGACAGCTGGGAGGCTAGCATGGGACTAATCCAGACCCCCAGAGTGTGAGAGTCAGTGAGGAGGCCTGGACAACCTGTAGGGCCCTGGGCAGTGGATCAGTGTTTATCCCTGGCATACAAACAGACATCATGTGTCCATAACACAAAGAGGGATGCTCTCTCACGCCTGGACTCTTGGGGGAGTGCCTGGACCCTGCCCTGAGTGAAATGACAGACTCTAGATATCCCCTATGCAGAAGGAAATGGCTATAGGGTGGGAGGCTGTGGGGGGGTGCGGGACGAGGGGAGGGAGAGGGAACTGGGATTGACATGTAAAACAAGCTATTTAAAATTAAAATAATAATAATAATAGTAATAAAAAGAAAAGCACAGGGTTTTATGGCATATGCATGCAATCCCAGAAGTTGGGGATCAGAAGCAGGGGATTCCTGGGGAAAGTCACTATAAAGACTAGCCAGAACTGATGTGTTCCAAGCTCAGTGAAGAGACTCTGCCTCAAAGATATAAATAAATAAATAAATAAATAAATAAATAAATAAATAAATAAATAAACTTAAGACAGCCTGGTCTACAGAGCTAGTTCCACGGCAGCCAGGGCTACACAAAGAAAATTCTGCCTTGAAAAACAAAACGGATAAATAAATACATAAAATTAAAAAAAAACTTTCTTGTTGCTCTAGTCTTTTTCTTTCATACTTTTTTCATAATGAAATAAGATTTTTGTACAATATGTTCTGATTTTTCCCCTCCCCCATCTCCTCCGAGCTCTTCCTCATCTTCCTATTCATCCAAAACCACATCCATTCTGACTCCAGTTTGAAACCAAACTGACAGTTAAAAAAATAATAAAAAATTAAAGCAATCTGAACACAAACATACCAAAATGGTACAAAACAAAGAAACAAAAGATAAAGGACCAAAGAAAAGGCACATGAATTACTCCAGTTAGAACAGGAATTTCCTATGTCTCTCCCTTTCTGCACACTATTTGTTCTTAGTTCCTGTGCTAAGCAGTTCTGTTCAAAAATCTTATCTGTGCCAATGAATTTAAGTATCTTCTCCACTCCCTCTTCTAGCAGGTCAGCATATTTTACATTATGTTGGTGTCTTTGATCTATCTGGGGTTAGGTTTTATGCAGGGTGATCACTATGGGTCCTGTTCTATACTTTTACATGCAGCCATCCAGGTTGGCCGAAACCATTTATTAAAGACACTGCCATTAATTCAGTGTGTATTTCTGACTTTGCAACTTAAATCATAAATTGGATCACAATAGTCATGTGGATTGATGTCTTAGTCTTTAATTCATGTCTGTTTTAGTTCAAATAGCATGCTGTTTTACAAGTTTTATTACTAAAGCTGTTTTCTAAAATATGGCATCAGGGATGTTGACATATCCAACAATTCCTTTCTTATTCAGAATTGGTTTAGCTATCCTTAGCTTTAGAGTGTGCGTGTGTGTGTGTGTGTGTGTGTGTGTGTGTGTGTGTGTTTCTTTATGAAGCTGAAGATTGTCCTTTCAAATCGGGTGAAGAACAGGTTTGGATTTTTGATGAGGAATCCACTTAATCTGTAGATTGCTTGTGGTAGGATGTACATATTTGCTATGATAATCTACCACACCATTAGTCTCAGAAGTCTTTGCATTTTATGTCTTTGTCAGTTTCAGTCTTTCCATTTTCTTGTATCCTCTTCAGTTCGTTCTTCAAAGTCCTAAAGGTTTTAGGTTTTATCTTACTAGTCTTTCACTTGCTTGGGTAGAGTTACCACAAATCTATGTATGTATGTATGTATGTATGTATGTATATATGTATGTGTGTATGTGTACAAATGTAGATATGTATTTACATATGATTGTATGCATATATATGTGTTTATGTATGTATGTATGTAGGTATTGAGGGCATCGTGAAAGTTATTGTTTCCCTAAATTTTTTCTCAATCCGCTTCCCATTTATATATAGAAAGAATACTGATTTTGTGCAGTAGTTTTGTATCATGCTACTTTGTTGAATGTTCTTATCAGCTGAGACAGTTTCCTGGTATATTTTTTAAATAATTTATGTGTACTATCATATCTCTGCAAATATAGTTTAACTTCTTCCCTTCCTAATTGTAGATCTCCTTCAGTTGTTTTCTTGTTCTAGATAACTCCTCGAATACTGTATTGAATTTTGTCAAAGGCATTTTCTTCATCTAATGAGATTTTTAACTTTCAGTGTGCTTATATGGTAAATTGCATTTATCATTATTTATAAGGTGAAATATCCCTGTATGTCTGGGATGAAACCTACTTGATCACAGTGGATGAACTTTTGGATATGCTCCTGTATTTAGTTTGCAAGCATTTTATTGGCAACTTTTCCCCATATGTGTTGAAAAGGGTAATTGGTCTATAATTCTTTTTCTTTGTTGTAATTTTATATAGCTAATATGTTAAGGTAATCATGGCCCCATAAAAATATTTAGGCCAACTTCTGTTTCAATTTGTGGATTAAATTTAAGTGCATTTTTGTATCATATTTTGTTAATTCTTCTTTGAAAATCTTTTAGAAATCTTCACTAAAACATCTGACCCTGGGTTTTTTTCCCTAGGGGAAGTGTTGACAGAGTTTTAATTCCTGTTTCTATTTTATTGGTGGTTATAGGTCAGGTTAAGTTGCTCATATGATTTGATTTGACACTGGCAGGTGTTACCTATCAAGAAAATTATCCATCTGAGGTATTTTCTAAATTTTAGAATTCGGGTTTTTAAAGTTTTATCTTTATGACTGATGGAATTTCCTCAGTTATAACTCCTTTCATCCCTATTTTTGTTCAATTTGGTCTTCTTTCTGTATGTTTTAATTAATTTGGCTAAGGAATTGTTAACCCATTATTATGGTTAAAAGAACAAAGTCTTTGTTTTATTGAACACTTATATCTTGTTTGTTTCTATTTTGTTGATTTCAGCCCAGAATTGATTATTTCTTTTTATCTATTCCTTTGTTTGTTTTTCTTTTCTTTTGTTCTACAGCTTTTATCTGTACTGTTGTCAGTAATATGGGATCTCTCTCTGTCTCTCTCTCTTTTAATTTAGCCGTTTAGTGCTATGAACCTGCCTTTCAGAACCACTTTCTTTGTGTCCCATAAAGTGGGAGTGTTCCTTTGTCATTTTCATTCAATTATACTTTTTAATATTCATTTCTTGAACAATTTTTCTTTCAGTGGTGCAT
The DNA here is from genome assembly GCF_017639785.1 of Mesocricetus auratus. Classification (NCBI taxonomy): domain Eukaryota; kingdom Metazoa; phylum Chordata; class Mammalia; order Rodentia; family Cricetidae; genus Mesocricetus; species Mesocricetus auratus. Next base: position 11,682,495 of record NW_024429204.1, on the reverse strand, counting down.
TGTTTAATTCCTTGACTTTGTGACTTTTCTGTTGTTTTTGGTGTCCATGATATCCAGTTTCAATCTGTGCTGGTCAGATGGAATGCAAGTGATTTTAATTTCTTGTATCCATTCAAATTTGCTTTGTGTTCAAATATGTAGTCACTTTTAGAGAAAGTCCCATGAGCTACTATGTGTAGGTGAAATCTACTACAAATATCTGTAGGGTCCATTTGGTTTATGACATCATTTAGCTCAAGTATTTCTGTGTTTAGTCTGTGTATAGTCAGTGCGGTAGGGCCAATATGTGATTTAAGCTGTAGTGTTGTTTCTTTTATGAACTTTTGTGTCTTGGATTTGGTGCATAGATATTTAGAATTATAATAACTTCTTAATGGATTTCCTTTGATTATTCTGTAGTTTCCTTTCCTATAAATTTTGATTAGTTTTGGTTAAGAGTTTCTTTCATAATATATTAAAAATAACTCTACCAGCTTCTATCTTGAGTTCCCTTTAACAGAATGTAGTTTTCTATCCTTTTACCCTGAGGTTTTCCTTGTGTGCAGTGGAAGAATGGATCCTGTTTTCAAACCCAATATGTTGGTCTATTTGTTTTTATTAGGGAACTGAGACCTTTGATACTATGACTTTCAATGAGCAGTGTTAACTGTAGAATTTTGTGTCAGGTTTTTGCCCTCTCTTTCAATCTGTTACCCTGAGATCATTTATTCCTTTGTTTTTCTTTTTAAATTTTCTTGTGCGTGGTTAACCTCACCAGGTAGAAGTTTTACTGTAGGGTGGATTTGTAGACATACACTGCTGAAATTTAATTTTTGAGGAATTTGTGGTAGACTATTTTATGTGTGTGACTTTTTTAATACTTCAGTTGTTAACTCCATGTAGCTGAGTTTCTTTGCTTGTCTAAAACACCTGTAGGTCCTATAAAGAATTGAATGGCCAATAGTAAGCCAGGAGTAAGGATGGGTGGGGCTGGAAGGCAGAGTCTAGTTAGAAAGAGAAATGAGGAGGAGTAAGAAGACCCATGAGAGAACAAGGAGAGGAGGACTTCAGGGGCCAGCTGGCCACCCAGCCAGACAGCCAGACAGCCAGACAGCCAGACAGCCAGACAGCCAGACAGCCGGACAGCCAGACAGCCGGACAGCCAGACAGCCGGACAGCCGGACAGCCAGACAGCCATCTACACAGCACAGCAATCCACAGGGTAAGAGTAACATTTACAGAAGAGAACATGAAGAGTCCTGAATCAAAAGGTAGTGGTTTCATTTAAGACAAGAAAAGCTGGCAAGAAGCAAGCTAAGCTAAGGCTGGGCATTCATAGCTAAGAATAAGCCTCTGTGTGCGTGATTGCTTTGGGAGCTGGGTAGCAGGCCCCCAAAAGAGAAAATACATACTATTATAGGAATTTCTTTCTTTCTCTGTCTATTATGGTTCCATTTTATTTCTGGGTAGAATATTCTGGGCTGACATCTATGGTCTCCTAGAGTTTGTAAGACATGTGTCCTTGGCTTCTGGCTTTCAGATTTTACATTAAAATTGACGTGTTATTCTAATCACTCTGCCTTTATATGTTATTTTGTCTTTTTGACTTTTGCAGCTTTTAATATTCTTCCTATGTTCTGTTCAATTGGTGGTTTGATTATCATATGGCAAGGGAATATTCTTTTCTCGTTCAATATATTTGTTGTCCTGTGTGTTTTTTTGTATCTTTACAGATATATTTTACTTTAGGTCAGGGGAATTTTCTTCTATGGTTTTGCTGTAAATAGTTCTGTGACTTTAACATGAATTTCTTCTCTTCCTCTAGTTCTGTTACTTGTAGACTTGATCTTTTCACAGTGTCCTGGGTTTCCTGGTTGTCTGGTACTTGTGTTTTTGTTAGGTTTAGCATCTTCTTTGACTGAGACATCCATTCTAACTTCAATGCATCAGATTCTGGCTGCTTACTATCTCTTGCTCTCTGATCGTTATGCTTATATCTAAAATTCATGTTTGAGGACTTTTTTTTCAGTTTTCCCTGAGTTTGCTTTTCATTTCAGGTCACTGTTTGTTTGAATTTTCATAGATTTTATATATGGATTTATTCATATCCCCTTTAAGGACCTTGGGCACAACCCTAATAGTTACTTGGTAGTCCTTGTTTTATGCTTCAATAATATTTAATTTTTCAGGGCCTACTGCAGTAGCATTGGTGGGCTCTAGTGGAAACACATTGTCCTTACTGAATGTTCTTGACTGTGTTATAATGCTCCTGTCTAGGCATCTGAGTTTAGAACGAGTGTAATTCTGGGTGCTGATCTCTGTTTTTGTCTTGGTTGGGTGAGGGTTCCATCCTTTGTTTTCTGTTGTCTTCTCTGGTTCTCAGGAGAATGCCCCTGAGACCTTGCCAGGTGTGGTCCCTGGGGGTCCAGGGTAAAAATGTGTTTATAGACATGGGAGTCAAAGCTGAGAAATGGGAATTAGAGGGGAACCACAGGAGGAGAGAAAGGTGTGTGATGCCAGGAACTGCATAGACCCCGTGGAATTGTGGGTACAGAGGAAGCAGAGTCTGCATCAGGCAGTCTTCCACAAATGTAGAATAGGACTCAAGGGATAGAGCTGGAGGACAGGAGAGGAGTCTTGATTTCTTACCTTATTTACTGACTTGAATGGCCGGTGAGTTTTTAGGGAATGCCTCCTGAGGGGATAGGGGGGTGGAGGAAAGCTGTAGAAGATCATGATTTTTCTTCAGTGCCTGCAGATTTTAAATGTCACTATAACAGTGAAGCGAAGTGAATTTGGTAATGATTATGTTAATCAATACAGATAAAAATTATGTATTAAACACATTTTTGTTTTATATATACATTAATAATTTATAACACAGTAGTGGGAAAATGTAAATTAAATCAGATAAAAAAAAAGAAACAGAAAAGAGTCTATGTTCCAAGAGAAGCAACATGGAAGGTTAGTATATCCTCTCAGCAGGCTATTGTAATAATTTTGGTAAGACTTCCAATTAAGCTAAGGGTAAGAAGGATGCAGAGAATGCATGTGTTGAGGATGTGTTGAGGGCCTCAGGTTGTAAGGGACCGCGGGAGAAATGTGAATCTCTGAAGCAACCTGCAAACAGGAGGCACTAAAGCCTGGCATGGGGACAAGATGAGAACTCTGTAGCAGACTAACAAAAGGGAGACCTTGCACAGGTAAGTTATGGACGGAAAAACCACAAAGAAATGCTACAAAGAACTCAAGAAAATAACTCAATTCAACCACCAAGAGGTCCCGGTGGGCCTTTGGTAAAAATCACTTTCTTGGAATTTGTGATGCAAAAGCCACACTAGCATAAATGTGTGTGTGTGTGTGTGTGTGTGTGTGTGTGTGTGTCTGTGTGTGCGTGTGCGTGCGTGCTCGCATGCAGGCACACACGGAAGTGGGGGTACACGGACACGCGGACGGGACACATCGAGGTCCATAGTGCAAACCTGAAGAACACTATGGGAAACAAAAGGCAGTGAGTTAGGCTCAAAAGAGGCATCTCTGATTTGCAAGATGAGCAGCTTAGAGATGATGGCAGAAATCCAAAGTTTGTGAAAGGCAGAAGTGACGAGCCGGTTAGAAGCATACAGTACTGAGTGGTGAAGAGTTCGAGGACTAGAGTGGAGGCGATGGAATCTTCTTTACGTGGAAATGACGAATCTCCCCCATTGAAGAAGGACAACGTGAGAAAGTGCAAGAGAGAATTCTCCTTTTGGGGACAGCAGCGGAGGGCAGAGTCCTCCAGCAATAGAATCTGCACTTTCCCCCTGAACTGGCTGTTTCTGTTTCTCAACACAAGCTAGAGTCACTGGAGAGGAAGGAACCTCAGCTGAGGAATGGCCTCCGTGAGACCCAGCTGGAAGGCATTTTCTCAATGAGTGAGCAATGGGAGGACGGCCCAGCCCGTGGTGCGTGGTTCCATCCGTGGGCCTGGCTTCTATAAGAAAGCAGATTAAGTGAGACATGAGTCGATTGAGCAAGCAAGTATGGCCTCTGCATCAGCTCCTACCTCCAGGTTGCTGCCCTGCTTGAGTTCCTGTCCTGACTTCTTTTAGAGATGAGCAACAATGTGGAAATGTAAGTCAAAGCCTTTCCTCTCCAACTTCCTTTAGGGTCATGGTGTTTCCTTACATCAATAGAAACCCTAACTAAGATACATCCCCTCCATTTAGATTTCTTGTGAGGTTAATGGAGGAGGGGGAAGTTTTGTAAGGAATTTGGAACTGTGGCTAAAGTCTTCATGAGCAGGGTCTAGGGAGGTCAGCAGTCCAGCAGCCTCAGAAACACAATTATGTCCTGAGGGTTCCATGTAACCCGGTGCTCCTCATTGCTGGATGAACATTTTAATCATCTGGAGAACTTATAAAACAAGAACCCACAGCTGGCTGCAGCCAACCTCTGACCAATTAAATCCGATCTCCAGAGGCTAATTCACTTAGCGCCGCCCTCTCCGCAATAAATCGATCCATTTAACTGCATCAAGGATTCCAAAAAAACAACTTGAAGTGATCCTGCTCCTTAGGCAGATTCACTAGCCTGCCTATTTAGAATCCCCGGTTACCTCTGCCACACTCCTGACTGACAGATTGGCAAAATGGACATTTGCTGCCTCAGAACACTGAACCAAAGCATCCGTCCCTACATCTCTATTCACTGAGTACACCCAGGTGATGAAAGCGTTCCGCAGCAGCCTGTTCACTGTCAAAGAAGCACTCTTTTGCGTTCACCAGGAGCTGCCAGGTGAAAATGGAAAAGCTTTTCTTTTCAAATAGGGATCTTAAGGGAAAGAAATGAAATGGGGTCCGACGTAAAAAACAATGCATAAGATTTGCCCCGTGCCATCCTTTTAGGCCACCTTTAATGTATTCATTCCAAAGAACCAAGACTAGGCAAATTAAGGCTCACATCCTGGTGATGGTTTTGAGGAAAATGTTAAATAAACAAATGTGTCTTGAGGAAGCATAGATTTTTAGAATGTGACAAATGTAGCAACATTTTATTAACACATTCAATAGTTTTGTTCTCTTTCCTTGTCATGTGCTATGAATTAGTCTATACCTTATGCAGCCTTTGCTTTACTATTATTATATTTTGATTTTGAACAAGCAAAACAGATATTGACTTTTTTCCATTAACATGAAGACTGGCTAGAGATATGGCCTACTGGGTAAAGACACTTGCTTCAAGCATGTGACCCGAGTTTGATGCTTAGAGCGCACATGGTAGATGATATCAAACTCCTGCCAATTTCCCTCCAACCTCTACAAGTATGTACACTGTGGCGTAAGTACCATGGCCTGTGCCTCACCCCACATACATAAATTAAAAATATTTTTGATTGTTGTGAACATAACAGGGAGGCCACTAGGGTACAGCAAGGGACCAGAAGGATGGAGACAAAAAGTGAGCAACTTAGACATAAAAATGTTTGAAGTTTCTTATACACAGCCATTAAAACCATCATGATGAAAATGACGAGTGTCTAGAAATACCAACTCTTGAAATTTTAATATTTAAATCAGATGCTCAAAATACATGGTGGCCTTATTTTCTCTTTTTTTCTATCTTAATAGAAAAGGTTTTGTTGTTTCGGCTGTTGTGTTAGAAAATTTCATCACATCTTGCAAAACCATTTTTGAAGAATTTTGTATATTTATTAGGTTTCAAAATGGCATTCTCGATTTATTTTCAATTCACAAATGTTTGTACTTAGGCTCGACCTTGAATAAATGTCTATTTCAGAGTTCAAAAAAATCAAAGTTTGTGTGTTATAATTCTGCAATTATGTCTTTATCCTGAAAGTGAACACACAGGACATTCTGAAACTGTTATTTTATCCACTGATACCTCATACTTCCCTCATTTGTCTGAATCATCCACTGATTTCTTAGAAGCAAATTTTCAGTAGAATGATTAAATCTAAGAACATTGACTAAATGAGGATCTCTGTTATGGGCAGCTTCCCCAAAAGTCAAACATGGCTTCTTTGGAGACTGACTGAAGAACTCTCTTCTAGAAAGCCCCTCATTTATCCCTGTCTTCTTTTGTTATTCCAGGATGGTGTACAATATTTACATACCTGCTTTGAATTTTTGTTGGAAGACATGGCTGGCTGGTCAGAGATCCCAGCCTCCTCTGGGGCAGCTTACATCAATAGCTTGGCAACATGGAGTCCCTTCCCTCACTCCAGCAAGTCTTCCTGCTTTCTCCTTGCCCTTCTCTGGAGAATGTCCCCAGGCCTTATCTAAAAGTTATCTCTAAAACCGTATGCCTGGTTCATGCATAGCTTGACCTTTAGCACAGATACCTGCTAAGAAGACTTGTGTTAGGGGTCTGCTATGGGACCAACTGCCCCACACTAAGCCTTGTGATAGTGAAATTAGGGACTGTCCCCAGGCTCTCTAGTCCTGTATATTCCTTATAAAACTCCAACCATCTATATTCCTAACTCCACCTGCCTCCTTCCCCTCTCAACCTCCTGACCAACAGGTTGAGGGGGGAAGAGTTCTCCCACAAATCTTTTAATAAATTAAAACATTATGAAGATCATATGAATATAATTATTTTGGAGATTATAACTGCAGAATCTCTCTTCACTTTCTTCCCTACAAATCCTCTCATACACTCTCTTCCCATTCTCTTTTAATTCATGACCTCTTTTTTCCTTAATTGTTATTAGATGTATATTCATGCATGTGTATATATATATAAATGTCTATTTCAGAGTTCAAATATATATATATATATAAATCTACTCATCCATAAAGTATTATTTATATGCATGTTTCCAAGGCTGATCATTTGACACAGGCAAGCAATTGGTGTGTCCTTCCTAAGGAGAAAGAATGCCTACTTCCTCCGTTTTTTTGTGATTCTACAAATCTTTATTAATACACACACACACAGACACAGATTCATACACACACACACACATAATTCATGTGCACAAGCTAATAATAATAATTTGTGATTCTACAAATCTTTACTAATGTACACACACAGACACATACACACACATGCACACACACAATTCATGTGCACAAGCTAATAATAATAATATTAAAATTTCAAAAGTTATGACATTTTGGAACTTCAAAGTAACTATCTGACACTTCTTAAATTTATTCATCTAGACACAATAACTTCTATCAGCTCTAAAGTAGGAAGATACGACCAGGCCTAGATTCCTTTCTTTTTATCATTTTAGTCAAGTGAAGACCAGTTTTGAGGGTCAGAGGTTTGGGTTTAATATTCATTGGGTGTTTATTGGGATAGTTTTTATCAGTATTGTCAGTTTTCAGTCTGCTACAGGAACTTACTATTCTAGTAGTAGAGGCGACATATATGACAATTTCACAGATGATAAACTGTGTCAGATGAACTTCTATATAGGGCTGTGTCTTGAGGATGTAAACCTAGATGAGGAATAGTTTCAAATCCTTATTGTTTTCATTTTACCACAGTGGAATAAAGCGTACAACACAGTGAAAAGTACAGAATATCCAAACTATTGCCATGATGGATTTCAGTTGAATTTTCAGAAGTTCAGAACAAGTTTTGGCTCCTATGAAATTACTTGCAAATCAGCCTGACTCTTGTTCTCGGGATTTACGACTCTTTTAGCTTTCACCATAGGGAATTTTTCCTTTCTGTGCCACATAGCCTCTAGCTAAGCAGCATGTACGGATTTTGTTCAAAGAATTTTCCTGAATTAACTTTCCATTTGTTTTGCTTCATATCCCCAAGCTATCCTTTTAGGAGGAGATGGAAGGGAGAACAAAAGGGGGGATTATGTAAATACAGTACTCAGGTATCAAATTTTCAAAATAATGAATATATATTAATATTTCTATATGCATGTGTATGTGTATATAAATATTCCTTTTAGAATATGTACACACACAGCCAGGCATAATGGCATACACCTTTGACAACAGCACAAAATAGATTTGAGGCCTCCTTGGTTTGAATAAGGAGTTACAGGGAAGCCAGTACTATGTAGAGAAACCCTGTCTTAAAATAGCAAATTAAATGAAAAATAAATACACATAAAAATGCACAAGTAAAGAAAAAGAGGTTAAATTATTTGCGACAAAACCATGTACATTTCCCACTGCTAGGGGCCCCACAAACAGGCCAATCTGCACAACTGTCACTCACATGCAGAGGGCCTGGTTTGGTTCCATGCAGGCTCCCCAGGTCTCGGTCTAGAGTACTTGAGCTCCCATGAGCTGAGGTCTGTTGTCTCTGTTGGCTTCCCTGTGATGATCTGATGATCTTGACAGCCCTTTGCTAATATAACCCCTCCTCTCTCTCTTCAGCTGGACTCTCAGCTCCAGCTGGCACTTGCCTGTGGATCTCTTCATCTGCTTACACCAGTTTCCAGTGGATACCTTCAACAACAGACTTTTGTGATCCCAGTTCTGTAGGGTGAACATCTACAGTCAGGCTACCAGGAAAGTGGGGTTTCATTGAAGGACTTTATTGACAGTTGGCTAGTGGATCTTTCCATTCTAAAGGGCTCCCAAGCTTCCTATATGGGAACTATTCTTGCTTATGCATTGTCCAACATTACAACCTATTAGGTGCCCAAAAATCTCCCCTGCCATACTCTATTACTTTGGGAATTTGATAGCAACTTAAATTTCAGGGGGTTATAAATGTTCAGCTACAAACTTGCCATATTTTATGGGTTTTGGCAGTATCATCTTCATTTCTACAGTATTTTGGCTTCCATTTTATTTCCCTGTGAGAATTCCCATTAGTCAGACACTCTGATTAATCTCAATGCCAGAAGCTGAGACCAAGTCTATTCAATTTTCATCACACAGCATTTAATTAAGATAATCATCAGCAGGACTTGAACTGCAGAACAAGACCAACCTCCAGGGACACAGACCTAATGTGCGGAACCAACCATTCCAACATCAGAGTTTACTTTAGAAAGCAAGGTAGATTTCTTCTTGTTTGTGCACTGATCTTTGCACTTGTCCAGAAGCATTCATTTAGGTAGTCTAAGATGTGTTGCCGGTCACATTGACCTTTTAAACAGGTCTAAAGCCATTCCACCACCTGTAGGAAACCTAGCCTATGAGCAGAGGCTAACCAAAGTACCTTCTAGAGCTAAGGCAACATCATTGAATATTTCAGCAAAACCCCGCAACTCATGTCAAATGTTTTCTAATTCACCAAAAATTTTCATTCAAATAAATAATTGAATTCAGAGTTCAGGAAAACCTCAATTTGTATCCTTCCCAGTAGCTTTACAAGTAGTCAAGACGGTTTCCTATTTGGAAGCTGTCTACAATTATACAACAGCTATAAGATCTATAAGTAAAATCTCATTGTACTTTTTCAAATACATTCCTTTTTATTGAACAGACAAAAAGTTACACATGTGTAACATGCTACATGTGTTTTCAAGCGCATCTGGATTGTCAAATGTATGAAACTAGTTGATCACTCTTCTCAGTATTTCACATAGTTAAAGCTATGATGAGGAAATTACTAAACTCACGTTCAGCATTTTCCTCCAAGTACATAGTATATCATTGTTGATCATGATCGTCATGATTTATATGGCCTAGAATTTTATTGAGAGACTGCATTTCCAGAGGGTTATGGGTTGGAGTCCACATGGAGAGGAGTCTGGCAACAGGCAGACAAACATGGTACAGTAGTAATAATTGAGAGACTACATCTGATTTACACCCAGGAAGAAGAGAGTTCCTGGAGTGAGTCCTAGGGAGGGGTATGCCTATATTCAGTAGGATTATAAAGAGGATTATATATATATACATACATATATATATATATATATACACAAACAGTTACACACACAGAGTAAGAGAGAAAAAGATAGCACACTCTAAGGAGGTAAGAAGGGATGGCATAGGTTTTTGAAACCTCAAGACCTGCCTCTGGTGAAACACATTAATCAACAAGGCCACACCTCCTAATTCTTCCATAACAGTTCATGCATTAGAACCAAATATTCAAATATATGAACCTAACGGAGCCATTCTCATTCAATCTTCCACACTTGATAGCTTAATTATATATACATATATATCATATATAATTAATTGTATGTGTGTGTGTTGATTTTTGTATTCTGAAAACCCTAAATTATACTAGAAAACGTCTAGAAAGGGTTTTCTTTGCTTACATATGATTTTGGTGGTGGCAAGTGGTAGTTGTGGTAGTGGCTTCTAGTGCTTTTAATAGTAAAGATAATCCAGGTGGTGTCTGATGTTTTATTATTCTGGGAAATTTAACAAATTGGATTGTCATTGTTTTGTGGATGCTGACAAGAGCCTAATATTGTCTGGGTCACAAACTATCCTTCATGGCAGTAGTCACATCCAGAGTATACATTATGGTGCTTGAGGAAGACAACTTGGTATCTGAGGCATTTACCATGTGTTGTGTGAGTGGGACATTGGGCTTAAAAATCCCAGGGTTCGATAATGACCGTGATTATATCCACACACTTCCTCTGGACCCAGATGCCTTCTGGATTCCAAATTATGAGGAAGTGGGTTGTGTGCAGTGGGAAGAAATGTTATCTTTCTCCTTGAAAACTCTTTATTACACGCAGTTTGTTGAAAACGTATTCCAGAATAAAGGGGTCTGTGATTAAGAAACACATCCAGGCTTGAGCCTCAAGGTGAACTGCCTGTAAGAGCTAAGAAATAACCTATTTATACTGATAGGCCTCCTTGGCCGTCCTCTTTAATTCCACGGGCTCCAGTGTTTACAGTCCTGTAAAAACAACCAAAACAAGCAATCTCATTTCTCTCAGTGAGCAGAGTGTTACTTTAGTGGCGAGCAAAATGTGTCCTATATTGTAGGGACTGAGACATAGGAAAACAATAACACATGTGAACTCTTGACAGCATTCAAGTTTTCATGTGGAATATACTTTATTCTAACCAAGAGTATATATCTGAAAACACTGATTTCTTTAGAATTTTCCAGATAACTAGAATGTTACCAAGTATAAATGTGAAAATATGTCCCATGAGCATATCATGGGCCACCTTTCTCTTTAATTCCGGAGAAGGATCTATAACAACTTGGGAACCTCACAGTGTACATTCAATAACAAGGATTTATCCAAGGATAGATCCACATCTATCATTTCCTGTTCTATTAACCAATGAACAAAGGAGCAAAAATGTTACAGCACAGTTAGATATAGTTGTGTGCTTGGTGCTCAACTGAACTCTTTGAAGATTCCACATCACCCATGCCTTCATATTTTCAAGAAATTGGCATGCTATATATGTGTGCAGATTTCATCTTACTTTACATATAAACTTAAGGTTAAGCTCATTCATCTTATTCACAACTGTGCTGCACTCAGTTTGAAGTGTACTAGTGCTCTCTGGTTGTTCTCTGTCATCCTGAGTGCCTAGAGGCTTCCTAGGGGAGTTGCGTCTATACAGGAGGATTTTAAATTGTATGTACAGCGTCCTTGAGATTATGACTCACACGCAAAGTAAATTGCTTCTAAAATAGCAGTGTCTTGTCACCTTATCAGGTGACATACTTGGAGCCACAGTAATCTTCAGTACTACACAGCTGAATCGAATACCACTGGAAATAAAATTTTGAGTGTTTCTGCCTTCTGTAATTGTCCTATGGTGGTGTTCAATAACTAAGGGTGCTGCGATAGAATTAAAAAGAAATAAATAAAACTTATAATGATTGGACTACCGGCTCTCATATGCCAACCTTTAAAATAGTTTTAAAGATAAAATTAATTCTTTATATAACCTTCAGTATTTTCCAAATAATATATGTGATTTAGTGACTATACCTTGGTACATATAGAATTTTATTCAAATAAAATTTTCTTTAATATTGTGAATTCTTACCAATTTTTATACCATATTACAATAAGTACTGATATTAAGAATATGTGCTATGCTGTTGCTCCATTACTTCTGTCGGGTAGATTTAGGAGAAAAGGAACTTGTCATATCCCTTTATTAAGAAGCAAACTATTCACTAGAGTACCAATATCCAACAAAATTCACTTGATTCACGGGAATACAAAAATTGGATTTAAAAACCACAGTTACAAATGAGTTATAATTCATCATATGGATAAATGTTATTAATGCGAAAGGGACATAGCTACAGAGCCATCAGCAAGCCAAGTGTAATTATATTACTGGGAGGGATATTGAATTCTTCAAGAATAAGACGCAGGTTCTCTTTGAAACCAATGTATCAGTATCAGTGTCTTCAAGCACTAAAATGGCAAAAGGAGTAATTTTCTTTTATAGTTCTCTTTTATTAGGTTTTATTAGTCACTGTGAGTATATGACGATGTTTAGAATTGTTGGTTTGTTTAAAATATTGGAATGCCATTTAGGCATTATAGCAAGGAAAGAGTCCATTGAACTTACAAGTTTTGCATATGATTATTAACTTGGCTAATATAAAGAAGGTAGTATATGATAGGGTTGTAACAGGGTCTCACTGTATAAGACAGGATTTTCTCAAACACAAAAATCTTCCTGTATCAGTTTGCTGAGTGCTCAGATTGCAAATATGAGTCACAACTTTTAGCAGGAACAATTGTGTTGACTTGAAAAACAGAATGATTCAAGAGAGTGACCACTTAGAATGTGCTAATATTATTCATAGTCATAATTTATCTGTTCATTTATTCAACCAACAAATTCTCTGATTATGATTTTGAGCATTTGATGTGGTGTGTTTTAGGTAGAATGTACTTTTTTTTTTAATTTTATTTTCCAGTTTAAATTTAGATAAGAATCAAGGTTGCTTCACAAGTCAGTTCCAGGTCCCTCTCCCTTTCCCTCCCTTCCTCCCGTGCCCTCCCCTCCCCCCCCCGTTATCCTCTCATTTCTCCAGGGAGGGTGAGGCCCTCCATGGGGGTGTCCATAGTGTGTCATTTCATATAGGGCAGGGCCTAGACCCTTTCCCAAGAGTTCTGGGTGAGAGTGCACCTCACATTGTTCTATTGGAGTCCAAAGTCCTTGTGTATACTTGGGATGGGTACTGATCTGCTGCCCAAGGCTCAATAGATTCCCTAGGCCTCTTCACTGACACCCAGATTCAGGGGTCTTGATCAGTCCCATGCTGGCTTCCCAGGCTAATGCCTGGGATTCAAGAGTTAACCTTTGTCTGGTCAGCTGTTTCTGGGGGTTAAACCAGCCCAGTCTTAATCCGTTTGATCATCAGTCCTCCCTCTCTGTTACTGGCTTTCTTGAGTTCAGCTCAGTACTTAACCAAGGGAGTCTGCAACTTCTTCGATCAGCCACTAAATAAAGTTTCTGTTTCCCAGACTCTCTGGCCATAGGATTGTAGGCTGGCACTCCCCAGATCTATGTCTAAAATCCATATATGAGAGAGTACATGCCATGTTTCTCTTTTTGTGACTGGGTTACCTCACTCAGGATGGTTTCTTCTAGTGTCATCCATTTGCCTGCGAATCTCATGATTCCATTATTTTTCTGCTGAATAGTACTCCATTGTGTAGATGTACCACATTTTCTCTATCCACTCTTCAGGTGAGGGACATCTAGGTTGCTTCCACGTTCTGGCAATTACAAATAAAGCTGCTATGAACATAGTGGAACAGACCTCTTTGTTGTATGAATGGGCATCTTTTGGATATATGCCTAAGAGTGGAGTTGCTGGGTCTTGTGGTAGGTTTATTCCCATTTTTCTGAGGAATCTCCACACTGATTTCCAAAGTGGCTGAACCAGTTGGCACTCCCACCAGCAATGGAGGAGTGTCCCCCTTTCACCACATCCTCTCCAGCATAAATTGTCATTAGTGTTTTTGATTTTAGCCAGGTAGAATGTACTTTTAAAAAGGCAATGCAGGCATTAAAATAAACAAATAATATATTCAAACATATAAAATAATCAGAGAATAAGTATCCCTCCAAAACAGCAATAAATACTGCCCACTTCTTGAGAAGTGATAGGGAGTCATTTCTGTGATAATATTCACATAGATCCTGAATAAAGGTAGAAACTATATACACATCAGAGAAAACTGGACCTTGACTGGTAAGAAAAAATGGTATGGAGATGTCAGCATTGAGTTATCAATGTGCCCAATGTGTACTTCTTCATGGAATATAATGAAGTTTGTAGTATAAGCCTGTCTTTAGGAAACCTATATTATCCTTTAATTGACAGAAACATGATTTCATATGCCATTTCTTTGTCTAATGCCACATAAATAATTTAAGAACAACAATGCCTGTACTTTGTAGATTTGGGCAAAGTGAATAGTATGCAGTACCATATTATATTAATCAAATGTGTAGTGAAATGAGATTGGAATTTTAAGATTATAAGTGCATTTTTCCCTAGAGGTGTTTGTGCTTCTGTCCATCAGAAAATGTAAACATCACTGGCTTTGGGTGCTATTCTTTTTAGTATACAACATTAAATAGTATGTTAATAAGAGTGGTGATAAAGGAAATGTTTAATATTTCAAAAATAAATCTGAAAAAGTGAACTCTCATAGATAAAAATGAACTTTAAATATTGATCATTGACAGAATAATCATTACTGTGTATTATGTCCTGTCACACTTTTAAAATACTTACAATGTTGGATAAAGGAAAGATTCTAAATGCTTTTATGACTATAGGCAAATTAGATACAAGAACCTCGGTTGTTTATTTCTGCAAATCAGAAATAACAGAAGTCACAATCTCAGAAGTCACAATCCTGCTTCCCTGTATTAGCTGGATGAATTCAGTTTTTGTTAACTCCTGTTTTGAAGTGAGCAGGGCAGAATTATGCCAAACAGAATGACTTAAGCCTGTATTGAAAAGGACACCCAGAATACTAGACTATTTTCCCTTCAAGCTTCATAGCATTTTAATAACAGCCACATTGCTGGAGATGTCATCAAGAATCATCTGCCTTATGAAAGCATCACTTTTCTCGGATAATAAAGGTAGAAGGACTAGGTATAAAATGTGCAGGAGAAATATTTTCCATCAATAACCTTAATGAATTAACCGATCGATGGGCAGCTATGTGTGAAGGAAGCTTCTTGGAAGAGGGCAGAGCTGCTCAATACTAAATGTGCAGGGCAATTGCTTGGGCAACTCAGGGCCCGAGTTCTTCAATAACAGGCTTCTAAATTAGGTTGCTTCTGGCTGTGGCTGAAGACACTTTTAATAACAACGGAAAGGAAAGCCTACGAGGTAAAATGTGGAAGCCTCATAAGGTTTGCTGGGTGGGTTTGGTACCAAGTCTCCTGAAGTAAAAAATGATAATTGTACTTTTTCTTTTGCTTTCTCAGATGAAATGTGTGAAATAAGACTGTCATAAAAGACATGATCTACTGTGAAGTACATTAGAGAATGTATGTGCAAAAGAGGAAGGAATGAGAGAAGACAAGGGAATACCTTCTAATTAGTAGTATTTTAAATGTATTGATGTTTAGTTACTCATCTATATATTGTTATTTTAGCATCCCCTGGCTCCCGCAAATCCTGATGAGCAAATGCATATGAACTTAAAAATATACTGCATTTATTAGTTAAACATATTTCTAGAAAATTTTATGCATCTGTATAATGCATTTCAATTTGTTTTCATTATCGATTGTTACAATTTTCATACAATATATCTTTATCATATTCTTTCCCCTGCCCCCTGTCCTGCCAGATCCTCTCCAACACTGCTTACTCAACTTGATATTCTTTCTCTGTTAAAAACTAACCAAACTCAAAACCAAGCCAGCCTAAACAAATGTACACACGCAGACACAAACACACACAATAAACAGGTAAATATTAAAATTGTGGCATCTGTTTTGTGTTGGCCAATTAATCCTGAGCACGAGTGTGTGTCTGCTATACCCAGGGTGACTCTGTTGAAGACGTTATTCTCCTATGCCAACAGCTATCGGTTGCAAATAGCTCCTTGATTAGGCTTGAGACTTTGTGTCTACTTCTCCGTCTCCTTTCTGGGATTTTGTATTGTTTAAAATTCTGTGTGTATTGCACTTGTACTCACAGTGTTTGTAAGGCCACAGGTGTTGGTGGTGTTGACTTAGGGAAAGGCAGTCATCCACCAAGACTGGCTCGTGTCTTCTGTCTCCTCTTACACATATGTACCTAAGCCTTGAGGGGAGTTTTATGATAGATATGTCACACTCCAAAGTGTCTCACTGTCTGAGTGCTCCAAAGTCTCTCACTGTCTGCAGGTTGTACAGTTGTGTTCCTATGGTTACATCTACTGCCAGGAGAAACGTCTCTGGTGAAGGTTGGATGAAGCACTGCTTACTGGTGTTATATGTCGTTAGAAGCCATTTTATTTCTATGCACATTTAGAAGCATATTAACGGTCTGTTTATGTATATGATATCTTTTTAATTTCACACTTCACACAACTGGATACCTCACCACTACATATGCATCTATTAAATAAGACTGATGCTATGTATTTACTCAGATATTGTCTCTCAGCAATTTGTTGTTAAGCACCTACGAAGGTCACATGATATTGACAATGAATTTTTCTTTAGTCATATTAGATAATAAAACTGAAAAGGGCTATAGGTTTTTGAAACCAAATGATTTCTGTCACACAGGACCCTCTTTTAGTAGCCAGAGCTTGTCCTGGGTATTAGATGATTAAAACATCTTGCCCTACAGTGTGAAATCACATAATTGGTATTGTTTCTGACATGATGATAGAAGTCTTATCTATTGCAGGGTCAGGACAGAAAATAATGTGTCTAAATGGCTTTCCTCTTACCAAGACCATTATTTATCTCTAATCCACATAATCATACTTCTATCAAAGATATTATCATCACCTCTAAGGAAGTGTAGGCAATCATGCAAAGAATTGTCGCCTACCTAAGCTAATGGAAATTTAACCACATGGCAAAATGCTAACTTCATTCTGATGGGAATGAGGCTGACACCTCATTTCGCTCATGAATTTTAAAATGGATGACATCTCATAAATCTCTCATGAGAAATAAACCACTGGTACTCAGAGTGACTGCTGGAGATTTCCATGACACTGTAAAAGTTGTGGGTTTATGAGATGACAAGAACTTTCTTGTATCTTCTTTAATAAAGGAAGTGTTCTTATTTCATGTCTATTATGTGCCTAAAAATAAAGTTTGAAGGCAACTCTCATCTCTGTTTCATCGGCAGTGGTGATCTGGATGTTTGTCAAGTCATATCATAGGAGATGGGTCTTACATTGGGAGCTCTCAAGGCCAATTATCAGGATTTTTATCCTTAGTACCTGTCTTCAAGTATAGTCTGAATCAGGGAAGTTTAGAGATGGAAATAGGGGATAGTCTCAGTAATATTTATGTCCAGTTGTTATAGTCCATTCTCAAATTATAGTCTAAAACTGTTGATATATAATTTCCATCTCTAATGATACTTCCGATATACAACTTTCTTTTTCCTTTCAAACTCTGAGGTTTTATTTCTCAAGGACAACATAAGCATCCCACACACTTCAGCATAGATGTCCCTAAGTCAGTTTGAATGTTTCCCAGGTGAAAATGGGATTATTGAATAAAGTTGACAAAGTTCAAAGTTAAATATATGAGCAAAATAGCATGCATTTCCGTAATGCATTTCCATAGGTGCTACTTGGAAGGACATGGGCAGATTGTTATCTAGAAATAGAATGGTGCTGGGCTTGTACTGTGAGTCACCTCGTTTGAAAGAACCCAACCTTCCTCTTCTAATGTCTCTAGGCATTTCTCAAGCATGACAGGCAGGTCTTGCTGCCTTTAATGATTTGGAAGGAGGCCAGCCTGTCTCCTCCACCCTTGGCTATTGAAAGGCTCATGGAGACCCAGTGGCATCTGAGTCCAGAGGAAATGAATGGCACAGCTGAGCATCATCAGGGTAATGATGGCATCTCATCACTCTCCTGGTCTATTATTTGGGACGGAAATATAGCAGGGGATTTTCTTGGCAATTCAATTACAAGAATTAGATGAATAAAGATGAAAGTGTAGGAACAACCAGAGGAAAATGTTTATTGAGAAACCCAGGGTGTTTTTAACTTAATTTATTCATTGGAAGAATATAATCATGAAAAGGAGAGCTTTTCTTTTGTTTTAAAATATTTCCTAAACAATTTACGTTTCTAAAGATTATTACCAGTCGTGCTAATTGTTTGTGTTAATGTCAGGGTTATAAGGACGTGCATCCAAAACCCCTTGAATGCACTAAAATCTTCTGCTTGTCCTCCCTGCCACTCGGACAAGAAATCTGTGATTTTTTTTGACCTTATACAAATACCAAAAGAAATTACACAGCTTCTCACATTTGTATTGCAATTATTAGCCTTCAAGGAGAAAGTAATAAATGTATAGATATGTTTCTTATTCTTCTGCAATAGCCTCAACTTTATTCAGAGGTGTTATACAAATTTCATTACTTTTCTCATGCAAGAGGTCACAGTAATTCGCACTGCTACGGAACTGGATGATGCTTCTTGAATTGGCTTTCCTGTGGTTCAAGTGTATCTCACCTCCACCTGTTGCCTGAGTCTGCATGGCTAGTAGCATCTCATCCACCTAAGTCTGTATCTCAGCCGTAGTTTCTGGTACCGTTATCCAAGACAAGTAAATTAACAGATCCATCTCTGGTCTTCTGTCAGCCTGGGTAGCTCCTTGCCATTCTCTGAGAATTTCATACAGCATACTTGGATCATGTACTCGTCCCCTCCACCAACTCTTCCTTGATCCACAATTCACTTTCTTTCCTACTCAAATCTAGGTCCTTTCCCCATAGTTTGGCTAACTTGTGTGTCCCAAATATTCTTGGATGTGCGGCCTTCTCCTAAAGCATGGTTGACTTACCAGATGTGATGCTCTTACAGCAAACCCTTCTCTTTCCCAGTAACTAGCAGTTGACAATTACTCTTCCATTAGCATGCCTAACTCTGCTTTTCATGCTTGGGTTGGTTTGCCTGAGGCTAGCAACAGGTCTTGTTACAATCACAGCTGCCCTGCTAGTTCTAGATGATAGTTTCCTTGCAGTCGTCTGGATCTCCTTGCTCTTACATTCTTCTGCCCAGACTTCTGGAATGATTCTTGAGCTTTGGGAGGAAGGATGGCACTACATATGATTCATTTAGAGATATACATTCTGAAACCTCTTAGTCTCTGCACCTTGACTAGTTGTAAGTCTCTATGTTGACCATCATCTACTGCAAATAGAAGCTTCTCTGATAAGGGTTGAGGACTGTGCTTAGGTGGATCTTATCAATCGCTGATAAACATGTCTGAAGTCATATATCGTCTAATACTTTTTACTGATGCTTAGGTAATATCCAAAAGATTTGTATAAGAGAAGGATCACACAGCCTTAGAATCAATCCTCCCTGACTCTGACTATTTCAGAAACGCTTACATATACTCAAGCAATGTCTCAATGATGGTTAGTTGTAATTATCAATTAGACACAATAAATTAGGTTTGGCTGTGGGCATGCCTATGAAGGATTTCTTTTCTTATTAATTATTTAAGTTTCTTAGATGTGCCTGAGTGTATGTGTAAGCATCTTATGTGTACCCAGAGAGGCCATAAGAGTTATCAGAGTCCCAAGTGACTGGTATTTTTGAGGTATCCAAGGTGGATATTTGAAACAAACCTAATTCTTCTGCATAAGAAGTTAAGTACTGAGAACTGTTGAGTAAACACTCCAGCCCAGTTGTCTTAATTAGCTAAATTGATATAGGATGACTCACCTTGAATATGGATAGAAGCGTTTCATAGGTTAGACTCTGGGATCAAGGAAAAGGAAAGGGAAAGCTGAATACTACCATGCATGCATTAATTCCTTCCCCTCTGGTCTTGACTCTGGATGTCATGTGACCAGCTGCTTCAACTTCCGGCCACCTTGACTTCACTGCAATGATGGAATATATCTTGCAACTGTGCTTTAAATATACGTGTTCTCCCCTGAGCTGCTTTTGTCAAGGTATTTTATCACAGCCACAAGAAAGGGAAGTGAGACAGTCAGTCTTTAACACCATGAGCAATCTCATCTCCAGGGAATGGTGAAATCACTGACATTTCTCGGGAATAGATATCAAAGTCAATTTCTCCCAGATTTGTGGTTGTAGTTTGCTGTTATTTGATTTGCTATATGTGGATAGGGAAAATAGCAATTGCTGAAACAATTTCTGTGTTTTACTGCAGGAGGCAAACAGTTTTCCTCTCAGGAAGGCATTATGTTATTATGTAAGCATTAATCAAAGAATAACAATATTTCATCGTTGGGTAGGCTATGAACTTAAATTTGGTTTATAAGGTAAACCACGGTGATTTTATTGTACCTCACTTTTGGTCATGATCTATATGTCATCAGAAATGACATATCAAGTTGAGGTAGGACTAAGCTCGTCTCTTTGTATTAAGGCCAGGCTAGGCAATGGCTGGTATCAGAAATAATTTCCAAAAACTAGCGCAAGCATTAGCAACAGCCCGTGCACCCCACTGCTAGGAATCCCACAAATAAACCAAGCTACACCACTGTCACACACATCTACAGAGCCCATGGTAGATTGAGGTTGCATTGAATATGTAAATGGCTTTATCATCATTTCCAGAATATTAAATCTACTGATTTGTGAGCAAGGTGTGTCTTGATAGGTAGGTTGATCCCATGTAATCTCCTTAGCTGTAGGTTCAGGGTCTATGAGTCCAGATAAGTTGTTTCTGTGGGTTCTCTAACTGGTGTTTTGAACCAAATATAGAAAGGATTGGGGATAGTGAAAAGCCTTGTCTTAGTCCTCACTTCTATGGATTTCTTCAAGGATTTTTTTTCTGTATCTGCATTTAGGATGTTGTTGGCTGTGTTTTTCCTATATAGCTTTTCTTATATTGATGTGTATTCCTCAAGTTGTAAATTTTATCATAAGAGCATGCTGGAGTTTTGTCAAAGATTTTTCTGTGTGTATTTACATGAACATGTGATATTTGCCTTCCAGTCCACTTATGTGGTTTATCATATCTATTAACTTGCCTGTGTTGAACCGTCCCTACACTTTAGTGATAAAGCCAACTTGGTCATGATGAATAATCTTTTGCATGCCTGTCTGTATTCTGTTTGCAAGGAAATAGGATGCAGACAGTCACTGCCTTACTGTTATGTAATTGAAATTAGAATCAGAAGGTGAATCATGCATTTAGGTTACATGATCTATTTGATGAGTTTCAAAAACAATGCTTATCTTCCAAGTGTTTCAGATTCTGTTGTGTTCTTACCTAATGGATATCCCTGAATGGGTGAGTATTGTATGCACCCTCACAGGAGGGTGTTATTTGTGCCTGCTGTGCTCAGGAGAGAGGGGACCACTGATGTTTGCTATGGCATCAAGTCGTTTGGCTCTCACATCAGGAATTAATGAAAGTAAAACATTTTAAATGGCAGGGCCACAGCAGCACACCTTGAGTTAACAGTTAACCTAGCTTTCCTTAGCTTTAAAGAACTGCTTTATTTCCTTTTAGGAAAAAAAAACAAAACAAAACAGGGTACATTACAATGATGTCACTTCTCTGCCTAAAACAAACCCCTTATTAAGGCAAAATAATATGCTATTTGGAATATTAGATAGGGTATTAAAAGCATACACAAAATTTGAACACATAAAAGTATAATGTACTTAAACCCCAAGACCACAAGAATTTAAAAATTATGCATAATATTAAAACCAACTGCTTTTCAAGCAATTTTACTTGCTTTATTTCTTTGTCATAGAAAGTTTACTATTCAGTGAAAACATATATGGATTTCTATAAAATATCAAGGATCATTTATTTCAACAGTATTGGTACTCCTCAAGGCTGAAGGCAATTAGCTGAAAGCAATCATCATTAACTTTATTATCCATCTAGGTAATAGCCAGAATTTCAGGAAGCCTTCTTGGTTGAATATTGGATTTGGAGTTTTGTCATTGTCAGATATACTGATAGCAATATATTTTTGTGATCATAGGTACACTGAGAATACCAGTCTGTCACTTAGCATTAGCTGTTCAAATAAATACATGAGTAGCTTATCAATCTGCTATGCAACAGTATCACATCCATGTGCTCATGCTACACCATTTTGCCTTATACAGCTTTTAAAATGTATTTATTTTATATGCCAACCACAGTTTCCCTTCTGTCCTGTCTGCTAATTCCCTCCCCCAAGGTCCTTTCTATTCTGTGCCCATCCACTCCTCAGAAAGGGTGAGGCCTCCTATGGGGAGATAATAAAGCTTGGCATATTAACTTGAGGCAGGACCAAGCTCCTCCCTGCTGCATCAAGTTTGAGCGAGGCATCCCAAGAATCATGGCCTGGCTTCAGTAGTGAGACTATACTTGAGTGTCTAATTCAATGATGCATAGTGGGTCAAGAGGATTCTAACAAACACACAGTCCTCAGGTGCACTTTAATTGAGAACTTTGAGAGTCACTATTTTCAAAGCTTCCTTATATCCTATTTTTTATTAAATAGCTAATCTAAATTATGTAGTTCCTTGAAGTAAATGTTGAAAAGACATGCATATTGATGCCTCAATATCTTCCACGAGGGTTCTTTCCTGTGTTACACAGTCCAGTTGTCCTCGTTCTGTATCACGTTGGTTCAGATTCCCGAATTTTGTGTCTTAGTTGAGTCTCTATTTGCCAGAGACATCCTTCATGAAGTCAACACTAACAATTACAGAAAAACAAGCCAGTAATTGTTGTAACCACTTTCCAAGCATTTTACAGTGTACTGAGTGAAGGAGGTATAACAGTAGGTAAAGAGTAAATAACTAAAAAACAAACTTTTCTAAGATAAACAAAACTGTCAAACTGTGGAGGACCATATTATTCTGAGTAGGTCTGGTATTAGATTGTCTTTCAGAACTACTTTTTTTTTTTGCCTGATAGTTCCATTCCTTGGTTGGCTGTCCCTGTTGTTTTGACTATGTGTTTAGTCTGAACATCATAGAGGTGTGTGCTACATGTGTAGGATGTAAAATGCCAAGGATACAGGTATAGAGTGGAGAAAATTTTTTGTCTTATGACAATTGAGAAGTCAAAGCAGAAAGTTGAGCCAGCAGAGGGTGCAATACCTCCCTCAATGTCAATCAGCCAGTGATCTACAGCATTCAATAAGGGTCAATCACCAGTCACCAGCTATCTTCAAGTAGAGTCAATCACCCGGTGATCTACAGCCTTAAAATAGAGTCAATCAACCAGTGATCACCTGTCTTCAAGTAGAGTCAATCAACCAGTGATCTACAGCCTTAAAGTAGGCCCCAAATCTTGGTTACACCAACTAACAATAGCTCCTCCAAATGGGGCCCAAAGTTTCGATACTTGGGCCTTTGGAGGAAATTTCAGACTTAAAAGTACTTAGCACCACAGAAGACTATCAAAACAAATAAACATGCCTCCAAAAAGTAAACAAATACTCAAAAACAATGAGTACAATAATCAAAATACCCTAAAGCATGAGTAGGATTTTGGTGAATAATGGAGAGGAAATGGAAAATAAATGTTTAATCTGTCTTGTTCCAAAGACATATCTTTCTTTATTGTCTGGAATATTCTAAAGCCTCCTTCATCACTTTCTTACTAGCATAAGAAATGAACTTATCCTCTTCCCCATTCTTCTTTGCTACCAAATTTTCTAGGCCAAATAGATAATAAAATTTACAAAGGATATGACTATATATTTTAATTTGTTCAGATTAAGTAGAAAAAACGAGATCACAAGAGCTCAGTGGTGTTTCCTGAGAAAGCATGATTTCCGCCGCAGAGAACATGATTTGACTGTCATGACAAGAAAGGAAAGCTTAAACACAAGAGGAACTTAGATGAGTAGAGGGGCAGATGCCTCTAAGCCTTTGGTAAGACAGTAGAACCCTCAAGACCAAGCAGTGCAACTCTAATCTAAATCACTGCAGGTGTTGAGAAGCTGTGCTCCAACTGTTCCCTGAGAACTGCAAATGAGCACAGGGATGATTCATGAATCTGAGAGGCTGAGAGACAAAGCAGCTTCTCATCACTCACATTGGTTGATGTTGACAGACCTGTGACACTTTGTAAAGCTGCTATGCTTCCATGCCCTGCATCCGTGGTATTTTTCTCAAAACATGCATTTTCTAGTGTTTAGAAAGTCCCCAGATGCAGAGATGCGTGGGCATCTTGAAAAGCTCACTGCAGTTTTGTTTACTGACCTTTAAAGGACTAAGCTTGTGTTCTTCTGTGGTTCAAAACATCCCGTAGCTATTCTCTTTGTCACTAAGTCAGTCTCAGGAGAAAAGATCTGTGAGTCTGTGTTGCTAAGGTGTTTATGCCACAACACAGCCAGTGATAACTAAGGGCTTTGTGTCAACTATCACTTGTGTGATTTTACCTTGCTTGGGGACTGGCCCCAAGCTGGCCCGGCTCAGAATCTCATTGTCACCTATCTTTTAGCATTGATTTTATTAAGAGCATTGATTTTCATACTAAGTGGACATCTGAAAATAAAATGATAATTGTTAAAATACTAGCGTTAAGCATTGGTAAGGAAAGAATAAATGAGCAATGGTGTATAATTACCATATGGTGTTTTTCATAGGAAAAAAAAAGGCGTTTTTTTTTCTATGAAAATCAGCACCTAACAAATTTAAATAGAAAACAGAGTTTCATTTATAGTAATTCATCAATTTTAATTTCCTTCTTTGAACAAGTGAATTGTACTTAATTAAAAGAATGATATTTTTTGAATTTAGATACATATCTGATAACTTATATAGTTATTGCAGGTTTCTGTGTCCCTGAAATTATTACTCACATAAAAATTTTACACCTACAACTATCTTTGAGAATAAAATAAATTGTATTTTTTATTTTATAGTCCAGTAAAAATAACTTTTTTTGAAAATCACAGGAAGTATTATAATCATAACCTTTTAACTGAAATATCAGCTTCTGTTGACTCTTATGCAATTAAAATTATTTTATTTTATAGCAAAATAAACACACGGGTCACATATTATAAAATAATGGTTTAGAGTTCAAAAGTACCCCTTTCATAATTTAACTTTTTCAGTCTGTCATGTTTTCATTGAGTTGTCAGCATTTGAAAAGTGTTTTACATAAACATCCATATTCTCATTGTCTGTTGAAAAATTAAAACAGTTGTCTAACATGAATTAACAAGAAACAATAAGACTTGGCACAAACCCCTACTTCACAACTGGTTGTGGCAACTCAGTAGGAGGAAGAGGGTCCCAAGAGTCAGACACACTCCCTATTCACATTGATAGGAGTCCCACAAGAACACCAACCCACACAAGCATGAGGTATATGCAGAGGACCTAGCATAGACACATACAGGACTCATGTTTATTGCTTTAGTCTCCTAGAACTTAGTTGACTCAATGGGCCATGTTCATATGGTGTCCTAAATACTTATGGCTCCTATAATCCTTCCTTCTCCTCTTCTGTGATGTTCCCTGGCTCTGCCAAATGTTTGACTGTAGGTCTCTGCGTCTGTTTCAATCAGTTACTGGGTGAAGCCTCTCTGATGACACCAGAGAATTGCAGAATATCATTAAAATCATTTCATTGATATTTTTGCTTGTTTGTTGGCCAGTTGTGTTTGGTTCTATCTTAAGTCTCTGGCCATTCCAGCCTCTGGCTTCCTGGCCATCCAGCTAGTATGAAGCATGGGATCCTTCTCTTGGCATGAGACTATTTGGACTAGTCATGGGTTGGCTCTACGACAAACTCTGTGCCCTCATTGCCTCAGAATATCTTGTAGGAAGGTCAGATTTTAAATCCAAGGTTTAGTGGCTGGGTTGATATCCCATTTCAGCTGCCTTGCTTGGTTATTGAAGATGGATGGTTTGGGCTCCATAGCCCCCATTATGAAGAAACTTTGTTGGGATCACTGGCATAGATTCCATTGAGAGTCCATAGCACTAGGAAACTGCATTGGTTTCCTGCCTCATCCTTCCTGTTCCCACCCCTAGTTTGCATATGATGGAATCTGTTCTATTTCCCCTTTCCAGAGACAACCATGTATGCCCCCTGAGCTCTAATTATTACTCAACCTCTCTTGAGTCTGGATTGTAGCACGATTATCCTTTACTTTACAGATAATGTCCAACTAATAAGTGAGTATAGCACATGTTTCTCTTTCTGGGTCTGGGTTATGTCACTCATGATGATTTTTGTTTCTAGTTCCATTTATTTACCTGAAAATCCAATGATGTCACGCAGGTTGATCACACAACATGGAAATGAATATGTGAGAGATTTGTAGAGAGGAAAGAAGGAAGATAAAGTAAGAGGGGGCACTAGAGTTGTCAGTGTACAAGGTATATATATGCTACCTTACACAAAAGTAATACAGTTTTATAAAAAAGACTGTTTTTGCATATAGAAACAGATATTCCCATAAATCAACATTTGTCAGAACATGGTTTCATTAAGCCCATATCAAATAATCATGTATTAACTTTTAATTTCCTTTTAAATATATTTCGCTTTATAAAGATTTTGAATGCAACTTTGAAATATTTTGCTCATTGTTAAACATAAAGTATTCCAAATATGATTTTCATATTTAGGGGAGTGACTCTCTGTTATGTCATCAAGGATTCAATATTCCACACATCAGCAAGAAAAAAATAAACACCAGATAGCAAAACTACCTTAATATTTTAAGACACAAATCTACTTGGAAGATTAAAAACTGTTTCCACAGAAAAGGATGCCAAATTTCCTGGCAATTCATGAAAATATGCTTTTCAGTTTTATGACATTATTAACATTTCCATCACCACACACATTGAGCTAATTGCAATTTTATTTCACTTAAAAGGCTTATTTTAAATCCAGACTCTTTGTTTCTTTTGTCTCCATGTATCATGCCTCGTGTTATCTTCAGTTTCTAAACATTTGTATTGTGGAGGGAGGTAATTGGACTCCTCAGGCTATACATTAAATCCCAGGTCTATCCCCTGCGAGCATCCTTGTTTTCTTTATAGCATTTTCAAGATTTTATAATTAACCTGTATTTGGAGGGTTTGCGTTTTCTTTTTTCTTATAAATATATTGAGGTGGAGAAGGAAGAGGCTGGTTGACCGACTGATTAGAAAGTCTCAAACATTCAAGAAATTTCCAGGACCTTAATAATCAGTGCTGACTAAATAATCATCGAAATAAAGAAATAAGTATACTGTATCTCTAAATTAAAAAGAAGTGGCATTCCCAACCATGCCTTATGTGATTAAAGCAGAGAGTAATACATAGACCCAAGATGTTTAGGATAAAGTTAAACTACTAATGATTAAGTTAGGAAAACTGAATTTACCTACTATTTTTACCTTGAAAAAATATGAGCATTTGTCATCTTTAGGAGAAATTGCATTTATTGAACTTTAATCAGATTTATCTCATCTTAGGTAGTCTGCTTCTTGCTATTTTAACTATGTGTCATTTTGCACAATCTTTTTTGGTTTCCAATTTTCTGCTTTGGGTTCATTTCATCATTTTCATTATTTATGCACTTTCTTTCAGTGAAGACATGCATTACACCCTATTCTTATGCAAATATCGCTAAGATATATTTCAAGATTAATCCTAAGTGTTGCTTCATTCGTGACAGTTTGTCAGTGTTTTGTGAAGACAGAGAGACTAAAATGTCCAATTAAGTAATGTAGAGCTGAAACACTTAATAGTGACTCAAGACAGTAGCTTAAATAGGCTTAATCATTCTGCTTCAGATAAGTGTAGTGTGTGTGAGTGTGTATGTGTGTGTGTGTATGTGTGAGCGCACACACTTATTTCTTGACCAAATAGTGCGTCTTTTATGTGGAATGTATTGTAAAGTATATTTATTTATTTTATTAAAAGCATTTTAAATGACACAGGGAAACAAATTTATATATGCTTATGGGGTTGTCTGTGATATGTGCACATAAGGGAATGTCCTGTAAGACATAACTCACATTAAATAACGTTTGTCTCAAAAATACCATTTCTTTAGGGTGAAGTCTTTCAACATCCTTTGTTTTACATTTTTAAAATGTAAAAGTGGGTATTTTTCAGTACTCTTCTAGTTAGGTAATATCATTTCATAGTGTCAATGTCTCTTATAAATTAATAACTATTAATAAACTCTTCTTACATTAATCTGCAAACCTCATAGACTCTGGTAGCCACTACTCTAATCTTCCATTGTATCTACCCATTTTGAGGTTCATGCTGGTTAGATTTGTTTCTCTCACCTTGATATAATCTGGAACCAGCTGCAGAGAGAACATCAATTGATGAATTGTGTGGATCGGATTGGTCCGTGGGCGTGTCTACATAGGGATGGCATGAGCGTTAGGTAATCTGGAACAACAGGACAGTGTGTGCAGTACTGTCCCTTAGGCGAGGAGTCCTGAGCTACATAAAAAAGTAGAAAGCTCTAGGGAGGTGAGCAAGCATGTTCTTGTATCTGTTTAGTCCTGACTGGTTGTGCTGTGAATGAGCTGTTTTACGTTCCTGTTGTGTTTATTTCCCTACAAAAATGGTCTACAATGTGAAATAAACCCCTAATACCCTAATTTTTTCCCAGAGTGTTTTATCCCAGAAAGATAAGAAAATTGGAATAGACACCAATTGAAATTGTTGACTAGGTTGCTAGTTGTAAATCCCTGCTTCCTTCTCCCATTCAGTCCCCCCTTTCTCCCGTGTGTGTGTACGTGATATCATCTCGCCATTATTAATATTTAGTGTACATATATATATCCATGTGTGTGATATTTAAAGTTATGTATCCATAAAATCTTTGTATTTGTAGTGATGGCTTGACATATTCTTATCCAATTTAGCTATCTTTTATTTCTGTCTTTTATGTGATTTCTTTGAACAAGAGTTTCAGTACTGCTGAAAAAACTTGTTCTTATCCACTTTGGGTGAGACTAGCTGTTGACTTGATTATGAAAACTTAATTTAGAATTATGAGACCTTAATTAGAATTGTGAGACCTTAATTTGATAAGATGTGGTATTTCTGTACCTAGTTTTTTCAGAAGGTTTATCATACAGAAACCTCAATTTTTCAAATTCTCATCATGTGGCTGCCGAAGTCAATCACATGATTTTGTCCTTTGTACTGTTAATCATGATACAATACATGTATCAGCTATCATGTTAAACACTTCTTGAATTATGAAATAATTTTGACTTCATGATGAGTACTCTTTATAATATGTTGTACGTTCACTTCAATGGCTTTTCACTGAGGATTAGTTGATTTGTGTTGAGCAACGAGAGGGACCCATGGCCCTTTTATGTGTCTTTATCTGGTTTGGATATCAGGGTGACATTGGTCTTACAGAATATACTTTGAAGAATGTCTTTGTATCTGTTTGTCTTGAGTAATGTAAAGATAATTGTTTTTAACTGGTCTTCAACTCTTTTTAGTGTTCCTTAGGGAGGCCATTTGTCCTGGGGTTTCCTTTACCTTACAGATGCTAGCTCATTTCTTACTATTGGTTTGTTCTTTTTTACTGTATCTCATGATTCAATATTGGTAAGGTATGTGTGTCCAAGATTTTGTGCATTTCTTCTAACTTGCTGAATTCTTTATATTGCTATAGAAAACCTATTTAAATATTAACAGAAATTAAGTTCCCCAAAACAAAAATATGACATAATAATATCTCATTCAGGGTTAAATCTGCATTTTTTGTTTATTTAGATTGTAATGGGCAAAAAGAGCAATGTCAAACTTTACTGCACCATGAATTAATGAATGGATCTAAGTACATGGCTTTAAAAACTATTGGGAGATTTCTTAAATTATTTTTTTACCATAATGGAAGAAGGAATAGATACAATGTGGAGTCCAGACCTTGCTTTATTTTCAAAGCATCACATAGAAAGACTAAAATCATAACTGTCAGTCTCATAGTCTGTGGAATCTGATCGTATGTTACAGAGATGTTTCCTTTCCTCCATTATACTAATTTCCATATACGCAGTAACAGAAGAACTCTCAGTGGTAAAGATGTGTGTTGTCAATCCTAATGATCTGAGTTCATTCTGTGGGGCCCTCATTGAGTAGAGGGAAATCAACTTTTGCAAGGGGCATTTAGACCTTGGCATGTATGCCATGATTACACCCATTCCTGCCTGCCTAAAGTAATAATAATAAACTAATGTACAATGATTTAAAAGAGTTTTCTGCTTTATCTACATCCTCCTAACCATTTCTCATTTGTATATTGTACCATTTTAGCCAGTTTTACTTTTTTTTTGACCTGGGTAAAATATTAAAATCTAAATGATTATCATTGATTATGGATATTTTTCTCCCTGTATTACTAATTCTTTCATTAGAAATATTTTTCTTTTATTTAAGAAATTTTCTTTAAAATTTTGAGTTGCTTGTTTCCTGTTTAAATTAATTTAGCCTTTGTCTTTATTATTTTTTTTACTGATACTGTATTTTAACAACAAGCTATTTTATTTTCTCATAGTAACCTTTTAATGGTATTTGATTTATATTTCCAATGTATTTATCTGTTGATATGGAGGGGATTTTTTTGAGGTACAGATTTTTATTTTTTCCTCAATATATGCTTTTATTTAAATTAGAAACATGCTTCACATGTCAGTCCCAGCTCCCTCTCCTACCCCTCCCCCCTTGTCCTTCCAACACATCCCATCTAGTCCCCCAACCAATCCCCATATCATTCCCCAGAGAGGGTGAGGCCCTCCCTGGGGGGATCTCCAGAGTCTGTCATTTCATCCAGGATAGGACCTAGGCCCTTACCCATGTGTCCAGGGTGAGAGAGCATCCCTCCATGTGCAATGGGCTCCCAACATACATTAGTATGCCATGGTGAACACTGATCTACTACCCAAGGCACCAGAGATTTCAGAGGCCTCCTCACTGACCCTACAGATTCATGGAGTCTGGATCAGTCCCCTGTTGGCCTCTTGGCTATCAGTCTCGGGTTCAAGAGCTTCCCTTTGTCCGGTGAGCTGTCTTTGTGGGTTTCACCAGCACGGTCTTGGCCACTTTGCTCCTCACTCCTCCATCTCTGTCACGGGGTTCCAGGAATTCAGTTCAGTGTTTAGCTGTGAGTATCTGTCTCTGAGGAGTCTCCATACTGATTTCCAAAGTGGCTGTACACGTTGGCACTCCCACCAGCAGTGGAGTGTTCTCCTTTCTCCTTATCCTCTCCAGCATAGATTGTTGTTGGTGCTTTTGATTTTAGCCATTCTGACAGGAGTGAGATGGTATCTCAGAGGTGTTTTGATTTGCATATTCCTGATGGCTAAGGATGGTCAGCACTTTCTCAAATGTCTATCAGCTTTTTTAGCCTCCTCTATTGAGAATTATCTGTTTTGATCTCTACCCCACTTTTTAATTGGATTATTTAGTGTTTTGGAGACTAGCTTCTTGAGTTCTTTGTAAATTTTGGAGAAAAGGCCTCTGTCAGATGTAGGGTTGGTGAATATCTTTTCCCATTCTGTGGGCTGCTGTTTGTCTTGTTGAATGTGTCCTTTGCCTTAAAGAAGCTTCTCAGTTTCAGGAGGTCCCATTTATTAATTGTCGATCTCAGTATCTGTGCTACTGATGTTATGTTCAGGAATCAGTCTCCTGTACCAGTTTTTTCAAGGGTACTTCTCACTTTCTCTTCTAAGAGGTTCAGTGTTGCTGGATTTATATTGAGGTCTTTGATCCATTTGGACTTAGGTTTTGTGCATGGCAATAGACATGGATCTATCTGCAGTGTTCTGCAAGCCATCATCCAGTTATGTCGGCAACATTTCTGAAGATCTTTTTTCCATTATAATTTTAGCTTCTTTGTCAAAAATCAGGTGTTTGTGGTATATGGTTAATATCAGGGTTTTAAATTCAATTCTGTTGGTATACTTGTCTATTTTTCTGCCTATACCAAGCTGTTTACAGGATTATAAGTCTACAAGAGAGCTTGAAGTCAAGGATGGTGATGACTTTGGATGTTCCTTTATTGTACAAGGTTATTTTGACTATCCATATAAAGTTGATTATTGTTCTTTCAAGGTCTGTGAAGAATTCTGCTGAGATTTTGATGGAGAATGTATTGAATCTGTAGATTGTTTTTGGCACGATTGCCATTTTTACTGTGTTAATACTACCTATCCAACAGCATGAGAGATCTTTACATTTTTTGGTATGTTCTTTAATTTCTTTCTTAAAAGACTCAAAGTTCTTGTTATACAGGTCTTTCATGTGTTTGGTTAGTGTTACCCCAAGATATTTTATGTTTTTTGTGGCTATTAAAAAATGGGATGTTTCTCTGATTTTTTTTCTCAGCCCATTTATTGTCTGTATATAGAAGGGCTACTGATTTTTTGAGTTGATCTTGTATCCTGTCACATTGCTGAAGGTGTGTATCAGGTGTTGGAGTTCCCTGGTAGAGTTTTTCAGGTCACTTATGTAAACTATCATATCATCTGCAAACAGTGAAAGTTTGACTTCTTCCTTTCCAATTTATATCTCTTTGATCTGCTTTTGTTGTCTTATTACTCCCCCTAGAACTTCAAGTACACTATTGAAGAGATAAAGAGAGAGTGGACCACCTTATCTTGTTCCTGATTTTAGAGGAATTGCGTTGAGTTTCTCTCCATTTAGTTTGATGTTGACTTTTGGTTCACTGTATATTGCTTTTATTATGTTCAGGTATGTTCCTATTATCCCTGATGTCTCTAGGATCTTTATCATGAAGTGGTGATGGATTTTGTCAAAGGCTTTTTCAGCATCTAGTGAATTGATCATGCATTTTTTCTTTTGCAGTTTGTTTATATGGTGGGTTACATTGATGGATTTTATATGTTGAACCATCCCTGCATCCCTGGCATGAAGCCTACTTGATCATGGTGGATGATTTCACTGATGCACTCTTGGATTCAATTTGTCAGTATTTTATTGAGTATTTTTTGCAACAATGTTCATGAGGGATGTTGGTCTATAGTTCTCTTTCTTAGTTATGCCTTTGTGTGGCTTGGGTTCCAAGGTAATTGTAGCCTCATAAAAAGAGTTTGGCAATGATTCTTCTATTTCTATTATATGGAACCATTTGAGGATATATTAGGTCTTCTTTGATTTTCTGGGAGAATTCTGCACTGAAACCATCTGACCCTGGGCTTTTTTTTTTTTGGTATACTTTTGATGACTGCTTCTATTTCATTAGGGTTTATAAGTCTATTTAAATTGCTTATCTGTTCTTGATTTAATTTTGGTAAGCGATATCTATCCAGGAAATTAACCATTTTCATTAAATTTCCTAATTTTGTGAAGTACAGGTTTTCAAAGTATAACCTGATGGTTCTCTGGATTTCCTCAGTGTCCATTGTTATGTCTCTCTTTTTGGTTCTGATTTTGTTAATTAGCATGCTTTCTCTCTCTGCCTTTTGATTAGTTTTAATAAAAGTTCGTCTGTCTCATTGGTTTTCCAAAGAACCAATTCTTTGGTTTTTTTATTCCTTGTATTGTTTTGACTTTATTGATTTCAGCCCTCAGTTAGATTATTTGCTCGTGTCTCCTCCTCCTGGGTGAGTTTGCTTCTTTTTGTTCTAGAGCTTTCAATTGTGCTGTTAATTCTCTAATGTGACTATTCTTCAGTTTCTTCAAGTATGTACCTATTGCTATGAACTTTCCTTTTAGCATGGCTTTCTATGTGTCCCATTGGTTTGAGTATGCTGTGTCTTCGTTCTAGTTGAATTTTAGAAAGTCTTTAATTTTTTTTGTATTTCTTCCTTGACCCAGGAAGAGTGCATTTGCACACTGTTCAGTTTTCATGTGTTTTTAGTGTTTCTGAAATTGGTGTTGTTGTTAAATTCTAACTTTAAACTATAGTAATCCGGTAGAATACAGGTGGTTACTCCAATATTTTTTATCTGTTGAGGTTTGCTATGTTGCCTAGTATATGGTCGATTTTAGAGAATGTTCGATGTGGTGCTGAGAAGAAGGTATATTCTTTGGTGTTTGGGTTTAATACTCTATGGATATCTGTTATCCTAATTGGGTCATTACTTCTGTTAGTTTCTTGATTAAGTGTCTGTTTAGTGGTCCTGTCTAGTGGTGAGAGAGTGGTGAGTTTTTATATGTGATTTTTTTTTTGGTTTCTCGAGACAGGATTTCTCTGTATTGTTTTGGATGCTGTCCTAAAACTTGCTCTTTAGACCAGGCTGGCCTCAAACTCACAGAAATCTGCCTGCCTCTGCCTCCCGAGTGCTGGGATTAAAGGCATGTGCCACCAACGCCTGGCTAGTAATGTTTCTTTTACAAATGTGTATTCCTTTGTATTTGGGATGCAGATGTCAGAACTGAGACTTCATCTTGAAGGATTCTTCCTGTGATGAATATGAAATGACCTTCTTCATCTCTTTTGATTGATTTTACTTTGAAATCTAATTTTTTAGATATTGTGATTGCTACACGAGCTTGTTTCTTGGGTCCATTTGATTGGAACAGCTTTCCCAAATCTTTGCTTTGAGGTAACATCTGTCTTTGATGTTGAGATGTGTTTCTTCTATGCAGCAGAAGGATAGATTCTGTCTTCATATCCAGTCTTTTAGCCTGTGTCTTTTAATAGGCAAGTTAAGACCATTGACATTAAGGGATATTAATGACCATTGATTCTTAATTCTTGTTTGTTTTGGGTTTGGTGGTGGTGGTGGTGGTATTGTGTGTGGATTTCCCCCTTTTTTCTTTTGGTGTTTGTTATTGTGGGAATATCTATTGCCTATGCTTTTGTGAGTGTTATCTTTGTTGGCTTGGAGTTTTCCTTCCAGTACTTTCTGTAGGGCTTGATTTGTGGATATGCATTGTTTAAATCTGATTTTGTCATGGGATATCTTGCTTTTGCCATCTATAGTGATTGAAAGTAGTTTGGGCTGGCATTGATGTTCCTTTAGGACATCTATCCAGGACTTTCTATCTTTCAGAGTTTCCATAGAGAAGTTGGGTAAAATTCTGATAGATTTTCCTTTATATGTTACTTGTCCTTTTTACCTTTGCTGCTCTTAATATTTTTTCTTCATTCTGTATGTTTAGTGTTTTGATTATTATGTGGTGAGGGGACTTGTTTTTGTGGTCCAGTCTATTTGGTATTCTGTAAGCTTCTTGTACTTTCATAGGCATTTCTTTCGTTAGGTTGGGGAAGTTTTCTTCTATGATTTTGTTGTGCTGTGATTCTTCACTTTCTTCTATGCCTATTTCTCTTAGGTTTGGTCTTTTCATGTTGTCCCATATTTCCTGTTTATTTTGTGTTAGGTATTTGTTGGACTTCAGATTGTCTTTTGTTGTAGAGTATATTTCCTCTAGTGAGTCTTTAACAGTGGAGATTCTCTTCTCAGTCTCTTGTATTCTGTTGGTTATATTTACATTTGTAGTTTCTGATCATTTGACCAGATTTTCTATTTCCAGCATTCCATCAGTTTATGTTTTTGTATTGTCTCTATTTCAATTTTCATGTCTTGAACTGTTTGAATTGTTTCCTCCATTTGTTTGATTATTTTTTCTTGGCTTTCCTTGATTTCTTTAAGAGATTTGTTGATTTCTTGCATTTTTTGTTTGCCTGATGACAGACTCCAATTTTATGAGATTACAGGTAAAGGAATTAGGTCCAGATGGTAGGAATTAGCTCAAGTGCAGACACCATTGAAAACTTGGAAAGGGATGAAGGTACAAAATATATAAAACTGTTTAAACTTCATCCTAATTATTTTTTTTATTTCTAAAACAATCTTATTTTACATACCAATCCCAGTTTCCTGTCCCCTCACCATCTTCCCATCTGCTCCTTAGAGAGAGTGTGGTATCCCATGAGAAGTCTTCAAAGTCTGTCACATTACTTGCTGATAGCTCAGGAACCTGCATAAGACCAAATATCCTAATGATTTCTTAAAATAAATAGGCCATAATACTCTTTATAAAAATAAAATGATCCTCATAAGATTTCTTTCACAACTCCTAGACATCCCTTTAGAGCATCACACAAAAGATTACTGATTCCACAGTGCACCAGAATATTCAATAGACTATAGCATAGTTCACCAAGAAGATGTTAAGTCTCTTGGGACTAATAGGCAAAAAAAAGTATACCACATAATGGAACATTTTTCAAATTTTCAAATGCACTTCTGCACTGTAGCATTTCAGCTATAATCATGTTTTCTTTCTTTCTTCATTAGGTTATTAAACTCATGGACAGTGTTTGGATTTCTATCAAATAATGTAGGATGTCAATGGAACTCAACACAAATGCCTTCACCTTTACAAAACTAACACAGAAATGGTTACAGAAAATGCATATCTTAAAAAGAGGGATGAGAAAATTATAAAAGTGGGCAAAAGAGGAAGATCATGGCACAGTATTAAAAGGATCAAACAGTATAGTATGAAAGCATAAAACCTAAATATGTATAAATACTTCAACTACAAGTTTATGTAAGAACAATTTGCATTCATAGTCACAATTAAAATTCTCCTACCAGAATGATTTTTTCTTTAAATTGACATTATATTTTTTCTCACATACTATATCCAGGCCATGGTTTCTCCTCCCTCTTGTTCCCCTCCTCCTTTCCCATATGAATCCTCTCCCTTTTCATTTCTCATTAGCAAACAAACAAAATAAGACAAAAACAGGCTCCTAAGGAATAACGATAAAATATAACAAAATAAAATATAATAAGATAAAACAAAAACTATTACCTCAGAGTTGGAGAAGACAAATGAAAAGAGTCCAAGAAAGGCACCAGAATCAGATGATCCACTGGTTCACATGCTCAAAGAGTGTCTATTTAGAGGACCTTGTCTTCTTAAAGTCCTCCATCAGTCTGGCTCCTATGATCTTTCTGCCTCCCCTTCCCAAGTGTTTGCTGAGCCCAGAGAAGAGGGATTTGATGGAGGCATCCCATTTAGGGCTTAGGGCTGCAAGGATTCTCACTCCCTGCATATCACCTGTCTGTGGGTCTCTGTGCTTGTTCCCAATTGCTGAGGAAGAAAGCTTCTCTGATGGTGGCTGAGGATGGCATTGAATTATGAATGTAGCAAAATGTCATTGGCAGTTATTATATCAGTATGTTATTTTTAGATGAGTAGTATTTGGTTTTACCCTAAGTCTCTGGGCTATCTAGCCTCTAGTTCTTGGTTAGCCAAGCAGTCCTCTGAATTGGTTTCATCTCTTTGAGTAGCCCATAGGTCAAATCAGATATTGGTTGGTCACTCCCACAAATTTTATGTCACCACTACCTTACAGGATGCCACTGTAGATCAAAGAGTTGTGGTTATCTTGGTGTTTATATTTATCTTTTTGCAGCATGATTGCCTTACTGTATGAAAAATGCTATAGCACGTAGGGGTGTAGGCTCTATGTGCCACTTCCTTACCTTTTCCAGATTCATTGAGTTTGTATAGATGTTGTATTAGGCAATTTGGCCTTGCCATCAGTTTATGAAGAGTAACCCACATTCTTGGGAAAAACCTGGGTTGTTTGGTGATCTTTATGGGATACCTTTGGCCAACAATTCAATTAAGTGTAACTCAGTCCTCCTACTGGAAGCTTCATGAGGTAGTAAGGGATGTCCTATTGGGTCTCTGTCTCCACTATCAATTGGGAATTTCATTTAGATTTTCCCTATATATGTATATGTTTTAGGAAGCTCCTACTGAATTACGTTTCAGATGTCCCTTAGTTTTAGCTGTCTCTCTGCACATCCCCTCCCTCATTCCCTGTTGTGGGATCCTGCCTGTGTCCCTTTGCCACTTTAGCCCCCAAATAACAGGCAAGACACTATATTAATTATGGAGCTGTTGGCCCTTTTGTATGGTTTCTAACAGAGTAGCTCTGACTTAATTATTAACCCACAATCACTAATATATATATATATTTTGTAAGGACTTATCTTTCCAAGGATGCAGCCTCATGCATCTTCTTCCTGTCACCACATGGTGATGACTCTCCTCACTACATTTCCCAGAATCCTCCTAGACTCTTAGTCCCACCTATCTTGTTTCTCTTGGGATCAATAGTGCTTTATTTACACCAATCAAGTATACACACAGAGGGAATTCCCCCATCAATTCCCTTCTTCCCTCCTCTTCTCTGTTTGATTTTCCAATTCCTCACCCCATCCACTCATATGTATATAATATATATTTCTTTCCAAGGGGGATCATTCTTCTTCCCCCCTTGATTCTCTTACTCTATATTGTAGAGTAAGGTATAGATTATAGATATAGAGTCAATACTAAACCTCTGTGTTTCCATGGATTATAGCTTGATTGTCATTGACATAATTGTGAGTTTTTGAAACGTGAACCTCTATCCTAACTTAAGTTTGAATTGTTTGGGGATCTCCATGTGACATGCTTGGGCAACAACTTAACTGAATGCAACCATAGCCCACCACAGTAAGGCTTGCCTGGCTACAGATTATGGCCAGTCCAGAATTCATATCATCCATTACCAGGAGTCCTCATTAGGGTTACGCTTATAGACCCTAGGAAGTTTCCAATACATTAGGTTTCCACACTGCCCTCAAAATGCTGCAACATTCCAGCCGTCTCTCTCTGTCTCTCTCTCTCTGCACTTTCTCCCTCCACCCCCCGCACTTAATTATTTCCCTCTCCCATCCCTATCTGCCCCACTTCACCCACAAAATCCATTCTATTTCCCCATCCCAGGGATATCCTTTCTTTACCTAAACTCTCTGGGTCTATAGATTATAGCCTGAATACCATTTACTTAATAGCTAATATCTACTAATAAGTGAATACATATCATATTTATCTATCTTCATATGGGTTACTCCACTCAGGATGGTTTTTTTCTACTTGCATCCATTTGCCAGCACATAAATGATGTAAGTTTTTCTTTAAAAGCTGAGTAATACTTCATTGTGTTAGTGTACTACCTTTTCTTTGTCCATCCTTTGGCTGTGGGACATCTACATTGTTTCCAGTTTCTGGCAGTTATTGAAAAAAAGCTACTTACATTGCAGGCAGAGTATCATTGTAGATGAAATGGTTCTGACTGTTTTCGCATTTACGTTTCTCTTAGGGTAGCATGCAGATTACCTTCTGGTACCAAAGATTAATATTAGCACATACAGATGAAGTCTTTATGTAGGCACACACTGAGTGTCTCCAGATTCAATGGTTTGTGTAGGTGTCATCTTCAGCAACAGGGCCTTGGTGTCAATTTGTGGAGAACAAGCTATAGTCTTAGCAATGGCCTGGTTTTTTGAAGGATTCACAGGGGATCCATTTTTATGATAACTCAATGATGTCCCAGTATTTGAAGCTTGGTGACAACAGATAGACTGTTGATCATTTCATTTAGATAGCTTTCACATATGTACATACTTTAGGAAGCTTCTACTGTATTTTACCACATTACTCTTCAAATGACCCTCAATTTTAGCTGTCTCACCCCATTGTCCCTCCCATGTATCTCTCTCTCCTCCTCCCCCCAGTGAATCCTCCTTTCCTGCCTCCCTCCATCAATCCTTAACTATCTATTCTATTCCCTTTCCAGCACTGTCTGTCCCTTCCAGTACTTTGATCTATACCTAACCTCTGTGATTTTGTGGGTTACAGCTTGGTTGTCACTGATGTAATATAAATAAGATACCATATTTGTCTTTCGTGGTCTGGGTCAGTGTCCTGAATCCTTATCTCAAAATAAAAAGTGAAATAAAGAAAACCAGCAAAGGAAATGTACTGTATAGCTAATTTAGCTTCAAGCACAATTTGAAAGAACAAGCCAATGAGAAAACTTGTGCAGCACCTAACAATAGTTCCTGTTTGATACTCAAGAAGACCCTAGGAGACAATAGAGAACAGTTGGAACAATGTTCAAGTAAAAAGCCAATCAAAACAAATAAGAGCAACACAAATTGTATTAAATCATACTCTTGATGAAGAAAGAATTAGTGATAAGTAAACATAGTGGAATAGTTGTCAGCATGAAAGATAAACAATGATATTTTAGTCATATTTCAAGGGCCTATTTTTTAGTATATGTGCTGCCAAAGTGAACACACCAAGGACCTATTTTATTTGACATTGTGAGAGAATACTGAACAAACTTTAGAGAGTAGTTTAGGTCCATTTAAATCATTTTTCCATTTTGTTTTTCAAGACAGGGTTTATTTGTGAATCTCTGGCTGACCTGGAACTTACTACATAGTCCAGGATGGCTTTGAACTCAGAGATATGCCTGCCTCTGCCTCTAGAGTATTGGAATGAAAGGGATGATGTACCACTGCTAGTGGTAGACTTCTCAGCAGCCGTTTAAAATTTGAAATACACACAGTGATAAATCTGTCTTCTACACTCACCTTGCAATAATAATATAACCCTAAGGATGAATAGCAGGAAACTACACAGAGGTGATCTCCAAATCTCCATGTAGATTTTATAAAGTTCTTAAAATGTAAAATAAGAATAAAAATAGCCAGCATATGATCATAACCAAGCATGAAACCTCAAGTCCTAAGTCATTTCTCGATTCAATTACATCACGTGTTTTGCTGATTACTATGAGTCAGTGCTATAGGTACTACTCTCTTCATGCATCAAGTGTCTTTGAGGTCTTCTCACTTCCCATCCAAGGAGGAAGAAACCTAATGTTCTATTTTCTCAGTGAAAAACCAGCAACACTGTAATAATTTGATCAATCTTTCACAGTATTGAATTTGTGGAAAGGGCATTCATGCAATGACCTAGAAATCAACAGAGTTCCAGAGAACTGTGATTAGAATTTGCTCAGTGTTTGCAAACAAGAGCATATAGGCATGGGCTCAAACACACATGTAGACACATGAGCAGAAATGTGGAAAATCACATACAGGCTCACAAAGCAAATATCTTAAAATTAGCCTCAGGTTGGGAGGCAGCAGACATGACCAAACACTTATAGTTAGTTTGTATTTGTCATTTCATTACAGCTCCCTTATATACCTTTAAATGAAAAGAAAAAAAAAACCCTAAAAGCATCTTTTCCGTAGTCCCCTGTAGGTTTACGGAGTCTTCATTGGAATGAATGTGGTATTGGTTTTATGATTCAATTCAAAGCTGTGCCAAACATCTTGTGTATTTGTTCCTTTAGTAAACTGCCTGTATCCAGAAAAGCATGAACAATCAACAGATATGATAAATGAACATCCTTTAGGAGCTTGTAGTTGCATGTTGCATTTCAAAACAATAAAATTTGGGCCAGACTGTCGAAGTTCATGCCTTTCATCCTATCACTTGGTGACAGGTGCATATCTAAGTTTGAGGCCAGAGTAGTCTACCAAGTGAGTTCTAGGACAGCCAGAACTACACAGAGAATCCTGCCTTGAACTCCACCCTGTACAGAAAGAAATCAATTGTTTCAGATTATTGTTAAATAGAAAGTATCACTTACACTAATCTCATGTTCTCAAATTCTTTGTAGCTACACAGTCTATCAGGCCACTGGTAACCAAACACTTTTATATGTGTGCTATTTGTGTGCTGTTCTATAGGGAGTGCAATCAATATCAGATGTAGAGGAATTGAGAATCATTTACATAAACAATAATGATATATCAGGTATAATTTGCTCAAGTGGAGAAAATTTCTGCAAGTCAACTACAGAAGAAATATTTTACAATTGAGAGTACTATGACTAATTAGAAATTAAGGTGTGGCACATGCCAGAAAGAACAAGCTAAGTTTGTGGATATGAATAATATTAGGGCATGATACTGGAAAGAAAGTCTACAGTCATCATTCAGATATTGTATTAGGTACTTTCTAACTCATCCTGTAAGAAACAGCCGCAAAATTTTCCATCCAATTAAGTAGGGTAATCAAGTATACGTTTTAGACAGTATAATAGCATAGAAAATACTTCAGTGAAGAGAGAAACTAGGATTTATAAAATAGATAAGATACCATTTATTCAGTCCAGGAGAAGTGATGTAGAAGTTCCCCAGCATGAGGAAGGAAATATACCAGAAAATCAGATGAAATCAAGTACCAGTTTCATACAGGTCTGTGGCAGTGATTATAGTCAAGAGAGAAGTATGGGAGTGAGGTAAAGAATGTTTATGTAAAAGACATCTTGATTGAAAGTTTATCAAATTCCTGGGAGTCTGTGGGGAAATTCACCTAGAAATTAGAATCTATGAAAAAGATGATGCAGATATTTTTGAGGCTATCAAAGCCAACATGAAGATTCATGTCATAGAAATAAATTAGTGTAAATGTACCTGTGCTATTTTTTAAGAACAATGGCTATAGCCTGATCATATGTGAATGTATAGAACTATCATAGCTTGATCTTCAACGTGACAATGCTGAGAACTCTTTTAAAACATAAGTGTATAAGAAGATGCATGCTGAATCTCAGCTTACTTAAAATATAAGTTATTATTTTTGACAGGCTAGAAAAGTGTAACATGCTGGGATTTTAATGAAATAACACATGGAAATGCAAGTCACAGTTATTAGCACCAACGAACTTTGTGGTTCAGGAAGGAAATAAAAAATTGACTAGCATATCAATTAAGAAGAAACAAGTAGAAAATTGAGAAAATGTTGCCACTTTTTGTATAAATCCATTAAAATTACTTGCACAGTCCTCCTTATGTCTTAGTTGTCTAACTCATGGGCGAAAAAATAGAAGTGAGTCAGTTTAATATTGATGTTTCTCAACTGTTACTAGCAGTCCTTGGATACTTATTAAATGGCAAGGAAATTCTTTTCAAATTGCTCAATCATTCCATGGCTTTGCTGCTTACTCTCTGTGGATTTGTATTAAGATAATATTAGGTAAATATACCATTGTGTATCTGAGAAATTGATATGTAGGAGAAATTTATCTTATGTCACAATTACATTCATGAATCCTTGTAACATTTAAAGTATGAAGGCTGTGACCCTTGGCTTGCAAAAACACTACAAATTCCATATACAATGCCTTTCGATATATTTTATACTTTTATTTATATAACTAGTTTTCAGCTCATGTACAAACTTGAGTTTTCAAATTTCAGACTGCAGCATGCTCTCCAATTTCAACATATATCATAAATAGTAGCATAATATGCATTTCAATGCAGTTATAATTGTGCAATTTTGAACTTAACATCCTTTGAAACATATTTGATTACTGTGATTTTACACAGTGTGTTTACCTATGTTTGAAATTTCAATTTCTCTTTCAGTTAAGACATGTGGCTCTAATCTTCAAGGACCAAGTGGCACGTTTACG
Source organism: Mesocricetus auratus (assembly GCF_017639785.1). NCBI lineage: Eukaryota > Metazoa > Chordata > Mammalia > Rodentia > Cricetidae > Mesocricetus > Mesocricetus auratus. The sequence goes on along the minus strand of NW_024429204.1, from coordinate 11,639,196 downwards.
TCTCCCAATTTTCCATTCCAGTATGACAGCAATGCACAATGTGTCTGGGTCATCACAGCAGTGAATACAAATAAGGTAAGGGTAACTAATAACACAGTCATAAAGGCGATGATGACAAAGATTGAGGAGAGGACAAGACAGTAACTTGTGATGCCAGCATGATTCCACAATGTAGATTTATCCACTCTATTTCAAATAAAAGTGAAAAATTTTGAAGGTTAGCCTCTCTGCTCCCAGTTGCTAACGTGGAAATGAAGTTATCGTTGAGTGATTTTTGATATATAAGGTTAGAGTTTGCAAGCTGAACAGATGTGGATTGTGGCTCTTCACTTGATATATTTTCTACTTGATACGTCTTTCAGGTATATCATGTTTGCATGCATAGGTAACTTTCAATTCTGTCTTGCTGTCACTAAAAATCATTCTTTATAAATGTTTTAATGTGTCCAGAAGTAAAAGAGGATCCATGTTAAGAATGTTTCCAAAGGCTGGCTTTTCTTTTTGTTTGAATCAGACAGGGGTAATGAAGTATGTGCCATTCTACTCCAAAGTAGGTTGTAAGATCAACGGTGGACAGGAGAAACTAAATTTAGATTCATTCTCTTGCTTTCAACTACCCTGATTGTCTTTGAAAGTATGTTTCTCTATTAGTTTTGTTTTGTTTTAAGATGTAAATATTCTTCTCAATTCCTCAGATTCTAATATGCTCCCTGATTAAAATAAAAACAGCTCAGTATACCATACTATAAAACAGTTTCAGATCACGAATCTCATAGTGATGTATAATTTACTGAAGATTTTAGTTTGCTTAAACTCTGACTCAATTTCTTTCTATTTGAAATGAGATGACTAAAAGCATGTATTTCATGTTTTACAGTGAGTAATATGCAAATTAACATATGCAGAACCATCTGTTGTATTAATAGATTTTTGGAATATATTAATACGTGTTAGAATAATTAAGCACCGTCTAAGAGAATATCTCTACTATCCATCAAGTTTTAAACCCTGATGCAAACAGCCACAGACTTGGTACAAAATTATCATTGCTTGACAACTGTATTTGCTTTAATGAAGAACCATGATGGAAAAAATTACCCTTACTAAATCAAAAATGTTTTTTTATCAAAAAGTAGGGAAATCAAAGAAAGAAATACCATAAGCTATATAAGGAAAAATTTTCCACCAATTCAATTTCTGTCATTAATTTAACTCAAAGTAATAAGTTAAAATTTTAATAAATACTTTTCAGCAAAATTATTGGTAATTGAGAAAATTAAAATTTAACATATACCTTGGATGATGAACTAAAATTTACTAAACACATTTTGATAATATTTGTAGTATTTAAAAATCTTTTCATGACTTATTTAATACTGAGAAGACACCCATTAAAGCAGTAATTATGTTTTCTGCATTTATGAGAATGCCTAAATAGTGGTTCTAAGATCAGATAGGGAAGTTCAGCAATGCATTCATTTGATGATGAAGGTTTCTATGCATTCATGTATATGTATGCATGTATGTAATATATCCATGTATGTTTGTATGTATTTATGTGCATATGTGTGTGTCACCAAAATCTGTAACTTTATTGAAATAAACATGGAGTTTATTACTAAGTATGAAACAAAAATACATTAACTTGATCTGAGAGAAAAAATGTTTTGTATCATAGGAATCATGTAAAATACCATCAGGATGAATTGCTATCTAAAAGTCTAGAAGACATTGGTCTTGGGAAGATTAAATTACTGCCATCAGTGAACTACCTATAGTTTCAAAGATTTTCAGAATGCTCTGTTTATCTAATATGATTTTCTAAACTTTTCTAACCCTAGAATAAATATAATTTTGATTATTAAATTTTTATCTATTTTGAGATATACTATAGATTTTTTTCAGTAGTTTTCAACCTGAAGTCAGTCAAACTATTGATTATATTTATCAAATCCAAATATATGTATAAGAGAGATAGACAGAGATAGGGAGAGTGAATATACACCTTACTAAAAGAATATATTTCTGTATTCATCTTTTTTCCTTTTTACATATGTACCATATATATATATGTATATATACTTATATATATATAATTTCATAGTATGCTAAGGGTTGTAGAACATAGTTCATAAACACTTTTGGAAAGAACAATTTCCATTGACTGCTTCCTAGAATCATTTGTGAAAGGCAATTGCTAACATACTCCAGTAGCACACATCTGTATTGTTTGGTCTAAATCCCAAGTAAGTGTGTTCTATGGTTTGTATAACTGTCTTGATGTTTGTAGTTCATGTGTGTTTGGCCTTTTAAATCAACCATGTTGTTATAAACATTCCAAGTACATAGTTGGCTGGGACATATTAAATGTAAGAACCTGAAATCTATGGAAATTGGTGCGAAAGTTATATCTGGACTACACTCTTATTAACTATATTCTTATAGGCATGATCATTGAATCTTGTGAGAAATCAGTTTCTTTTTTTATTCTTCTATTTGAGATCATCACATCCTGTAAATACATGGTACTAACTAGGAGAATGTGAAATTTCTATCACTAGGCAGAACAATTTTCAATGTCATGTAAATATTACTAGTACCTTGTTAAGCAACATATTTCTTTTCAGTTAGTTCTTAAAACATCTTCACATATTAACATAAAAGTAATTCTATAGTTAATTGTGTGATGTGTGTCTATGCCTTATTTTGAAATACTTTGCAATTGACTTATTAGTCATTAATCATTTATTTATGATAATTAAAATTTCAAAAACCATATAATATAGGAGTTGGAGAGATAGCTCAGCAGATAAAAGTTTATATTCCTCTTGCCAAGGGCCAGACATCTACTTTGGGTGTTTCAATATTATCTGTACCTAGAACGTCAGCAAAATCAAATACTCCTTTCTGGCCAATAGGAACAGCAGTTGGGTACCCAACACAAATAAATGCACATAATTAATTAGAACCTTAAAATACTTAGAAATAAAACTAAATGTCTGAGCATCAGAAGCTTAGTATATTTCTGTGTTGTTCTATGACTTTCACAGTATACAGACAGGAGATATTTTTCTTACTTTTCAAGATTCATCACTGAATGTTATTTGGGTCTACTTAATAGAAACAAGTTGAAATATCAAAACTGGTATTTTACTGGTCATTGGACTGATTGCTTTGTTAATAGACCAACTTAACATTATCTCTGTGTGAAATGAATTGAAGGCTCACCATTATCTGTTTCTTTTCTCAGATTTTCCTTTCTGAAATTTTTTTCACTTTCCAAGCAAAGCCAAAGATAACTTTTCTGGTACAAATCACAGTGTTTCCATGTAAATAAATTGGAAAATCAGCATAGAGAACTCCAGATTTATAGCTACTGGGTGGGAGCTATTTAGAAAAAATGAGTGAATGTTCAACTAAGAAATATTTGCAGCAAGAACATATTATTTTGCCTCAGGAACAAACTCAGAGAAACACCCATGGCATTTCTGCCTACTTTTCAATCATCTAATTGTTTGCTCAATTTTCAATATATCTGTGTACCCAATCATATGACATGAGAAGTGGCTTTTAAATGATTTTGAATCAGAATTAAGTTTAGCTTATTTATACAAAAATAATTTACACTTTTCTATTTCTGATATAAGTGGAATGATTTATTTATGTTGGAATTGGAAGAAACTGTATTTAATGTATTATAAACTCAAGCAAGAGAGAAAATGCAGTTTACTTCTTTTTGTTTTGTTTTGTTTTATGAATAAAGTCGACAGGCTATTTTTCAATTAAAAAAACACAGGGTAAATAAAACTATCAAAACACATTTTGTGAGTGGGGGTTAAAAGAGAAACCTTAGCATCATCAGTCACAAATGTCAACTATTTGCTTTTTAAACTCCAGGTGCCACATTTTAATAAAAGCGGGGTTAAAGTTCATTAAAGGGAATATTTAATTTTAATCTACAATTGACAGGAAATTCATGTAATAATTGATGATATTTTCGGTATCTTATCTGTGGCATCAAGAATGTATTTAACACATTTAGTACGGCTGAACTCAGACAAACATCAGTTTAGGCTCTTGGCATACAGATTCTTCCTGTAACTCCATACGGAACAATATCCTTACCACAGTGACTTCTATTGGTTGATCAAAGATAGACAAATTAAAGTTGATGGCAGTGGATATTGATGAGAATATATATTCTATGGCGAGGGAATTTTTCCAACTGAAATTTGTACTGACAGGAGCTCACAGAAAGAAAAAAAAAGTTGAATTCTTAGTACTAGAGGCAACTTAGTTTTTTTAATTTCTCAATTTTATCTCACACCATCCAAGTATCTCTCAAACAAATCCCAGAAGTCCTTTCTTTCTTAATTAGTGACCCAGTTTCACAGGGAAAGTGTTACAAATCCAGAGTACATAGTGGTTAGTAAATATTTTAGCTGCATTTGACTGCTTTATAAATAAATGTTGACAACATTTATATCAGATTCAATGAAACTTATATTGTAGTGTTCTTTTGCTTGGGTTTGTCACAGAAATAGTTATTTGTTTCATGCAGTTCTGGTAAAATGTTTTTATAAAATTTCCAACTACATTGACATACACTATACTTTGCTGTGTAGGTGATAATATGTTATCATTGAAACTTGCCCCATCCTAAATTTAGAGAAATGGGAAAAATTTTAATTAAGGGAGAAAAATCTAGGCAGGTCATTCCATTCCATTATTTATATTAAAGGTACATACTGAAGTTCTGTTTCAGACTAGGAAACCTAATTAAACTGTGAAGTCTTCCTTTCCTGTGTTCACCACAACAATAAAATTGAATGGTTTTCTTTAAACCAACATTACATTCCCTCAGTGACCCTCATCACAAAGGCTTCAAGAATTAGAATATTCCCTTGGCTTTCAATAATAACACTGTTCTAGGGACAAGTAAGTGTCATGTTTCCATCAATGAAACTTGGCTTTTGCCACTTCAATTAGCATTCACTTATGGAAACACGGATTCTTTCTACCAAAATGTGGAGAGTTTAGTCTACAGTCTAAGGTATGCAGGTAGAGTTTGTTCTTCTACCTATTACAGATGTCATAGTTTTGGTTTCTAGAAAAACAGACCTAAGGAAGAATTGCATACAGGTGTTTTACTAAGGCATACTATGGGGAAATATAAGAGTAGTGCAAGAACCAGAACATTTTAGTGATCAACAAAAGTGCAACTATAGGCAAAACCTAAGCAGTGAACCAATGCTAGCCATATAAACCACATCTGAGAGTCTGTTCCAAATGGGAGGAGAAAGCTGACAATTCATACCTCTGCATTCCATAATCATCTGCTAAGTGTTATCACATTTAAGTCCCCATATGTTGTCTCTGGGTAGCACAGTGAATCTGTAGAAAGCTAATTGGTGAGGTCATTTAGACATAAATGTATTTGGAAGATAGAGAGCTATTAAAATGAAGGCCGAGAGACATCCAAGGAGATTTGGATCATTCATTTGCAGTATCTGCTGCCATGTCAGTGTCTGCTGGAGTAGAAAGGGGGACCAAATGGTCACACTGAGGCATGAATTAAGCATCTCACTAAAAGCAAAGACATATGGGCAGTTATATAAGGTTAAAATAATTAAAGAGCAATGGTGACCTGTGGATTTTAATATGTATATGAATAGAATACAGAAAACAAATATTTCCAAAAAATCAACACAACTGAAAAAATGTATCTGTAACAGTTTCTTCTTGACACCTAGAAGAAAAATAAAAAAGACAAAAAACAAAACAATAAACACTGGCATTTTATTTTCTATGTCCTCACTGGTTCATACCAGCACAGCAATTGCTTAACTATCCTCTTCTCAACTCTAGCCTTAGTACCTATCTTTTTCAATGAATGCCTCGTTTATTCTAAATATTATATTTAATTATACCTTCTTAGGTACAATGAGTAGTTACTGAAACCTTAACAAACATCAATGAGCAATAATGGTCATGTAAGGAAATACTCTAGTTCTTTGTTATAAAGGTCATCTCTGGAAAGAAAATTAAAGATGTTCTTTACTCTGGAGATATATCGAATTTATCATCCTTCTACAGTGATGCAAATATTGCGCTAGTGTCACTTCTTGTTTGGTGGGTTGGTATCATGGTGTATAGGGTCTAGCACAGGGTAATACTATTGATGTATTTTGTTTTCCTCTGCAGCCTGAATAACACACATGCAAAAATAGGAAAACCAGCATACTGGAAGTTTCCAGGTCATTTTGAGGTTGATCCCCTTTTGTCATACAGCCAGTGTGTGACATCTTCAGTAACAGGGTTTTAAAATGTAGTTCTGGTGTGTAACCAGAAGCAATTGCATTAGACAGTCAAGGTGTTCCTGAGTTCTCATTCTTTAATGTGGAAGAGAGTTCCCATGTAATAGCACCTAGGGCAGACCAAAGAATTCCTTCTACATAACATTCCTTTGGGCAACTGCAATTAAATTCAGTGGGTTATTAAAACAACAAAAACAAAAGCACAAACAGAAGACATTGAGATTGGGAAGGAGATATGTTGTGCAGGATATGAGAGGAGATATAGCAGGGAAATAGGAGCGGATATGATTATATTTCATTATGAAAATAAATGCAATTATCAAGAATATAAAAATAATGTATGATCAATTTTAGTATTATTGCATATTTTATATATAAAATAATCTAGTGGCTGATGGAAGCAGAGGCAGACACCCACAGCTAAACCCTGAGCTGAACTCCTGGAATCCACTTGCAAAGAGGGAGGAGTGATGAGCAAAGGGGTTAAGGCTAGGTTGGGGAAACCCACTGAAACAGCTGACCTGAACAAGGGCGAGCTCATGGATACTGGACTGACAGCTGGGAAACCAGCATAGGACTGTTCCAGACCCCCTGAACATGGCCATCAGTTAGGAGGCCTGAGCAATCTATAGGGCAGTGGATCAGTATTTATCCCTAGTATATAAATGGACTTTGGGAGTCCATTCCACATAAAGGGATGATCTCTCAGCCTGGACACACAGAGGAGGGTCTAGTCCGTGCTGCAAATGATGTGACAGACTTTGATGATCCCCCATGGAAGGCCTCACTCTCCCTGGTGATGGGATGCGGGTTGGTGGGGGCCAGGAGTAGAGGGGAGGGAGAGGGAACTGGGAATAACATGTAAAACAAGCTTGTTTCTAATTTAAATTAAAAAATAAACAGGAAAAAAGATCATCTAATGTTATAGTTCATATTATTGAATCATTGGTGTTGTTGAACGCTTCCTTTTAGAAAAGTTCTCTTTCCTGGGCCCAATTATTCTATTCTGAAAATTTGTTTACCATCTCATTATTACTATTTTTCTTCCCTTTATATCTCTTTAAAAGGTCACCATCCTTAAGTATTAGCAATTCATTTTTCATTCCTCTTCAATTGTTACATATCTAAATGTAAATCTAGTAGTTTCTTTCCAACTAATTAACATTCTTCCAATATGCTATTGTTTTTTTTTCACTTAAATTCCATCATTATAATTTAGAACATCAACTAATTTTGAAATATGTGAGCCAATGACCAGGGGAAAGAAAATAATTATTTTGACTATTCTTTTATTTTTTATTGTTTTTTTATTTTGGAAGCACTCTCATTTTCATATCCATCCCCCCCATTCCCTCGCCCTCCCATTCTCCTATGCTTCCCACCGACCCCCCAACTCACCCTCCACTTATTCCCCAGGGATAGTGAGGCCCTCCATGGGCTACTATTAAAGTCCATCACATCATTTGGGGGAGGCCACAGGCTCTCCTTCTCATACCTGGGCTGCAATAGTATCCCTCCATAGGAAATGGGCTTCCAAAGTCCATGTGTGACCTAGGGATAAACGCTGTCTCCACTGTTAGAGGGCCCATAGACTGCCTTGGCCTCCTAGCTGGCACCCACATTCAGAGGGCTTGGTTCGATCCAATGCTGGTTCCCCAGCTTTACAACTAATGTCTCCATGCTCTCATTAGGTCAGGTCCACTATTTCAGTGGGTTTTTCCAGCACCGTCTTATTCCTTTGCTCATCCCTCCTCCCTCTCTGCAACTGGATTCCAGGAGTATGACTCAATGTTTAGCTGTGGGTGCCTGTTTCTGCTTCGATCAGCTACTGGGTGAAGGCTCTAGGAATGGTAACCAAGGTAGTTGTCAGTCTCATTACAGGCGAAGGGCGTCAACGGCAGCCTCTCCACCACTGCCTACATTCTCTTTTTTGGAGGGTGGGTTTAAGCCATTCCTTTTATTTCCTTCTTTAATCTGAAATAATTCAAAGGTTTATGTAGCTTGGCAGTTTACCAATCACACACATGCATACAGCTGCTCATTCATTTGGGGTCATCCCTATGGATCCCCTAACATTTCCCCAGCGCCAGGCCTCTATGCAAAGCTGTACTGTACTGGCTCCCTCTATCAAGGCATCTCCTTTCTTGCTCTCCTCTATTCCTCCCCTGTCTCAGTCCTCCTCTTCTTCCCTTCTCCCCCTCTCCCCTTCCAACTTCCCTCTTCTCCTCCCTCCCAATTTGCTGACTATTATCTGGTTTTATTAAAGGAAGAATTCCATTCCTATAGAAACAATTTAGCCTTCATTGTCTGATGGCAATAGACTTATTTTCTTAAGAGAATAAAATGTTTAGTCCATGTTAGAGAAGTAGTCCAGCTGCAGTCTTCCCGTGACAAAATGAAGTGTCTGCAAGATCAAGGAGATTGTAAAGCAAGCATGTTTGTGGGACAATGGCTGCACTTGGACATCCCCCTCCAGCAAAGAGACAAAGAGCTCTTTTTTTTTTTTGAATCTGAGAAATGAAATTCGACAAAGACAAGCTGAAGTCTGACCTTAGACTAAATCTCCCATTTTCTTTCTCAATTGGTTTCCTAACTAGATAGACAAAATTAAATGTCACTTAATCATCTAAACTATACAAAACATTCCACCTATTCTCTCCATTACTATTGCCAACAACTGCCTTTTTATTCTTTTACTAAAATGTTTGTTTTTATACAATATTTTCAGGTTACGATTTTCATTTTTCTACCTTATAAAATCCTTCCCACCTTGCCTCCTACCCATGTCAATACTCTATCTCTCCCTAGAAAGCAAACTGGCGCCCAAAGAATTATAATAAAATAAGATAAAACTAAAAGAAGCCAGAATTGAACAAAGGAAACAGACAAACAGAAGAGAAAGAGCCAAAGAAAAGGCACAAGAAACAGAAATTCAGAGGCATATGGATTCGTACATAAAAGAATCCCACAAAATAACAAAATCAGAAGCCCTGATATATTCACAAAAGATGAGTAAGGTTAAAAATCAAAAACAAACATACAAAAAACCCCAAATGATTGAAGTAATATGAGACAAAGAACCTCCAAAGAAATCAATGTGTTTTCTATGTGTTATTCATCTACTGCCAGATACAGAGCTGACCTTTAAGAGTGGTTCAAATCCCCATATGACTCAAAGAAAATGTTTTTTCTTTATTAGTGTAGCTTACATAAGCAAGGGTGAAGGGTTACATGCAAAAGCATGGGTGGTTTTAACATAACTGTAACACCTGAAAGCCCATTCCAGCATGGGTGTATTACTGACTCATTAAAGGAGCATCCCTGGAGACCACTGAGTAAATTGCTGACAGCCCCATTGAAGAATCTGCTCTTAGTGTTTAAACTTTGTGAGAGGCCTTATGAAACTTAAACGTTTCTGAGCTTCTGGAGTCCCATAAGATTCATTTGCTTCCTGTATCTTATGAGGCTCCCTATTATCTAAGGGAGGAAATGGTTAAATTTTGAGGAAATAGTGACACAAAACAGGTAATTAATCTACTATCACAGAATCCTTCCCATGACAGTAAGAGGCTAAGGGTTTGCTTATGAGACAGATCACTTAATCCTTAGTTAGCAACTGTAAGGATCTGGCTTTGATCCTTTACACTGTATTTATTCATGAATTATTAAAAATTATGAATCAGTAACACTAATAAATGGTGTTACTTATAATATTTAAACATCATTTATTGCTACTTTTCATAGATACCTACGGGCATGTTTGTTTCTTTTGTGTGTGTGTGTGTGTGTGTGTGTGTGTGTTTTACTCCTTTCTGTGCTGCTTTTACAGAGTGCCTGCCTAAATGTTTTTGAGGCGCTCTGTAAAAGATGATTATATTTTTGTATCTACAGCTTTCCTTTTCAAGTAAAGGCTTCTACTCTGTTGTTTCTAACATGGCAGGCATTTGTATATTCCCCATGGAGTAGGAACATCATGTCTTCTCATGGGCAGACTATGAAAAGCAATTGAACTTACTGCTACCTAGTGAATTTCAAGGGACTCACTACGATTCACAATTGTGAGGCCTTAATGGTCCATTTACATCTTACTGGATTCACCTCTTAATTATGTCAGAGCCAATGCAGTAATTTTAAAGGGAAAATATTCCGTCCATAGTATTTGGCATGTACATTTTCCTGATGATAATTTTTATAAATAAAATCACAGAGAATTTTTGAAAGTCTGCCAATGAACTACTTTAAAAAAATAGTCTGAGGATGAAAAATAGTTTCAGAAACATCTCATTTATTTTATTCTTTTTTTCCTTTCATGAAAATTGTCTTGCAAACAATATATCAATATATTCTGATATGCCCCCCACCCATTCCTCTCAATTTCTCCCCATCCCTCATCTATCTGAACCCATCCGAATTCTGACTCCTGTTAGAAAAAATAAAACCGACTTCTGAGAGAGGGATAATAATAAAATAATAGAAAAATGAACATTGGAATGAGATGAAATGCAGAAGCAACTGTGGCTCAACTGTTCTCTCTCTCTCTCTCTCTCTCTCTCTCTCTCTCTCTCTCATACCACACACACACATATGAACACACACACACACACTACTAGATGTATTTCATAGTTAAATGACAAATGTTATACATTGAAATTTTATTAAAGTTAGATTCAGATCAGATTAACGTGTTAAAAGTGAAACCATGTGAGGATTTATCCATAGCATAGTGATTTAATCATTTCCTGAATAATTTCCACTTTCAGGATTAACTTTGTCTTGCAGACAACGTTTCATATATATTGATGTGGCTTTTGGGATACATATTGTTCTACATTACTTTATCTATTTTCGGGTTCTTGATAAGTCTCTTGGTTATAACATATATTTAATGTTATTGACATGCTAGTAAACATATCACCTAAGAGTTTAATGATTCACCACAAATAAACCTATCAGGGCTCTGTTTTCATAATAGACAAGTAAAAATAATAATGCATTTCTCCTAGGCTCTTGGTAGGGTAGTTCATGCAATGTATTAATCATGAGGCCCAGATTAGTAAGACAAATATATTCAATGTAGTAATGACTACTGCCTCTGCCACTATCATACCACTACTGGGGTTTCTACCAGTGTCAACTTGTAACAAAGGTGTGGTAACAAAACTTCAGTGTCTTCAATAGCATTTGAGCTTCCTAACTCTCAGTAAGTTTGGTGCTTTCCATACTGTTGGAAGATTCTTTGATGATACTATTCATCAGAGAGTACCAGCGGATGGGCCTCTAACAACGGAATCTGAGGAAAAACTAGGGAAACTGGGGAAAGTTTTAACTTGTGTGTCCTGTTGACAAAAACCTTACAACCTGGAAAATACCCTAAGTGAAACAAAACCAGATGCTAACACTTCTTTGTTTAAAAATAGATGCAGGCAGATAAATGAATAGAAAAGATAGATAGATAGATAGATAGATAGATAGATAGATAGATAGATAGATAGATAGATATCAGGCTGATAAGTGAATAAATAGACAGACAGACAGATAGACAGATGATAGGTATTATAGAAATAGGTATGAAAAGACCTAAGATTTTTCCTGTGGCTGTTGTCCAGAGTGGAAACCTTTCTGGATCCAGGCATCATTCCAGTTATCCCTTGCAAAGAAATGGATAAACAGGGATTAATCTAAAATTTAGCTGTTTTGTGACATCTATACTGTGTGGCCTTCTCCCTAACACCATTGGTTCTTCTAGTCTGTAATATTTTATGTATGAATCCCTTAAAAATTTCAAGTTATTACACTTAAATGGGATATTTTAAAGTTAGCACCATGAGAAGTATCTTGATTATTCATTCAAATCTGTCAAAAGCTTCTCAGAGTTGTAATAATTATAATAAGTAGTCATAAATCATGTTCTTTACTATTTGAATACGATGTATAGGTCTAGATTGACATATTATGAATGAGTTGTTACTTAAAATAAGATTACCTATAGTGAGCAAAACAAACTGAATATGATCTTCTTTGTTCTTGTGGATGGCATAGCATAATTGACATGTTGTTTTGCGGTTCAAATTAGAATGTTAGCTGAAAATTAATAAACAAAACTAGTCACTGAGTATCTATGGGAGATTGGCTCAAGGATGTTTCCCCATAAGAAAACCCTTAGCTTTTCAAGCTCCATGTATAAAATTGCACAACATCTACATGTGTCACCTCTGTGTAGCTCCACAAACTTTACATTGTAGTTGTGGTATACATATGTTTCTTTTGTATTATTGGGCAAATGAAGAGAGTATACTCAGTACAGGTTTGCATATTATATTGTTGAACTTCAAGTGTGGAAGTCAGAAAAAGCAGAGAGCTAAATGTGCATTTATCTTGATTCTATCAGTTATTGAATAATCAGATTTCAGATATTCAGAATGTAAACCTAGAATATTAATTAAAGATACAAATCCAAGTGTATATTGTAGCATAATCCTTTATAAAGTATATATGGTGAACAAGAACTTAGATGATTATTCTCTATTCTTACATTCCCCTATGAAACATAATTTCTAATTTCTTTGACAATGTTCTTTTTGATTGTCACAATGTCAAGTTGTTTTAAAAACATATTAAGTCAGTAGAAACAAAAGGAAAAAAATAAAAATAGATGCTGACAGATAAATGAACAGTTATACATACAGGCACACAGACAGACAGATAGATAGATGATTGATACTACAGAAACAGTTGCACAAAAAAATCTATGAATAGATAACATAGAACCCAGTCAGAATAATTCCATTATTAATAAAAGATAACACTAGAAAAAGAGTGGCTTTTTATTAGTTCAGTTTGTTGACTGCACACTATTTTATTTCAAATCATTTTAGATATATGGAATTTATTACCTGAAATTATGCACCATATCCTTCAGTGATCAGCATATTATCTACAGGAAATATTTAAAACCATAAAAACTTAAGTTTGTCATTAATGTGTATTTCAGCACTTATGTTTCCTCCTGCAGGAGCTAACCATGAATAAGTGATGGAAAAGTGCCAAAATGTTTGCACTTTTGTGCTATAGATTTAAGATTTGATACAATTTTCATTTCATTTGTATTGTCACTTCAGTGAAACACTTGTAGTTTCTCATTCAACCTGTCATTGTTTCATGTTCCAATCCCCTACAGAGGAAAACCAGTGTCCAGAAACAAAAGGCATTGTAAAGAAAACAAGCTAAAAGCTTTTATCATCCCATTAATACTTTTCTCTGTCCCTAGACCCTTCTTCTCCTCTGTCAGTAAAATATGAGCCCTTATAAGAATTGAAGCTGTTAACTTGATAGAAATACAAAATGGATGAACCTACAGAATTCCCTGATCTGGCACTTCTCTTTATTAATGGTCTACGCAAGTTCCTTGGGACATATCTTATGTAACAAAATAGCTACGTATAGCATTACAGAACATAATAATTTGAGACTATAAAAAATCATTCTCTCTAAACTGAGATACTTCCAAACATTCTTTGTACTTTAAAGCATTTATATTCTGTATTAATATATCTCACAAAGGTTGTAAATGTCCCTCTTTTTTTAAATGAGTCCATGATTTACAATGTTTAAAATTTCTTCCATTTATTTAAGGTATCATTTTTACCACTATACTATTGTGATATGATATTAGTTTGATATTTGTAAGCAATAACATTTGACGAGATAATCTTTTGAAGCAAAGATTTTTGCGTTGGCCTTCCCATGGCTTTTTCATATGCATAAAAATATAAAAAAGGGAGAAAAACAGCTTGTCCCCCATCTTTATTTGAAGTAAAGATCATTTTGAGTGTCTACTCTGTCACATTCCTATATCTGTAACACAGCCTGCGTCATCAAGGTCCCTTCCTCTGTCCTGCTTCCAATTAAATCTAGACGAAGCTTGTTGGTGAATGGGCCAAATAAAGAGAAAAAACCTTATACTATTCTTCCTCAGTACACTGGCTAGTTTCATGTCAGTTTGACCAATGTTAGTGTCATTTGAAAAGAGAGTCTCAGTTAAGGAATTGCTCCCACTGGATTGTCCTGTGGGTAAGAGTTGGGCCATTTCCTTTATTAATGATTGACATTGATGGACTGGGCAGGTGGTCCTAGATGGTATAAGAAAGCAGGAATCCCAATTCATGGGGAAACAAGCCAGTATGCACATGCCTCCATATCCTCTGTATCAGCATCTGCGATGACATCCCTGGATGATGAACTAAAGCTGTCTGATGAAGTAACCTCTGTTGTCCCCAGGATGGTTTTGGTCAGTGGTGTTTTGTGACAGCAATAGCAACCAATCAGCCTTACCTGTACATATTATACAGTTCAAAGAGAAACAAACCCCTTGAGACTCAAGGTTCTAGGCAGTTTTGCAAGCACTAAGCCACATTATAATGCAATCTGCTTTGGAGCAGGAAATCTGCCTACCAAGCAGTAGCCAACCGGTAAAAGTTTTGTTGCCACATAAGAAGACTCTGGGATCCCAAAATGGAACCACTGTTGTCTCCCTTAACTGAGTTCACAATTCCTCTTTGCTTTGACATGACTGGGCTTTTCCTCCTATAAAACCTTCTCCTCACACTTCCTATGGAGCAAGGCAGTTTTCATGTCTTTTCAAAAGAGGTAACTGTCAAGTCCATGTTGCAGGAGACTGAATAGTAGACATTACATCCAGCATATCTAAGTTCAGTCTTCTCCATTGGACTTTGATGACAAAGTATGAAAAGAATATCAAGACACTAGTTCAGCTCTCAAGTTGATTTGTGTACCTCAAATACAATTTACATTATTGCCGCTAAGTATAGATTCTAGATTAATTTATCTAGTAATAAAAAGTCATTTATAGTAGAGTGTAAAGAGAGGCTTTTTCCTTGAGAGAAGCCTTCCCACCGGCCTGGTTCTAGAGCCCCATCAGTCCCAACTAAACACACAGGAGGCTATATTAATTATAATTGTTGTTATAAGCTGTTGGCCTTGCTTGTTTCTTACTGGCTAGGTCTGACTTAAGTAATTACCCCATAATTGTTAATCTAAGTATGTCTCTTACTGGAGAAATTTCTGGGCCTCCTACCCCATGGCGTTACATCTCGAACTCTATTGTGTTTCTCCTTCCCAGAGTCCTCCTGGACTCCTAGTCCGACCTATCTAGGTTCCTATTGGCTCAACAGTGCTTTATTGACATAAGAATTCCCCAACAGTAGAGTGATTTTTTTTTATTTTGAAACACATGCAATGAAGGAAAGCATTAAAGGAGAAGCAAGACTTTGAGCAGTTGAGCGTGTTGAAGGCAAGCTCTTCCAGGGATCTCAGTGGTGTACTCTAGAAGACAAACCTAGTTCCCAAGATATGTTGTGAATAGATGTGAGCATCTGCCTGATGCAGAATAAGTTACCTTGCCAAGCTACAGCTGTCCCTTACTGAGCATCTATGGCTTAACACCTAGCTTTGTGCATTATTTCACAGTGTCAAAGATCATGATTCAGAAAGTATCCTTTATAAACACTGTTTTATGTGTCTCAGAGAACTGTCTATCTTTGTCTACCATTCTGTGGTAGAGATGTAGCTTAACCTGAGGCATTCTTGTGCCCTTCACTATATTATCCTGTCTCACTAATGAGGAGAGCTTGATATTCGTGTTAAAGCATCATTAATTTGTTGAGTTAAACACTATCAGAGGCTAATTTGAATGCTGTACTAATTACGTAAGTACAAAATGTCCCCTAGTTGGGTCAGCTGCTGGAGAAATTTCATCTGCTTTCAGATTGGAAAAAAAATCTAGACTTCAGCTGAAAGATAAATAGCTTATATTAATTTAGGCACTCTATTTTTCACAAAAATAATTAGTAACTAAACACTAATTATTGCATTTCGGGAATTCTCTATTTCAGTAGAATTAACCTGACATGAAGAATAAAGTTTATATTTTTAAAGGTTGTGTGTGTGTGTGTGTGTAGGTTTGTGTGTTTGTGTGTTGAGTGTACATGTGTGGGTGTGGGTGTGCATGCACTTGCATATGTGTAACTGCTCAGGAGGGCACTTTGGATCCGCTGGAGTTATAGTTGCAGGCATTTGTGAGCCTTACTAGGTGGGTGCCTAGATCTGAATCCCCTTTCTCTGATAGAAGTGTTTGTTCTTAACTTTTGAGCCATCTTTCAGGTTCCTAATGAATTTTATTAGATATGAGGTATTGGGGAGGCACAGTGCTCTCAAAATCTGTAGCACTTGTCTAGCCAAATGAAAAACAGCATGAAGCATTTAACAAATACATTCTGACATTAGGCAAACTACACATTTGTGCTTAAATTTTTCTGTCTGAATAAACACAGATAAATTACATAGGAAAAAGCATTCCCTTAAACTAAGTAGTTGTTATCTTTATTTGAATAGTCTCTATTCAAGTATGGGAAAAGAAAATGAATGTTTCAGTAATAAGGAATTGCATTACAAGAGCACAACTCTCCAGGGATATACAAATTCTAGCACAGCTCACAAAACACCTGGTTCTTGACCCCATATACTTCATTATATAGCAACTGTATTCAATGTACATATTCTAATAAATAACTCTAGCTTATACAATAAGGTAAAATCAGCTCAGTACAAACTAACTTTTCAAATTCACTTTGGAAATTCAGGTATCCTTTTATGACCCTGTCTTACTCTGGAAGTGAGCTTATCACGTAAAGAAGATGAAAACCCACGGCGGGCGGTGGGGAGACAGCAGATGAAGTTGACATCTGACCTCTACATGAACACACATAAACATATGCACATTAAACCCCAACACACGTGCACACACACACATGTGCACACACACACAAATGTGCACATATGCATGGATGCACACACGTGTGATTTCCACTCAAACCAGAGAACTGAAATTCTATGGTCACTGGTTACAGAAAGCCATCATCTTTCCCTGAACACTGTTGATGAGGACTGACTTCTGGCAAAGTAGGAAGATTGCCCTGAGAAACTTGGAAGGTAGCAGGTGTTAATAGGAAGACGACAAATAACTTCACAAAATGCAATTATCACAAATTCTCTTTCAAGCATTCACAAAGCAGCAGAAAATGAACCAGTTAGACCTATCATTCCACAACATAAATCAAGAGTGGTTGATTTAGTTTAGAAAACTCAGACAGTTATTAACTAGTTAAGTAATTTAAACATAATTTTTATGTCAGGTTTCTTTTCACCAGCTCTATAAGGTAAGTGAAGAGGTCTACTCCACATTAAATGACTAAGAAATTTCATAAATAGTAGAGCATTCCCTATATACTAATATACAAGATAACCTTCCAAGATTAATACTGAATATTTCAGTTTAGCAGCAAATAAACACAAAGAAAACACATTCATATCACATTAATGACCATTAGTTATATTTGTATATTAGCTTTCATTTTGTTTCCACATTATAGAGAGTTAAATTGGTGGAAAACTGTTTTGTAACCACATTAATAACACAGGAGAGTCCATAGGAAGGACCTCTTCATGCCAGGCTGTGATGACACACTGTTTATGATCTAATAAAACTTGCCTGAAGATTAGAACGTAAAGCTAGCCACAGCAATAGAGCCCAGGTAGTAGTGTCACAAACCTTTAATCCCAGAAGTCACACTTGTTAGGCAGGCAGTGCGGGCACAGACCTTTAATCCCAAGACTCAGGAGACAGAAGCAGATAAATCTCTGGGAGTTCAAGGCAACCCAGAGCTGCATGACAGTGAATCAGTCTAAATGAGAAACAAAGCTCACACCTTTAATCCCCACACTAGAGAGAATATGAGGAGCTCAGTGCAATCTCAGAGGGCAGTCTGGTTTTTTTCGTGGAGACCTCTGCAGTCTGAGGGAATCTAAGGAGCAGTAAGTCTCTGAGGATGGGACTTTCAGTCTTAGCATTGGTGGAAATGAGAACTCTCAAGCAGCTAGGCTGCTTTGCTTTTCTGATATTCAGCTTGTAACCCAGTATCTTTCACTGGGTTTTTATTATTTGTGCTACCCAAGGCTTTTATTTAATGGATTATATTTTAACGGTACTGGTCTAGACGTGATGTGAAAACCAGACAAAAGACTCAAATCAGAATGAATAGGTTGTGCAAATTCATTCTGACTATTCTAGTTTCTTATTGATTTTTCTGTTGCTGAAAGTGTTCCAAAATTACAAATGTTCACACTTTTCACTAACAGCTGAGGATTAATCACTTATCTGAAATTGTATGGATTAATTTGAAATGAATTCTTTGTTTAATTTTGATAGAGGTAGTGTTCCCCTTGTTGCATGCATTCATGCAAGAATCTCAGTTAAAATTTAGTAAATGCTTCTACTAAATATACACCCAAACTCTTTGAGGACAGACTCATGACCCTATAGTGACAGATACCAAAAATTTTGTATATATAATCTGTCAGTAATTTTTTAAAAATCTAATTTTTATATACTAACTTATTAATATTTTGAGCCATGTGAAATGAAACATTTTCTTTTTTATTGCAGTTTACCCTTCAATCTATTATTGCTAATCTGAATAGAGTACATGACATCTTTACTTTGGATGGAATCACGGAGGAAGTATTCTAAGAGGCACTAAGATAACAAAAAATGCATTTCTCCATATATGGTTCTCTAGACACCAAAGGAAATCTGTAATGCTATGAAAGCATGCATAAAAATATATCTATAGACATATATGTATACCATAGATACTTGAAAAGAACATTAGGTTGAAGTAAAATGATAGATGACATGAGGGATAAGTCCATTTTGCCTTGGAAGTTCATAGCAATAACCTTTTAGAATTTGGACCTTCTCTCCTTGACCAATTGGTAACATGAAACTCTTAGAACTCCTCAAAAGTCAAGGATTGATCCAAGCTGGACATTCACAAGTGAGGGCAGGTTAAGAAAAATTAATGTTATTATGTTTGATTTAGGTCCATAGGATTTACATGGTGTAGCTAAATGATAGTTAGCTAAATAAGTTCAAAAGGAAAAATATCTATAAGGGTGTCACTTGAAATAATAGATCCAGATACTTAGAGATACCAAATGTTAGATACTTATCTAGATAAGGTGAGTTTATCAAGTATTACAAGTTCTTTACATATAAGGTGGAATAATATTACATTGTTTGCATTTGTGTCATGATTTACTTTCTTTTTTATTCATTCACCAATGTGCATTTAAGTTAGTTTTATTTCCATAATTTGATGTTTGTGAAATATGCATAAGTGAACATGGGAACAAAGCTATCTTTATAAGGAGCAAATTTAATTTTTGAGCACATACAATGACAAACCAATTGTGGGATCACATAGTAGTCCTACTTTTTAACTTTCAAAAGTATCTGTATAATTTTTCTAATTGTGCCAACACATTCATACCAACAGCATACACTGGATACCTTTGTGCATATTTTTAATTTCTTATGTTTTGCCTTTGACTTTTTCAAACAATATGTACATTTATTTTAGGGCTGTGTGTGTGCTTGTGTGTGTGTGTGTGTGCGTGTGTGCGTGCATGCGTGCGTGTGTGCATGCGTGTGTGTGTGTGCATGTACTATGGCTCTGTAACATATCTCACATAAAAAAGTGGGTTCTCTACTTTCACCATGCGGTCCCAGCTATGGAACTGAAGTCATCTGAGTTGGTTGCCAGTATCTTCACCTGCTGAGACATCATCGCCCTGGACCTTCTCTTTTCTTTGTGTGTTATCCAGCAAGTGTGAGGCGATACCTCAGTCATCGTGGATCCAATGTTAATGTCTCTGTTAACTGGAGTATGGAAGAGTTCAGTACTAGGTACTTCAAAATTCTTAGCATACTGGAAGCCAAACATTAATTGACTCTTCTAGAGGGAGCTTGGAAGAAAGAATTATGAAAGATTTGTGGACAGTGGGGCCTATCTCACGATGATTCAGAGTTAAACAAGGAACTTTAGCAGATGTTGTTGTCTAAGCCATTTACAGTATTTTGTCTAGGAATCTAGTGCCATTTTGTGCCATTTTGTTCTGATCCTAACAGTTGAAGCGAAATTGAATTTAAATGTAGTAGACGAAGATGTTTGACCAAGTCAATTTCAAGATAAGAATGCCTTCTGACTTATGTTGAGAACACAACTCTAATTGTTAAAGTGTTCAGGGTCATTGAAGAGCAACCTGATGAACTACACTTAGACAATATGGAGGACACTGTGGGCAAAATCCCACACTATATGTTAGGCACTAAATATAATAAAAATCCAAATTCCTTTGCAAAAAAAAATAACTTAAGAGAAGGAGTTCCATATTCCTAGAAGGCAGCTTTCAATGGCAGTCTTTGGGGACAGCATGCAAAAGTGGGTAAAGATATGACTCAGTGGGGGCACACATTTCAAATCTGGCAGAAAAATTTGGATGAACTATATGCGTGATGCCTAGGTTGTGATGGAAACACCAAAATCTCGAAAGTGGCAAGACTGAGTATTATTTGCCAAAGGTACTTGCAGGCATGAAGTGATATTGCATATTCTACATGTGGTAGAGCTATAAAATTGTAGTTTCTTAAATGCTTCCGCTCCCAGTTGATTACTGTGTTAGTCCCAGATGGTAGACAGGAAGGTTCTAGAGTAAACTTCCCATGCTGCCTCTTTGTCTTGTCTTGTTCCAAGCATTTCTTGCTTTGCCCCAATGTTTTCCATTTTGAAGTAGAATGTGTTTGTGTCTGCTGAAAGTATGTAACATTTTTTCCATTCCATATTTTAAATTTTTGTTATGCTCACCCTTCAGAGCAATCTACCTGAGTTCTCAAATCTGTCACTAGCACAGAGAGGTACTCACCCATCATCAGCTCTGCTGGGCATGTTCAGTGATGAAGAATGAATATGTTTCTCATCTATGAATCATGTCTACCTAACACGGAAAGTTGGCACATGCCCTTTCCTCATAAAAAACAAAAAACAAAAAACAACAGTTGTAGTTACATGGAAGTACTTGAAGTAAGGATCTAGGAGTGCTGAAGTCCAGTTGAACAGGGCAGAAGTTTCTGCAACAGCCCAGGCCATCTTTAATGTCAGAGAAGTACTGAATTTGGTTTCCACTTACCCAATACTTGCAGTAAGTAGCCTGGCTGAGCATCAGGTCAAAACAGACACTAGGAGGAGGAGATGAACACAGGAGAACTAATTCACTGCATATGGGGCTGTCTAGATAGGAGATTCAACTGTGACCCTGCACTCCCTGATGAGGTGTGGAGGATCAGAGCTCTTTTCTACCTGGGTGGAGGCAAGAATTAGTTTCTCTTGGATTATCTGAGAATCCAGACAAATTGAGACCTCAGGTCATAATTTCCTTGCAGACCATGGCACCACTTGGCCACGCCTCTTCTCTTGAAGTACTCATCATTCTCCGAGACTAGCCTGTGCCTGAGAAGGTCCATTAATGCTGTTCACTGAGGATAGCTTTGCTTTCTTGGCCCATGCTGATGACCTCCAAGTGAGATACCACCAAAAGCAGTGAGACACCACATCTGACACCACCATGTCGATGATGGTGCTTGTTTTGAAAAAATATTCTACGCCTTCCTTGTGAACAAATTCAATCTAAAAAGAGACCTCACAGGTAGTCCTGATGACTGTCATTGGTGCTGAAGACAGCTTTGCTCTACTCAGAATTGCATTTGGATCCAGGTATCCTGACTGTCTGTGTGCTTGACAGAATTTGTTGAGATATCTGTGACACTCAGCCCATCATCGAGGGAGCAGTTCTGGAGCTCACTCCTTTCTGACTTTAAGTCTGGGGCAGTGACCATTCCAGTAGCACCATATCTTTAACCGTACTGTCTAATCAGATGTCCTATGAACGAATCTTCTTGCCAAAATATTCATGAAATTCTCATGGCTAGGTGCAGACAATTCCATTACAGTTGGATCCTGAGAACACTGTCCTCATCCAGACTTTGCTGGGTAGATTCATGAATATGAGGGCCCCATTACAACTTCCTGAGACCATCCATCCATTTTCCATACAAGCTTTGACAGAAAGCACCTTTCCATGTGTCCTGGGGTTTGTGATGTAATTTGTAATCTCTGGCAATCCTGATTTGGTGAAGGCATTAAGGAATAAGCTCCAGCACCATCAGAGTCAATGATTATGATTCCAGTATTACTGTCAGATGGGAGGCCCTTGGATTTGCATTTGTCTCCACATGCTAGTTCAACACTCTGGTCCATGCCTCCTGTGGCCAGCAAAAACTCAAAAGCATATTTGAATTTAAGTAATTCAATGAATATGCTAATAAAGAAGGAATTAATGAACCAAATATAGACCTCAAAAAGTATGCAATTATAAGTGAATGGAAATGACAAAAGATGGTTCAAGAGATATAGAAAACAAAAAAAATAATCGTGTGTCAGTTCCAAATTCAAGAGGAGTGAAGGAAAAAGTATGAAGAGATGATTAATTTTCTAAAGTTAATGAAAGTCACAAATACATGAAAGGATACAGAGGACAATTTATTACAAGTAGGATGTATAAGGACCTATATACTCCATATTGAGAGGAAAACACTGAAGGCCAGTACCCTCAGGAGGAAGAAATGGGCAGACCTCTGAGTTTGAGTTCTTAGTGAGTTCCTTGCCATGCAGGACTCCATCATTGAAGAAGCCACTTGATTACATCCATTATGTAGTCCATACCAGCCCATTATGCTTTGTAGCATGTATATATAATAAAAATTAAATATATAATAAAAATTATATATAATAAATATTAAAAGAAAATGTATAATTGAAACCTCAAAATTTATCAAGAATCACTTATTTATAATTAGTTGTCTATGTCTATATCATGCTGAAAACACCTAACCCCATCTAGAATGTCTCAAAACAAACAAATATACCAGAGAAAAAGAGACTATCTGAAAATAGCCAGAGAAAACACAAAAATAAGTAAGAACAGATACTAATCATCATTGGATTTAATTTAATGGCATTGAAAGTTAAGTGACAATAGAGAAATATCTGTAGAACATTTGTGCAATAAATGTTAACTAAAAATACATGAGTGGAAACATTTTTTCAACAAGGATAAAAGTAAAATAAGTAAGAAATTTTCCAGATAATGGAATGTTAGTTTATTACTAATAGATCTACAGAAGGAAATCTCTGTAGGTGACTATCAAAGAACAAAGAAAATGAGGACGAAGAAAAGCACGAAGACGAGCATGGACCCCAACATATTAAACAAAATTATGGGATCATTGCACCTGTGCTTTTGTTAGTAAAAATGGTGAGTTTCACAAGCAGCGGAATAAACACTACCAAATACCAGAGCTTATAAAGAACAAACCCACTGGAAGTAATCCCAACCAACATTCCTATACCTGATAAAATAGTTCAAAGTTTACAGCAAGCAAATTGTTGTATCACAGACATCTTGTGGTATTTTTAGCTTTCTTTTGTCTGTCTTCTCCTGACTTTGATTTCCATCCTGAGAATAACAAAGTTGTTTGCTGGTGTTAAACCAGGACCTGGTTCGAGAAAACTGATTATATATAAATTATTGTTATTGTCTGTTTTAACTTGTCTGGAGTCACTCAGCATAAGTTTGAAAATCCTGAGCCTTCTTGTCTTTAGCAGTCTATAAACTAAAATCAGACCCAATAATGTTAAGTGTTCAACATTGTACAATCCTGGCTCAGTAAAAGGCAGTAATAAATGTGAAGTGTTAAATAGTTTGAATTTAAGGAGCAACCCAACAGTGGTTAGTTCCTCAAAGATTGTAGAGGTGTGTGTGTATGTGTGTTTCCTTTTTTGGGTTTTCAGTCGATTTGAGATCAAATAAATGACAGCTGATATATTTGAGAAATTCAAGTAAGCCACCAAAAGCCAAGGGTAGTGAGCACTAGAAGAGAAAGGAAGACTGTGCTTTTGGAGTTATTGCTTACATTCAATATGCAGTATACTTTCAGGTTTGATTCTACAAAATCGTTTCAGGTTTCCTATATGAGGTAACCTAATTGCTGGCATTGCCCTCAGTTAAATGGAAGCAATTATACTCCCTATCAAAAACAAGGTGCCTGAATTCTTAGGGCTTAACATTCTACTAAATACTTCCTTCATGGTTTCTTTAAAAGTCACTTTCCTAAATAATGATGTCTGAAGAAATTGTCGAATCATTTCTGTTTCACACAATGCAAAACTCCTTGAAAGAGATTTGATCACATGTTACAATTCCAATGCAAATGATAAACATAAAGATAAACCAGGGCCTGTCAGTTTGAGAGAATAAATTGTAGATCTAAGACACTGGTTTTAGTTGTGTGTTGAGCAAGGACTGAACATCACACAACTAAACATAGGGCTTATTGCAAATAGCTAACCCTTATAACACACTTCCCCTGGCAAAGTAATACCTCTTAAACCTATCCAGACAGCACTATCAACTGGTGACCAAAATTCTGATATCTGAATCTATGGCAGACATCATCAGTCAAGGTACTTTTTTTGACAGGTAAAATAAATCGATGATAGACAGATAGATAGATTGACAGATGCTTTACTTCTATGGAGTTCTAATTATTCTTAATAATGAAAACCCAAGAGTCAGATATTAGTGGAGTGAAAGCTGCAAGATCCGAGACGGAACAGCCGCTAGAGCTCTATGAAATCCTCAGACTTAAAAGAGACTTCCTGTCTGTCTGTACAGACCTCCAGGCCTCTATGGTTAGCTAGTGGCTAGCGCTGCCTTCTGATCTTCAGGCTAGCTTTATTTGTACAAACAAGGTATCACCACAGTTCTAAGGAGAAAAAAAGAGAAAGAATGTGAGCTATATACTTTTTCATACGTTTTATATGATATTTTGAAGTTGAAAAGCTAGCTTTAGTCAATGACAACAAGTTTAAAACTAAAAACCATAATCAAAGATTGTTTTGATATAGAGCTAAAAGTGGCCAAGGCACAGTTTTTATTTTTATACCTTTACACTTTAATATAACAAATATTTATGACTATTGTGATAGATATATTTTCTTCCCTCCTCTTTAAAAATGTTAGATAGCTCTGACAATCATTCCCTTCTGACATTAATATTGCATTACACATTATTATTTGCTGAAGGCATGGTTGTATTTAGGACCTTACGTATGCAACTTTTTCTGCATAGAATTCTTTGTGTTTCAATGGTATGTTAAATACTTAATTTCAATGTAACCATATTTTTATTTTGAAATGAGAATAAAAACTGTACAAAAATGTTTTTGTAAAAACCATTTCCAAATTGTATTGCTGTTTTCTAATGTGTCTCTCAAATCATATGTCTCCAGTTTTAAGAACACATTTTACTACGTTTGAAGGATTCTGCTAGTAAAGTAAACATAAAAATAAACCTGTAACATTAAGTCTACTCACTGACATTTAAATTTGGCTATAACAATTTTAAGCTTTACTAGTTAAGGAAAATAGCATACTTTTTTTCTTCTGTTAAGTTTATTAAAAAAATTGTGGAAAACCACTCTCTCCCACATGTACTTTATATAAAAGCCTCCCCAAAGTGGAATTTGCATTATTCATGCTTAAATAAAAAAAGAGTGTTCTATAAACAGAAATCATGCCATTTCATTGAAAATTTAATACAGAAGTTAAAAGACAGGACTTGAAAATGGAGTGGTGATATAGTAACTGAGCTCTGGTTCCTTTGGTGATATCTGCTGCCATAGTGTGATATTCATAGATAGCCTTATATTATTTTGGAAAATCTAATGCCATCGCTCACCTCTTTTGTTGGTATTACATAATGCAATATACTTAAAGTGTCTCTTTCTTGTTTACCACTAGGTTATCCAGATAAATTTTGAGGAGTTTGATCTGGAGATTGGCTATGACACCTTGACTATTGGGGATGGGGGTGAAGTTGGAGACCCAAGGACTGTGCTTCAGGTGTAAGTAGTCACTGTTTCATAATTGTTGACACGGTGTATCAAGAACTGAAAACTTTACTCTCGGTGTCTTTCAATGGCCCTTCTACCCCATACCACAAACATCACAGAATACCTTTGGAATGGTACATAAGGAAAAAAAAAGAAAAGAAGTTGCAGAAAGGAGTTAATAATTTGTTAAAGTGAAGCTTTTTCTTTGCTAGCCGCTTTGGTTTATCCCCTGCCAGCCGCCTGGGCTCTGCCGCATTGTAGTCCCCAAATAAACACACAGGAGGCTATATTAATTATGAAGCTGTTGGCCTTGCTTGTTTCTTACTGGCTAGCTCTGACTTAAGTAATTACCCCATAATTGTTAATCTAAGTATTTCTCTTACCTGAGAATAGTTCTGGGCTCCTACCCCATGGCATTACATCTCGAACTCTCCTGTGTTTCTCCTTCCCAGAATCCTCCTGGATTCCTAGCCCCACCTATCTAGATTCCTATTGGCCAGCAGTAATTTATTGACATATACACAGGACTTCCCCAACAATAATTAAGTTGGCTTATGTGTTCAGACATTGTCCAAGAGAAAGTTGAAGAGTATAATATTGTCAAACACGACCTTACAGTAGCAATACAAATGGAAGTATGATTGGGCCATGAGTTGACATTTTATAAGCGTGACAAAGTGAAGGTCCTTAGAATTCAGGATAAATCATTTGAATTTGACTATTAAGGTGAAAATTTCCAGGACTTCTGTTCACAGGATATAATCATTTGAAGTCTTATCACACTTCAGTTGAATGTAATTTATAGCTGTTTCTATTGAGAGTTTATCTTGTACAGTAGTCTTAACTGTATGAAATATCATTCGATCATCATGGTTTCCATATCTAATGACTCTTCTGGTGTAAATTACTTTAATGGTGCAGTAAAAAAACATTAGTAACAAAAAACCAAACCAAAAGAAAAAAAAAGACACTGGTAGCACCTCCCCCGCAGCTTTTAATGGAAATGTTTTCTCATTCCATATATCCTGATTACCATTTTCCCTCCCTCTACTCCTCTCAGTGTAGAACCCTCCCCCAGGATACACCCCCCTGCTTCCTGTCTCTCATTAGAAATGAATAGGCATCTAGAGACAGCAACAAAGACTTGGCCAAATAAAATACGATACGATAGATCAGAAAACAACGTGTTGAGCATGGACAAGGCAACGCAAAAGAAGAAAAAGAGTCCCAAGAGCAGGCAAGGGAATGCGAGACCCGGTCATTCACACACTCAGCTGTCTCATGAAAATGCTGAGCTGAAAGCTATAATATATACGCAGAGACCTTGGTACAGTCCCTGTAAGACCTGTGCTTTCTGTTTCAGTCTCTGTGATAGTTGATTCAGAGCACTTTGATCTCCTGGTATCATTTTTAACTTCAAAGGAAGAAATGGTGACAGGCATGGGAGAAATATACTTTATTGAATGTAGTTAAGATCCTGCTTTCCACCAGGGTGGTGGTGGCACAAGCCTTTAATCCCAGCACTCAGGAGGCAGAGGCACATGAATATGTGTGAGCTTGAGGCCAGCCTGGTCTACAGAATGAGTCCCAGAACAACCAGAGGTGTTACATAGAGCAAGACTGCTTGTAAAAAATCAACAAAACAACAAAATGAGCCTGTTTTTTTCTCTATTGGGGGCAGTACCTGGGGCCAATATTAAATATGTCATACACATGGACAGCTGGGTGACGTAAGATTGGGCAAATAAAAAAATTATGGGATGTACTCTTATATTACCTATGAGAAATGGCTGGAACAAACTATGCTCAACAAGGAGAGCTTTCTCATTCAATCCTCTCAGAAGAGTGAAATAAATGTTTTACAAGTTTTCCGTCCTTACAAATCTGTTTTATACTATCCTTCATTTGTTTACTGAGTAGGCTTCAACTCTTCCTGTATTTTCCTTATTCTGAGAAATCACATCAATATTTAATATTTTTATATGAAAACAAACTTTTCTCTGGGTTCCTCTGTCTTCCATCAGTAAATGTTCCTCTTGCAAACAAAATTATACTTCTGAGAAAAGATGATCCCTTTCCTCCATTAAAATGGACAGTAACATAATTTCCTCAGTGATCACAACCAAGTCATTTCGCTAACAGACAGTACACCAAGATTGTCTACAAATCTGAAACTCTTTGAATAGATAACTGATTTTTAAAATTTTATTTAAATGCCTTTACATAATTTTCTCTCTTCCCTTCCCCCAAGCATCTTCTTTCATACATCCTGCTCCTTCTCAAATTCCTGTCATCTTAGTCTTTAGTTTTTATTGTTACATACATGTATAAATGGATAAATATATATGGACAACCTACTGATTCTGTTGAGTGATGCTTGTAGGTGTATGATTTCAGGAAAGACCACTTAGGATGAGATAACTAATTAGAATTATCTCTGGGGAAGACTTCAAGTTACACTCTCAGAATTCCTTACTTGCAACTCTTTGTCTATGGATGGAGACCCATGAGTTTTACCTCTTCCATGACAACATGTCTATTACTATTGTGATTATTATGATGCAGTACAGACTGCCATGATATATCATGGATATAGTTTCCACACTATTTCTAGCAGACACAAACTCTCCTAGTCATCTGTCTGACTCTCAAAATCTTCCTTTCCCCTGTTTCATGATGTTTGCTGACCCTTAGGTTCAGGAGCTGTGTTGTAGATGTATCCACTTGGGCTGTATACTCATGGCAAGTTATTCTCTGCATTTTAATTCATTGTTATTTTCTGTAATGGTCTCAATCTTCTATGAAGGTAAACATCTTTTGATGAGGAATTGGAGCTATATCTTTAAGGATTTAGAATGAAGTTTGGAATTATACCGATTTAGAAAATGATGTTTGGAGGCTCTATTTTAAGGTCTATGACCTCTTGAGCCACAGCAAGCTGGCTAGGTAAACAATAGCAGGCATTACATCCTGTTGAGTGGGCACTAAATCCAGTTCAACTCTTGACTACTACCAAGATATCAGTGACAGTACCATTGTATATCTAGGGATTTGCCATTGTGGGTGTAGGTTTGATTCATAGGTATCCCAGCTGAGTAGAACTATTGTTTTCATTCCTCCATTGACAGCATGAATAGTACCTACTTTCGGGTACCATGAAAGCTAGTTCTCTTAGAGGTGGCTTTAAAGTCATATCTATGTCTAATCCTCCAATTCTTGCATTTTGAAAATTGCATAATGTCTTCAGCAATAGTGACTGACCTCCAAACGCTGTGATGCAAACAGGGACAACAACCACATTTTATATTATTTTTTAAGTCTCTTAAGCTCCCCTTACTAGATAATCTTCATGCCTAGTACTGGTGTTTTATTATATGATCTATGACTAGTGATGAAATATTTTCATCCAAAGCACAATAACTTCATATATACATATATATTCACAAATATATATATATGTATATCACAAATATATATGCATATATATATATTTGCAGTAATTCAATATGTATGCACACACAAAAACCCACACATATGCATGAGTGTATCATGCACACATGAATATATTTACACATGTCCTTACACAAATTACAGTGATACATAAGTGCATGAACATAAACAACTATCTATGTGCATGTTCATATACGCCCAGATGTTCATATATTCATTCATACATTCACATGAAAGTACACACACAAGCACATAAATACATGCACATAAAATATATACATATGCAACATACCCGTATCCTTATAGACCTCTATGACCATTGCAATGTATATAAGTGCATAGGCACACACACAAACATATAAACACATGCACACATACACACACACATAAACACATGCACCTACACTCAAATATATAAACACATGCACACATATACACACATATATAAACACATGTACACATACACAAACATATAAACATATGCACACACATACACAGTCTCTGGAAGTCATGAATTGATCAGGTTCTACTCATCTCACCTCAACACATCAAAACAAGAAAATGAAGGAGGGAGGGATGAAGGAGGGAGGAAGGGAAGGAGGGAGGGAGAGAGGAACTCACTGTAGCAATTAAATTTTGTGACCAAGATTTTGTTATATTGATTCTTCGTATTGGTTTCCTGCTTTCTACTTTATTGATTTCAGCCCTCAATTTGATTATTTTCTGGTGTCTAGTCCTCTGGGTTGAGTTTTCTTCTTTGTGTTCTAGAGCTTTCAGTTATGGTATTAATTCTCTAGTGTGACTATTGCCAATTTCTAAGTGCCGTGGCACTTAGTACTATGAACTTTCCTCTTATCACTGCTTTCAAAGTTTCCCATAAGTTTTGGGTATGTTGTGTCTTCCTTCTCATTGAATTCTAGGAAGCCTTTAATTTATTGTCTTATTTCTTCTCTGAGCTAGGAATGGTGCAATTGCACTTTATTCAATTTCCATGACTTTGTAGGTTTTCTGCAGTTTGTGTTGTTGTTGAATTCTAACTTTAATGCATGGTGATCTGATAAGATACATGGAGTTATTCCAATTTTTTTGTACCTGTTGAGGTTTGATATGTTGCCGAGTATGTGGTCAATTTTTGAGAAGGTTCCATGTGGTGCTGAGAAAAAGGTATATTCTTTTGTATTTTGATGGAATGTTCTATAGATGTCTGTTAAGCCCAAACTTCTATTAATTTGTTTGCTTCTTTGTTAAGTTTCTGTCTAGTAGTCCTGTCTGGTGGTGAGAGTGTGATGCTGAAGTCTCCCACTACACTACAAGTGTGTGAGGTTTTATATGCTGCTTGAGGTTTAGTAATGTTTCTTTTATGAATGTGGATGCCTTTGTATTTGGGGCATAGATGTTCAGAATCGAGACTTCATCTTGGTGGATTTCTCCTGTGATGAGTATGTAATGACCTCCTTTGTCTCTTTTGACTGATTTTATTTTAAAGTCTAGTTTGTTAGATATTAGGATTGCTACTCCTGCTTGTTTCTTGGTTCCATTTGATTGGAAAATCTTTTCTCAACCCTTAACTCTGAGGTAATATGTGTCTTTGAGACTGAGGTGTGTGTCTTGTATGCAGCAGAAGAATGGATTCTGTCTTGGAATGTATTCTGTTAATCTGTGTCTTTTTAATGACCATTGATTGATTGCTCATTCTTGTTTGTTTTGGAATGGTTTGTGGTGGTGGAACTGTATGTGAATTTCCACACCTTTTTTTCTTTTAGCTGTTGGTAAAGTGGGATTATCTACTTGCCTATGTTTTTCTGGTTGTAGTTAACTTCCTTGGGTTGGAGTTTTCCTTTTAGAACTTTCTGTAGGGCTGGGTTAGTGGATATGTATTTTTGAATCTAGTTTTTTATGGAATATCTTGTTTTCTCCATTTATAGTGATTGAAAGCTTTTCTGGGTATAGAAGTCTGGGCTGGCATCTGTGGTCTCTTACTGTTGTTAGAATATCTATCCATGACCTTCTGTCTTTCAGAGTTTCCATGGAGAAGTCAGGTGTACTTCTAATAGGTTTGCCTTTATATATTACCTGACACTTTTCCTTTGCTGTTCTTAATATTCTTTCTTTATTTTGTATGTTTTGATTATTATGTGGTGAGGGGATTTTTTTGTGGTCCACTCTATTTGGTGTTCTGTAATCTTCTTGTACTTTCATTGGCATGTCTTTCTTTAGGTTTGGAAAGTTTTCTTCTATGATTTTGTTGAATATATTTTCTGTCCCTTTGAGGTGGCTTTCTTCACTTTCTTCTATACCTATTATTCCTAGTTTTTTTCTTTTCATGGTATCCCATATTTCCTGGATATTTTGTGTTATGGATTTGTTGGACTTGAGACTTTCTTTGGTCAATGAATCTATTTCTCCTAGTGTGTCTTCAACACCTGAGCTTCTCTCTTCCATCTCTTGCATTCTGTTGGTTATGCTTGCATCTACAGTACCTGACTGTTTGCCCAGCTTTTCTATTTCCAGCATTCCTGCAGACTGATTTTTTTTATTTCAGCTTTCAACCCTTGCACTGTTTGCATTGTTTCTTGCAATTTTTGGTTTGTCTTTTCCTCCATTTCCTGCATTTTTTTTGGATATTTTGGTGTGTGTTGTCTTTCATTTTTTGTTTTGGTTTTCCTTCTAACTCTTTAAGGAATTTTCCCATATCCTCTTTGAGGTCATCTATCATTTTTAAGATGTTGTTTTTAAGGTTGTTCTTTTCTGCTTCATTTGCATTGGAATGTTTGAGTCTTGCTGTTGTAGAGTCTGTAGACTATGGTGGTGTCATATTTGTTTTTCTGTGGTCATATTTGTTTTTCTGTTCCTGAGCATGTTTTTGTATTGTCTGTTGCTGAGTATGTTTTTGTATTGTCTCCTTCCCATCCCTTCTTCTAGTGGGTGCAGAAAGAGCCTGTTCCTGGCCTGGTGGTTAGGGGATCAGAATTCCCTTCCTTTGTGTAAAAGCAAGTCCAATATTCTGGTAGTTCTCCTCTTCCTGGTCCTAGTCCTGGTCCCATGGGTGGAGAAGGAGACTAGGATGCTGGGATGCCGGAGGGGGACACTCAATGACAGTCCCCAGGCACTGGAATGCAGGCCCAGAAACAGTTCCCAGTTTTCCTTGCCCCATGGGTGGAGAAGGACACCAAAAAGCTAGCTAGCATAGGCTCCCGCTGGGAGGGGACACTCAGTGGCAGTCTACACACACTGGAATGAGGGCCCAGAAACAGGCCTCCAATTATTGGTTCCTTATATAAATGGGCCAACTATGTATTTTCCTTTCAGTCCGCTGATCCATTCTGAATTGTCAAGTGCTGTTTGGGGACTTTTAAAAAATATCTTCTTTTCCAGCAGCCACTATCTTTATTGAATTTCTGGTAGTGCTGAAGGAACAGATGCCTCACTTTTCACCACATGGTAGGGGAAAACCTTGAATGCATTTTCATAAAAAGCAATAGTTACATGTTTACATGACACAAAGAAGATTGCTAGGATATAGAAAGGTTGTTGTTCCCTAATGGATATCGCAAAACTGTTTTGAGTGACTATAAAGATCAGGCATTGAGCCTAATAGATAATTGATATATCCTGCCATTATTTTAGCTTCTATTTTAGAGCATAATGAAGATTTCTGAGAGCATTTAGATAGTGCTTTTCTGCTTCCATTCTACATCAAGAGACCAACCAGGAAGCTTAAAGCACAGCATGAATGCATGCTGAGGTCACTCTGCTCCCTAATAAATGTATACTGCAGTCCATTTAGTCACAAATGATGAATTCAAAACATGCATTCAAATTATTTGAAGAACCATTTGAGAGCCTTGCATGAATGACCCAAGAATTGTGATTCAGCCCCCAAACATTCTTTAGTGTCATACATGGAAGTATACAGAATTGCTCCAACATCAAGGACAACTGGAGCTTACATCAAGTCCTTTGAGAAGAATTATCTATTGAAGTTGCGTGCAAAGATCAGTTTAAAGAGTGGTATCCTATGCTAAGAAAATACAATTAAAAATGAAATCACACACAAGCACAGTGAATTTTTTCCCAGAAAATACAGGGAAAAAGTGAAGCAGCATTTTTTTTTTGCCAGAGTCTGGCTCTGGATTAGGGGAGGGTCTGAAGATGCAAGGATTCGAGAGAGACAACTGGAGGAATCATACAGGGGACACTTCTCTTAGTTTCCTATTAGGAGAGATAGACATACAGGAAGTTCATCCCCTGAAGAAATGCAGGTCCCAGAAGGGGATGCAAAGAATAGGCAAGGGAGTAATGATCTGGAGAATCCTGCTGCTTGACTGATTTGCACCAGAGTGTTTATTTACAAAATTTACTAGGTAGGGATACATTCATGTTTTCCCAAGACATGGGTCATATTTTTGTTTTCGGCCATATGGTTTACTTCCTTTTAGCTCATCTTTTAGTCATCATTAATAAACTATGACAAAACAGAGTTACTGTTTCCAATCATTTTCCCTCAACTTTTGACATCATTGATAAACAGTTGTCCTCCATAACCAGTTTTACTCATCAACCCCATAACCCAATTTTTAAGAATCTAAAGGCATATGACAGCCTGTGCTCAGGATGGTAGCTTCTGTGGCTACAAGGACACCAAAACAAAATCTCCAAGCTAGTCTGGGCAGTGTGCCATGTTCCAAGCAGTACATTATTAACTCTTAAGAGTTAGAGTGCCCAAGAAATAGTCTCAGGCCAAAGCTGCTGCTATTATTATTCAAATTCTGGCATAACGCAATGCTTACATTTATATCTTTATAGAATTTGTTCATATGTCTAATCCTGGCATTATGTTGTTCCTTAGTCATATGATATCACATTGGCTTTTCATGCGCTAACTTTTCTAAGAAAGGGAGCTCCTGTCATATCATACTTTTATTGTCTTTTTATATCATTCTTTGCCCTTCAGTATAAGTCTCTGTGTACGACAGAGGTTACTTCAGCTTATATAACTTTGATTCTGTATATGCCACATAATTGCCTGTGTGTATAGTGAGGAGAGGTAGGTTTGCAGTATGATCTGTGGCCAACTCCTCGAGCCCACTGAATCTTGTTGTCCTTTGTAAGGTTACATTGAATAT
The DNA here is from genome assembly GCF_017639785.1 of Mesocricetus auratus. NCBI lineage: Eukaryota > Metazoa > Chordata > Mammalia > Rodentia > Cricetidae > Mesocricetus > Mesocricetus auratus. The sequence continues at coordinate 11,604,378 of NW_024429204.1, read as the reverse complement.
CTTGCTCCTCCTGAGTAAGCACAGGGACAGGAGTTGTAAAGAATGTCTCATAAAGAGACCTCTGGTTTCTTTAAGTATGTCATAACCTCTAAGGCATAAGGAAGTCCTTTAGGTAGATTAGGATATCTCGCTAAAAGTGGAAGGGGTGGTGTGTTCAGGAAACTTAGAAGCAGAACTCCGAGGAGAAGGCATAAATGATTCATAAGGAAATGTCAATCAATCCAAGTACCCCCAAATTGTACAAATATTTAAAGTCACCCAAATATGCAACAGGTGGAGATGAAAACCAAAGGTGACATGGCAGTCATCATGTAATGCAGCTTTGCTGGATCTTTATCAAACAGCTGTGCGGGCCTCTATGACTTTTGCATTCCCATCAGATATGGGTATGCCAGTTTTTCTATTAAATATGAATTGAAGCCGACTGTGATGTGCGTCATAGGAAATGCGCTTAGCTGACTTCACTGGAGAAAACTAAACCTTTCTCTATCATAAATAAGTGCATCACTCTATCATAAATGCAGCCATTTACGACCATCTCACATAGCAACTTGTCCTGATGCAGGCAAAGCACACACTTCTGCCTGTTCTCTGACAAGCTGGAAGTGAAATCATGGATGGAGCCCTGTGTCTGGCTTACACCAGTATAGGAACTGGAAGACATGTGTTTTCCTCTTTGTGGTCCCTACGCCATAAGAATGGCTCTGGGAACAAAAGAGATTCCTGGCATGCAAACTTTATACAAGTTAGTGGTCTTTTAATACAGCCTTCTATTCATCAAGAGAAACATAGAAGTTCTAACTTACAGTTTTCTAAATCTAATGTGACTAACACCTGGGAGTTTGATATTTGTAGCTTCACATCATGTGTAGTCTCCGTTAGTTTGAGTTGTTTAGACCTTAATTGGGGGTGAACTGGAGTCAGTTGGAAGGTAAGATGCAAGAGAAGAACTGACTCTCCATGGGTGCCCTTTGTGGACTGGCATCATACCATTCTACACTTGTGGCTATTAGCACGGTTCAGAACTGACCAACACACAAAGTACAATAAATAACTCTGGCTTATTTTAATTTATTTTTATTTAAATTAGAGACAAGCTTTTTTCACATGTCAATCACAGTTCTCTCTCCCTCCCCTCCTCCCCTGCCCCCCACCAAAATCCCTATCCCATCCCCTTTCTGCTCCCCAGGGAGGGTGAGGCCTTCCATGAGGTATCTTCAAAGTCTGTCATATCATCTGAAGCAGGGTCTAAGCCCTACCCGATATATCTAGGCTGAGAGAGTATCCCTCAACGTGGAATGGGCTCCCAAAGTCCATTCATTTACCAGGGTAAATACTGATCCACTACCAGCGGCCCCATATATTGTCCAGGCCAGCTAACTGACACCCACATTCAGGGGTTCTGGATCGGGCCTATGCTGGTTTCCCAGCTGCCAGTCTGGGGTCTATGAGATCCCTCTTTTTCAGGCCAGCTAGTTTTGTGGGTTTCTCCAGCCTGGTCTTGACCCCTTTGCTCATCACTCCTCCCTTTCTGAAACTGGATTCCAGAGTTCAGCTCAGTGTTTAGCTGTGGGTGTTTGCTTCTGCTTCCATCAGCTACTGGATGAAGGCTCCAGTATAGCATTTAAGGTAGTCATCAATCTCATTATCAAGGAAGGGCATTTAAGGTAGCCTCTCCACTGTTGCTTAGTTTGTTCATTGGGATCATCCTTGTAGATCTCTGGACATTTCCCTGGTGCTAGATTTCTCTTTAAATCTATAATGGCTCCCTCTATTATGGTATCTCTTTTCTTGCTCTCCTCTATTCTTTCCCCGACTCAAACTTTCTGCTCCCTCATGTCCTCCTCTCTCCTCTTCTCCCTTTCCCTTTCTTCTACCTCCCACTTCCCTCCCCCCATGCTTCAATTAGCTCAGGAAATCTTGTCCCTTTCCCTTTCCCTTTCTCTTAGGGTCCTCCTTGTTTCCTAACTTCTCTGGCGGTGGGATTGTAGGCTGGTAATTTCCTTTATTCTATGTCTAAAATCCAAATATGAGTGAGTACATACCATGTTTGTCTTTTTGTGACTGGGTTACCTCACTCAGTATGGTTTCTTCTAGTGCCATCCATTTGCCTGCAAATCTCAGGATTCCATTGTTTTTTATTTCTCCATTGTGTAAATGTACCACATTTTCTCTATCCACTCCAGTTGAGTGGCATCTAGGTTGTTTCCTGGTTCTGGCTATTACAAATAATGCTGCTATGAACATAGTTGAACACATGTCCTTGTTATATGAATGTGCATTTTTTGGGTATATGCCTAAGAGTGGAATTGCTGGATTGTGTGGTAGACTGATTCCCATTTTCCTAAGGAAAAATGCTAATCTGAATAGAGTAAATGACATCTTTACTTTGGATGGAATCACGGAGGAAGTATTCTAAGAGGCACTAAGATAAAAAAAAAAGCATTTCTCCATATATGGGTCTCTAGACACCAAAGGAAATCTGTAATACTATGAAAGCATGCATAAAAAGATATCCATAGACCTATATGTGTACCATAGATACTTGAAAAGAACATTAGGTTAAAGTAAAATGATAGATGAAATGAGGGATAAGTCCATTTTGCCTTGGAAGTTCATAGCAATAACCTTTTGGAATTTGGACCTTGTCTCCTTGACCAATTAGTAACATGAAACTCTTAGAACTCAAAAGTCAAGGATTGATCCAAGTTGGACATTCACAAGTGAGGGCAGGTCAAGAAAAATTAATGTTACTATGTTTGATTTAGGTCCATAGGATTTACAAGGTTTAGCTAAATGATAGTTAGCTAAATAAGTTCAAAAGGAAACAAACATCTATAAGAGTGTCCCCTGAAATAATAGATCCAGATACTTAAAGATACCAAATGTTGGATACTTATCTAGATAAGGTGAGTTTATCAAGTATTACAAGTTCTTTACATATAAGGTGGAATAATATTGCATTGTATGCATTGTGTCATGATTTACTTTCTTTTTTATTCATTCAGCAATGTGCATTTAAGTCAGTACTGATTTCCAAAGTGGCTGTATGAGTTGGCACTCCCACCAGCAGTGGAGGAGTGCTCTGCTTTCTCCACATCCTCTCCAGCATAGATTGTTGGTGGTGCTTTTGACTTTAGCCATTCTGACAGGAACAAGATGGTATCTCAGAGTTGTTTTGATTGATGGCTGAGGATATTGAACACTTTCTTAAGTAACAGCGGTTTTAATATTCACAATAACATAACAGAAATTTTAATATTCACCATGACATAGAATGTTGAGATTTTCCATATAGTGTAACTAAATACATTGTATATACTTAAGCTCATGCACACATTTCAAGCAGTCAATTTTCTTTATGTTCTGAGTGTGGTTGAATCCTCATTCCAAGGCTCACTTATTTCCAACCATAGTTGAAGACACCATAGCCAGTGTCTCACCAAAATTCTCTTATGCCACATTGAAAATCCACAAGCCAAAGGCTATTTCAGTAAGGTTACTTGTTAATGGTGATAGACAGACAGACAAATACCTTATTAAATATGAGTTGGTAGAAATATTTTTTGCCAAATGTACTTTTATTGTGTTGTATGGTATTTAAATATTTTTAGTGAAAACTGTGAAACTTTAAAGGCACAGTTAGGTAATAATGTATGTGTATGTGTATATACACACATGGTAAGTAAGCTGTCTCAAGACACATAAGGAATTTATAGTATAATAATTTCTAACTCTTTAACAGGCAGTGAATACAACCCAATGTTTCACAATATCCTCACTATCCCAGTGTTCCTCTTAAGCATATGTTAATACTCATAATTGTATCTGAATATTTTACAAAGTTTCTTCATGATTAATTCCAAAAACTATCTAGAGATGAGCAGTAGGGTTGTTGCTATACATAAAATGCATTATTTCAATTTTCACCGTTGAAATTTTGATTTTTGTCTCTGAGTTATTCACTGTAGTTTCCCGGCTGTGTTCAACCATACACTCATCCATGCTGATCTCGTCTGGATGAGGTCAGTTGTACAGACCAGGCTGGACACCTTCCCTGAGGGTGTCCCCTCCCCTTTTAAATAAAATCCTAATCCTGTTGTGACGGGAAACTATATTTTCTTCCCCGAGCTAATGTTGAATCCATGTTTGTGGCTTCAGCACTAAAGTAGAGAATTTTGTGATTTCTCTTTTGAAGAGTTTGCGTTTTTAGTGTGAAATTGAGAATCTATAAACAGGGATATTTGCTCTGTAGAAAGCCTACTTTTTCTAATTTTCATTCTGGATGCAATGTCCTCCCAACTCCTATGTCTGATGTGCTCATTTGATTTCACTCTTGCTTGATCCTTGGTTTCTCTTCAGTTATATGATAGAACCTTTTCAATGTAAGAGGGAATATGCAGTGATTTTCCTTTCTACAATTCAAAAACATCGCATTACTGGGTGTGCATTATTCGTGTGTAGAGGCAGTTATACTCCACCAGATAAGAAGTATGTTCCTCTAAAGAACATCATTAGCCATAGAACATGTGCAAACAGTCACTCATAGTCTTCTTTAGGATCACCATGTCTGTGATGCACCATGACCAAGAGCAAGTTGGGACGACATGGTTTCTTTTCTTTATTCTTCTACGTCTGAGTTCATCATCAAAGCAAGTCAGGACAGGAACTCAGACATGGCAGGAACCTGGAGGCAGGAGATGGTACAGAAGCCATGGAGGGATGCTGCTTATTAGCTTGCTCCTCATGGCTTGTTCACTCTGCTTTCTTGTAGAACCCAGGACCACCAGCCCAGTGATGGCACCACCACAATGGGTTGGACCATCTCCCTTCAGTCATTAATTAAGTAATGGACCTTGCTACAACCTGATCTTATAGAAGACTTTCCTTTTTTTCGTTTTTATTAATTTTTATTTAAATTATAAGCAATTTTATTTTACATACCAATCCCAGTTCCCGCTCCCTCCTGTCCTCCCATTTTCCCCATCATTCCCCAATCCACCCCCCATCCATTACTCAGAGGTCCTCCATGGGAGATCATCAAAGCCTGTAACATCATTTGGGGTAGGACCTAGGCCCTCTCCCCTGTATCTAGGCTGAGAGAGTGTTCCTCCATAGGGAATGGGCTCCCAAAGCCAATTCATGCATGAGGGATAAATACTGGTTCCTCTGCCAGAGACCCCACAGATTGCTCAGGCCCCCCAACGGACACCCACATTCAGGGGCCAAGTTTGCTCCTAGGCCAGTTCCCTACTATCAGACTGGGGTCTGTGACTCCCCCTTTCTCAGGTCAGCTGTTTCTCTGGGCTTCCCCTGCCTGATCTTGACCCCTTTGCTCATCAGTCCTCGCTCTCTACAACTGGATTCTGTTAATTGAGGTTCTGCCCTCTCAGATGATTTTAGCATGAATCAGGTTGCCATCTCCATCCAACACACCCATTATGTAAATAACTATATAAAGTATCATGTATTCAATATGAGGAATGTAGGGTTAAAGTATATTACTTGGAGATTTGTTATTTTGCAGAGCTTTTCAATAGTTCTCAAAAAAGTCTACAACTAAGTTCCCTGGAACTTGGAGATTAAAATGGCATGGGATTTTTTATAGGAATAAAAATATTTAAAGATCATAGATCTACTTTCCCTTTTTAGTTCAAAAGGAAGCATAAGACTCTGATGCTCTAGTAATCTTGCCTCAGGGATGTGAAAGATCTAACCTAGTTAAACACATGAGACGGTATTTTTAAATTGTAAAGTTTGATCACTAAATCGTGTGGTTTATCTCACGTGATACATCAGCACATAGTCCCGTACACTTGCCAATTTTATGTTGTCTGATGTGGAAAGGATTGAAGGACACCTTTGTGATGACTTGCATGCAGAGGTTACTTGAGTAATCCATCTCTCCTTTCTTTGTCAATCTCTTTCTCAGGCTGACTGGCAGCTTTGTGCCAGACCTGATAGTGAGCATGAGAAGCCAAATGTGGCTGCATCTTCAAACAGACGAGAGTGTTGGATCCGTTGGCTTCAAGGTTAACTACAAAGGTAAGGATGAATCGTCGCCAGAAAATGCGCTATCACAACACAGCCAGGGAGTACATTTAAATTCCAGCTTAATTGCATCTGCAAAGTGAAGGCAAACATGGTTTCTACAATTCCATGAACAATACATTGAAAAACCATCGTTTTCTCTTCCACGGTAGATGCTGATATGCTATGTATCTATAAATAAAATGGTCTTTCCTGTAAATAATGCCTATTTTATATGCCTCATCTGTCACCTTATGCCTCAGTATTCTGGGCTACATGCCTTTTACAGAAAAAGGAAGTGAATTTATGCCCTTCAATAATTTGTATTGCAAAACAACTAGTATTAAATACTTAACTGTATTTGTAAATGAAATAACTTCTCAAAATTCCTCGATACTCTTTGTGTTATAATCCATCAGATCTATAATATGTCATGTTAGTGTTGAGAGTCACTTTTAAGTAAGGCAGTGACATCACTTTGATTGTGAATGACTACGGCTCTCTCAGTGTTAGTGTTAACATGAATAAGCATTAGCTACATATGACTATGAAAACTGCTCTAGTTTCATTTCTGATACAAAATGCAGTTTAAAATCACATGCACTTCCACTCATATTGAACTTTTATTAAACTCAACATGGACATGCAATGAAAATAGATATGCAAAGGAGTAATTCTATCTAAAAATATGTAAATGTTAATAAATTAAAAAAATCTGAGTTCTAGGGCTGTACATGTAAATGAGACCAACAGAATGTTACATATCTTGAGTTCATTGTTACTATTGTGGCACAGTAATTATTCTCCATCCTACCAATTAACAATGGCTATGAATTCTTTTTCTTACTTGTAAAATAGCAATTTCAATCAGTTTCTCATTTTAAGCACTGCCATTCCTTTGTATCTGGACATATGAAATAAATGTGTGATGTTGTCTGGGAGACAGGACACATTCATTCTGTGTTTTTTTACTTGTGACTAATTTTAGTACTATATTAATTTGAAGAGGTCTGGAAATCTGTATAAATGTCAGTTGAATAAAAAGGGTTCACTTGGCTATGGTTTAAAATGCATTCCTGCTCCAATTAAAATACACATCTTTTCTGATTAAATAAAGCAAATCTACAAAGGCAAAACATAGTCAGCTTATACAGTAATGATTTACTTGGTTTTTCTTTCCTCTTTAAACACAATGATCCATTAACTTTGGTGGGAAGGGACTGATAGATACAGGTGTCACATTTAATGCTGAGCCTTGGCATCCTGATAATTTTCAGCATCAACCTGTGATCGTGATCGTTGCCATCTACTGTAAAAGGAAGCTTCTCTGATAAGGATTAACAGGTGGAAAGATGAACTACTGTATGTGTGTAATGTAGTCACCCTATAAATGGACAACAATGCCACTATTAGGCAAAGATATGAAAACTCCAGTAACAGGAGTGGATTATCACTAGTGGAGTTGTCGTTGATAGACACCCAAATATCAAGAACAATTGCCATTGTTCTTGATTTCCTCTAAAAAAACACACAGCTGCTGAAGGTATCATATACTTAAGTTACAGAATACAAAGAAACCAAGCTGGTGTTGGCCTGGTACCTCCATTGCCACTGGCTAGCTTCAGTAGTAGATGTGCTCTGAATGTTACTATAATAGAAAATTCATCAACAGTCTTGTCTACCTCTGAAACTTGGGAGCTATCAACTGGCCCATTGATACAATGATAGCACTGTTGATTTCTGATGAGACTCCAGGCCTGTTAACAATAAAGTATCCATACTATACATGGTTATTGGGACCAAGAAGCTGTGACTCCCCAGGATGTAGTCCTATTGGAGAATCTGCCATAATTACTCTGTTAATGAATGGGACATTGCTTTTACCCATATGTTATTTTTAACTTTTAAAAATCCAGTGGCGTTTCATGTATTTTATATATGTATATGTACATTACCTAACTTTTCCTATATAATTTGACTTAGTTACCCAAAAGAAACTTTGTGAAACTTTAATTTGAAGAAAGCGTCAGCTGTAGCCAAATTGTGTCTTCAAATGCATAGTGTAAACAAACTCAAAGCTTGTGAAATAGAAATGTTCAGATAACTTCTCATGTTCCTGAGATATAGAAATCAAGTAGGAAAACAATAAAAATATGTGGCATGTAATCCAGCATCCAAAGAGTATACTCTTTAGTAGGAGAGACTGTCTATGAATATGAAATAAAATACCTTTGCTTGGGTTAGCTGTCACCAATTTAAGAATTTCAGTTTTAACCTGTATTATTGGATACTTTTCACACTACAGGGCATCTACCTTAAATTCATGATGAGGACAATATTTGCAATCAATAAAAGAAAAATGAAGTTAGCGCATTTTTTCAATTAAGGTTAACTTAACTTTTTCAAGTGGATCACAAAACACGTATTGTATAAACATTGAATATGCTGCCACCAGAAGCTTTTGAAGTTAAATATATGTTTAGTTTGTCTAAATCAACAGTATCTACATTAAGCATCCATGTCACCAACAAAGTAACATATTTTACAAAATGATGATTCAAGATTCAGCATTGGAAGGTCCATCTGAAAAAAAATAAATCTTTGCTGTTTACCTTACCCCAGTGACCTTAAACACATTAATTTTTGTATCATTTATGTTGTCATTATTTCTAATGCATATTAACCAGGCAAGAAGGAAAAAAAAAAGCCACAAAAATGAAGTCCTATCCAATAGCCATATTAGTTTCTATAGCAGGGCATGGCTTTGGGGGATGCATTTTCATCTTCATTTCATAAGACTGAAGAATCATCAAAGGATTATGAATATTTATCCGGGTTCTTGTATATCGCAATCTTTGTGCCTAAATTAACTCATTAGATCTCATTAAAATTGTAAGAGGTAAGAACGTTTACTCATTATTCATATGAGATAACTAAGGCATAAGCACTATAATGATAAGAACTTTACTTTGTTCACTAAGTAAAGCCCTTCTCTGGAAAATGTGAGCAAGCCATTATTTGTTGCATGTATGAACGAAGGAATGAATGAGTGAACACGAATGACTCATTAACCTGCTGCTAGACAGAGACGAAAGTCTAAGCTTGCTGAATTCATGCTGCTTTCAATTATCGAATATTATGTCCCAGGTGAACTTGAAGGGATTTTTAGAAGCAGATGTTGCAGATGCTAATCAGTATGCATTGTATTGGGAATACCAAAAATGTCAAGCTAAAGTAATGGCCGCTCATTGTCTCAGCAGATACATAAGCACAGAACATAGGCATGTACAGTGTACATGCACTCAAACTACATGGCAAAACCTACCACGTTTTAGATAAGAGCTGTCTTTTTAAAATTTTTCATGTAGTTATCTGGTTCCTTTAAATCGAATGCTTATAAGGTTCTAGAACTCAGGGGTAGGTACCAGGGATTGGCAACAGTGAACTGTGTATTTCCAAACATGTAGCTCAAAAGCTTAATATCCTAACAAAGGAAACATAAATGTTTAAAGTGATGTGTGCCAATGACCCTAATTGGACTACTACATGGTGCACACATATATGGACATATCTCAATGTTCCTATAAATAAGTGCATTGATTAATGTGTCCACTTTTACATTTATTTTAAATTTGTGTTCTCTTATGTCTCAGTTCATGACGGACATCTTCTTTCTTCATCGCCTCCTGATATTTCTAACAAGCCCTAGGCAGGGAAACTTTACTCAGCACAGCTGCCCAAAGCAGGGATAGAGTGACAACCGTGACATCTGGAAGCAGCCACATGGCAAGGTGGAGAGCTTCAGAGAAAGAGAGAAAAGGCCCAGAGTGCAGGAGAAAGTATATTGGGCTTTGGGCCATCATGGGAAAGAAAGAATTACAATAGAAGAAAAAGAAGGAAAATGCCTGGTGGTGGTGTCACAGGCCTTTAATCCCAGCACTCAGGAGGAAGAGGCAGGCAGATCTCTGTGAGTTCGACACCAGCCTGGTCTACCGTGAGAGCCAGGACAGGTCCCAAAGCTGCACAAATAAACCCTGTGTCAAAAATAAATAAATAAATAAAAATAAAAATGTTTATTATGTTAATACATTAATTTTAATATGTTAATACAATTATGCACAAACCCTCATGTGAAGGCTGGAGGAAGCAACCCAGCAGGGGGGAGAAGATCCCAAGCATAGGAAAAAGCCAGAGACACCCCCAACTCCTACTGTTAGGAGTTCCCCAAGAACACCCAGCAACGCAACCGAAATGTGTCCGTAGAAGACCTAGCTGAGCCCGATGCAGGGTCCATGGTTGCCACATCAGCCTTTGTGAGCCTCTATGAGCTCTGTTAAGTTCATCCTGGGCTTGATGTTCTGCTTGTGTCCTCAGCCCCTACAATTCTTGCTGCCCCTCTTCCATGAGTAGAGCGGAATAGCATTGATAATCATTTCTTTGAATTCCTTTCTCGAGTCATGTTTGGCTCTGTTCGGGATCTGTAAGACTGCCCAGCCTCTGGGTCCTGGCCATTCAGGCAGTGTCAGGCACGGGCTTCCTCTTGTGGCATAGACCTCAAATTGAACCAGTGATTTGTTGGCTATTACCATGAGTTCTGTGTCACCATCACCCCAGGACATCTTCCGGGCCGGACAGATTGCAAGCCAAAGGCTTTGTGGTTGGGTTGATATCCCAGTACCACTCTTAGAAGTCATGCCGCGTTATAGAAGATGGACCGTTAAGGCTCCATGTCACCATTCACAAGGGCTCTTTGAGAGAAACACTCCTGTAGATTCCAGGGAGTTTCACTGCACTAGGTTTCCATGTTTCCCCCCAAATACCCGCTAATTCCAGTCGTGTCTCTCAGTACACACTCTCTCAATCGCTGGCCCCCTGATCCTATATCCACCTGTCCCCAGCCAACCTGCAAAATCTCTTCAGTGTATGCCATCTTCCCCAGGGAGGTAGAGAGGTACTGGAGGAGGGGAGGGAGGGGAAACTGCAGTTGAGAAGCAACGAGAATAATAATTTTTTTAAGAAAGAAAGGGCATTAAACAGGTTTATTGAAATTCAGTTGTACTATGTTGGCATTCTTCCAAAGCATGAGCTGGTGGCAACAATATTTACTTTGATAAGCAGATGTGTGGCCTCATGACATCACTGTAATCATCCTCTCAAAGAAATAATAATTTATAGCTGTACTACAGATAAAGTAGTTGCTCTGAATCAGGTTCAGGCATTTTTTAAAAGATCATCTTTCTGTTGGGTTGAGTACAGGACTTTGTGTGTTTATTGACTGTCTCCTCAAATACTATTTTCCCATAAATCTTACCAGAAATTTAAATTTATTTTGACATTTAAATTTCAAAATAGCTTTTAGTTGAAGCGCATAGTGAGAACCTAAAATTTTGATGATGCCATCTGGTTTGGAGGGAATGACCTATAATTTTTAAATGGAATATTTTCATTAAAGATGGCTGCTTTCCTTAAATATTTAGAGTCATTAATTTTTAAGATTTGAAGTGTCTCTGTGCCTCAGTGAACAGCTGATGAGTAGACATGACATTTTTTACTCAAATTCAAATCTTTTAGTAATTAGGACACATTCCGTTGGTGAGATAGATGGATAGCAAAAGTTTGAAAATTATACAGTGACAGACTTTTAACCAAAGTTAGGTTTTATTATAATTATAGACATTACTATTAAGGGTATTCTTAATTATGAAAGTGTTAATTTTTAATTTATCAAATAATGTTAAAAGTGGATAATTGTGACAAGTTGTATATAGTGCTTAGTGTTATTTCAAATAACATACACATTTCTATATAAATTTCTGGGGTTTTCTGTTTGGTTTTCTGAGACAGGTTTTCCCTGTGTAGCTTTAGGGCTTCTCCTGGAACTCGATCTTATAGATGAGATCTGCCTGCCTCTGCCTCCCTATATTTTGAGACTGGTTTTGTATAAGATAATGCTCTACAATTCATTTTGTTTCTTTGTTTGTAATTGATATAACAAAACAGGTAGCATTCTTATCAAGGGATACAAATACTCCATGAAAAGACACAATTAATTTTAGCTATATTTTCCCGTATTCCCTCTTTCATGGACTTTTTCGTCATAACCCTCACATGGTCCTCCCATTCAAATCTCCCATCACCTTCGATCCATCCATGACTACAAATGCTATGTCCCTTTTCTTGAGTGATTTATCTGCACCCTCTTTCCCAGTGCCTTACCACACCTCTGTGGATTACATGGATTATAGCTTGGTTATCTCTGACCTAGTTAATATCCATGTGTAAGCATAATTGGCCTTTCCTTTTGGGCCGCCAGCTCACAAATAACAACATGAAGACTTTGTATTAATTTTGAAAGCTCGAACTATAGATTAGGCTTGTTCCTCGCTAGCCCTTATAACGTAAATTAACCTGTATATGTTCATCTAAATTCTATTGCACACTAGTACCCGTTTCCTCTTGTTGTTTCCTTCCCATGTCTCCTTTGAGCCTAGATTCTCCTCCTCTTCCTTTCTCTCTGCTTAACTATTGGCCATTCAGCTTTTTATTACACCAATCACATCAAATATATCTTCACACAGTGTATCAATATCCCACAACATAAAAGAGAATAGAGACCATATTTATCTTTCTGGATCTGGGTTACCTCACTCAGGATGGCCTTTTTTTTCTCCTTGTTCAATCACTTTGTCTTGAAATTTCATGATTTCATTTGTTTTTTAATGGCTGAGTAACATTGTGCTGTACGCATGTGCCATTTTCTTTATCTATTCTCGTTTTAAGGGGCATGTATGTTGTTTCCAGTTTGTGGCTATTATGACTAGAGCAGCAATTTTTATGGTTGAGCAAATGAGTGTTCCCTGATGAAGCAGCCTTTACTGATTTGCCCAAGTGTAGTACAGCTGAATCTTGAGGTAGATTGATTCCCAGCTTCCTGAGGAACTGCTGCATTGATTTTCATATGTGACTTTGCACTCCCACCAGAACTGGAGCAGAGTTCTTTGTACTCCCCATCTTCGCCAGGGTGAGCTGTCACTTATTTTATTGATCCTCGACATTCTGAAAGGTATAATATTAAATCTCAAAGTAGTCTTGACTTTCCCTGATGGCTAGCGATAGCAAGGTGTTTACAGCTGTAGAAGTCTCTCAGTAGAATGTTTAGCTTCTGTATTTTACCAGAACATCTGCAAATAAAGATAATTTGACTTCTTCATTTCCTATTTCAATCCCCTTCATCTCCTTTAGTTGCCTCATTGCTCCAGCTAATACTTCAGGTCCTATCAGGAATAAGAAAGGGGACAACCTTGACGTGTTTCTGAATTTAGTGCAATTCTTGGAGTTTCTCTCTACTTAAGTTAATGTTGGCTGGGCTTGCTATAAAACGCCTTTATTTTGTGGAGAAATACCCTTCATATTCCTATTCTCCCCAAGTCTTTTACTACCAATTTTGTTGAAGATTTTTCCTCTTTTTACTGAGATGATCATATAGTTTTTGTCTTTCAGTTTGTTAAAATGTAGAGTAAATGTGCAATTTATGTATGTTGAAGGATCTCTGCATCTCAAGAATAAAGCCTGCTTGACCATTGGGGATAATCTTTTTGTTGTGTTCTTAATTTCATTTTACAAGTATTTTACTTTAGCATCTATGTTTATAAGAAAATATATCTGTAATTCTCATTCTTTCAGGGGTTTTACATGGTTTGGGCTTTAGGGTAACAATGGACTCTTAGAAAACAATTGTAGTATTCCTTCTGTTTCTATTTTGTGGAATAATTTCAGATGTATTGGTATTAACATTTCTTTGAAACTTTTGTTGAATTCTGTGCTGAAACTATCTGGCCCTGAACTTTCTTTGGTTGGAAGACTTTTAATTACAACTTCTATTTCATTAGAAGTTATAGGTCTACTGAAATAGTACAACTAGTTTTGATTTAATTTTGGCAAATGTTGTGTTTTGAAAACAATATTATCCGTTTCTTTTAGATTTTCCAGCATGGTGGAGTACAGAAAAATATATTTTTCTGATTCTCTGGATTCTCTCAGTTTCGGACATTATATCCTCCTTTAAACTTGTAATTTTGTTAATTAGGATATGTTGTCTTCTCCTTTTAGTTATTTTGGATAAGAGTTTGCCAATCTTACTGATTTTTTTCACAGAACAAACTTTGTTTCATTGATTATTTTTTGTTTGTTTGCTTGATTCTATTATATTGAGTTCGGGCCTTAGCCTGATTATTTTTGGCCATCGACTCTTTTAGAGTGTGATTTCTTCTTTTTTTGTTCTAGAGCTTTCAGGAGTGTTGGTATGTTACTAGTATGAATCTCTCCAAGTTTTTAAATGTACATACTACTTCGTGCTATGAGATTATCTTCCAGAACAGCCTTCATGTTGTGCTGCAATTTTAACCATGTTGTATGTTCCTTTTCCTTCAATTCTACAAAGTTCTTAATTCCCTCTTCATTTCAGACTTGCCCTATGTTTATCCCAGATGATGGTTATTCAGTTTCCATGAGTTTGTAGGGTTTCTGTTCTTGATATATGATATACAGCTTTAATCCATGGAAATCATGGATTATTATATGGTGTTATTGCAATTTTTTGTTTATGTTGGGGCTAACTTTGTGTCTCAGTACATGATAAATTTTGGAGGAAGGTTTTTTAAGAAGCTTAGGGATGAAGATATATTCTTTTGTGCTTTGGTAAAGTGGTCTATAAATATGTGTTAAATTCACTTGGTTTATAACGTCAGTCACCGCCAGCATTTGTGCTTTAGTAGTATTGAAGTCTTCCCCCTATTGCTATGTGAGGTCCATATTTGGCTTAAGCTGTAGTAGCAATTTTGTGTGTGTGTGTGAGTTTGGGTATCCTTGTGTTTAATGTATAGATGTTCATTTGTCTCATGTTCCAGCTGTGTTTCAACACTCAGGGCCTACTGTATCAGGTTTCCAGAACCTAGTGGAAACTGTGTCCTGGCAGTTATTTTGTTTTTATGCTGGCATCTAGGCATCTGGTTTGAGAAGATTGTATTTCTAGATGTTGATACCTGGTCTTGTCTTTGTTGGGTGGGTATTTTGTCTCATGGTTCCTGTTGCCCCTCTGACTCTTAGTAAAATGTTGTGACTGTGTTTTGCCTGGTAGGTAATTCTTTTGAGATACTGATAGATGTGGCCATTGGTGTTTCTGGGTAAAATGTGTTCCTAGGTATTGGGAGCTGACACTTAAGAATGGGGATGGGCTAGTAGGCTAAAGGGATGTTGGTTCTACATGAGGGAGGAAAGCAAAGTGTTCCAATATGATCTGCTTAGTCCCCTGAGAAACGGGATCAGAGAGTGAGGAATGGCCACAACACATGTTCTGCTATAAAGCTGGCAATGAGACTAGAGAATTGTATATATAATAGGAGAATGAGGATGCCCTGTTATCTTAACTGATTCCTTGGCTGACATGACTTGTGGATTCCCAGGGAACACCTATTAGAGTTGGGTGCTGGAAACAATGAGTTAGGAGAGGGAATTTTCAAGTGGGAGGTCTGTATGATCCACATTAGATGGCATAGGGAATACAAGGAAGGCTGTGACTCGTGGTCATTGACAGCACTGGGATTAAGACTCAGGGGTTTGATTTGAAGGAGCAGTGCTGTGAATTTTTACAAGTTTTGGTTTAATTTACACTGCATTTCCATGTACTGTTTACCAGACTTTCACTTCTATCATCTTAATCTATCTGATACTCATTCTCTTGATTAGGTTGGGTGCTTTCTACTAAGTATAGAGGTTATTTTGTTAGTGCCACTGTTATGAGAAGCCTTTTTCTTTGAGAGAAGCTTTCCCGCCACTATTGCTTAGACCATCATTTTCTAATAAAACTGGCATATAATATTTACAACAGGGTATGTTCTCTTACAAAACCCTGTTCTTTGAACAAATTCTGAAGCTTTTCTTTCTAAACTATTTTGTGGGCAAAGTTCCCTACTACTTCTTTAAATATTTTTAAAATATCTATATATTTGAGTGTGTGTGTCTATTTTTATGTACACACAATACATACATGGAGGTGTCCTTGGATCCAGATGAGGGCATACAACTCTGGAAGCAGCATTACAGGATGTTTTGAAAATTCTCCACCTCTGCCTGCTATCAAAACTTAGATGAAAATTCTCATGCAATTATCCTTCTAACTTTGTTTTAAAATAATCATATCAAATTGCTTGAAACGATAATCATTACTCAAATATCAGTGAAATTATTCATTATGTGGTATTCATTAATACTGCTTTTATTTTTTTCTTTTCAGACACCCTACGCTCCTATGCTTAAATTTAATGTTACTTGAAAAGTCAGTGTTTGTTATACATGCTAACTTTATAAATATTTTCTATATAGTAGTGTACTATATAGGACATTTTAAATTTAATTTTTATTGCTCCATGATTATGGTAATATAATAAAATTGTTCGTTTTTATATGTCTAGGTAGTACTTAAGCATGGCATAATGCATCCTTATTATTGCAATGATTTCATGATTAGGCAAAATACCTAGGAAATCATAATAACTAAAGGAAGTCCAACTAATAATAGCTGAAAGACACGGGATTTATTATTGTAACGTGACACTGTCTGGAGAAATGCCTTTACCAATGCCTGATGCTTGCTTAGCATATCTATCGGGATGCGAGGCCGTTCCTTCCATCACTTGAAGCTTTCTCAGGACATATGCCTTCACTCTCAAAGTCCATTAAATGGCAATGATGAAAGCTGTCAATTCTCTCTCTTCTCTTGATGGCAAGGCCATTATTCTTCAGATATTTGACACACTATAAGAATATGTGAAAATAGGAGTCTGCACAGTCTTGGGAACTCAAACAGGTTTTTTATCCACTGTATGTGTTTCTATGTGGTGCATGTTTATGTATTCACTGCCCTTCCGTGTAAATGTAAATGTGCTTGTATATGGAGGGTGGATTCTTGAGTCAGTAGCTATATAGAATATGTTTTGAAACGTGATCTCACAGAACCTGGAGCTCACTGATTCAAGTAAACTCTTTGACCCCTGCCACACAAATATTCACACACTCATTCCCCCCATCCCAGAAATCCTGCCGTGGACAGTCAAGCCTGCAGGTGGGTTTTGCACAACTGTGATCTGATTTCAGGGCTCTTGCTTGGGTAGCAAGAACGCTACAAACAGAACCATTTCAACAGCCCCTCAGGTGCTTTCAATTTAGCTTCTACTCTAACAATTTGCCACCTAACTCTGTAAGCACATATTCCATTAAGTCAGTATTTAGGGGTCCCGAGAATTTTCTCAATACTTAAGCATTTTCCCTTCCTTGCAATGTTTATTTGTATGTATTAAGTATATTTACTGATATGTTGCCTAAAATTTTGGCATATAATTAAATTTACGAATTGGAACCATGATTTCTTCTGTCCTAATGTCTGATAGGTTTAAATTTGTAGGATATGGACGTTTTACAGAAATAATCAAGAGGTTTATTATTATGATTGCTTAGCTTGAGAAACAAGAGCGAAATATCATTAAGCACAGGATGCTTCTTAGTGTAAATCAATCTGGATGCTTCTGCTAAAATGCAAACATTTAACTCTTTTTCATTTTAAATGTGTCACTTCAGATAACTCCTTGTAATAATGAAGATTATTTCTTAAGACTATATTTTAAGACAGAAGTTTTCAAATATATGGGTATTTCAAGTGTATTAATAAATCGCTGTGTTACATTGTCAGTTTAGGAGCATATGTTGATCTCAGGGGATATGTTTCCTTCTCTCTTTGCTTAAATCTACTTTTCCTTGCTCAGCAGAAACCCTTTCTCTTTGTGCTATGGACTGAACTATTGTAGGTTCTGATGACCCTCATCTCTCTCAATTCTTCATGGCTCTATAGAGTTGGACTGAACTAATCCAATTCCCTTTGATAGCGCTATCAGACCAGGATCTGGGCAATTGGTATAGATTCTGAGTGAAAGGACAGGGTCTTTGTGAGGTTGTAAATGGTAAGGCTCATTTCACTTGGTGCTAGAGAGTGTCAACTTTTATTACTTTATGTCAATAAAAGGCCATCAGAGACAAAGAAGAAACTGTCAATAGCAAAGTAAGACCAAGTATTAGGGATGTAATGTAAGCTCCCAAATGTATCTCTTCCTGAAGAAAACGTTTGACTTCTATTCAAATGAGGCTATAGAGTTCTTATCTAAAACACCTCAGTAAGCCTGTTTCAGTCCCTGAGGATTTCAAAAGAAAAATAAGGTTTGATAGAACTTTGTTTTCTCTTTAATTGTTTCATCTAGGATGAGATATTGTTGATATGATAATTCAAGATTTATAATGTGTTTCTTCTTTTTAAATTATATTAACATGTACATAATACTATACCTTCACCACACGAAAGGTGTAGTCTTAGACAAATAGCATTTATTTGTGAATTAATTTACAGTCATTTTTGTTTTTTAGGAAAAGATATAATTCCTTAATGCCCCTCTCCTAACAGTATAAATACATATTGGTCAAATGCCTTTACTAATATTACCACCTGTGCTTTAACGGCACTTATGAATTAAGTTATGGCATCATTCAATTTGTCCTCAGAGCATGACATTGATTGAAATGTTTTGAAAGTGCCAGTAATTATTTTGTTCTTACATAATTAATTAAAATGCTAAGGCCAAGTTGTTTGGTTATCTCTCCAATCATATGGACTAATAGAAACAAATATGAATCTTTTATTAATTTGTCTCCTTTAAAGTTTCCAGGGCTAAGAAGCTAAAATTTTACTTAATGCCATGTAATTAGTTGATTTGCCAGGAAGGAGCTAATAAATGTAAGAAAGAAATATATTATTTTAATGGTCCTGAAAGAACTAGGTAGGCAAATACTCTTCCCATAACAGTCATAATATGCTATCTCACTTGCTACATAAATGTCAGATCATGATATGTTATGGAATGAGTGTTTATATCCACTCCCTAAAAACCATATTGGCATCTTAACCTGTAATACAATATTATATGGAGAAGCTGATAGTGAGAAGCAGATTTAGAGGAGATTTATGGTGCTCATGTTTTTTTGGGGGGGACTGTTTTTGTGTTCTATTTGCTGTAGTTTGCCTCTGATTACTTTGCATTGTCCACCATTATAGAAAAGGACTCTACTGTAAAAGGATTCATCAAAGCATAAAAATGACACATGATCACAGGCAGCATTATTAGTAACTATAAACTTTCTCTGATGATACATAGAGCAGTTGGTATTATGTAAAATGGCTGCAGGCGACATTGAGAGCCCCAACTTCTTAACTAAACAAGGGGCAATGACAGTCTTACGGAGAGATTAAGGAGAAACATTAGGAACAGTTTTGTGTGATGTTTTTCTCCCTTTCCCAAATAATAACAGGAAAGAAAATAGCCACTAGAAATCCAGGAAAACCCCTTCCAGAGTCTCACCACACTGGGACTCTTACACAGACTTTTCCAGTATGTGCAGATGTGTAAAATACTGTTGGTTGAGTACCTTCGTCATATGACATTTTTAAGAAGGGTCATTCTTTGAAGCGAATGGGGATATTAGACAAGACAAAAATCGACTAATTTGACTAAATACAAGTTAAAAGTGTATGGTCATTAAAAGACACTGTGAATAAATCTTTAAAAAGAATTAGATACTTGTCTTATTGCACCAAAATAACCACAAAGGCAGCTTCCAGGGAAAAAGGTTTTTTTTAGCTTACAATCTCTCTCTCTCTCTCTCTCTCTCTCTCTCTCTCTCTCTCTCTCTCTCTCTCTCTCTCTCTCTCTCTCTCTGTCTCACACACACACACACACACATACGTATACACTCTCATATGTGTATGAGAGTGTATACCACCTTTGTCATTAAGTTAATGTAAACTGAAACTACAAGGAGTGCTGTTTTCATTTTGTGGGGGTTCTTGTTGGTGATCTTTGACCCCTCTGGCTCCCACAATCCTTCTTCACCATCTTCCACAGGATTCCCAGAGCTCTGCCTATTGTTTGGCTGTGGGTCTCTGAATCTGTTAAAAATCAGTTGATGGGTTGAGCCTCTCTGATGAAAACTGGGTTACGTAATGAATATAGCAGAATATCATTAGGAATCTTTTCATTAACTTTCTTTTTGCCATTCATATTTAGTACTATCCTAGGTCTCTTGGATATCCAGCGTCTGAATCCTGGCCCTCAAGATAGTGTCAATAATAAGCTTCCTCTAATAGTATGGATCTCAAGCTGGACCAGTCATTGCTTGGCTATGCCCATAATTTCTCCACCACCTTTACCGCAACACATCTTGTAGGCAGGGAAATTTGTAGGTCAATGTTTATGTGACTGGGTTGGGGTTTCAATGGCTCCTTGCCTGGTTACAGGAGATGGCCAGTTCAGGCTCTGTATCCCCCATTGCTAAGAGTCTTAGCTTAGGTCACCCTCATAGATACCTGGGAGTTCCCATTGCACTAGGTCTCCAGCTTGACCCAGAGACACCCCCTGATTCCAATTGTCACTCCCCGTGCTCTCTCCCTCCATCCTTGCCTGACCTCATCCCTCCTATTCCTAAGCCCACCCACCCACACCCAGAGCACCCTCCCAATCCACTGTGATGTCTCTTCTATTTCCTTTTCACAGTGAGATTTGCATATCCACCCTTGAAAATTACTGTTAGCTAGCTTCTGGGGTCTGTGTGTTGCAGCATGGTTATCCTTTACTTTATGGCTACTATCCACTTATAAGTGCATGCTCACAGGGGCTCACAGAGACTGAACGGCCAACCTGAGAGCTTGCAAGGAACTGACCTAGAGCCTCTGCATGTATGTTACTGTTGTATAGTTTGATCTTCTTGTGGGATTCAAAATTGTGAGCGGGAGGGTTACCTGACTCTGTTACCTGCTTTGGGGACCCTTGCCACCTGCTGGCTTGCCTCATTCAGCCTTAAATAAGAGAGGAGGTTCCCAGTCTTACTCCAACTTGATATGCCATGGCTGGCTATTACAAGGGAGGCCTGCCCTTCTCTGAAGAGAAAGGAGGAGAGAGTGGAGGGGGTGGGGGTTGATAGTACAGGTTAGGGAAGGGACTTGGGGGAATAGGAACAAGGGGAAACTGATTGGGCTGGAAAAAAATTAATTTAATGAAAAAAAAGATTAAGATAAAGGAAAGAAAGTGCTGTCTTGGCAGAAAACTGGAACTACCAAATTTCATGTGCACTGTTGGAAGATAGATGATTGCTACAACTAGCTTCTCAAAATAGCATTTTTTTCTCTAAATATGTTGTCAGGGCATTGAACATTTCACATGCATGCAAATGCTCTGCCATTCCACACCCCTTCCTGGAAATTTCTTAAAGTTAAAAATATACCCATGTTATAAACCAATCATTTCCCTTCTGACTTATACAACAATGTGTTTTAGAAGTTTCCTAAAGTAAAAACATTATAAATGTTCATCTACAGTTGATCAAATAAAGGAAGCAATCTCTATCATCTATGAATTGCTTATGTGACAAATCCAAAATCTGTCAAATTATGACAATGAATGAAAATCAAAATCAATATGCTGATCTTAATAAGAGCCCACATTCAAAGTGAATTATTAGCTAAGTGCATTAATTTATATAAAATTCTAGAAAGAGTAGCAACAGTAATAAAAGACAACAAAATCTGAAGAGCTGAAATCACATCATTTCTTGTTTTGGTACTAGATTTTTTAAGACAGAATTAAATATCATGCTGGGGGAAACATTTAAATACTCCTTAATCTCTTATTTTGCAATCTGACTGTTGCTTTTCTTACCTAAGTGACTCAATAGTATTCATTTGCATTTAAATAGTACACTGGTTTTACCTAGACTACTTGAGAAACATTGCTATTCTAATAAATTAACAAAAAGTTCATGCATGGGATGGTTTTAACAATCTTCACAATTAAAAGGACTAGAGTAATGCTCTTTACATGCTGAAGCAACTGTCAACAAAGGATTTTATTTATCCTGAGTAGGTGGATTTTAACAAAAATAAAAGTGTCAAAGATATCCGGGTGTTCATATATAGAAAACATACCCAAACCAACAATAGAGAAGTGAAAATTGCATTTGTCTCCTATTGTCTATTAAAACTGTCTTAGATGAGATTAGATTTACTCAGAGTATTGTGGTCAATTGTGACATTAGGATTTCCTTTTACCCTTTGTAACTAAAAGAACACTTGATATGTCATCTCAAATATTTACTTGGTGGGGAAAAATTCATCTGGTCAAATTGAAGATTCCTCACAATTCTCTGGTTATGTCTATACCAAGGTCAATGTGTCTAAATGGCACCTGACTTATTCTATCTTAGAACTGATTCTTGTTGACTGGAACTATCCTTCCTTTGTCAATAGGTAGATAGCTAGATAATCGATATAGATATATATTACTTTTGCACTTTTATTTTCCTCCTCATAAAGCCTGGGTATTTGTATATCCAAAAATTTCAAAATTACAACTCATTGTATTTCTTATGGAGGCTATTATAAAATGTGTTCAGTAAATGTTTATATGATTTATGATTGTTGACATCTGACAAAAGAGTTAATTATTTATATTATTTTCCTTTTGAGTAACCACCTCTAAATAGATCCTTTGTTGTATATCATTGTAATTACAGTATCTACCATATTTAAAGATCCATTAAATATTGTATTCTGTTAACACCTGAAAGTGTTCAATGATATTAATGGAAAACCTAAATGGAATTGAATAATAAACAGTAGCTATATTATTAAATATTACTCAGAAAGTTTTTATTCTGTAGCTGTGTATTATAGCCAAATACATATGATGAAAGAAGAATCAAAATCTTGTAAAATTTTATTTGATATTAATGCTTCTCCAATCTCATGTTGTTATACATTCTCTGTTAGTAAAAAATCAAATAAATAAAATTAAATGATGTAAGCCATAGTTATATCAGTGTCAGCCTTTCAAATATTTTCTGTGTTACCAAATGCTACCCAATCATTTGAGTGGAATTCAAACTTAAGGGAGTAAAGATTTTGGAGATCATACTAAGTTGAACCTTTCACATTTAATTTTCTTTTAGTGGAGCTTTCAACTAACAACAGAGGCAGTACTTTGTTATCTAGAAATTAAAGCTGAATATTCTAATTTCTTAGGAAATAGATTAGTTGTTATATATGTACATAATATTAACATTAATGCGTTATATTTTGATCCTTGTTAAATTTAAGTAGAGCTCAAATTAATTTGTAGGAACTGACCTTTCTCCTGTGTTGTCCTGCATGCTTAGCTGCCCTAAGATTTGCTGTAAGGTCAGCTAGCACACCTTTAGAAATATCACCTTAAACTCCCTATCTTTCATGCAAGTCCACGCATTCCTTTTTTCTGATTTTATGAATTAAATGTTGATACACTCATTAGGCTGTCCACCATGACTATTTCAGTCAATATTCATTCACTGACCCCTAACCCTCCTCAGAGGTTTGCAGTCTGTGTCATCTGTAAGTCTTTCACTTTGCATCAATTTCATTTGAATTGTGGCACTTCCACAGTGCTAAAGAATACTTCATCTTCCCTCTGAACAACTATAAAACATGTAACTTATTTAGGCATTCATAACCTTCCAGCCTGGCCCTCAGCATAAAGAGGGCTTGCTTTTAAGCATAGCTTATGAAAAACTTTATGTTTGAGCAAGATTTATTTTTGTAAATCCTTATTGTTTCCTTTTTTTAGCTTATAAGTTCCTTGTACCTTATTTTAAATTTAATACTTCAAGTTCCTTGAGAAAACTAGTGTTCAGAAATATGTTTCGGTTTATCCTTTTTTTAAAAACTAACCTTTTGTTTCTACATCCACGGAGTTAGGAGTAATAGAGTATTTTTTCTCTCTTTTTTTTGTCAATTTTATAGTGCTCACTGAGTTTTGACTGTTTGCCAGGCATTGTGTGGTGTGGCCTAACTTTGGGGAGCTTCAGTCAGATCCGGCTGACTAGTCCTGTCCCCCTGAGGGGGGAGTTGTGGACTGAGAATCGGCAGGTAAAGATACTAAGGAAAAGATACCCATAATGTAGTGTCAGGAGAGTAATCCAGTGAATACTGAATGCCCCAAGTTTATACTTCACCATTCTGATATACCCCAACCAAAAAGGGAAAAATGGCAAAATACTACTTTGTCTTAAAACAAGAAAAAAAATCCTTCCTTAATTCTCCAAATATTTGGTGACCACACCTTAGAGAAAATCTCTCTTTATCTGGCCTTGAAGGTCAAGAGTAATCACACCTCAGACCAAGTCTCTTGTTATTTAGATAGGACATCCATGACCACTACCAAATATCCTACAGTAACCACACCTTAGACCTTTAGATCTTATGACTTTAACCTTGGTAGAATAATGACAGTTTTGAACTCTGTGAACTTAAGTCAAGATGAATTGAAGCTGTGTTTATGGACGCTGACAAATGTGAAGGGAATAAAGAGTTCTTAGCAAAAACATAGTCACTGCTTTCCATTTAGTATGAAAAATAATAAAACTTGCTATGAGTTTATTGTAAGTAATAAGAAGGGAAACAATGTATTTTGGGGGCTACTATAAGACTTGTAATACAAATATCAAGGAACAGCTTCCTGGAGTGGTGAACTGAGCATGAGATACAGGGTTTGGTAGTTGCTATGGAGATGGGAAGTGGGCAGAAATATGAACATGTGAACAAGGTGACAAGTCCTAAAGGAAGAGATGATAAAGTTTCAGGACACGTGGCAGATAGGTAAAAGAATTAGAGAGGAGTAATCTTGGGTAAAGGTCAGAAAATGGGAAAGTCTATATTGTAATTTCCTACAGGGGACATCTGTGAATTAGTCAGGATTAGAGGTGTCTATGTTACCAATGAAGAGGATAATCATTTCCCCCACTCTCAGCTATGCCCACTCCTTGTTTACTCAGGAAAAGTAAAAAGAAGAAGCAGTATATACTAAAACCATGGAATCAAGAATTATAGAAACAAGGTATTTTTTAAAGTTTTGCAGAAAAGGCTTATTTCTTTTAGGATGAGAAAATGGAAGTGCAAACAGACTGACTAATTTTTCTCATAATTGACTGATGCCTGAGTCAGGGTGAAATCAGCCATAGGATCTTGTCTGTGTCACTTTTCATTATGGTCCTCTGTTTACACTTGGTCTCTCTCTATGGTGTGTAGACTTGTGTAACTGAAAAACTTGTGAGTTACGAAAACTTTGTCAAAACATTTAGATATCACTAATGTCAATGAAAGGATTATTATATTTAAGTATTCTTTGATTATTCTTTATTATTCTGTTTAATTTGTAAAGAAATTTTAAACAAAAAAGAAGTATTGATGCAAGCAGAAGAAACACAGGAGATAAGACCATTATTCCTTATCCATCCTATGGTGTGATATGAAGTTATATGCCACAAATTTAGCTCTCTAGATCTTGAGTTTCTATGTAAGAGTTTTGGGTTATCTTCACTGGAATGAAAAATATACCAACAATACTTTTTTCATCTAAAATGAAAAATAATTCTTGATAGTTTTAGTACAGAATTTTGGAACAGAGTCAATCTTTGCACAAAAATTGAATAGGCTTTCTGGTTTCTGTGCAGCATTATTTAAGGGGCTACTAACTCTAGATGCCCTTAGTATCTCCAGTAGTTGTGTTAGAGGTCTATAATTGTAGAGAAGATGGACTAATGTCTAATGGTTTTAGATCCATAGGTTTGGATCTCATGGTTTCATTTTGTTTTTAAACAAATGTTAGCATGCTTAAAAATGCAAAATTAACTGTGTAACTATTTTTTCAATGTTTGATAATTGCATTTATGTGTAAAATATTTTTATCAAATTCACTTGGAAAGTGATAAAATTTGATGATTCATTTCATCAACCTCTACTATTTCTCCAAAGTTCATGTGCCTTAAAATAGGACATTGAATCCAGTTAGAGCTCACTGTATGTCCTTGGGTGTAGGATCAACTACTGAAGAATTTGTAGCCCCCTAGAGACTGTGTCCTTCTAGGAAAAAAAAACAGATTCTTCTTTGTAAGAAGCTATAGATTTCCAATACTTCTTCAGTTAGCCATGGGACTTCATGGTGGCTCTTTTCCATCCATGCTGTGATTTTGGTTATCTAGATCCTGTGCAAGTCCTATGCAAAAAGTGACATCTACCATGAGTTTAGGTATATAAATGTGCTTTTTGTATCCAACATATGCTGTTTTGCTGTAGGCATCTACTAACCACTTTCTATAATTTTGTCATCTTGGGACCTGAGTCTGGTGGAAAGGAAGTGTGATATAAGTCCCATTTTTAGCAGAGTTTTCCAAAGTATTTGTTCTCTTCACATTTTCTGGGTCTGGATTCTATATGTTAACTACCCCATAGTGAACAAAGAGGAGTCTGATGAGCATGAGGAGGTGCACTTATCGATGGGTATGAACTTAGGTGGCAGTTTATGCGTATATCCACTTAGCATAATGATAGTGTCAGGTTCTCACTTGTATGACATAGAAAAACCCAAATTTGAGCATCCTTAATATTGCTAAGTATTAGTTCCATCGTGTGGTACCTTCATTAATTCTATTCATAAAGTGGTTGATAATTTCCTTAATATGTGTGCTACTATTGTGCCAGTGGGCACATCCTTGCAAAGCCATTCTCTGAAGTCCTGAGGGTTCACAGCTGGGTGAACTATTCATCAGTACCCCTTTTTTTGTTAAGATTTATTTATCTTATTTTATGTATGTGAGTATTTTGCTTGCATGTATGTGTATGTATCACCAGATACATTCCTGGTGACTGAGGAGGGCAGAAGGAGGTGTCAGATCCCAAGGAACTGGAGACAGATGGTTGCGAGCCACCGTGTGGGTGCTGGGACTTGAACTCAGGTCCTTTGGAAGAGCAGTTAGTGCTCTGAACTGCAGAGTCATCTCTAGCCCCCGATTACCCCTCTTGGTAGCCTTAGTAAACCTATTAAGGATAAAGTTTCCAGATTGTTACAAGCTTGATTTCTCCTTGTCCTATGACGCCAACAACGAGGCTTTACCATGAAGTATTGGAGGTTACCAAAGAACAATGGCGATAGCCTATGTTTTAGAAGCATCTCTGGTGCCCCATTAACCAAACACAAATGGTAACTATTACATAAGACTGGGATTTTTATTCAGTATCCTTTGGTGTCTGAAAGACGTGGGCAGGGTTGAGAACAAGGTATGAGTTTTGAAAGGAAATGAATACTAAAAATTGTATGGAAAGTTAACACTGTAGATGCTAAAAGTGGGTTAGATACATAAGCACATGTGTAAAAGACTTCAAAATAATAACTATATTTTAAGAACTCTAAATGTAGGGTAGCTTTTAAAACACATTGATCTAATTAAGTGACAGTCTCAAGCCTAAACTGAAGTGGATTGTCTGAGTAAAAGTTAGAAAGGGATTGAATCTTTTATAAACAATAATGTAACTTGTTAGAATAACTGACACAAATTAATGAAAATCTTGGACTAACAACAGATAAGATTGAAATTAAATACACAAGGAAAAGTATAGTATAATTAAAATTAAATGAGGTGAGACTTGTACTAATCTAAAGGGGAAAAAGTCTTAGCAGAGGACAAGAAATATAACCTGAAAATAGGAATGAGCAGAATGGTGAGTGACAGGAATTCCTCTAAAAAGAAAAGAGAGTGAGCATTGTAATGAATTTATTACAGGAAAAACCACATGTATTAAATAGATCAATAGCAGAAATAGAGAACATTCATAGTTTTAAATTTTATTAGCTATTTTACTATTGCTGTGATAAGTAGCCATAACTAAGGCAACTTATAGAAGAAAGTGTTTTATTGGGCTTATGTTTTGGGAAGTTCCGAGTCCAAGATGGCCAAGCAAAGACAAGGCAGTGGGAACAGCTGAAAACCAGCTGGGAACTCACAAGGGAATCAACAAGGAGGATCCATAGAGATGCCCGGAGCATGGTGTGAATCCTGTGAAACCTCAGGCTAACCCTCAGTTCAACAAGACTATAGATCCCAATACTTTACAAACCATTTCACCAACTGGGGAGTAAAAATTAAATTATATGAGCCCATGGGGCCATTCTCACTCAAACAATCACGGAATTTTAACTTGAATAATATATTGAGCAAAGGTACACAACTCAGCGTGATGGTTTACATCTTGCTTTATTGTAATACCATGCATGTTTTCGGAATGTAAACACATAACTCCCACATTATCTCAATTCCTTGTGTTGTTTAAACAACGTCATATGGTAGTTGGCATCATCTGTGAAAATATAGAGGGTTTCTAAAGGAGGAAAGAAATAGAACAAATATTTTGACAAACGAGACAAAGAGCTGTTGGGCAGCAGAGTATTTCCCGATTCAACACAGAGGTGGTATAATTCGGGTACTGAGATCATGGACGTTGGATCAAGCACATATTAAATAAATCTCTATGGTTTGTTTCCTGGCCATCTTCCAAATGCAGCTTCAGCTGTTGAAGTCTCAGACGGCTAGATGTTTATAAAACGATAATAGCTGTGTGTGTATATTTGGGGACTATTGTGAAAATTTGTGAGAGGATTAATAGCCTTTTTCCCTCTTTCCTTTTTATTATTTAAACTAGAAACAATCTTATTTTATATATCATTCCCAGTTTCCTCTCCCTCCTACTTTCCTATGCCCCCCACTGACCCCATCCCTTTTCTCTTCTGCTCCCCAGGAAGGGTGAGGCCTTCCATGAGGGATCATCAAAGTCTGTCATATCATTTGAAGCAGGGCCTAGACCCTCCCCCATATGTCTAGGCTGAGAGAGTATCCCTCTATGGGGAATGGGCTCCCAAAGTCCATTCGTGTACTAGGGATAGATACTGATCCACTGCCAGAGGCCCCATAGATTGAGGGTTAATATCTTCACAAGCTTTATAATTTTATTACTCTCAAGGAAAACCATTCTATAGCTACAGAAAATGTTCATTCTATGTAGTTTTATTAATTCCAAATTGATTAATCATTTAACAATATTTCTCTCATATTGGTATAAAGGGCTACTTGATTCTTTGGGTTTTTCGATGTAAGTATGATGAAACTGAAGGAAACATTAACACGTGAAAATCATAGAGGCATGCGTGCGAGCACTATGTGCATGTATGCAGAGAACCCAGGCATAGCTGGCTAACAATCATAGGCTCTCCATGGGCACAATGACACATATTTTATGAAATATGTCAAAGCTATTCTGTGTAATAATGTATTTCTTTCACTGAAATATTTATGTATTTGTACACTGCTCACTGATCATATCTATCAATCATTATCTCCCACCCCTTCCCCTTAGACCTATTCAATTTCATGTCCTTAAAAGAAAACGTATTCTATCTACACTATGTGCATCTGATTAGTGCTAAAAAAAACTAAAGGAAGGCATCATATACCTACATATGAAAACTTAATATCATTGACATTCCAGTTCTAGGCAACTAAATATAAAAACTAAACACAACTAAAACAAAATCTCACTTAACTAAAATGTAGGTGCAGAATATTCATATGATTATTTGGAATTGATTAAAAGGAATATGAGTGGTTTGGTCCAAACTGACTAACTTAATGTAAGCTGCAATATTGACTATATATTTCAGTGTGGAAAGAATAAACAAATGAAGGGAATAAAAGAAACCCCAAATCTATCCACCATAGTGAATTCAACGGAACCTGGGAAAGCAGCAAAACCTTGCACAGGATATTTTTCACAAATGATACAGGAGTAATTGCTCATCTACAAGCATATCAGAAGTATACTGATTATGCACCCTTAACAAAATCTTAAATCTAAATTAGTTATAGACCTAAATGTAAACCCCAAACTATAGAGATTGTAGGAAGCCCTGAAAGTGCAAAATCTCTTGAATTTTTCAAAACACAAAATCAGTGCCAGGTACATAAAGGATAAAATGTATTGATGTAAAACATCGTTAACACAAATAATCACGTCTGTATGGTGATAATATCAAAGTGACAGTCTACAATAAGAGAGACTTAATTGTTAAGGACACATTTGATAATTACTGTTATGCAAAACATACATGCACTTAGGCTAAACAATAAGAAAAAACTGATTAAACTGTTTGAGTAGATTAAACAAATTTGAGTAGACATCATGAAAGGGATGTACGGACTTAAGCACACAAAATGTTGTCCCACCTCATCTCATATATGTCATTACAGAATGATGAGTCCAAATCAAGCCATATCATTTCCCACCTTTTAGAATTGCTAAAACCCAGACCATGACAGCACAGATATTGGCAGTGATGCGAAGTGAAAGAAACACTGATTAATTGCTGCGGGAAGGCAAACAGTGCATTCGATTTAGATGACAGTTTGACAGTTTCCAACAAATCTAAACACTCTTACCATAGTATCAAATAATTAGGCTCATTGGTTTCTTCTCAAATAAACTGAAAACTTATGGCCACATGATTGTTTGTAATAGTTTTGCTTGCAATTGCCAAAGCATGGAGGCAATCAAGAAGTCTCATTGTTCGTGAATGTATAAGTAAACCAGGGTAGACTAAGCAGTAAAAATAAATGCTGTTCATCCACAGGAAACAGGCCAGTTTCTACAAATGAAAGTACTAATCTGAAAAAGCTACGCATAGCATGATTTTTACTCTATAGCGTCCGTCTCAGAGACAAAACTACGGATAAACTTTCACAAAGAAGAGTTAGGAATGATGGAATATTAGGAGTGAATACAGAAAAAAATAGAATAGTTAAAACTGTTCAGTATGATGCAACATTGGTGCATATATATCACTATATACTTGTGAAAACGTGGAATGTAAACACTGTGAAGTGTCACTTTTGTGACAATGATTTGTCTGTCTAGGATGACCGATTATGATAAATCTCCCACCATCATAGAGGTTGTCACCATTGAGGAGGTTGTGTGTATGGCCACCCAAGGATTATATAAGAACACTACACTTTCTGCTTTGTTTTGATGTGCTCCAAAACAGCTCTACAGAGTTAAGTTCTTTGACTTGAGGAATTTTAATGAACAGGATCTAGTACTATTCTCCATGTGACTAGAGCTATCAGCAATTTTCTTTGTCTGTTATACTAATGCACTACACACATTTAATGATTTCTGGTGGAAACAGATATCTTTAACAGGGTTGTATGATTTAGGCTACCACTCAATTCCCATGGTCCCTTCCAGGTTTAAAAAGAAATCTGAAGGCAACAGTAATCTGCATATTCTAGCCAGTACTCACAATTGCCATTCTTAATGATTTAGCTTTGATAGCATTTCAGATTACATTATGTTCATTATACAGGAATGACTTTGACTCAAACCGATTTGCCAAAAACAGTGGAAATACTAAGTTTCCATTTTCTACTTGTTACATGTCTGGTAGCAAGAAGGACCTGGAATATTATTTTTCCCTTGTAACTATTTATGCAGCATAGTGCAATGCTTAAGCAAATTATAATACATTCAAAGAAATTCCATAAATGTAATAAAAAACACTGTGTCTTGTTCTTTAGAAGAATAAAAGAAAATGATTCTAAAATTATCTTCTTTTCATAAATACCTTGGTTCATATTTGTAAGCAATCCTATTGCATGCACAGGTTGATATTTTTATTTTCCTCAATACTGTGAGAAAACACCAATACTTGACAAGTGTCTTTCTATATATAAAGCTTTGAGATTCAATAAATAAATATCTAAAATGAAATTAATGAACCTCATACAAATACAAAATCATAAGTAGCATGAAGAACTGCATTTTCCATCAGGAACTATTAAAGAAGCGACTTTGTTTTCTATTTTGTGGAGCCTGTGGCACTAGCAAGCATAATGTATTGGGTGGAAGCCTGGAGATTTAAATGAAAGACAAGATGTCCAGCCATTTATGCTAAGAGAATGTGTGTGTGTGTGTGTGTGTGTGTGTGTGTGTGTGTGTGTGTGTGTGTGTGCTTATTGCAAGGAGGGAGCAGCCTTATATACAGACTTACAGCACAGTGGAGAACCCCCAGGTGTAAGAGTTCGTGTTTTCATAATTAGAGGTTGATGCCAGTGGGGCAAGGCCAGGGCTGTAAACCAGGACTAGAAAACAGGATGCTCCTGTGGTTATTGGCTGACAGGCAATACACAGAGACCCTATGAGGGCTGGGGCCCAACACTAGTCACTGTTGTGTGTTGTGAATTTTGGGGTAGGCAACTCTTCCTACATAATGATAAAGGCTGAATTAAACTGATTTGTTGTTGGAGTTTTAAGCATGTGTACTTGGGAAGTATTGTATCATCATTACCTCTTTGTGTCCCATATTTGCATCTGTAATGTTTTTTGGTAATGGTATGTAAACTGAAGATTGGATTTTGTTTACTTCAGAGAAGTAAATAAAAAAAAAGCATCCCACTGAGTTAGAGAGCAAAAGATGTCCACATAGTAAAATCATTAGATAATAGTTGAGTTTAGAAAGTTTTTGCAGGACAGGTTGGAGGGTCCATACAAAAGTAAGATGAGATCCCAAAGAAATTAAATGTCCATTTACCACTATAATTTTAGACCAACAAATCGACTGAAAATCCTGACCCAAGGGTGTATTTCTAAAACAATCACAGTGTAAATTAACAGGTAGAACCTTCTAACAGAACGTAGTAAAACAATGTTGTTGCTTTAGGACTGAATACCAATTTTAAAACATAATTCAAATTGTTCATTAGCATTGATAACTATATAAGTTTACTTTTGACCAAACTCTTACTATCTGAAATCATGTTTAAGTCTAAAATTTAAGAGCATATAGCAGGTGACTAAACATTACAACAAGATATGTAAATCTTATCTCAGAAGAGATGATAGTGTCTAAAATTAACACAGAGAAAACAAATGAGAAAAATCAATGACCTTCTGAGAGATGTATTTATTACCAAACCTAAACAAACTTTAAACTCGTATTTATTAGATGATAGTTTATTTTCTACACAATATATATTCTAAATATGGGGTAGGAAATTTATGGATACTATAAAAACTAGCAAATATGAATGAATAAAAAGATGGATATAATCAATAGCCATAAGTGTGAAATTCTGTTTTATTTTATTCTATGCACTTCATTTCTTAACAGTAATTAGGATTTAATGACCACTGTGTTAAAACAGTTGAACTGGTGTTGTATCTGATAGTACTGATGTGTAGCCAATTAGACAGTGCAAATAGCATTCTATTATTCTCTCAAGGTAAACTCACCTCTGAAAATCTATTGTTTGCATGTAGCTTAATTGCAACTGCCAAGAAAGAGAGGCAAAGCGTTGTTTACACATCTGTTGTACACAAAAAGCATCAAGCTAGAAGTTTCACACTTGCAACCTCCTCTAAACTTTGCACATACCAAAAACCATAAATTCATAAGCCTCAGTATGATAATTAAATTATTCTAAACTGTATCTAAAAAAACCTGAATGATAATAAATGGTATTTTTTTTATTTTTAGGATTCAGATCCTATAAGATACTGTTAGAGTAATTTTTAAGTACACATATTTTATGAAGTGATAGATAGTAGTTACAATATGCTCTTGGATGCTTAGAATTTAGTAACGAAGGGGGTAGGTCTAGTGGCACACACACACACAAATTACAATTTGGAGAACCACTTGATTTTGAATAATATAGTATTCACTTTGGGTTTTTTTGCTAACTAATTATTTGATAATATTCTATCCAGGTGAATATTTAAATGTGTTACTTCATCAAAAGGTGTTCTCATGTATTCTTGAAATATTTTTCTTAATGTTATTTAAGTAAGAAAGAACAATGTTGCTTATTTAATAAGAGAGCTAAATTATTCCTATGGACTACAACTAAACAGTTGACTTCAAAACAGTGTTTAATGTTGTGATACTTCATCTTATGTTCATTCTACTAACAGTCTTCTAACGCCTCCAGCTTATGAGCTTACATTATGTCTAGTGCTGTGCACTGAGCTCTTGTTCTAGGATCCTCCCTACCTTATGAGACAAGAGAGAGAGATACTGCAGTAAATTTAAAAAAAATATCCACTGCTATGAATTTAACAGCAGAACTTTATTAATTAGAATGACAGCAAAGATCAGAGAGCTAGCAATTTGATAAGCAGGCAAGATTCCTACCTGGCTTTCAGATAAGAAATGGTATAATAAGGTCAGCAAAGACAGATGTAAGAGGAGGGTATCTGGGACATTGCAGCGATAGGGGGAAAAAAAGATCCCTGGAAGCCTGGGTCCAAGGAGAAAACTGTGAACAATTTTTTACTTTTTAACCTTTAATGTACTTAAGAAAACTCACTAGTCAGCACCATTGTATTTTTAGAGTGTGGTAATTCTATAGAGGAATTTAGGTAATCCTAAATATTCTATGATTTGTATCAGCATAAGTTGAGTGCTATTAATTGAACAGAAACAGGTCTGATAGTGAAAGTAAACTGAGAGGATTTTTTATTATTATACAGGGAGAGATAAAAGTTTGCAACTGAAGTCATAGAAATGCAATTGTCGCCAAAAACCTTTAAAAGACAACCTTGCATTCTCTAATGTCCAAACAAAGCCTGAGAGAGGAATGTTTAAGTGGAGATAAATAAAACACGTGAAACACCTGAAATTTTGCTTTATGTGGTAACAGCTGTGATAGTAAGGAACTATTGTTCAGTGAAGGAAGACCAGGTTCAAACAGGGAAATAAAGTTGATCTGAGCTCACTGGATAGAGTTTTACTTAAGACATTCAACTGCTGCTACTAATACGAAGTTGGATATCAAAAAATATCAGATGTTGTCAGTTAAAATTCAGTGATTGCAATACATGTCTACATTATCTTATTAGCAAACTCCACAAAGCAGAGATGTGCTGTGTATCTGATATAGAAATTTGGTGTATTTCTTGAAGATCTGAAAACTGGAAATTCAATAATGTCAGTGAGTCTCCTCGAGAATATTTTAAAGCTGAGTCAAAAGGCACAGAGGAAAAGATAACGATTAATGGAAACATGCATGTGACCGTGTATCAGAAGTTGATATATGAGAACAGAGTGCAGGGTGGAACCAAAAATTGCAGGACAACATGACAAATAGTTCCTGCTCTTTGGGGATTAGGGAATGATTTGTTACTAGGGCAAGGGTGTAGGAGTAAAGAGCTGTGAAGATGGATCTAATTGTTCTAGCTCTGCAATGCTCAGACCCAACTGTGGCAAGAAAGACTGTATCTCACATTCTTGAACGCTAAAGAAGGATGTCCTCCACTCTGGGCCTCATTTTCTCTTTGGGGAAGAAAGATTTAACACGTGTCCATTACCTTTCTATCATGAACACAGACTTTAGTTACTGTTGCTACTAAAGTTATAATATGAATTTCTTAATATTAGTGCTCTTGTTAACATATCTGCCCACCTGATGGTTGGACCAAGCATATATTTGTTACTTAGAAGAGAATAATATATATGAGTTATTGGAATCCATTGTTTTTCTATTTATAGACTAGCTTGTACTGGCAAGTTTTATGTCTATTTGGCACAAGTTAGAGTCGTCAGAGAGGAGAAAAACCTCACTAGAGAAAATATCTCTGTAAAATCTGGATGTAGACAAGCCTGTAGGCATTTTCCTAATTTGTAATTGATGGGGGAGAGCCCAGTCCAGTATGGGTGGTGCCATGTTGGTCCCGAGATCTGTAAGAAAGCAGGCTGAGCAAGGCATGAGGAGCAAGCCGGTAAGCCGCAACTCTCCGCGGGCTCTACATCCGCCCCTTCCTCTAGGTTTCTGCCCTGCTTGAATTCCTCCCTTGACTTCTTTTAAAGATGAACAGTGCTGTGGGAATGGAGGCAAAATGAACCCTTTCCTTGCCAAGTTTTTAGTCATGGCGTTCCGTTAGAGCAATAGAAACTCGAATTAAGAGAAGTTGGTGCCAGGAATAAGGTATTGCTGTGTCAGACCTGACCTTATTGTTTTGGGGAGGATTGTGGAAATCCTTTGGATCTTTGTGCACAGAAAGCCATTGAGTATTGAGAGATCTGTTCTGTAGGCGCTTTGAAGGTAAGAATATTGAGATCAGCACAGGTGGATGGAGACCTGGCTTGTTATGTTTCAGAGCGGAGTTTAAAGCCTCTCTCAGGCCATTTTTATTTTGAATGAAGAAGCTTTGGCCAAGTCAGTTGGGGCTTAAGAATTGGCCTTGATTAAGAAGAGAACAACACGACTAAGAGAGTCAGCGCACAGAAACTCTATTCCGGAGACGACCAAGGTTGTACCTCGTGCTGACAGCCAAACTTGATAGCTTAAGAGTCATCCAGGTGGTACTAGTTTGGAAGGCATGAAGGAGTCACGGGGAGCAGCTGTGACTTGGCACGGAGAGAGAGGTCAGGAGAGGCCATTGGTGAAGGTGCAGCGTCAGTAGCTCTGGAAGCTCCGGGATTGAAGGTGTCATGCAGAGAAGTTGAGGCTTGGCACCATGAAGAGAGCCCTGGAGAGCCGACTGTTGATAGTGCAGCCCGTTTGCACTAGAAGAGCCCAGAAGTTTGGGGGATGCCAGTGCCGTGTGATCACCACCAAGATCAGCAGCGTGATGCGTGCTGAGCTTAGAAGGTAAGTTGTGTGTGCTGTAGACAGCAGAGCTAGAGAAACGACCCAAGCCCTTTGGGGGTCCCAGAACACTGTGAGGGAATTCCAGGCAATGGACCCTGAGTTATTTATTCTGCTGGAGTTTTCCTTTACTTAGTGATTGTGACCAGGGTCTTCCATCTTGAAGAGAGAAGGTGTCTAACTTAATTTCCATTTTTACAGTGGTACTTTTAAAAGAAATTTGGGATTTTTAAAGATACTGGATATTTAAAGGGACTGGAGTTTTAATGTGTTGGGATTTGTAAGGAATGTGGGACTTGAAATTTATTTGTGTTTTATATTGTGGTATTAATACTAAAGGACCTTCTTGAGGGATGAATTAGAAAGGAAAGGTTCAAAGTGAAAAGGGATGTATTTATGTGTCAGGTTGACAAGATGTAAGTTGTACCGGTAAGGTAATATACAAGATGTAAATGAACTCGAGTCAAATTAGAGTTATCAGAGAGGAGCTTCAACTGAGAAAATACCTTAAGATTCACCTGTAGGCAAGACTATAGGGCATTTTCATAATTAATAATTGATGAGGCCCAGCCCGTTGTAGGTGGTGGCATCCCTTGGACAGTGGTCCAAGAAAGCCAGGGGGAGAAATCCAGTAATCATTACCCCTCCAAGGTCTCTGCATCAGCTCCTGCCTCCAGATGCCTGTCTTTTTGGAGTTACTGTCTTGATGCCCTTTAATGATAAACAGTGTTGTAGGAGTGTAAGCTAAATAAACCCTTTCCTATCCAACTTGCTCTTGCCATGGTGTTTCTTCAAAGCAATAGAAACCGTCATTAAGACAGGTGTGCATCCTATATCCTGAGAGGGTATTTGTTTCCTCAGGTTTCTTAAGCTTTCTCCATCAGCGATGCCTAGCTTTTCATCATTTGGGGGTGGTATGTAGGTGGGCAAAGATGGAACAGCTTAACTCTCGGGCTTTTGTGAGCATATACCCAGACAGATATTATGACTTATTAAAATTTGTCTCAGATATTTATGGCTAATAAATTTTCTCAAAAACTTAATAGGCTTTTCAAAGTTTATACTGGAGATGACTTTTACCTATGACAATTTTTGAATAATGCTTATAAATATTTATTCTCTGTTATTTTATGGTGCTAATTTTCTTCATGAGCAAAGTTAAAAAGTTCACATCTTGCCGGGCGGTGGTGGCGCACGCCTTTAATCCCAGCACTTGGGAGGCAGAGGCAGGCGGATCTCTGTGAGTTCAAGGCTGGGCTGGACCGATAGCCTCCGAAACAATACAGAGAAACCCTGTCTCGTAAAAACCAAAATAAATAAATAAATAAACAAATAAAAAATAAAGTTCACATCTTGCTGCCATTTCAGCTGCATTCTTTCTGTTATACTTACTTATTCTTTACCTCTTTTTATCCCTAGCATTTTTTTTTTTTTTTGGTTTTTACGAGACAGGGTTTCTCTGTATTGTTTTGGAGGCTGTCGGTCCAGCCCAGCCTGGAACTCACAGAGATCCGCCTGCCTCTGCCTACCGAGTGCTGGGATTAAAGGCGTGCGCCACCACCACCTGGCTATCCCTAGCATTTTTATTTCTCGCTTTTACATATCACCTTTGTTCAGTGCTCATGTGACCAACCTGTATTAACCTACAATTTGCCTTCATGGCTGATAACATTTCATCTTTTTGTTTCTCTCTTGCATCGATTAAGTTTATTTCATTAAAGCAAACTTTCTTCCTCTTGGTTGGTATAATAGTTGCATTTCTGGTTCAAGGAATGTTTATGTATCCATACTTGGTTATTTGAGTGTTGATTTTAGGTTAGGTGTGGCTTATTAAAAACCATGATTTTTCCACACTGCGGATACTTACAGTTTGACTATTAACAGGATTCATTAGATGAGAAAAAGTTTTATGTATAGATGACAAAACAGGAGCCCTAAGGAAGTTACATTATTGTGTTGTAGAAATATAGCAGTTGAAATTGTGACTAAACTCTGGTCCCATTTGTCTCTAAATAGAGTATGTTCTTAAAATTTAAATGCAAATCAGTGATTTCTATTTTTCTGTGAATTATAAAATGATGAATTTACAAAGGTAGTTGAGGACTGAGTAATAAAATCATTGGATATGTAGGAGATTAGGTTTAGGTGAATATTTTCAGTGTATTTTGTAAAGAGGGAAAAGATAGTCATCATTGAATGTGGTACCCATATGCCATGGTCTATTTTCTTCTGTGACACCATGCAAGACTGGGTAACTTATAAACAAAATGTATTTTCACATTGCTGGTACAGATACCAAAAACAGTAAGATCAAGTTATCAGCATATGTGATCCTTAAACATCTAGTCTCCATTACAAAGTTTTACACCTTCAAGGCTTCATCTTTTTGAGAGGACAAATAGCATCTCCATATATAAAATGATGGAAAATGGAATAAGTAAACAAATATAAACAATACCACCAAACCCATCAGCTCTTTTCTAGAGTTCTTAAACCCTCTCCTAAGAATGAAATCTCTATGATACAACCACGTCTTAAAAGTGTGTAATCCCACTTCTGCAATGACAATTAAATTGTACTCTTTACATTGTATTTCTGTGTGTTCATGCTTGCCCTGTGGAGGTTGGAAGACCTCTTGTAGGAATTGCTTCTCTCCTACCATATATGCCCTAGAGAAGGGCTCAACAGCAGGTACATTTCTCCACTAAACCATCCAGCAGTTGATAATTACATTTCCCCCGAGAGAGTCAGAGGGGACCTACGTTGGAGTCATAGCAAAAACTTAATTGAAGGACCCGAAGGTTTTATTTGCTTTCAGTTTTGTATCTGAAATATGGTGAGAATGAAAATGGAGATTGCTTTCTACTTCGGCAATATTTTCACTGTTTTAGACATAGTGGCCATGCCTCCCTGTTTGCTATTATTAAGAAATCTGACTCCTTTATTTTATTTTTCATTAATGTAGCACTTGCTTTTGGTAAAAATCGAATTTAATTTTGACTCACTGTAGTTTTCAATCCCACACAAGAATAATATACAGAATATTACACACTGGGTTGAAAGTTGTGTTTTTGGCTCCTGTTTTCCCGTACACAGTCCTCATTTAATAGTATTCCAGTGGGCAAAGCCTCAAAAAAGCATCTTATAATCATGTAAAAAAATATACACACCGAAATATATAAAAATAGTTATGTAGACTTTTCTTACTATATCATGCTAAAGGGCTTGTTCACTAAATTATGTGAAGTGCGATGTAACTCTTGTGTCATTCTACTACCAGTCAGAGGTAATAGAATTTATTTTTAAAATATTCAGATGAGGATCTCTTTATAATGAATATCCAACTCTCATGTTGTTCTTCCACCAGTCAGAGGTAATAGAATGTATTTGCGAAATTTTCAGATGAGGATTTCTTTATAATGAAAACATATATTATTAACGAAATTTTATGCACAGGAAAAATCTGAGGTAACCTCCTTTGAATAATTGGCCAACTCTTTTTAGACCATGTACATCAAATTCATAAGCACTCAGAAATGCCTCATCTAAAACTCTCTTGAATTTTTTTATAACATTTATTTTTCTTATTGTTACTTGATGAGGAAATTTAAAAGAAAAGGAAGCACCTTTCATGGTTCGCTTAAATGTGAATATCACAATAGAAATTCCACAAGGCATTGGCGACAGCTTCATGTCCTTGTCCTTAAAAGTATCTAGAAAAGAAAGGCCCCTAGCTCTGGGAATCCAGCTGGAGATAGGGAGAGGGGTGCATGAGCGAGGGAGATCAAGATCATGAAGTGAGAATCTACATAGACACCTGAACCAAACTTGTAGGAACCCACAAACTCTAGACCGACAGCATGGAGTCTCCAGGAACCTCCATGGGACTGAACTAGACCCTCTGCATGTGGGAGACAGTTGTGTAGCTGGGTCTATCTAAGGGGCTCCTGGCTGCAAGACCAGTATCTATCCCTGGTGCATGAGCGAGGTTCTTGGAGCCCATTCCCTATGGTGGAATGCCATGCTCAGCCTTCATGTGGGGGGGCGGAGGGAGGGTTGGGGAGGCTAAGTCCTGCCTCAATAGGTCAGGCTTTGTTGACCTTCAATGGGAGCCCTTACCCTGCTGGAGGAGTGGATGGGGGTGGGCAGATGAGGGAGGTGAGATCGGGCAGGAGGAGGAATGGGAGGGGTGTTTGGAATGCAAAATTATATTAAAAAAATAAAAACTTTAAAGACGTATAAAAGAAAGGAGAAAGGTCATAGATGAGCTCACAGAAACAGTAAACCAAGAAAGGGGAGCCCTCTGCAGATGACAGAGTTCTGCTTTTCTATTTAACCTTTGTTTTGAGAGATCATATGTTATTACTACATTTACAACATTCCCACCGTCTCTTCCCCACATTCTAACTCCCATGGCCTCTCCACACCCTCTTACGTCATGATCTCTCCGTGTATTTATGTGGAGATATAAATGGAGATATGAACACAAACATATACATACACACTCAGGGTCCATTTAATTATGCTCACACCATGCCAACATGGATCAGGACGACACTTAAGGTTCCATCCCTAGATACTATAGGCAACCAGTGGCTGCCTGGAGACGGATAATTAGATTACAAATAATATTTTCTTTTTTTTTCTTGAGGTAAGAACACACTTAATTACTCTGGTTGGGCCTGGAGCTCAGAATGCAGACCAGTCTTGCCTTTAACTCACAGAAAACACTCTGAGTATGGGAATTAATGGTGTACACCAGCATGCCAACCTCAGATAAGATAATCTTAGAAGACAGTGAATTCACATAGATTTTAGAAGTCATCCTTGAGTAGTCTGTGTGGAAGTCCTTAGAGGTTTCCCAATTTCAAAGTGGGATCACTTGACTCTGTGTTGATAAATCTGCAAAGCCATCCAGGCACAGTCCCGAGAATGAGGATGGGACATCACTGTGGTATGGAACAGCCTGGCAGCCAAGAGATAGTGTACTGTTCAGAGGTATTTACTCAGGAACAAATCCTCAAAATGCTGTTTGAAATGCATTAAGTCTGAGACGTCTGCTTACATGAAAATAGGCGACGGCAGAAACAGGTGGATGTATGAATAGCTTCTAGGCTTAGTGTTTAAGATCACCTGCGATGCATGCCACTGACATATCAAAAATGAAAACTGGAAAAATGACTGCTGATTTGGCTGACTATGGTTGCCTTTGGAAACATTTGGTGAGCGAGGAATTGCAGACGTGTAAGGCAGGCAGAGAGCTCTGACAAAGGGAAATAGCTGAACAGAAATATAGAGCAAGTTTGGCTTCTGTATTTTTGTTTAAATTTTTATGTGAATTCTCATATTAATATGGATAATCTCAAGTATTTAGTCCATAAACTATACATAAGCAATGTACCCTGATATAGCATCCTCATAATGGAATTTACACTTCTTATCATCCTTACTCAGGTAGATAAAGCAGTATTTTAGAATCTGGTTGGTTTGCATGCTGGGGAGATAGTTACTCTGTAGGAGATTAGTAACAAGCAATATAGTGGGTTTTACTTTTAATCTCACCAAGGTGGCAAGAGCCAGGAAATCATTGATGCAATGGAGATAAGGCCAGATAGAGAAATGGGCAGCTTCTTCACATTGTATGTCCCTAGGACCTAGAACAGCTTAGTCCTGTCCAAAACTACCCATATCAGGGTTGTGGTGTGTTTGTTTGGTTGTTTCTGGTATATTTTTGTACCTTTTAAATGTCTTCTTGGTGTTGTACTCTTATTAATGTTACCATGTTATTACTTATTAGGGCTGATAGGTTTATATCATACATACTTCCATGTTTGTCGATCATTTGAATTTAGGGTGAAGGAAAGAGGCATAAAGTATGCCAGACTATTGAGCAATCTCTTGATTCTTCAACTGCACCTTAGGAATCACCTGAGCTTTGAAAATATATCCTTGCCAACAAAGAATCTGATGTATTTCATTGAAGCTGGTGTCAAAACTCAGCATTTTTTTGGGATATTTTATTTTATTTTATTTTATTTATTAATATTTTTTTATTTTCCATTTTAAATTTAGATAAGAAACAAGGTTGCTTCACAAGTCAGTACGAGGTCCCTCTCCCTTTCCCTCCCCTCCTCCCGTGCCCTCCCCCCCATCCCCCCCCCGTTATCCCCTCATTCCCCCAGGGAGGGTGAGGCCCTCCATGGGGGTGTCCATAGTCTGTCATTTCATATAGGGCAGGGCCTAGACCCTTCCCCAAGAGTTCAGGGTGAGAGTGCACCTCACATTGTTCTATGGGAGTCCAGAGACCGTGTGTATACTTGGGATGGGTACTGATCTGCTGTCCAAGGCTCAATAGATTACCTAGGCCTCCTCACTGACACCCAGATTCAGGGGGTCTTGATCAGTCCCATGCTGGATTCCCAGGCTGATGCCTGGGATTCAAGACAAAACTCAGCATTTTATGTTTACCCAGGAGATTCTAAATCTAGGCAGGATGGAGAACCACTTCACTGAGGATTCAGCAATGAGAAACCTTGTAAAGAGTAGTCAAGGTAACACTATAGGACAGGAACAGAGCCCTGAAAATGAAGGTCTTCCTCCTACAGAAACTATGTTAAACACCATTTATGAAAATTACTTAAAATGAAATTATTAATAAAAGTGATTAGTCATAAGAGGATACGCATGTGCTAATGACCTAGACACCTTCACAGAAACTGTTCTTCAGGTAATATTAAAGATAATAATAGCTATAATTATAATGCAATTAGTTGGCACTAAGCATGAATCAAATGCTCTACTTACATTAACTCATTTGAACTTCAAGCAATACCACTGGGTAAGGATTAGTAATAAACTAACCAGCTTTTACAGATGATGGTCTCAGGCTCTGAGATTCAAGACAAGTTGTACCTGGCCACCTTACAGGAAAATTGCCAAAGCAGGATTCAGGGCCAAGTCTTAGGGTGCCAATGTCAATATCCCAGCCACCAGTCTATTTCTCTAAGAGCAGATTGTTATTTTTCTGACCTGGCCAGTTTCAGATATGGTTTCATATCTCAATTCTGTTTGATTTGATCCACTGTCCTCGCTGACGTTACTCCACCGAGCGTTCATGCATTTCTGCTCCTCAAATAAACTGCTCTTTATCTCCCTCTGCAAGAAGCCCAATGTTAAATAACTGTAATAACTAAGATACTGCTATCGTGGGCTGTAATTCCTTCCAAACCTGCATGCTTCTCTCCTTTGCTCTTTAAGTCTGTCTTTGTAATTTCTGGTTATGCCTCTCCCCTTGATGGTCTCCAACACAGTTTTGTATATTTCCTATGTTTTTCTTCACTAACGCCAAAGTTTACTACAGAAAGGAAATTATTGATGATCTAATTGTCCTTCATAGTGTATTTCTTC
This sequence comes from Mesocricetus auratus, assembly GCF_017639785.1. Lineage (NCBI taxonomy): Eukaryota > Metazoa > Chordata > Mammalia > Rodentia > Cricetidae > Mesocricetus > Mesocricetus auratus. The sequence continues at coordinate 11,560,290 of NW_024429204.1, read as the reverse complement.
AAATTAATTATCTTCTCTTCCTGACCCCCTTCATAATTTATAAAATCTAGCTAGGTAAGGCATTATTTTATCTTTTATTTTTTCAGTTCTTTTAGAGTTCCATTATCTTGCCTAAGGTTGCAAATCTAGTAAGTGGTTGAGCTGGGATTTGAAGCCCCCAATTCTAATTCCAGAATTCCTAATGACTGCAGTTTGCTGTGCCATTAGGAAGACTGTCCCCAAAGTGAGTATATCAGCTCTGTCACTCTGGTGCTGTGGGTTCAATTGCCCCATGACAAAGTAAAGAGGCAAACTATCAAAGTAAATCAACCTTGCTCCTCTTGGGTCCAGGCTGAAGACAATAAATACCTCCTTAGGACTTGTCTTTACTGTGTACTGCCCACTGGCAGACACTTGGATCATCAGAAATGAGGTTTAATTTTTTTAATTGACGGCTTAGGCCTTGTTACATTTTCCCAAGTATGAGTTGCCGAGATTTCTTCATTCATAGCAGCAACTTGTTGGTATTTATAAATACCTGTACTTTCTCATGACTGAAGGCATCTCCTAACAAATTTAGGTTAGTAAGGATTCTGCAGAAAAGGAATAATGAATTTCTGAGGTCGTATTTAGAGAGAGGCCCTTGTTCTCCTCTAAATGTTGTTTCTTTTGTCTTTACCACTTCTGTCACAAAAGAGTGTGTGTGTGTGCACGCATGTGCATACATATGTATGTGTATGTATTTGTGTATTTTGTGTGTGTGTACATATGTGTAGTATACATGTGTATTTATGTGGAAAAGAATGGATGTGTGCATGTATGTGTGTATATAGGTGTCTGTATGTGTCCACATGTGTTTATGTATGTTTGTGTGCCTGTGCATATGGTCGTGTTGGTGTGTAAAAAGAAGCTCTTCTTTGGACAATTTAATTGCCATTTTGATTCCTACTGTGGATTCTTCTGCATTAGAGTTAAGCCAAGTGGACTGATATTGCATAAGTTGTTTTGTTCAATGTGTGATCGTAGTTGATTTTTTTTCCCCACAGAACAAATCTGTGTCCCTGATTTTGCCATTTGGTGGAGGATAGACAGAGAGATGAGAACTTTCCTCCAATACGATAAGGAAGCTGTAGAAATAATTTCACATCATAAAGCCTCAGTAAGCAGGCAAACTGAGCAGTGAAAGAGGGACACTCAGCTGCAGAGAGTGCAGGGTACCCTCCAGGACAGAGTCCTGGCATGGGGCAACAATCTTTGTTGGCAACAGTGGTCTCTAGACTCTATCTTCCTGGATACCATTCAGAAAGAATGCGCTGCTTAAGTCAGATTCCAATGCCACATTGCACACTGTGTTGTTGAAAAGATATCACTGAACACTTAAATATGCAGAAGGTTTGGACAGGTAAAAACAAAGGGTATCAGCATTTGTGTCCATATGCAAAGGAAAGGCAGGTTGAAAACAAACCACTTTTGAGTACCGGGTTATAGTGGCCCATTGTTTCACTGTGGAATAAAGATGTCTGGTTTATGCACTTAACAAAGCCTTTTCTGTGATGGAATTGCATGTCCGGATTACCCTCCTAATGCTCATGTCCATCTTGGTATCGTCTAAAAGTCTCACTTTTTTTGTTCTCTACACTGACACTAACTCCTCACATCACTTGTTTGTAAATACTACAAACCTCCCTTTTGTTGTTCATTCTTTTTAGGCGATGTTTGGAGATTCAACATTCCTTGCTTCTGTTATTTATCGGTTTTTCAACAACCAACTTTCGCACTCCTCAGACACACACACGAAATTTAAGATATGAAACTGACCCTATTCCTTTTCCTTCTTTGTGCTTTTAGGATCATCCTTTACAAGTTGGGTCTAAAACACAATACCTTTACCAGTATTTTTCCTCAGATTTAAAATTCTTATTTCATTTTTATAGCACAGAACTCACTGATTATTATTTTGTCATTCCTTTTAGAAATACCCTTTATAAAAATGATATTGAATATATATGATATTAGTCCAGACTATTAATAATTAATGTTGAAGCAAGGGAAATATTAAATTTTGGAGAGATTTCAATATCTCCACTTAGGCCAAAATTAGAAGGAAAGGCTTAATTGGAATTTGCTAGATATTAAGTAAGTAGCAAAATAAAGAACTAATAGTTTGAAAAATTTCTGAAGCTACTTGGACAAAAATCAGAAAACCTGTTCTGCTTCTTCCTTCTACCAAAAGTTGTGTTTCCATGGCATCTTCCAGAGGAAACAGGGCCGACACATGTAGGAATTCACAGAGACGTTGGAACCTGAACACCTGCACATGCGCAAAACAGATAAAGGCCCCATAGGCAGAAGAGGAAGTGGACAGGAGGCCCCACCTATAACCGAGAAGCTACTTATGGTGAATGCTACATGCTGACAGAAGGAAATCAGTTTTCCAATGGAGAGACATCAGGTACATCAACCATAATCTAGGGAAGGCAGTCTTGCTCAAGGGTATTTTTCCAACATGAAGCAGATACCATGGTTTTTGTATACTTTCTATTATTTTGTTGCTGTTTTTGTGTTTGTGTGTGTGTGTGCGTGTATCTGTCTGTGTATCTATGTGTGTTGGGGGTAGAGAACATGACAGGAAGGAGGTAGGAAAGGCTTAAGAGGAGTTCGAGAAGAGGAGAGAATATAATTAAAATATATTATTAAATCAAATAAAAAACATGCTTCTCTTAATTTACAAACACAAGCCAGAGATAGTATCAATTTGATTGGAATAGCAGATATTTCTATTTCTTGAACAAAGCAATATAACCTAATATTTTAGGAATTACAATAGAAGTCAAATATCAAAGCCTATAATTTCACCCAAGATGCATTCTGTTAATCTTCAAATCTGAGGTGTTTGAAGACATGAAATACTGTTAGCTAAATAAAACTGTGAGGATATTCAGTTACAATTAATCTTTGAGTGTCAATAAATTCATTGCATTCTACTATTTATTTTATTGCAACTCTGTCTTACAGAATTTTCTCAAGGTTTCTCTGCTTAGCCCTGGCTATCCTGGAATGTACTTTGAAGACCAGACTGGTCTCAAACTCACACAGATCTGCCTGCTTTTGTATATCATTCTTCTAATCTTTGCATTTTACCTCTCCAACTTAAAACTAAACTCATATTTCACAGAGTATAATATAAAACTTTAGCTCAACCGAAAGAAATTTGTTTTTCTAATTTCTCTTTGTGTCTCCTTTTTTTCTCTCATCACAGCCTAATACATGTAATAGAGAAAACTACCATATTATCTAAACCTTTCTCAAATTGTGTTTTTAATAAGTAATTATCTGTTGAAATGATCTGTTTTCATGGAGGGTAAATATTTTACTAATTTACTTATTTTTGTTATTTCAATTGCCAATTCATTCAATTGAGTATATTTTCTTTTTTTGTTGCTGTAATTTTTTATTTGTTTAAATTAGAAACAAGCTTGCCTCACATGTCAATCGCAGCTCCCTCTCCCTCCCCTCCTATACCCTCAAGCCCCACCAGCCAGCCAAGCCCCCCACCCAGCCAAGTCCCCCACCCAACCCCTACTCAATTCCCCAGGGAGGGTGAGGGCCTCCATGGGGGATCTCAAGAGTCTGTCATTTCATTCATCACAGGGCCTAGGTCCATCCACAATGGTCCAGGCTGGGAGAGCATCCCTCTTTGTGGGATGGGCACCCAAAGTCCATTTGTATGTCAGGGATAAATACTGATCTACTACCCAAGGCCCCATAGATTTCCTAGGCCTCCTCACTGATACCCACATTCAGGGGTCTGGATCAGTCCCATGCTGGCCTCTCAGCCATCAGTCTGGGGCCCAAGAGCTCCCCCCTTGATGAGGTCAGCTGTTTCTGTTAAACCAGGTCAGTCATGACCCCTTTGCTCATCACTCCTCCCTCTCTGTCGCCGGGTTCCAGGAGTTCAGTTCAGTGTTTAGCTGTAGGTGTCTGCCTCTGCTTCCAACAGTCACTGGATGAAGGTTCTGTTTCCCAGACTCTCTGTCAATGGGATTGTAGGCTGGCACTCCCCTGATCCTGTCAAAAAATCCATATATGAGTGAGTACATACCATGTTTGTCTTTTTGTGTCTGGGTTACCTCACTCAGGATGGTTTCTTCTAGTGCCATCCATCTGCCTGCAAATTTCAAGATTCCATTGTTTTTTTTTTTCCACTGAGTAGTACTCCATTGTGTAAATGTACCACATTTTCTCTATCTACTCTTCAGTTGAGGGGCATCTGGGTTGCTTCCAGGTTCTGGCTATTACAAATAATGCTGCTATGAACATAGTGGAACAGATGTCCTTGTTGTATGAATGGGCATCTTTTGAGTATATGCCTAAGAGTGGAATTGCTGAATCTTGTGGTAGACTGATTCCCATTTTCCTGAGGAATCTCCATAGTGACTGTATGAGTATATTTTATTATGTACCAATAAGTTGTCATATAATACAACTTGGTCATTTGGGAGATAAATGACACACAGCTATACATGAAAATGTTTAAACCTAACTGATTAACTGATACATCATAAAAAATTATTGTGAATACTCTTAAAATCTGATCGCTAAGAATGCAGTGTTAGTGTTAGCCACAGACACCGTGGTGTATAAAAACTGTCTTGAACTTTGTCCTCCATAAACAAAGTTTCATGACCTTTAGCTAGGATCATTTTAACCCTTTCTCCATGGCCTCAGACCCAGTAATTTCACCCTTATTTTCTCCTTGTAAGAGGTTGTCTGGAGTTTCCACACGTAACTGAAGCCATGGAATCATTCTCATTTTTCTTACTTCATTGATTACCAACTTCTAATCAGCTGCTCTGTCCCTAGTCTGTCTTACTCATTTCAAGTTTATGAAACATACATTTGATCCTGCAATTGTCTTCTTAATTAATATGTAACAGTCAAAAGCCAATAGGCTATTAACAGGAAAATTCAATATCTTTGGCTGGTTTATTTCATGCCATTTACAACAAAGTGAAAACACACTGGCCCTTTAGCTCTTACTAGTACTTGTGTCTAGTGAGTTCACTAAGAAAGTGGAAAGCAATAGCAAATGTGGAAATGTAATTAAAATAGAAATCAGAAAATTTTCACATAATATTGGCTGCAGCTGAAGACATTCAAATTTCACTTCTGTAGCCTCGACCACATGTACTACAAAAGTAAATAAATAGATGGATAGACATTTAATGAAAATTTTTTGATTGAGACATTTTGTCCAGTAACCTTTCTTTTAATATGGAAATATAAACACATGAATAGACGAAAAGAACTCCAGCCTCTGTAATCCAAGAAATAATATATCTTCTGACTGTTTAATAACTCCTAACATTTGATCCAGGTAATATTGGGCATGGAGAACATTTAAGGAAATGGTTTACTTCAGAAGTAAGTGTGCATGATCAAAGACACAATATTGCCATCTGGTGGTGATTTATACAAAGCAGTTATGTTAAATGACCTTTACTGCTAAACCAGGAGGTTAAGGCTGTTAATGCATTTTTGCAAGAATGATAGATCATATTACATGTGAAAATTTGTGAATGAAGTATTGCTTTTATGACTGACATTGTAAATCAAATTGTTCTTCAAGATATGGAGCTACAGACAAATTCAAATTTTTTCATTGAAAATACAGTAGTCATTTGCATTTCTATAATTACACATGAATAGACACACAATATGTTATATATATGTGAGCTTGTATATATGAAATTATAAGTAAATAAACATTAATATATGTACAAAGTTATATTTATAACAGATATATATTATTAAAATTGAACTCTTGAAAATGTGTATTAAAAACAATTTTTAAATCCTGAATAGTTAAGAGCATTTTAAATTTTACCATAAAATTGTAACAGCCAAAATATTGTAAACTTACAAATATCCTCATTTATAGTTGGTTAGATGAGAGTTAGCAGTCATTATGAAAATCATTCAGGATGTTTTCTCTGTTATAGATTTCTATAGTTTGCTTTGAAAACAAGACATCATGGGATGTCTAAGTCAGATATTCAATGAATAGTGCCTGAAACAAATACTTTGAACATTAATCAAAATTTACTTTCATTGTCTCATATTGATATGTGCTATTTTTTTTATGGCATTCCTGTAGTGTTGATTTGGATTACAGTGTATATTGCAAAACAAACCACAGTCAATTTAAGAACTGCATTGGCTTTTCTTCTACTTTGGGGAATGACCCAAGATTTCCACCCAGCAGAATGTTTAATGAGGAATAAATGAAACTATGACATAATCCCACAGTAAGTAAATCCTGAGTGCCTTGGTTAGTAAATAAATTAGAAAAATCAACATGAAGATTTGCAAGTATCCCACTGTAAATTTAAACAGAGATCACATCTGCTCCTGCAAGAAGAGATGCGGCTCATCATTTAGAGGGGCCTCCTGTTTTGTTTTTCCTTATGACATTCCTCTATAGGCAGAAAGCATTATAGGAGGCACAAACCCGGGAGACTTCTTTAAGTAGTCACATTTTCATTGGAGGAAAATGCCACCAAGTATTGTAGCTTTAGACAGACATTGTTTTTATTTGTTATGCTTTGTTTTGTTCCTGGAGCAGTTACTACCAGCAACGCTTTGCAAGATTTTTAACTCTAAGCAGATTATGTTAGGGTGTTAGGATGAGAACACTATCAAGGGTCGGCTTCACCACTACTTCAAGCGTAGTCATGGCCTGTCTCTGCCTTCAAGTTAGAGAAAAATATGGTAGGAGATTTTATTTAGCTTACGTCTACCACATGTGAAAATACTTTGTTGCCAATTGCTTTGAAAACTCATAGATGTTCAATAGGAAACATGACAATACTAATACTTTACATATAGGCTGTCCCATAAGAAAGTGAGTTATACTATCTATTACATTAGCAAATAATGCTTGATGTGTGTTCGCATATGATGTGTTTTAATCAGTTTTACAGAGTGAAGTCTTCTTGTTGATAAATTATCATTTAAGGGTTTTGCTGAATATTAAAAAAAGAAAGTAAATGAATATTGAAATATTGAGTTTTTCACTGGGTTTTATGTTTTTTTTTCCTGAAAACAAGGGTCTGCCTTACATCATCTTGGTCCATGCTTATAAAAATGATTTATTGGACCCTTCCTCTTTCTCCTAGGCACCAGCCCAGAGTGCTCTTGCAAAGTGAAAGTTAGACTCAATAATTCATTTTACTTATCTCCAGAGAAAGATTTTACTATTGAAATCTTAACCTAGAGTTAGTGTGGTGTAATAGTTATTATTTGTGGTGCTGTCATATTTTGAAAATGTTAAGCAAAATTGATAGCAAAAAAAAGTGTAGTCTAAGAACAGGAAGGGTAGTCTGCTACTCATGGGAAAGCATGAATTAAGGGTTAACTTCACAACCTTTAGAGTCACACAGCCAACAATTGGGCACCTATATGTAGAGGCAGAATGATGAAATTGCTTAATTTTCTTCAGTTTCCTTGCATATGATATGAAGTTAATAACAATATCTCTTAACGTTATTTAGAAGAGCATATTGAAATACATACAAAAGTATCTGGCACATACATATAGCACTAAATAAATAATAACTATTATCCTGGGGATGGTAATTATTACTACAAGACATAATCTTGCTGAAATATAGAATTTCCTTCAGCCAAGATTATATTCTGACAAAGAAAATTATAGTGGATAGCAGAAACATCATTAAGAAGCTGAGAAAATAGCATATTTTACAATGGCAGTTTGAAAATAAAATCAATTTACTCTTTTCAAATTGAGTAGTATGCTTTAATCACAATTACTATTCACTACTTACTCTTTAAATATTGCCAATAAAACCCTAGTCATATAGTTTGAACCACAAGGAATTTGAAGGATTATTCTTATATAACTCAGTACAACGTTAAGTTATGCATTCATCATTTGAGCCCAATTTATCAATTTAAAACTTAAGTTTAGAGTCTACTAAAGAACTTGGATGCATAACATAAACATGATTCTGTTGATATCATCACCGGCTCTTCTGATGTGAAAATAATCTTTCCAGATGTGTTATCATAGATATGTGACATCTTGTCCTTTAGTACAAGAGGCAACACTTGATCCCTAACAACATTGACTTCACTGACCCCTCTCTTCTTCCTAAAAGAAGGCAAAGACATTGCTGTTGTCTTCAGTTGTGTGTTTAGCATTGTCATTGCTATTATCTAGCCTTAAGTTATATAAGTTTATATAACATAATATTGAAAAGGGTAAAACTAACAAGATTGTTTCCGTCATTGAAAACTGCTGTCTCTTTCCTTTTCTCTTTCTTCCTTTTCTTCTTTCTTGCTTCTTCCTTTCCTCCCTTCCCTCCTTCCCACTCCCTTCCATCCTTTCCTTCCTTTCTCTCCTTCCCTCTCTCCCCCTCCCTGTTTTCCCTCCCTTCCTTCCTCCGTCTCTCTCCTTCCTCCCTCCCCCCCTCCTTTCATTCTTTCTTTTCTCTCTTTTGAGGAATTTGTGTCTGTTGTCCTTGCTCTCCTGGTACTCTCTCTGTGGACCTCAAGTGGCTTAGTTGAGTTTTATACAACAAATCCTGTTTTTACTATGATTTCATATGATAATGACACAAATTACTTATATAATTAAGGCTGTAACTGGTTGCAAGCCTTCATGTGATTTCAGGGCACTGAACCTAGGTCCTCTGCAATCACAATATCTTCTCTTAACCACCAACTGCTTTAAACTTCCTTCTGAAGAGCATGGGGATTTCTGTTTCTGTTTTTTCATGCAAGAACCTTGGACATCATCTCTCCTAAACACTTAGTTTTACAAAAAATGGCTAAAACTTAGCAGCTCTGCCTATATTCAGTAGCCCACTGAGGTAATTAAAACAACAACTATTAAACAATAACAATAATTTAAAAAACTTATAAATAAACATACAGTAGTATGATTCTTTAGTTGTCATATGTCCTTGAAGAATCGTGTGTTATTCCATCATTATTTTTTACATTTTGATGGAATGTAATGAACAAAATATCATGGATATAATGAAAAAATAAAACATAAAATCATGTTATTTCATTATCTATGGTATTAATACAATCAACTATTTCTATATTAGGGTTAATATATAATGTTATCAAGAACTTTTTATGGAGTAGGTCAAAGTATATGAACCATCAAAAATGTCAACTCAGAAATAGAGAGTAAATGAAAAGCTCCAAGGCAACTTACTAGCTCAATTTATAACAAACTAAAATTTGTATCTAGCATAGCATATGTACAACTCAAAGCATGGTGCCAAGGCAGACTCATTATTAACTAATTGTTTTCTAAGAAAAACAGATGGTAAAGTGAATTATATTCCTCAGAAATTTTTCTTACATTCCTATTTCTAGAAACTTATTCCAAGACAGAAAATTCAAGGAGATTTAGTGAACAGGATCCAATATCAAGTCACTAGAGAGAGGTGGGATACATATGTCTCTTATAGCATCGGGAGTGAAATTCTTCATTCTCCAGTGTATTATTTTAGGTGACAGACCAGTGTTTAAATACAGCAGAATGTTGTTTTTATTTTTCCAGTTTTTTTATGGAAACCATGGGTAAAAGGAAGCTGTGTAGTTGGTCCTGGCACTTGATGAATTACATGTAGGGAGAGGTCTACATACCACCACTTCTGATCAGATAATGTGGAAATAGTAAGCTACACAAAATAGGGATGTCCTATGATATTTTATTGAGGGAGAAATCACTTACATAAGAAGCCAAGAAAGCTAAGAACTAAAGGTCAGCACGCTGCTCTCTAGGCCACAACCGGAACCCAAAGAGAAGGAGTCTCCTCCCCCTAGCTCTTTTACCCCCCATACTCTCTATGTCCCTGTGAACACCCAAACGGGTGTGGTCAGCGCTATGTGTACGTGGATATCTCCCTACAGTAATGTTTAAAAGTGTGTTTCAGTCATCTAAATCTGCCTGGGATGCATACATAGAACAAGTAGATAATACGACAAACACCATTTTTCACCTATCACAGTATATGGTCTCAGTAGCGCGCAGATATTGTCAAAGGGTTGCTCCTCATCGTCACTGCTAATCTACTCATAGAAGGTTATTTCTCATTTCTTTGGACTTCTGGTGCTTTGTAGCTTTTTATGGCTAAAGGACAAAAGAGTCAATCAAATAGAGAGATTCTGTTTTCTTTATTAGGAGGGATATCCTCCTAAAAACTCATTGTTGTCACCAATTACAATACCAAAGACGAATTGTTACTTTATAATGTCTTCCTTTAAAATGGCCATATTTGAATACGTACATCAATATTTTTTTTCTTCCCTCCCTCACCTTTCCCCACTATACGTACTGATCGGCCTTGTAGTACAGTCATACAGGTGATGACAGAGGAAGCATTGTGACCCAACTTTATGATGAGAACTTAATTGCTAAGAATGTATCTGCTCCCACCCCCAGCTTGAACATAAGGATGATCATCATACCTACAACTATCATGGAGTTTTGAAGGCAGAAGATGAAACATAAGGCCCTGCTTTGACCTAATGAGTGGGGCTGCAACCCTCTTAAAACATCAAACTATGCAGGTGTGACAGGTGTCAGGAACTTTCTCTACAAATTGACAACCATAAAAATCACACTCTACAGACATGATCAGGAACTGTTTCCATAGCTCTTGAATTTCCTGAGCACTAGAAGCAACTTATCTTGACCACATTTTACAGTGAGAAATCTAACTCACATATTAATCCTTGTCGCCTAAATAATGGACAATTTTTTGTTAGAAATATAGCAACACTGTCTGATGAAGGAGAGTTGTGATTAACATATTTTTGACAAAGGTTTGAAATTAATGGTGTGGAAATATTTAATTCTGTCATGGTTTGCTCCACATCTTCAAGCTTTGGCTTCTTCTGTGCAATCTTCAGACCCATTAGAGCTTAGCATGCCCATTATGTACCTTACAAGTCTGAGAACTACAAGTTCTAAAAGGAGGTTCCCAGTGACCTTTTTCCCCCACTAATATACTAGCTTTTACTGTGCCACAGACACTGGAAGGGAGACATCATTTTTTATTTCTTTTATTAATGTTGCTACTCTTGCTTTATTTTTGCTAGCATATTCATTGTATATCCTTTAATTTTATTCCCAAGACGTTATTTTTTAATCTCTCTTTATTATCAACAATATTTGATTAGAATCGCTGGTTAAGCATCAAACTTAACTGAGGCACATAGTTAGATTAATCTTATCTGGCAATAAAAGAACACATTGGTCATATTCGAGACAGGATCTCCTAATCCTGCATGGACCATGAAATTGCTATGTATCCAATCAAGACTTTGAGCTTCTAATCCTCTTCCATTCATATCTAGAGTACTGGATTAAAAGAGTTCATTAACCAGTGAGGTTTACGCAGGAATACTAACACTAACCATTCATCAAATCATGCATTAGAGTTCATTTAAGTTACACAATGATGATGAATGGGTTAAAAAGCTGTAGAGGTTATAGAAGCCTAACCGAAGACAAGAACACAGGACTGATATAGAGGCCAAAAGGGTCATTATAGGTGATTCACTGAGGTATTAAATAATATATTCCCTAAGCATACCAGGCTCCTAGAGGTACTGTAGGGCTCTGGGCTGGCTTCTGAATGGTCATACAAGTGAGCCCTGCCACAATAGACACCATCCAGCTGAAACTCTTTGGCTATAGGAAGGGATTTGATATAGGAAAACAATTACACGGAAATTGGAAGAAAATACTGAACAATAGCATATCTGGAAGTGATTAACTTTTGTCTTCCTGGTTAAATAAACTTGGTTTTCTGAGGATGGGTCTTGGTGAGATAATGTGTCTCTCTCTTCACATTAGCTCAAAGGAGCCATCACCTCACTTCTTGGTTTGTCTCATTTGATAAATTCACAGGCCTGGCTTGTCTAATATGGTTTTGACACATCCACGTGTCCATTTGTTGCTAATTTGATTTGTTAAGTTCATATGTGATAATATGGTATTTGCATAAATTAGTTATCAGCCTGTACCTCATGGTCTCTACTAGACAGATGGTCACTATTTCCTTTCCCAAATAAGATGTTTTCTCCTGCCTTGGCATTGGTACACAGAATGAAGGACAGACACTACAGTCTTAAAATGAAGTCCCTCTGGACAGGACAGCGAAGGAAGACAATGCAGGGTGGCTGAGAGTAATGTGTAGTCTGGCTTCCATATAATTGAAAATTCTACACAAGAGGGTGCGTGTGTGTGTGTGTGTGTGTGTGTGTGTGTGTGTGTACGTACACATGAGCATCTTATCTCTTTTTGGCTTCGTATTTTGTTTTAAGCATGTTATCTCATTAGCCTGGAGCTCACCTGAGTAGACTGAGTTGTTGAGGCAGTGGACATCACTGGATTTGTTTCTGTAGCCCTGGTACTATGATGACAAACAAGCACCATCATGTCCAGATTTCTCAGGAGGGCTCTGAGGATGAATCAACTTCAGGTTCCCAGGAAGCAAGACACGCAGTTTATTGCTTGAGCTTGCTCACAAGCACATAGGCTTCCTGTTTTCAACGCATTTGGATGCAACATTGATTATGTAAAATATACAGGAAAGCATTCATATATGTTCTTTTTGCTCTTTCTCTAGACTACATATATATTTACTCTATTTCTCAGAATATATACATATGAGAAATAAATGTATATGTACATATATGAGATTGAAAACTGACCAGTGTATATGCTAAGTAATTCACTGTCCTACAGAGTTACAGGCTCAAATCCTTATTGATGTCTCTCAAAATGATTAATCTCCAGATTTCATTTTAATAAGAAATACATATAAAAATCCTTTAAAATCTAAAAATAAATTGGGTGATATCTCTTCATCCTACATCCATTTTATAGAATGCTCATATTGTTTATTTATCCTCCACAGTTATCCAGAATCATGCTCAGGTTTTCTATAAGCCACATAATCTTGCTTCTGGTTTTTCGTTTGTTCATTTTGGTTGATTTTTTTATGACTTTATCTAATATTGGTTATATGTGATCTTGCAATTTTAAGACATTAGGTATAGAGGTAGAAATATGATTGGTAATTCAGTGTGTGAATTTTATTTAAAGTATAACATTGAGTATGCATAGCAAATTGGTCTAAACAAGAAATAAAAAGAGAGTCACAGATTGATTGGGCATTCTGATATTTTCCCTACTAAAGAGACTTCAAAGGAAAGACCAGTAATGAAGTATAGTTTAGGAGAACATAGCTTAGAGTTTAGAGTGTTTTCAGTTATGAGAGTTAGGCAGAATTATAGGACACTTAGGAAAAAAGAATATATTTTTGAAATTCTCAAATTCTCAATGAAAGTCATTGATGTTCATTACAAGGACAGGTTGTTGAGTTACAGAGAGGTGTAGAAAGTCTGATAATGAATTTAAAATATCATAGGAGAAAAAATTGATTGGTGAAGTGTATTATTGAATATTCATTAAAAATTCTTCAAAAGAATGTAGAAAGGATGGGGAATATTGTTGAGTGAAGCAAAATAAGGACTGTTATGACCATATGAACAAGAGCACAAATGAACTATCACGAAGGCACATTAAAAAATTGAATAGCTTATGAAGTAGAAAGAAAAAGACTATCTAGAATGATGCTACTGACTGAGTAAAGATAGAATTGAGGGCTTAGGTGAAGAAAGGCCAGCAGTCAGAGGTGCTACTGGGATTATTGGAATAATTGGAATAAGCAGAAGTTTTCTCTTGATCAGACAGATATTCATCAATGTCACCTATAAAAGTAGCAAGATGTGTTTTTATGATTCTTCTCATTATGAGGAGAATCTTTCATTTATTTCATACTTATGTTTTTATATATTTTTACCGTTTAAAATAATTTTTAAATTCAAGTATATTTTAGTCATATCCCTCCCTTTCCTCAAGTTCATACAGATCCTCTACTTCCTATGCACCAAACTTTAAATTTTTTCACAAAAAGAGAAAATACAATGAAACATCCAAAACCTAGAAAGCAAAATACAGCATCACCCAAAAAAGGAAGACAAACAAACATATAAATGAAAAACTACCAAACTGTAACCAAATACAGGGCACACAGACACACACACACAAATCTGTGGAGTTCATTATTTGTTGTTCAATGACTCCTGAACATGAGTTCTGCTCCAGAGTGGTTGGCAGTTCCATTGATAACCTTTGCCCTTGTGACTAGGTATACATTGATTCATTTTTAAATAATAGCAAAGTAAAATATAATAAGATACAAAAATATCACATAAAAGTCAGACAGGACCAACCAACAGAAGGAAAGTAGCCAAAGGAAAGGCAAACCAGTCAAAGACCCACTGGTCGACACACAGAGGAATCTCATAAAAACACTACACTAGATGCTGTAATATAAGCTCAGAAGATACAGAAAAGACTGCGCTATCCCGGTGCCTCCTACTCCAGTCTCTGAGTTCATACAAGCCTTGCTCTTGTTGATATGGAGTCTTCTTTGCTTGGTCTCCTCCATCCCCAGTGACTCTTTGCACTGTTCCAACCTCCCCTTCCATCGTGTTCCCTAAATTCTGAGGGGAGGGATTGATGGAGACATCCTATATAGTGCTGTGCAGTATGTGCTTTTAAAGACAAACATTTGATCTACTGCATTCAATGGTGTACCTATTAACCTAGGAGTTAACTGTAGTTGGTTTTTAATACAATTATTTAATTAATATTAGAAAAGTCCAGATTTATAAAATTGTTGATTTCTAAATTCAGAGATATAATCTAACTTTTAAAAAATCAGGTACACTGCTTAATTGCTGAAAAATTTACACAAAATCTATCAATATTTTTAAAATATGTTCTTGTGCCAAGCTATCGCATGGTTAAATTTTTTAAATACTTTCACATTTAAGGTTGAAATGCGATTACAAAATGTCTTCCTTTCCCTTTCCCATTTCAAACATACCATGTACCAGCCCATGTCTTCCTTCAAGTTCATGACCTATTTGCATTGAGTATTGTTGATTACATATATGTGTATGTATTTTTGTTTTGAAGGGACCACGTTCTCTACATCTGTGTACTTGGGCAAGATTCAGTATTGGTAACCTGTCTCTGAGCTATATTGTCCAACATTTGTTTCACTCGACATAAGTCTGAGTCATTAAAACTAAGCTTTTTTTTTCTTTTTTATTCCACAGGCAAGTGATTTATTCTAGTCTTCCATTAGTGTTTTCTAATCTTCCTTGTAGAACATTCTGTAAATCTTTCTGTAACTATCAAAGACCTATTTTTGCCTTTTGGACACAACTTTATGAATTTGTCTATGACAGATTGCCCATGTCCTTGTCTGAATTGAATAGGGAACATGAAATTGCTTGTTTCTACCATGGCACAGGTTGGATATCAGGTTCACTCATTCATTTTGCTGTGCGTCTCAATAATGGTCACTACCTGAGTTGTATTCAATCTAGAGCTTTCCTAGGGTTGATGTACTGCTTAAAAATTTATAAATGTTTTGTGGGTTTTGTCTGCCTTTCATTTTTTTTAAATTCTCCCCAAAATCTCTAAGAACTCTTTGAAGAAAGAAAAATAAAGCTAGTTTTGAGACTGCTTGGCTATCATAATTTCCACTGTGTACTTTTTCAAGAAATTCCTTGTAAAAGGTGCTGAAAGAAACTGGGAATAATTGCTTGAGCTCTTCAAATGTTTTGGAGATCAGCCACCTGTCAGATGTGGTGTTGGTGAAGATCTTGTCTCATTCTATAGGCTGTTGTTTTGCCTTATTGACTGTGTCATTTGCCCTACAGAAGCTTCTCAGGTCCAGGAGGTCCCATCTATTGGTTGTTGCTTTCAGTGTCTGTTCTACTGGTGTTATGTTTAGGAAGTGGTCTCCTGTGCCCTGTGCTCAAGGCCAGTTCTGACTTTCTCTTCTATCACGGTCAATGTAGCTGAATTTACATTGAGGTCCTTGATCCACTTGGGCTTAAGTTTTATTCATGGAGATAGATATGAATCTATTTGCAAACTTCTGCATGTCATTATCCAGTTATGCCAACACCATTTGTTAAAGATTTTTTCCATTGTACCATTTAGGCTTCTTTGTCAAAAATCAGGTGTTCATAGCTATGTGAATTAATTTCAGTGTCTTTGATTCTATTTCAATGATTCACCTGCTTGTTTTCCCTGGCAGTAGGACCATGATATAATCCTGGTGCACAAGCTAGCTTGTTTGGAGCCCATTCCAAACTTTAGGATGTTATGCTCAGTGGCAGTAGGGCCACAATATAATCCTGGTACATAGGCTAGCTTGTTGGAGCCCACTCCCTATGGTGGGATGCCAAGCTCAGCCTTAGTGCAGGGGAAAGGCCCTTGACTCTTTGTTGCTGCCTCCTTGGAGCCCTTACCAATGAGAAGGAGTTGACTGGGGGTGGGTTGAGGGGAAGGCAGAGTGGGGGGCAGGAATAGTAGTGATAAGGAGAATCGTGGTTGAAATATAAAATGAATATAAAGAATAAATAAATTATAAAATAAGAAACTTGGAATAAGTCTGGGGCTTTCAAAATCAAAATCTGCTGTATGTGATTTAGCCTCTCATCTGTAAACAAAAATGTATTTCCTTTTTCATTTTGTTTGATGGTCTGTCCCTCTAATTAGTATCCATTCATCTTACCATGACTGATGACAGAAATAAGACAAAGCTTTCACTTCCTATGATGTAAGTTCCGTCGTCTGTTTAATCTACTTTCTAGCTATGTTTTAATGAAGGAAATTTATGCATTCACACCTACCAAGTAAAGTGAGGAAGTTTTCTTCAGGATGCATTACCGTTACAGCATTGCACCATACAACTTACTAAGCAAGCTATTTTCAGACCCTCTGTTCTAAGGTATTGTTAAATAAGCGTAGGGCTATACAGATAGCTCAGTCAGTAAAGTGTTGCTGAGGTTAGTGCCAAGCACCCACATACAAGTCCAGAAAGACTGGTTGGCTCAGTGGGTAAAGGCTCATGCTGAAAGCCTGATGTTATGAGTTCAATCACCAGGACCCACACTCTTGAAAGGAGAGAAGTGACTTCCTGAGATAGTCCAATGATCTCCACATAGCCACCAGGTCACACACTAAATAAAAGTTAAGTGGACTCCTTTGAAATCATACATTCCAGTGACATCATACAGATTCAGCGGGTTGTGTTTGTGTGTTTAGGAGCAACAACAGCACACACACACACATACACCACAGCAATTTAAAAACAATAGCCATAGATTTTGAGAGAAGAAGGGGCTACATACATTGGTGGGAGGAAAAGGAAAACGATAAGGATATAATTGCGGTTTGATTTCAAAAAAATGAATAAAGATAGGAAAATAAATAAAAGCCAGACACGGTGGCACACACTTTGTAATCCCAGCAGTGGGGTTTGGAGATAGGCAAACACCTGTGGCTCCTTGGCTAGCTAGCCAAGCTTCAAATCCCAATGCGAGGTACTGTTTCAAAACTTAAAGTGCATGGCCCCAGAGGAACACAAGAGTAAAACTGATGTCTCACCTCCATATGCAAACATACATGCAAATACACATACAAACACACACACAATAAAAATAAAAATAACGTGTGTGTGTGTGCTAAAAGCCCATCCAAAATTTACAGACTTTTATATAGAGAACAGCACATCTAACTACTTTAAACAAGGTAGAAAACCTATAATTTCTACTAAGAACTGACTTATTTAAAGTAAGTTTCTGCCCTAATTTGAGTAACTAGTACTAGAAAGTGTAAAGCTCTCAAATGTGTTTAGTTATTCGGCAAAATATCCCTTTCATGTAGGAAGTTATCTGTACATAGCAAATGAACGAATAGATGAATTGTGTCTTAGGGTTTCTGTTGCTGTGAAAAGATACCATGACTGCAACAACTCTTAGGAAGGAAATCATGTAACTGGGGTGGCTTACAGGTCAGAGATTCCGTGATCATCATGATGGGACATAGTGGTGTGCAGGCAGACATGGTGTTGAAGAAGTAGTTGAGAGTCCTCCATCTTTCAGGCAACAGGAAGTCAACTGAGTATCACACTGAGGGAAACATGAGCAGAAGAGACCACAAAACCCGCCCCCACAGTGACACACTTCCTCCAATGGGATCGTATCTACTCCCAATGCCACACCTCCTAATAGTGTCACTTGTATGAGATCATGGAGGCCAATTATATTCAGAGTACCACAAATGGGACAAAATCTGGACTCTTTGTCTTCATTTCTTCTTTGAAATCATGTGAATACAATATGGTAACTACCATTAACTTTCAATACTGCATCAGGTAACAAATAGAATGTCCCTGGGTCCAACAAGCAGTGCTAAAATATGGGACAGCTTCTTAGACATTTTATAGTATCTAATACAATAATTGAATTACTTTGTGATACAATGAATTTGTCACTGCATTTTGTTATTTTTAAGCCTTTCAATTTTCATTGAAATACATAGTTGTGGGATTCTTTTAAATATTTCATAAATCATGGACTGTAGTGTATTAAATTATTACCCCACTAGAAGACCCAAAATCTTTCTATTTCCTCTTTGTGAAATGACTTTGGGCATTCAATCTATGTGAGAGAATAAAATTTCCCAGGAAAAGATTTTGAGAACCTTGAAAGTAATGCTGCTCTTTATTCTCCACTATTATGGCCTGGTGACATTATATTTGATCACAGCATTATTGCTCATATGTTTTCCCTACTGAATTTTAAAAACCACATTGACATTCCCCAGTCTAAAATCTGTATTCCTTGAAGTGTTCACAGTGCTGCTGGCCACAGCTTGAATTTAGATCGCAAGAAAACATTAAATCTTTCTTGTACTAGCATCGCAGCCTATTGAAGATTTAATTATCTCCCTTATAATGGTAAATAGTAGACAATATTCCCTCAAAGGAATGGTACCCTTCTTTATTCTTCTATAATGCTAATATGTTGTCTTTTAATTGCCTTTTTTGCTATTAATAAAGATGCTGAACAGATTCTGAAGCTAATACTTCTTTATTCATGAAATGTTACCACAGATGATGGAAAATTGAATGGTCTATGTAGCAAATTCATGACAATCGGTCTTATTGTCAAGAGGCAGTAGAGGTGTGTAAGTAAACAAATTGTATAGCCAAATTCTCTCTCTCTCTCTCTCTCTCTCTCTCTCTCTCTCTCTCTCTCTCTCTCTCTCTTTCTCTCTCTCTCTACCTCACTCACTCATCCCTCCCTGTCTTCCACTCCCTCCCTCTCTCACTCGCACTCTATTTTTTTCTCTCTCTTTCTCTGTGTATGTTAGAAAAGTTCTATAAATAAACTCTTTTCATTCTTTTTTAATTTATATTTTGAAGAAGGTTTTAATTATGTTACCTGTGCTGGATAAAACATGAGATCCTCCTATCTCAAGCTCATGAGAAGTTTAATTGAGGTTTCATATGTGTGCTACCACACCCACACTGAATTCTAATTCTTGATGTTATCTCTGCAAACGGTGTAAATTTTATGAAAGACATAATAAATGTATCTTATGTTTATTTCAGATTTACAATGAGATTAATACAGACTATAACACAATATCAATATAAAGACAGAGAAAGCTAGTACATATATAAGATTCATAACAAGAATACTGAGAATATGAGGACACATTCATTGTTGTCATTATTAATATATATTTTAAATTCATGGATGCATAGTCATCAGTATGACTGTAGTCATAAAACACCTCTTTTACCTATGCCATTGAAAACTTGTGTGGAAAATCTCTATGAAATTCAGTTAGGAATTCAATATAAAACTCATAGTTATCTGGACAATGGAAGTAGAATGGTTAAAGACAAAAATACGGAAGTTAGGGGACAAATGATCAACTCTAAAGTAACTTCTTTAAAACAATTTTAGGCAATGAAATTGTAAGTTTATATAAGTACACATTATAAACCCCTGTAAAACGCTTCAGTGTTTATTCCCTATAGTAACTACCATGCTAGTTATTAATAAGCTTAGCAGTCTCTGATTCTTGATGAAGAAATGATGATCTCATGCAATAAAGGTATTACTGTCTTGTAGATACATCATTTATGAATTATAGCACCTCTGGGATGAATCATTATTCCAAAAGGCAATTCACACTATCCTCTAGAAAATCACCATTAAGAAAGTGATTCATCTGATACACAGAGATGATTAATGGTAGAAGGTCAATTGCTTCACATCTTGGTATTCATTTGCATATTCTTGTATTCAGTCAAAACCAAAACTTTGACAAATTATCAGTCTCTCCCTTTCGTTCATAATAATCAGCATCTTTTGTTTGACTTTTTCTTATATTCTTTTTCATTACCATAGAAATCACTCAAGAGGTTTTCCACAATGAAGCATTATTTCACAAACTGAACAAAAATGTATAGGTTCCCTTGACATTCCAACATAAGTGTGCTCAGGAATATATATTTTTTTTACAACTTTTCCTTAGTAAGGGTGTAAACAAAACCATTACTTGGCATTTTATTGTGCCACGTATGCATTTGAACATATAAACTTGTGTGTAAGAGGTGTATTTTATGTTTTCCACAAGTCAGGCTTCAGATGTCTCAAAATTTGTACCTTCTGAATGGCAAGAAAATTCAATTTATCATTGTTAGGGAATCTTTCTCATCATGTTTTTGAATCTCGGAAACTGGGAAGCTTTGATGCTGTAAAGTCTTACAGATGATAACCTGTATTTTGTGTGCTTTGTGCAGGGGATGACATCAGTGCGTTTGTTACATAAGCCATTCTGGTCGCTTGTCTCAAATATGCCTTGATTATGTTGCGTAAACTGGGACAGAATTATAGGGAATGATCCGGAGAACTTCCTTTGGTATGCTTCTCTCTCCCCAAGCCCAGTCGCCATCTCGCTCTTGAGAATGAACTGCTCTGTGGTTTTATCAGTGTTCTCTTAGAGATCGCTTCAGAAAAGAGTCCAGTGCTTTGTTTGCACGGTGACACCCCTTTCTGCTAATCCATTAAAATAAGCTGCTTGGAGTTAAACCACTTCCTTCAATCACTATTGGAAAGCACATTGCTAAAACAAATTTTATGTGCCAGGGTCTTGACTGGCACCTCAACAGCATTTGGTAAAATACATCAGTCTTCCATTTTTAACTAATAACAATAATAACCATCATCATCACTACTTGCTTCTAAGTTGCTACATTGCTTTATTTCTAGGAAATATCTCAGCATTACTTCAGTTTCACTGGCATCTTCCTTCAGTATTCTTCTACTGAAACTGTACATTGTAAATGACACAATTTTCCTTTCCTCCATATTATATATTTCATACAACGCAGAGCAGCTACAAACTGTATGTCAGGTGTCAAAAATCCAAATCCATATACTCAGGCTTTATGAGACTGGAGCTGAAAACTCACAAACCAAACTCTCTACTGGGCATCTACATTTTGATGTCTAACTGTTATCATGATTCCAAATAAACTATCACTCTGTTCTTCCCCTGGCTCTCAGGCCAACCTCCCAGAAGTAATTAATTGCTACTTTTCATTCCTGCCCCATATATGAACCACATAAAATTATGGCGGTACATAAAAGAGAAATGACATTCTTAGATTGGATTCCTCAGGCAGAACAGGAAACATGATTCCATAGTTATGCTAAGCAATTGGTCTTGGGAGTAAGCAGCTTCATCCAAACATCTCAAGTGGAAGAAAGGGGCAGGAAGATGTTTTAACTGCTATAATGTTTGCTGTGTGAGTCTAAGAACTAGATTCAGTTCTACTACTTACATAAAAGCATAGACATCAGCATGGGCGTGCGGTCCCAGCAGTAGGGGGACAGTAGCAACAGGATACCTCTGGCTCACATGCTCATCAACCTAGTTAAATCAGTCATCAACTTGAGGCCAGCAAGAAATGTTGTCTTAAAAAGGAAAAAAGTTATGTGAGGAGTTGGGTGAAGCAGGAAAAAACACATGATGTAAATATATTGCATGAAAAGGATATTTTTTTTTGTTTTTACGAGACAGGGTTTCTCTGTATTGTTTTGGAGGCTGTTGGTCCAGCCCAGCCTTGAACTCACAGAGATCTGCCTGCCTCTGCCTCCCGAGTGCTGGGATTAAAGGCGTGCGCCACCAGCGCCCGGCCAAAAAGGATATTTTAAGTAAGAATCATAAAGTGAAGAAATGAATGGTGAGTGACATCTGACATTCATCCCTGGCTTCCTCATAAGGGATACAGGTCCATATTTACCAGTGTTTTCACAGAAAGACAGATTTACAACAGAAGGATAGACAAAAGGAAAGAAAGAAAGAGACTGATGAGAAGGAAGGAAAAATAATTTCGATAAAGTGAATGTAAAAAAACAAGTTAATGTGTTCAAATGGAGTGAACTAGGAATATTGCTTTTAAATGGTTAAAAACAATAATACATCTAAATGGAATATTGATTCTGATCAATGTTTATTACCATGTATTTTTTCCCATCGGGATTGACAGTTCTAAGCAATGCCAGTGAAAATAATTTGGTCTGTGTTCCAAAGCAGAATTTGGCCAACATTTTTAGTAAATATTCAAATAAGGTGCTAGGCATGCAAACCAAAGCCAGCATGTGAAAGAACAAGCAAGCTGTCCCTCAATAAAACTTTATTTATGAAAACAGACATCTGGCAAGATTTGTTTTCCAGGCCATAGTTTGCTAGCTCATGGTTAAATCAATTTCTCACAACAGAAACAGATTTCTTTCCTGTCTCCGAGCCTTGGCAGTACTACCAATTCCTTCCAACAGTGAATTTATTGTCTAAAGTTGAGAAGCAAAGGAGGAAATCGAAAACGTGATGGGAGGAGCAAGGGACTTGCTCAGCTCTAGAAAGGGCACCAAACATATACCAGGCACCAGTGATCCATCTCTGACCCTAGGAAAATGCAAAATGTTAAGAAAAAAGTATATATTAAAGCATCTAAAGGGAGAAAGACTGGGTAGAAAATAGATTTTATGGAAACCAAAGGGAACTGAATAGTACGTATATGTTTGGCTGGAGTCTCGTGGCTGTCTTTGGTTGGGTATTAGCTTAAATCTTTTTTCCACCTGCCATTGGCTGATGTATTGACTCTTGAAGCACATTGGAATGTGAAATTAACTATGGATAACATTTCAGAACAAGCAGTGGAATGAGATATAACATGGGAGGTTTAAGAGGCAAACGAAAATTGTGGTCATGATGATGGTTGTGAAAGCGAGGAAACAGGAAATGGACAAGGAGGAGGACTGGGGAAAATACACTGAGATGACAGGACATGATCTTCAGACGAAATCACAGACTTAAATCCGAAAGGTAGTATCTTCATTGTCAAAAACCTTATTGTCACCATGGAAAAGAATGAATGACGTTGTAGAGAAAACAACCTCATTGAAATGGAGTTGAAAAGTTCCAGAGAAAAATGTCAGCATGAGTATTGAAATCGGTTATAAGGATGTCTGGAGTTATTCTAGCAAAAGACAACTCAAAGAATTATCAGAGGTTTACCAAATGGGCATAGACAGGTAGCTTGAGGTAGAAACAATGCATTGTCCTATAAATGGATTTTTTTTCAGTTTTATTTACTCCAGAGAAGGTTCCTCTGTGTAATAGCTCTGGGTGCACTGGAACTATCTCTGTAGACTAGGCTGACCTCAAACTCACAGAGATCCACCTGCCTCTGTCTCCCTAGTGCTGGGATTAAAGGTGTGTGCCACCTCCCAACACCCACACTCCACCCCCAATTTTTTTTTGAGCTACAAGGTTTTGTCCTCCTCCTTTTAATGCCAGGACAGTGTAGAAAAAATACAAACCACTGGGGTTAAGAACTAAGACCAGAAATCTCTGTCCAAGAAGCTAACTTCACATGGTCAATGACTAAGAACAGAAACTACTTTAGTAAGCCAGGAAAAGAAGGAAAGGATTCCTTTGCCTGTGGGGTGTAACCCAACCCCAAGTATCTGTAATCCACTTGCTTGGTTTTGTTTGTTTGTTTGCTTGTATCCAGATACTTGAACATGCACCTGAATGGTTTCACCTAATTACTATTAACAGTTATAGTTAAATGAGAATATGAAAAATACAGCTTTTAGCTTTCTAGTTGTGCAGTACCAAATATGTGCTTGAGAAGTCAGTGGAGGCCGGGCGTTGGTGGCGCACGCCTTTAAATCCCAGCACTTGGGAGGCAGAGGCAGGTGGATCTCTGTGAGAAGTCAGTGGAAATAAGGCCAACTGTCTTTGACCATATTAGCACAGACTTATTTTCCCTAAGGAAAGTAAAATGAGAAGCCCTGAGGTTCTTATTGCCACCTCTTTTTCTCTTGTAATGTTGTTAGAAGTTGTCAGAAGAAATGTAAAGCTTCCTTTTAAAAATGTGTGTGTGTGTGTGTGTGTGTGTTTACCTAATCGTGAACTGAGCAAGGACAGTAGACAGAGGATCAGGTGATGCCCTGGAGGCGGATCCTACACAAAGCACTATGGGAAACTCAGGATGTAGAAAGCAGGAGACAAACTCTTCCCAAAGGAGCGCCTATCCATTAGTTTTCCAATACTAAATGTTGAGCCCAGAAAACATGCATACCATTAACATCATACACAGTGAGCTGGCTGTGTCTGTGTGTTTAGGAACAGACTATGGAAATTAAAATTATCTACATGTAAACAGAGGTTTCATTCCTGCCCTTCAGTTGCCAATTAAACACTGAGAGGCTTAATATTGATTATAATTGTCCAACAGCTCAAGCATATTACTGACTAGCTCTCACAATTGAATTAACTTCATTTTTATTATTCTATGTATCGTCATGGGGCTGAGACTTATTGGTAATGTTCTGTCATTGGGGCTGAGACTTATTGGTAATGTTCTGTCATCATCTTCACTACCTGACATCTCCCTGACTCTGTTTTCCTTCTCTTCATATCTCTGTTTGGATCCCACCCCCCACCTATATTCTTTTTGGCTATTGGCCAAATCAGCTTCGTTATTAACCAATGGTAATAAAACATATTCACAACATATAGAGGGAAGTCCCACATCATCTACAAAAATCTAGAGTCTTTCTCAACCAATTGTAAATTATGCAAATCTTTCCACTCCCTTTCCAACTCTCAGTAACAGAATATGTGTCATTTGAAAGCTTTTACTTGCTATCTGTGAGGAAAGGTTAGTCTTGCTTTCTGGAAGCTCATTGTTTGCATTGGTTTTCTTTTGTTCTTCATCTGGTCCTCATCTGTTTTCTCTCTTTTCACATCTATCCAGCACTGACCACTGCTTCATTCATTGTCATTAGTATTTACTCCTTCACTAACAACCTATAATCAGCAGTTAAATCTTTCCAAATATTGCTTAAGTTACTGAAATCATCTTTTTATGATTTTTCATTATTATGTTGATAATAAGATGATATCTACTCTGCTAAATTTTTCAATAGACATGATACAGTTAGCAAGTTAACAAGGTTATACTCTTTTGAAATTTATGCTTTGAGACTGTAATTCCAAAGACAACAGTATTAGATGGTGGCTAATTTGAAAGATTGTTATTAGTGTATTGCTGTTTCAAGGGCTGTTATTTTTAAAGATCCAAGGCTAAGGTGGAGGTGAGATACTTTTATATATAGTGGAGAAGTAAGGTTAATTGCAAAGAAATTGAGAAAAGTAAAGTGGTTAGCAAAATTTTGGATAATATGGGGAAGGGACAAACTAGAAGAGGTTGCCCATAATGGGTAGGGAATCCAGTTGGATAGGAAGAATAGTTCAAATGGTTTTAGAAGTACTATCTATAATTGATAAACATAATTCATATGGTTCAAAGAAAGTATGAGAGGATTTTTAAAATTTGTAACAAAAAATGTCATCACATGCTACATGCATGTAAGGGAAACTCACTATACCTGATGAATACATGTTCCTTATATTTCATTTAGAAGGAGATATATAGAAGAGAGACACATGGGATCTCATTCCTCTTTCTTCCACACAAAGACAGAAAGAAGGAAAACTTTAGGAGTTACATAGTGGGTTTTTACCAAGCACTCAAGCCACCTTGATCTTGGACTACCTAAACTCAAACACTTTCATGGAAAATAAGGCTTTTGACTAATTTCATTTTTAGTGAAGTTGAAATTTTATTTTCCTTAAGAAGTTATCACTGTTGAATTATTTACTTATAAATAATTTTACCAGTAAAATATTTTGGAAGATTAGCATAAAATTATGATAAGTGTATTAGCTAAATAGTTTATAGATTTATATTATAACAACATGAACACAATAATGTGGTTTAGGAAGATATCATTGTGAACCCAAAACTATTAGGAAGATCTTTAGACCCTCTTCACTTTATGGAAATACCATTTCTTTCACATAACTCCAAGTCTCCTTTTTCTTCTGCCCTCAGTCACGGGAAATCACCTTTCTTCTACCTGTTGCTGTGGATTAGAATATTGTAGATACTTCATATTAATTGAATGATACAACCTTTGTCATCCTGATACTGGCTTAGTAACTTCCTATAGTATTCTCAAGGTTCATCCTTAGTCTGTGTGAAGGATTTCCTTGACTCATGACTGAACAATATCCCATTGTATTGAAATTTCACAGAATCTTCATCTATTCATCTTCTAACAAACATCTTTGCGGCTTTGAATAGTGCTGCGATTTTGCCAGAAATCTGAGTTTATCTACTTCTAGAACCATTTTTATGCATGAATTGTGAGATTTGGGGAGGAGGGAAGGGCAGTGAAATAAGAATTAGAAGTGAAAAAATTGCAGCTCAGTATTACTTTGCCCTAAAGTTCCTTTCAAGAATGAACAACATGTCAATGACTGTTTACCTCACCCGTGGAATTGACTCTTGGTTGAGAAGGGTATTGAATCTTTTTTTTTCTGTGGAGATCACATATCACTTGGTGTTACCTACCAATACATGTTCCTCAGGGAAGAAGTGTAAGCCACTCCTTTTATTAGGTCAGCTATAATAGGAGACTTTCTCTATCTATCTGGGTTCCACTGGACCAGAGTTTTCCTCCACCTACCTGGTCCCACAGCCAGTTAAGAATAACCATTCAGAGACTTAACATATTCATGATTGTTTGGTCATTGGCTTAGGCTTCTTAATAGCTATCTCTCTCTTATTAACCCTTTACTATTAATCTGTGTATCCTCACATGGTTGTGAACTCTGCCTCCCCAGGGGCTATGTGGCATCTTCTCTTTGCCTTTCCTTTCCCTGTCCCTTTGTTTGGAATCCCTGTCGAGCTAAATTCTGCCTGTCCATTGGCCAAAACAGGTTTATTCATCAGCCAATATGAGAAACGCATAGTCACAACATACAGAGGACATCCCCCATCAGTTAGCAAAGGGCATATGTTTAAGGAGTCATTCTCAGTATGTTTGGTTTTATGTAACTCTTCCTTGCTGCGTTGTTTCATTATCTCCAAACCATTAGTGTTTCTGCCATACACACAAAAGTAAGAGATTTGGGGATCAGCGTAGAGATATCAGTGATCATCAAGCTGTCACAAAATATAAATACAGGCCAAGACATGATTGTGGGCATGTCTTTAAGGAGATATTTTTAGAAATCATTTATTTTTTTATAATAAAGACATTCTGTGGTTGTCATATTTTGTAACCTAGACACACTAGCAGTGGTTCTTGACATGTAGGCCATGACCCCTTTAACAAATTTCAATTTCCAGAAATGAACATTATGATTCAGAACAGTAGTAAAATTACAGTTATGAAGTAGCAACAAAAATAAGGTTGGGATCACTACAAAATGAAGAACTGTATTAAAGAATCATTGCATCAGAAAGGTTGAGAACCACTGTACTAGAGTCATCTGAAAGAAAAATCTCAATCGAGGAATTGTCTCTTTCATGTTGGTTGTGGGACACCGTCAGTTAATAGTTAATTTGGTAGAGCCTTGCCAACTTTGGGCACTGCCACACTTGGGCAGGTGTTCTGGAAGTTTCTAAAAAGCCAAATGAGAAAGCCATGGAAGGCAGGCCAATAGTCAGCATGGCTCCTTGCTCTTTGTCTGAATTACTGACAAAAGGTTCTTACTAGGGCTCCCCTTGATGATGGACAGTCATATATAAGGTAACATAATAATCCCTTTCTTCTCCAAGGCAATTTGGGTCACAGAAAGCAATCTAGAACATGTCATGTCCAAATAGTGCCAGATATTTTGAAGATACAATTTTTAAAACTGGAGTATTTGTGTACAGATATTTTGGAAGGATCCAATGCACAATTTCTGTTAGCACTTCCCAGATATTCTTTATGGCCATTTATATCCGCATTAGTATCATTGGTGAATGAGATCCAGATTGCATTTCCTCTCATCAAAATCTTGTGATACCCACTTCTTTTCAATAGGTAATTATGTGATTTTAATGGAGTTCTGCATGACTATATTATATGACCATCTATGAATATGGTAGGATGTATAAAAAGCTCTTAGAAGTCAAAATGTCTTAACTGTTCAGTTGTTTTATATATATATATATATGTGTGTGTGTGTGTGTGTGTATAATTCTAATATAAGAAACACTGTACAATTACTCTAATATACAGGTTATTTATAATTTTTTATAATTTTTAGTGTTTTTACAAGTATAATATCGTTTTAGTGGTGTACATAGAATCTTAGACAGTGCTTGATACCTCCAACCTTTGTACTATGCATGATAAAATTTATATTCTAAGCAGTTACTTTATTCTGATATTCTGTTGATATCACATAAATTTTCCTGGAATTAGTTTTAAAATGGCAAGCAGAATTCTCTACCACCACCTCATGAGATGACAAAGTTGCTGTGTATACAAATGCAGTGACCTCACAAGCTGTATGAATTGGAGAATTACGGGCAAAGCCGATGAATAGAAAAAGCACCAGTTTGGAGTATGAATAGTGTGTCGTTGCCCTGTGGTCCTATGGAGGCAGTCAGTATTCATCAATGCCTACAAGGGAGTGGATGAAAACTCAGGCTTGTAGTCAATTGCTGCTTCTGTGGAAATCCCTGTGGAGGAGTACAGATTGTGACAGATTGAAATCTGAGCCCAAAATTTTGTATGAATTCTCTTGAAAGTGTAAGGTATAAAAAGAATAGGCTCTTTATTCTGAATTCCATACTTTGTTTAAAAAGTCAGTGAAAATGAGGTCTTCTTAAAGAAGTAAACATGATTTCGGGTGTTTCCAACATTGTATCATTGATGTATGGATTGTCCCTGTCGGTCTGTGATTCGAGCACTTGATCCCTAGTTCATGGTTTAGGATGGTTCTGGAAACTTGTAGGCTTCAGTCCTCGGTGGAGGAAGTAGGAGTAGAGAGATAACTGGGATATGGACCCTTGACATGCATTGTTAGGCTAATTCCTGCTTTGTGATCCATTGTTCACTGAACATCATTCCTAAGCTGCCCTGACAGAACCTTAATGCTTGGCTCAAGTTCATGAAGCCAAGGAATTGTGGACTAACTAACCCTTCCAAAGCTGAGTCAAATAATGTCTTTATAAGGTTAAAATCTCTGATCATTTGTTTATGAACTATAAATAGAGGTAATACAGGCATATGCATTTTCAGGAAATTTACTGAGGGTTTTTTTTCTGAATTTTAAGTTTATATGCTGAAAGTATTTTAGATAGATGGAAATTGTATTATTCTATGTGCAGAGTGTGCACAAATCCTAGAAATTGCAGAAGTACTAATTCTTAACATTGAACTTGAAAACAAAATCAGTTTGATGTCATATTCTTTTTATTGTTGTTTGTTTTTTGTTTTGTTTTTTCCTTTTTATTTAAATTAGAAACAAGCTTCTTTTACATGTCAATCCCAGTTCCCTCTTGCACCCCTCCTCTCCTGCCCCCAATGATCCCTTATCCCATCTCCTTTCTGCTCCTCAGGGAGGGTGAGGCCTTCCATGGTGGAATCATAAAAGACTGTCATATCATTTGTAGCAGGGCCCAGACCCTCCCCCATGTGTCTAGGCTGAGAGTATCCCTCTACATGGAGTGGGTTCCCAAAGTCCATTCATGTACTAGAGATAAATACTGGTCCACTACCAGAGGACCCATATATATATTTTTTTATTTTATCATTTTTTATTTTAATTTTAAATAGCTTGTTTTACATGCCAATCCCAATTCCCTCTCCCTCCCCTCCTCCCGCACTCCCCTTCCCCCCCACCCTCCCACCCTATTGCCAAATCCTTCCACATAGGGGATATCTAGAGTCTGTCATTTTACTCTGGGTAGGGTCCAGGCACTCCCCTAAGAGTCCAGGCTGAGAGAGCATCCCTCTTTGTGCTATAGGCACACGAAGACTGTTTGTATACCAGGGATACACACTGATCGACAGCTCAGGGCCCCATAGGTTGCCCAGGCCTTCCTGCTGACACTCACATTTGGGGGGTCCAGATCAGTCCCATGCTGGCCTCCCCTCTGTCAATCTGGGGTCCAAGAACTCTCCCCTGTTCAGATCAGCTGTCTCTGCTGGTTTTGCCAGCCCATTCTTTGCCAATTTGCTCATCACTCCTCTCTCTCTGTCACTGGGTTCCTTGGGTTCAGTTCAGTGATTGTGTGTTTGCCTCTGCTTCCATCAGTCACAGGATGAAAGCTCCCGGATGGTTATAGGCATCAAGTTCATTATCAGGAATGGGCATTCGAGGTGGTCTCTTGCCAGTTGGTGTTATTCCTTTAGATCACTCGAGGTCGCTCTGGTGCCTGATCTGTATTCGATCCTATGATTCCCTCTTCCCCCTATTCTACCCCCACCCCCTCAACTTCCTGTTCCCCCATATTAACCAGACTTCCAAACTGACATCGTCCATCAAGGGGTCTGGGAAAGTCCTATGCTGGTTTCCCAGCTATCAGTCTGGGGTTCATGAGCTCCGACTTGTTCAGGTCAGCTGTTTCTGTTGGTTCCTCCAGCCTGGTCTTGACTTTGCTCTCTGTAACTGGATTCCAGAGTTCAGCTCAGTGTTTAGCTGTGAGTGTCTGCTTCTGCTTCCATCAACTACTGGTAAAGGCTCTAGGATGGCATATAAGGTAATCATCAATCTCATTATTGGGGAAGGACATTTGAGGTAGCCTCTTGACTATTGCTTAGATTGTTAGTTGGGGTCAACCTGGACATTTCCCTAATTCTAGATTTCTCTTTAAACTAATAATGGCTCCCCGTATTATGGTATCTCTTTTCTTGCTCTCCTCTATTCTTCCCCTAACTCAATCTTCCTGCTCTCTCCTGTCTTCCTCTCCCATCCTCTTCTCCCCTTCTCTTTCTTCTAACTCCCTCTCCCCTCCCCCCACATTCCCAATTACCTCAGGAGATCTTGACCCTTTCCCCTATTCCAGAATGTGATATTCTTATGTTGTTCAAGGTATGATACTGTCCATGATAAAAGTGCATGGTAATTTATATTAAAATATATAAGCATTAAAAGAAATTTATTTCCATCAAATTTACTCAACACATTAATGGCAAGTACAAAATAATAATCAAAATATACACACATGTACATTTGATTTCACCTAGTAGTGGCCTGTGCATCTCTAGATTTTTAAGCCATATTTATGCAGTATAATAAAATATCCTTCACCTCACCTTTCATTTGTGCATTGTGATCATGCCAAGAGTTATTTTTCTATCAAGATACTCAAGAATCTCCCCCACTTTTCCCCAAGGACCTCTCAAATCTTTGAAATTATAGCATCTTTCTTCTGAAGTGCCCAGCATGTCATCGTTCTTTGGCCTACATTCCAAACTTTTATTTGAAACATAAAGATGTGGTAGACGAACTGGTTTCTATATGACGTTCCGTGGACTTTTTATATAGCAACAAACATGGAAGCAGCCAGCGCACTCATAAGTAATTGTAGGTCATGAATTTCATTTTGAGAAATCCATTGCTGAATATCTGGATATGAAGGACCTCCACCAGCGATCCATTGATACGCTTTGTCTTTTCACATTATGTTACAGAATACAAACATAATAAAGTGGACGTCTAGCTATTTTAAACAGCAGTTTATTTTCTAGCTTTCCTAAGAGCTAGAATGACACAGAAACATGTTCATGGTTGCCCAGGTAATAAATCTCCACTCTTTTTTCTGCAGCAATGACACCACTATCTATAAACCAAGGTCAGGGTTAATACTCTATGGTTACATGTTCATTACTGATCAAAACTATTTTTCAATGAGCTATCAATCAAACTATCATCAGAATGCAATCATGTTCTAAGAATAGGAGATGAGTTTAGACAATGATTTACATTAATAAATAATCTACCTCAGACACTAAGTGTTTTAATTTTCAGTAGAGATCTTTCTGGATGGAAATGTAGCTACAGTAATAGAATCATCAACTCACTATTTGTAAAGGTTGTGAAAGAGTTGCTGTTTTCTTTGTTACTGTATGAGTGAGATTCAAGCCAAGCTTCCTTCAGAATGATAGGTAATAATCCTTAGAAATTAAGGGTCAGCTGCTACAATGTCTGAATTTGTTTCCATCACAGTAACAGTAAACAGTTTTATTATGATCTCATCACACCCTTTTTTCTCTGCTCTCAATGTTAAGGTGACCCTGTGAATTATTGTTCAAATCAGGACACTTTGGAGAACGATACGGAATGCAACTAATAGCTACATAGCTACATTGACACAATAAGCATAAACCAAAATCCAGGGCAAAATAAGGCTCACAACAATCCCTCATCATACAATCATACATTGCCCTGTAAATTTCTGTGCCAGGGAGCTCCACCCTTTACCTTTCAGAAAAGCAGCTGCCTTTAGTTAAGGCACTGCAGAAGATCAATTTGAATAAGGACTGAAGCATTATTACCGTGAAGTGTTTTAGCATTTTAATCTATTAGTGCCTTAAATGAAAAAGATGAAGTTATACTTTCCATCATTCCAAACACCATTTGGATCAGTAATATACACTGGAATGATGCTAATTAAAATGCGTTATATTCTACCTATTAATATGTTTTGTATTCTGTCAAGTTCTCCGAAGTTTCCAGAGATAATGTGCGTTGTGATACGTATTGTTTTATTTTATCTACTTTAGCTCACTGCTTTGCCTCAAGCAAATGTTGCTGCTCGTTGAAAGGCAGCTGATGGCTCACCCAATTAATTACTTCTGCCTTACTTCAAATCTTATCTCTTCCCCAGATTTTAGTCTCAATGACAGTTGCCTCAACTTTTCTAAAACTGAATACAAGAGGTAAATGCTAATAATATTGAAGCAATTTCCAAATGGTTTAAGGATAAGGTAACACTTATAATAGCAAGGAAGTAAAAATTCACAAAACTGGTTCATCTTTGTTTTAAGTCTGCTAAATTTAAAACTTCTGATTTCTCTGAAGGGATAAGTTTCTGACCAAAGATGTTCTCCCACTTTCCCATGGGGAGGAGGAACAAAAACTAATTTATTCATTCACTCACTCACTCACTCACTCCTTCAACAAAGCTTGCTATAGTTAAGATGTTCAGTAGAAATATTAAGTGAAAGAATAGTCTCTGTCTTACAGCCCAGTAGGAAAGTATACACCACTAGCTGGGGGATATTACTCAGTGGTTGAAGAGCTGCCTTACATGTCTTAGACTCTAAGTTTAACCCTCTACATGGGACTGAATAAAAAGAAAGGACAGGGAGAGAAGGAAGGCGGGATAAAATGTGGGTGCAAAGAATAAAGAAAGGCAAGAAGAAAAAATTTTCAACCAAAATTATACCTGAAGTGGTGACTCATGCCTACAGTTTCAACACTCAAAGGAGTAAGGATGGAAGATTGCTGTACGTTCTAGGACAGTTTGGGCTACATTCTGAGTTTCATGGCACTTTGAATTACAGGACAAGATCCTGTCTGAATAAAACAAATGCAAATTTATAAATACAGAGCTTGGGAGTATCAAAACCTCTAGAAGAACAAAGAGAAAAAATGACAAAGCAGATACCTAAACAGAGACAGTACCACTAATCTCATAGGCCTGAGATTCGCAAAACAAGAGAGATCATTTGCCAGACAGAGGAACTGAAAATTGATACCCAACCAAGAGAGTTTTCCCATAGAAAGAAAGCACGTAGGAAAATGTAGTACTGGATGGTGCCATGACCAACTAATTATTTTTGACAAGGAAATTAGGATTATGCTGGTAATGTGGATGGAGTACAAGCAGGAGCAGACAAAGATATGTTGAGAGACATAAGGTTTCAACATAGAAAGCTAAGGCTATTAGTAGGTGAGAGCATTTATTATAACAAGGGGGGAAAGGTTGGAAGCTTAATAGGGTCCCTTGGTGACCAGGAAGGAAGTATTTAATTTAGCCAACAACAAGCACAAGAAAATTTCATTTACACCTTGTTCATTTATAGTTAGATGGCACATAATGTGTTGGTTAGCATTTAAACATTAACAAGGTTAATAAGCATATCTTGTTCAGTTTTTAGCTCTATTTTCATGAAACTGTATTTACTTGCAAATTCTATCTGATGTTTACATTGTAAAAATAAGACTTCATGATGCTCAGACATGGAATAAAATGTAGGTAAAGTGCACATCCTAGATCACAGCTGATTACTATCAAAATATAGTTGATAATTCAACAAAAATGATTTTACAGCCACTGTTTATGTAAGACAGTGATCTGTTTGACATCTACTCCAGGAGAGATGCTTTATCCTGTCCTGAGAACTTGTCAGAAAGGTACTGAAACTTGATCAGATAGAGGTTTACATGTGTTCTCTTCCATCTAAGCTCCCAGTGTCAATCAGTGAGAACTTCCTGTTTATTTATCTTAGTATTCTAAATCTGGAACACAATGGTGGAAGATAACATTATAAATGTTAACCAAATAAAGCCAGGGATTAATGGATAGCATAGATAATACATTTCCATTGTCAATCCTAGAACTTCTAACTCAAAAGTATGTATTCATCATCACCAGTAAGGTGATCTCCCATTGGTGTTCCATGTGGCTATATTGTATTTGTATTGTTTGGGTATTCAAAAGAAAAATGTCTAGCTGAAACTTCTGGCCCCACTCAGACATTTGTTGTGCTAAGGTTTCTAGGATCGTCTTGTCTGTTTTTAGCTTTTTTAAGAATTTGTCATTATAACTGGGCAGTGGTGGCACACGCCTTTAATCCCAGCACTAGGGAGGCAGAGGCAGGCGGATCTCTGTGAGTTTGAGGCCAGGCTGGACCAACAGCCTCCAAGACAATACAGAGAAACCCTGTCTTGTAAAACCAAAAAAAAAAAAAAAAGAATTTGTCATTATTTGTTCAGAAATGCACATAACATGTTTCAAACACATATACCACCCTATAATCTATTCCAACCCCTATCCTAACATATTTCATATTTTCCTCCCAACAACATCTCTCCTTTCTCTCTACTGAGTTAACTCAGTATTGTATGTGTATGTTTTCTCAGGGCCCGTATCCCTGAAGAAAACAGATTCTTGATCAGCCATGCATTCCAACAAAACCTCAAACAGAGGTAGAGTGTGTGAGCCCCTTGCCCATCTGTGCTGGGATTTTGGCTGTCTTGACATTCTGCAAGTTTTGTGACCTCAACGCCAGCACTTGATAGACTATGTGTACGACTGTGTTGTCACCATCAGCAAATACTGTTTTCCTTGCAGACGTATGCTTCCTTTGGCATATATCATCTTTTATCCTCTGTTCTGTAATTATCTCTGAGCTTTATGGGGAAGTGTGTGATGCAGAGGTCCCATTTAGTGCTCAGCACTCTACAGTTATTTTTTTTAATATCCACTAGATGACTGGTTGGAAGTCTCTATATCAATCACTACCTACTACCAAAGAAAACTCCGATTAGAGTTGAGAGACAGACTAAAGTATGGGAATAAAAAACAGGTACAAGGTTATTACTGTGTCCATTTAACAAAATAATAGATCTTGGTTCTTGTCTAAGGCCCATGACTTAATGGGTCCAGGGCCTTGATATCAGCTACAAGTTTCTATCTTATAGAACAGGCTTCAAATCCAACTATGAAGTGATTCCTTGCTTATTCCTATAGAATTCCCGCCACTACTGCACCAGTATATCTTGCCAGATCAGACATTTTATAGCTTACAGAATTCAGTGATTAGTAAGAATGTTATTGTGTGTCACCCCTCCCCCACCCCCATCAAGTAGCCTGCCTATAGTTTAAGGCCTACTTCACAAAACTCATTCATACCTGCTGGTGTTTGGTTGACCAAAAGTCATAAAATGGGTAACCAAGAGACCTAACGTGAAATCAAATACTGCTGGTACATTTTTTTAAGTAGCAATAAAATGACTTGAGATTATATTCTGCTATCCTCTGATTAGTGTCTCTATTCAGCCATCATCAGAGAAAGTTAAACTTGCATGTGATGGGAACCAATACAGAAACCCACAGCTAGACATTATACAGACAGAGTGAGGGAGAGAGAGAGAGAGAGAGAGAGAGAGAGAGAGAGAGAGAGAGAGAGAGAGAGAGACAGAGAAAGACACAGAGAAGAGACCTTGAATCATACCCCTCTACATGGGATGTCTCTACCAAACCCCTCCCCTCAGAGATCAGGGAACCCCAAGAGTATAAGATCAAAGGATGGGAGAAGTCACTAAGAGAACAAGCCCTTCCTATTCAATTGAGCAAAGCACATACAAGCTCACAAAGACTGAAGAAATGAGCACAGGCCTGGCATGGGTCTGCATCAGGTCCTTCGCTTGCATGGTTTTCAGTTTAGTTATTTTTATAATTATTTTACCTCCCAATCACAGTTTCCCTTCCCCTGCTCTCCTCGAATCCTGTCAACCCCTCTCCTCCTCCCTTCCGCCTGCCCCCAATCAACTTCTCCCTCCTCTGTTCCTGTTCAGTAAGGGGCAACTTCCTGTAGGTATCAACAAAGCATGGCCTGTCAAGTTGCAATGAGTCTGGGTGAGTCACTCCAGTATAAGGAATAGTTTCCCAAGAGTCAGCCAAAGCATTAGGGACAGCTTCTGCCCCTATTGTTAGGAGTCCCACAAATAGACCAAGCTACACAACTGTCACCTGTATGTAGAGAGCGACGGTTGGTTCCCTTTCCCAAGGAGATCCATGTGTTTCCCTCTTGTTACGTAGCCTCTCTGGATCTGCGGATTGTAGCATGCTTATCCTTTACTTTATAGTTAATATCCACTTATGAGTGAGTGCATATCTTGTTTGTCTCTCTGGGTCTGTGTTACCTCACTCAGGAAGATTTTACTCTAGTTCCTTCATTTGCCTTCAGATATCCTTATACCACAGTTTTTAACATCTGTGTAATACTTCATTGTGTAAATGTACCATATTTTCATTATTCATCCCTTGGTTGAGGGGTAGCTAAGTGGTTTCTAGGTTCTGAATGCTCCTGATCTCATCACTGTAGTGTTTTAAGGGTTTCCTGAGCATGTGAGTGTGTGGATCTCAGATTCTTATGCCTTCTTCTGGTGTTTTTTTTTTTTCCTTCTTTTGCATTAACTTTTCTAACTTCAAAGTGATAGTCTTGGTTTCATATGACTAGGATGAAAACTTGGGAATATGTTCAGGAATAATATTGCTCAACCCTAGGTAAATGTCTAGGTTTTGAATGCCAACACAAATTGTATTCAATATGTTAATAAGAAAGGACAAAGCATTGTTTGCTTGGGAAGTGTGAATATGATTAGAAATAATTGGATGAGAAACCCTGTCTTGAAAAAACAAAAACAAACAAACAAACAAAAAACAGAACTCATTGGATAAAATTGTCAAGGAAATATAAACTATGAATTGAAAGGAACACCTACACTTATTTCCAAAGTGGCTTCCCCATTTTGCACTCCTACCTACAGTGACTAACTGTTATACTTTCCACATTTGCAAGCCAGTGTTTGTCAACATTGCTTTACTGCTCTTAGCTGTTCTGGCTTGCATAAGATGAATTCTAAAAGGAGTTTTCATTTGCATTCTCTGGTGACTAAGGATGTTGTGTATATAAAAATATTACATTGTCATTTTTATTTTGACAGCTCTGCTTATTTCTATGCACCAATTTTAATTGTATTATCTATTTCCCTGATGCTTAAGATGTTGTTGTTATTTTCTCCTTTGTATATTCTAGTTACTATCCCGCTGTCAGATGTGCAAATCATAAAATTTTTTAGCATTCTGTAGGCTGCCTCTTTACTTGAATGATTGTGCTCTTTGCTGTGCAGAAGTTCTGTACTCTGGAGTAAAAAAGGCTCAGTATTCTTCATTAATGTGTTTCAAAATACAAAATGATTTAAAATAACCTCAGAGCCATTCACACTATAACCTAGGACCAGACATACATAGTTTAAGCTAAAATACTTAACATAATACATGTAACTTTTAACTTAAACATAAAAAGTATAATAAAGAAATCAGTTGAAATTAAAAATCACACATTTTATACTTTAGAAAATTATTACTTTAAAATTTATGGAATATTTCCTATCTGTTAAGTACTCTTCTGGATTTCTGAAAGTATTTACAATACATTCTTACAATGTTGTATAAAACTGATGTCCTAAGCATCCATGTCCTTGAGTAAAAGCACAGAAAGTTGATTTCTGAAGATTAATAATAGTTCTTTGTAGCCACATTTCTTTTTTTTTTTGGAGGAGGTATAAAAATTCTTTGAAACAATTTGTGTTGACTTTGTTTCCCAATTCACCACTATTTAATTCAATCTCACAGTCCATCCATCTGCCCCCCCGCCACACCTTACACTTAGCTCCTTTCACTTCTGTGGTTAAAAAAGAATTAATCCCTCTGTGTGGCCCCTTCATCTCCCCGTTTCTTCTTCTTTTGGTTCAGTTCCATACATTAGTCTTTTTTTTTAATGTAGATTCAAATGAATGCATTTGTTCATCTCTGTCATCCAAATGAACTCCTTTTTCCTTTAAAGTTTGTTCAGATGTCTAGCTTTACTTCATCTGGTTTCTCATCCACTGCCAGATAATCCTGCCTTTGTGGGTTGAGTAACTGCAGTTTCGTTTTTTGGGGTTTGTTTTGTTTTTTTTATCCTACTGGTTCAGTCAGACCCAAGACAAAGTCATTGAGAAATAGTGATTGAAACCCAGCCACATAAATGTTCTGGCACCTATAGCATTCCAGAGGAATTTATTCAGCCTCATGGCACCCAAAAGGGGTTCTTATTATGTGTGTTTTAAAGTCATAAGTCTCAAACAATCAGTAACATTTTGGCCATAGTGAAAGGAAAGTGTTACTTTCCTATTGAAGTTAGTATTTGATTGTTGTTTAAGGTCAATACTAGTCCTTTGGGTTTGTGCCTCTCTCATTGGGGTTTCCTGGGTCTTCCTCAGTAAAAGTAACATCATTTCATTAGCTATTAAAAGTCCAGTGTCTGTCCAAACAGTAAATGCATTGGTCCATATAATTTTCATTACATTGTCACTTTAAAATTCCTTACATTGGTCTCTAGTATTTTGTATTAAAGCTCTTAGCTGACATTTGTATAATTAAGTTTTATATTATTGTTTTTATATAGCCAATATTTATAAATGCTTTCTTCCTGACATCATACGGATGATCTTTCTCCATCAAGAAATTTAACTCATGATCATCTTAAAAATAACTGAAATAGCACTGTGTGAAAAAATAAATATTCACATTCTCATTTATCTAGACAAAGGAAATATAAATAAACTTCCAAGTATCAAAGCAAAATATGCATCCATAAGATAAGACATTTAGAGTAGTGTAGTAATTGTATCTACTTTCATTTTGCATTGCTGCAAAAATGTAGAAACCAGTGATCTTTTGTAAAATAAACAGATCTGACTTTCTTATTTTAATATGTATTTTCTGTTTATTCGAGTGACTTCCCAAACACTTCAGAATAGAGAAATGGGGGCATTCTCATGAGAGGACAATCAAGTACATGAAAATAAATAAATAATAAGCACACCTTAAATGAAAGATGTTAACTAAAACTGCATATTTTATAAACACTTTTGGTTATTAGGTTGGACTAAATTTCAAACTTTGGGCTTCTAGTTTATTGTGAGGGGAAATGTTATATATCACAAATTGTTATGCTTATTAATTTGCATATGTTTTGATCACCAATCTTTATATAGTTAACTGTAACTGTTTTAGTAAATACTGAATTAAAATGATTTCTGGGAACCATTGCTTGGCAATCAGTGTCTTTACAGTAAATTGGGATGAGGTCTGCTTGTAATGTCACCTTAGGCTAATCTAATTAAACAATGACATAAAAGAAAATGGACCAAAGCCAATATTTATCCTCTAACACTAGCAACCATTAGCTAATAAATTCCCCCTAGGCTTCTAAGTTACTAAAGAGCATCAATTTAACTCTCTGGTGGCTCTCTTTTGCATTAGCTTATGTAAGTAAGATCACCTTGAGAGCAACAAAATCCATTATTCTCTGTTGTGTGGTGTGATCTTAAGAACACCTGTGAGCCTCGCTGTGGTGGCACACGCCTTTAACCCTGGCACTCACGAATCAGAGACAGGTGGATGTCTAAGAGTTCGAGGCCATCTGAAAAGTGAGTTCCAGGACAGGCAGTACTGTTAGACAGAGAAACCCTGTATAAAAAAAAAATCACCCAAGCCAGGTGATAAAAGTGGGGTTAGTGGAAGGGCAGTATCCCCAGTGCTAAGGCTGTTGTCACATTACACAAAATGCCTTGTACAGTTTAACTGTCCCGTGGTTGAGCAGTACAATCGCATTGGCATAAGTGAGGAAACATCCCGAGTATTTTCTTGCCTGTCTTGGAAATTCATGT
Source organism: Mesocricetus auratus (assembly GCF_017639785.1). Taxonomy (NCBI): domain Eukaryota; kingdom Metazoa; phylum Chordata; class Mammalia; order Rodentia; family Cricetidae; genus Mesocricetus; species Mesocricetus auratus. Next base: position 11,519,429 of record NW_024429204.1, on the reverse strand, counting down.
TTATGACTTCATAGACATAATCTACACACTATGTTAGATGCAGTCTTACTATATTGGCCCTTTTCTATGTGATTGAATGTTTCAATACTAACAATGTTCTTTTATTAATAAATCTTATAGATGTACGTCTATTGCATAACTACCTTTAATCCTGATAATTTAGTTCAATGATCCGATACTCATTAGATTATTGATCAGCATTTCTTAGAGAAGTAGGACAGGTAGATGTAAAAAGAAGCTTTTTCCTTGAGAGGAGCTTTCCCCGCCAGCCTGGTTCCAGAGCCGCATCAGTCCCAAATAAACACACAGGAGGCTATATTAATTATGAAGCTGTTGGCCTTGCTTGTTTCTTACTGGCTACCTCTGACTTAAGTAATTACCCCATAATTGTTAATCTAAGTATGTCTCTTACCGGAGAATAGTACCAGGCTTCCTACCCCCATGGCATTATATCTTGACTTCCTTGTGTTTCTCCTTCCCAGAGTTCTCCTGGACTCCTAGTCCCTCCTATCTTGGTTCCCTATAGGCCAGACAGTGCTTTATTGACACATGCACAGGACTTCCCCAACAGGTAGATTTTTCCATAACAAAAAAAAAAAACTTCTTAGTGCAAATAGCAGAATCACTTTAGCAATTGTATAAGTTATTCTGTTATTAATAGAGACTTAGTAGTCAGATAGTAGGGTATGAAAATGGTAGATTCAAAAAGCAACAGAGAAAAGCCCACCTAATGTTCTGCTTTGCTTTTCTAAGCTCCAGAGATCCCATGAAAATCTTAAGGTGCTCCTACTTCCTCCTGGAGTCCCTCTCTCCCCATCTGAAGTCTGCCAAAAGTCCCCATGGTTTATTCTGGTCATCTGAGCATGAACTCTGTCCTCTGAAATTAGGTTCAATTTATTGACAGTTTTGGGGGACAGAGCAAACAAATCTCCTGCAACATTTACCTATGAAATATTTTGAAGAGGTAATTGTAGTGAGAGAGGAAATTGATGTTAATATGTAAGATTATAAATTATTACTGGGTTATGGACATATGTTCAGAAAAATTCCCAAGAAAGGTTGTAGTTAGAAGTGACTACAAATTTGTAATTAAACACAAATCATTAGAAGTAAATTTCTCTTAATAGCACTTGTATAAATTAGGTTATTCCTAATAGAAAGGTATTTCATTCCTCAAACATGGCAACATTAACTCATTCTGATAGAAAATGTTCCACCAACTGAGTGAAAGCCATGTGCATGTCTACATAGTACACAGTGCTGACATACAAATCATTATAGTTGCATAACCATAATTGGCCTCTTTTATATGTGCATAGTTTAGTTTCATTAGTTGGGATTTTTTTCAATGACTATGATTTTGTGAATGTAGTCACGTTAGATATTTAAACCACAAGGGAATATGAATCAATGTAATTTTAACTACTAATTCATCACCTTGAAAGTAAATCATCACCAAAACACTGTGGTACTTTGAGAGTTTCATTAGTTACCTGAAATATGCAATTTCTGTTATTTATGAAACAAAAAAGTTATAGTGATGCCACAATTAGGTTTCATTTAATTGCCTTTCAATAAATAATTTTCCCCTTGAATTGATCCAACTTATGGAGTATGTCTTAAGTCAGGGCAGATATTGGCTAGTTACTCCTACAGTCTTTGTACCGTCATTACCCCAGCATGTTTTGCAGACAGGACACCCTAGTAGATCAGGGTTTGTAGTTGGGTTGGTTATTTATGTTTCTCTTTTGGTAGCATGCAGAGTACATGCCTGTGTGCCTCAACTGAAATTCTCCATGTTCATTGAGTTCTATAGTTGTATTCACCAGTGTGGTCTTGGCATCAGTTTGTGGAGGAAACTAGACTTGGCACCAGCCTAGGTCATTGGAATTTGCATGGCTCCATGAAGGTGTCAAGGTAGACAGGGAAACGATGAGTGATTAAAGGATCATAAAAACTCAGTTCAGCCTGAATAAGTCAGTCTGAATCAAACTTTGGAAGTCTGATGCCAGGGGATTTATTGTCTACAGATTTAAATGTATTACAATTTAGGGGAAAAGTTTTCCAGGCAACAGTCATTCCAATTCCAGGTGCACAATAAGGCTTGAGGTAAAACTACATAGAAACTCCTTTACAAAGCAGTGTGACCATGAAGATAGTTCCTGCAGATTAAAGTCCTCGAATTTAATGTTGTCTCTGACAAAGACAGCACAGAGTTATGCAGGCCATAAAATATATGTGACATATCCTCTAAGGATTGGTTCTATTAATTAGGAGCGAAAGATAAAGAAGGAAAGTCTGTGGTAATAATTCTGGGGGATTTGAATGAGGTCTACCCGTAGAGATAATGTTATTAACAATATCCACTCCTAGTTTTCTGGGCAGAAAACATGTATGTCTACCTTTGAGGAGACACCCCTGCAGGATTAACATTCCTGGTTTCACAACTGCCTACCTGTGTACCCAAAACAGGGATTCCCATGGGAACTCTTTGACTAACAGCTCAAATAAATGTAACCCAATCCTGGGACTGGAAACTGCATTTGATGACAAAAGATGGCCAGTTGGTTATTTTTATTTAGATTACCTTCATATATTTGCATATATATATGCTTATATATATATGTCACATATATATCCCATATATATATATACATATATGTGTGTATATGTCCCGTATACATTATATATATAAAACTTATACCCTATTGGGTTTCCATGCTACCCCTCAAAAGCCCCTTAATTTTAGCTGTCTCTGACTGTATCCCCTTTCCCATCCCTCTCTACCTTCACTCTCCCCTTTTTGTCTTTGTTACAGTAACCCACATCCATCCACAACTAACTATTCAATTCACTTCCCTAATGAAATTTATCTGCCCCCCCCAGTCCCTTATTCTATATACAACCTCACTGGCTATACAAACTGTAGCTTAGTTAATTATTGACTTGCCATCTACTTATTATCCACATATGAGTGAATGCACACCATAGTTATTTTCTGGGTGGGATACCTCACCGCAGATGTCTTATTACCAGTTCTATATATTTACATGTGAGTTTCATGATTTCATATTTTAACAAATGATGAATACTCCACTGTCTAAATGTATCACATTTTCTTTGTCTCTTCTTCTGTTATTGGACATCTAGTTTGTTTCCAATTTCTCATTATTATGAGTAGAGCAGCAAATAACACTCATGAGGAAGTCTTTTTGTGTTTGGATGAAGTGTCTTTTGGGTGTATTTGGTAATTTGGTAGGGGTGAGCCCACAATACTGTCCACGTCACAAAGGAGTGTGGACAGTGGTACAGAGGATAAATGGAGCTAGGGGGAGGTGACTCACCCTCTTTTGGGTTTTGGTTTCAACCTGGAGAGTAGCATGACCTTTGGTTCTTGCATTTCTTGGGTTTCAAGTAAGTGATTTCTCTTTCAATAAATATATTGGGATATCCCCTTTTGTGTAGTTTAATATGATCAAGAGTGATATAGCTGCATCTTGAAATAGAGAAATTACCATTTTACTAAGGAGCCACAGCACTAATTTCCATAGTGATTATACAAGTTTATAACCCCACTATCAATGGATGAGTGTCATACTTGCTCCATGTCCCAGCTAAAATGAGTCATCACTAGTTTATTATTGATTTTTGTTGTTCTGGTAGCTACAAGATAACACCACACATTAAAGTAGAAATCTTTATCATCACCAAAATTGAGCTTCCTGTGAAATTTAGTTTTTAAGTATTCTATGGAATGGCCTACTCTCCTTCATGCTGTACCCCAAGAAATATATAAAAATTAAGAAATATGACATTTTATCCTATAATTTATACCCATTATTTTTCTTTATGTTTTCATTCCAGTGTAGCTTCATATTATTTTTTCGTAGTTTGGGGAAGTACATCCATGCTGGAGTAAGTGAATCACCATTCGTGTTGGGCTCACTTTGTTCCCTGTTTGAGAGTGAACCTCTTCCTGTTTGTTGCTGGGTGCACAAGCCCATCTGGACCTAAGTCTCAGGGAATCCTGGCTTTCATCTCATACCCCTGGAACTCCAGCATGCTTTGCGTTGGTTTTGCAGATGTGGACTCGTGTTCTCACACTTGTGAAGCCAGTGATTTATCTCCTGCACCGTCTTCGCAGCCCTTATCCTTTATCTCTTAATCTCCATCCTCTAGGGATACTCAATAAGTGTTTATAGCCTATCATTACTTCCTATCTTATCAACAGACTCTATGCCAAATTCACAAGTAGAATCAAAATCGTTACTGATACTGCTGGTTGGTATACCTCTTAGGTGGGTTAGTAATTGTGACAATACTGGTTTCTAAATGTAAGCCGTCATCAATGGCTTAGTGACTCGGAGTAAGAAAAAGTATTCTCTCTGAGTTGATAGGCACATTTCCTATGTCAGTGAGAGTCATTTTCATTTAGGGAGTAGGTGATGGGACATATCCCTTCCATACATTTTCTAGCTTTTCATGGATGTCCTGTGTCTACCACTCTTTTCTCTCTTCGTCTTTATCGTCTTCGTCTTCATGCTGCACTTTCACAATTGTTTTTTTCTCATTTCACCTCTCTAATAGAAAGATTTTACCTTTAGTGCCAAACTCAAGTTGCATATGCTCATGTCAACTTCTAAATGTAGTTAAAGTTATTTTCATAGGCAAACACGTATTTTTTTCCAATTCAGGTATGATTTACAAATTACAGGGATTTTGCATGAGAATGGGGATATATGTGTGTGTGTGTGTGTGTGTGTGTGTGTGTGTGTGTGATATGTTCCGTTCTCTGAGGCCAGATGTCCATAGTTTTTATAACACTTCAGAATTGTCTCACTCCATCTTTCGTCTCCATAAGACATCAACTGATAGACTTCTCTTCTTTTTTCACTATTAAAAAAATAAAATTCACAATCAACTAAGCTTTATAACATCAAATCATCTACATAATTGTTTCTATAACTATATTTATTGCTCATCTTTCCTGTTAAATAAAGTAATAAGTTGGTTTTTAATCCCTTCCCATCTCCATCCTTATTGCCTGTTCCCTAGGCTATTTTTATTTCCTAATACTGTGTCTCCAGTCACCATCAGTGGGTAAATTATATAAGGTTATTCATGAGCATGCAACATCAATAGATCAAGCCCAACAGAAACATGTTCTTTAACTACAGAATGTACTTTTTAAACTTGTATCATGATCATATTCAGAGTCCCTATAACCTCCTACAGTCTCAAGAAGAAAAAGTAATGCATGTTTCCCCTCAAATCCAAACCTACCAAATTGTCAGGTGATGGTGGCTCACACCTTTAATCCCAGCACTCGGGAGGTAGAAAAGCAGGCAGATCTCTGTGAGCTTGAGGCCAGACTGGTCTACAAAGCTACAAAGAGAAACCTGTCGTGAAAAAGTTTTTAAAAAACCTACCAATTAATATCTGTGTATATGAATATGAGGGTACATGTGAGTACAGTATAACATGTAGAAAAGAGAAAATAAAGTCTAAATATTAGGAAGAGAAAGCACCAGATTCAGGCTAATGAAAAAAATATAAGGCTAATTATTTTTCTAGTTCTAACTCTGTCATTGATTTATAATTTTAGTTATGGATAAGTGAATAAAAATGTATTTAGTAGTGAAAGTATAAAATTTAATATGAACCACTATAGCTTCAGTTTTGATGGCTACTCTGTATAGAAGCTTGTGGGGTTGTATAATCTTTGCATCTGGTTAATTATTTGGTGTACAATTTGTATATTCACAGCTTTTAACAATTTTTAAATAGAGAAAAATAAACCGTGAATAATAACATAAGCCACTATGGTACATAAAAGTTCAGCTATAAATATCAGGTTTACTGCTGTCTAATATGTACTGCTTTTAAAAATCCTTATTTAGAAAAGACTGAGAATTTTTATATATAAACATGTGGCAACATCCATAAATGTTGAGGAAATAAAACTAGTGCAGGAACAGAAATATACTTATAGGGTATATTTTCTTTGATTCAGAACTACAAAAAAAGTACAAATAAGGTAAAGTTTGGAGGAATGAAACTAAAAAAAGGTGAGACATTTAAAATAGCAGACAGTTGTTTGCATCTGCATGTGTCTGTTCCTTTGTATTAAATAATTGGCTCCCATTGACATCTGTATTTATAAATCATAATTTGAATTTTACTATATTACTGGTGTTACTATAAGTAAAAACACTATATATATACATATATATATGTATGTATGTATACACACACAGGTGTGTGTGTGTGTGTGTAAGTGATCAGGGATTTTGAACTTTCTATTTTCTTTGATTATACTTGATATCTGCAGCCATTCATCTAATGAATTTACTTGTGTCGTTAGGTTGTGATAATCAGTTTATTGTCTGGAGAACACTTTATCTAATGTTAATGGAAAGGAATAAGAGCTCCAGCTGACAAACTTTTAAGGCTTTCAAATGAGCTGCATCCTCTATCTAGCACGTGACTACCCTCAATCAACCACGATGCTAGTGCCTTTTGTTTTTATGATAAGCAACATGAAATTGTGTGTCAGAGAATGAAATTAGCTCTTCACCAGATAATTTCAAACTGATGCCAATGCAACTCAAGGGTTTATGGTCTGGAAAAAATGGCAAGTCATTTATTCAATACTAAAATTTAATTACCTGATGTCAAAATTCTTTCATTTTGGTTAATGAAATGACTTCATGTATACTGGAGTCCATATTTTATATAAGATTTAAGTGACATTTAAAATCCAACAACATGCTATTTTTCTTTTTTGTTTTCCCGAAAGACAGAAATAAACTTTAACTGTTTTTTAAAAGTGATGCAAAATATACTGATATGTAACAACCCTAGAACCCAACAATAGTGTTGTAAAAACAGAGCTATTTTGAATGTTCTTAATGGAAAGATTGGCACAAGTAAGTTGATTCTGCCTTTCAGTTTCATACATTGGCTAATTGTACATATTTTAAAAAGTGCAGATTTTAAAGCCAGAAATGGAAAATATACCATTTGACTAAAAAATACTAAGAATCTTGAAATAATGTATGACACCCTCCAATGCTAATCCTCAGAATTTAAATGTTCAGTCACACCCTTTGTTCATTTAGTTCAGGAGAATGTAAATTGTTTACCCTCTGAACAGAATTGGTAAGGGTCTGCAGAAGATCATGACTATTCAATACCTGAGATCATTTATGTTCATGTCATTTTGTTCATAATCTCATAGCTTTAGCAATATTGTATATTATATATCTTTAAATATGTTGTATTTGGATAGTAGAAAATTGGATAGAAGTTATGGATTATTTCTTTGATTTGTCTATTTTTTAATGCCCCCCCCTTCCCTTCACTAACACAATAAATATAATTTTACTTGAACAACATGATGTATATCAGGAAAAACATAAAAATGCTAAGTAATTATTCATTGCTTTTGTTTACGCTTTCATTGAATCAAGAAAATGGAGGGTACTAACAGCAGTTTTTTTGGGTTTTGCTTGTTTGATTGTTTTATATGACAGGATTACTCTGGATTTCCGTGGGTGTCCTGGAACTCCCTTTGTAGATCAGGCTGTCCTCATAGCCAGTGATCCTCCTGCCTCATCATCCGAAAAACTCGGTTTGGCATGTATCCCTATGACTGATCAAGTTCTTTTTATTTTCTGAGTGGCATTCATTTTTATGGATATAATTAAAGTATGTATCTATGCTAAATTTTTTTAGCATTTGTCTGTTAATGAACACTATCAGTGATTCTATTTGTTGGATACTTTTTCCAGTGCAGGATACCTATGGGTACATAGTATCCATCAGGTATTCAGGATTTTGTATTAATCTTTGTTTTCAGAATTACAAACACGACTGCTCTATTTATACCACTTATACCTCTCCCTCTCTCTCATTCCTCCCATTTCCTTGCCCTCTTTCTGAAGCTCATGATAATTAAGCTTCTTTAATTATTAAATATATATTTCTATGTTATATATTATATGCAGTCTATATTACACATATACTAACCTGTTGAGTTCATTTAATATGTATGTATGCATGTATGTGACCTCATGGGATTAAATAATCTATCAGGGTACTTAGCCCTGGAGAAAACTAACTCTGCCTCTCTCAACAGCCACTAGCTGCCTATAGCTCCTTATCTATGGGCAGTGCCTTCTGAATCGTCCACTATCTACATTGATGTCTTTGCTGCTGTTCTCATTAGACAGGTTATGTTTAGGCAGCCATATTGTTGAGGTTTCACCGGTACAACTTTCTTGTCATGTTTGGAAGCCAGCCATGCTTCTAACTCCTGGTCTGTGCGACTCTCTCCCTCTCTCTCTGGTAAATAAATATATTGTTTTCCTTATATAGCATCAAATATCGTTATACCTGGTGGCAGAAGTGGTTTGGAAATACAGCCCACGCCTTAGTGGCGGGGAAACCGCCTGAAACACGTCCAAATCATATTAATTATACTTCTTTAAAGTTCACTTGCTTGTAATCTAAATTGTCCATAAAATGATAGTAATCACCTATTATCCCATGAATCATTTGCTTACAGTTTTTGTGTATTGATCTGATGTAGTATCATTTTGCTGCTCAGTGTTATTGATTAAGCATTAAAGACAATATACCATCTGTCAAATCATCATTTCTTATGTATTTTTTTAATTAATGAGTTACCCAAACTCCTCAAGCAGTCTTTGGTTTTTTTTTTGTCTAAACCAGGTGAATAAATGTGCAAAAAATGAAAATTTTGCTGGGCATTGGTGGTGCACGCCTTTAATCCCAGAACTTGGGAGGCAGAGGCAGGCAGATCTCTGTGAGTTTGAGGCCAGCCTGGTCTACAGAGTGAGTTCCATGACAGGTTCCAAGACAATACAGAGAAACACTGTCTCAAAAAAAAACAAACAAAATTAATTGAATTTTCATTGCCAATTATCAAATCAAATCATCACTTTTCTTGGCTGCAAAATTTCTCAGTAAAATTGAGGCCTGCCCATGCTATGTAACTTACCATGTTCTTTACCTCTTAGACAAGTACTCCCAAACTTGACTCTGAGACAATAAAACTTGTGTCAGGATAAAAACTGTCTTACTTTGCCTAGACAATGCTTGATTCTCTGAACAGATCCTGATTGATGTATTTGCAGCACCTTTATATTTAAGGTTTATTTTTCCCCTTCTCATCCTATTTTCCCTAACATCCTAAGATACTATGTTCTCTTGTGGATACCTTTTTTATTTTTTTTTGGCTCTTTATTCTTTGAGGACCTGATGCTACCTTGCTCCCAAATAATCGCATGGAGACTTATTCTTACTTATAAATGTGCAGCCTTAGCTTGGTTTGTTTCTAGACAGTTTTTCTTAAGTTATGTTGTCTACCTTTTGCCAGGATTTTATCTTTGTCAATTTCTGTATATCTTTGACTTCCTTCTTATTCTCTGTCTGGTTGTGCAGTTGCATGGCTGGATCCTGGAATCCTCTTCTCTTTCTTCTCCTCCTCTTTTTCTCTCCTGTTTATTCTCTCTGCTTGGCAGCCTGCCTGTCCCTCTCCTCCCTAGCTTGTGGTCATTCATCTCTTTATTAGTCTGATCATGTGTTTTAGGCAGGCAAGGTAACCCATTTTCACAGAGTTAAACAATTGCAATACAAGAGACTGCAACACAGCTTTGCATCTTTTTTTTTTTTCGAGACAGGGTTTCTCTGTAGCTTTGGAGGCTGTCCTGGAACTCACTTTGTAGACCAGGCTGGCCTCGAACTCACAGAGACCCGCCTGCCTCTGCCTCCCGAGTGCTGGGATTAAAGGCGTGCGCCACCAAAGCCCGGCCAGCTTTGCATCTTTGAACAAATGTTCCACAGTGTAAACAAATGCACCACATCTTTAACTAATATTCTGCAATATTTGAGGGTGAATGTTGTGTTTCAAAATTATTTTTTCATTTGCTTATTTTTTCCCAAAATGTAAATGTTCACATGTTAGCATTGGTATCATGTAATATGAAATACGTATGTGATTTAATTACATTACATTCTGTCTACCACTCCTTCCTGCTACCTTCTTTCCCTCCTAGTCAGAACATTGATGTTACTTTGTACTGTCATCTCTCTACCTCACTCTGACAGATGGCTCGTCATCCTGGGTGATCACAGTGATGTGTATATTTTACATTACCAGACTGAATGTTCTTCTGGAGTTCTGTGTTTGCAGACCACTTTCGTGATATTGCTGCTTGGATAGCTAAAGTATTGCTCAGATTCAACCTAGATCTCACTGTCTTACATTATTCTGAGCCTCAGCTGATCAACCTTTCATCTTTTCCAGTTAGTTGCTCAGACAGAGACCATGAGAGGTACTTCATTCACCACTTGAATTCTTTAACCTGCTAGCAAATCCCTTGGAATTCAGTTTCGAGAGTCGGCGTCTGTCATCACCTCTATGGTTAATGTCTTTGAAACTCAGCATTATCAACCATCTAGATTATAGAAAGAAGTTTACAGCTGACTTTGTTAATTTTCTTCTTATGAAATATGCAAAATGGCCCTTTTGAAAATACATCATATTCTGGGATACTTGCTTTTTTTTATGGGCCCTTTCTTTTGCTCTAATCATGACTAATTTCACCTTTCAATTTTTACCTCAGATACCACTTTAAGGAAGCTGACCTTTAACCTCTATGTTAAAATTTGAACTTATATTCCCCCTAGAATCTCCTTCTACTGTTCTATTATCATCTATAGCACTTACCACTCTCTGACAATTATATAACTTCATTTCCATTGTAATAAGTTTCTCCCTCCACTCAATCATGAACTCCACAAAGACAGGTTTTTCCAGCTGCTTTCTTTTTCTTTAGTCTGGGGGTAATAAGGAGGTTTGATGTTGTTTACTACTGTAATCCACAGATGTGGAGCAATATTGGACTTACAGATGATGTCCATATATACATATTGCTCAATTCAAGTTCTTAATATGTTATAGGCAATGTGCTGATTTGGTTACTTCACAAAGGATCTGGGGGAGATAAGAGATATGGGAGAGAGTGGGGAGGAGGAGGAACGGTTACTGTGCTTGGGATGCACTATATAAAGAAGAAGAATATTAATATTAATAATATAATATGAATTCTAACAACACAATTTCTTTACAAATTACCAGAACATTGTACTGTGCTGGCACACAGAATATTTCAGCAAATGATTAATCATTGGATAAATAAACCATTGTCTGAATAACTTGCTGTGAAGAGACACCATGGCCATAGCAACTCCTACAAAGGAAAACATTTAATTGGTACTGGCTTATAGTTTCAGGGGTTTAGTCCATTATCTTCAAGACACAGCATGGCAGCCTGCGGGCATACACAGTGCTGTTAAAGTAGCTGAGACTTCTACATCTTGATCTGTAGACTGCAGGAGGAAACTGCCACAGTAGACCTAACTTGAGCATCCAAGACCTCAAATGTCACCCCCACAGTGACATATTTCCACCACCTAGGGCACACCTACTCTAACAAGGACACACTTTTAAACTGATATTATTACGATATTGAAACTGTCACATATTTAAGTTCTAATTCAAACTAACTAGAGAAATTTTAAAAAGTATTAAGAAAGCAAAAACAACTTGGAAAGGAGGAATAACATTAAGTCACAGATGTCAATAAAGATTTTCATGAAAATATCAGTTGCTTCTGCAAGCTGAGCTGGACAGTGGAGTACAACATCAGTATCACTCAGGGCCAGAGTTATATTTTATGCACAGAAGCTCAAGAAAGACAATTTAGATGACTTCTACCTTGATCACCAACTAATAAAAGTACTGAGAGGTATTGGGATCAAGAGGACGTTGACTTCATATATAAATGATTACATTGCTAGGTGCATTCCTGAGTGGTTCCTTAATGATGGGACCTTCTTAGAATTGGTAGGTCATTGTGGGAATGGGGATGTAGCCATTATTCTTAGTTCTATTTCCTACTCACCAAACCTTAAGCCACATTATCCCCAATAAGGCTACTATGGCTTTCTTCCTTCGCACACACACAGGACAGAAGCAATAGAACCAAGTAATGAGCTGAAATTTCTGAAACCAACAGTTGCAATGAATCTTTCCTCATTTCAATATTTCTTTAAGTAATTTTTCACAGCAACCAACAACTAACTAGTAAAGACCACAATTGCCTAAGAAAAATAACATTTTAGTCCCCTTTACTCAACAAAATCATGAGGTTTTTTTCTTACCATGGTTATTTATTTGCTATTCTCAAGATAACATTTCATCAGGAGTCGCCATTTCCATTCTTGGTAATATCTGAAGTATAGAGTATTAATACATAATACTGAAAATGTCTAGCTGATTCTTTCTGTGGCCCATGATATCACTAAATTATACAAAGCGTGTCCCAAATTCCACATTCTCACTCAAACGTTTCCATCGTCTGAACTCACAATCAGACTTGTAGGACAGAAAAGTTGAACTAAGTTCAGCCACCCCCAGTCTTTGCATTCTTTTTCTCTTTTGCCTTCTTTCAGGTCAGTTACAAGTTCCTTTGTCTCATTGTTTATTTTCCCTTTAACTTTCCCTCTCTCTTTCATCTTTGAGTTCTTGAGTAGAAAGCTCTCGAAATCCAGAGACCATCAGTAACTCAATGGCTATGTGTGGAACCCTTATAGGTAGGGCAGACATAAATAAACATTTTACGAGCAAGATAAGACCGTTCTCCCGGTTGTAGTGTGTTGATGGGCACTCTGAGCATGTCCAGTCAGCATCACTCTCTTGATCCAAACCATTCTGATTGGGATGAGTCCAGCTGTAACTAATTAGTGTAGGCTAGGTTTTAATGAGGTCTACTTTTGACTTCCAATTTCTCTACCTCTGATTTCCCTTATGATTCATGAACACAGAGAGAAAATAACACATTGGGCACTTCCCATTTCGCTGGGTGCCAGAAATACAGGGGAAAAAAATCATTTCGCAATGTTTTATGTTCAAAGATACAACACTCCGTTGAGCGAGTCCAACTACACCTACTTTCCCCCACAGATTATACGTTCCTACCCCTACTCACTCACTGGGTCCACGTAAGACGCTCTGTGATTTGAATGTTTCCCTGTTCCATATTAGGGTCTCTAGCCTATTATGTGGTATTTAAATAAAAATGTTTTGAGGTTTTTAATTCTCCCATTAAGTGGCTTTTATTCAGCTAGAAATGAAGACTGCAAGTATTATAAAAATACTTTACCATTTACCCGGTTCAGGTACATCTAATGTTAGCCTATTCATATTTACAAAGACATTAGTTATACTAGTGCTGTGAATTATTGCTAAAATGCCCATTCTCCTGTAAAAATAAAACCCTGCCATTACTATTGTATTCTCGGTTTTCTTGTCATCAAAGGTAATTATGATGTTAGGCTCTTCTTGTGCTATTTGTTATCTGGGCTTTGAGTCCACAGAGTGATCCTAATTGAGATATACTTCTCGTTTCTTGAATTAGCCAATGGCAGAAGTCCCAGAACAGAAAGCAGATCCATAGAAACCGTATAGCTAAATTCTAAGCTTTCATCAAATCATTTCACATTACTGGCCCATATTGCAGCAAGCCTGGCCAGTCCTAAACCTATCATTTGTAATTGGAATAGGAATATTGTGATTAATTAGACTAATCAAAATCCACTCTTGGAACTAGGTAGATGTGTATTTATGGTCAAGCTTCAAGCTGGTTTTACAAGTGAGTTTTGGCTTACATTTAATCCAAACCTGCAAGGAAGTTGATTTATCCTTAGTGCAAATAAACAACACATGTAAATTCTGTCTTTAAATCTCCTTCAACTTCACCCTCTGATCTGTTCCTTTTCAACATTAAAAGCTCTCAAATTTGCTTATGCATGAGGGTCATAAATGGACAATGCTCACATTACTAGACGGGCATGTTCTTTGGTTACACACCAGAGTGAGAAACTCCAGAGGGAGGCCCTCGAGTGTGCATTTAAGAAACCTTGTTGTTTCAAATGTTTGCAAACTCTTTTCCTAAGCAATGGCAGTTTTGCTATCCCTTCTAAGAATACTGCCATGAGGAAGGTCTAATAATAAATAAAAACTAATCCCTTGGAAGCTGTTGAGTATGTTTTTGCACCAGCAGTATCTGGTACAAGCATCGCTTTTGTTACTTAGAGAACACTTTTAAGTATAAATGGATGAGGATAGTGTAACCAACATGTCACCACAGGGATTAACTTTGCCTCATAGACACTTGGTCAGGACTTCCCCTAGGTTCTCTGTGCCCTCTTCTCAGGAACACCAACAAGCCAGAGGCACTGAGAGTTGCATACTGAGGGAATGGTTTGATGCCATCATCTGCAAGGAACGCTAATAGTATTTACGTTTAATTTGACATTACTTTTAATGGGGAATAAAAGTTAAGTTAGAAAATTGTTTAGCCCTTGCTTATCATTTTATTATGAAATTTTAAAGACTAAGATTGTGTTTAATCCCAAGGATGCTAAGGATAAATTTCCCCCAAATATAATTATGTAGTTATGTTCTGTTTTGACTGATTAAAAGTAAACAGCCTCAATTTTTAACATTTTGTTTAGAATAAATTCTATGTGTGGTTTGGGGTCCTACTGCTTAAAATCTTATAAAACTTTATAAGCATTTGTATATATTTTAGACTTTAATACAAGATCAATAAAACTGTAGTTTTATCTCTGAGATCATTATAGAAATAAAACATCTGTTATTAAAACTATTTACCCTAGATAGGAATTCTGCATGTACATCAGAATTTCTAAAGCAAAAGTCATAGAGTGCATTGAATTACTCAATACATTCATTCCTGGGAAATTGAGAGGAATTCACTAGATTTTAAGAAAACTAAAAGTACAGTTTGTGTCATTCTTTTGAAATCTAAATGTCCAGGTTTGCCATTTTAAGAAATCCAGTTTCAAGTGTTTTCTTTAGTAGTATGAAGAAATATTAAATATTTAAAAAGAAAAAAAGCAATTTTTAAAGGTAGGAACAATTTAAACTTTTGTAAATAAATTTCCTCACAAGCCTATGATTTTAAATTAAAATATGTGCTGATTAAAATTATTTCTGGAGAAATCAATAAGCCATGTGTGATGACATTTCTTTTCTTTCTGTATTGTGTTATATAGATGATGCAGAAATGCTGACTTACAACAGTTGAGTGGAAACTTCTTATGGCTTGCAGCATTGTAATCCACCATAGGAAACATTATTTATGTCAGAGCAAGCAAGAAATTATACTTTTATAGTGCTATGGTATATATGAATATTCATGAATTAGGGGTGAGCTGGGATTAGTTTCCTTCACTGTTTGTTCCAGTGTGCTTTTTAAGCTTTTCCTTACGCTTCTCCTATATCTAAGTCTTTCCAATTTGAATTATAATGCAAAAATCAGTATCTATATCTATCTATCTGTCAATCATCTCTCTGTCATCTATCTATCTGTTTTCTTTCTATATGCCTGCTATCTTCTGTCTATTAGCATCTATTATTATCTAGGTCTCATGTCTCTCTGTCAATCTCCTCTCTGTATCTATCAATATATCTTTTTATCATCGTTCTATCAGTCATTTGTAATATGAGTTTGCTTGGGAAAGTGAAATTCAAATATATTCTTTTGCTAACCCAGAAAGACTCTGTATGAAAACAACATACAAAGAAATCTGTCTTAGCATTGCATGAGTATTAAAATGAAAGGAAATGTACAGGTTGGGTGACCTGTTGAAGATGTGGCAAGTTGGAGATCCATTTTACATTTCATAATAGGTAATTGGAAATGTCTCATTACTACGTGTTCTCAAAAATAAATAATGAATATTCAGCTAAGACAAGACTGTGCCACTGTCACATATAATACTAAATTCCATTATACTTGGGAATCCTTTATCTTTATTCCAAAGGTAGGGAGAACTCTCATGATTTTATCCCATGATCTATAACTTTGTGAAAGCCTCTTTCCTTCTCTAAGAATAGGGGAGATGGAGAACTACTTACATTGATAGTTACATTTCAAACAGGTGACTTACAGGTATTGAATAAACAATATTAACTTTAGAAAACAGCAGGAGTTTTAGTTAACATTTGAAAATAAATCTATATATTTGGGGGGAAATATCAATTGCCAGTTTTCTTTAGTGAAAGTTCTAAGAGGACCTGAGGAAGGGAGTCTTATTTCTGAGAGAGAAATTTAAACAGTAAGCAGAGGTTTTCTCTTATTTTAAGCATATCCCCCTCCAACCGCGCCCAATGCATTAACAACAGTATGTAATAGGTCAAGGAAACAATCATTACCTGGGAAGAAACCTGAATGATCACTTACATTTCAAAACAACTAGAATTTAAGAAAACAGCTGTAAACTGAAGTTTCTGGCCTGCCAGTCCTGCGACCATTTAGTCCCAAAACGTTTATATTACTTATAATCTGTTTGGCTGATGGCTCAGGCTTCTTATTTGCTAGCTCTCTCTTAATTATTAACCCATTTCTGTTAATCTGTGTATCTCCACATGGGCTTGGCTTACTGGTGATGCCTGGACCTCTTCCTTCCTCAGTAGCTACATAGCATCTCTCTTGCGATTCACTCTCTGTGTTTCTCTTCCCAGAATTCTCCTAGTCTGGTAGCCCCGCTTATACTTCTTGCCTGGCTACATCCTGCCTGTCTATTGACTGAAACAGCTTTATTCATCAACCAAAAAGAGAAAAATATATTCACAGCATACAGAAGGACATCCTCCATCAAACAACCTTCTTGATAGTAGCGCTTTACCTAGCTATTATTTTTGAAATCATGTTTTGAATAGGCATCATTTGAACTGAATGCCTATTTTTGGAAAGAACAAAACTTTCTTCTAATGTCTTTGTCTTTCATTTGTGTTTCTTTCTTTAAGTAATCCCTAGTCAGAGCTTAGTAACTGTTCTCAAGGCTCTGCCATGGAGCAAGAGAGAAGGAAACTGTGAACAGATGATGCTGGGGTCAAGGAAGCTTAGAAAACCTGTGGAAAAATCATTCCTCAACAGAAAACCCATGCTATTAGCAGGACACTGGAGAGTTAAAGAGCTGGGTCAGAAACGTTTTAGTGAATGGAAAATTTTAGAGTGCATTACTTACAATAGTCTTAGAGGATTAAGTATTGTCTGATGACATATAATCTATAATGGTCACTCCATTTTATGACACAGTATTATAAATGCTAAGCCATATTTTCATTTTACATATATACATCTATGAACCAAGAGCATTATATATGGTAGGAAAAATAAACAACTGAGCTAAAGTCTCCTGCAATATTATTTTTTAATCTTCTTATAGGGTTTCCCTATATAATCGAGTTTTGCTTCACAATTATAATCAAATTTGCTTCAAAACTCACAAATAGCTGGCTTCACAACTATGCCCTACTATCCATGATCATATTTATTTATTTCTGTATGTATGTGTGTGAGAATAAGAATATGAAAACAGGAATATGAAGTACCAGGTATGGTTTCCATATCATGGAGTGGGCATCAAGTTTAATAAGATGTTGGTTGGTTTCTCCCCTAACTTTTGAGACTTATGTATCAGCCTATCGATTAGGAAAATCACCATTTTAGGTCAAAGTGTTTATTATCACTGGGCTGAGGTCTGCCTTTCTCCTCTGATAAAATATCGTGTACATTTTAGTAGCATGGACAATATTCAGCAGAGATGAAGGTTCTAGTTAGACACCAGATGAGCTTCTTGTGTTTAAGGGGATATAGTTGGTATCTGCAGTCAATCTTAATAATCTCATTTGCATTTTCTATTATATCTAAGTTGAATTTCATGTTATTTTACATACCAGGTTTTCTATAGATTTTTGTCAAAATTCTAGTTTTGTGTGTGTATTTCCTTCCTTCAATTGTTCCAATAGTTGACTGCATTTCTTACTTCAACCTGGTTTTCAGGAGACGCCGTCACTTCTCTCCTAAGTATTCAGTGTCTTCTCCAATTAACTCCACTCTTACTAAACAATCGTCAGCCCTTAGCCCTAATCTGCCTTTCCCCTCAAATCTTCAAAGACCTCAAATCCTCAAATTTATTTTCATATTTTTATTCTCTAATGCAATCTCTATTTATGACATCCTTTCTTTCATGAGGAAACATGGTTAATTTCTCACCTATAATGAGCTCTATACTCATCAACTTCCAATGTAGAAATAATAAATGGAGTAAGAAAGAAGTGTCACATATTACCCCATATTTAGATTGGTTTTACATTACACACATGTGCAAATGGTTTGAAATTTGTTTTACATTTTATACATGTAAAAAAATCCATACAACTTTTGGTCACTTATAACATCAATGATTTAGCCGGGCGGTGGTGGCACATGTCTTTAATCCCAGCACTCGGGAGGCAGAGGCAGGCGGATCTCTGTGAGTTCGAGGCCAGGCTGGACCGACAGCCTCCAAAACAATACAAAGAAACCCTGTCTCATAAAAACCAAAACAAACAAACAAACAAAAATAACATCAATGATTTGTCTTATACATGCTGGTTGTTGAGTGAATAAAGCCAAAACCAGATATTTTATTCTCCAGAGTCTTCAAACAGTATATTACAGAGACTGAAACACTGGGACTTCATTGGTCTAAACCATACCCTCTGTATAGCTGTATTGTACTGTAGCTTTCATTAATATTTTTATGGAACTCCTGGGTATGTGACTAAGTTTCTCTCTCTCTCTCTCTCTCTCTCTCTCTCTCTCTCTCTCTCTCTGTCTTTTTTTGAGACAAGGTTTCTCTGTGTAGCCTTGGCTATCCTGGAACTATTCTGTAGATCAGGTTAGCCTGGTCTTAGACTCTTTTCCTACTGTTGGTTTTCCTTGTCCAAATACGGCATGAATTTTTAAATCCTATTATATTTTATCTGTCATGTTTCCTTATTATCTCTGAGAATCCTTTTGTTTTTCTGATGAGAGACAGAAAGAGAGAGCATAATGGTAGGAGGGGAGTTGGGGAGGAACTGAGAGGAATAGAGGAAGGGGAACTGTAATCAGAATATATTGTATTAGAAAAGAAAATATATTCAAGAAAATGAAAAGAGAAAATTTAGTAGTTGTTTCTATCATTTTCTAGACAGAATATGAGAATTCAAAATAAATCTGTAATTTCTATTCCTTGAATCAGTTGTTTTTGTAATCAATGATACAGTATCCAGAAAGGTGAGCATGATGGAGAATTAGTTTTGAGAAGGATTTTCTGGACCTGGGGAGAAAGTTTAGTGAAGTATTTGTCTTACAAGTAGGAAAGCTTAACTTTGGTCGCTCAGAATCCACATTAAAAAAAAATGTCAGGCAGTGTGGTGCACTGATCGTTGTAGTGCTGGGTTGATAGAAACCGGTGGATACCAAGGCTTACCTGGCCAGCCAATTTAGTCTCAAGACTGACATCTAAAACCTACTGTGTGTTATAGAGTATGATCCTTGGAGCAGAACAGTGACCATCCTCATCAGATCAGCTGTGCCTGCTTGCAAGACGCCATCACAATCAGGCTGGTTGACCATTGACATCCCTCACGTGAGGGATGCTGTGGGGAAGTTCTCTCCCCTAAGATTGCAGCCAACTCCATGCAGCTCTGCCTGGTTACTGGAGTATATAGGCTGGGGAGTATAACAGAGGGAGGACCCATCTACTTAGCTATGGGAAAGCCATCATCCCTTGAAGACTTGTTTGTGGGCATGGATTCACCTGTGGTTCTGCCAGGATCTAGACACACATGCTCTGTAAATATACCCAATAAGCATATAACATCCCCCATGTTGAGGAAAAAAAAGTAAAACTAAAGTAGATAGCATTCCTGCAGAACACCACCAAAACTGTTCTCTGGCCTCCATATGCCAACTCACCAAACATGTACAAATACAAACACAAATAAAAAACAAAAAGGAATCATACGATGCCTAGCTTTACATGAAGAAATCAACTCCAAATGCATATACCCACATTAGTTCTTTTCTCTGCATTCTTTACCACTGTTAAAACAAATCCAAACCTTTCTTAAAAGGTATGATGCCTACACTTACCAACTTCATATGAACTAAAGATGCCTACATGAAGGAGCTTCAGTTTAAGAACTGACTACATCTAAATTGTACTGCAGCCATGCCTGTAGAGGCATTGTCATTGTCATTCATAGATGTGGGAGGGCTCTGCCCATTATGTACCTTGCCAACCCTGGGTAGATAGTCCTGTGTTGTATAAGAAAGCTATCTGAAGTGTTGCAGGAGATACAATTCAGTAAACAGGTTTCTCTGATGATTGACTGCAATCTATAAAGAAAAATGAACCCTTTTCTTTCTAGGTTCATATGGTCAGAATGTCCTATCACATCAAACTAGAAGCAAACATTATTACCCTTTCCTTGAGCAAAGACTTAGTAGGTCTAGTACCTGAGCACACATGGGATTCACTGTTTGTTTACCTGCCAAGACTGTGGAGGTAGTCCTGAAACTTAATTCCATAAATTTAAAACTGGTACTCCTAAAAACAAGTTGAAATTTAAAGCCAAGGACATGCCCTGTTCATTTGCTGCACTCTGGCTTTTCTCTATGTGATCTTTTATAGTCGCAAGTAGTAGTTGCTCATTTTTCTTACCTGCTTTATAGTTATACAAAGCTATGCCCTCAAATAATTACACCTTTTTTTAACCATCTGGTAGATACAGTAAGAGCAAAAGTGTTTTGAAGTTTTTGATGGCAGCCATTGGGCTGCTAGCAGGAATCATTCTTTCGAAAGAAAAATCCATTTACTTTGATTGCTATTATAGTTCAGAAAATATTGATCCACTCTTGCTTGCAAACTCTTTTAAACAGGTAGCTACAGAGATTTAGACAAAAATCTATATTTCACTTTGTTCTTTCACTCAAGGTACTTCAAAAGAAAATGTTTAAAAAATGGATGGGTTAAGTGGGGTTGCCGGTGAACAATGCTATTTGGTGACTCCTTATAAAAGGACTGCTCCCTGATACTTTCATGTGACTGGCTGTCATTGGGCTGTAAGCTCCTAAGAAAGTAGGGTCACGGCTCTTTAATTGACTCTATATAGTGCTGATTCCAATCCACTTGAGGCTTGCGTGAGTGTTCATACGCACATATTTCATATTTCTAGGGTGCTTATACAGTAGTTACTGTCTGTTCAGCATAGTCTAAGACCCTACAGTATGTACCTGATTCACCCTGTATCTTTCCACCCATATCTACCATACTTGTCCCGTGCCTTTAGTATGAGACCTGAACTTTGTCCAAACTTATGCCTTCATTTCATAATGTCATCTCTTTTATAAAAGTGTCCCTTTGATCGAAAATGTCACAAACTACAACCATATAACTTCTAACACACAGTCATAAAATGTTAGTTCTTTGTAAACAATACCAATTTTTGTTTTCTGAGTCCTTGAGGATTTAATTAATTAATTCACTTACATGTTTACTTATTTTGTATGTGTACATATGCATGTATACAACATGAAGGCAAAAAGAAATACATCAGTTCTCCTTCGCTCTGTAGTTATAAGCATGTTCTGTAGGTGCTGGATCCAAACTCTGGTACACAGATGATACAGGAAGAACTCTTTTCTGCTAAGTCACCTAATATGATTATGCAGGAAGAACTCTTTTCTGCTGAGTCATTTCTTTAGCCTCTGTTTCCCCCACCTACATAGAACTCTCCTCTTCATACTGTGTCTCTTATGTATCTCATTGTAAAAATACTTTGCTTCCCTTACTTTTAAATGGCTCTCTGCATATCTCTTTCTAGAATGTTCAGCTTTGAACCCTTAGACAGTCCCAAAATTTCAAGAAGTTTATTGGAAGCAACACAAACTGGTAATTTGTTGAATAAATGAATGAATGAACAAATAGGAACATTCTACCTGAAAAATTAACAGCAAAATATCTGTAGTGAGCTTAATCAGTTGGTCTAGTGATGTGAGATTTGCAAAATTAACCTACTTTGGGCATATCTCTGCATTTTCTGGCCCCATGCTTTGAAGCACTCATAACCAAACTGAAGATAAATGCTTAAGTGTTCTCTTGAAGGACTTTCAAAACACAAACAATGGGCCCTGTGCTAAGGGTACCACCCAATGGCAAGTTATAGGAGAAGATTCATTGGTGGATGTAGTGGCATCTTGTTGTGCCAGTGAACTTGGGGTGGTGGCCACATCTTAGGGTGTAACTTCAGTGTGTACGGGTATGACCCTTTATAAGAAAGAGGAAGGGCTGGCTTACTCTCTTGAATTGTTGTTGGAGCATCCTGAAGAGCAAGGCTGCAACTCTAGGAGCAGGAGATCTTGGAAGTTATTTACCATCGTTGTGTGAGTGCTCCCCAAATGAATACCTGTTAATTCTTTATCTGGGTATTCATTGACTTGCTTTAACCGACCTCCAGGTGAATTCATAAGTCACACTTTAACAATTTCAACTATAGTATACCCCATGATTCAAAATACATAGAACTTGCACTTGATATATAAAGTCTCACCAGTTTTTAAGTATTTATATTTTTTTTCAGAAAGATACTAGCCATTCTTGTTTCTTAAAAATGCCCCTAGGTAACTTTAAAAATGTATCCTTCATATTTTTTGTTCATTGTTAACTGCACTTATAAAATGTGTTTTTGAATCATTAGAAGTATGCACAGGAAATGGAAATATATGAAACCACCAAGGCAGAAGCCGTAAACACCTGTGAAGCAATATCAGCACTAAGGGACATGAGCTAGGACCACATATCATGAAGGCAGAGTGACAGGTTAGGAAAATTAGTGGAAGATAAAGTTTAGCTGAGTAACTTTCTGTAGCTTTGCATCTCCCCAATTTTCAATCTTTGACAGTCAGCTTGCTCTTGTCTTGCTGGCATAATAGGACATTATTCAAAAACAAAACAATTTTATAACCTGTTTTTAGATGGGAAATATACTAAGACCTTCTGCACCTCCTATTTTTCCTTTTTATTTCAAAATAATCGGTTCATCAAAGTGGCACATTCTGAGTTATTAAATAATACTAAGCTTTATCTGTGGCAATACCCTCAAGGACAATTCCTGACATAAGGTGGTTGCATAGTAGATATGGAATTGAATTGAATTAGCTACACATTAAGCATGATAACTGTAAATTTTAAATCCTCTATATTAAAGCACATATACAGTATGGTTGTGTTTTTCTTTTCCTAAAATTCATTACCAACCCATTCAACTAAATAGGTTTGTACATAGAATACGTGAAATGAATTTATAAGGTTGGTAAATTAAGGTTACAGCATAATGTCTTAATTTTGGACTAGTCATATTGTGGTGTATTTCAGGCCATTCTCAAGTTTTAGGAAATATATCAATAATAATAATTCAAATTTTATGAGTATAAGCTCTGTACCAGCTATGGGAAAATTGGAAACCTGGTCTCAGAGTAAATATGCCATCATTCTAAACTTTCCATATTGTTTTACTGAGCTTTTGTATTCTGAAGGAATTTTAAAATGCCAATATTTTCATCATCACTGTAAAACATTTTGTGATTATATTTTTTCACACAATCCCTTCTTAGTTTTTCCAAGCAGTTATGGATTTCCTTCCAGTTACCTCTTTAAATGTTGACTGTGATCCTCCTGCCTCTGTCCCCTTCAGTAAATCCTATCAGTATGCACCACCACAACTGGTATTGGAGGAGAAAGGGAGAGGGAACTGGGATTGACATGTGAAGCAAGCTTGCTTCTAATTTAAATTTTTAAAAAAATGTTGACTATGGTCTCATTTATCTGAGATGTTGGAAAGGAGACCCAGTTTAACTCACAAGGTCTTTCCAAGATGCATGGCTCTCTATTTCTTAAGTTTTGCTTGTAGGTTGCTGAGGAAATGAGAGTCCCAGGGCTCTTTTTAATGTTAGGAATCAGCAAAACTGCAACTTTCACAGATCACTTTCTTTTAACCCACCTGGCTTCTCTGTGAAACATTTGAATTACCATGTCAACTGTTGTCTAACTGTTGTTAGAGTTTTATCAATGTGTGGTTCCGTGTCACTTTAAGGCCAGGTGTTAACTCTTTGGTAGGAGACCTGATGGAATTTAGAATTAGAGTACATTACTTCAGGCACCAAGGATCAAAGGTAACTTGGTGACTAAAAATAAAAAAAAATGCGTTGAAAGAGCCATTTCCACAAATTTTAGCCTCTTTCATTTGAATCCATATTTCTATTATTGTTCCCAGTATACTGCATTCAGAGCACTCTGTTTATATTTCCTCTGACCTCTCATCATTTATTTTCACATCTCTGTCCATCCATCCCATTCAGCTCATTTCTCTGCCTTCAAAATGGGGAGGAAAAGGAAGAGAAACAGGTGCTGCTCTGTGCCTGCTGGCTCTGATTATGGGCACTGGGTACCTACTTTGGCCCTTTCCAATTTAGTTGAAAATGACTTGTAGTTACATGACTCCTAGTGGGGGCAACCATTTGCTAATGAAATCCCAGTCTTGTTTTACACTCTGAGGGATGAGATTCTTATGAAATAATAAATTCTAGATGCATCGGGAGAGTAGCTAAATTCTTGTGTTGAACTGATTTTTCTCCGGTACATTACATTTATAAGTAAGACCATACCCTCATCTCCTGAATGGCATAAGTGATATGTTGATCTGAAGTGTGGTGGCTCTGTAAACTAGACATGCTTGGGAGTGGGAACCTCATTTGAAAAACTGCTGCCATCGTATTGCTCTGTGGGTATGACTGTGTCCTTGTTTGTCATGTTGACTCAAACTGGAGTCACTAGGGAAGAAGGAAATTCTGTGGAGAGACTGCATATGGGTGTGTCTGCCAGGACATTTTATTAATTGGGGAATGATGAGGAGATACACAGCCCACCGTCACTGGAGTTTCCCCTGGCCACCTGGCCCTGGGTTGTATAAGGAAGTACGGTGAACTAGCCATGGAGAGCAAACTAGCAAGCATCATTCCTCTATGGTTCTTCTTCAGTTCCTGGCTCCATGTTCCTTTCTTGGACTCTATCCTTGACTTCTCTTGACAAGGAGCTGTAATCGTCAAAATCAAATGAACTTTTTAAAATGGCCATATTCCTTTTGGTCGTGGTGTGTATTACCGTAACATATGGCAAATCAGAATAGCTTCCCCTGATGATGTCCTTTGATCTAAGGGTTGGAAGAGGAACTAAACCTTATCATCCTCAAGTTTACTTAGTCATTGTTATATCACAGCAACTGAAGAGAAACTAATACACTAGGTAAGCATGTTGAGAACTTAAGGAAACTCACAAAGTGTTGTACTTATCCCATCTGATGGTCAGAGGACAACTATATGGAGATGGCTGTTGGATGTATTGTTGGCTTTTATAATGGCACATAAATGCCCCTGTGGATAAGAAATACCAATCTCTTTTAGACCTCCACACCCAAGTCAGCCAAGATGAGACGCTCCATATCTCTGCCCACAGACAGCTTAAGTAGCACAATATGCTTGCTGTGATGTGTAAACTATGCCATTTCATGAGTGCTAATTAAGAATCACCTTATGTACTTTTATATGCCAATCCTTCATTTATACATAAAATATTTGGATATACAGTGTCTAAAAACTTAATTCTGAGCAATACATATAGGAAAGTGAAATATAAAGGAGAAAATATGTTGTGTATTTCATGAAGAGACAGATAGCTAAATAAAAATCTTAAGTATACAATATACACACTATATACTATATATATGACATACTATATATACTACATAAATTATGTATTTATATATATGTATGTATGTATCTATAGAATTCAGGAGAAGTAAGTAACACATTTGCTTTTAAAATATGGACTATCTTTATACAGGAGATATAGTTAGACCTTTCAAATGAATACAGAATTCTCCAGGTTTTCAGTGTGTGGTACTATAGTTTGGATATAGTTTGGATGTGAGGTTTTTTTCCTCAGGGGGTTAATATCCAAAAATCTTGTTTCCTGATATGGTGTAGGAGTGAACCCCACAAAGCTATCCGCCCATGAGGGCGGGGACATGTAAACTGACACAGGTAGATATAAAAGGAAGTGAAAGAAAAAGGAACCTCCCTTTTCTCCTGGAAGCCAGCCACGCTTCTAACTCCTGGTTTATGCAACTCTCTCTCACTCGCTCTGGTAAATAAATATATTGTTTTCCTATAGCATTGACTATCATTAATAATATGGTAATATAGGAAGTAATGGAACATTTACAAATGGGGCTTAATGGGAATTGGCTATGTCATTGTAGCCTATCATCATTAGGCTTATTGATAGTTCCCATGGAAGGTTATGGTAGTTCTAATCTGTGCTATCGCCATAAAGGGTGTAAGAGTAGTGACCCTTTCGACATCTTTATCACTGTCCCTCTACATCACAAGCATTAATTTGCTCATTTTCTCATCAGCCTTTCTCCTAATAGTATGTTCTGTATTTATTGCTTGATGCTTATGAATCTTCAGTGGGATGGTACTTCCAGAGAGGAAGAGTCACTGTTCACTAATGTATCCTAAATCTTTTGAATACTACTTTAAAGATGGCGCCATGAATAAGAAAAAGTACTGCCTGAAAGAAAACTAAAGACTAAAATTATATATAAATAATAGTCAAAATGGAAATGAGTATTTTGAAATGAAAAATAAATTTTCGTATTTAAAGTAGTGTGCAGAAAAAATTGAGAGGGAGCTTTGACTTTTAGGAAACTACAAATGCAGTCCAGGCTTGGTGGCACATGGCTTTAATCCCAGAACTTGGAAGGCAAAGGCAGGAGACCCTTTATGAGTTTGAGGCCAGACTGGGCTACAAAGTGAGTTCTTAGACAGCCAGAGCTGTTACACAGAGACACCATGTCTCAGAGTACCAAACACCAAACCAAAAAAATCTACAAAAGCTAAAAATTTGAGTAAGTGGGTAGTAAGACTCTCTAGTATTATCTCAAGAAAGTAGTGACAGAAATGATCTAAAAGAAATAATGATGGAATGCAAATAAGGGATATCTATACTAAAAAAAAGCAATAGAATTAATTGAAAAATGTCAGCTGGTTAAGTGAATTCTTTGAGTAGGCTAATATAACTGTAAAATTTGGTGTGTGAAAAGAAAACTACTCTAACTACAAGTAAATAAAATTTAGAAAAAAATTGTAATGGCTTTTGGCTGGTGGATGGTGTTACATGTAGCTGATGCTGGCCTCAAAGTTATTGTGTAGCACAGAAAATCTTTAGACTGATATTCATTTCCTTATCCCCCACCCCCAGTGCTGAGATCATAGGTGTGTACTGTCGCACTAAGAAAAAAATAGGAAGATTTTGACAGATATTTATATAGTAATAGGTAAAAATCCTGTAACAGTTCTGTTATCCTGTTAACCTGATGACATCATTTCTCTGACATATGTAAGTTGTTTGATGATCTATTTCCTTCTGCTGCAAAAAAAGAGGGTTGCAAAATCACTAAGATCTATCTTTTATATTAAAAATGGATATAAACAGGAAGCATAATAATACAAGGTGATGATATTTACAGGTAGGTTAAACAGCAAGTAAGATCTCCTGTGGAATGTGCTGTTTTAGAGGAAGAATAAGCATTTGTGGTGTATGCTAAGGACTTAAGGCTTTCAAGAACAACTCTAGAACAGATTGGTTAAAAATGAAGGTTTGAATTGTACAGCATACTAAAGCTCAAAGTATAATAAGGTACTCAGAGAAAACAAGACAGTTCCATGGGAGACATTTTTATATATTCATAGATTCATATATTACTAGTCCTACATATTTTATAAAATCATGGAAGAAAATCACAGGGAAAATGCACAACAGACTAGTTGATTCCAGAATAATGAGTAATGATTGGATGTGTGAATGTTGGATTGCAGAAGCTATACATTTTATTAAATTTTAAAAATTGAATTTTCTTCTGACTCTTTTTAGAAGTGTTTATTTTACATGTATTAGTGTTTTATTGATGTATGTACGTATGTATGTATATATGTGATATGTGCCGCTGGTGCCTGTAGAGGCTCGAGGAAGTCATCAGATTCCCTGAGACTGTAGTCACAGGTGGGTTTAACCAGCAGGCAGACGTTGGGAATGACAGTCTGTGGTGATATACTATTTATCATCTAATAAAGCTTGCCTAGAGATCAGAATGCAAAGCTACCATAGCCATAGAAACCAGGCAGTGGTGGTTCATACCTTTAATGCCAGCTCTTTGGAGACAGTGGCAGTCATCCCTTCACAATGGCAATTTGGTGTGTCTCTGAAGATGATTCCAATGCTTACACTTCAATGCTTCTCTTGAAATAGTTTTTCTTTTCAACCTCCTTTAAATTATCCAATAAATACTGGTTCAGGAAATATATCCAGACAAACAACAAAACAAATTGGGTCTTGCTCTTAAGTAGATTACTTTTGTAGTTATCACACAGTTAAAACAACTAAAAATTCCCCAAAAGAACACTCTTGAGGATAGGTTTTCCATTGATTTCACAAGAGCATAAAGGTAGACAATTCATCTTTATTCTCCAGTCATGATTCTGGGCATAATATACAAACGATAAGAAAACTTAAGGGATTTGGAAGAAATACTTGTAGGTATATATGTATATCTTTAAGACATACAGAAAGAACATCTAAATGTTATCATAATCTTCTGTTAAAGTACATGTCCTCTACTACCCTAATTAGTTATAATATCTTCAGATTCACCTTGGCAAATGAAAGCAATGCATCATTTGGTCTCCCAAAACACCAATTAGTCAGTGCATAAGAATGTGGAAACAGAAATACAATTAAGATTGGAAAATGAACCCATCCTTCCACTCTGAAGTATCATTATATTGAAAATGGATACTGAGCACATGTATAATATGGGTATCATGAATCTATAGTGACCGCATCTTAAATTACCTCTTGTGTTTTACAGAAATTGAGAAAGAAAGTTGTGGCGATCCTGGCACACCGTTATATGGAATTAGAGAAGGCGATGGTTTTTCTAATCGTGATGTTTTAAGGTTTGAATGCCAGTTTGGGTTTGAATTAATTGGAGAGAAATCCATTGTTTGTCAAGAGAATAACCAATGGTCTGCAAATATACCCATCTGTATCTGTGAGTACCAAATGCTTTGCTTCTAGATGGCATATGTTACCCCATCCTTGCATATAATTGCTTTTGTAATTAATTGCAAAGAACTGGAACAAAGTAATTATTTTTGAATGAGTAGCACTTTGTGATACTATCTTTAACATGTGTGCTCATGCCAAATTATAAATTTCATTACAGATTTAAACAAAGCTAACATAGTTCACTTGGTAATTGCTTATATATATATATATTACATGTGTTCTTCTAACAAGTTGGTGGCATTTTATACCTTATACACGACACACTTCATATGGAAATTAGACAGCATTGTTAATTCTAATAGGCCCATTTACTTTCATATGACAATATATGCTTATTTGTAATGAAAACTATTTAAAATATTTAAGGCCTTTCTTCTATTTATAATACCTTAATTTATTTTATCATGGAGTTGTTCACAGTAAGGTATAGAGTTCCCAGCATAAAATCCATTAATGTTTATTTTATATAAAATGCTAGGATTACAAAAACATATTTTTCAAGATACATTAAATTTTTTTGCAGTTTTTACAAATAATTTTTATTGTTTTAAATTTATACACACATTTGCCATGACTAAAAGACCCAATATGAAGATACATTAAATTTTAAGCTTAATTAAAGCAAACTTTACATGAGTAGTATCTATTGATACACTTTTATGCTCAAGTAGTCATCATTATAAGAAAGTACTATTTTTTAATTTTTTGTTTGCTTTTCTAGCATAAAAATATCCTTCAGAGGAAAAATACACAGATCTGCTGGTGAGGAACTCTTTTTAGTGGAGGGATAGTTGTCATCCATGATGAGGGTCACCTGTACCATCCTTTGGAGAAAAAATAAAATACATTAGGAGAGCTAAATTAAATCTGTTCATGTCATTTAAAGCTTGGAAGTACATAAAATATTTTAATTGATGATCTTTTACTCCAAACAGTTTTCCAGAAAGATAATATTGGTTTCGTAATGGAAAACCTATTATTTGAAAAATCATACCACCAATAAAAGAAAACTAATGTGGTTCAAGAAGTAGGTTCCATGGCAATGACTGTGTTACCTCACCCCCAAATAAAAAAAAGTAATTAAAAACATTTTATCAGATGTTAGAATACTTGATTTAAAATGATGTGAAAATCATTCTCTTAAAGCAAGTTGAAAAAGTCAATTTTCTTTTGTTTGAGATGAGGTCTCATATGAATCCCTTTTGGCTGGCCAGATGCTCCCTACAGAGCTGTGGATAGCCTCTCCTTTGCAGCAATCCTCCTGGGGTACTGGGATTATAGGCATGCACTAGCTAACATTTGGCACCTTTAACTATTTCCAACTAAGTCCAATATTCCATTTAGTGATAAAAATACTGCATCTAATGTTTCAAACTAGTATTGGGTCATTACAAATGCATTGCCTAATTATATGCAGATGAATAAATCACAAATACATAGGTATAATTCTTACATAAAATCAGATAAACAGTAAAGAGATAATCATTAAATGTAAAAAAAGGAAACTATGGAAAATTTTCAGACTGTAAATACATTATATTGATTTGTGAATCATACACAATTACCTTGTAATTTTAATTAGCTGACTCAAAGCAGTTTCTCTTGGAATGTAACAGTGGACCAGATAATGTTACCTAAAAGTTTCATTACACCTATAAAATTGTGGATAAAATGTATGCTGTAAAATCTGCCCACCTCACTAAATTTCCGTGTGCTTTGTAAGATTGGACATTTCTTGACTTGTGTATGCATCATTTATCTAAATTTATCTACATTTATAAATGAAGCCTTATAGTAAAAGAAACCATACCCCTTTTTTTAAAAACTAATTTAGCTGCCATTTTGTTATGATGATTGTAGAATTAAAGGTCCTGGGATTCAGGGGAGTGTGAGAGAAGAGACGACAGTTGTCTCTATGTCCTCCAGATACGGATGTGGCAAGAAAATGGAACAAATTGGCTTTTCAGGAGATAGGGACTGCAAGAATGGATGAGCTAGAAAAGATGGGGAAGTGGTGTAATGTATGCTCCTCTGGACAGGGCTTGGCTATTGCCCTCATGAACTCTCAGAAGCAGTGGTTACAAGCAAGACTTGCCCAACATCTTACCCAGCTCAAATCCAATCATGAACAATGAAACGCTCACAAGGTCCCACTCCTACCGGAGGAACCGTACTCAGCTGATGGCTGCTTGGGGGTGGGTGGTGGAAGGCTTGTTCTTTAGTTGGGGTTAGCCCCTGGATGCTCATGCTCGATCTGATGGCCTCATACCCATATAGGTATGAGAAGCATTAATTAGACTCAGTGAGTTGTGCAAGAGAGACAGAAACGGAGCGAGAAGAAAAGGGGGCATGAAATTTGAAGATGGTGGGTTGGAGATAGATCCCTCGGAACTTGAGGGGAACAAGGGGGAAGGTTGATACTATCATATTACATCATATATATATGAAATTTTTAAGAATAAAGTGGAAAGAGTCAAGGTCAATTCCTGCACTCGGAAGGGAGGGGCGAAGCTGTAAGCTTGAGACTATAGCATACTACATATTAAACTCCAGTATCATAAAAAATGGATAAGGAAAGTTTTTTCCCCATACACTTTTCTCCTCAAATGCCAAATGTGCTTTCACTATATGATTCCAAGTCATGGGGAGAAGAAAAGCAAATACAGTCAAACCAAACTCCCCTGCAACTTGGTTCAGCCCAAAGGCTGTCATTTAACACCTTCTAAAGTCATTCCAGATAGGAAATAAAATATAAAAAAAATAATTTTAAAGAGATGATGAAATTAAATACACTGAGCTCTTTCAGTATATAATCAAACATAGGTAACCAAAATGTGATTTTAACTAGTAAATTCAAATAACTTCTTAATATTAAACTTTAAAAAACGACAAACTGGGGAATGTACTCTACAGGTTTTCTTAGTTACTATTCTAGTGCTGTGAAGAGAGAATCATGACCAAGGCAACTCTTGTAAAAGAAATCATTTAACTGAGGGCTTTCTTACTGTTTTAGCGGGTTAGTCTATGGTCATTATGGTAGGATGCCAACAGGCATGGAGCTAGAGCAGTAGCTGAGAGCTGTACATACTGATCTGTAGGTGTCAGACAGACAGAAATACTGGATCAGGTGTGGGCTTTTGAAACTTCAAAACTCACCCCTCCTGACATACCTCCTCCAACAAGGAACGCTAAGCCCAACAAGGCTGCATTTCCCAATCCTTCCCAAACAGTTCCTCTAACTGGTGGCCAAGCATTCAAAGACATGTACATATGAGGAAAATTCTCATTCAAGCCAGCACATGGGTGTTGTGGCTTTGGTGTGTGTAACATAAATAATCAGAATTGATGTGTGGACGCTTGAAATAAGGTGAATAAGCAAATGTATTATAACCTTCCCCCTCAACAAGAAGAAAAAGCAATAATGGTGTCATTTTTTCTTAAGAAACTAAAGACAGTAAATTGTCACAGTATTTTCTGCTAACAGAGATCTATGTTCTTTAATACAGCTTCTTATATTTCACTATGAATTGATAGAATGACAAATTATGCCAACTATTTTGAAGTTTCAACGTCATTCTTTATGAACCTATCAAAAATATTCCCAGTAAATAATCAGAAGACGGTCATTACTGATTTATATTTTAAAATGCAATTCTAAATGTTAATTTAAGTTTTATATAAACATAAGAGTATGGCGTTATGGGTTTGAATGATTAATATAATTAAGCTTAGGTTTAAATTTTCATTTATTACTTACAATGAACCAGGTGTAGTGCTGCACAACTCTAACTTAAATATTTGGACTAAAGCTGAAAGATGAATAAATCTAGGCCACCTTGGTCTACATCCTGAGAATCAGTCTCAAAACTACACACACAAACACTACATGTGAAAATGTGTGAATATATAACATATTTCTATAGAGACTGCATACATGCTTTATACGTGCAAATAATATGTGTGTATGTGTGTGTCTGCATGTGTGTATGTGGTGTGTATATGTGACAAATAGAATTTGGTACATGTTATATGAACTGAGTTTTTTTTAAGTGTTTAATAGCACTGAAAGAAATGGTATCAATATTTTAACATTGACTTTCTTATAATAATTTTGCTTTTCTCTTTCCTAGCATTCCTGTGCTTTCCAAATTTTGATCAGATGTTTTTAAAGGAAACAGGGCCATGCATTTACTAGAATAGCTGCTTTTATTATTTGTCCTTCTAATCTTCACCACCAGTGACAGCTGTTGGCTATTATTAATATTAACCATGCTCCTTATTTCTGTCATAAAACATCAGCAACCCAAGGGCATGACTGGGGTAAAATCCATTTCCACACCCTTACTGATTTTCTGTAAGCTTTAGAAACCTAACTGCCATTATTCACAAAATATTTCTTTCTTCAATCATTGTACTAACCTTAGTGTTTCGATGGGTACTTAGATAAATTTCTCATACGTGCAGACACAGGATCAGAGGGAAAATGAGGTGTTACTGAGTTGGGTGTGGTGATTGTCTTGGGATGCTGAAGTAGCAACAATTTTGTTCAGCCTGGGACAAAATTACCCAGTTCTAACTACCTCAGGTTACAGAGTGAGAGCTGTCTGAAAGCACAAAAACAAATTACGAATTCGTGCACAGACAAGCACGTAGCCTTACATTCAGGTGACGCAGTTTTTGCTCATATGTAAAATGTAGTTTGTGACCCTTGCCCAAAATCCTGAGATCACTATTCAGTAAAGGAAAAAGCAAAAATTTGAAAGGCATAAGTTGTAGCTTTTCCTTCCTCTTTTGTAAGATTATTTGTTGTGTTCGCAATTGCCTATTGACCATTGCCATTGTAGACGACCATAAGAATATGTCCAGATATTGCTTTTTAGTATTTACTGTGTATCAACTCCCCTTTTTATTTCTTTTACCAGTTCCTTGCCTCTCCAACTTCACTGCGCCGATGGGAACAGTCCTTTCCCCTGATTATCCGGAAGGTTACGGAAATAATTTAAATTGCATCTGGACAATCATCTCCGATCCAGGGAGCCGGATCCATCTCTCCTTCAACGACTTTGACCTGGAATCCCAGTTCGACTTCCTTGCTGTGAAAGATGGCGACTCTCCGGATTCCCCAATTCTGGGAACCTTTACTGGGGCCGAGGTGCCTTCACATCTCACCAGTAACAGCCACATCCTGCGGCTGGAGTTTCAAGCCGACCACTCCATGTCCGGGCGTGGCTTCAACATCACCTACAACAGTAAGGGTTCGGTTGTGCGCTTGCTTATGGATTTCGGTAGCATCCTTGTAGAGGCTAGAAACGTGATCCCACAAACCAGCCCTCTTGTTCCAGTGATAAGGGTGTTTGAGGAAGCTGTCGACCTAATTTTCGCCACGATCGCTTTGTATTTCTTAATTAACCAACTACATTTTCCTCCCTATGTGTCACTTTGTCTTTGAGAGGCTTCCTTTTATGGAAATCTATTTTCAGTGTTTTTACCGTGTCAGCTGGTACGTTCGGTTGTTCTCTTAAAATTGATCATCAATTTAAAAGCAGATTCCACTGCTACTTACCTGTCAGGTTTTAAACAAAGAAAATGTTTCTTTAGCTATTCAGGAGCTCATAGGGAACTCATAGGAAACAATTAATGACAGTACGCAATTGTCATTCCAAAGAACAACTCTTCTTTCTGTGGGAGCGCTGGAGACAAAGGACATCCAATTCTACACAATGAGCGACCCCACCCCCCCACCCCGTAGTTGACCATGAAGAAAAATACTTGTGTTTCCAAGTATCAGCCGTAAAGCCAGACAGGACAAATCTCGAGTTTTGTCTTTGCTACTTCATTTTTAGATTTTATACCTGCTCCACCTATTCCTAAATATAAAAGCACACCGGAGGAATATAAAAGTAATTCTAAATAAACTATAGATTGAATTAATTTATCAGACAGTATGTGAACCTAGCAAAAAGCTCAATAATCACTTTTTGGGCCAGATCACTCAATACTGTGTTTATGTGTCAGCCACATTCTGGTTGGTATTTTCAAAAGATAAGATGAACGTTCTTCATCTGAAAATCTTTGTGACAGTGGCAAAAGATGAAATCACATAAAAGAGAAAACTTTTTGGCTTGAAATGCTTCCATGTGAGTATTTCCTTGTGCGAACATTTTGACAGAAGCCAGGGACTGCTCTAATGTTTCGTGCTTTCTCTTGAATCAATCACTCTGTGGTAGATGCTATCTAACCCGCTGGGTTAATGGGAAAGTGCTCTATGCCAATAGAATTTAGCCTACAAATATCAGCACTACCATTAGAAAACATTTCTCCCTTCTCCCCGCCCTCATCTAAGTGACACCGAGTTTTGTCAGTGAAAGACAAGGTACAGTCACTGTCCTTTCAGTGTGACTATAGCTGTGTATGGAACCATTCAGGGAATCTGTTAGCAATGTGTAACTGTACATTAGTTATATTCAGTTATTGTAATATGTGTCGGAAAGGTTATCTAAGACAGGGAGCTTACCTGAAAATTCTTCAAACACATCTGTGTATAAAGTTGAATTCATGTTCATATCTATTTAATTACGATTTTTAGTTCATATTAATTACATGATGCCTTTAATCAATACCTGTGATGTTTTCAAATATTATGTCCATTCTGTTTCTGTAAAAAAAATAGCTTAGTTATATGTAAACCATACATTTAATATTTCCTACTTCACCTCATTTCTTCCTGAGCAAATCAACTTGGACATTATGTATTAGGCAGCAAGACCAAAAGGCTGACCTTGAAATATATTTTTATCATTTTGTAATTAATAAGGTCTTTAAGAATTGAGAATTTTTAGGTTACAAGATAAAACATTCATTCAAACTAAACTACCTATAATATATTTATTCATTTTAGAACTTTCCTTGTTTTCTTTTGCATAATTTATGAAAGCAATTAAAACAAAAAATGCAAATTGGGAACAATATTGAAATGGTGTTTAGTTGGAAAACAAAACAATTTTCTGAATTCATGCAGACCAATTAATATATCACATTGCAAAAGTTTTTAAATAAGTCTTATCCTTGTCAACCATGCTACTTTGTCCTCACAGAAGTATCCTCCTATTTCCATTATAGTGAAGACAGTGATTATACATATATGATTCTATAGATTGATAGAGAAAAAAGGTTTGGATAATTCCAAATAATGTATTATTTGTTTGAATAAACAGATTATTACTATAACTCTCTTTTTCGCTAGATATCCTAAAAGAAACAAGATAAAATACAAGGGTGACTCTAAAGTCATGAGAAATGAGAGAGAGGACCAAAGATACAGAAAGCACTGCAAACATTTCAAATGCCATAAACTCTTATTTCTATGACAGAGAGGCAAGCTACGTGACTTTTTCAAATCTGACATTTCTCTTCATGGGGATATTTTCCTCATCAGGCCCACCTAAGTGTTGAATGAGATAATATCACACCTCTGTGCCTAGGGCATGGTCCTTGAAGAGTTAAGTCTCTTTGCAGATCTAGTAGATAGCAAAGGTCACACAGTCATGAAAAGCTATAAAATAATTGCAATATTTTTTGACTGAATAAAAACCTTGCCTTTAATCCTCCTAATGAAACTTTCTCCATTCCTGCCAGATGAGTTATAGAATTTTAAAGGGAGATAAAACATAAAACTGTTAGAACACGCTAATTAGAATATGAACCAGTTATATTAGAAACTTCTGTATTGATTTATCTTAATGATTAACACAATGAGCACATTGTGTTACTTTTAATTTTTTAAATCTTAGTATATAAATTATATGTTGAAACAGTCACAACTATTACATATGATTTTACACTCACATGGAAATAACTTTCTAACACTGTGTGTGTGTCTTTTGTCATTGTTAAGCGTTCGGCCATAATGAGTGCCCTGATCCGGGAATTCCCATCAATGCCCGTCGCTTTGGAGACAACTTTCAGTTAGGAAGTTCCATTTCCGTTATTTGTGAGGAAGGATTTATTAAAACGCAGGGAACAGAAACGATTACATGTATTCTCATGGATGGAAAAGTCATGTGGAGTGGACCAATTCCAAGATGTGGAGGTAAGTGCAACGGGAACAGGCTAGGGGAACCCAGCCACAGGACACTCTACAAACCACAGCAAGAAGTGTGCTATTTCATGAGAACTGTTGTCATTGTCATCCTCCATGTGTGCCTCAAGCTACGTATTATGCATGCATGTGACTGAATTATGCTTTTTTGGTGCTAAATGTCTTTTTTAGAATCACTTAAGAGCACTCTTGAGTATATCTAAATATGAATATTAATAAATAGTAGGCAGGATTGCACATATAAACTTCTTTTTGGCCATTCCAGTAATACTTAGCAAGTTATATGAAGTCATTATATGAGGTCATAGTTATTCATTGTGTTCCATCACATTTTCTCAGTGTTTAATAATTATTTACACTTGTTTATTTTTCAAAAAACTCAACCAACAAAATGGCATGTAAGTTTATGTTAAAATATTCATATTTAAAATGAGAAAAATTCATAGCTACAGTTAGCTGGTTATTCAGTTTTTTGTTTTTCAATTAGACATAGTGAAAAACATTACTGTGTATACTTATATACATTGCAATACTATATGCATACACATAAT
Organism: Mesocricetus auratus; assembly: GCF_017639785.1. Classification (NCBI taxonomy): domain Eukaryota; kingdom Metazoa; phylum Chordata; class Mammalia; order Rodentia; family Cricetidae; genus Mesocricetus; species Mesocricetus auratus. The sequence continues at coordinate 11,481,599 of NW_024429204.1, read as the reverse complement.
CAAGAATATGTATAATTTATTAATGTAGCATCTGTAGAAGTGTGTGTTTATGGTTGTAGGCTCTACTTATAGTTGTTGCAATGAAAATTAATATTCAAAATTCCAATTTTCTCTTTCCAGGAAACTTTTTAAGAGCATTTATTTGACTAAAAAAGTAATATAGGTGAACTAGAACCGTGAAATACACTAAAAACAACTCACTGGAACCATTAGATGATTCACGTTTATTATTTTCGGTGCTGTTGATCAAAGCCTTTGGGCTAGGAAGAGATCCCAGCAAATAACGGGCTTGCTTTGTAGATGTGAGGACCTTAATTGAATCTCTAGAACTCATGTAAGAGTTCCAGACAAAGTAGCACATGCTTGTAATCCCAGTAGTAGAGGCAGAGACAAATGGAAGCACACACACACACACACACACACACACACACACACATGCATATGCACTTGCACACATACATACACACATGCACTAACACACACATATATATATATGCGTACACACACTCATAAACATGCAGGCATACACATACTTACCTATACATACACATACATGCACTCATACACACATATATACATGCACACACATACATGTACACAGGTGCACTCATACACACATACACATGCATACACATACTCTCTCTCTCTCACACACACACACACAGACATACACACACATACACACACACACAAATACATGCCTACAGCATTGGGAACATATTCAAAATAGATTCTGTCTTCTCTCTCACATGTTCTCCAACTGAATATAAATTTTTTTCTATCCCATTTGTGTCTTCTGATTTGAGATTATCTGATATGTTTTTTAAGTTAAAAATTACAATCATTGCCTATAAATTACTACTTTCATCAGCTTCTACACAGTTGCAGTGTCTCATAATGAAAGAACTTCAGATCATGTTATTATGCTGCCCAAGTGGCTGTTTTCATTAGAATCCCATTTCTTTTTACTTTAATCGCTATTCATCTTGGTGTCAGAATGCTGACCTAGATAACTTTAGAATACTAGTCCAGACTTCAAGCCTTATTCATCTGTACTGGGCTATTCCACTGATAGCTATGATTGTGATATCCCCTTTTGAAATGAATGGAAACTGCTCAATAAAATATGTAATAAGTAATAAGTAATGTCGCATCTTCAGACCACATGTCACCACTAAACTGACCCCCACTCCTTCCTTCTTGTAGTTCTGGACACTGACTTGGGAAGCCAGTAAGGGAGTGCTATGTTGGTATGTGAAGGAAAAGTGGAAATAGGAAGAAAATTGGTCCCAGGAAAAAAGGGAATATCACGGGTCTCTGCATCAGGGCATAGGACAGGGAGAATAGATAGGATGAATGAGTGGGATGTACAGAGAAAGAAAGACTGTTTTAGAGAAAGCGGTGCTGAGCGGGGGTCAGCATTATCCTGTGGCTTGGGGAGGAGCTACTTCAGTTAGCAGTGACATGATCTAAGCTGGTGTCTCTGGATGTTGTTTGCAAATCTCCGTGGGTAGACACAGAACACTTCCTGATAATTGCCGAACTCCATCGACTTATTTGCCTAACCTAGGGCATTGATTTTAAAGTTGACTGACACCTAACTACATGGGAACTAAAACTAATGAAATCATAACAACAAATAATTTTATGAATCACTGCTAATTCTAGCAGGCAATTTTCCACTACCTGTGAAAAATGGATGCTATTTTTTTTTTTAAGTAAGACACAGTGTGCTGAACTCTAATTTGGCACAGGCCATTAAGCTCTCCAAATATCTCAGGGAGATGCCTTATGAATTTTCTGAAGGAGACTATTTCATTCTCCTTGAGTGAAACAAGGCCACAGACTTCTTTCCCAGTTGTGGTTTCAGTATCACAGTGGGAACATTCCTAGGTTAACGCTAATAGAGTCAAGGAGTGCAGAATCAAGATCCGCCAGGAGCACCATTCCTATGGCCCTTACAAGGCTGCCCATATCCCAGGCTACTCTTTGAGTTGATTTCCTATTCAAACAGGCTCACTGCTACAACTTCCACCTAACTTTGGAGACAAGGGCTGATTTCTTAAGTCCCATTTAAGATCTATAATGACTTTCCTGTTCCTGGGTCCAAATTCCTAAATTCTATACAATTAGGATTTTTTTTAGGAAGCCTAAAAATATGAGAGGAATCAAATTTTCCTTGAGGAAGAAAAAAATGAGTTACTACACTTTATTATTCCTCCCCACACCATTTCTCAACTTGCTACGCAGGCAATCTTGTTTACTTGGAAAAGAATGCGTAGAATCAATGTTCCTGTGGAAGCAATGTTCCTGTCCTTTTTGCATTTTATATATCCCAAATTTTTATGTGATTTTTGTTATTATTCAATATGAATATGATTCATCATTTAGTGTGCTAGTACAGCCTTGTGAAAAAATATTTAATATTTTAGTTCAAGTGTTTTTATTACCTTCATGACAAACATTTAACAAAGAATAAGATACGGGCATGCTTAAATGTTCTGTTTACTTTATATTCTCTCCCCGTGAACAGTACCAATGAAATGCATTTTAAAGTTATTTACAAATATGGATTTCTATAATGTAAATAAGAAATATTAAATTATTTAATAATTATAGAATTATTTTGTATGTTGAGACGGCATGCAGCTCCCACCCACTTTGATGTGCTACCAACCCATCTACAAGTCCATCTCTGCCACAGTTGTCTCAGGGTTCAACATTCTGGCAACATAGTGTTCTGTCCATGATTGTCAGAGTGTAAACCTGGGGAATCTTTGATCTCCCATAGACCTTAAATAGAAATTATCAGACCAAAATAGAAAAGGGTGTCATAATGTGTTCCCACACACGAAGTTGGATTAATTTCCAGTGGTTTGACTATGATTGTGAGAAATGTTTGGCATCTGCCTTTTTTCCAATGAACTGAAGAAGTTCACGGCTAATGAGTTAACTAGGGATGACTTTGGCCTTAATGAAAACTTGAATTATTTAACAGAAAATGGGTTTATCTGGTCTCATCATGATGCCAATGGATTGGATGTTTTACAAGCTTTGCAATTTTCACTTCTGCTACTGGGAGACAAAATACACCTGTTTCCATAATCACCATTGAAGTCCGTTCACTTGGAATTTTAGAAACACCCATCTTCATTAAGTAGCAACGATTTTTCACCTATATTGAAAGTGTACCCCAAATATAACTTGTTTCTATCTAGAGTGAACTTAATTGCATGCTACCTGTACTACAGAAGCATCCCAGTGCCGTTAAGATGCGACTGTTGCTTACTGTGGGCTGTTCGGTGGTACTGCATAGGGGATTTCATAGTGAGTTACAAAGGAAACTTACCCGTAACCCTCATCTTCTCTCCTCTTCCATTCCCGACTCACAACAGCTGCTTTCATGGCCTTCCCACTCTGCCTGTATGCCTCACTGCTCCCGCGTGCAGCTACGTTCCTGCTCTATGTATGGCGAACCTGTGTTGAATGTCTGTTCATTTCATCACTGCTTTTATCCCTCTGATGTAAAAGGAGGCAGAGCTTCAGTTTCCCTGCCTCCCAGTCCCAAAATAATTACACAGAAGCTTAATGTTAATTACAAACTGTTTGACCTGTTGCTCACCTTTCTTATTAACTAGCTCTTCACCTGTTTTATTGGTTTTTTTTTCTTGGATTTCCTTGGTTTCTTTAAGAGATTTGTTGACTTCCTGCAATTTTTTGGTTTGTCTTTTCGTACAGTTTTTTCCATTTATTTTCCTTTTGTTTGCCTTTTCTTCCATTTCTTTAAGAGAGTTTCTCATCTCCTATTTAAAGGCCTCCATCATCTTCATAAAGTTACTTTTAAGATTGTTTCCTTCTGCTTCTTTTGCTTTGGGATGTTCAGGTCTTGCAGGTGTAGAACCCCAAGTCTCTGGTGGTATCATGTTACTCTTTATATTGTTGAATATGTTCTTATACCGCTGTCTCCCCATCCCTTCCTCAACTAGCTCTTACAACTTCAATTAACCCATTTCTATTAATCTGTGTTTTGCCACATGTATGATGGCCTTACCTGTTCTCTAGAACATCTTACTGCCCCAGGCTCACTGGAATCTGTTCCAGATTCCACCCTTATGTATCCCTGTATTTCCAATTTGACTTTCCAGGTTGGCTTTATCCTACCTTGCTATTTTCCAAATCAGCTTCTTTACTAACCAAGAAGAATAAAACATTCACGGCATATAGAAGGTTTGTCCCACAGCTCTCTGGAGTGACATTTTCTTGTTAATATGCTTCAACTTTGCTCTTTACATAATGGAAGCCCCCCCCCTTTTTTTTTGCTATCCTCTGATCAGAATTCCTCATAAGAACTTCTGAGTTCATTGTCAGGTACACCTGTGTCATGCATCCCAATATTCCTCCCAGCAACCCAAACTTTGCGGAAGGAAGGGAAAAACACGCCACAGATGTGTTTAAATGACACTTCTTCACCTGAGTATGTGACTTTAGGGCTCCTCAGTCAAGGGTAGGAGTTTACTTTCTCTCAATTCTTTTTGAAAAGGAGCAATAGATACTGGCCTTCCGCCATTGTGGGAAGCAATACCCTTAGACCTTTCCTTGAGTTCCCCATTCTGGAATCCTTTAACCACCCTGCAGAACATCATGTGATGTAGCCCTGAGATTACTTTCTGTGAGCAGTACTGCTACTTGGAAGGTAAATTGTAAGAAATACTTTACTTACCAGAGATACTTCCACCCTGGGCTGTGGGGAACTCCTTTATCTTAGCCTTTGTGAAGGATTAAATGACACCTCCGTCATCTTCTGCTTCTCCTTTTGTTGTTTATTGCCTATACCTTATGTGACCTTATAATCCTTACTCAAGCTTTTTTCTCATACAGTGTCCATGAATCTCACTTTGTTTCAGTTCCCACTTAGTTTACTAAGTTTGTGAGACTGTTTGGTCTTAGGGATTGATCTGCGGGGGTTGATCTGAGTCTAAGTCACTCTGCTATGTACTTATTACAGGTCTGTTTGCCTCTCCAACCTCTTTGCACCTTGCCTTGACTAATATTGGGCATCCAACACTTTCCATGGACTTGACTGTTTGTAGTGTGTCTATTTTAGATTGTCAGGGAATTCTACTCACTAGGGTAGTGAAGCCAACCACCGGTAGATGAAAGGTTTGAAATATGTGAGTCCCAACCAAAATTGATATGCAGCGTGGCTGTAGAAAGAACAACTACAGACATCCACAAGATTAGGAAAATAATAGAGTTAGATTCAGCACACAGAGTAAGACAAGTTACTTTGATAAGGGCAGCCATGGACACATATAAATATTTTTCTCTGTAACACAAATAATATGCTAAACAAAACTGATAACAGTGTGAACTGAAAACATTATTACTGAGCACTTGAAGAAAGCCCTCACCCAAGAAAACAAATGACGTGAACTAGGGATTCCCAAATATTTAATTGGAAGTCCAGCAGTAACAACTAATCCCCTCAGGAATGGGTTGGGCTAACAGAGAAAATCAAATTAATCATGTAGCATGACTATCTGCAATCCTTTCTTGAGAAAGCATTCTAGTATCTCAAGAAGTTGCCTTTCCTTTGTACTTTCTTAAAAACAATTTTCCAGATGAGTTGTTCAAAAGTTTCTAATGTTTGTTTTTGAGAAGTTGGGTGACAGATCTTGTAGCATAAGGAATTCAGCTGGACATCCTATCCTCTTCTGTATGTTCTCCTCACGCTGCTGTTTCTATTTCATACTTCTTTTAACAATGTCCTTTTGACTTTTCTTGTCTTTTTATTGCTTTTTTCTTAACCACATGTCTCTACAATTTTCCTAGCAATTTAGCTGTCAGATAGTTCAATTGTCTAATATGATCTAGGCAAACTCAGAAATCAAACAAAAGGTACAAAAAAAAATCATAGGTGAGAAAGAAAATTTGATATTGATTTTCTTTGATTTGTGGTGTGAATTTTTATATATTAGATGCAAGCTGCACAAATATCTCCCTAAGTTACACTTGAATTCAAGGTACACTAAAACTTCAAATAATCATCAACATCAATTTAACTTTCTTTTTCTCCGCATGCTTACACAATTGCTTCTTTAATTAGCTTTTCTCTTCCCTTCTCTATATGTGTCCTGCTTATATGTACTCAGAATGCCTATCTTATCTGAAAATGCTAAGATAATACAACACATTCACTCTCCTGCCCTGTCTCACTAAGAGTTCATCCCATTCTAAAGTTCTCATTTGAGATGCTCTCCTGTTGGATGCTAAGTGAAAACATTCTCTTCCTTATTACATGAAATTATGTGTTTTTTCTAAAGAGATAAAGTTTTTGACATATCCTTTCAAGCTACTTTCTGAGTAGTAATCCAACTTTATATATGCTTGCTTCTGTAAATTCCAGTAATCAACCAGTCAATGTATTTGAAGAGAAGTTAAATGGGGTTATCACACCAAGAGACATAGAATTAAATAACAAAGTTCTCTTCAAGGTGTCAGTGAGTTCTAACTCACCTCTTTTAAAAAGCAAGGCAGCTGAATGGAAATTATTTCTCCTATCTCTGCTGCAAACACAGTAAAAAGTTCTCATATCTTTGCTTGGAATGAGGGTTTATGGTCATTGGTTAATGTCAGTGTAATAAACATGAAAGGTTACAGAATCACAGTCAGGAATTCAGAAAAGATGGGAGTTTGTTTGCAGAATGAAAGTGAACATTTGGTTAGAAATTATCATCAGTATGCTAATATGTTATCGATTATATAATTGTAAATATACTATTATATAATCTGAAATGTATATTTTATAATTCAGTGCTGGCTAGTCTTATGTCAATTTGACACAAGTCGGAATCATTTGGGGAAAGGTAATCTCAATAGAGAAAATGCCCCTAGTACTTTTATTGCTTGATGATTAATTATGGGCAGGCCAAGCTCACTGTGGGGGTTGCCATGGCTGAGCAGATTGTTAAAGATGGCATAGGAAATTATTCTGATCAAGCCATGCGAGCAAGCTAGTAAGCAGCACTTACCCATGGCCACAACTTCAATTTCTGGCTCTGGGTTCCTGTCTTGGGTTCTTACTCTGGTTTCCTTTGCCAGATTATGATGTGGAACTCTAAGCAGAAATAAACCCTTTCCTCCCAGAGCTGCTTTTGATCATGTGTTTTATCACAGCAATAGAAACCAAACCAAGACAATGATTAAAAATCAAATTGTCTCAATGGCTGAAATATTAAGTTATATATATCTTTATGGCAAACATATTAGATAAATCTAAAAACTAAATTTCACTTAATCAAAGAGAGTACTGTGGCATATTTTTACTTCCTCTTCTCACTCTTCCCCTCTGCCCTTATTCTTGGTTGGTGAGTGTTCTAAACTTTCTTGAATATTTTCTTGTTTAGTTCCCTTTCTTAATGATTATTATCTAGCATCTTACTTTATATAACACTTCTGTGCTGATATCTCTGAGTTCTGTTTACAACATACTGTGTTCTTCTAAGAAATTCCATACACATATGGATGTTTGTAGTTTAAGTTTAGAAGTAGATTATTTCTCATTTTATCTGAGCATATTTATTTCTTGATAATATATTTTGCCTAGATTTCTTAAGACTCTGATGTATTTCCCCCCTAGTGTTAACAGCCTCTATCAATTATAAGGTAGTCCATAGTGCCCTCTTTAGTCTACAGTAAGCTCCCAGTAAAAATAGAAATGGAATACTGGCCTTTCCATTTACATGGTCATAATTTTGAATATGATTATGGCATAAAATATTCACTGAGCTTCTTCACAGATGAAAAGGATTTTATTTAATGAAATGTATTGGAATAGTTGCATAATTATCTTGGCTCAAAGCTAGTAATTTAATTAAGATGCTAAGTTAAAACTAACTGAATGGAAAGTTGCCTCCTGTTAAGTCTGATAATAATTGCAAACAATATGGACTTTGAAGCCTTTGTAACCAGAAAAACAATACTAGCATGTGAATATGAAGAATTGAAGCCAGTGTTTGTACCTTCCTAATCAGTAACAATAACTAGAGAGAAAAACATATGTTAAATTCATCTATGGACAATTGAGTTATAGAGACCCCACGTAGGATGCGTAAGTTAACTCTTTTCTGTCAAGACAAGTTGAGTCATTTCATTCTCAAACCGTTGAATCTGAAGTCAGGGAAATAAGAGAAATTGATGTATCTTTTTTTTTTCCTTCTGTTTGGAAATGTTAGGGTCATGGGATATTGAGGTTTTCATTCATCTCCAGAGAGTAGAGTACAGAGTAATTTCTATCTACTCTACTATAGAATCCATAATTCCAAGTGAATGCAAGCACTTCAAGAGACTTGCTCATGGCGAATGTAGATACATATATGAAAGAATGACTGCCTTTGCCATGTATAAGTTTGCCTAGTCACTGAACTTACAGATAGATAGGTCTTCCATGACTAATGAACAGGGGAAGGAAAATTTTAAATAGCTGGTAAACTAGAGACAGTCAGAGCCCCGTAGTTCCCACAGTTTGACGAATAAAGATGGGAGTGCTGTCTGCAACAGCCAGTTACCAAAGTAGGTACCCGGGATTGGCTTCTTAATAAATAAAATGCTGGAAGAGTGTACAAATTCACTGTAAGAGCTGGGAGCAGAGCAGTGCCTAGAAATGGTTGAGTTTGCTCTACAGGGAATCAAGTATGGCAAGTCCTCCCTCCTAATTCTTGACTGTACAAAAGACTCTTGGATTCTCCTAATGTAGATAGCAAGCATTGTTAACACTGTGTGCCACTAGCAATGCCAAAAGCAGACTACTGGAGCTTGACCCCCTTCATACTAGCCTTCACTCTTTCCACAAAGAAAAGCTAGAGGACAAAAATGCGCAAAAGGCTCGCAGTCCTCAAGAGTGGGACAGAGAATCTGCAAGTGGGGGTCCTCTCAGACCATACTGTTCCCCACTATTCAGAGAGGTGTCTTGGGAGAATGTATAAAAGAAATCAAAGGGTTTGAATATAAATTCAAAAAATATTGAATGTAGACAGAAAGTTAGAGTATATTCCCCAAATATTTGTTTGAAGAAGTGGATTTGACAGTGAGTATTTGAAGTAGAAGTCATAAAAAAAAATGTGAGAATGAAACCATGCTTTGTGTTTGCTCTAATGACTCCAGAACGTACCATAAAATGCTTACTCAAGCAAAAACTGCCTTGCCCTAGGAATAGATCTCCCTGAATTACTCAGGGTTATGGTCCCTCCTCCTCCCTAATGAGATATCTGAGAAAATGTGTAGAATGAATGGGATGGAACTGGAATCCCTGGAGAACTGTTTGGAGACCAGGCAGGCTTTGCATGCCTGATGAACTCCCTCATTGAAGACAAGGGGTCTTTCCCTGAATTTCAATCAGCCACAGAGGAAAGGAAGCCCTCTGCACAGACATGACTTTCTCTGTAGAGAGAGCTCTTTTTGAAGAAACAATTAGAGGAAAAACACTATGCATATATCAGAACTGATTTGTAATTCTAATACAAAGTCTGTTCCCACATAAACATATTTATCTCAAATGGAGAATCTCTTTTTTTAATCTAAATGTTTTATAATGCTGAGTTTCTTATGGAGGACTAGCATCGTGAAACAAATAATAGTCCTCAGCAGAGTTTATCTTGTGGCTTTTGCTAGCCTAAGTCTGAAAAGGGATGGAAGAAATATGACATTTGAAGGAGAAGTGGAATTAATATTCAAGTTTCAGGGACACTCAAACTCTTCCATTTCTGTGGACATAGTTTCATCTTTTTTAATGATAGTTTTAAGTATGAATGTTCTTTAATTTCATGGAAGCATCATCCAGTGTGCATATGTCCGATATAACTGATGATCATTTCCTACAGCTACAAATAACAAATTAAAGGAAGGTAGAACAGTGGAGGCATTGGTGTGTGACGATGTGAGAGGCTGAGTGTGTGAAGAAGAGAGATGTTGAGTGTATCAGGCATCTCTCCACAGAAGGGACATCTCTCTGACTAAGTGCTGGAATGTTTGCTTTTCAAATTCTTTGTTGGCAAAGCTGCCAGCAAACCTCAGCTTTACATCTCCAATTGTACGTACTCAAGTATGGCTTGTCCACTGACTTCACCTCCTGCTGTGAAACTTCTGACTTCCTCAGAACTCTTATTGGAGACAATTTTTATCTGAATTCTCTCTGAAGCATATAAAATAAGTAGGTCTTAAAGTATACTGGGTATTCTGAGTGTGATTCTTAGAAAGTAAAAATAAAGAAGTAAACCAGTAATTGATTGCAAATTATGTAGAACAGATTTTATGTATTCTAAAAATTAAATTGGAGAAATGAACTAGGTCTCCCTTGTATTTCTCACATGCTGTTTTCGTTGCTGCAAAATGGGGAAAGTATAGGCAACAGGTTGCATCTGACTGATATGTACACATCATACTGGCATTGGTGGCTTTTCTCTTCATGCCATTAAGCACCCTGACGAAATCTTGTTAAAGGAAGAAAAGTTCCATTCGGCTTATAGTTCCAGAAGGGATACAGTTCATTGTGACAAGGAAAAGACAAGATGAGAGCCTGAGGAATGACTGACAGGAAGTCCAAGAACAAAGGAAATGGGGCTATTCTATGCAACCACAAAGCTTCCCCCAATGAATTCTTTCTCCAACAAAGTGTTACCTCCTAGAGATTCTACAAACAGCAGCAACATTGGGGCCATGGGTTCAATTCTATGAGCCTTAGAAGGATATTTCTCATTTATGCTACCATAGTCCTTTGTTTACTTCACAGAAACTGGAAAGAAATAGCATTCCATAGAGCTCTGAGGTAGAGACACACCCATTTTTTTCCCATATCCTCTCAAATATTTTCATGGGGTTGGTTTGTGACATCTAAACAGTAAAATAGCTGGAAGGATCAAGGTGGGCCTTCTTGTTCACATCGTGGATTTGTGATCCTGCCCTACAACACTAGAGTTGTATTCTGTAATTCTGTATTTTACCAGGATTCTTAGGTACCCACCAATTTTAAAATACTAGCATTTTATAATTCCTTGGGAGTTGACTGTTTTTCACTCTTTGCTCTTTGGGGGCCTATTACCCTGCTCCCAAATAAATACAGAGAGACTTATTCTTACTTGTGAAAGCATAGACTTTGTTGGGCTTATTTCTAGCGAGTTTTTCTTAGCTTAAATTATCTTTCTTCCTTTTGCCTCTCAGCTTTTACCTTTCTCTGTTCTTTTCCTTGCCTTCTTACTCTGAGGCTGGTCGTGTTGTTGGGTGGCTAGTCCCCAGTGTCCTCCCCTTCTTCTCCTTTTTCTTACTCCTCACTCTTCTCCTATTTATTCTCTCTGCCTAGCAGCCCTGCCTATCACTCTCTCCTGCCTAGCTATTGGCCATTCACCTCTTTGCTAGGCCAGTCAGGTGTTTCGGACAGTGAAAGCAACACAGTTTCACATAAACAAATGCAACATTAAAAACAAAATGTAGCACAACCTTCTATCATTAAACAAATATATTCCACAGCATAAGCGAATGTAACAGATCTGACGATAATATTATACAACATTGCCCCCAAAAGACAGATTTACATGAACTTTTTGTCTTATGAACTAGAAAGCACACTGTCATTTACTTTTCTCATTCACTGTAGTGTTTTAAGCTTCCAGATATTTCTCCCCCGTATATGCTTTGAACGCCCCTTTGTCAACCTTCCATTGAGGAAATTGTCTTTCCCATCTCTAGAGTATTGACTTATTTCCCTCGTATATCTAGAACCCCCCCCCGCCTCAGGTCAAGCATGTGTTTATTATATTTCATGTTGACTATATCTACCTGCCTTGTATAAATTCTCTCAAAACTGGAAAGACAGTTCAATGGTTAACAGCACTTGAAGCTTTTTCAGAGAATCTAACTACAGATCCGAACACCTGTGTCAGAAATCTCACAAATGCCGCTAACTACAGCTCTAAGGGATGGATGCTGTCTTCTGGTCTCCTTAGGCTCCCACTTACACATATGGTATTCACTCACACAAACACACAAGTAAAAATAATGATATGAGCCTTTCAAATCTGTGTGTCTAGGATAGACATATGATTGCAGATTTCTTTTTAAAAAATGTTTCAGCAGACAGTAAATTATCAATGTATTAGACATGATCCCTTTTATCAATAAATAAAAGTGATTGCAATAAAGTTGTTAGCATGGTTTTCTGAAGCTTCAACTTATAATAAAAACCTCCAGACAAAACAGGCTAGCCTCAATTTCTATCCGTCTCTGTCTCCACTAAAGCTAAAGACAATAACTGTTATCTTAAATATTTTTCTTAGAAAATTAATCCTATAAATTTGAAATACAAATGGCTCTTGTAATTTAAAGATTTTAATTTGAGTCTAATCTCAACAATTACCTGGGCCCATGATTCCTATCATATATTGTGTGAACTTTTTCCAACTTTAAAAGTAGAAAAGATAGAAAACCAAAATTACTTTTTTGGGGGTGGGGGAGTTCGAGACAGGGTTTCTCTGTGTCTTTGGAGGCTATCCTGGAACTAGCTCTTTTCGACCAGGCTGGTCTTGAACTTTCAGAGATCTGCCTACCTATGCCTCCTGATTAAAGGCATGCACCACTACTGCCCAGCTCCAAAATTACATTTAATGAGTAAATAATCTATAACTTATTCAACATCGTCACAATGGAGAGGAGAGATTGACATGAACTACTGAGGGAGATTCATAAGCATTGATGTGTACTTGTAAAAACGTTCTGGGGGAGGAAAACAGGAAGATGCCCAGTGCGATCAGCTCTTTATGTTCCCTAACTGGAATTTAATGAAGTCGTCTCCTTCTCTCCCACTGAGTGTAGGCTTTTATGATGTTCAAGAAGAGAGGCATGATTCCTGGGGCTGTGAAAATTGTGAGATTCTGATTGACTGTGGGGAGATTTGTATCTCAAAGGGAGAGAGAATAATTTATGATTTCTAAAGTAAACACCACCAGTCACAGGAAGCAGGTCATTGGGATGTCTCTTAAAGCTTCCTCACACTGAAGTTTCCCCAGGTCAAGTATAAGTCAGCTCTTTTGCTGTTTTTAATTAGGAATTAATTTTAACAGTTACCAGCTTCTTAATTTACACAATTCATAGCAGGGAAGAACCCACCCTAACAGAAAGTTCATCCTACATTTGGTGATGTAATGGCTAGCGGCTAATATTTGGCTTTACATAAAACCATTTTACAAAAGGCCTACATATCCTACCTCTCTATTTTCCTAAATATTCAGCTCTTCCTTCTACCCACATTAAAGCTTTAGCATAGTCTATGATAATAATGATTCTTATGAAAAGAGCCCAAATATGTGTATGTATATATCCCATACTCTCTGTCCTGATTAAAGTTACCCTGGAAGAAAAGGCCTATTAAGAACCTGGAGGCAGGAGCTGATGCAGAGACCTTGGAGGTGTGCTGCTTACTGGCTTTTTCCTCATGAGGTCATAACCCTACTTCCTTGTAGAACTCAGGACTACCACCCAAGGGATGGCACCACCCACAATGGGCTGGCCCCTTCCACACCACCCCTAATTAAAATAACGAAAAACCTAGCCAGCAGGCTCTCCAAGGTCAGCACTACATGGTATTGACTTTCTCAAATGCAACTCCAGTGTGCTTTGAATTCTCCGTTGTTTTAAATGAAATCAGCATCCATTCTGTCTTATGTAACAAGAGTACAAGGAAGAGTTTTTGTCCTTTTTCTTTCTTATGTCACAGGGTGTCACCAAGAAATGTTTCTAGCATTTTATTGTAAGTACGGCACTCAGCTCTTCCCGGCCATAGCCTTATATCATACTCTAATTAAGTCTTCTAACTTTTTTATAAAGTATCTTTGCTATCTCACAAGGCCCAAATGCACGGTACATGAATGATCCATCGAATGGAAAAATCAACCTTGCTCTACAATTTTTTCGGTGGCTTATCCTTTGCATCTCTTTCCGGAACTCTGATTCATTCTCAAAAGATCAAATTCAATACCTTCCCTAAATCCTTCATGCCCCCTACCTAGAGCATATCTTTATCATAGAACTTAGTTACTTCTAATGTTTTCTGTCTCTGTCTTTTCCAAAAAATGCAGCAAAGAATGGTAAGTAACTCTTATACCACTCTACAGTCAGAATGTCTCATACCAGATCCTAAATTGATAATATGGAAATCAGTTATAATCTTTATACCTATAATTATTCAAAATAGTCGTGACCCCTTTCTCCCTCTCCCCTCCCTCTCCTTTCCCCCTCCCTCTTTCCCTCCCCCTCTCCCTCTCTCTCTCCCCCTCCTGTATCCCAGATAAGCCTTAAACTTACTATGTAGCTAAAATTGACCTTATGGGTTTTTTTCTTTCTTTCTTTTTTATTCATTTTACATATTACCCCCAGTTCCTCCTCCCTCCCCTTCTCCTGCCTCCTCTTCTCTTCCCCTCTGTCCACTCCTCAGAGGGGCTAAAGCCTTCTTTGAGGAATCGACATATATCCCTTGGTCCTTATGTTTCCTATTGACCTTCCTCTGCCTTCCATGTGCTGGGACTAGGGAATCATATGATTACAACCAGGTAGTACAGTGCTAGGCGTGGAATCCAGGTTTCCATGCCTGCTAACCGTGCGTAGTACTGGCAACTGAACCAGCTCTCCTGCTTTGTTTGTTTGTTTGTTTGTTTTCTTTTGGCTTTGCCTTCCTTTCTCTGTGCTTGTCACCTATATCCCACTGTGACTTGCTATCCAGCCCAACCTGGATGTGGACTTTCAATACCGTTGGTTTTGTCATCACTGCCTCCAAAGTTAGTGAAGCTAGTATTAGAGGTATTCGTCCGTTTCCCTGACCCAGGAGTTGTCTTTGCATAACACCAGACAAACAGAAACTATTTTGTAAAGTCGCTGCTATGTGGCATAACAAGTATGATTTATTAAATGAATGAATGAAAAGATGAGGTATTAAGTAGGCTTTTAAGACTACCTCTTTTGAATTTTAACCTCCTTCCTGGTAAATATTCCAAACTTTTATTTTCCAACTAGAAGTAGTTTCAGCCTTTTATTAAACTTAAGGACATGTAGACTTTCTTTAGGTATAAAATTACATGTATTTCTGAAGTATCAACAGTTCCTATTTTCAAGCATTTGGAGAAAATAATAAGTATATAACATTTGCTATTTCATCGCTATTGCTTAGGGTAAGGCAAATGATATTGTTCAGATGAAATTAAAACCAGTGCTACCGAAAGAGGATTATCACATGATACGCTATTTTTATATGTACGGTGTAGCAAACTGTCATGTGTAGACCACTAATTGCTTTTCTGTTTGTATCATCACTCACATTGCAGTCAGCTTTGCATAAACCCTATCCATCTTGGAAACATTATCGTGATTACCAGGTGGTGGTTTGGAAACTCATTTCTCTTCTGCTGTGTCCTCGACCGTTTTCAACTCTGCACTGTTTCTGCGGTTGTCCTCTTGATCATTCCGGTCTCAATTGGGTAGTCCTTTTGCGTGTTTTAAGCACTCAGGGTTCTTTGGTGTTGCTGCAGTTTCTCCATAGTGGCGTTTGCTGGACAGCCCCTCAGATCTAGAGACTTTTTTCTGCCTGACTAACACAGCAGACGTCTCTTCTTAGGTTTCGGATCTTTTACAGAATCTGTCTATTCTCAGACTTCTGGAATGATAATCTGGAAAAAGCTACTTTAGTATGTGGGATAAGCTTTATAGGACCCACACTGAGCGATGTCACTACTTGGGAATGGCCTTTCAGAAGACACAAAAGACATCTTTCTGCTATGATTTAAAAAAAGAAGAAGAAGAAGAACCCTCACATTTCTCTCCCTCACTCTTTGGGAGGAATGGTCAGACAAAGTGCCTCTCGATGCTTTATTTTTAATCATTTTTGTCCCCTTCCTCAATTGTTAGTTTTGTGACTAGTTAACTTCATTTAATGACTTGATGCATGAATGCTTTCTGAGAGCACCATGAGTAGATGACATAATAAAGGTTTCTGTCAAACACACTTCACATTCTCTGCTCCTTCTCTCCATGAAATACTCACTACTGTCTTTTAGATTACGTTAACATAAATGGCTACTGTGCACATAGATTCATGTTTGCAATCTATAACAACCCTTCATGATGATAAATTATTTGTCAATCAGACTGGAAGAGTAAGAAATCCTTGTGACAGTGTGGAGATTTTAAGAAACAGTATTGGATTGAGCTAAATGGTATTTGGTTTATTAATGAATATTCTCATACAAATAGCATGTCTAATAATTTCACCTAAAATATGCTTCATTCAAACCAGATGGGATGGCATATGCCTATAATACAGAGCTGGGGTAGCCGAGGCTGGAAGATTACATATTTGAAACTCATCTGAGGCACCCAAGACTATGTCTCATAACAACAAAAACAAAATCAAATCAGTGAAGACTCTGAGCATGTGGGTGTTTTATAGAGAGTAACTTCTAATAAGGCTTTACATGTTTACTATCTTATTTGCCTTGTTTTAAGACTAACAGGAATAAAAGTAGTATGAAAAATAATAGGATATTATTAAGTAAAACAGAGAGTAGGTAAAGAAAATGTAAACAATAAGAGAAAACTTGATTGTTTTGCTTGTTGCTTTTTTCTTTTGAAACAAGATCTTGGTATGCAGCTTAGGTGGGTTGGGGTCTCAGGGATTTGTTTAGCTTTAACCCGGTCACAGGTGACCATGGCTAGTTATGAGAAAATGAAAACAACCACACACACACACACACACACACATAATTATTAATGAATATAAGCACTATATCAGAGGTATAGTTTCTATTGTGCTACAGCCATGAATTAGGATAAATTTGATTATTTTTCTCTCTTGGTCAATATTGTATATTTTAAACACTAAATTGTGATTTACGTTTTGCCCTGTGTATATATCTTGTGTAGAGCATATTCATGTAGTCAGTGTGCAGTGAAGGGGAGCCGGCTAAAAGCTGGGTAAAAGCTAAGCCATGCAAGTCAGTATGGAAAAAGAAATCATTGAAGAGCATTAGGTAAATTGATGTAGCTACAGCATGGATGACATTCCCCGTGAGTGCAGAAGTTAAGGAGGTATTTGATAAAGGATTTTATAAGGTTGGTATTCCTGGGATGAGACTGTATTAATTTAAACTAAGATGGCAGTTATAGTTAGAAAATTGAGGATAGATTTCAGGATGGGTTGGATGTGGTAATAAAAGCTAAACATAATAGAAATAAGGAGATGTATGTCTGGGCTTTCTGGTTTACACTACCAGATAAATACATGGTCATATAATTGAATAGTTCCGTAAATGATAATGTAGCACCAATTTGGAGACAATGGTTTGAAGCTTTCTGAACTGTAGAATTTTAGTCAGTTCTCTTTGTTTCATCATCCCCACAATCAGATGTTAATACTCAAAGTTCCAATAATGCAGACTGTGTGGTTTTTGCGTGTGTTTGAGTTTAAGGAAATAGAATAAAAATAGAAGTTTAAATTTAATATAAACAAAACAAATCAAAATGCATATTTAGGAAATGAGTGTCCATATAACTAAATGTAGAACATATTGACAGTTGAACCAAATTTAAAGATCAAATAATAAGTAAGAAATAATAGTAGAAGGTGAATGAATGATGTTGTAAACTTTCTTAGTTTCTTTAAAGACATCATGACCAAGACAACATATATAACAGAGAGTTTGTTTGGGGCTTGTAATTTCAGATGGTTAGTTAGAGCCATGGTCATCATGGCAATAGGCATGTCACTGGATCAGTGACTGGGACTTCATATCCATATTCTGAAGCACAAGTAAGAGAGTCAATGGAAATAGTGTGGAATTTTGAAACCTCAAAGGTAGATCACAGTGAATCACTTCCTGAAACAAGGTCATACATCCTAATCCTTCCCAAACAGTTTTCCCAGCTGGGGACTTAGCATTCCAACAGGTGAGCTTATAAGAGCCATCCGCAGACAAATAACTACATAAATTCAAGGGATTCACAATCGATGTGACTTAAGAAAATTTGACAACATAAGGAAAAATTAAGAGGGAACCAAAAACTGGAGATGTATGTATCGTTTCAAACTGACGATGAAGAACATGAATACATACATGGTACATAAAGAAATTATCCAGAGACCTGAGGATGACTATTTGTAAGCTGACTACGTGTCGCCATGTCACAATTTTACAAGGATATTCCCTCTGTAAAGGGAAAATTCTGTAGTCACAGAAAGAATTAAGTACATGGGTTTTTACAGCTATAACCACATATATGTTAAGAGTTTCGTAAACTCATTGATGGACTAAGTTTCGTAATACATGCCTATGATCTCAGTGCTCAGGATGCTAAGGCACAAAGATTGCTCCAAGTTGGTTACCCTGGACTACATAGGTAAGTACTGTGAAAGCACAGACTGAATAGGAAGAACTCATCTCACAAACAAATAAGCAGAGAAATGTTGCTCCTGGAAATATTTTGCAGAAGTTATTCTGCAAATGCTCTTCTTACGGTCTACGGTTTCCTCTTCCAGCTCCATGTGGCGGTCACTTTTCAGCTCCAAGTGGAGTGATTCTTTCACCAGGATGGCCTGGATACTACAAAGACTCTTTGAATTGTGAGTGGGTGATTGAAGCGGAACCTGGACACTCTATCAAAATTACATTTGAAAGGTCTCTGCGAATGTTTATTTTTTTCTATCTTATTCAGAAATGAATAGACATTAAACTAGTTGGCATTCACCATTCTCCTTACTACATCAATAAATAATCTTATTAGAATAGTCAATTGCTGTATCTTGAATGCTTAAGGCCTGCCCCCCCTTTTGACCTTTCAGTCTGGTCTCAAGTTAATTTTTTATTTGTTTACTGCTGTAACTTTACTATTAAGATATGCAAGACCTTTGTGCTGTACCTATGCACAGTACTGTGATAGGAACATCTGACCTTTAATTTAATGAGTTTAGTTGTCCTCTGTTTTAAGGGCTTGTGAATTCAGCTCTGCTAGATTTTCAGAAACACAAGGACTATGAAGAAAAACCAATTCAATACGGCCTCCAAGCAGAACACACATACGGCTACTGTCATATAATCACGGAAGTAAATGCATGATATGGTCACCATTTTCCTCTGTGACCCCATTTGCCCAAAGTCTTCATATTAGCCTTATTACATATGTATAAAAAGTAGGTAAATGAATGAAATGTTTACTGATGGTAAGTCATAAAAAATGTACTTTAAAATGACTTTTCTAATGCATTAAAATTTGCCATGTATTAAAGACAAAAGCAAAACTGATCCTCTGAAATAGATGTGTTCACATAACTTTTAATTACATTCTGAGTTTCAGAGTATAGGATGCTCTGTTTAAGATGCTGTGGTTTAAACAATAGAGCTTTATATTCCTAAAATACTAAAGAGTAGGAGACCTAAGAGAAGGACTCTCAATGTTGCTTTTTCTATCTCTTTTCTTGGCTCTGTCCTCTATCCACGTTTACGCAATAATGTTTGTTCTCTTTATCTATCTGTCTAACTATCAATCTGTCTATCTATCTATCTAGTGTATATGTTTCTATGTCCTCGTCTCTGTTTCACGCATGTGAGTATGTGTTTGATTGAAGCCCACTCTCATGATCTTATTTTGTCTAATTTTCCCTTTAAAGATTTATTCTCCATCATAACATTCTCATGATATTGGTGAGAGGTCATACTTCAACATGCAGATTCATATGGAGCATAATTTAGCACATGAAAGTTATATACACATTTAAGTTCATTAGTTCATTTTGGTTTTTAATATCATATCACTTAGCTTAGGCTAACTCAAACTCATGTAAGCCAGGATCCCCTTAACACAAAGTATCTCCTAAGTGCACTACAATGTTTTGCTTAGAGTGTACATTTTAAATTCAAAATAATTTAGCAGACTGAATGTGATTGGGCATGCCTCATAGTCCCAGCGTGGTGACGTTTGAAGCAAGATGACTGTCCAAATCACTGCCACATAGTAGTTAAAATGACTTAAGAATATAAAAAATATGTCAATAGTATTCTCAGTAATTCAGAACACAGTCATATTAATACTCTTCTTTCAAACACTCCTCATACATACATAGATGCATAAAGCATAATGCACATATGTGTGCATGCATAATAAAGCATACATGCATGCATATTTGCATACATACATGCGAACATAATGCATACTTGCACCCAAGTGTACACACATGCATATACACTCAATCCCTTTGTTTCTTCTTTCTTTGCATAAAAGCATGAAAGTTTCTTTATTTTTATCACATTTATATAGGTATCATGTAGAAGGTATGTGCCGCATATGCATGTGGGCATGTGTGATTGTCAGAGATTCACCTGTGGAATGTGATTCTCTAATTATACATGTGATCCTGTGGCTCAGACTCATGTAGGCAGGCTTTGTGTCAAATGCCCTCACCTGCAGAGCTCTCTCACTGATGCATATATATATATATATATATATATATGTATATATATATATATATATAGAGAGAGAGAGAGAGAGAGAGAGAGGGGGTGAGTCTTCATTGGAAACTATTTGAGGGAAATATATGTAAAGCACGTTTCCTCTCCTTTCATGAAAACCCTTGAGAATTTAACATATCCCATGGACTTCATTAGAAAACCATTGCCTTAGATGATCACCTGGTAATGGCTGGCAAGGATAGGAGTAACTTAGCAACAGACGGATGAGCAAGTTATTAAGCCAACGGGTTTTTTATTCATTAGGTTAGCAAATGAAATCACCGCTTGAAATCAGGCATGCATATGTTAACTGCTTCATGTATATGTTAACTGCTTTGTGTATATGTGAATGGCTTCGTGTATATGAACGGTATAATCTGTTGATGCTTCGTTTTTCTCTAAATATCATCTTGAGAAACAAGAAAGTGTTGGAAATTCCCTAAGCATCACTACATTCCTTGAAATTGTCTCTCATTCCTCTTTTTTATGTGTCTTTTAAAAACTGAATGTGTTTATTTAACAAATGTAACAATGGGACTCAATATGACATCTTCATAGATGTACATGCTTATTGTGGTCCCAAGAACACTCTTCTACATCACTCTTCCCACACAGACATCCTACCTGATCCGCTTTCTCCATCCCCACTTTGATTCTGACTTCCCCCCAACCTTATTGTAAGAACAATGCAAAGTGTTTTATTCTTAAAATGTTTTGTACAAGTTCTTTCCAAATAATGATCTTGATTATTATAGAGTTTTGACATTTCTTTTCCTTTTTATGACAGAATTCAAATTGAATGTAAAACTTTTAAATTTACTCAAAAATTTATTATAAATATTTATTATAATACATTTATTATACAAAATAAATAAGTGAACATAATCACACAACTAAATTAAGCAGATATAGTCTATACATCATAATGAAACTATAAACAGTTAAAATGATATTTGAAAAAGAAACTGTGAAGTCTTATATTAAATTTTATACCTTCAGTATCAAATATGTTTTATGATTCTGTGATTTATGGAATTTTCTGCCCTGGGAAGGGAACTAGGTTCTACTTCCAACACTGAGAGCAAAAAGTTCAAAACCACCTGTCGCTCAGCTCCAGGGAACCTGATGGCCTTTTCCATAGTCTGTGGGCACATCTCTCTTAGGTACAATCCCACATACAGACATACACATTAAAGATAAAATAAAACGTGAAGGTGTTTAGAACATCACATAAAATGTGTCAGTTTCTATAAAGCAGAGGGTCTATTTGAAATGTGCATACTGTTAAAATTTGTATAAGACAACATAGTTTTCCATAGCATTGAAGACAGCAGTAGGGGTGTGTATTGAGGCATGCATAGGCCAGGAATAGATCATTTATTTACTAAGGATAACCTATAATACTCAGCAAAGATTATTGTTAAGATATTTCAGTGATACATTAGATACCAGGCAAATTAAAGCATGATTAATGTGGTTAAAAAAAATAAACCTTATTGGTAGAGGAACTAAAATATTGAAGCTCTGTTCCACTGTGTGTTCTAATGTATCCAACTGTGTCTCTTCCTCCTAGATTTCAGACTGAGCTAAATTATGATGTTCTGGAAGTCCATGATGGTCCAAATCTTCTGTCGCCCTTGCTGGGGTCTTACAATGGCACCCAGGTGCCCCAGTTTCTGTTCAGCAGCGGTAATTTTATATACCTTCTGTTCACAACAGACAATAGCCGCTCCAACAATGGATTCAAAATTCATTATGAAAGTAAGTAACTACAAAAACTCTGTTTCTACACTCAGCTTGTTCGATGCTTGATATTATCTTCCTCTTGCTAAGGGAAGTAGGTTATTTATTTGTCTATCCTTTTCAAACCAAAGTTTTATAAACACTAAAGCTCATGTTTTTCAATATATCTATACAAGTAAACGATACAGTGGGTTTTAGGTAGTAGCTACCTAATATTCCTTTAAAAGGAAATACTGAGTGGACGTCAGAAATATCAAATAAGTTCAGTGCATTCATGGTTTAATTATTTTGCATGGCTTAGGGAACCAAATTAACCTCAGTCATTATCGGTTTGATATACTTGAAAAATACCATTATTTCAGCATTTACTTCACGAAATATATTCTACCATATTTTACTTACATGAATTGCAAACATTTAAGTAGATGTAAAATATCTACTTAAATAAATGGGTTAAAATAAATGAAAATTACAATGTAAAGCATAATGTACGTACGATTAATGATAGTAAAAAAAAGAATCAGTCAAAACAAGCTGTAACCCAAAGTGTGGAAATCATTTCATAATTATCACAGTTAAGAACTCATTGTTTCCTTTAAAAGTCTTGAATAGGGTTTGCAAGACAGCTCAGCGGACAGAGGCCCTAGCTGTCCAGGTTTGGCAACCGAAGTTAAATTGCAAAACCCACATAAAGGTAAAAGGTAGAAAAGGATCCCATGAACCTATTTTCTGACTTCCACATTTTTTACAGTAACATAACCACACCCTCTCACACATCATGAATATGCATACAATAATATTTTTACAGGGGTTGGTGTGCTTAGCAGAGTCTCACTATGTTGCCCTGGCTGGTCTAGAAGTTGCTATTTTGATCATGTTGGCATTAAAGCCGTGTACCACCATACCTGTATTCTTCTTTAAGCTTTTCAATTCTATTATTGGCATAGAGATGTACCTCTGATTTACAAATGTTTTGGAAATGTATACATTTCTGACTTATAGCATAGGACATATCTATGTATAAATGTTTGTGTGTACACATAAACTTATGTGATTACATACATAAGCTCAAATAATATAATGCAATAAATGTTCATGTGCATTTACATGAAAATAACCCTCGTATATGAAATCTAAATACAAGTTGCCACAAGGTAACACATTTCAAGTACACACAAACATTATTTCTCAAGTCTATTGTCAATCTCAGTACCTCAATATCAATTTACTTCATATGAAATGCAGTATGTTATATTTGGTTATGAATAATATTCTTTGGTAGTTATGCCCAGTTCCTTAATGAACTTTCTAAATTGTACTTGAAATAGCATTTATTTTTAGCTTTGGAATTTTGTTCTGCTGCATTAATTCACTTTATTTCAAGCTTAATCACATGGAAGTGTAACTCTAAGTATTTTAAAAGGTTAAAGAGGTTTCTGAAAGACTTCAAAATTCAATCAAGTGGTAACGCATGCCTTTAATCCCAGAACTCTGGAGGCAGAGGCAGGTGGATCTCTGTGAGTTCAAGACCAACCTGGTCTACAAGAGCTAGCTCCAGGACAGACTCCACAGCCACAGAGACACCCTATTTTGAAAAACAAGCAAACAAAAAAGACCTCAAAATTCAAATGAACTAAAGAAACTTAATAGGAATATGCAGTTTAAGTTATAATTTTAAAACTGAGTCAGGGGTGCCAATGATAAATATCTATTTTAATATTAATTCTTACCACAGATCCGTGGGTATCAAAATGCGGACGTCTCTGACGTCTCTCTCTCTCTTTTTCTTTTTAAATCCTCTGTTGCATCCATCACACTTTACCCAGTGTTCATCAGTTGTCAGTCACAAGACAGTTTCAAGGATTAAGGTGAAACCATGTGTGTCTCATGTCAGAGTGAAGACATGTTCATAAAATTCTTAATAAACAATAGCAGTTCTCTTTTTTTAAAAAAAAAAGCTAAATAAATGAGGCATTAAAATGAGAAATTCAGGTCGAACTCATTCCTTCTTGGGAAATTTGTCACTTAATCCAGATGACAGTGTTGTAGTTAGCGAGTTATTTGTCACTGAAGTCCAGATGACAGTGTTGTAGTTAGCTAGTTCTTTGGGGAACAAAGTGGTAGCACAGAACAGAGTGTGAGACACCCATTGCTACAGACCTGAGGATACTGCAGGCAATAACTTAAGAATTTATAAGATATCTCCTGCATCAACGTTCATTTTATTAATCTTGCCATCTATTTATGACTGTGCAGTAATTTCTGCTGCCATGGTTTCTTTGTTACAGAGAAACAGAAAGCTGTTCTCAGTTGACAATTCATTAATAAAGTTTACGGTATGGGATAAATCCCCCTTGTGGATGAACCATTCCCTAAGTTCCATGTCAACAGATTGCTCATCAGAACTTTTAATGCATTTCTACTTTTAAAATCAAATTGTTTAAAAGGAAAATATTATTTCTCCTGGGGATTCAAACCTCTGGAAGGATTTATTGCAAACGTAACACCACTCACATTCCAGGATTCCACTATCTTTCATTTTTACCATACATTTTTCCCTGCAAGAAGAAAGATAACAAAAACTCTGGTTTGCTGCAATTTCATGTTGCCTTCCTATTGGTTTTGTACCTCTTTGGGTCTTGTTTAGACAGTCATATTGTTGAGGTATCATGGGTGATGCTTCCCCATCATTTCTGGCAGACACAGTCTCAGCATCTTTCTGGTCTTCTGTGTCACAATCTGTCTGCCTTCTTCTCCCACAAATAAACAACTTTAGACAACTAAGGAATGCGTGAGGATGCAAGGAGTAGTCCTCCCCAGCGCTGAACCCCCTAGTTGGTGATCACATACCAAGTAGTCAGTCCTGAAAGTACACTAAACAGACTGTGCAATTCATATTTATATATTTATGTGTGCATGTGTATGTGTGTCTGCATAGCAATAATAAATAAGAAAAAATGTTACGCTTTGGACATAGAGCAAGGGGAGAGGAAACATTGGAGGAATTTGAGAGAGAAAAAAATGAGAAAATGATGTAAGTATACTTTAATTTTAAAAATTAAAATATATGAGAAAAATAATTCAGGTACAGTTCAAAAATAATAATAAGACACCTGTTTTCAATATAAGAAACTGAAAATATAGCATATTTGTGGCTATTGCGAAAGATACTGTTTCTTTGGTTTCTTTCTCAGCCAGTTTGTGGTTTGTGGATGGGACAGCTACTGACTTTTGTGAATTAATCTTATATCCAACCACTTCACTGAAGGTGCTTATTAGTTCCCTGGTACAACTTGGGGACCATTCATGAATACTATCATACCATCTGCAAACAGTGATACTTTGCCTTCTTCCTTTCCAGTTTGCATTCCTTTGATCTCCTTTAGTTGTCCTATTACTATAGCTGTTACATCAAATACTCTATTGAATACATATGGAGACAGTGGACAGCCTTGTCTTATTCCTGATTTTAGTGGAATTGTTTTGAGTTTCTCTCCATTTAAATTTGATGTTGAGTATAAGCTTGCTGTAAACCACCTTTATTATGTGCATAATTGAGGCATCATCTTGGTGAGATTAACCAGTTGGACTAAAGGTTCACCATTGAAAGATAATGATAATTTAAGATAGCAAAATAGTTTAATCTAATTTGTTCACCTTAAATTCTAGCAGAATAATCTTGAATTTGGTCCTATTCCCAGTTGAGTATGACTGGAATACAAATGACATGTTCTAAGAATATGTACAACCAAAATTGTTCATAGAATACACACATGATAAAGAGGTATCTTAATTAGGGTTTCTATTGCAAGGAAGAAACACTCTGACTGAAAAGGGAGGAAAGTAATTAGCTTAAGCTTCCATATCAATGTTCTTTATCACAGAGAATCATGACAGGAACTCAAGCAGGGCAGGAAACTGGAGGCAGGAGCTGATGAAGAAGCCACGGAGCAGTGCTGATTACTGGCTTGCTCCTCATGGTTTACTTAACCTGCTTTCTTATAGACAGTAGAGTGACTGCCCAAGAATGCCATTACTCACGGTTGATCCTCCCCCATCAATTACTAAGAAGATCCCCTAAAGGCATGCTTAAAGCTTGATCTTATGAAGGAAAGTTTTCCATTGAGGTTCACTCCTCTGAAATGACTTAATATTTTATCAAGTTGACATGGAACTCTTGAACACAAAAGTCAGTTATTGTTGGATGATCGACTTGAATAAATGAATTTCTTAAGTACAGGAAACTTTAAAAAAGACATGAGGTTATTTTTCCCAACAAGAATACAGCAAATCTGAATCCCATCATTCTAATAATTGGTATTCCGACCTTTATTTCTCAGGTGTTACAGTGAACACATACTCTTGCCTAGACCCTGGCATCCCTGTCCACGGCCGTCGATATGGCCATGATTTCTCCATTGGGTCAACTGTTTCATTTAGTTGTGATCCGGGA
The DNA here is from genome assembly GCF_017639785.1 of Mesocricetus auratus. Classification (NCBI taxonomy): domain Eukaryota; kingdom Metazoa; phylum Chordata; class Mammalia; order Rodentia; family Cricetidae; genus Mesocricetus; species Mesocricetus auratus. The sequence goes on along the minus strand of NW_024429204.1, from coordinate 11,454,869 downwards.
TACCGACTGAGCCATGAAGAGCCCCTTCTTTGTGAGAAAAACCACTGGTGGAGTCATCCACTCCCAACCTGTGATGGTAAGAATTCACTTATTTTACAAAATATATGCCTATTCATAAACGAAAATAATCTGACACATTGTTTGTAACATGGAGCTAAAAATATCTTGTATTTTGGCAATTTCTTTTGTTTTTTTCAAGACAAGGTTTATCTGTGTAGGTTTGAAGCCTGTCCTAGCACTTGCTCTGTAGCCCAAGCTGACCTCAGACACACAGAGATCTGCCTGCCCTTGCCCCCCTACTGCTGGTATTAAAGGCGTACACCACTGCCGCCACCACCACCACCAGCAATTTTGGCAAGTTTTGTCAAATTTACATAATAGATAAGAAAGACGATTGATAGTAATTAATATTTACCCCATGTTTAAAGGTTTGTTATTTAAAATATATTTAGTTATTCTTTGATGATCTCACATATTGGATTTTGATCTGATTCATTCATGATCGATAGCTCCTTCCCAGATTCACCCTCACATTCTATACTGACCCAAATTTATAACCTCATTTAAAAAAATCAGCAAGTCATGTTTATGCTCATTCAGGGGTGTAGCTGTCCACTGAAGGATGTTAGTCCTACCAGGGGGTCAGACCCTTAAAACAGACTCTTTGCTTTCTTGGTAGCTATTAATTAAGAACGGTTCCTCATTTAGGGGTGAAATTTCATGACTAACTTCTCCTTGCATGCTTGAATTTATGTGAAATTAAGTTCACACACTTCTTTTTTTATATTTATGACACAATTGCTGTGGATTCATATGTATTACTGCCATATGATTTCTGGAAAGTAGTTTTCTCATTGTCTACACATTCTGGATCTCACTCAGTTTCCAATGCTTCTTCTACAGTTATCCCTATACCTCTTTATATCAATGTAACACTTATAACTGAGGACTCCATAGTGCCCTGTTCTCTGCACCTGGACCAGTTTGGGTCTTTGTGATACTTGCCCAAACTACTGTAAAAATGATCAAAAATGGTATTCTGCTAAGGTCTATTCATAGAGTAGTGTTAGCCGTCAAAGAGGCTTCCTTCCTCAAATGATGGGAGTAGGTGCAGGGACCCATAACAGACATTAGGCGAAGTTCAGGGAATCCCATAGAAAAGTGGGGGGAAGGGTTGTGGGAGTCAAACGGTCAAGGACACCTTGAGAACATGACCATCAGGGAGCCTGTATGGGTCTGAGCTGGGTCCTCTGCGTATGTTATGGCTATCTAGCTTGGTTCTTGTGCAGCTCCTAACAGTGAAATGGTGGCTGTCTCTGACTCTTTTACCTGGTTTTCGGACCTTTCTCTTCCAACTGGGTTGATTCCTTGAGTATTAATATGAAGTATTGTACTAAATGTACAATAGTCTTATTGAAATTGTTAGGCCAGGTGTAAAGGACAGCCTTTCCTTTGCTAGCCGCTTTGGTTTATCACCCGCCAGTCACTTGGGCTCTGCCGCGTTGTAGTCCCCAAATAACACACAAGACGCTGTATTAATTATTAAGCTGTTGGCCTTGCTTGTTTCTTACTGGCTAGCTCTGACTTAAGTAATTACCCCATAATTGTTAATCTAAGTATTTCTCTTACCGGAGAATAGTTCTGGGCTTCCTACCCCATGGCGGTTACATGTTGAATCTCCTGTGTTTCTCCTTCCCAGAATCCTCCTGGACTCCTAGTCCCACCTATCTAGATTCCTATTGGCTCAACAGTGCTTTATCGACAAAAGACTTCCCCAACAGCCAGGTTTGGTTGATAGCCCTGGGAGGCCTGCTCTTTTGTGGAGGAGAAGTGGGGAGAGGAGAGGTGGGGGAAGAGCTGGAAAGAAAGGAGGGAGGGAAAATTACGGTGAGGATGTAATCTATGAGAGAAAAAATAAATCAATTAAAGAAATAACTGACAAAAAAGAAATCTCACTGATGTTACTTGAGTGCTACACTAATCTATGTGTATAAAGAGGTAGGATTCAGTTTAATACCATATCAGAATAATAGTAGTGCAATCTGCTCCAAGGAATATGACTTGTATATAAGCAGTTTCTTGGCCCTAATTACTATGCCAGATATGGCATCCAGCGTTTGGAACTGGTCTTGCATCCAAGCAGATAGTGGTTGGTTATTGGCTCAACAATCATGCCACTATAGCTATAGTGGCATACCTTTTCAGGATAGATCTTTATAATAGCTTTCAGAATTCCCAGCCAGATAAGATTGATGATTAACACCCCCCTTCTTATAGTGTCCATAACACCTTCCAGATATATGAAAGCTAACCAGCAGGGACGAGACTTCTCAGTGAACACCAGTTTGATTTCTCCATGTTCCCAAATACATGGTTTTTAGCAATATATTTTAAGCTCACATTATAAAGGGTAACTAAGAACAATGACAGTAGGCGATAATATTTGCCACTTTTTGATATCACTTGCTAAGAACTGCCGTTGAGTTCACCCATTCCTGACATTCGGATTTTATTAGACAGTGGTGTCCAGTGAGAGCATTGTGGCTTCATTACATGGTAGCTACTTAAGTTCTTTTTATATATGTTATGTTTACATTTCAGGAGCATTTTTCAGCAGTACTTTCTCATATGACTTATTAATAAAATCTTTAGGAGCTGGGCGTTGGTGGCGCACGCCTTTAATCCCAGCACTCGGGAGGCAGAGGCAGGTGGATCTCTGTGAGTTCAAGGCCAGCCTGGTCTACAGAGCTAGTTCCAGGACAGCCTCCAAAGCTACAGAGAAACCCTGTCTTGAAAAACCAAAAAAAAAAAAAAAAAAAAAAAAGAAGACGATCTTTAGGAACTTTAATGCTAATTACCTTCCCTAATAATTCATCTCATTTCCTATTCCATTATTCCCTTTTAGGCCTATACAAGTGTGTTCTATCTTTCTTCCCTTCGAAGTCTCTCCCTGTGGGTATTCTAAATGAAACAAACACATTCAAAGTCTAAAACCTGGTACCTACAAATGAGAGAAAATATATTAATTTCAGTGTGTGTGTGTGTGTGTGTGTGTGTGTGTGCATGTCTGGGTTACTTGACTCACAATGATTGTTTCCAACTCTATTTACTTGAACATTTTAGATTTTTATTTTCATACCAGCTGCATAATAAATAATACAGTACACAATGTGCAGCATTTGATTGTCTATTCACCTGCTATTGGGTTTCTAGGCTCTTCCCATTTCCTGGCTATTGTGAATAGAGCTGCAATGAACACAAATGAGTATGTACTCTGCAGTAGGATGTAGTTACTCTTGGGTAAATTCTTAAGAGTCGTATAGCTGGATTGTGTGGTACATCTATTCCTAGCTTTGTAGGAACCTCCACACTTATTTCCATAAATTTTTTGTTAGCTGAAACAAAACTGTGTTGAAAATGCCAATTGTGTAAAAGTACTGAAAGTATGCACTTGCTTCTTGCCCAAGGATGCCCACTCTATCTTTAAAACGAATTATAACTGGGTGTGTAGTTTCATGAAATTTTATAGAGACTTGTCTGTGATGGAAAGCTCCTTGTTACAGCAAATTTCATGACACCTACCATTGCTTATTCTATGAGAATAAATCAAAAGGGATTCAGTTGCTAACATAAAAATTCAGTGTGAAAAAAATACTTCCCCTAAGATTGAGAAGTCACATGTGTTTCCTCCCAGGGCACAGCCTGTTCACCTATGTGTCATTTAGTTTAGACTGTACTTCTTACTGATAGCATGATTTTCAATCACCTCTACTTAGTCCCATTCATGTGGTACTATCACACTTGTCAAAGTACTTAAATATTTAAGTACTTCGGTACTATCATATTTTAGGACCTGCCCTATGCCAATTTGTCTTTATAAGAAGCTTCTAAAGAATCATGGGCACATCTACCCAGCACTTGGTATGCTACCATTTGTATTAGTCAGCACTCTGATGATTACAAGTGACAAAAAACTGCACACTCACTGATGCTGAAAAATAAAAACAAATTGCAGTTCAGTTCATCAAGTCTAAAAAGGCATGCTATAATGCTTGTCATAGCTGATAATCAGTGAGAATTTGAATTTCATCTTCCACTGAGAGTTTTCTCTCTTGTGTGTGATTTATTTATTGAAACAAGGCTTTTTTTCCAAGAAAAGAGTTGACAGCACAAGGTCACATCAAAGAAGAAAGCATATATACTTCCATCTTCAAAAGATAAAAGATTAGGAGTGCTTTGTGCTTCACAAGAAGAGTCGCAGAAAACTATCGTAGTGGTCCATATTCAGACTAGTTTCTACAGTGAGGAAGCATGACTTATTCTTTGGTTTGTCTGTGTCTGGTCATCGTTATATCCTAGGGCTGATAAAATTACAAGGTTTGCTGACCCCAATAAAGCATTATAGTTGATAAGAGCAATAAAACTTCACCCAAACAGCAAGGAAAAGTGGCAGCATTATCTGAGGAAGCAGGAAAATGTACAGCTATATGGCCACCCTTAATTTTTATTAAGGGTAAAGCATAAAGATCCAGGTGCCACACGAGGCCACCTCATGTCTAAGAATAATTACAGTCAAGCTGGCATTCAATGTATGTTTTTTTTCCACTCGAATTTTTTTCTTCTTTTACATTGAGATTATTTCTTGTTATATTCCGTGTCGGAAACGCATAGTGGGTTTGTGTGTCTTGGAAAAAGAAGTACAAATAGCTAATAATAAGATGCATACATTTAATCCACATGGATTAACTTTCCAGTTCTGGCTCCATCCATTCCCTTGGTTAGTCAGTTTGATGTGCCCTTTGGCTTTTTGAGACAAGATGTACCTGTGTCGTACTCAATTGTCTTCAAGCGTCTGAGTCTACTGTTTGTCTCCGTGCTGTGCTGGGATTACAGGTGTGACCCCCCACTCTTGCTCTTCCAAAATTCTTATGAAGCTTTTCTATGAGTAATTCCAACAGATTATTATTATCATTCAACTTATGCATCTATTTTGTATTGCTGTTTGGCATTGAGAGTAACTGGACAAAAGGTAACTAATACTAAGTTTTCAAATGGTTGACTCCAGTTTTTCTTGAATTACATTGAAATTGGTGATGTTTTATACAGTGAGGACATGAGGTTGGTATTAGCAGGGAAGATTGAGGGCACACACTTTGTATACACATGCTTTCATAAATATTTTATTCACATCGTATCCTGTTTTACTTTCATTTTTGTAGTAGTTATTTTTTTTCCACCTTGATAAAAGTAATGACCCAGCCTGGCGGTGCTGGTACATGCCTTTAATGCCAGCACTTACAATGCAGAGGCAGGCAAATCTCTAAGTGTGAGATTGAACAGAGTTGAGCAGAGAAAGCTCGTCTCAAAAAAATCAAAGGGAGAAAATGCGCTATGACCAAAACAAATTGTAGAAGAAAGTGTTCATTTTAGCTTATGGTTTCTGAAGGAGAGAGTCTATAGCATCAAAGATAGCATAGCTGTAGCTGTCAGGCATGGCATGAGGATCTGAAAGCTGAGAGTTCGAGTCTAGAACTACAAGCATGGAACCTGGACTCCAAATTTGATATAAATGACACTACATAATCTCAAGACTATCTCCCAGTGACATACTCCCCTCACCATGTCTGTACTGCTTAAATCGCACTCTCAAACAACATCAGCAACCAGATACCAAGATTTCAAATGTCCTAGGCTATAGGTAACAGTTGTCTTTCAAACAACGAAAATTGTATGTGCCCACAAAACTACTATATATATAGTATATGATTCTAATATTCAGGGGCCAAGATAGCATGTTACTGTTGCAGAGTACATGCATGCATTTCCCAGCAACTGAATGTCAGCTCACAACCTTATGTAACTCAAGTCCTGAGGGAGCTGATGCCCCTTCTGATCTCAGTGGACACCAGCAGTATACATAGTATGTGTACAAACATGGAGGTGAACACTCGTAAGTAAAAATAAACACATATTTAAAAACTGGATTTAAGTATTATGGTGAGGTAAATTGGTCTTAATATCAAATATGTCTCATGATTGTATGTAATTAGCTGTTAATCTCTTACACCTTGTTTTTCCATTTAATAGAAGGTTCAGGTTTTAGATTGACAAACAGAATGGGAGATTTATTTATTAATCAGCTGCTATTAAGGCTTATCCAACCCACACACATATTAGGATATGTCACTGTGCATATTAACACTTGACATGCTAGTCATTCTCTTATAAATAGTAACCTTACTAAGAAGCCACCACTCAAAAAACCTGCAGTGTAAAACATTCCCCCTTAGGAAGATGATAACTATCATTAGATAGATGCAGATGGGGAGGCTAATGCTGGTGGTGGAAATGTCTCAGTAACATATAAAACGATTGGAAAACGAGAATTTGAAAGACCACAGATCAATTACAAGACAACACTATCATATTAAAATACAGAAAAAAAGAGATTGATTAGAAGATGATAAATTAAGTGACTATCAAAGAAAATGAATGATAAAGCTGTGGTTGGTGTCTTTTATTTTTTCTTTTAGGCGTCTTGATATGTTTTTGTTCAGAATGGCTCAAAAGCAGAGGTCCCAAGTAATCCACCTGTTTTAAATATACAGTATTTGACATACAGATATAAGTTATCAAGTCTCTTTTTACGTGATGCCTTTGAAAATACCTCCGATGGGAAGGACAACTAGAAATTGCATTCTGATCACTTTCTGTGTTTCTAAAATCTTTATATCATTCTTCAGAGCTCTGTGGTTGCTACCATTAACTGAGATGTTTTGTTCACACCCCACATGCTTTCACAAAGGGAAAGAGGTTTTAATCCAGAGGGTTATTTTTATTGACTACTTTTCACTAAATAGAATCCTAAAATGTTTCATTGATTGTTTTGTTTGTTTTTCTGAATGGAAGAATACACAGACAGGTTTGATATAATCTAGGAAAATATTTCAAAGTTCCGGGTTCTCCAGAAGTGGCTTGATGTTACTTACAAAGTACCTTCCAGAGTTTAGATTCCCAGAAACCAGGCAAAAGCCTGGGACAATAATGGTATCACCTGTGATGCTAGCATTTGCTGAGGCAGACATGGGTCTGATTCCCAAGCTGCCTAACTGGAGTAGTAGAACCAGAGAGCTCTGAGATCAGAGAAGACAACAGTGCAGAAAGACACACTTGTGTGCGTGCGCGCGCGCGCACACACACACACACACCACAGAAGAGAAAACAAGAAACACAAGGAGAAAGAAATAAAATTAATGTAGTTCACCTTAGCAATGGCATTATCAGAAAGACATAGTTGGAATGGTGTACGCAGTTGAGTGACCAATCACAGAAGCACAGTATAGGTTTGTAAAGCATAAGAGGAAAGTGAGAAATTCAGCAATGATGATGATCAGTGATAGACTGAACATACCCTATGCATGGACATAACCTCCCAGTTGATGGATGATTTTGTAATGACTTAATAAAAAAATCTATGTGTGGAAGTATGTGTGCTTCGTTTCCTGAAGATCTCTTGTTCAGACAACTCTGTAAATGTTCAGGTCATCTCTTCTGTGTTTATAAAAACATGTCGATGTATTTAAAAATTCAATAACTATGAAAGTTCAAGCCTTTATATTTTAAAACCCACAGGGATTGCTGGCTCAGCATTTCCAGTTAGGTAAAGTCGAGGAGCAGCAAGCCTGCCTTATGCCAGTATACTATCATTGACACTTGGAAATAAAACAATGATCTTGGAAGGAAACAGGGACAAAGCTCACTGGATGTTTTCCCCTATCTTGGGGAAACTGCTCTAGAAGCAAAATCAAGATGGTGCATGCTGTGTTTATGGCGTGACTGCCTTGTCGATATCCAAGGAAGATGTCCTTTCCGTATAGATCTGAATGTAAATCCAGACCTGTATCGATTATTGGTCTTTTTTAACTTTTCACATTGATAAAAATTACCTAGTAGCTGAGTTTAATGTGCACTATAGGCATTGATGAGTTTTATGTGGTAGAAGATACAAACATTTCCCCCAAGGTACATGAATATTGTTTCGGTTAAGTTTAATCAATTGCTTATCATGAACATTTATTTGCCTTGAATTTTCTGAGATATTGCTTACAAACATCATGCCCAAGATAGATGTGCCTTCTGTGTCTCTGCAAGAATTCCTCTTTGCTTATGATAGCCATTTCTCAGGGAAATAAGGATGCACAGAAGATTTCAAAGTTTCCTCCACTTAACTCACTGCTTTGGAAAGAATCCCATGATGTGTGACACATACCCCTTCAGGAACCTACAGAAAACAATTTTACACAATTAACTCATTCCTTAGTGTCTAAGAAGAGAAGCTGCTAAACAATTAATTCGTCATGTTTAATTGACCAGCAATTTATGCAAATGTTGCTTGTAATTAGAAGAGAGTAAGGATATACTTCAAATTCAAATGTGCAATCCTGAGCTACGTTCTCTTGGGGCGAGTCATAATTCTCAGAGACTATTAATACGTTTTTCTTCCCTGGTGCCGCAATGGATGAGAGGGTTTTGCTGTGTTCACAAGAGGTCTTTATACACTCCTCTTATTGCCGGGAAGTTGATTAGACAAACATAATGGGACTCATCCTGTTTTGAGAGAGGAGATAAGAGATTTGTTCAGCCTCTGCCTCTCCAATGGTGACTGATTGCAATGTTCTCTTTGTGTTTCCAGCCTTATGTGGAGGAGATGTGAGAGGACCTAGTGGGACAATATTATCACCTGGTTACCCGGAATTTTATCCAAACTCTCTGAATTGCACGTGGACAGTGGATGTAACCCATGGAAAAGGTAAGTTGTTTAATTCAAGCATAGTGGATAATATCTCAGTTTTCATTGGGTCTGTTGTTAAGCCCATTTTTCATGTCCAAAGCTAGATAAGTAGAAAAGTAAGATTCAGTATAAAAAAATGCAGCATAGGCTTATATTAGCTTTTCTAGAGTATTATACCAGCCTCATTTTTAAATCAAAATTTTGCTAGTTTACCTGCCTTTTCTTATGGTATAGAAAATTAATAGTATTTGGAGTTTTCTCATCAAAAAAAATGTGAAAGACATCAACATTGCATAGACCTTCATTCATATTTATTTATACTATTAAAAGGTATTATTATAATGATATTTTCTATGAATTTATTACCTTTCCATAAACACTTCTGTGCCAAATACCAACAACAGAGCATCAGGTATGTCCTACATCATTAAGCTGACCTTTTAAAATTGTGTCGTGTGCATAGCAGATGTTAATTTTAAAAATAGGCATACAAGTGAATGGTGACATGGGACTGCAGTAGTTAATTGATGCATTTGAAATGAGACTGTAAAATTAGCAAGACAGTTCATCCTAGTAGCAGCACCAGAAAGATAATCATCCCACAGTGTTATGGTGATAATGACCCAACATTACTTACCTGGATGCGTAGACTGGTCTTTAAATTCTACTTCAAAGTAGTCTTTCATTTACAACTGTTGATACAGTGTTATTATTTATTTTATGATTGCTGTTGAAAACCCTAGTAAATGAAAAGATAAAATTAGGAATGAGAAAATATGGTCAGAATTGTTTAAATAAAAGCTTGTTTTCAGTAAATGCAAATTTGTGTTTTTAGAAATGAAATTTGCTTTTAATAAAATTCTACAGCATTGTATTGACAGGTTAGTATTATATGTGGGCTTTTTTTTAGTTAGGTTTCCTGTAGTGACTAAAATGCTACTAAGAAAAACTGTCAAAATGAGAATTCAGTAAGTAGCAGAAGCACTGAAGTTCTTAACATTATAAAACTGGTCTGTGTTGTATTCTAGGATAACAGAACTTTCTCTTGGAAATTAGAGAAAATATCCTGTCATTTCACTGTGCAGTAGATCAATGGAGTTTAAAATAAACTCCCTAGTATTACACAATAAAATGGAGGGCTCCACACTGCTTGCTGTGTAAACAGAGGTTTAATTAACACTTAAAATTTCACATCATCACAGGTTGTAAGTATTAATTAAATCAGTATTTACATGGCAGGGATGCAGGTTTAGGTGCCTTTCTTTGAAGAGCTAGGAAAGTTTGCTTGAAGCCCTGTTCCAAAGGCAAGACAAAGGGGCATGAAGGACTTCAAGTTGGGAGAAGAGTTAGCCTATCCTTTCCCAGACTACACTGATGTCTTCCTCGTGGTATCTAGAAACATGGCGGACTGTCTTTTCATGACAAGTTATTATTAACAGAAAGTTCTCCCTTTGGAAAACTTTAGTCATTTCTTAAATTGTTATAGATACTTGGATCTCTGATATTAGAACACCTCAACAAAACCTGTAAATAATAAAGTAAATCACAAAACCAACCATTATTCTAGGTTCTTCCTTTACAGACAGTGCAACTATGGGAATCCCCACCTCTAAAAGGATTCAGTATGTCACACTAAACACATGTGCTCTAAGGAGTTTCCCCTAGGGAAGCCTGTATTCATTCTCATTAACTTTTCTGATTCTATGGCACACTCGCTGATGAGTTTTTAATCACACAACTCAACTCTTTAGATTAGTGTGACTTTAGGTTACAGGTATCCCCAGTACCTAATATTGTGTCATTGTACGTTCAATAGATTTTTTCTACTTCCATAACAGACATATATTTATTCCTCCATTTCATTCTATGTTGTGACTTTAATATTCTAGGATGAAATATTAAAATTAATCCCATTTCATTTGTGTTTGCATTATATTCTCAGAGTACTCTCATACTAAAGTAAATATTAGTACATTAGAAATTTAATGACACTGCTTCTGGTTTACAGTCATATATAAAAATTTCCTTAAGTATATTTTCAAAAAAGTCTGGAAATTAATTCTAAATGGTCATGTTAGCTCTTATCTTTAAACTCAGCCCTCCAAAGGCTGAGTCATGGTGATTGTCATTTCAAGTTGCCAGTTGAACTATATAAAGATGCCCTGTATCAAAGAATAAAACAAATACATGAACAAACCAAAATTAAGCTATATCTATGTTGTCTTATGAAGATGAATAGTTAGCAAAAATAAAATCTCCATCAGAAAATCTTTAAGTTTTAATGAATAAAACAAGTATAAACCTTTAAGTTCACAAGTTGGAAAATAAAAATTAAAAAAATTCACCTTCAAGGCTATTGTTGGTGAAATCACTAACAAAACTGAGACATCTGTGCAATTTTGACTTTAAGGTCAAGCACTTTCAGGAGTATATCTAACATAAGTTACTTTAACAGAGCATCTTGAATCATCATTCTCGTGGGATTTTGAAGCCAGGGGCTTCTTCTCACTCCTCTTTTAGAATTGTGTGTCTATCTGTGTCCTTCCTGATGTCAGGCCCAGGCCTGTTCCTCTACCCAATTCTCTTTTGAAGGTAACTCCCTTCAAAAGCCTCTAATACCTCAATGACTATTACTTCTGTTTCCTTGATGCTATATAGGCTCATGTGAAGGCATTGTATAGCATTTTGAGGAGTATTTGGAATTTTGATTTTTGCTTCTTTATCCTCAGATGGACATGATTATTAATAGTCACTTAAATCTTCTTTCTAGAATGAAGTTCTAGGTTCTGTTTAAGTTTTTAATTAACTGACACTTAGGGGAACTTTAAAGATCTTGTTTGATTTTTCCAGCAGCAATGAAAACAGATTTTAATGTTTATTTCATTATTTGAAATATAGCAACATCCTTTTATTCAATGTCTAGCTGAAAGCTGGGGAAGTACTGGACAACAGTATTTACTCTGTAGGATTAAAAAATGAAGAATAAATAATTTCGGTTCAGGTATTCCTTACCCTTATTGGAAAGCCATTATATTGATATAAAGAATGAAACAAAACCAAAAGAGAACAATAACAAAAAAGCAAACAATACTATCATCTGTTGGGTCCTGGAATTGCTCAAATAACCGTGATCAGACAATCAAAGTCTATTAACCAAAAGCAACTTCTTAAAAAACACTGCAGGGGAACAAAAACTTCTACCTAGGTAGGGCCACAGAGGGGTTTCTACTCTGTGACCCTGAGCAGGGGCTAGAAACATCTTTTTATAACCAAAGGTTATACAAGGGGCAGAGAGTACATTTTGGGATTTATGGCCTCTCCAGAATGCAGTCGTAGGGTTGGGATCTACAACCCCTATGGAGTTGTACCCCTTGTGTGGGATTTACAACCTCCGAATAGAGGGTGTTAGTTCAAAATGTTTACATATTCTTGGATCTGGTCTAAAAAGAATGTGGGGCCCAAAAGAGTAAAGTAGCAATGATTAGTCCCAGTGTATACAGGCTATAGGCATATAATTTCTCATATTCCGGAACTCTTCCGTCCCTATCAGCATCATTGTTTAGCAGACACCTTCATCTTTCCTGAAAATTGATGTATGTCAGGGAACATTTAAATGTAAACATATCCATGCTCATTTTCTCCTATTTTATCCCATTGTGGCCTTGCTCTTTTCTTTCCTCAACAGCAGAAATAAAACTGAGCGATATAGACAAAGATGCAGATCCACCCTGCTTACCCTTGGCCTCTAAATGAGAACAGTCATTCTGTAAAGCCATTCTTCTCAAAACTGAGCAGATAGCCTCAGGGCCCAGTCATTCTATTCTTACCCATTAACACACAGACACAAGTGGATGAGTCCACCAAAAGTAATACTTGCTTATTCATGGTGGCACAACCAAGTTCATGATAATCAATATCCGTCCACAATTGATCAGGTGAATGAATGTACTCAATGTAACCACTCACAATTGTAGGTAGTAATGTAGATGAGCCACACAAATAGGAATGTTGAGTACTAGTCAGACCCCAAAGAATAATGATACATAATTCAATTATAGAAACTGTAAGAGCATATATATGTGTATATATGTACATACATATATATATTTATAAAATTGAAAACTAGACTGCTGTTAGAAGTGCAGGGATTGATTGTCTTTGGTAAAATGAAGTGACAGTTTTTATGTAAGGAACACCAGTGACACAAATGTTCCCATTGGTATGGGTACTGTTTGTAAACAGGTGTTTAATTACTCAAAACCCAATAACTTTACAAATAATGTCCACATTTCTGTATATTATAACAAAGTTTGGAAGGTATAAAAATAAATCAATAAGGGGTTACTATACTTTATTAACAAATAGTACCTCATTGGGTCCTCTTGGTTTATTTTTTTCTGAACTAGACTTAGACTTATTTGAAAGTTGGGAACTAGTTCCTTAATGGCTATTTTTCCTGCTGTTGAGGAGGCTGTGGAAGGAAATGGAAAAGACATGTAAATGGTCACCCGGAAGCTGCAAACAATATGTATTTTCCTTAAGCTGAAAAAAATAATGTTAACTGTTTTTCAGACATGTTTCCTTGGTTTCTAGGGTTTGACCCACAGTGTTGTTTGTAAGTATACTGAATGATATACAAGAGACAATAATTATTCCATGTGTTTGCAATATGTGATGGTGGTAGAAACATCAAGATTGCAAAGACTGTGGCTGTTGTGGCAGCTTCCTATGATTTACGAATGTGCTTTGCCGAATGCAAGTCTGGGTTTTCTATCTTGTGTTCACAGGTGTGCAGTTCAGCTTCCACACTTTCCACTTAGAAGATCATCATGACTATTTACTGATCACAGAGAATGGTAGTTTTACCCAACCCCTGGCTCGCCTCACTGGTTCTGAACTCCCTTCAACAATCAACGCTGGTCTCTATGGAAACTTCAGGGCTCAGCTACGCTTCATTTCAGACTTTTCAATCTCCTATGAAGGATTCAACATCACATTCTCTGGTGAGAAAAAAACAAAGAATCAAGGTCCACTTAGTAAACCTCAAGCAATGAAGCTTATGAAGTTATTAACATGACAAACAAAGGTGGAAAACTTGCAGGAAAGATGAAACTTTGGAAGTAGAAAAACAGGAAATATTACCTCTCAGCAAGTTTGGAATGCCTTAAGGTTGTGTGTTGTCACACATTACAGGATATTAAGCAAAGGGCAAATTAATAAGAAATAACTGAATAAATAGTCTAAAAGTCAATAAAGTTACAGTTACTTAATTTTGTTTATCTTAAACTCTTGTGATGTTTTGATGGTCAAAAGCAGCTAAAATACCTACTGAAATTAAAGGGAGTATTCCTATACATAGATACTATTTGTACTATATATAAATGATATACAAATATTATACATACTTGTAAAGAGAAGCTTTTTCCTTGAGAGGAGCCTTCCTGCCAGCCTGGTTCTAGAGCCGCATCAGTCCCAAATAAACACACAGGAGGCTATATTAGTTATGAAGCTGTTGGCCTTGCTTGTCTCTTACTGGCTAGCTCTGCTTTAAGTAATTACCCCATAATTGTTAATCTAAGTATGTCTCTTACCAGAGAATAGTTCCGGGCTCCTACCCCATGGCGTTACATCTTGAATCTCCTGTGTTTCTCCTACCCAGAATCCTCCTGGACTCCTAGTCCCTCCTATCTAGATTCCCTATTGGCCAGACAGTGCTTTATTGACAAATGCACAGGACTTCCCCAACACATACTATATATAACTATACAATACTTTTGTTGTTTCAATTAGAATAAAAAATGAGCTAGTAAAATTTATCAGGTTTTCTGTGTCTTATAAATATACACTGACTGACCAAGTTAAAAAATAAATTTACCTTCATTGTTTTGGAATACACAGTCCACAAGAACGTAAATATGAATAGGCTTTCATATACAACAGCATCATTTACAGACAAACAATACTGTTAGTATAATTCCTGACCTAAGGTTTCATGTGGGATTGTAAACTCTCATTAAAAGAAAGCAGCATAATATATATTTTCAATGGAAAAAAATTTACTTACAGTTGTACCCAAAATGTGTGGGAGGGAAATGTATCTCTCCCTGAGCATCCGACGGCAGTGTTATAACTATGGAAAGGATGAGATTAAAAAAAAAAAAGAAAAAGAAAATCTTAGCTGTGTATCCAAAGCTACCATTGCCGGGCAGTCAGCCCTCACCCAGGTGAAGATTCTCTCCTGCTGCCAGGAATCATATGCCATTGGGCTCTGTTCAGTTCCAGCATAAATATCCTACAGGGATCTTAATTCCAGAGCCCAGATGTAGTATGACTTGAGTTCCAAGAAAAGTTATTGTATCCAGGAGCATAAAAAGTTATCCCTGCCACTTGAAGTCATTTGTTATAGTTGTAATAGAGTAAATAGCTCTTTCTCTATATCTTAACAAATTAGTAAGTAAATTGCATGCTGACATCAGGACAGTGTTACATATAATGCACATACAGTGATACATATGTAATTCTGTTCCACAATAAAGTTGTTACATGTGTTCATGCACAGGTAATGCAAATGTCAATATTGTTTTAAGCAATATTTTAATTAGCTACTAGAATAATTGCAGTAACTTATAATTAGTAGTAAATAAGTATAATCAATTTAAATCTAAATATTTAAAATAGACCCAAAAATTCAAACAAAAATTTAAGGTGAAAAAATGTCCTGTTTATTTTTACTGTAATTGCTGGTAAATAAATACCCAGAAATATCTTTAAGTAAGCTGTTTCTTAGTAAGTCCATATATAAATTATAATGTTTAACACAATCCTTCGTTTACTTTTAAAATGTTTTAGGCATGTGTTTTCCCTATGTTCATTCTTTGCCTGAGGTGGGTTTCTGTATAAATACATCATGTAATCATTACCAATGTGGGGGTCCTTTGTTCTCACATAAACTTTTCCATCTCAAGTTAGAATTTTTCAGAATACAGTTTAATTTGAATGCCTGATACTGAAGGCACAGGAGCCATCCCCACTTAAATTAAAGCAGTTCAGTGAACTGTGTCTTTTTCTTTTTTCTTTTTTTTTCTGATAATGATTTCATTACAAATGTTACTTTTGTTTGAAAATACACATCTCTCGTGTCATTAGTATAATTCAAAACTCTGTGAAGTGGAAAAGATTTCAAACGCTGGGGGGAAAACATTTACAGCTTATCACTGAGGTAGCATTTTCTCATTCTCATTGAATTTCACACACAAAAGTATGCTTTTAGTTACTAGATAGAACTAGTACAAAAGAAAATGACGGCCCCATAGCATATTACTGCTCATATACATAACATAGTAAGGCCCTAAATATAATAAACGTGTCTTTAAATGATCACTTCTCTGGGTGATTTATTTGTCCCTTTCAGAGTATAACCTTGAACCTTGTGAAGACCCTGGAATCCCTCAATATGGTAGCCGAGTTGGGTCCAGCTTTGGGGTTGGTGATACCCTGGCCTTCTCGTGCTCCCTGGGGTACCGGCTGGAAGGTTCTTCGGAGATCATCTGTCTTGGCGGTGGCCGGCGAGTGTGGAGTGCACCTCTGCCAAGGTGTGTGGGTACGTGGTCAGCTGCTTTCATTTGCTTGTATGTGTAGTCACTGTCCATAAAGTTGCATGATTACACACTCCCTTCTTTTTTTTTAATAATGTGTTGAATCTCCTCATTTATTTCACATGAGTTATTTCTATTTTCTTTTCAACGTGGCTATCTGGTGCACCCCGATTATTCTGCTGCTAAAAATCAGAACAACTCTGCTTCTAAACTTGTTTTCAGATAATAACACTGAAGAGCGAATGATGAAACCGATACGCAGTTATGAGATAATTATATCGGTGATGCATAGATAAACAGGATGATAAAAATCACAAAACATGAAATAATACATGGATTCATTTCTTGAGAGTTAAAATTAACGTCTAGATTTCTCAATGAGTCCTTTCATGCAGTGTTTATTCCAAGTCTCCAAGAGTCTGATCTGCAGGGCTAATCTCTTTTTATTGTGATAACTAACTTACAACAAAGAGATTGGAACTATCAATTTGAGGATGAGAAAGATGTTTAGAAACGTAAATTGCACCGTTATCAAATGGTCCAGCACTCAGAAACCACAGTTGGACTGTTTCCATAGAAGCACTCAGCACATTGGATTCTCCTACTGTTTTGATGGTGTTTTCTGACTGATTCTTGGACGGTGTTATGGAATTCACAGGCAGAGAAGAAAATTACAAGAAAGATGTGTCCGATAGAAAACAGATAAAGAGTTAAGTCACCTATTGAAGACACAATTAATGGATTCAGATAGTTATTCATGTTGTGAAATAATGATTAGCCGTAATTTAAATATAAAAGGCCTGGGACTAAGGCAATTTTTAAAATGGATATTTTAACTAAACAAGGTACAACAATAAGGAAAATTATTTTTATTCTTATGTAAGTTATTTCCCCATTTAAAACAGAAACTCCAGAGAAGAGTAATCTCAGGGCACTGATCATTGAATAATTACCAGCAATTATTTTTATGAACTAAAAAGATATTGATGGATATATTTATAAAGAAACACGTATGATTGTGCATAATTCGACATTTCAGAACTTCAGTGTGGTGAGGGCATGCTAGACTCCTCCATACTTGAGAATCGCAGTCAGTCCTCACAATACCCAATATTATGACTTTCCTATTTTTTTTCCTATTGAACTTGAGCCTTATATGTTAAATAAGTTTGTACGTGGTAGGACTGAGTGTGGTTTGTACAAAGCTAAGTCTCCCTGTAATGCCAACTTCTGGAAACTCACCCCAGAGTAGGACTCAAAGTCACACCAATGTTTTCCTCTTAAACTGACAAATACTCAACTCTTACTGGCTCAGAAAACAATAAATATTTATATGGACACTTTAAAGGCTTATACACATTTAAAATTGATTTTAATAAATTGATCCTGGAAACCTGATAACACAATAAAACCAAAAATTTAAAGGTTATGTTATTAAACTGGTTCTCAGACTAGATTTAGGTTATTTATATAATTATCTTTAATTGAAATCATGAAAAAAAATGATTTAGATAAATTTAGAAAACTAATTTTTCCAGGACTGTTCAATCCATTTTTCAAATTAAAAATAAAAAATCTGTTCCTACTTTTAAACTGATTGAAAATTACAATTGAGTCTATTGACCTTAATATTTCCCATTTAAGCACTTGGGAGGCAGAGACACTCAGATCTTTGTGACTTCAAGGCCAGCCTTGTCTACAAAGCTACACAGAGAAACCCTGTGTCAAAAAAAAATTTCCATTTCATGTATGCATTTCAGTTGCAACACTGAATGACTAAAAGCTATAGAATATGCTTTTATAATACTATAATTTATTTAAAATTTCTCCACTAATTTATGTTTTATAGCAATATTTTTTTCTTTTTTTGTATTCATTTTATTTTGTGTTCTGGGTCCACATATTTGTCTGTATAATTCTCTTGAGTTTTAGAGATAGGTCACCATAGTTAGATGAAAAACAGTTTACATCATTTGACATTACTCATATTAAAAGATGCCTTACTTCACTGTATTTTCAGACAGACAGATGCATAGATAATAGATAGAGATGGGGTCTAATTCAGTAACCTTGAGTGCTCTAAAACCTATTATGTAGTTCAAGTTGGCTTTTAACTTTCGTTATCTCTCCCTATTTAGATTTCTGGGTAATGGGAGATAGGCATGAACCATGATAACAAGCCAGATGGCCAATCAGAAAAGCTACTTTATTTGGACAATTTTTTTCTGTCAAGTTATTTATTCATTTTACTTCCTGTAATTCTACCACAGTCAAATTCTGTTTAATATTTGCTTACTAAGTCTTCTTTAGTCATCAACATTGTAACCCTTAGAGAAAGCTCATGCTGTGCAAGGTGGTCTAACGCGAAAAATGAAAACATAGAGACTGATATTGGGGTTCAAGCTGAAGATCAGAAAAGCAAAGCAAAGCAGCCAGTCAGAAACTCAGTCTACAAATGGTGTCCATACGTTTGGCAAGAATTCCCACGTAAAACCTGACAAACGCTTGAAAAAGGGTTCCGAATGCACAAAAACCAAGCTGTGCTGGGCTTTCCTAGTCTCAGAGTCTCCCGCTGGTCACGGGGCAGAGGTGCTGTGGCAGTTGGGCTTGAACCGATCATAGTAGATTTCCGCCGCTGTATACAGAGGTTGCATTTCCAAGCTGCACAAAAAGCTTTATGGCCAATGTGCTCCAAGCTGCTTCATGTTGGCATACACCAGAATCGATTCAACAGACTCTTATGGACAATTTAGGCACCAGTCATCACATGAATAGACACACATGAAGGCAAAACACCCATACACAGAATATAGTGTGAAACCCAACAAAAGAAAATAATTCAAAAAATCTTTCTTCCGAGCATTGGTGGCACATGCCTTTAATCCCAACACTCAGGAGGTAGAGGCAGGTGAATCTCTGTGAGTTTGAGGCCAGCCTGGTCTACAGAGCGAGTTCCAGGACAGCCTCCAAAGCAATACAGAGAGACCCAGTATTGAAAAACCAAAAATAAATAAATAAGTTTCTTATTTTACAAATAAGAGTGGATTCCTATATTTAGTCATGTATTAGGTACATGTAGTTCATTTCTAAAGTTCGTATGATGGAACACCGTCATTTCCCTGGCCACCTTTCTTTTCATTTAGAGTTTTTATACAGTGTGAATTCTGATTATATCTTTTCTTTCCCCGGAATCTCCTTTTGAGAGCCTCCATACCTCCCTACCCACCAAACCTCATGATTTTTCTCCTGTCCTTCTCTGTCTTTCCCTCTCGCAAGCAAAGAAAAACAAAACACAGCAAACAACTAGACAGGACAAAATACCAAATAACACCATAGCACAGCAAAAAGCACAAGGAAAACATAAGTGTTTTTTCTTGGCAAGTTGTCCCCATCATGGAGTCTGAGCTGGAGTATGGTCAATAGACATACCCAGTGGATTGACACTTCACTGGAGAAAAATGATTTACCCTTTCCCAACAGATATCAACTGCAAATAGTTTCTTGGTTGGGCAATGGGCTTTGGGTACACTTCCACATCCATGCTATGACTGCATCTGGTTTGAACTTGTGCCGTGCGTTGAAAGCAGGGAAATGTGTTCGTCTTCACTCAGCATCCAAACACACCAGAATTCAAGCCTGGCCATGTTGCAATTAAACAAGGAGCTAACAACAGAGCATGTTTTATGAAGTAGATAAGCAAGTTCAATATGAGCAATGATTTGTCTCCCGGCAAGAGTCAACCCATTTTAGGAAGCCCATACATTTAGAAGTCATTTTAAAGCCATTAATTCTCTCGTGCTCATACTCCCCATTTAACATGTCTACTTCTGTTTCTAATTTCATGTACCATTGATTTTTTTTCTGACCTTGGACAAGTAACATGAGTCAAGTGAGAAAAAATGATCACTACGTTAAATAGACCTACTTTTTCACTTTTCTGACTTTTTAGATGGCATGTAATGGTTGTTACTGATTTTTGTAGTTTAAAAACAAATGTTGATAACAGAAGAAGTCCTATGAACAGCATATATGGGGACAACGTGCTGTCACTGCTACATCTTTGTGAACCCAAACTTGTTCTAAAGTGAATAAAAAAAGAAAAGACAGAAAGAAGGAAAAAATATATCATTAAACAAATTATGTCTTTTCCATCTCAAAATCCAAGTTCTTTTTAAAGAAAATAGAGTCATGAGAAACACACTGTTGTGTGTTCAATAAGTCTCATCTGTGAATCCAACCATCAGTGCAGCCACGTACCCATGTAGAAAGCAAATGTAGGCATTACATACTTGAATTAATTTTTGTTCTATCATTAATTAGCTGGATGAATTCAGGAAAATGCCTTAATTTTTGGAGTCCTTCTCTGAAAAGAATTTTGCCACTACCCACTCAACACAACGCAGTAAATGGACACAGGCACTTGAGGTAAAAAGATGAGATATGAAACATGGCATTCATTAAAAGCATAATTTAATTTCTCATGGTTGACAAAGGGGTACATTAAAAAACATATGGATTGGTGGAAAAAACCACCATGACTCTTTGTGTGCTGAAAGACTGTTGTTTAAAATCTGCACTCTACCTAAATGTTCTTTCCAGTCTTTTTGGATTACACTGCCACTATGTATCATAGAGTAGAATTTCTTAACTTTCTCTTGTTATTTTGGAACAGCACCTCACTGGATGTAACCCAGTCTAGATTCAAAAATCTGATTCTGTTCCTGCCTCAGACTCCTGAGTGCTAGGGGTCGTACTCTTGCCATATGGTTGTAATTAAGCAAATTTACCTCCATCTCTCCTCTTTACTCGTTCAAGTAAGGAAACGCACTCCTAGACAAAGTTAGCCTCTCTACCTGCACTTTGATTCACAGCCTTCAAATTATCCTATGGCCAAGCCTTTTGCTCTCGCTCTTGGGGAATCTAACTTCGTTCCTTCCACAACGGTCTAGCCTCCCCTCTCTCCTCACAGCCAGAGCTCCTGCTGACCCTCCCACTGGTGGGTGATTCAAAGGAAGTTGATCAGAAGAGTTAGAGCAAAGCTTCCAGTTACCTGAGCACATGTTTAGAGCCATTGTATTTAAAAAAGAACTTCCTTCCCTGCCAGGCGTAGCCATGGAGGCCAAGAGCATTGCTGCAGCTGGCTCTGGTCGCCGTGTTGACATTGCTGACTGGCTGCCCCTGTGCTGGTACTAGACTGGGAGTCGGAAGTTTTCCCATAAGGACTTTTCTGAAGACTGTCGCTCCCATGCGGCACAGTGGGGACCATGGCAAGAGACTATTCGTCATCAAGTCTTCTTCATTCTATGACAATCACTTTTGAAGGTTACTGAAATTCTACCTTTTGTCGACTGGGACTCCAGCTATAATTGGCATAACGCTGGTGAATGTATTTACTGGTGAATCCAAACTCACAGAAATCCCAGAAGGCTACATCCCAGAACACTGGGAGTATTACAAGCATCCAAAAATCAAGATGGATTGCCCAAACTTTCAATGATTGTCCCAAAAAGAATTATGAAAAAACCCTGGCTATCCTCCAGGCTGAATCTCAAAAGGCTGACTTATGGATAAAGGAGCATGAAGGTCGAAGACCAATGTGTTCCCGGGATGACAGGCCCTGGTTTCAATATCCGACTCTTCAGGAAGAATACATTGATTATTCTCCAAAAACCATACCTGAAAACTGATAAGTCACTTGTCTGAGAACAACGTGTTCTCCCTAGTGAAAAGAAATGAACAAATAGTCTGGGTCTTTACTCTAATGCAAAAAAATAAATAAAAACAACTTTTTATTGTACTCAAGCCACAAATAACTAGATGGATGGATGGATGGATGGATAGATAGATTCATAGATATATATATATAGAGATAGATAGATAGATAGATATAGATATAGATAGATGATAGATAATTGATGGATAGGTAGGTATAGATAGATGATAGATGATTGATGGATAGATAGATAAAGCACTAGATAGAAAAGTACTATAATGCTGGGTGAATTGATTTCATATTACAAAATCTGTAGTATTAATTTCTGTTTACTCACTGTCTTAATATTTAACGAGTTCCTTATGCACAGCATGATGAAGACATGAAAGAAATCATGAGTATTTTGTAACAATTGAGAACATACATGGTCAAAAATGTTATCAATAATGAGCAAAAGTCCATGACAACAGCCTAAGTTTATGCTTCTTAAATTGCCGTGACATTTCTATATTACTTTTGATAAATGTACCATTCTGAAATCAGAAGAGCACTATATTCTCTTATTACCAACATCCATCTATATTTAAAACAATAATCAATAGGAGCCATAGCAAATGCTATAGACCATTAGTCAGCAAGCACTGTCCGCAAGCTAGAAGGTACAAAATACATAAGGCTTCACAGTCATGTGGCTTCAGGGACAGCTGTTGAACTCTGATATTGGATTGAAACATAGGCGACTGACAATATATAAATGAAAGGATGTCGTGGTACTCCAAAAATAATTTCCTTACCAAACCAAGTAACAGACTGAATGTGACTATGGGACCAACTTGCTAACACCTGTACCATACTTTAAAAACTGAGTCAACCTAAAACCCCTTCAATTTAGAATTTACTCTAAGAAATTCTAAAGGAAAAAATGGTAACAGGATACTTTCATTCTCACTTTTAGCCTGGATTTTTTTCTGAACTGGCATATAATTAGTTGTCAAGAACCAAGGTGTATCATAATTTTGAAGCTAATAAAATTGTTTGCCTCTTGGCTGGAGAGATGACTCAGCCATTAAAGGCTAGGCTTACAACCAAAGTGGTTGTCTCTCTCTTCCTGTTTCTCTCTCTTCTTTCTTTTGTGTTTGTGTGTAAGAGAGAGATAGAGGCAGAGACAGAGACAGAAACAGAGAAAGACAGAGGGAGTATGAAAGAGAACAGATTGCCTAATTCTCAAACATTTCCATATCTCTCTATATAGCCAGATCTTCCTCAAGAGAAATCTGCACGTCCAGCTTTACACTGGTCCACTCCATATGGGCATCCTCCCACAGGCACACTGATTTCGTGGTACCAAAACAGAACACGTTATCTCTTCAGCCAAATCAACTCTTCCTGCTACACTTTTACCGCAATTATAGCACTGTTCTCATTCAATCAGCAAAGCTAGGAATGATGTCATCTTTCTGTCCTTCATCCTTTTATTTCTCTCTTTAATATGCATCATGTGGGAGCCTTCCCATCCCAAACTGCTGTTCAAATCTATCATTGTCAGTCTCATCAACATTATCTCTTCCAATTCTTTTCTGTCATCACAAAAACTATCAAACAGCATGACACATTGCATGCTAGGCATTGTGCAAAACTATATGTATATACGTATACACGTATACTTTATATACTATTTCTCAGTCCTTTATGTAATCACGTTGCATATAATATAGGATATTATCTTCTTATAAAGTAACTAGATTAATTATAAAACGTGTTATGATTCTTGAAACATCATTTGTTGATGCTGTTTCACATTTCATTTTTGCTAATAAGTAACAACATAAATTGAGAAGGTTGATGCAACACAGTTTATTTCCTGGTGGTTTTTGTGGGTTACAGGCCTGTTTTGTCCTTTGTTTGTTTGGTTGGTTCCTTGGTTGATTTTGTTGTTGCTTTGTGTTTATTTTGTTTGTTTTTTTAAGTGTACTCAAAGGTTTTATGGTATCAGAAACTGTAATTAGGTTGTCTAACAATAACCTCTACCCTAGGCTCAGTATCCTTGTCAAACTCATACAGTTGTTTGGAAATAATCTGGTCTGAGCAGTTGTGGAAACTGGGAGCCTCAATTTTTTACTGAAGTTCATCTACATGTTCTTACCTTTTGGACTTCCTAATAAAGGTGTTTACTTCACCAGTCCAGCAAGGAGATTCTCAGTGAGTCTTCTAGAAGATGAGGTTCTGTAGTAGGCAACCCATGATCACAGAAAGTAACAAGCAGAAAATCAAGAGTCCCATCTGCTTTCATAAGGAGGGGCTATGTTAACATGTGAATATCAGGAAATGAGTACAATAAGGGTTCATGTTACGTTCTGTTCAACCTGCCACTCATTCTTAGAAAACCCAAAAGATTTCTCTACTCTCTGATTAAACACAAAGTGACTTAGCATTGCCTACTAGATAACTTTACACTCTCAAGTCTCTTCATAGCTGCTATCAGTGTTTTCTATTAGCATTTGTACATACTGGAATATCATCACATGGAGCACCATGTCATTCCCAAACATACCACCTACTCTTTCTAGATCACAGGTTAAAACTCATTAGAATATGGTCTATTCACCAGCTTGGTTATAATGGTAGCATAAGCAAATAAACAATCAAATTATTTATCCTGAATAGTATCTTCATAAAATCACAATTAATGAAGACTGACAGGATTCATCACTTGCTGGCACACTCTGAATTATCATCACAAATGCCTTCATATAACATAGTTTACAATGACAGTATTATCTATCATTATCCACCTTATTATTTTAGTAGCACAAACAGGACTGTAGTCTTCATTTCTGCTCCTTTTTCCAAAAACAGATTATTGGAAAGAGATATAAACATCCTATGATACAAATTTTATGAGGTCACTCTCCTGCCTTACAATTTCCTTTTGTCTATCCACATCCCCTGGGAGAAAGTCTGAAATTTCCTCTCATCCTTCACCCTCACCTTCTAATTCAGGCCAACTCTCTCTAAAGTCATCTTTTCCCAAGCTGATAAGCTCTATTCGACCTCCCAAGAGTGCAGTTAGATGTCCATGCAGTTCTCAAGAGCATTACTGAATTTTCCTTTTGCTAGATCTCATCATTTCCTATTGAATTGTCCTTTATCTACACAGTGTTTAGCATATAGAAAGCTTTCAGTAAATGTGTTGAGTTGATAAAGAAATCTGAATCTATAAGACAGATGAACTCTCTTTTCTTTCATGGTTTCAACTTATTAGTTTTCATACACACACACACACACACACACACACACACACACACTGTATTCAAGATAGAAGTAGAATCACTATGGCCAGCAATTCAGGGTTATAAACTCCATGAGACCCTGAGGTTTCTTACGATTCCTTATCCTAAAATGCATTTCTGTTTGATTATTAACCCACAGCCCAACTCTAATGATAAACCAAACAAGGAACACGCAATGAAAGGAACTGAAAAACAGCCAAGAATACACTGTAATAATAGTAATAATAATAACAATAATGGGAACACTGAACAATATATAAAACTGGAATATGGCAAATAAATGAATCTTGTATCTCGATGTGGAAGAAATATTTACCCAATATGAGTAAAAATCAGCCAGAAGCAATGATAAATTTTATCAATGAATTAAAAGCAATTTTAACCAAGGGAAACTTAAGAGCCAGTAAAACAGGAAGAAGTAAGAAACAGTTCTGGTTGGTGGAGTTTCACTGAGGGCAATGCTCTTAAACACTTCTTATTCCTTTGGAATTCCTACACAGATGAATTTGTAGTAAACCGTTTCAATCCTGATGAGTGCACTCAAGATAGCCCTCTGAAGGCAGTCTTAAACATGTGCTTTGTAAATAGAGGTTGCTTTTCTCGGTAGCTGTGAGCTTCTGGAACATTCAGACGATATGGTAGCTCCCTTTCTGCCTTCTGTGTATCGCTAAGGACCCTGACATCATCACAGATGCTCACTCTGAATACAATGGTCTTAGTGGTTACCTCACCATGTGGTCCTAATGAACCAAGCTAATTAGAGTTATGGTTCCTCATAGGATAGCATTTGCTGAAGTGTTCATCTGTGTTCTGAGAGCTCCAGGTTTGGAAGGACGTTTTTCATTTGTTTATAATTTGGTGAAAACTGAAAATAGCAGACTCAAAATAACTCTCGTATTCTGCAGATGTCCTTATACATCTTGCTGCAAGTTTGAAAAAAAATTAGTCTGTAAATTGGAAGGTAAGACAAAGATGAGTTAGGTTTGGGTGATAGACCAAGGAACGGGGCTTTTTGACAAATTTTTGAGTTACCAAAATGAGGTGAACACTGTGTTCAGACTGGTTATCCAAAAACAACTTCAATGTTATAACCCCCCCAAAATCATAAAGTGTTAGATGTACTTACTAATTCTTTACCTAAACTCTGGACCTCACTCTAATGTGCAAGCATGCCAGTGTTCAAAAATATGTTTTTTTTTCTTCAGGCATGTGTCAAAGAAAGAAAAAACATGAAAAAGACAAGAAATCTGTCCCAAGAGTGGAATTATTAGACAAACTGATGTTGTAGTATGACCCTACACAGTGTATAGTCCATCTCCCTTGTCATCACAAAATTTGCCTATGAGTTTCAACTTTAATACTTTCACCTTTTAGAAGGGTACTTAATAGTCTCTACTATCAGTATAAACCAATTTTAACCTATATAATAAAAAAGATAATATTTGCATTTATTTTAGAAATGCTAGATATTATATTGTTAAGTATAAATAACTATCCTGATGATTTAGTAGTTCTTCCCTGGGACAATATAGTAACATGACTTTAATTCAAATTATTTCTGATTTGAGAGCAAAACTTGGTCATATATAAATGTGAGTTACAAAAGATAAAAGGCCTGGAGGGTATGACTTAGTGATTAAGACACCCTAATACTCATAGATGAGTTTAGTTTCTAGAACTCATGTCTGGTGGCTCAAAAACAGTTATATCTCTAACTTCAAGGGTTTGGGTGATCTATTTTGGACTCTGCAGGCACCTGTACTTATATATGCCCATTCACACAAACATACACACAAATGAAAGTATTAATTAGGACAGTTATTGCCCCTCTATTTTGAAGCTGCCTGTCGCATATCTCATAGACATCTAAGGCTCAGGAAAGAGTGTCAGTTGGCACTGCAGACAAGTGGAGGAGATAATTAAATGTTACTGTTACTTGTAGCTGAAAGAGATTGTGATGCCATGTCTCAAGAGGGACTAGGAACTAATTGAAGCTGCAATAGCCTGACATCACCTAAAATCCTTTCAAAATTAGAAAGAAAGGTCATTGTCACCTTAGGTGGATATATTTTAAAATTACTTCTAATTCCAGGCATTTGTGAAGTACATATGTCTATTAATTTTGTGTATACATGAATTATCAGTATATTTTTCTCTTTCAACCGTTTCAGAAATAAAATAATGACAGACAACATGAATGCCATTAATGTGAAGGCTGACACCTGTGAATACTTGGAGGATCATCTGATAATGTATGAGTTGAGAGATTTTCAAATGAACTTAGAGTTTTAAAACAGGGAGATGAACACTGATACAAGCTAGAGTTATCAGTTAGTTGCAAGGCACTGTTCTTTGTAGACAACCAGCCCACAGTCTGGGATAATGCTAGGGGTAGGATTAAGAGAAACACAGTATGACTATTTTGCTTAGTGAATGTAGTTTGAATATGATGTTTATATTCAAAGGTATATAAACCTATGGCATGCCCCTCTTGCTCCTTATATCTGATCTTTAGCTATTTTCCTTTTCTTCAGCTAAAGCTTATTCTTTCCAAGTCCATTTGCAATGCAGGATAAAGCCGTTGGAAATCAGTGCACCCTGTGACTTACATAGACCACTGCCGTGAAAATCATAGAGTGACATAAAAAATTAGCATAATAACTTACAGCTGATATCCAAGAGGAACATGTGAGTTCAAGAGTGAGATAGAATGAACATTTAAATGAGAATTAAGCATCACGATCATAAAAATTCCCAATGCAAGTTACTGTTAAAACACAGGAAGTAATGGACCAGAATTCACACATTGAGGTACAAGTGGGTATTTAGAGTGAAGATCATCCTCCACCAAAAAAAAGCTTCTGGTAGCAAGCTGATCTTTTACTTCTTTGCTTCTCTTCATGTGTTGTCTTTGAACCCAAGCTCCACCATCAAAACCCAAATATATAGGTCACATTTATTTTTCTTCATATGACCGAATCAATCTAAAATTAGAATTTCAAAAATTGATACCTTTTTATCCTGTATATGTCTACTAAGCATTTCTAATTTTGTGGCATTTGGAGATATGTTTTGTTTGGTGTAGAACTCTTCAAGATTTAAGTATCATCCTCCCTCTATCATATCAAATATCATTTTTAATATTTTTAATCATTTCTAAAGTAAAGGCAACTTTGTTTTCCTTTTAAATTATGGAAGACATGTAAGTTCCTCATTCCTTTTCTGTCAATATAAAACAACTTCCCATTTGCTCAATCGTGTTCTGATTTTTCCAAAAGAATAAGAAGCAAAGGATAATTGTAACCCTCGTTAAAATATATTTACAAGCCTGTTGAAATTAAATCATTAATTTCAAATAAAATTTCTTTGTGTAGTGCATACAATTTGAATAAATGTTTACTTGAATCTCATCTGTATGTAGGAGTAAACTCATGATGAGCAAATAAGTATATGAAAATTTAACTGAACAGGATTTGCGAAGCCAGCTCAGTAGGTACCATGTGGTGATAGTTTACATGTACAAATAAAGCCTGTCTGAAGACCAGAGGGTGGAGCTAGCCACTAACTAACCATAGAGGTCTAGAGGTCTGTACAGACAGACAGGAAGTGAGATGGCTGGGCAGAGAGAAAATATAGGTAGAAGGAAACAGGAACTCAGTCTCTTTTTCTGCTGGGAAGCTAATGAGGTAAAGGTGGCTTTGGCTTGCTCCTCCTTCTCTCTGATTTCTCAGCATTTTCCCCTGTGTCCTCTCTCTGCCCATTCATTGGGAGTTCCATGTTTAATGAGAGATTCCACCACGGAAAATAGAGTATTACGCTTGAAACCTTCTTCTTCTCTCCCTTTAAATCTAAGAAAGTTCCCTGTTCCCACAAGGTAGCTTGTCTTTGAAAGGGTCCCACTATTCGACTCTGCATCCTTTTTGCTCTTGAGATAAACAACTTGAAATAAAGAATGTGGATGGCAGTGCTCAGAGGATGATGGGAAATCTATTATTCACACACTGATTGTGGCACTTAGCATGTATCCCTTTGCATCTGGGAGCAGCTTTCCCATCGGGGAAGTGTAAATATCAGGACCTATCTAATAAGATGATTGCAGTGAGTGAGTGCCAACGAGGGACTCTTGTGTGACAAATGTATTTACTGGCATTGTGCTGTGTACATGAGAAGCTCTTGACAATACTATTTCAGTTTTCACAATTATCATTTCGGATAGACCGTTAAAATCAGAAAGTACATTGGACACATTATTTCTGTATCAGGTTTTGGTTTCAACTTAAACAAACAATCTGTGATTCTGAAAGTACTTTGGACACATTATTTCTGTATCAGGTTTTGGTTTCAACTTAAACAATCTGTGATTCTCTTTAAGTCTGAGGAAAGATTTGGTTTGGTTTGGTTTTCAGCTAGCTCCTGGAACTCAATTTGTAAACAAGGCTGGCCTCAGAGTTTCAAACATCCCTGCCTCCCAAATGCTAGCATTAAAGGCACGAGCCACCAGCAAACAGCAGATAAGGAGTCTTTTGTTTCAAGTAGACAGTGGACAGTTATTTTCTCACAAATTCACATGTCTGTTTTAATGAGCGACATAGAACCAAATAACAATGATAAAGGTTTGGTAGGCTGCTGGGGAAAAAAAACCCACATTCCCCAAACAGGTGAAATTGACTTGGCTACAAGCCTATTATTTTTTTCAGCTTTCTTTTGACCCTCAATTGTTTGCAGTTGTGCTCAAGATAGAGCTAACACTGTCTTTTTGTTTTATTAAATTTACATGTCCCACAATGACTATCTTATTCAGAAGGCCTTACTGTTAGTAGCTGGGATAGTTTTTATTGGAGTCAAATTATTAACAAACCACAATTCTCCAATGGCATCTGGTATCCTGGCAAGAGAGAGGAAGATGAGTTTCTCACCTAGCTTGTATCACTTAAGTTGTGACTGGCTGGACAGAACACATATTCTGGATTCTCTATGCCTACAGTGGAGTGCAGTGACAGTTTCTTACCTTTGATAACTTGTTACATGGTCAGTCACTGTTAAAAGATTTACATGTATCAAGACACACATTCTCTCAGGAATGTGATGTGGACAGCAGGTCATTCTCATGTATATTGGTGGCAAGTATCCTGGGTGTCTATATGCGAAAGGTCACACAGAACTTATCGCAAGTATGTTTATGTCATTCCAGATTCCCTATTGAGCAGGAATGAACTTAAATTCTTTACTTTCAAATAAGCCAAGTTATAAGGCCACTCTTCTGTCAAAACACAAAATTTTTATCAGTGCAACAAGGACAGGACAAACTAAAAATAAAACAATTCTTGATGGAGATGATGGAGAATCTTGTAAACTGTGTTAAGTAAAAGGAATCTACTAATTTGTTCGAAGTAAAAGAATACATCCTACAGCATCTCTGGTGAATTTACACGAATAGATAATGAATTTGTGTTGTGTTTCCCTAGCTTCAGTTTGCTTTACTGAATCCAATTGACTGGCTATTCTAATACTCCAAGTATAAATTCAGGAGGAAGAGAAATTGGAAAGAATGTGACCATTATTTAAAACTTGAGCAATAGCTGTGCTTGAAGTCTTTAGACTATTTGATGATAAACCCTTTTACACTTTAATATTCATGCAAAAAAGCCTACTTATAGTGGGATATCTTCTTCTGAGTTCTGCTGTTATATCTTTAATTCATAGTGAGATACTGGCTTAATTGAATTCACAGATCTTTGACATTCTACTGTACCTGATTTTCTATTCCTATTTTTTTATGTTGCCAGACCTCATATCTAGCTCAGTACCAGTCTTTCCATGGATATACCATGAAAAAGAATCAGGAGAAATCCAGATTACTCTATTAGCATGGTCATCAGGACCAGGCTATGTATACTAGAGCAGAGGTTATCAACCTTCCTAATGCTACAACTCTTTAGTATTGTTCCTCATGTTGCTGTGTCACACAACCTTATAATTATTTCACTGCTACTTCAAAACTGTAATTGTGCTGCAGTTATGAATCATAATGTAATATCTGATGGGCAGGATATAGAACTGCTGGTCTGGAATTTTTGGGAGAGGTTGAATTCTAAGATAAAAAAAAAAGTCATCGTCATATTTACACACACACACACACACACACACACACACACAAGGGAGGAGTTTGAGCATAGAAGAGGCCAGGATCTGGGTTATAAAATGACCAATGACCAGCAAAGGAGACAGAAACCTGTAAGCAGCCAATGCAATGTGGAAGCAAACATTTTTATTAACAGGAGAAAGCACTTACACACAAGCTGGGAGATCAGAAGCGTGGCAGGCTTCCAAGAGAGAGAAGTTTTCCTTTTACTTTTCCTTAAATATCTCACCTGTGCCCATCCCCTGCCCATGCCTCTTTGGGCGTGGACAATATTGTGGGCTCACCCGCACAGAAACCTGCAATGTTTGAAAAAGAAAGGCAATCAGAAGCTTAGAGATTCCTAGCATCTAAGTCAGAATTGTTAAGAGAGGGGAAATTCCTACCACAAGGACTTCCGGAAGAGAAGCATCACGGTGAGATTGAGGCTGTTGAGGACCTTGTCAGATGTAGTTTCAGTATCAGCGTGACAGCTTGAGGATATGAGATTGCAGTAAATTGATAACAACTGTTGAAGACTGTCCTAGTATGTTTTCTACTGCCATAGTACCACACCTGAGACTGCATAGTCTATGAAGAATTGACAATTGTTTCTTATGGTTCTTGTTGCTTATTAGTAAAAGATGACAAAACATACAAAGTAAGGGCCATTTGGGGAAAAGGTGGAAGGACAAAACAGCAGGAGAGAGGGAGAAGGGTTTGCTCTTGAATAAGTCCACTGTGATGAATTTTGTGAATGCCAACTTGACAGTATTTAGAATCACCTAGTACACCATGCCTCTGACTATATCTGTAAAGGTGTTTCCAAAGGATTAATTTAGGAAAAAATAATACTATAATTTGATCTGGGTACCAGGGCTTAGACAAAGGCAGGGAGGGAGAAAGTGGGGAAGCCTGATGATCCCTGCCATTCATCTCTCTCTGTGTCCTGATTCCAGATGCAGGATGTGATCAGTGGTGAAGATGTCGGGAGGGGAAATTAATAATGAAGTAATGAAAAAAATGATTTGGCACAAATGGACTAAGAAATATTGAACACATTTAAAAAATGGAAAAGATATTAAATTTTGAAAGAGTGACAATGTACCAGGGTTGTTAAGCCATGCCAATGAGTAAGAAGTGTTTATAGATCCTGCATCAGGAGAGGTGGTGTCTGGTAATGAACCCTGTCAGCCCAAAATGAGGGAAAGAATTTAGTTTGTAAGAATAATGAGCATACGTAGTCCTACCACCTCTAAGTCCAACAGGAATCTGAATATAGGCAGGAGAACAGCTACCATATGAAAAAAGAAAAAACAACACAAATAATGATGCATTAATGATGCGAGTTCCATAATACTTATTCTGGAACGAGCTAAGAATTTACCTGAATACTATCCCAAAAGTGAGTCCTCAGAAGCTCTTCCATACCCACCCACACACTGTACAGTTGTCAAATCTAAGAACCAGGGAGGTTAAGTAAACTCAGAAGCTACATTCTCAATTTGAATCAAAGGTTCATAAGTCACTTTTTATATGAAGAGTATCCACCCTAACACAGAAATGCAACTCGTAGGCTTACCTGAAATGTTGGTTGCTGCAATGGATTGATTACAAATGCTCACTGTTGCACACACAGTCACATATGCAGACACAATGAGAGTGCTCTCAGTGTACACCCGTGTCAAGAATGCTAACCCAGCCATTAGCCAAGAACTTCAGGTAACACCTGTGTTCTGGCCTAAATCCTCATCCCTTTGGCCCCTGGCCTTTGTTGTCAGCCTGTACCATCTTTATTGTATTCCACTACGGTCTAGACTACACAAGTTAATTCTGGAAGTGCAGCAAGGATTTTTTGTTTCTTAATACTCACTAATTTTAGATTGAAGTTAGCCACAGGGTAGCAGAAAAGAATAAAAGTCTCTGAAGCAAAAACCCTATTGGTAAGTGTTTTCTTTTTCTCTTTTTCCTTTTCTTGAAATGGGAAAGGGGAATAGAAATATAGCATGACTGACTCTAGAGGGAAACATATATTTTAAGAATTGGCACTCTCAACACAATAAGACAACTTTCACCTCAGAAGGTATATGATATTGTTTATTTTGGAGCAAAATATGAGTGTTCAAAGCACCGGAAGACACATTCAGGTTACCCCAAATTCTTAAAACTTTTGCCCTAAAGGACATACCAAGCTGCAGCTTCCTTCAAGCTCTGGGAGGCAAATGTCCAAATGTAAAGTCTTGCTTTCAAAACACAGCCAAATGTTATTGTTCTATTCAACTCTTCCCAAGAGGCAAGATAGGCTTACCTTTGTCTAAGACTTACTAAGAATAACTTAGTCTTGTCTAGGAGTGCTTGTACAGTCCATCTTGCTGAATCCCAAGCAGGAGAGCTCTTTGGTCTATAATTTAAAAGGATAATACACTGGGTACCACTGTTCTAGAGCAACTGTTGTGCAGTGACCTATTTCCTTCAGCATTGGTGTGTGTCCAGTTAATCACTTCTCTTAGCTGGTCTGTCTCCAGCTTGTACTCAGCTGGTATTCACCCTGCCCTCCCCTGATTCCAATCTCATCTTGATCCACTCAGACATATCAGGCACATTTGTCAGGGTCCAGTGTTTATGGCAGAGTTATCATGGATGGTTGATACATTCCCAAGTCCTTTCACTCCTGTATAAATGCATGGTTTCCTAGACAAATACAAAGGGATGATTCTACCTAATTCCATTGGCTGTCCAAGACATGCATGTTGATAGAGAGGTAGAAGTTTATTAATGGCTATGCTATGCTAAGGTCTTAAAATGACCCAATAAACACATATATAAGTATTCCACTTAGAACAATTCTTACATTAATCATCATGTATTATTTTAAATACTTTGAGTAGAAAAGAATTCCTGATTAGACCCCTGGATAGAGGGTAAAGAAATCATCATTGCTTTTGACTGGACAATGGCTGGTGAGCATCCTATCTTTAGACTTATAAAATGACCTGATGTGCCTCTCTTCAGGGACTTATATTTAAAGCAAGTAGAATTTTTCATTTTTTCACCCTCAAGGATCATGATAGAATAGGTTATTTGAACTACAGAAGAGAGACTCTTAATTGGGGAATATAATCAATACATTGTGTTCTTTACTCAGAGAACTAAATATTTTTAGCTACTGAAGGTTTTATTTCCACTGAAATGTTTATACATATTCTACCACAAATTGTAAAAGTTCTATTCATATTTTAAACATTTGTTAGTGTTATTCCCCATTCTCTTTTAGTAATAACCTTGGCCAAAGGTATGGATATTTTGAGAACTAGTATATATTTTATATATGAAAAATAAGGGGACCTAGTTGCTGTTATAGCATTAGTGCTAATGTTTTGCCTGAACAGGAATATTTTTTTAATGTAAGGCATTAGGTTTTCTTTTTAAACTGGAACTTGAAAGCTAAAATTTATGTATACTGAAATATAACCAGCCAGGTAATAGTGACACACACCTTTAATCTCAGCACTCAGGTGGCAGAGACAGGCGATCTCTGTGAGTTCAGGACCAACCTGATCTAAAAAATACAACCACCTACAACTTCCTCAACTAGTCATCTATATAATTTTGTTGTAAAGATTTTGCATATGCATTAGTCTCAAATTTCCCCAGAAGTTAAATATAGAGAGAACTAGTTCTACTGCGCTGTCAGTATCTAGATAGCTTTGTGGATTTCTTCACAGATCATGTATGTGAGGCTTGTTTTCACATTTTACCAATTGTTGACTGAGTGTCACATGGATCCATCTAAGAACAGAAAAGAAACCCAGTGAGCAGTCGTTGATCCTTTTGTCATTCGCCATTCCAATATCAGTTTAGCACAGAACTGTAGATCTCTCTCTTCTAAGGGTATGTATGCAAATATGTCTCTAAAGCTAAATGTCATTTTCTGTACTTAAATACATAACATTGCATCTGTCCATGGGATTGAAACAGACCTTTTTTTGTGTATCCAAAGGCCCTCTAGCCTCGTGGTTATTATACAATAGTATAGTGATTCTCAGCCTTCCTAATGCTGCAACCCTTTAATATAGTTCCTCATGTTGTGGGGACGCCCAACCATATAATTATTCATAACTGTAATTTTGCTATGGTTCTAAATCATAAAGTAAATATCTGATATGAAAGATATCGGATATACAACCCTTGTGAAAGGGTCCTTCAGATACCCTCACAAAAAGGGGTCGTGACACAGAAGCTGAGAAATATTGTTGTTGTATTATGAGTGCTGAGAGCTGATGTTATGCCGGTCATGTTTCTTCCCTGTGAGATTATTAAACTGTCTTAACACACTTATCATTGCTTTACCATGTAGAGCCCCCCCCAGATGTGTCAAGGCAACTGATTTGCTCCATCTGTAACCTTTGTCGATTTTTATTAGTTGTTCCATTGCTTGTGAGGGATTGATGGAACACTTAATAATGACATGAAGCATTAATGCATTGATTTGAAATGGAGCACCATCAAATGTCCACAGCTTATTACAGAGTAAGTGGGCAGTTTATTAGGAAGATCATAGTACATAGAACACTGGCATTTTCTAACTCTGTATGTTGAAGTCATCAATGAGTATTTCTATCTTCCTAATAAAAAATACTACTAAAATTTATATATTATACAGGCAGGTGAATTGAAATAATAACATGTTTTTTACTATATATCTCTTACTTATTCTGATCAAACCAGTTATATACACTAATTTAACTTTACAACAGTCATAAATTTCCTATTGTAATGATGTTTTTTTGTATACTTGAAGACATGATGTTAAGAAACTTGAATAAGTTTCCATAGTTAGAGGACAAATGAAAAACTAGACATTATAACTACCAGTTACTATATAGTATTGTGTCTCCAGTGAATATATATGAACCTTTCATGAATTAACATTTAAAGACTACCACAAGTTTCATGACCATATTACAAGGATATGTATACTTTTTACAGATTAAATAATCAGATAATGAGATTTTTTAACTCAATTTCAGGAATTGTCAGTAACAGCATAATATTTAATTCATATAAATACTCTGTGCAGGTATAATTTATATGAAAGGATAACACTATTATTTTTACTTCCCTTTTGTTGTACTCTGGCCATAACAACACAACTATCCCTGGGGACCTTAGATATATGTCCATAACTCTACCCCAGAATCTAGAACTCTTATCTGTATAGTATACAGGGTATAATTATATAACTTTATAATATACAGATTATACTTGTACATTTATGGGTCAGGCTTAGTGGTTATCTTTTATAGATATTTTCAGCTAGTATTTACATTATTGATTGAATATTATGATACAGGTATATCTATAATTTGCCAAAAGTAATGATAAAATGGTTTGTTTAACCCTGTTTTGCTTAGATAACCTCCTGCATGATTCTAGGTACCAATTACTGTGCTATCTTAACAGTTTGGAAAGATCAACAAACACTCAATTAAAATTTGCAGGTTCAGTAGTTTCATGACTACAACTATGGGCATTTAAAATGGCATTTTGAAAAATATGTTCAGGTTTTATCACCAGACTAACCCTTGGGAACGAAATCCCATATTTGTTCAACTTTTGTCAAATGCTGTACTGTCACAGTTCAAAGCTCCTAAATTAATCTTATTCACTATGGGTTCTAACAGTTCAAGTTCATGTACTTTATTATAGAATTTGGTATGCTACATTTTGCATGATCTCTTGGCAATAAAATGGTGGTTTTATTACTTTCCAATTTTAGCTCAACTTATTCAGAAAATACAATTTTTCTGTTTAGCGTTTTAGTCTGTT
The DNA here is from genome assembly GCF_017639785.1 of Mesocricetus auratus. Taxonomy (NCBI): domain Eukaryota; kingdom Metazoa; phylum Chordata; class Mammalia; order Rodentia; family Cricetidae; genus Mesocricetus; species Mesocricetus auratus. The sequence goes on along the minus strand of NW_024429204.1, from coordinate 11,417,533 downwards.
GTACTGGAAGATATACAGAATTAACTGTTATTAGTTAAAATATATAATTTATGATGCTAAAGTGATTTTTAAAATTATGGCTATCTCAACTCTCAGTAAACTTGGTATGTACACCTGTCTTCACCAAAGAGAATGATTTGAGGTTTTATTCTGCTGGTATACCTTAATACCCTAATGTTTAAATTCTTACTTTTCACTACCAAATAGCATCATAAATGTCTCATCGATAGAAACCATTTAATAGTAAATCAATTTAAATGCTTGTGCTTTTGAAGCAGTAAAAGTATGACGTAATTTTCCATTTAGTTGAAAAAAATCACTGAATTAAAAAAAATCCAAGTTTAAACCACTAAGGTTCATGCTGACCTTTTCAATTAAAACTTTATGTATATGAAGAAGGTGAGCATTGTCTTATTCATTCGGTAGAGCACCTTTTGAAGGGCAAGTGTAGCTATACAAGACTCATGTCAAAAAAAAAAGTAGGAAGCTCTGCTAAAGTGAACTACTGGTGAGCCTTTGACTATTGTTGATGGGGACAGGGAGCAAAGATTTTAGGAAGACAGTTGAAGGAAAAGGAATTTCACTGGTGAGTGTGAGCATTTTGTGAAGTGTACACATGAACGTTTTAAAGACAGAAGTAGAGTGTCTGAACTACTCAGAAACCGGCAGAATCTCATGGTCCCAAACATGCGACATTTATAATATGAATTTTGGGTGAATGATAAGTGAAGATGTTCTCAGTTCTCAGAGATGAAAGTTTTTAAGGATTGAAACTGCCATGGAAGTCTTTGGCTTTCATTGACTCTCTCTCTCTCTCTCTCTCTCTCTCTCTCTCTCTCTCTCTCTCTCTCTCTCTCTCTCTCTCTCTCTGAGAAGTAGATTCAATCATATGTGACCATATTTATACTGTTATTTATATGTACATATGTATGGTATATAGCAAATTTCCCCAACTATAATATGTAAACCATCATTTGAATTGAGAAAATAACCCGTGTGAACATGCTAATCTTAACTGTATATACTGTGAAGTTTATGCCTTAATTAGTGACGGACATCCGAAGGCTTTGCTCATCACCCTTGAACATTCTGCTAGTCATTCATAAAAGTCATAAACCATACCTAAGTAAGCAACACTGAACAAGGTGAAGCATTGGGAAAACATTCTCAAAATTTATAAATTCAGAATTATTGGAAAAAAATGGTGTGTGTGTGTGTGTGTGTGTGTGTGTGTGTGTGTGTGTGTGTGTGTGTGTGTGACGAGCAAGAGAGTAGAGTTCAGAAGAAAATTTCTGTGAGTAGATATTCCCTTTCACTGCTGGATGTAAGGTCTCAGCTTATTAGGTTACAGTTCAAATTATTTCACCTGATGACTCATTTCATTTTACTGCCCTTAGTGAATTTTTAAAAACACTTTGTGATTTTTTTTGTTCATCTTTTATTAGTTACTATAGACTTTCATTGACTTTTCGTTAGACCAACAGATTAATTCTATGATTCTGTGTGCAGTATGTTGCCATTAACATGGATACCCAACTCTGGTCCAGATGCAGTGAATAAGAGACTAAAGAACATTCAACCTTAAACAGGGCATCCCCATCACCTCTCTCTTTCCCAAGTTGTAGTGCCCATTGTAAGGGAGAGGGGTGGTAAAACAAAACAAAAAAATATATATTATATATATATATATATCTTTGATAGTGCCTTTGTAAATTACTCTATTATTTTTAACATTTTACAGATAATACAATGTTCTCTCCTGAATGAACAGTAAAGATTATCATAGATTTAACCATTTCACAATTATTTTGTCATATATAATTTATATGCTAATAGTATCATTTTTCTTTTATTTTTCTGCCACTCTTATCACTAATTATATTATGAATACTGAAAGCTCAGAAGCCGTTTTTACAACACATGTAAATTGCAAAGAGCATACTCTAGTTATATTACTGCTGTTCTAATAAAATAATCAAAAGCAAGTAAGGAAAGGAAAGGGTATATTTCATCTTACAAGCTCTAATAAGCTAGGGTAGTAACTCACCTCACAGCCTAAGAAATACAGCAGGAACCATGGAAGGATGCTACCATGAAGGATGTTGTTTGCTTGCTGGGTAACATGTCTAGGTTATACTTCACAAGCATTCATAAACAGTTCAGGACAGCTTACCTAGAGAATTAATTGCCCAATGTGGACTTGGCATTTGTACATCAAGTATATTTAAGACAGTCCCTAAAGAGATATCCTCAGGCTAGTGGGGTTTGGGCAATCTCTCTATTAATCCTCTCTTTGAAAACCTGAGGATGTACCTCAAGGTTTTGTGAAATTGACAGCTACTGCTAGCTGGAATAGATGACTCATATGGTAATAGAGAAATAATGGCCAGAACCTATTCTTGACTCTGACCTTGATAATCTATTGAATATACATGTCTGTGAATCATTTGGTGTCAGTGCCCGTGACAGCTTCCTTCTCAGACAAAAGGGAGCAGAGCAAGATTAGTATCAGGAAGAACAGCATGAGGCATGGTCAGACAGAGAAAAGGATAGTAGACATATCATATAGATGACTAGGAATGGGAAATAAGCATTTGGTCTTAATGGACAAGAATAGAAAGCCATTTTTTGGAGCTCTGAGCTAGGCTTACTAAACAGACAAACCCAAGAAGATTCAATGATATACATCCTGAAGACCCATTATGGTTTTATTTATGAGCAGAACATAGGCAAAAGTAGAAAAGTAAGGATCTACCATGGTGGTTAAGACACATGATTTGGAGGCACTGGCCATTCTAGATCTAGAGACACCAAACCTATTAGCAACCTGCATTTTCTAACCTGGTATACCACTGCCTGCTTGTGCTTTTAATGCCTTCAGAATTCTGCTCAGACATCCCCTAATTCCTCCCCATTGCCCTTTCTTGACCTGCGTTTCTCCTGAAGAAGTTGTAACTTCACATGGAATGACTAGACCGTAGTTGAGTGTATATATATACTTTTATGATAATAATCATAATAGTAATATAATAGTCTCATCTATTTCCTGTTTTCACATTGAGTATTACTATAAAGATTTTCTCCGTCTCTGTGTATGTGTGTGTGTGCATGCGTGTGTGCATGTTTCTGTGTGTATGTTTGTATCTGCCCACATAATGCATACTTTAATACTCAATAAATGCCTTCAGGATTATAAATGTCTAGTTAAAACCAGTTTGCCAAATAATGCCAGCTTGCTGGATAATGCCATTAATACAAAGAGGTAGGCAATGTGGCATTCCAAAGTGAACATCTTGCAAAATATGTGATTATCATTTTAAAATATTTTATCTTAATTTTTAAAAATTATGTATCTGTCTATGTATATGGTTAGGTGGCAGTGGAGACAGCAACACAAGCCAATGGTGTTGGATGCCCTGGAGCTAGAGTTACAGGCCATACTGAGCCACCCAACATTGGTTCTGGGAACCAAGTTCTGTTCCTAGGATAGAATACTCTGTAGTTTTGAACTAATGAGTCAGACCTACAGCCAGTAATAATTATTTTTTAACTCATCTATTTGTATGAATTTAACTGTTTTTTGTCAACTCAGTGATTATTAACATTTCCAGCACTGCTATTTCAAATTTAACATAATGACATTATTATAAAATTATTGTTAAATGTCCATGTAAGAGGTCTGCCACAAGAAGCAAATTTCTCCTTCCCATTTTTGGTTTACAATGTACTTTTTCAACAACAGCAAAATCTTAAACATAGAAAAAAATTCTATAAAGTAAAACCCAGTCCCCTCTCTTCACAATAATGGTGGGTAAATGAGAACAAGAAAGAAAAGCAGAGTATAACAAACTTGGATGAACAAAAAGAACAATAATAGATATCTGTGGTTGACAGTATACTAAATGAACACATAGGGGCGTTTCCTTTTTAGTTATTTAATAGCACACTAATTCTCCATTAAAAATTAAACTTGTAAAGTATTTGTAATTTAGATTATCTAAAAATATACACACAATCTCAATATGCTTTCCCTTCCTTTATATTTTGTTTCAAAATGAACACGGCTCCCTAGGTCTAATCATAGTTTATTTACTTTGGAACCATGGCTGTTGCCATGGAGAAATCAGGAGCATTTACTTGCTATTTTCCAGCTGCTCCTGGAATTTATGATTGCCTGACATGGTGCTCCATACAGTAATCTCTTCCCTCAGTGCTGTGGATGTCTCAGTCAAACCTCATTAGTACACCAAGAGGGAGACTGCGTATATGCAATAGGATGATCAAAGAAACTAACTTCAGCTACTATTGCCGAGGAACCACCCTGCTAAAGACCAGGAAAAAGAAACACGAATGCGTGCGTACGTGCGTGCGTGCGTGTGTGTGTGTGTGTGTGTGTGTGTGTGTGTGTGTGTGTGTGTGTGTGTGTATCTGTCTGTCTGTCTGTCTGTCTGTCTGTCTGTCTGTCCACATCTATCTGTGGGTGCTTCTATTTGCTTACCAAGTCTTATGTTTCTAGGTCACAGGACAAGCCTCCCCTGCATATTATTTGAGGCAGCCATTACTCACTACTTCATATCTCAAATTAGATTATTGATGAGCCTGCAGGCTTTTCTTTTTCCTCCTGCCAGCTCATTTCAGGAACACTACAATCACAGAGTAGCGCCACTACGCCCAATTTTGCATGTGTGTTCTACACATTAAACACAAGACTTCACATTGGCCTGGCAGGCATGTTACCTCTGAGTCATCTCCCAGTTCGGGAATAGATTTATTATTTGTGTTCATGTTGGCTGTTGTGAGTAACTGGCCTCTGATCCAAGCACCAACCATCTTTGGGGGAAGGAGGTTAAGCTGTACCTACTTGGCAAAGATCATGCGAGATGGGCTTGGTGACTGTGAAACCCACTCTTGGATGAGTTGGGAGGGGTCATAAGAAGAGCACCTGGTCACTCCCTACCATCTATTGTACCCAGCTCTCCCAAAGAGGGGCTAGAGTATTTAGGCCAGGGAAGACTTAACAGAAGTAGGAGCCTTCTGTAGGGCTTTGGGGAACCTCTCATGCCTCCTGGGTTTTCAGGTGCAGTCTATTGGAACTGAGCAGCCACACTTCTATAAATAATCACTTGGCTCCGTTCGGTAAGGACCTGTGGGAGCATTTTGCTTTAATTAGTCAACGGGACCTTAGAAACCTAGGACTTGGGCGTCTAAAGATAAAATTTGGCGTTAAAATTCATGTGACATAGTGTTGCTTTAAGATCGGATTGTTTCTTAGTCTCTGGGGATGTCTATCAGCATCATCAGAGAAAACTGATTTTCCTATGAACAGCATCCCTCCGGTTTGCTCATGTGTTTGATAGCTTTCAGTGCATCACATGATAAGTTACCATGGGATCTGTGTGCTGGTTTCTATCTACTCCCCACACCAGGAAGATCTCTTCTATACAGAGGAGTCCCTGTTATTGTAGCGTCCCTGCCACAGTTTCAGGAGGTTGCTGTATTTCAAATGCATGCATTCCTGCTATTTAAGGGAAAATACCATTTTTTAAAAATATTTATTTCCTTGTTATGTATACAATGTTCTGTCTGCATGTATCTTTGCAGACCAGAAGAGGACGCCAGATCTCATTACAGATGATTGTGAGCCACCATGTGGTTGCTGGGATTGAACTCAAGACCTCTAGAAGGCCACCAGCTAGTGTCCTTAACCACTGAGCCATGCCTCAAGAAATATCATTTTTTACACTGACAGATTGCCCATTTCAAATGCAGTCGTCTCATTCAAGACTACTTCTGAATTTAATTTCATTAACTAGCATCTCTAATGAGAGCACAAATTATTGCACATGTGCTGCTGCCAACAAACAGTGTTAGATTAGCCAGAAGGGGCCATGTGGAGGTTGAATTGCAACAAAATATTAAAAGCCATGAGTCTGCCAGGGATCGTGTCTTCAAATAAAGCGTGCAGCTGGTTTTGATGGTTTGACTTACACTCAGTTTGTCAAAGTCTATGGTCACCTAGCAAGAGTATAGCATTTGCTTTGTAGACCAGCTTAGCCTCGACCCAAGAGATCCACCTCCTCAGCCTATTAAGCCCTGGTATTAATGGTGTGCACAACCTGCCTGGCTTGGAATTACACTTCTTTACATCTAAATTTCAGCAATATTTATAAAAGTACCTTGCCCATTTCTCTAGTTTTAATTCTCAAATATATTTATTGTAGTAATCTCATGGTTCTTCATATTTCCATGCTGACAGTTGTAATGGCTCCCGTTTCTCTTTAATATTATTTGAGGTTTCTTTCCATTAATTTTCAGTTTAGCTGAAGTTCTATCAAATTGTTATATTATAAAAAATCAAACCTTAGTTTTTGTTGATTCATTTTGATTTCCCCATTTCATGTTTTGTTTATCTCTGTTCTGGTTTTTCGAGACAGGGTTTCTCTGTGGCTTTGGAGGCTGTCCTGGAACTCGCTCTGTAGACCAGGCTGGTCTCGAACTCACAGAGATCCGCCTGCCTCTGCCTCCCGAGTGCTGGGATTAAAGGCGTACGCCACCAACACCCGGCTATCTCTGTTCTTATATTTGCTATTTAGTTCTCTCTGTTAAAACTATGCCTTAGCCAGGTGATGGTGGTGGTGCATACCTTAAATCCCAGCACTTGGGAGGCAGAGGCAGGTAGATTTCTATGAGTTTGAGACCATTCTGCTCTACAAGAGCTAGCTACAGGACAGCTGCCAAAGTCACAGAGAAATCCTGTCTGAAAAACCAGAAAAAAAAATGTATACCTTGTTGGGTCTGGAGAGATGGCTCGGAGGTTGAGAGCACTGGCTGTTCTTCCAGAGGTCCTGAGTTCAATTCCCAGCAATCATGTATTAGGTCACAACCATCTATGATGAGATCTGCTGCACTCTTCTTGCGTGTAGGCACACATGGAGGCACAATGCTGTAAACATAATAAATAAATCTAAAATAAATGCTAAGGGACAGCTTAATATTATGACCACTTTGCAAAATAGTAATAACCTGTCCCCTTTGACTCTATGTCCTCCTTGGCTGTTCATTCATAGACAGATTCTTTTATTCCTAGCTGTCAATGTGATGCAACATAGGTAATACTTACCATCTTTACTTAGTCCATTTTTAGATTTTATGATGCAAGGATATATATTGGATAATTCCACTGGATTTACAAACCACTACATATTACTCATTTTTAGGGATCTTTGTCTAAATAGATACTCCCTTGTCTTTATAAAAACAGACCTTGCTATTCTCAAGACTTGCTCTGATGGTTGGGTATTGCTTTTCCTTAAAAGTAAGGAACACAGATTTAGCTCTCTCTATATAAATCATTAAGCCGATTAATACTAAGGGTAAAATTGCCAACTTGCTAAAAATTCTTTATAATTAATTATAAGCTTAATTGTTATAATTGTGTGAAATAGGCCTTGGTAATAGTTAATAAAGACTTCTAGGTCTTTTAAATATTTACTGAGAAGTGATATTTCCATTTCCTCTTTATCCCCACCTTAAAAGGGTTTATTTAAACTGTGTGTTGGTGGCTTTGTTTAATCCTAGCACTCAGGAGGCAGAGGCAGGCGATTGTCTGTGAGTTCGAGGTCAGCCTGGTCTACAAGAGCTAGTTCCGGACAGCCTCCGAAGCCACAGAGAAACCCTGCCTCGAAAACCCCCCCCAAAAAAGTGTTTATTTAGCTTTGTGTATATGTATACATGTGTACGTGTATGTGTATTTTGTTCTTTTTTACTAATTTATTTTATGTACATTGGTGTTTTGCCATGGGTGTCAGATCCCCTAGGACTGGAGTTACAGACAGTTGTGAGAGGTCATGGGGTGCTGGGGAGTAAACCTGAGTCCCCTGGAATAGCAGTCAGTGTTTTTAACCACTGAACCATCTCTCCAGCCTTCTATGTTATATTTGTGTGTATATATGATATATATATATATATATTAGAAAATATAAGTAACATTGATTTGAAGAATATACACAACAGTAATTAACAAAACCCTATGACTGAAAATGATTTCCTATCATATGTAGGCAAATAAATCTGACTTAATTTATTTGATGCAGACCTTATTGCTCAATATGTAACACATGAATTTTTTTATTTGCAAGGATTAATTTTTGTTGGGTAATAATAGATTAGCTAATATTTTCTGTACTATTACATAATGTTATGAACTTTTTGAAATGTGCTTCAAAATTTTGCTTACTACAATATCTGTGTCATTCAGCCTGGTGTTACAAATCTCTGAATATAATAGAACCCAGCCTCATTTAGTAAAGTGGCTTACTTATTTTAGTTCCTTTATTTTTTTCATTTAGAAACTATTAAAGAGGAATGAGGATGCTGCTTAGGGATTGTTTTGGTTAGATTTCTAGTCCATCAAAAACACCATGACCAAAGGGGCTCATAAAAGAAAACTTTTAATTTGGGACTCCTGGCTACAGTGGATTGAAGTCTCTACCATTGTGGCTGGGAGCTATAGTAGCATCTCACCTTGCCAGTGAATTTGTGTAAGTGGCCACACCGATTTGGATGTGGCTTCAGGTGACTGGAAGGTAGAGAAGCATGGAGCAGGCTCTCTCTCTCTCTATCTCTCTCTCTATATATATATATATATATATATATATATATATATATATATTGGGTTGCTTGAATAGTAGCTGAACACTTACATTATTAGATCCACAAAGACAAAACAAAAGAGCTACCTGGGAATGACTTGGGCTCTTAAAATTCCATAGCCTTTCTGCAGTAATGTACCTTCTACCCAAAAGAGGCCACTCCTCCTAGTCCTCCCAAAACAGTTCCATCGACTGTGGCTTATCATTTGACGATGTGAGCCTGTGGGGTCCATCCTTACTTAAATCACAATGGTACACTGCTTGTCTGACAGGGAAATCCTGCATCATTCCCTCAACAGTAACAGAAGCAATAACACAGCACAAGAAAACATGACAAACACACACACACACACATGTATGTACAAACATGCATAAACATACAAGTAGTATGGCAGTGCTTATACTAATATAATAAAGGAGCTGAAAGGAAATGGCTCTCTCCTTACTATTGTCTTAACTTCCACACGCATGTGTATCATGTTTGACACGTGAAAGCCCACCAGCACACACTCATCACACCAAATAAATACATGTAAGAGAAATTCTACTCCATTCTCCGTCCTTTTTTTCACATGACCCATTAGTCAACTGTATTAAATTTCTATGTAATCTGAGGGTTGCATTTTAACCTATAAAAAAGGAAACATGTTTTGACCATCTCATCTACAAACTAAGACTACATTTCTTTGTAAGCATATAATCAATTCATTGCAGAGAAAAAGGTTTCCATGGTGCTAAGGGTGTTACAAAGTAATACTGTATAAAAATACATTTTGGGCTAAAGAAAACTAAAATTACTTTTCCTTTCATTGCAATGAAAATCAGTACCTTTTTTATGGAATTTTCTCCTTACCATGTAACTAGTCCCGTGTCCTTGGTCCACCATAATTTTTCACTTTCTTGAAAGTACTACCAACCTTTTGCCCTGTCAGTTCCATGGTCTCTAACCATGAGAAACATTTCCTCCCTGAAGCTCTCCTCTCTGTTTTCTTACACTGTGTAATTTGTAGCGGAGTGATTTACCTTATCTGCTAGCTTCCTGATGAAAGGGAAGCCCTTGTACTTCTAGACAGTATATTCTCTTCATCTCTGTGAGGAAATATGTAAGGAGGAAGTGTCTGGGGTCAGGATAATACCCTGTTTATGTTCTCAGTTGGCTCTCTTACCCACATCTATCATCAAATTTTCTTTAGAAATACAAACTTGTTTCAATGAGAAGCTTGTAAAATGTACATGTAGCATGTATACAGTGAGCAGTTAAGATAATATCAGCTGTTGACATTTTTGAGACACTTTAGATATGGAGGCATGTAATATTTAAAGTAATCATATTTGTAGATAAGGAAACATATATTGCCAGTGCCTTCTACAAGTGCTACTTACCATAATTTATTCCAAGAATAACTGGTCTCTCGCCTGACTCCCTGTCTTTTTGTTCATGTGTCCTTATTAACTTAATACTTACTGGCATTTTCCATGTCCTAGAAGTGTACTTTAGAATGTTAAAATATGAAAAAATATTAGATATTGCTTTATATTCAGAGTTTTTTGTTTTCTTTTTGTTTCTTATTATTATTCAATAACAGTTAAACATTTTGTCTATGGCTTGAAATATAAACCTCTTAAGTATCCATAAATCTACCTCGCATGTAGTACACATACAGTTTATGTTCCATGTGTACTCAGATCCACTGTCTCTCAGACAACTGTTCAAGATTTCTTTTCCTCTTCCATACTAACTAATCTTCAAGTTCTAAAACTTCTCCTGCCCTGTCTTCTCTTTCTCCTGAGCTGTCATTCAAGTTCTCACCATCTCTTGCCTGATTCACTCTAAAACTCTTCTGTAGGTTTTGCTACCCAAAAGAAATTAAAGACCTCAGCCCATCCCTTAACAGAGATGCTGAATGGATTCCTCACAGCTGATATTTTTTTCTGTTTAAAAACCCTAACATGAGCTGCAGAGATGGCTCAGAGGTTGAAAGCACTGACTGCACTTCTAGTGGACCCAGGTTGAATTCCCAGCACCCACATGGCAGCTCACAACTGTCTGTAACTCTGAGATCTGACACCCTCACAGAGATATAAATGAAGGCAAAACACCAATGTACATAAAATAAAAACAAATAACTTATTAAAAACCCTACCATGAATCACCATCAAGTGACTGATAAACGACATTTAAATACTTTAGATTGTGTGTCAGCTGCCAAGCCTCTTAATTATACCGTGTTATGAGAAGCTATTTCCTTGAGAGAAGCCTTCCTGCCAGCCTGGTTCCAGAGCCGCATCAGTCCCAAATAAACACACAGGAGGCTGTATTAATTATGAAGCTGTTGGCCTTGCTTGTTTCTTACTGGCTAGTTCTGACTTAAGTAATTACCCCATAATTGTTCATCTAAGTATGTTTCTTACCGGAGAATAGTTCCTGGCTTCCTACCCCATGGCGGTTACATGTTGACTCTCTTGTGTTTCTCCTTCCCAGAGATCTCCTGGACTCCTAGTCCCACCCATCTAGATTCCCTATTGGCCAGACAGTGCTTTATTGACAAATGCACAGGTTTCCCCAATAATACCGTCCAAGTTCACCCTTTTATATTTTGTTTCCCAAAGTAACTGATGGGAAACTTCTCTACATAAATTGGATCTTTGCAACCGTTACTTAGACTCGCATCAAAAACACCATAACCAAAATAATGTGCTTGCTTTTCTGACCACTCCTATAAAATGTATCCCGTCTTTAAGAAGTTACCGGGTTTATTTGTTATGTATGTATGGATACACATGTGCTGTGACATGATGTGTGGGGAACAGAGGACAGTTTGCAAGAGTCAGTCCTCTCTTTTCACGTGTGTCTCGGAAACAAACTCATCGTGTCAAACTTGGCCATCTACGTGGCCCTAAAATACGCACGTTCCTCATTTCTGTCTTCCCAGCTCATTACAGAAATGTGCCACACTTCCAACTGCACATTCCCGCCTGCAGGTGCCAACTCATGTTTTTACCTTTTCTTTTAAGGTACCTAAAACATAAAGATGAAGGTCTGACCGCCAAGAGCTAGTATGCATAGCCTTTTATCTATAGATATTGATTGTTCTTTTATTTTATCTTGGCTTTTTAGATGGGTATCATATGAAAACTCCATTGTGTTTTGGTTATAGGTGTGAATCACCATGCCCAGTTCATGGGTACTCCAGTTTCTAATATCTCATAAAGAGTATATAAACATAGTATAATAGACCCTAATCAGTTATTCAGAAAGGAAAAGTGAAATTACAATATCAGGCTACAAAAATACATCTTTCTTTTGGAAATTATTTTATTTAAGAATTCTTGAACTGCTGCTTTTCTGATATGTCTGCAATTCACAAAAAATACATAATAGTCATAATAATAGCTCTGCTAATTATTATTGATGAATTGGATTGTTAAGAAGGAAATTTAAAAATCTCTAAATAATTTAAGTAAATTATTTTTAATTCCTTTTTATTTGTTCAATACCCATTAATATAAAAGCAGTATAAATTAGATGAGGTGGTTTTAAAAAAGGACACTAAGTTACTAAATTGGGAAATAGAAGATGACTATGGGAGAGCTAGGGGGAGGAAAGGCATGAATATGATCCCAAGACATTAGAAGAAATTTCATTTTCACTTCTGATTTTTTTAAAATTCAGATATCGTATCTGTGTCTTTTTGTTACTTTGGATGAGGATTTGTCTCTATTATTGATGTCAGGAGACCAACTCTTTGTTTCGTTGGGTTTTTTGTATTGTTCTTTGGTTCTACTGTGTTGACTTCAGCCCTCGGTTTGATCATTTCCTCTTGTATGTGTTTGCTTCTTATTGTTCTAGACCTTTCAGGTGTGCTGTTGAGATTCTAGTAAGAGAGCTCTCTATTTTTTATGTAGCACTTAGTGCTATCAACTTTTCTTTTAGCACTGCTTTCATTGTGTCCCAAAAAGTTTGGGTATGTGTACATTTATTTTCATTGAATTCTAGGAAGTCTTTAATTTCATTCAGTAGAGAGTTGTTTAGTTTCAATGAGTTTGGTAGGCTTTCTGTTGTTTCTGTTGTAAACCCACCTTTAAAACGTGATGACCTAGTAGGATACAGGGAGTTACTTCAATTTTTTTTTAAATCTCTTAAGAATTGCTTAGTGACCCAGTATGTGGTCAGTTTTGGAGTAGGTTTCATGAGATGTTGAGAAGGCATATTCTTTTGTATTGATATCTGTTGTTAGGTCTATTGGGTTCATAATGTCTGCTAGCTCCAGTATTTTTGTTTATTGTCTGGATGACCTGATCTGTCTGTTGGGAAGAGTGGGATACTGAAGTATCTCACTGTCACCATGTGAGGGTCCATATGTGAATTCAGCTTTAGCAATGTTTCATTACAAACCTGGGTACACTTGTGTCTTGAGCATAGAGATTAAGAAATGCAATGTTCTCTCTTATGAATTTTTAATTTGGTGAGTACGTAGGGTCCTTTGCTATTTCATCTGATAGTTTTGAAATTTCTTTTGTGAGATATTAGAATGGTTGCATTGGCTGGCTTCTTAAGTCTTAGCTTGCTTCTTTGCTTGGGAAATCTTTTTCCAACCCTTTACTCTGAGGTAATATCTATTTTACTGTTGAGGTGTGTTTCTTGTATACCACGGAATGATGGATCCGATTTTTATATCCATTCTGTTAATCTGTGTTTTTTTGTTGGAAAATTGAGTCAATTGATATTTACAAAATCAGTGACCAATAATTGTTAATTCCTGTTATTTGGTGGTGCTGGTAGTGCTAATGTTGGGATGTGTGTGTGTGTGTGTGTGTACTCCCCTTCTTTTGGTTTTGCTGGTAAGAAATTATGTATTTCCTATATTTTAATGGGTGTAGTTAATGTCCTTTGCTGGTGTTTCTCTTCTAGTATTTTCTGAAGGGATGGATTTGTACATGAAAATGTTTAAATTTGACTTTATCATGGAGTATCTTGCTTTCTCCATCTAGGGTGATTGAAAATTTTTTTTTTTTGGTTTTACGAGACTGGGTTTCCCTGTATTGTTTTGGAGGCTGTCGGTCCAGCCTGGCCTCGAACTCACAGAGATACTCCTGCCTCTGCCTCCCGAGTGCTGGGATTAAAGGTGTGCGCCACCACCACCCAGCGTGATTGAAATTTTTACTGGGTATTGTAGTCTGCACTAGTATTCATGGTGTTTTATGGTCTACAGGGCATCTGTCCAAGTACTTCTGGCTTTTAGAGCCACCATTGAGGAGTTGGGTATAATTCTAATAGGTCTAACTTATATATCACTGGCTTTTTTTTTTCCTTTGCAACCTTCAATTCTATTTTATTCTGCATGTTTCTTGTTTAGATTTTGTGCAGCCAGGAAATTTGGCACCCTTTTCCTCCTATTGGTTGCCTCATCCAGCCTTGATATTAAGGACCTACTCCTAACCATACTGTATGCTGTGTTCGGTTAATTTCTCTTGGAGGCCTGATCTTAAGGGAGGGAGGTTTTGGTGGGTGACTGGGAGGAGTAGAGGGAAAGGAAACTGCTGTTTGGATGTGATGTATGATAGAAGAATAAATGAACACAAAGCACATTCTCATAGAATAATGAAAATTGTTTTTTAAATTTCTTGATTTATTACTAAAAGATACATGTAACAGTTTCAAACATACAAGTTTGCATTATTATACAATAGGCCCACTGTTGCCTATAAAACAATAGGACACTAAAATATCTAAATGAAGAAATAAGATTATCAAATTATCATTAGGGACATAAAGAATTAATATGCATCTCCACCCTCTAAATTTAACTAAGAATCTAAGTATTAAAATACTTTGGAGAAAATGTTGTAATTGTCTAAAAATCTCTGATGAACAAATGCAACATTAATACAGCTGTATCTAGAAAGCATATTAGAAATAATTCTTAAGAATTATCAATTTCATTAACATTTTACAATTCATTGAATACCTCATTAAATAATTAGCATCTGAGAAATTGTTGTGTATCTTGCAATGAATGATTACCATATAAAAGAAAGATTTCTAAAAATAATGTTTTTGATCACAGACATTTTTTTCTAATTTCCCAGGGAAACCACCAAAAATCATTTTGTTAATTTACCTGTAAATATGTGACAGTGTTTATGTAATGGATTGCACTCAGATTATCCTACGGGGGGAAAGGAGACCAATGATGCAAGGATTTGCATGTTTATTTTGTGCAAGAAAAATCAGTTCTATGGGATTTGCTGCTTAGTGAGATTATCACTGCAGCAGTCACTCTTATTAGCAGATGACGGCACACATCTCTCTTCTACATCAGTCCCATTTGAGCTACATCTATCAACATGTTAGTTTTTGTTCAGCAAATAAAAAGCATTTCTAAGAATACTAAAGCAAAATGTGTCACATAAGCAGGATATGTTTTCTACAGAAATCATCAGGGAAATCCAGTGTTTAGTGTAGGAACTATATTGATAATCTGTATATTCAATGAAGGTCAACAAATACCCATTTTTTTCTAATATGCCCTTAATATTCACAAAGTAAGACCATTTGCTGTTATTAATTTTTATACTTTAATTTGACATCATTAAGGTCAAATTAAATAGAGAAAACATTATAATTTATTTATCATTTGACAATAGAAATGATGCTCTGAGTTTTAAAAAAGAAATATGCTTCTATACTTTGAAATAGTTCTTCAATTTGGGGTAAGAAAAGTATGGCAAGCTTCATTGTATTATTTTGTTAATATATGCGGTGTGAAGCCAAATTTATTTTATATGCTTAAATTGTTCTTAATGATTAGTATCTTGTGATTTTGTATGCCTACAAAGGACTAAGTTTTTTGTACCACGCAGATATGTACTTGTATGTAATATGAATTGCACATAGACACAAACACAAACATGAAGAAAGATATTATTATTTTTATTATAAGAATAGAAATATAAAGACAATAGATAACTTATTGAAGCCATATCCCAGGGCAAAACAGGTCTAGTTTTGAATTTAAGTCATTAAAGTTTATATAAAAATCTTTGTCATAAAGTATGAAATAAAGGTAACAGTATTTTTGCATCTGAGAATGAATCTTTATATTTCTATGCTTTTGAGAAAATGTATGCACTGTAGGTTTATCTACCACGCATGCATGCACAATCACATGAAGGTTCTAATAAGGCAGAGAAAAAGGTAGATTCAGTGGGCAGTGACTTTTTTCTAGAAGGATGCCCGCTCTCTGTGGTACTCTACAGATGTACGGTCTCTGTAGTTGAGAGTGGCCTGGATGATGAAGAAGAAGTTACTACTGGAGATACTAGAATTAAGTAGGAGTTCATTCAGGCAAACAATATAATTTGCCACATTGCATCCATGTTGATTTGAAATCTTGATTTGTCATCATTTCATGTATAAGCTCACTGGGCTAAATACATAGAGCTAAAAGCAGCCAGAAAGGTATCACTCTTTGAATACATTTAGATGCAACTGAAATACGAATCATTATGAACAACATAGCAAGTAGTTTTTCTTCATCTCTAGTCTTGAGTACTCTGTGAAACTGCTGTGATGCAGCCTTTCCTGGCTGGTTGGTTGTAAGCACTCAACATTCATTTTTACTGTCTCCGACTTGTTATTTTACTCTGCTTCTTCTTGACAATTTCTGTTCTTCATTAGCATGTTTTTTTTTCTTTTGAGTAATTTTTAATGTGTAAGCATTTAAAAAGAAAACATTTCATCATCTTTCATCTTGTTGTCTTCATCTTATACTGTTCCCAGAAAGTATTATTTTAAAATCTTATTTCTAGACAAAAATGGTTAGCTGGTTTTGTTTTTAACCTCTTCAGTTAATTTTGAAGAGTCAAATCCACCCTACAGTATGGTAATGAAGTCAGCAATTAAAGTAGAAAGCCCAAGATTTCTAAAGCGCGTTTTAAAAGGACAGACTTGTTAAATTCTGTAATATTACTGCAAGTCCTCTAGCTTAATATACTGAGAAATCTCAGTTCCATATTTCTTCGTATTTGGCATGTAGAGTATGTACATTTCTACACTGTTTTGTGGAAAAGCCTTCCACTCATAAAAGTTGTGTGGCTCAATCATGCTAAATATATTACACATTGGTATATATTAACGATTGTATAATTATTAAAAATAAAGTATTGTTTGAATTTCTTGAAAGGGAAGAATGGTGGTTATTGGGAGAAAAGCATCATTCAAAGCCTTTAAAGGCAAAATTAAAGATTACATTAAAATTAATTTCTACATAAAAATAAGTTTAATGTACTTATGAGAAATCCACACGCTTAAGTGATCTATTGAAGATATTTTACTATTGTTGTATGAAAGAAGATGTTAATATTTTGTGACAAGTACTCTAAATTCCCACAGGTAGGTGTGTCATCTCCAGAGTCCTAGTGTCCTTCCCTCAGTCATTTGGGAAACACTTTGGTCCTTTATAGCACAAATCTTTTCTGCACACAATATCCTATTAGGAACTGGGCAAAACCCAAAGCATTTACACTCCATACACAAACTTATTTGGAAAAGGTAATGCCTTCTATTAAACTGTGCTTCAATATTCTGTTTTGCCTGCAGCTGAATGTGGGGCGTCTGCAACAAGTAACGAAGGAATTCTGCTTTCCCCAAACTACCCGCTGAACTACGAAAACAACCACGAATGCATTTACAGTCTTCAGGTCCAAGCAGGAAAGGGCATCAACATTTCGGCCAGAACTTTTCACTTAGCGCAAGGAGACGTTCTTAAGGTAAGTGGACCACTGCGCTGTGCATTTATCAGTTAGTATACTTCTCTAAATACGTTGACACTCATTTGTACACGGAATAAATGTAAATTCCATTCACATGTTCATAAACCCAAATCCTAGCATTATTTTAATTGAAACAATATTTGGCTTCCAGAGATTTTTTTATAAGAAATCAAAAATTTTATGATGTGTAAGTCTCTGTTTCACTGCCACCAAAGTAAGGAAACTTTATTGCAAAGTATCTCATTCGATAAATATTAGATATTTTTTAAAAACTAACGTGAATGACCATTTCATTAGGAAAAATCATACTAGTAACCTGTTTTATACAAGCTTTGCTGTCTTTTGTAAGTGATGGCTTGTGTTGTAACTGATATCTACTAAGAAAAGTTATTCTTTATTAGCATGTAAATAACTTATGATACAAGTCACTTTTGTGTATATGTAAACCTAGCAAATCATTGTCAATTTAGAAAACAATACTTTGCTCATAATATTTAGTGTTAAATCTTTTTCATAGAAGTATTGAAATAATAAACATCATTTTAAAGATTATATATGACACATGATTTCGAGTTAATGTTTAAATAGTAACTGATTTGCTTTCTGCAATACAAATGTTGTGGTAAGTATGGATTATAACAGTAGGTAATCAAATTAAAAATAATTTTAGATCTGTAATGTTATATTGGAATATTTTAAAGAAATGATTCATATTTTTCACCTTTAATATTTTCTTAAGCAATAAAAAGCATTGAAAATATTTCCATCTTTACACATTTTGAAACAAAATTACATTTCCCATATTGACAGCAGTGGAAGGATTTTGTTAAATCTATAAATATTAAGTCGTTGGTTATTTCTCATTTTAAAATCATATCATTGATAATATTTGGTAGTTTCCAATGTGTAAGATTTGTATAGATTTATGGAAAGATATTTAAAGTGCACTAATGTATATAATACTGATCATAATTCTGGCTATTTTGTGTATGCCCAGCGAGAAGTTCACTATAGCAAACCTTTCAGCTCCAACTCATTGTTCATATTTTCCTGTTTCAATAATTTACATTTCCTGGCTGGCAGGAAAACTCATATTACTGTCAACAGTCATGATTTCAAAATAATCCTTGAAATATTAAAATTAACCAAGTGCTTTTACACAAAGTGAGGTAGTGATTATTTTAGGCTAGCAGGGAGAGATGTTAATGTATGAATGAGGTATATAAACCCAGCCTTAGGCAATACCACATAAGCAGCACTAATAATGTATTTATGAGATAAGCATCATGAAATCCTCTCATACCTACAAGTCTTGTTTACCACCCCTCTCTCTAAAATAATTGCCTCATGTCCCTTTGTGATGATTAAAATGTATCCATTCTTTGGCATACTAGATGAAAAGTCTAGTATTTATCCAAATAAAGTAGATTTTATGTACCAGCTAATACCTTTTACAGAGCAGAATATCCCGGACATGTTTCTCAGAGGACTTTGCATTAAAGTCTTCTATATTTGGAAGTCTCCAGTATTTGTGACAGTGATACATTGAGAATGACAAGAGACCGGTGTTGAGTGACTCTCTGAGAGCATGTGCTGAAGGAAGATGAAGGAAGCCACAGCTTCTATGGTGTTGAAGCTTGTGAGCTCTCACGTGACAGTGACCTGCAGACACCAGTACGCTTGGACATCACAGCTAGCCCTGCTTTCCCAAATGCAAATCTCAGTTGTGTCTACCAGGTCCTAATACCATATTCTCTTCTGGTATCAACCTACTAAGTACTCTTTGGCTACCCAGTATATGACACTGATTTACACCATGTGAATGACTCATGGCCGCTTGCCTCATTAGTCATTCATAACTCTTTCTCTCTTACCTATTTAAACCATGGAGGCTGTCAATATCTTTAAGCTTTGCCTCCTTCCTTGAAAAACCAGGAAACTCACTTGTCTGTTTCTAACTATTAGAGTGCTGTCGTAGCTCAGTTCAGCTGTTTAAAGTGGGAGGTTCTGTCTTAGAGGCAGCAATCAGAAGCTAGCCCATTCGTTCTTGCCTTAATTAATCTGTCTAGGTTGCCTTGCATCCAACTGCAATACATTGTGCTTTCTGCTCTTCTCAGTAGCCACAGGCTATGGCGGGAAATCTGACACCTTCTTCCCTTGTCTCACTAGAAAACTGTAGTGACAGATAATGCATTGATTTCAGGTAGCTTGTAGAGGAAGGGTTCAGTATTCTTAGGCGTAAACAGCTAACAATGAACCCTCACTGTCTGATGGCAGAGTGACAACCAGAAATCCCATTTCTGTCTATACTTGGTTCTATTTTACACAATGACTATGCGCTTTGTCCAGACGAAAGTGGGGAGCAGAGATTGTGAGGCATTGCTTTGTTGTTGTTTGTTATTTATCACCGCTTAAAGGGAAGTTTAAATCTCTTTTTTTTCCCTTTGGTTTTTAGAGACAGGGTTTCTCTGTATTGTTTTGAAGGCTGTCCTGGAACTCGCTCTGTAGACCAGGCTGCCTTCGAACTCACAGAGATCCGCCTGCCTCTGCATCCCGAGTGCTGGGATTAAGGGCATGCGCCACCAACACCCGGCTTTAAATCTCATTTCTTATGTGAAATGTGAACTAAGGGAATGATTATGACCTCCTTAAGAATGCAATAAAGTTGGGTGGTGGTGGTGCACACCTTTAATCCAAGAACTCGGGAGGCAGAAGCAGGCGGATCTCTACGAGTTCAAGGACACCCTGGTCTACATACTCAGTTCCAAGACAGCCAGAGCTACCCAGAGAAACCTTGCCTTGAAAAATCAAATAATAATAATAATAATAATAATAATAATAGTAATAGTAATAATAATAATAAAAGAGTCTTCATCCCTATAATATATATATCATACATGAAAAGTACATCTAAAATATACTTTTTTCCAAGTAAGAAGCCTCATCTGGTATGCAAAGTAATGGGATGAACGTGAAGCTTCCTAAAGGGACAGGAAAGAATTATTTTAGAAAGTATGGTGGTAAGCAAGATTGGTAGGTGTGAGGGAGGATTTCTTGACATAGAAAACATAAAAACACATTTCTGATTGCTATTCTGCCATCAGACAATGAGTATTTGTTGTCGTGTGTTAAAACTTAAGTAGACCAGCCGGGCGTTGGTGGCGCACGCCTTTAATCCCAGCACTCGGGAGGCAGAGGCAGGCGGATCTCTGTGAGTTCGAGACCAGCCTGGACTAACAAGTGAGTTCCAGGACAGCCTCCAAAGCCACAGAGAAACCCTGTCTCGAAAAACCAAAAAAAAAAAAAAACTTAAGTAGACCTAGCTTGCATCGAACTTGCACACCTCCACCTGTTTTTACCTCCCCAGTGCTGTAATTAAACCCCTGCACCACCAGGCTTGGCTATCTTTTACATTTGTGTGTGTGTGTGTGTGTGTGTGTGTGTGTGTGTGTGTGTGTATATATTATATGTATAGATGTTCATGTGTGCACATGTATATGTAGACCTACCTATATGCACATGTTTGTGGATGCCAGGGATCAATGCTTGTATCTTCTTCAATCACTTTGATATCGTGTGTGTGTGTGTGTGTGTGTGTGTGTGTGTGTGTGTGTGCGCGTGCGTGTGTGTAGATTTTCAAGACAGGGTTTCTCTGTATTGCTTTGGAGTTTGTCCTGGAACTCACTCTGTAGACCAGGCTCGCCTCGATCTTACAGAGATCCACCTGCTTCTGCCTCCTGAGTTCTGGGACTAAAGGCATGCACCACCACCGCCCTGCTCATTTATTTTTTTCAAATACATTATTCTTATTATTTTTTGAGAATTTCATGCAAAGTAGTTTGATCATATTACTTCCTTTCTTCAATTTTTACCCAGTCCATTATTTTTCTCCCAAACTCTACCAAATTTTATGTGGTTGTTGAATTCAGGTCTTCATTCTTGAATGTCAAATACCTTAACAACAACTGACATGTCTCCAACCCTAATTATGAACATTGTTTCAGATATAATAAGAAAAGACTGTTACTTATACTATATGGTTTTCAAGTACCATTTATTTTACATATGTGAATTGTTGAGTATCATGAGGGCTTGCTGTAAAATATACAGATGATTATTAAATATAGCTGTTATTGCAAATTAGGTTGTGATAAAAATTACAATTTAAAACTCATAATTGCCGTATTTTGAAAAGAAAAATGATATAAATATAAGTTATACTATCCTAATAACAGACTAGCATTCTTGGAATACAGCCTAAAAATTCTAAGAATATTGTTTGGGAGCAAGCTTCTTAAAAAAGTCTTGATAAAACAGACAAAAACCAAGTGGATTCAACAAGCTGAAGTTTTCCATTGAAATGAAGTTATTCACTGGTACTTGCGAAAATATACATTTGAGATAACTTCACAATTTCTCATAAAGATCAGATTCAACCGAAAGGAGGGTGGGGAGTCCCTCTGTCTCAGTCCTGTGCAAAAGGAGAAACCTGTCATCACTTGATCTTACCGAGTCAGTCTTCCGGCTATTTTAACCAGTCTGAATATATATATATATGAAGCTAACTTCCTCCAGAGAGTATTCTCTGAGACCTGCAGAGGAACTGAACACTCTTCTGATTCCTAAAATAAACCCTTAAGGGTAATTTACCCCTGACAAAGTTACTGTGTTTACAATCTCATAGCAAGCATTCTTTGTCATAGTGTCTTTTCCCAAAACTCCATTCAATGACATCACTTTGATATTGGCCACAAGACAGTAATTCCACAGAATGTTGTAAGCACTATCCACAAAGTCTGGCCAAACTGGCTGTTTCCTTCACCAAGCAGCCTTAGCTCCTTAATGAGTGGGCTATGTTTGGGTGTGATACCACCAATAGCAACAAAAAATTTGGAAATATTTTTGCTTATTATTTAAAGACTATGCTAAATTTGGTAATGTCATTTCTCATTTACCAAACAGTAAGGTTGCTATAAAGTCATATTCTATTTTAACATTTTCTGATTGTTAACAAAATATTCATCATGTACATTTTTCCTGGAATTAAGTTTCAGTTGTAATCAAAATTTACATGGAGAAAGATTTGTCAAAAATGTTGAAAATGATCTACAAAAATGCTATATAGAATTTGCAATAATGAATACTTCATATTACTTTAGCAAAATATGTGATATACCTCTCTGAAATCAGTTATAAGAAATGAATGAGAGCCTAGCATCAAGTAGACCTTGATACCTGTAGTCTTATCTGCTTGCTCTTGTTTTTGGAAAAGTATGAGGAGTCTGGAGTCTCCTTATGTTTGCCTAGACTTGCCTTGAACTCTTGGGTTCAAGCCCCCTGAGTAGCTTGCTTGGCCTCTAATCATGTCCTGCTACTCTAGCTGACATCTGGTTTTCTAAATAAAATATTGTTGGGAGAAAGCCATGTTCATTCATTTACATCATGTCTGTTTTCTGCTGCAAGAAGAAGACTGAGCTAAAGTTACTAAGGACACTAAGGGCCCAAAAGGTCTTAAATATTTATCTACCCCTCTTCAGAAAAGTTTGTCAGACTTTTTACAACAGCATTAACACTTAAAAAACTTATAATTGGGTGTAACTTGGACATACTCACCAAATTTGAAATCTGGTTGTGTAACATTTACCCTAACACAGGTGTTCTCGTAGGTTCATCATATGTATTTGCTACACAGACTGCTTTTTTGTATTTTGTATTTGCTACACAGCCTGCTTTTTTGTTACCTGTTCATTCAGAGGCACTCCAAAGGCCATATAGTGCCACCATGCTAGACCTCGTGAATGCCTTCTTCACTCTCTCCCCTTGTTTGTCAGGGACATGAAGTAAAGTGTAACCAGGTATGGAGTGTGTATGTTTCATTGAAAGTTTAACCATTTCTGTCATTAAATCTCTTGAAAATTAAACCCCTTATGAAAAGTTGAATTTCAGAGAATCAAATGACCACGCAAATACATTTCCACATAAACCTTAGTATCTGTTTTAGTTTTGTTTACCACAGACAAACTTCTGCTGATAACTAAAATAGAAAGTTACTTTATGGCTTGGATTCCTGTGGGTGATCACCTGTTAATTTCAGAAGATCTGTCTACCCTGCCTTCTATATAATACCAATGACCTATAGGAAAATCTGTGTTCTGCTTTCCTAGTGACAATAGAAGAAACATAGAACACTGTTACTTCTTCATAGATACTCAGCCCTGCTGGCGTGAATTTGAGATGGCCCCGTCTTCCTCTTTATCTCTCTCTGGTTTCTCATGTTCCCTTCTGCGGAAATTTAAAATGTAAATAGGCCTTAAGAGCACACAGAGTGCATAGTGGGGTACAGACTGCATCAGTCACAAGTGCAGAGAGCAGAAAGGTCCTTCCAACAGCAGAATTCTGAATTTCTGCGTGGAAAGAAAGATTCGGTTAATGTGGTCAAAACAGAATTAGTTATGAATCCTGAAAATTTTAAAAACCTTCATTTGTGTATGATGTAAATTAAAATCTGCCTTTGCTTATTTGCAGTCTTTAAGCCTAGGTTGGCAAAGATTTGGTTAATGTGGTCAAAACAGAATTATTTATGAATCCTGAAAATTTTAAAAAGCTTCATTTGTGTATGATGTAAATTAAAATCTGCCTTTGCTTATTTACAGCCTTTAAGCCTAGGTTGGCAGCAAGGGTATTCAGAAGCTAAAGACAGGTGGATGATGCCTACATTTATCCTAGTACTCCGTAGGCAAGGGTAGGCTGATATCTCCTAGTTTGAAGCCTACCAGTTAGCAACTGTCTCAACAAAACAAAACAAAAAACAATCAAAACGGAAAAAAAATTAAAACCTCTAGAAACTAGAAATAAATATCATTTTTCAACTAGTTCAGTAGCTGAGATAAAGAGCAAGCTTTACTTAACACAGGCAACATCTTTAAAGTTTCAAGAATACTTTAACATGAAACTTTAAATTTGAAGATAATTTCCCAATCAGTGGAGGATTCTTAAAGGTATAACTGGTGGAACCGTCCTGTCAGAAAGAAAGGCTTTTCATAGTTTCACCAATGATTTTAAAATGTAAGATGTCATAGAAACATAGGAAAAGACCCTTGCGACTGCAAGACTGCCTACTTGTTAGTAACAGAGTTGCATTGGAAGATGGTCCACAATACAAAGAAAAGATGTAGCCACAAGTCCTATAAGAGAAAATGGAAATATGGTTTGACATGAGTATGAAAAATGAGACATTTCAAGTTGAGGAAAAAAAATAAACAATGGAAATTTAAAGAACCCAAATCTTTGTGGTGTTGTGCCCAAGTCACAAGGATCTCCAAAGAGACCAGGGAGACAGACCACTGATGCAAATGCACAAGGTTTATCGATTATTCTATCCTATTGCGGGAGGGACCCCGTCTTGATGCAGCAGCCTCCAGAGGGGATGAAGCCCCCCTGTCTACTGCTAGGTTTTAAAGACAAAAGTTACAGGATTACATCAGTAGTACTGGTTGGCTTCTGATTGGTTGACATTTGGGGACCAATCAAGAGATTTTTTTCAAAGTCATGTTTTTGGTGTGTAATACCTGTGTCCCCATTTTTCTCATAGGTTGGTACTGGGAGGGAACAGTCTGTGGTTTCTGTGGCTTGCAGGTGCTCTATTGTACCAATATTTTTCAGAATTGAATTTCCTGGAGACTACAGGGGGAGTTTCTTTTGCAGTCAAACAGTCCCCAGGATCCAAGTACCTAGGAGGCTAGGGTGGGTTGGAGTTCCTTTGTTCAGTTTTGGCCCTAGGCCTGTTACATACAACATAGCCTCTAGGAGGGAAAGCTGGGGGAAGGGTTGATCTGGAGTTCTGGCTCTTCACAGAGCACTTCTAAGATATAAAGAAAATCTTGAATCTGCAGAATACCATGGTGCTGTGTGCCAGGACACAGTGAAACTACCAAACTTGACCACTCTGTGGGTTGAAAGAGGCTTGCTGGGACTCAGGTTGCAAAGGCTCTCTCCTGAGGGGCAGAGAGAAGGACATCCAGGTAGAAAAGCATGGGTCTTCAAGCTGAGCAAGGCTGTTCTCATTAACTAGGAACTAGGAGTTGACCTTTGAAGCCCATTAAGGGACATTCCCGGAAAACAAAACTGCCTTAGGAGATCTGCTTATCTAGTAAACAGAAACCTACCTTTAGGCTTGTTTATCCAAAAAACATTACTTCTATTTACCCAACAAAAGTCCTTCTGTTTAGGACTATATCACCTCCCCCTGGCATTAGTGTTTGACCTTAAAGGTAGATTATGCTATTTTTACTAAATCAGAAGGATAAAGAAAACTTTACAGTACCTTTTAAAATTACCATAACTTTATTTGTATAACCTAGGAAATCATAATTATAAAATTAAAATAGTATACAAGTATCTTTTAATTGTATATTATTCTACAAAGGTGTCATAGTAATTTTCTATTGCCATGATTATAAACTATGACCAAGACATAGTATAGAATGGTTTATTTGGCTTATGGTTTCAAAGGATAAGTCCATGACAATTATGATAAGGAGCATGACAGTAGCCAAATAGGCATGACTTTGGAACAATACCTGACAGCTCCTGCCTTGAGACACAACTGTGAGACAGAGAGATGAGTTAGGAAAACAGTGAACTGTGTGAATCAGCCTACCCCCATTGACCCCCTCTTCTAAAAAGAGGGCCACACCTCCTAATTCTTCCCCAACACTTCCATCAATGTTGGCCATTCTCATCCAAATTACCACATTATGTTATTTTTTAATCCAGCATAGCATAAGTAAAATGTATCATACAGATAATCACATCAAATGAGATATTGCATTGTGATCATATTTTCATAATCTCAGCATTGAGAAGAAAAAATCAAATAGGAGCACAACGTGGTAAACCTTTAAGAGCATGAGCTATAGAAGAAGGGATGCAAAGTTTATCAATATTGTCACATAATTTGTCTTGTCTAACATTTATATCACTTAGTACACTTTCAAATTCTTATTTTTATTTTATCCTTTTATGATAGCTTTATGTTTGGCTCTTGGGACTTATCCCAGGAATTTTTGCTTTGTATGCAAACATTCAACTTGTAAACTACATGCCCTTTCTTAAATGTATTTTTTTTTTCATTTTTCCAGGCAGGGTTTCTATTTGTAACCTTGGATGTCCTTGAACTAGAGATGTAGACCAGACTGACCGAGAGCTCAAAAATCTGCTTGCCTCTGCCTCCAGAGTTCTGGGATAAAAAGTGTGTGCCACTATTACCCAGTATTGACTTAATACTTTTAAAATATCAAAAATGAAACAAACAGAAAGGACAAAATTATGAAAACTGTACTGGAAATAATTATATGTTTACAGAACTCCTACCAACCAACTTTTTAAAGTGCTTTTAAAGTAGATGTTTTAAACTTAAAATTAGGTGTCATAAAAATTCTTGTTACCTTAGAAACAAGATTAAACAGTACTTAAGTGTTTCTTAGTCATTTTTTGAACTTCAGAATTTTCCATGTGAATCCTAACTTTCTGATTTTTGAAACTCATTTATTTGATTGTTCTTCATTAATAACCGCTTAGGGACAATGCAGATAGTCCCTGCTCTTCACAGATATGCATACATACTTGAGAACTGGCTTTTGGGGCCAACTTATATTTTAACTATAAATATATTTTGCAGATTTATGATGGAAAAGATAAAACAACACATCTGTTGGGTGCTTTTACGGGTGCATCTATGAGAGGACTGACACTCAGTAGCACTTCAAATCAACTCTGGCTGGAGTTTAATTCTGACTCTGAAGGGACAGATGAAGGCTTTCAACTTGTCTACACCAGTAAGTATTTTTAAAAAACTAAAACTTGTCAACAATTATATTTACTCCTAGTTATTGCTTGTGGAGTTCGCTATGTCAATAATTCTCTATTTCTATATGAAGCTTAACACAGTTTTGTTGTATATGAAAATAATTTAATTTCTGTTCTCTGCCGTGCCTCCTGCGCAGCCTGTATCTGAGAATGTGGCGAGGTAATCGGGATAGATGACACAGAGACCAGTCAGTTGCGTTAAGAAAACTTTATGTTCCCCAAATCGGCTTAGGAGAACTTCCCAAGAAAAAACACTTCCCTTCAGAAAAACTTCTGCCATCCATACACTCACAAATCTCCAACAGATCTCTCACACTCCTCTCACAGACCTCTCCTCCCTCCTGGCTGGTGGTTAAATCTCTGGCACCAGAATCAGAAAACAGCAGGGAGTAGCTAGCCATAGGGAAGATCAAAGTCATGGTGTTTCGGTGAGAGAGAGCCCTTATCGGAGCCCTTATCAGGAACTTATGGCACTGAATTGTTTTCAGTAAACATTGTCTTGCAGCTGCCTCTCCCAGGCTGATGGAGGGGTGGGTTTCTGAACAAGGTCTGGTGTCCCCACAGTTCTCCATCTATATCTATCTGTATGTATGAAATATATTTTTCAGCTCTGCTAGTTGTACTCACTCAGACTTTTTTCTTTTTACTTTCAGCTTCCCTAGCTCTCCTTCCCCTACACTTTTTAAGACATGACCGAATCTTCCTGAGCATCAATTGAAGTATTGAACTTCAAGATGCATTTCAAACCTTTTCCCACTGATGGTGACAAACATAACCCTCTGAGCCAGAGATAGCATGCATTTTAATGCTTTAAAAAATGTGCAACTACTGTAACATTTATGAAATTGCTTTCTTTTTAAACTTCTTTGCAAACAGATTATGCATAGATTTCCAAGAGACCATTTCTCTTCGGTGTGTCATTGTGTGTTGCAGTTGAATTGTATTTTTTTGCTTCTACATGGAAAATTATGATGTAGTCTGAATACTGACTACATCCAACAGGGAATGTATCAAACATAAAAGAAAAAAGTGTTAAGCAGTGGGGCTGGAGAGATGGCTCACACTTAAGAACATTTGCTGCTCTTACAGAGGTCCAGGTTGGATTCCCAACACTACCATTATGGCTAACCAGCATCTGTAACTACTGTTCCAGGGGATCTGATGCCTCTTATAACTTTCTAGGCACTCCGCAGCATCACAGGCAGGCAAAATGCCTATACAAATAAAAGGAAAATAAATGCATCCCTTCAGTGTTTAGAAGCATTAAACAAATTGTTAATTAAAGAATGTGTACTTAAAAAGTTAGATAGGAAAAGTGGAAGATCTTGCTTTGATGCTTAAATCTTTATATCTAGTAATGTTCAAAGTCTGCCTCACAGACCCAAGTTAGGTATGCGTGCATCCTTTACAATTATTCCAATTTTTTTGCAAGTGTAATGTTGATGATATCCCAGTATTCACACAGAGATAATCAAAATAGGAGGATGTAATTTAATTTTCAGGACTCTAGTGAGACTTCAAAAACAAGGGAGTTGTAAAGACATATGTCATAATTCACAGAAATAATGGTTTGACATATTGTTAGCAAAGGAAATATAAGATATAGAAACATTATTAGAGGAACACTGTAAGATTATTCAAGATAGGCATTACATCCAGATTATTCTCACATGTTTATTTCAGCTTACCATTTGTCTTTGATCACAAAAAGAACCTGTTGATACCTTTATTAGTAATAGTCACTGTCTATCTCATTATTATTATTATTATTATTATTATTGTGTTTATTTAGTACTTCTTAGAGTACTTGGACTTTAAGTATTATATTTGGCTAAGATAAATGATCAATACTTTTTTAAAAGACACAGAATGCATTTTACTTTACCTATTTTAATAATAAATTCATTGCACACTCATTAAAACTAGCAAACCAATATATGACTTCAAGTAACAGAAAGCAAATTCTGGCTTAAACTGAAAAGCTAGGGTTTCTTTATCTCATATAAAAATGCAAAACGAAAGATATCTAAATTCAACTGTTCAACATGACCAAACACGATTTTTTTTCATCCTAACCTATGCAGTATCATCTTTGGAGGTATATGTATTCCAGTATGCTATTACAGAGTTATAGTATAGTCACTGCTTGTACATAATTCAAGGTGTCCTTAAAGTTGGATGAAATGAGAAGCAGATATTACTAGCCACATATGCCTCTTTTACTATGACTGAAAACTGTTTCTCAGAAGGCCTGGTAGAAATTCATCTATCTTTAATCCCAAATTGGAAAATTAGGTGATTTATATATTAATTAATTTTGAATTAGCCTCACATCATCATAATATGCTTGTATTAAACCTGTAATCAAAACTGAGTTTCATTAGTAGGGAAGGGCTTTTTGAGGCAATAACTGTATAGTATAATGAGCAGCAGTAACAGATAATTCTTTTTAAAAAACTAAATTTGGTAATATTGTTAATGATTCTAGGATTAATGAAATCATGGATTTCTGAGACTCCAAAGTGCCTAGAATGAAAGATTTTTTTTCTACACACTCATTAATAATTTTACTATGCATTTTTAAGATGGCAGTGAGATAGTCTTTTTAGTCTCAAGCAATAAATAAATTACATATACATACATGTGTACATACATATCTATGTATATATACAATGAGAATTTTTCATTGTACTTGAGGTATTTGGAAGAATGCATCATTCCATGATTAACTCTCTTCAGTCTTCACTTCTTAGAACTCCTTTGTTTTGGGGATACTCACTTTCCCGACTGAGTTTTCCACCAAATGTACTTTGCTGTTTAAATACAAAAGTATTTATGAGTTAAACTAGGTGCAACCAAAATTGTCATTAGAGATTTCAAACACTGTCCTACTCCTTCTGTTCCAAGAGTCTAACTCTTTCATTTTACTGCATTCTCTTCAAAGTAATGACTGCCAGTTCCTCTTTTTCTTCAGAAATCTCACCCTTCCTCCAAGTCAAGTGCTTCTCAACCTTCCTGAGGCTGTGACCCTTTTAACAGAGTTCTTCCTGTTGTGGTGACCCCCAACCATAAAATTATTTTGGTTCTACTTCATAATTGTAGTTTTATTGTTGTCATGAATTGTAATGTATGTGTCTGATATGCAGGTCAACTGTTATTTGCCCCCTGTGGAGGTCATAGTGAGAACTCTGCTCTAAATAAAGGTTGAGAAATGAAGAGGCAAATTTCCAGGAGTTTTAGACAAAATGGGTTAGTTGTTGGCATGTCTCTGAGAAGAAGTCTAAGAAGACATCTCTGAGTTTCACATAATGTACACAGATATGGTTCAAGAGAAATTCCATTTCTTTCTAAAATTTAAAGATCAGGCCAGAAAGTAAGTTCTTCATTTTCTTCTCAAGAAAGCACTCTTCATTTTGGGCTCGAGAAGTTGAATTCTTTCTCTATTTTACAAATCGTTTTTAGAAGTCGACTTGGTTCTAGCGTCATTCTTGTTTCATGAAGTCACCAAACTTTCAGACTTAAAAGCAGTCTTCATTACAAATCATTCAGGTATTTCCTATGTCATTAACTTTATTCAGTAAAAAAGAAACAAGTGTTTTTTGATAATGATTCACACCATTTGGGTGGGTTGTATTTTCTCAAAAGTTGACCCAGGAGATGCCTAGTATGTGAATATGATTGTGTTAGATGATCTTTTGCTATTTCCTTGTCTCATTTTCTTAACTAATGTCTATTATCTCAAGGGAAAACTTGAAATACACTTGGATTCACTTAGCCTTCTAGTTTTGTTGCTTGAAATGATTCGATATCCTCAGAGAGCATAGCCATTCCAAATGTCATGTTCTCATTAAATACAGGCAGAGGCTAATTTTTAATGCCTTCTCTTGTATACTAGCTTTATGAATGTACTACAAATTATTCCATTTAGATTCTGTAATTTAGTTATGAACATGTTATTGGTGATGCTAACCATGAAAAATAATCAGATGACCTATCAAGTTTAACTTTATTCTTAGTGCGTAATTTACTTAATGCAAATGTGAGTAGAAAATAAGTAGATTACGTAGAAAAGCAAGGACGTTCCATATGGTTGCATATCCTCAAAACCACTGATCAGGAATGTTTGCCATTTCCTTCCTGCATTAAATACTCAAATTAAGCAAGCAATGGAGGAAGTACTGGCTAGTGGTGCATTGTATAGTACCAAGTTCTCCATCAGAAATGTCGAAGAAATAACTCGTAAGTTTATAATTTACATAAAACACAATATGGTTTCTTTTGCTAGAATAAAAAGAAAGGAGTCATTATTTTCATGACTTTATGTTACATAAGCTTTAATTTAAATACTTAGCATTTTGTGCATTGTATAAACTTTATCTCTGACATGTCAGAGATCTACCCAGGAGTGTGAAAACTTAGAGTAGTTTAGAATATCCTTATGCCCAAGAATAGCTGTGTTTGTAAGGCATAGATGAAGACAATCAAAACAGGATAGCCAAGGGGAAAAAATCTCTCAAATCAGCTAAAACTTCTTCTAAAAACTTTCTTGAAATTTAAAGTGAAGTCTAGCAACCACATTTTCTAGACTTTCATGCTAGCAAACAATTGTTTTTGAGTTTTGCCAGTTAGCACCCTGGATAACTGATAGATGATATCAATGATGTTATTGCTCCAAGAATAGCTATAAGCTGAAGTGTTATGCTGGCAGGTGGCTGTCTGTTTCAGATGCCTTGAACTCCCAACACACTCAAAGGCATTAATTAGTTTCCACCTGGTACTTCCTTCCCACTTCTAAAGTCTGCAAAGTCATCTAACTGATTGAATATCAGCTTTCATTCATAACCACTGAATGGCTTTAATTTTCTTGACTAGGTACTAGTTGTTAGTCAAAAACCAACAACCACAAAAATCTCTAGAGGTAGAACTTTGATGAATAGAAATGAGATGTGTTATAAGTCATTTGTATATTAAAAAGTAAAAGTGATCTGGAGAAAGTATTTTGCAAGCCACCAACAAGGAAATAACACCCAACAAAATTGTGGGCAAAAAACAACATGACAAAGAAATAACATTAGAGAGAAATAAAATTAAGAAATTAAAATTACACAAAAGAAATGTTACTGCGTATTCACAAAATAGATAAAAATTTAAAAACTGCAGAATATTAAATGTTAATAATTTCCAGATAGTGAAATTCAAATATGCTAGGAACTGTCAGTTGAAGAAGCCAGATAGGAAAGGAATACTGAAATTGTGATGATGGAACAAAATTTATAGTGCATGCTGAATGGCACCATGTGAAAATGAAGCGTGAGGCATTCATGTTCTATGAAATACATCATTAATAGCAGCTCTTGGGATCAAGCCTGGCAGATGAAAATTTAGGATACTCATCCAGTAACTAGATTTTCGATAAGAACTTCCTGGGTAGAGCTCAGACCATCAACAATAAATAGAAAAGAAATCTCTAAAAGTAATGGAGAATGAAAGTTTTTGTTTAAAAACTTGAATAGATTTGAAGTTGTAAGGGAAAACCTGGGTATGATAGCATTCTCAAGCTGTGATGTACAGTTTATTTAGTGATGAGTAGATATGTTCATTAGATCACTGAGTGCTGAAATGGAATGTAAGTTCATTCTTCAAAATTCTCTCCTTGTTCCCTCTACTTTCTTTATTTTATCTATAGCAAATACATACATCATAGCTCATATGTATGTACATGAAGTATTTTCTTAATTAATTATGAGGGGGAAAATCTTCACAAGCTTCTTATTTAAATATGAACTATACTATAAGTGTATCTGTAGCTCTGTATTAGAGTGATTGTTTGAAATGTTATGTCCCTAGGACCATGAAAATTAAATTTTAAATTAAAATGAAAGAATACAATTTAAGTTATAAACATTTACATTCATGAAAAAGAACAAATACATAAAAGAATTCTAAAACAATGCTATTTTTCAAGTCCAGTAGCCTAAATGGCAATTATAACAAATTATTAAATGTGTAAACTTTATTTAATTTTTTATACTATCCTTTTTATATTTTATTTCTGTGTATCCACTCCTTTTGTTCCCTCTAAACCCTCTTATATATCATTCCTTACTCCCTTTCAGATTCATGACTTATTTTTTATTAATTACATGCATATCTAATATATATATAATACTCTTAAATGTAACCTGCTCCATCTGTACATATGTACCTATATATACACTTGATAATAGATAAGCAATTTTGGAGCTCTTCCCGGGGGAACATGGTTTCTTCCACTCTCAATGTTCTTCACCGTCTATAGCTCTCTGGGGAGGGTTGATGCCTTGAGCCCTTTCCTCTACCCCTGTTGAAGTTTCTGTCATTGCTGCCCAT
Organism: Mesocricetus auratus; assembly: GCF_017639785.1. Classification (NCBI taxonomy): domain Eukaryota; kingdom Metazoa; phylum Chordata; class Mammalia; order Rodentia; family Cricetidae; genus Mesocricetus; species Mesocricetus auratus. The sequence continues at coordinate 11,383,871 of NW_024429204.1, read as the reverse complement.
GCTCAGCTCACATTTCACCAGCCATTTTGGTGAGACTTTGCATGTGTTGCTTCTGACATTACTAGGAAATACGGTCTTACTACAGACTCCCACATTCTTCCCACCACTTCTTCCACAATACTCTCTGAGCCTGGGGTGTGGGAGTTGTCTTGTATATGTATCCATTGGCACTGGGTTCCACAACTGAATTTTAATTGGTTGTGATTTTTCTGTGATGGTCTTGCTCTATTGTAAAACAGAAGTTTCCATAATGAGAGGTATAGTTATAAGGACAAATATTTCGAGTATAAGTAGGGATTATGTTTGTTTAGTAAAGTGATGGTTGTAGATTCTCCTCTAAGTCTTGGACTTCACTAGCCCTGGGGATTTGGTGAGATTTCTAGTACCAGTCATGAATCCCATGTTCTTGAGTGAATGTTAAGTCCAATTAGGAAGCTGTTGCTTACCACCAAGGTATGCTTGCCACTAAATGGAGTATCTCACCCTACAGCTTTGGCTGGCCTAGAACTTACTATGTAGCCCCAATTGGTCTCAAACTCATGGCAATCTGCCTCAGTTGTCTCAATGCTGGGATTACTTCACCCTTGGGGTTATCACGCCATGGTGGTCTTTGGTGTAGTTCACAGGCACTGTGGCTGGGTGGGACTGATTGTTACTACCATGATTTAGAAGGCCATTGTATCTTCTCTTATCTTGAAAACTAGGCCTCAGGAAAGCATACCCTATATTTTGACCACGGAACCATCTCTCCAACTCATGTTACCCTATATTTTAAACATATTCTTTCCAACCAAGTTCTCCACCAATCCATCCCTTGTCTTCCATACCAACCTGGATATACAACTTCATGTTCTCCCACTCCTCTCAAAGCAAAGAAAGAAAAAAAAATGGAAATGAAACAAATACTAATAACTGTTGACATTAATTTCATTCATTTCCTTCAATTAAATATAGTTTCAAAGTACCTGTTGTTCTAATGAATTCAGTTACTCTACCATATCTATTTTCCAAAATAAAGACCTTTTTCCCCCCATTGAGACAGGGTTTCTCTGTGTAGCTTTGTAGAGCAGGCTGTCCTCAAATTCACAGAGATCCACCTGCCTTTGCCTCCCGAGTGCTGGGATGAAAGGCAGGTACCACCACGCCCAGCTCACTAAAGACCCTTTTAGGTAGTAATTTGATAGTTATTATTCAAGGTACTACACTGTTCATAGTCTCAACTACAGTAGGGGAAGGGGAAGGTTTCCAAAAATCCTTTTTTTTTTTTGTTATTTATTTTTTTTATTAATATTTTTTTTATTTTCCATTTTAAATTTAGATAAGAAACAAGGTTGCTTCACAAGTCAGTACGAGGTCCCTCTCCCTTTCCCTCCCCTCCTCCCGTGCCCTCCCCCCCATCCCCCCCGTTATCCCCTCATTCCCCCAGGGAGGGTGAGGCCCTCCATGGGGGTGTCCATAGTCTGTCATTTCATATAGGGCAGGGCCTAGACCCTTCCCCAAGAGTTCAGGGTGAGAGTGCACCTCACATTGTTCTATGGGAGTCCAGAGACCGTGTGTATACTTGGGATGGGTACTGATCTGCTGTCCAAGGCTCAATAGATTACCTAGGCCTCCTCACTGACACCCAGATTCAGGGGGTCTTGATCAGTCCCATGCTGGATTCCCAGGCTGATGCCTGGGATTCAAGAGTTAACCTTTGTCTGGTCAGCTGTTTCTGGGGGTTCAACCAGCCCAGTCTTAATCCCTTTGATCATCAGTCCTCCCTCTCTGATACTGGCTTTCTTGAGTTCAGCTCAGTACTTAACCAGCCAGTAAATGAAGTTTCTGTTTCCCAGACTCTCTGGCAATAGGATTGTAGGCTGGCACTCCCCAGATCTATGTCTAAAATCCATATATGAGAGAGTACATGCCATGTTTCTCTTTTTGTGACTGGGTTACCTCACTCAGGATGGTTTCTTCTAGTGTCATCCATTTGCCTGCGAATCTCATGATTCCATTATTTTTCTGCTGAATAGTACTCCATTGTGTAGATGTACCACATTTTCTCTATCCATTCTTCGGGTGAGGGACATCTAGGTTGCTTCCAAGTTCTGGCTATTACAAATAAAGCTGCTATGAACATAGTGGAACAGACATCTTTGTTATATGAATGGGCATCTTTTGGATATATGCCTAAGAGTGCAGTTGCTGGGTCTTGTGGTAGGTTTATTCCCATTTTTCTGAGGAATTTCCATACTGCTTTCCAAAGTGGCTGAACCAGTTGGCACTCCCACCAGCAATGGAGGAGTGTCCCCCTTTCACCACATCCTCTCCAGCATAAATTGTCATTGGTGTTTTTGATTTTAGCCATTCTGACAGGAGTGAGATGGTATCTCAGAGTTGCTTTGATTTGCATTTCCCGGCAAAAATCCTTTAAAAACACACTGAGACGATGTGTAGGACAAAAGTTACAGAAACCACAACAATGTAAGTTCATTGCTGATGCCCATGTAGACTTGTTCTTTTTGAGAGTACCTTTTTCCAGGTCATGAAAACAAGAGGACTGTGTATATTAAATTGAATAAATGGTTATAATTATCCTGTTCTGTTCCTTGTATGTCCAGCACTCCACTAAATTTATGCTTTTGTATATATGCAAGAGAGCCAGCTCACTTCTCAATAACAGTTATTAGATGTCGTTGCCCTTCATGAAACACTTACCTCAAAAATTCTAATACTAGTACTTATGGCCCAATTCCATATAAATATAAAGGGCAAATGCAAAACAAACCAAAAATATAAAGAATAATAGACCATAAACTCTCACAGAACTGTTTAAAGTAGGTTTTATTATGTTTTGCATATAAAGTGCATGTAAATTGTGCTATATTGCTAAGATATATGGATATATACAAAAATGTGTATGAGAATAACCTGATTAACATATTAGAGATTTCAGGGGGAAAAATGGGATTTATTTTACAATATTTATTTCTTAAGTGCTATTATTATTAATAAAAACCAGTTAATATGGCATTGATATGAATGCTGACCTCAAAGAGATGAAACATAATATTATAATATAATGGTGTCAATGCAATTTATTTGGTATTTTGCTAAAATGTCATTGATTTCTAATGCAACCTTGAAATATGAAATAAACACATTTCTTGAATGGTAACATGAAAAGACAAGCTCTGAGATTAAATTATACAGAAAATCTGGAGCATGTAGACAACGTTAATTATGAGTTCAGTTTGTGCTCTATAAACTTTTATTGCATCACAGTATTAAATTATACTATGTATGATGCATACTGGTCACATATTTGATGCTTCATTCAAGTCTTCATTTAATTATCAGTTGCAAGAGTTCGAGCTTTTGGTGAAAAGACTTCCAGCTGGATGGTTGTGTAAAATTTAAGACAGTTCTGAATATTTATGAAAGAGCAACAATGTGTAGCAAATTGAACTAAATTATGTTGTACTCTGTAGCTCGTACAGTATTGTCTGCCTGCGCCTCCCTCTATAAAGAGATTCTTTATAATGTATCTTCATTTGCAAGAGCATCTCCATTTTGTGTCCTCACCAGCAATCCCCATCACACTCACAAAAACGTACACATTAAGGAAAAATTGAGTTTGATAAGAAATCTTGAAAACAAAGCTTGATTTCCATTTTGATTCTACCAGAAATCTATGATAAAACTGGAAAGGGACTGAATCCTAAATAACAGAAAGAAGAATCTAGGTTGATAGGAGGAATACAAACTTGCCACTTTCGATCAGAGATACTTTAAATGTGGTATTAACGATGCAGATCATAGCAAAGTAAAGTGTCCGTGAAAATACAGGCTTTACTTCTGCATGTCTTATTTGAAATACTCATTTTCTTGACTGTATGCAGGTGGATTTAATTATCGCTGTCATGATGGGAGCCAATGTCTGCTTCTGTCTTTTGCAATTCTCCTTGAAGATGCTTACTTACATTTTCAACCGCATGAGGCCGCCACAAACTACTTCCTAGACAGGATCCTTTAATTTTTTTCAATTTTATCTCCAAATTCACTTTTGACACAATCAGTGTGACTTTAATTAACTTCCCTCTAGATTGTTTCTCTAAATTCTAATTCATTAACATCATTGGACAACTTATATGGGGCCAAATTTGTCCTGGGTAGGTACTGTAGAAAGAAAAAAAGAAATAATACTACATACTAGAGAAGTAAATAAATAAAAAGGAAATTTTTATATGAAGTCAAATAGGCCCAACTGTCTCTTGACTTGAAAGATAAGACAACCATTTAAATCCCCTAGGAGAGACTATACACCCATCCTCCTTTATGCTTTCTCAGCTGACCTCAACAATAGGAGTAATTCATCACTGGGAGATACACAAGATTTCTGTCTGTAAACATACAAGCATTAAGTATGTTCTGAAACTCTGGTAATTCAGTAGAGTGAATTAAAATATTTTATACTGGTGATTATGTAGGGCCATCTGTATTAGCCCAACGTTTAGGACCCATTTATCTTGGACTGATGAACAACCCCAGCTTTGACCCTGAGTGGGGGGTGTGGAAAGCTTACTATCCAATGACATTAAAGATGAAACAGCAACACCTGGTCATATCAGGAGTGCAATCAGTTAATACTGAAGGCCTTGTTTTATTGTTGCATCATCTTAAGTAACCATCCAAAGGTCTGGGCAATGGCAGAAGACATCTGTTATCATGGATAAAGGGCTGATGGCAGATATTTCCCTTAATCCTAGAGCAACTCCTTTGCTGCACATACTCAAGCCCTCAGGCACCCCAAACTAACATGTCTCACCAGCCTTCAGGGTAGATGTAGACTCGCCCTTGCACAAGGCCAGGCCATCCAGCAGCGATCAGCTGACATCTAAAAGACAATAGAAGCCAAGTGGTGGTGGCACACACCTTTAATCCCAACACTCGGGAGGCAGAGGCAGGCGGATCTCTGTGAGTTCCAGGCCAGGCTGGACCGACAGCCTCCAAAACAATACAGAGAAACCCTGTCTTGCAAAACCAAAAAAACAAAAAAAAGACAATAGAAATTCTGGGCTCTCCAGAACTCATGGCTAGGTAGAATAGGACCCCTAGCAGGCGATCTAATGTATGTTACGTTTCTGACAGACATTAAAATAGGGAATTCTGACAGCCAGTGGTGTCAAACACCTTTAATCATGGCGTTCTGGAGGCAGAGACAGAACTCTGTGAGTTTGAGGACAGCCTCGTGTACAGAGCTAGTTCCAGGACAGCCAAAGAAACCCTGTGTCAAAAAATAATAAATAAATAAATCTAAAAAAACAAACAAAACAAAAACAAAAAAAACCAAAACAAACAAGAGAAAAACCAAATAAACAAAAAGCCCAAAAACAAGGAATGGAATTAGTATTATCCCTTCCTGTGATTGAATAACTTACAACATTGCTAATGTTCTCTGGAATCTATTTGCTTACCTTCACTGGATCTTTATCAAGGGTATTCATTATTATAAACAAAAAACAAACAAATGTCATCTTAGCGTGGGGTCCAGAAGGGCACAATGACTACAGTAGCTGCTACTCTTACAACGGTTGCAGCATGTGTCACATCCACCAAACAGGAAGCCTCAAACCACTCTGGATAGTAATTTGATGAAAATCCCATTGCCTATGCCCGACTGATTGTGTCATTGATCAACAGTAACTCCCTTGACTCTCACTCAGTTCAACCTCTTCCTCTTAGCAAGTAAGGGCTGTAGCTATTGAAATTTTTGACACCTTAGATTCATGATCAGTTTCTTTGGCAACTAGTCTCCTTTTTTAGGGGGAAGGCAGATCTGAGCTAGCCAATATTAAAAATCTGACACACGTTTCCATTTTCTTATAATTCACAGAGAAAGAATTTAGATAAAGTAAGGAACTTGGAGACATATTAGGAAGCAAAATTAAGATTTGTGTCATAGTAGGCAGGCTGGATCCTGGGATGGATGTCCATAACCCCCATACCTACAATATTTATAACTAATATTATGGTCAAGCTAGATGGTGGAAAGGGTTACTCATGAATTAAAGAAAAAGTTAGGAAATACCAAGAATAGGTCAGAATGTGTTTATTGATTGATTGAGTCTTCTATGATATCATATGGCAAATTTATGATGGGAAACATCACATTGGCCAGTCTGATGATGTGACAACTCTATCATAGTGGGTAAATCACTGGTATTCCTGGTCTCAGGCAGACTCCTCTGGTTCCAAGGACTCTGGTTGCTCTGTGTCATGACAAAAGTAAACATAAGTTTCTTACCATATTAACTATTTTCCTCTTAGTGAGACCAAACGTCATGAGGGAAGGGAACTTGAGAAACCGAAGGCTTTATTTCAGCTCATGGCTCCAGAGGGAAATAGCCCATGAAGGGAAGAGGACAGGGCATATAAACTGACTGCTCATGTTTCTTGAACAACAGAAAACAGGAGAGGCTGTAAATGCTCAGCGTCCATCCCAGTGACACACCTCCATCAGCACATTTGTGCCTGCTAAAGGTTTCATACTTTCCTCCAATAATCCAATCCTCAGAATCAGATAGTAATCCTTTTGTTTCGTTTTTTAAGATTCAATACAGGGTTATCTCTGGCTGTCCTGGAACTTGCTTTGTAGACAAGGCTGGCCTTGAAGTCACTAAGATCCACCTGCCTCCACCTCTAGTGATGGGATTAAAGGCATGTGCCCCCACTGTCTGGTGATATTAATCGTTTATAATGAAGTGATTAATCTAGCAATAACAATAACATGTTGTTGGCTGTTTTTCACTCTTTTGGGGCTTTTCACCCATCTCTGAAATAAATGTACACTGAGTCTTATTCATGCTTATAAAAGCCAAGGCTGGCCAGATTTTCTTAAATTATCTCATCTACCTTTTGCCGCTTTGCTTTGTCCTTCTTATACTTCTGTATATCTGACTTTGACTCTTATTCCGTGGCTGGCTGTGTGGCTCGGTGCCTGGCCCCTAGCGTCCTCCTCCTCTTCCTTTCTTGCTCCTCCATCCTTTCCTCCCAACCAAGAACTTGATAATACTTGCCAGTACGCAGATACGTAAACTTTGTAACTGATAAATTCTAGTAAAAACACAAAAAGAAGTGTTCCAGGAAAGGATTTCCGTGCTTATTAAATGTTAATAATGTTAGCTAGGGTAGGAGTAATGTCTTCCTATTTGGAGGGATAAATGAAATAAACAATTTATGTAATCTCTCGAATTATGCTTCGAGATATTTCCTTTAAGTAATTATATCATTCTTCCAGGTTTCGAACTTTCACACTGTGAAGACCCAGGCATTCCACAGTTCGGGTACAAGATCAGTGACCAAGGCCATTTTGCTGGCAGCACCATCATCTATGGATGCAATCCTGGTTACACTCTCCATGGAAGCAGCCTTCTCAAGTGTATGACTGGGGAGAGAAGGGCCTGGGACTACCCTCTTCCTTCCTGCATTGGTAAGATGTCCTTTCAGGTTTTTACAGAGTATGTCTGTGGGATGACCAGCCAATACACAGCTCCCTAAAATACCCACGCTTCAAGCAGTTCCCTCCACATACAACTCATGCGATGTTAAAAAGCTTAAATTCACCCCGAGGAAAAGTGGAGTGTAAGAGTTCTTTTCTTAATCTGACCAAGGTGTGTACTTTGGGGAGTTGCTATTGTCTGTGTGAAGTGCCTTTTTTTTTTACTTTTGATTAAAAAATTAAAAAATGACTCATTTTAAGAATGTTAAGTTTTCATCATGTGCATTTTATTGACTCTCAGTGATCAGCTTTGTTATGATTTTTTTAAAAATCTGTGCCTATTTCCGAATCAAAATGAGTATAAAAACAAGAAATTATTCTCAGAAACTTCAAATGCATCTTTTATGTGTACAAGCACCTTTGAAAAATATGATAAAATATATTGGTTTGCTCATGTATGAACAGCATGAAAATAAACTGCATCATGAAAAAGACCTTTGAAAATCAGAGATAAGGTAAATCCCTGCCAGAAGCTAGGAGTGATCATTACATATCTATTCTGTGTTGGCTTGTTTGATATTGTTTTATTCCTATTATAAGGCAGATAGTAAGTTAGCATAGGAGAGTGGGAGTATGGATATACAAATATCCATAGATATTCATATGATGCATGGTTCAAAAGTTCAAATAGTTCCATTTCAAATAACAGGAAAACAGTGCACAAGAAAACTCTGAATCTGCAGAAGGTAAGAGAAACAGTTATTCCCAAGACATTCCCTGACCACACTTTGCCAATGTGTGTAAAACTGATGTGTACCTTTCAAACACAGCTTTGCTGAGGTTTAATTTATATGCACAAAACTCCATGCATATTTAATCCCTTTAAAGACAATGAATTAGATGGACTTTCATATCTTCTGATGGTTTATAAAAACATTGATTCCCAAAGAGACAAACGGGTTTTTATGTAAACCAGATATAATCACCATCCTTTATTGTCAGATGGCATATGAATTTTGAGTAGATTATGGAACTAATACCTAACACAGTAGTCAATATTAAACAACAAAAGCTTGAAAATCGAGCAGTTAATCAGCCCACCTGCATGGGCTATGAAAAATGAATGGCTGGGTATATAAATATGAGATATACTCAGAAAAGATAACATTGAAGGCTCTAAAAATCATAAAACTATAAACTTATAAATATTGATTTCCTTATTGTCTTTATAATTAAATTCATATGGTTTTGGAGCATATTTAGCAAAGGTGAAACCATTTTCTAAAAAAACGACTTTAATAAAATGGAAAGGTCATTGGTCTGAGATTAGAAAATCTTTGATAGTGTTCACCACAAACTAATGCTGTGAATATCTAAGCTACTGTTGTGACTTGATAACTTCATTAGAAATAATTTTCAACAACAGAAGATCAAGGTATACAAGTATAAAAGGAAGAACTCATAGTGAATTATGCTGAGCATGTCTATGGTAACAGTTGCTAAATTTTTGTTTTCATGTTGTTTTTCATTGATAACTAATAGCTTGACCACTTGATCTAAAACTATTAATTTTCTTCTGATTGACCTTTTAATCTATTATGGCTATGTTTTGGGCTTTGTCAAATATGAAGATTTTGTGTGTGTGTGTGTGTGTGTGTGTGTGTTATATATGCAGTTATCTTTTCTGAAATTTGTGTGTTAGATCAAATTTTATCTTTCTCCCTGAAATATGTGCCTTAAGATTGTAGGCCCGCATGCTAAGTCACATCACACAAGCACATTACAAATAAAAGCACAAAGTGGTATTTGCAAATTAAAAAAAAAACTGTATGAAAGTCCATCACAATTGAAGAAGCAACATGGTATACACAACGAAAACTATTTAAAACTTTAAAAGTTGTTTATCCTAAAAGGTAGATGGTGGGCTTGCGAGATGGCTCAGTGGTTAAGAACACGTGTCCACTCTTTCGGAGGACCTGGGTTCAACTCTCAGCACTCACATGACATCTCACAACTGTCTATAACTCCAGTTTGAAGGGACGGGCAACTTCCGGTGTCAAACCACTAAGGCACATTTTGTACTTTAAAGAAAAGTAAATGAAATATGTATGCTGTTTTCAATGTAATATATGCCAGTCATTGTGATAAAGCACACTAACAGGTAGGGAATATGTACCACTTGTTGTACATTATGTTTGACTACATAGTATTGTAGGTTATCCAGAAATGTTTTATTAAAAAACAAAACAAAACAGACAAATGTAACAGTAACTGTGCTAGTTAGCTTTTCCAAACTCGATGCAAACCTGAATTAACCTGGGAAGACGGGACCTTATTTGGAGATCTGCCTTTGTCAGCCTGACCTGGGGTTACACCTAAGGAGGGGGATTTTCATGATTGATGGTTGAAATGGGAGGTCGCCGCATACACGTGTTGGTACCACATCTGAACAAGTGGTCCTGAGTAGTCTGGTCAGGCTAGCTGAGCAAGGCACAAAGAAGCCTGTGAGCAGGGCTCCTCTCTCATGTCAGCTTCAGGTCTCCACGTTCCTGCTTGAGTTTCTGCCCTAACTCCCCTGAATCAGACACTGTGACTGTTGACGGGGCCTACATAAGCCAAATGAAGCCTTCCTTTCCTAAAAGTGTCACTGGATCACAGCTGTTGAAAGTAAGCTAAGCCAGTGGCCCAGTTCTTAAGGACTCACAGTCTTTTGCATAAACATCACCTATATAAAATTGCTATAAAACAATAACCCCTAGACCTCTGTGAGTGTATAGGTTAAGATTGCAAAGTGGCAAAGCCAAGAGAATCCCTTCCTGCATTTCGCAAGGTGTGAGTTTAGTTTTAGGAATTGACAAATGCCATTGTATGAGCTAGTAAGTTCAGCCACAGGGTGTAGATCGACAGATTCCAAATTGATACAAGAATTAAAGCTCTTATTTTGAGGGGAAAAAAAATCTTTGTTTTCCTGAGATATTTTCTCATAAGGCTTTGCAGTGACAGGATGTGTTCTATGTGAATGAGTTTCCAGGGTAAAATCTTACTCAAAGTAAGCCAACTATAGATATTAACCACTGTTTTAAGTTCTTACAGGCTTAGAGCAGTTGTGTAATAACTAAGTCCTAAAGCCTAGCTGACATTTTAATTAAAATCAGAGTACTGCAACATAACACATAGATCTATAAAACAACTGTATATTGGAGACAATAAACTTAACTTTCTCATGTAGACCACTTTTTCTTAAGTAATATTAACAATGCTAAACAAAAACAAATTTCAATTTGAATAACACACAATTCAAAGAACAGAAAATAACCAGGGTAAATGGATTAGAGTTGTCAGAGAAAAGGAGGCATTCATTTGACTTGAATTATGTGTGAGAAAATGCTAACCACTAACATAAAAAGTAATATAAGGCAATCTTTACAATTTTTTATAAATATTTGTTAATATCTTTAAAAAACAAACTCTTTTATACTACTTTCAAAGGCATTTAAAAAGTTTTACAAATCTGACTTTTAATCTGATTTTGTTGACTTTATATTGTTAGAACAAGGGCAAAGGTCACTTAGAAGAAAAACTTTGTATACAATTCTAGACTTAGCCCCAATGAAAGAATAAAAAGCAAAAGTAACTGCTATGAAAATTTTCCATGGGTCATATACAATTTACTCTTCAATAAATATATTTGGGTTGTTTTTTTTCACAACAGGGTTTCTCTGTGTGACAACCTGGTTGTCCTGGAACTCCCTTTGTAGACCAGGCTGGCTTTGAAGTCACAGAGACCCACCTAGCTATGCCTCCCGAGTTCTTTCACATATCACTCACAAAGCTGCTTTAATTTAGGTAGTTTTTTTCATGTATGCACACTCTCTCCTTCTCATTCTTCCCTCTCCTCCTCATTCCTTAAAAAATAAATAAATAAATATAAGAATTTTTCAAAATATTTATGTAAGTATGTTTTTATATATTTAGTCTGGAGGAGAAGAAGGGTTTGGACAAGTCTTAAATATGTAATGTACTGCAAAGGGTGTCCTTGTTGTTACAGCTTAGAGGTGCAGATGAGTATAGTCTAAACAGTTGCTAATGTCTTCACCCTACTCTTCTGTGTAGAACATTCTTCGCAGATTATTGCCTTGTGACTGCGAAATTACTCAGACATCCTAGCAGCATTTAATAGTGTGAATCTCTCAAAAGAAAAAATATTAATTAGTTTATATGACAGCACTCATATATATACATATATACATATATATACATATACATATATATATACATATATACATATATTTGTTTGTTTTGTTTTTTCAAGACAGGGTTTTGGAGGCTGTCCTGGAACTCACTCTGTAGACCAGGCTGACCTCAACCTCACAGAGAACTACCTGCCTCTGCCTCCCTTGTGCTGGGATTAAAGGTGTGTGCCACCAATGCCCGGCTAGCACTTAAAACTTCATTCAATACATTTGTATAAAAACTAGAGGCCATATTTAATCAAAACTATGCTACGTCTCACTGACGTAAAGAATCTAATGGGAATGCCACTTTGGCTTCTAAGACATTCAAAAGGGAAGAGGTTAGGAATGGCTGAAACGGACTAAGAGGAGAGTTGAACTTAGCACGCCTGAGGGAGGGAGTTTTTCTCAGAGGTGGGGCACCAGATGAATTATCCACCAGGCCCTTCACCAGCACTGAGCCAACTTGCCAGCTGCTTCCCTCATAGCACAATTCCCTCAAAGCACAGTCATTATTTAATAACTCATCTTAAAATGTTTTCAAGCCAAGTTCACAGATTTTGCCTTGTGTCCTCTTATTTATTCCACAATTTGGTTTGTATTTAGTCTTTTATATGCTCTGAGAGACTGATGATGCTTTATTATACTTTTACTATTGCTTCAATTAAAACTTTATGGGAGTTCACATAAACATTTACTTTCAAGATGATTAAGGATGAATCTTTATTTTCCTTGACGGGAACATACATACTCTTGAGGAGTTTAGAGATTGCCTTGACAAGGTTGGGGAGAAATTTTTGACTTGAAATGTTGCTGTGTTTCACCAGCTGAATGTGGGGGCCGTTTCAAGGGAGAATCATCTGGAAGGATCCTGTCCCCTGGCTATCCCTTTCCATATGACAATAACCTACGCTGCATGTGGGTGATTGAGGTAGATCCGGGAAATATTGTAAGGTAAAGAATTTTCACTTTCTTCAAATTATTAAGCATTTTCCTGTCACACCAGTTCTAATAGGTCTTAATAATAAAATCCCAGAGTCAGATACAGATACTGCGGAAAATGCTGAGAGATAAAGAGAGGAAGGAACAAGCCAGAGCCGCACCTAACCTTCCCCACTTGGCAGCTGCTGCTCTCCCAGAAGCCTAAGAAATTCCAAACCACTGGCTCCTAAATCCATACGTAGACTTCACAGGTTTTCAATAGCTCCCATTCTGGCTTTGCTTTTAGGACTTTGACTGGGTATAAGTTAATAACTGAACTAGTTACATCATGAGAACTCACAACGGCCTTAAAAGTAGTGATAGCTTTAAATTAGCATGAAAAATATGTTAATTGATGAACATGAAATTCAGATAGGCTTCAAGTTGGTGGACTCTACCAAAGGCAGTATGAACTGTGGCATTTCTTTTATAAAGCAATGTAAGGAACTCAGAGCAGAATACTGTCGATCTCTTCTTACCTTGTGGCCCTTTTGTAAATGCCATACAATTATTACACTTAACAATTAAATTGAGCAAGACACTGGGATAGTGTAATCAACAAACCAATTTTGGCATCAATGTATAACCAAAACTGAAAACTGTGAGAGTTCACATATCAAATATTAACCACGTGCAGAGTCTAGCTAAGGTTCCCGATACTACCAAAGGTAACTGGTAATAATAGTGTACATATTATATATAAAGTTGAACAGCTTCAATATGATACAATGGTATCAGTACGTACTGTTCAGTAGCCAATTAAATATAATGTGTGACTCAGCCTCTCAGCAACTGTTTGATCTATTTAAACCCCATTCACTCTATCCATACAATTGAGATCACAATTGTTTCCACTCCATAAGGTCATTAACAACAATTAGACAAAGTATTAGTAATGTGTTTTTCAAAGCAAGTGGCAAATAGGATGTCCTTTATAACTGTCCACTTTTGTTACCACAGTTAGAATTTATGAAAATTGAGAAAAGTTTATTTGTACTTGTGCAATTTGCAGTAATAATGAAATAGTATATTTAATGCTATTATTCCGACCTGGGCCGGTTCACCCCTCCTTAGGCAACCTGGTGCCCCCCCTCCCCCGCTCCCGGGAGGTCACCATATTGATGCCGAACTTAGTGCGGACACCCGATCGGCATAGCGCACTACAGCCCAGAACTCCTGGACTCAAGCGATCCTCCTGTCTCAGCCTCCCGAGTAGCTGGGACCTACAGGCGTGTACCACCGCGCCTGGCTTAATGCTATTATTCCAAGGAAAGAAATTCTTCAGTTAGATAACACTCTTTCTGGTAGTACATTGTATTTATAACATTTATTCTTTTTTTTTTTTTTTTTTTTTTGGTTTTTGGTTTTTTCGAGACAGGGTTTCTCTGTATTGTTTTGGAGGCTGTCCTGGAACTCTCTCTGTAGACCAGGTTGTCCTCAAACTCACAGAGATCCACCTGCCTCTACCGCCCGAGGGATGGGATTAAAGGCATGTGCTACCACCAACACTTGGCTTATACCATTGATTCTTTAATGAAGAAAAAGAGAGTTCAGAGAGTCAAAGCAACAATATATATTAGTTCCATTGTGCTGTTAACGTGGTTCTCTTTCTTATTTAACATAATCAACATTGTATGCTTCTCCCACAGCCTACAGTTTCTTGCTTTTGATACAGAAGCCTCACACGATATACTCCGAGTCTGGGATGGTCCACCAGAAAATGAGATGCTATTAAAAGAAGTCAGTGGGTCTCTTATTCCGGATGGGATTCATAGCACACTCAACGTCGTGACTATCCAGTTCGATACAGACTTTTACATCAGCAAATCTGGATTTGCAATTCAGTTTTCAAGTAAGCGTTCTGTGTTTATTTCTAAATACAAAAGGAAATGTGTTCTGAGTATATACATGATTATATTTTGTTTTGCAGTTCTGATCTTCCTACTTCCCAGCAGGTAAAACAAAATATACTTGGGGAAAAAAGAACCAAAATTAGCTGTGTGTATCAATTTCCAGGTTTTTTTTTACCCGTTGTCTAAGCAACAGTCCTTAAAATAATAATGGCGTTAAAATGATACAACCAAAGAAATCATTATATCACAAAGTCTTATATATGCTTAGATGAAGAAGGTCGAGTTAGAGGAAGGACAGAGAAGGAGAGCAAGTAAAGAGATACCTTGACAGAGGGTGTCGTTATGGACTTAACTAGGAACCTGGCACTAAGGAAATTCCCAGGAATCCACAAGGATGACCCCAACTAAGGATTTAAGCAATAGTGGAGAGGCTGCCTTAAATGCCCTTCCCCTATGAGCACTGAGTCGAACTCCTGGAATCCAGTTATCAAGAGGGAGAAGTGATGGAACAAACGGGTCAAAACCATGCTGGGGAAACCCACAGAAACAGCTGACCTGAGCTAGGGGGAGCTCCAGGACTCCAGAGTGATGGCTGCTTAAGACTGAACCAGGCCCCCTCAATGTGGGTGTCTGTTGGGGAGCTTGGGCAGTCTATAGGGCCTCTGGCAATGGAACCAGTATTTCTCCCCAGTGTATGAATGGGCTTTTTGGAGCCCAGTCCCTATGGAGGATACTCTCTCAGCCTATACACACAGGGGGAGGGCCTAGATCCTGCCCCAAATGATGTGACAGACTTTGATGATCCCACATGGGAAGCCTCACCCTCCCTGAGGAGTGGATGGGGGATGGGATAGGGATGGGATGGTGAGGGGAGTATGGGAGGATGGAAGGGAGAGGGAACTGGGATGGGTATGTAAAATAAGATTTTTTTTAAATTTAAATTTAAAAAATTAAAAAAGAAAATTATTTCAGATTCACAAATTTTGTTAGTTTGTGAATATTTTTATTACCTTAGTGAGCTATTTTAGGAATGAGGCAGAACTCTGAATACAAAATTCATTTATGTTTTAAATATACCTTAGAAATATGGCTTTCACATATATAACTTTTTATGTACCTGTACTTCTACTGAGACTAATTACATGAGGTCTTATGTGGAATTTTCCACACTTGAAATGATACACTTACTCTGGTTTGGTATAGCAAGACTGGAATGCCATAGAGTATAATATTTAGAGGCGTAGTTTCTTGTAAATAGGAAATAAATGAATATTTATTATTTTTATTTTATACAATAATATACAATAATAAATTAATGGAAGAATACTATTTTGCAATATTAAAATAGTATATTTACATTTATAACTTTATATAATGCTCTATATAATTAATATGTAATATATAAGATGAACATACAAAATAATGTGACATAATATATAATAAAATAGTTTATATAATTGCTAACATAATATAATAACTGGTAAAATACATTATTTAAAAAATGAAAAAAGAGCAGGGGCTTGAGGAATGGCTCAGTGGGTGCGGGTACTTTTTATGTATGTATGGGAACCTGAGTTTGTATTTCCATCGCCCAAACAAGAAAATAGCCATGGCTTCGTTTACACTATGGCCTCACTAAAATCGTGAACTTCTGGTTCTATGAGAACATTCCCTCTAACCTCTAGCAGTTGTGTTTGTTTCTTCATTTAGCTTATCATTCATGTCTCCTATTTGTTTCAGAGATTTTCTTTTAATGTATGTCATTTTTAAGCTGTGAGAAAGATTCCAAAAAAGTGTTCACCCCCATTCTTTTGCATAGTAATATGATAACAACTTTGATTTCTGTATATTAGTAAGACAGAGTAAATGATTTAAAAGGCTACTCTGATGGCGTTCTGTGTATACTAATGTTAAATGTGCTTCAAGATCGAGAATCTGTGACTTCATAGCTCAGAAGTCTAGTTTTTGCATTCTTCCCTGGGGAATTTGTATAAAAATATTCTTTGTGAAATGAGTGGTTTATTTTTTAATGTGTTGTAATGTAGGTCATTCTAAAGTTGTGGAAACTTCATCCGTCATCCATGACATGAATGACATGAAGACTTCAATGAATCTGCCTTCATAATAGATGATCAAATTGGATGCTACCACTTGAATCTCACAATTCACTTATTAAGGTCACACAGAGTATAAATATATTGTGGAAAACATCAATTAATATTAATTGGGTCATGAACGTCTTTTGAATTTCATGTTTACAGAGATCCCAAGGCTCTCTAGTGAGAAAAAAAAATGTGGTTTTCATGAATGAGGTCTTGATTAGTACCAAAAACCTCATTTTGTGTGTATTTTGAGCTTCTTGTACAAGATCTCATTCATTCCCAACAACAACTATATAAAAGATCTCCGAGCATCCAATTCACAGATAAGTGCACAGAGGCTGGAGAGTAACAATCATATAACTAGGAAATACCTGGAAAAAAGTGGTCCATGTATGACTGAAATTAGATGAAGTTCAGGCTTGGTGAATAGAAAATGCTTAGCAGTTATTCTGTCATTATTGCGCGCGCGCGCACACACACACACACACACACACACATACACACATATGTTAAAGTAAACAGAAAATTTTCAGCTGTATATTTTCAATCACATTACAGGTGTTTGTATGATTTAGTCAATTCAGCATCTTGATCTTTGAGTACTCCATCACAGGAGAAGGAATGAAGCAAAGGAAGACAGCACTGGAAAAGGACATTTGCCTTTGGGTCTAACCATTTTCCCTTATGTTTGAGTTAGGCTTTCTACTGAGATGAGAAAACACCAGGACCAAAAGCAACTTGAGGGAGAACAGGTTTATTTTAGCTGACCGCTCTGACAGATCACCGCCATCCCTGATGCAAGTCAGGGCAGTTGCTCTGAAGGCCAGCATTTTGGAGGCAGGAAATGACACAGAAGTCATTGACGAATGCTGCTTACTGGCTTTCTCCCTATGACTTGTTCATCCTGATTTCTCCTACATCCCCAAAACTCCTCTCCAGTGGTGGCACCATACACAATAGGCTGGTCCATCCCATATCAAACATAAATCCAGAAAATGCCCTATTGATGTGTCTTCAAGCCATTCCAATGGAGGCATTTTCTCAGTTAAGATTCCTTCTTCCCAAATAACCCTACCTTGTTGACGTAAAGAACACCCTGTAAAACAGATGTAGAAACAAGAACTTCTATAAAACAACATGTCATTGTCAAGTAATTCAAGTGTATTAGACAGGATGCTCATGAGCTATGGGCTAATTATCCACCAGTGCAAGACAAAGACAGCCTGCAGGTCATAGTTGACCACTCTAGAACCCACTTAGATGATTCTTCTCTACAAATCCATTCGTTCTATTCATTCACTCATTGTAATAGAGTCTTCTAAGGACAGCACACGAAGCACATTAATCCCCTTGTAAGTCTCCAAACACATCTTCTCTTTATTCAGGCAAATCCACACATGTATCATATGAGTGCACACGCATGCATCCATGCATTCAACACACGCTGCTCCTCCTGCTTCGTTTCACCATAACGCCTCTCTCCTTATATCTTGCTTCTAATACGTTGCACTGAATTTCTGCTCCTTCATCCACACTTGATATTAATGTTCCTTCTTTGGAAATTCTTCTGACCTTTTAGCCTTGCCCTTGGTGTCATGTGTTTCAACTAAAGATCAGAATAAACGATTCAGCAATTTGCTTTGCTAGAAAGCATATAATTATGACTTGGGCTGGTGGAAATACATTGTGAATCATTTTGTTTATGCAAATGTCTGTGCAGAATGTAGGTTTGTTAGGAGCAATAACATAATTCATTGACCATATCTAAGGTATTTTTAACTGCCCAGATAGACACTCTTAAAAATTACGTTTAAAAAAACCAAAATTAGAAGAGTCTAGAAAATTATAATTCATTGCTAAATTGTAATCAGATATTTTATTGACCATCCCTTTTTTGTCATGCTTTTGGTGCTTTGTGAGTCTAAAGAAAAAGTAAGAACTGTTGAATGGAAGTGATCTCTTTGTACCTTTTACATAGGAAATAAATCTCCAACAGAACAGTTTTGGGTAGTTGCTCGATGGTGTTTAATCTGTATTTTAGATACACCTTCCTGATTTTTATTTATAACTAGCTTATTAAGAGAGACAAACTATGTCATAAAGCTTATAAAAACATTGCAAGTTTTATAATTATAATAGTAATACTAATGATACAGAAAGGAACAATCCAGTTAATAAAAAAACATAAAGTCCATAGGTGTACAATGATTTTTGTACAGGATTAAAGGATTATTGTATGGAAAAGGAGGAAACAGGGAATGTGCATGTGGCATCTAATTAATAGAAGGCACTTCTGGCTCATTCTAGTCAAAAATCTATTTTTGACAGATTCTATTGCACCCAGATAGCAGGAACACATCTGTTTTATTTGCTGAGTGGTCTTCAGCACCTAGCACAGGGCCTGACACTCAAGAGTCAGAAAAATTTGCTGACAAAATGAAAGCCAAGTAACTTGCATCCCCATTACAAAGCCAACAACAGATGAGTCTCATATTTCTTTGGAAGTGCCCAGCCAACGAAGACACACAGGCAAAGGCATCCCATTGATTAAGAGACTTAGTGGGAGATGGAGTGATGGATTAGAGCCTACATTTTTAGTATAGTATGTACAGTCGGCACCGATGTCCCCACCCCCTTTCTCTGTCGAATCCCCATGGCGGCCGGGACCCTGTACCCACATCCTGAAAACTAGAGAGCCTTCGAGGCCCTCAGTGGGGCTCAGGTCCGCGTGCTATCCACACAACCCCGCTTCAACTTTGGCCAGACCAACCGCATCCCTGAATTTCTCAGAAAATTTCCTGCTGTCAAGGTTCCAGCATTTGAGGGTGATATTTGAGGGTGATGTGTGTTTGAGAGAGCAAAGCCTATTGGGTAAGCAACGAGGGCCTGCGTGGAAGTACTCCAGAGGCAGCAGCTCAGGTGGTGCCGTGGGTGAGCTTTGCTGACAGTGACATCATTCCTGCAGCCAGCGCCTGGGTGTCCCCCACCTTGGGCATCATGCCCCACAACAAACGGGCCACTGGAAATGCAAAAGAGGAGATGAGGCGAATCCTGGGGCTGCTGGACACTCATTTGAAGACAAGGACTTTTTTGGTCGGTGAGCGAGGGACACTGGCTGCTATCACAGTTGTCTGCACCTTTGTGTGGCTCTACAAACAGGTCTTAGAGCCTTCTTTTCTCCAGGTCTTCCTCAGTACCAACCGGTGGTTCCTTACCTGCATTCACCAGCCCCCATTCAGGATAGTCTTCGGGAGGTGAAGCTGTATGAGAAGATTGCCCAATTTGATGCTAAGAAGTTTGCAGAGAGCCAGCCTAAAAAAAGATACTCCAAGGAAAGAAACGGGCGCACGAGAAGAGAAGCAGAAGCCCCAGGCTGAGCGGAAAACAGAATAAAAGACAGCTTCCCCAGTTCCTGGGAAGGAGATGGACAAGTTTGAGCAGGCACTCTCGATGCTGAGCCCAAGGTCGAGGACCGCTTTGCTCACCTGCCCAAGAGGCCCTTTGTGTTGGATGAGTTTAAGAGGAAGTACTCCAATGAGAACACACTCTCTGCGGTTCGGCCATATTTTGGGGAGCATGTTGATAAGAACGGCTGGTCCCTGTGGTATGCTGAGTACCGCTTGCCTGAAGAGCTCCCTCAGACCTTCAGGAGTTGTAGCCTGATCACTGGAATGTTCCCAGCGATTGGACAAACTGAGGAAGAACGCCTTTGCTAGTGTCATCCTCTTTGGAACCAACAACAGTAGCTCCGTTTCCGGTATTTGGGTCTTCCGAGGCCAAGGACTTGCCTTTCCGCTGAGTCCAGATTGTCATATACATGGAGGAAACTGGTTCCTGGTAGCAAGGACCCCCAGAGCCTGGTTCAAGATTACTTTTCCTGGGAGAGGCCCTTCCAGCATGTGGGCAAAGCCGTCAATCAAGGCAAGATCTTCAAGGGAACATGTCTTGCCATCGCCTCGCTGCCTGCACCTACCCTTCAAGGGAGATGGGGGGTCATTAAAGGAAACTGAACATTGAAAAATAATAATATCTACAATCACGTGGTTTTAAAATCTGAGCTCTATCATCACATCAATTAAAATAGAAAGGTCTCTGATTCTTTGGAGTATCCTTTGTGCACCCTCCCCTTCTAATTTCCAATTTTGTTTTATTTTGCTCGTTGAAGAGATCCCCGTTGCTTATTGAAAGGCGGCATAGTCAGTAACTAAGGGACGGTGGACAAAAGCAAGTGTCCATAGCCAAAAACAACACGGGTGAAACTCATTTCGCAAAACTTAGGACAAAGCGAATTTCACTGAAATGTAGGCTGAAAAGCAACTTTACAGTCTCCACTAAGCCAGCAGCAACAGCAGCTAAAACTTGGCTTTCATGATCTATTCATACTTTGTACGTCCTGTCACTTTGCCGTTTGGTGTTATAATCCGCAAGGCACTTTGGCTTAATCAGAGCTACTTAAGCCTGACACCGCCACCTCATGCTGTCCTTAGAGCTGTCCTGGCTTCTCAGCAGTCAGCCTCTGTATGCCCTACTTCAGTTTGTAATCTGCCCGTCCTGTTCCACTTCAGTTCTACAGGAAGGGAATCATGCTGTCATTTGCCCACAGAATAGTTGATTTGGACACAGCATTTCTGCTGCTCTTCAATCTTTGACCTCTCCATTAAGAATCAGTGCCTGCTGGGTAATACAAAACACTAAGGCTCCTAACTTCTACTGTGGAAAATTCTCAAAGAAATGGATGGCCTCACTAGGGTACGTTGAAGTCTGACAGCCTTAAAAGACTACATGACACCGCTGCCTTTGTTCTTATCCTCATTATTGTCCAACGCACTGGGTAACAGTCAACTAGCCACTCACTTCATTATCCTTCTGTATTTTTCTCCACGCTTCTGCCGGGCTGACTGTCAGAAGCCAAAGCTGCATATCACTTTACTGTTTACAAGTATTTAATGCTCTGAGTTCAGCTTTTAACGGAAAACTCTGGCGATAAATGTAAAACCTCTACGTTATGTACCTGTTCAAGTTTGCTTTCTGTTCTGTGATAAAAAAACGTTAACAAAGTCCATCCCCTGCCTGTGCAAGGTTCTGGCCATGAAAAGCTTACAGGTTGCTGTAAAATGAATAATATAAACCCAGGGACAGATATTGGGGTTCAAGCCGAAGATCAGAGAAGCAAAGGAGCCAGGCACTAGAGAGTTCTCACCTCTGTTGATGCTCAGACCAAAGGGGTGAATCCACTGTACCTCAGATTGCATCTCCAGACTGCACTGCTCTCCACCGAGGCTCAGAATCCTAGACTCTGCCCTCTGAGACTGCACTGAGCTCTTTATATACTCCCTAGTGCTTTGATTAAAGGTGGGAGCTCTGTTTTTCTTTTAGACTGATTCACTCTCCTGAAGCCCTGGGTGGCCTTGAACTCACAGAGATCCATCTGCCTCTGTCTCCTGAGTCCTGGGTTTAAAGGTGTATGTCACCACTGCTCAGCTTCTGTGACTGTGACTAGCTTTGCATTCTCATCTCCAGTGGCTTTATTAGATCATAAACTGTGTATCACCACAGGTTACAGTACATCACAGAGGAAAACCAAGGCAAAGACTCAAACAGGAAACTGAAGTAGAGACCTGGAGAAATGCCACTTCCTGGCTTGCTTCCTACGGTTTGCTCTGCTATCTTTCCTTACAGTGCAGGCCTGTGTGCCTAGGAATGGTACCGCACACAGTGGGCAATCATTAAAATAACCCACCAGCAGGCACAAGTCAATCTGATGGAAGAAATTCCCCCTTCCCATCTACATCAATGTTACACACATTATTAGGCACCATAATACCCAAGCAACCTGCCAATCTTGTGCTTTCACTTTTTATTTACATATTGCATATTTACATATGTACATATTGCAATACTACTACTCTTTGTTCGGAGAATCCTCTTCCATAGCTTTGGAAAACTTATGCTCATATTCAAAATCGATAGTTCCCACTCATTTTCCAAATCCAGGTCATACACACTGCGGTGCCCGTGCCACAAGCAACTCCGAGTATCAGGAAAAGAAAGACCAGATGTCCAGCTGTTTGTACTAAGAAGTGTCTTTATTTTGCAAGTGCTAAGAGGTCTCTCTCTTGTAGGAGGGAGCAGTCTTATATATAGTCTTACAACACAGTAGAAAAACCCCAGGTGGAAGAGAGCGTGTTTTCCTCTTGCTAGATGTTGAAGTCAGTGGGGCAATGCGGGGACAGTAAGCCAGGACTAGAAAACATGATGCACTTGTGGCTATCAGCTGACAAACAACTCTGAGACCCTGTGGGGGCTAGGCCCTAACAACATACTTTGAGCACAGATTAAAAAAAAACTCCTAAGCTCTTGCCATGTGCTGATGCTATGAGTACGTTGTTTACAGGTGTTATGTTTCCTGATTTGCTTATGATATGCGCAGATGTGGTTGTCCTAGAATAATGACTAATTCAATGTCTGTCCTGTATTTTCAATTCTTAACAGTGTCATCACACTGTTGCAATTTTGAACCTATCTGGTAGGATGTGGTCTATGTTTGCAGTCCTCGGAAGGATTATAGCACAAGGTTAAAGCTGAAAGACAAATACTGAATATCAGTATTTCCCAATCTCTTTCAGATGTCAGTTAATTCACACTCCTCTCCCAGGATAGTATGAAGGGGACATTTATAGATAAAGTTGTATTTTTCCAAATATACAGTCCATGCACAATACTGATTATGGGTGGTAGTAGGATGATTATTTGACTCCATTGCCCTAAAGCCAGTTTTGTGACAGCCAGATGTGCCACAGGCTCTACTGTGGTATGAAAGCTACACAAAGCTTCTGGACCATGATTTGCAGAATTGACTGAATGTTTTTTTTCCTAAAGTATATAGAAACAGAGACTAAGTTGCAGACTGAGAAATTATAATGTGCTGTGACTATATTTGTGATTTGTTCCATTTTGTGAATTAGCATTGAATTACTGTAACACAAAATGTTCCTGTTATTTTGTGATATGTATTTTGGTAATAATGGGATTTACAGGTATTATATATGATATTCAGTGTATACCAAATATAAACTCCTTCAAAATACAAATATCTGCAAAGAAGTGTGCAAGGAAAATAACTTCATCTCAAGGGCTACCATGAGAAGATCAGGCGGTGATTACCATGGCTGTTCTGCAAACCTATAATGACAGTTGCTAAAGCTTCAAAGACAGCAAGAGTACATTTGAAATAGTCTTTTTATTACTGGTTATAAGCCCAAGTATTTTTCTATATCTGGGAATACTGCATATGAATAAACAACACAATCCCACAGAGCTTCATTTAAATAAAGCTTTTAAATATATGTTTGACTAGCCAACATACACTAGTTATTTACCCATGAAACAAGGAATTAGTGTAGGGGCTTCGATAGATACTCATGTAAAGAGTACTAGTTGTTCTTTCAAAGAATCTAGGTTAGTTTCCCGAAACCCACATGGTAGCTCACAACCATCTGTAACTCCAGTTACAGGAGAGCCTTCTTTTGATTTCCATGGGGAAACGTTATACACTAAATTAACCTGTAAGCCCCACCAACCAATGACCAGGTAAGGTGATACATATGCATACATGCAGGCAAAATATACAAACACATAAAAATAAAATAAACCTTAAATAAAATAAATTATTGGAATACAGAATTATATACACTCTAGAAATATTTAGTCTATGACTAACTGGCTCACTGCCCTTGGACAAAATACAACCAAAATGTCAATGTATGGAACAGAGATGCATTTACATCATTGCAGACAAGAAGACCCGGGCAAGATATAGCCCCAAAGACATGCACTCAGCACATATGTCTTCCAAGTATAGCTCTGCACCTAAGGTGTCCAACATCTCCTCCAAGTCACACTACCAGCTGGGAACTGAATTATCATCCTATGATCCTGTGAGAGAACCTCGATATTCAAATGGTGACACTCCAACCTGGTCTCCAGAAGTCATTCACCGTTTCACAACTCTCATTTCCAAAGTCACCCAAGTCTCAGCTTTATGCAGAAGTCGTACTTAAAATTCTCCCCTGAGACTGACACAAACTTCTAGATGTGAACTCCTATAAAATGTGACTGAGCCATTTTCCTGGCACCCTGTAGGACTCCATCCTGTTTAGTCTCCTCTTCCTTAATGTCTTTGGATATGGGCAAAACAGAGACAAATCCTTTGCCAGGATGTAGCATCCATGCCCTCCATCCAGCTCCTCACAGCTTCTCCATTCTTAGAAGAAATATTGAATACAGGTTCCTAATTTCTACCTACTCTTGTCAGAACTTCTCTTTCTCTAGTGTGATCCCGACATTCACCAGGTCATATATTCTTGTCATCTGGTACATGCCCATGCTGATCACTTTTCCATACTTTGCATACTTTGGTGATTTGTATGTCTTTCTTAGCTGCATGTCTTTTCAACTCAGGCCCAGTTGTTCAACTTTTAATTGATGTATATATAGCCTAAACTGGCCTCAAAAACTAGCTAACCTCCCACAATGACTTGATAAGTAACAGACATCTTTTCCATTCAGCCATCCCCAAACATTATTATTCTAATTAAAACTTGATGCAAATCGTCATCTATAAGTTATGATAAGTTAATTTCTCATAGAGATAAATGAAATAGTTTCGGGCATTTTGAACAACAATGGGTAAGAGTATCGCTTGTATTCTCTGTTTCTTCTCCCAGTGAGATAAAGTCTGAGTTATTAATGTGTCTCTCTTAGCAGCAAGAGTATTACTTGGTTCAGTAATTACTTACTGTAATATATGAAAGCATATGAATTCATGAAAGATATTTACGTGTGCTAGGATGTACATGAAGACATGAGCTTTGAGTTTGTTTTTCCATAAGATGCGTTAAGTACCTTTGTTTCTCTTCCGTCATGCCTCCCTGCGTCTTAACCTGACTTAACGTACCATTCATGTATCCTGAAAAGAAATTGTGACTCTGAAAGAAGTCACTTATCTGTATAGCTAGCAAAGTATGGACCTTATAATTCCACTGAATGTCCTTTATAAAACTGATGGATCATCCATGAGCCAGATGCTCAACCAAGATGAAATTCTCCAGGGAAAACTCTGCTTCTAGGTCTCCATCTG
Source organism: Mesocricetus auratus (assembly GCF_017639785.1). NCBI lineage: Eukaryota > Metazoa > Chordata > Mammalia > Rodentia > Cricetidae > Mesocricetus > Mesocricetus auratus. Next base: position 11,358,081 of record NW_024429204.1, on the reverse strand, counting down.
CATTATAAATATTTCCTGATTGATTGTGTTCCTGCTTAAGGAGTCCAGTGAGGCAACTCACCTCCATTATAGAGGACAAAGTATGCAGTATATTGTTAGTTTGTAGTCAACGCAAAATACAAAGCATAACCATGGAAGACAAGAAGGACGTTCTTGTGAAAGCCAAATTTGATCTATGACCTCATGGAAGTCACTTGAAGAATTGTGATTGTACACCACAAAATTAAATTTTATGCCAATTGGTTATACTCATTCCAAGATCAATAATTTCATAGAATTGTATATTTAACCATTACAATGGGATCTTAGATTTTTATCTAATCCTGGGAGACAGGTAAAATACTTCTATGGCAGATTATCAGATAAGAGAGCAAAAGTCTATAGAACTGAGATAAACTTTATGCAATACAGTCTAGCTCCTGCATCTAATTGTGATGCTGTTTTAACTGCATGAAATGTAAGGTTGTGTCTGTTTTGATGGTCCTAAGGAATTTTATGACAAATCATCAAATATCTAAACAGAAATGGCAAACAAGAATCACAGAGTGTTGTCAATTTGTTTAGTCTTTTTAATGCTGCTCAATGCATTTTCAAGAGAAAAAATAGCTGCAATGTTAATTTTTCCACTGGGTCATTACAATCATATTCAAGACATCAGATTTCCTAAAGGCAATAATTACATATATGCATATATATATATATTCCATGTGCTTGTTTCAAGTATGTGAAATATCTGTCTCCAAAAAAATGTACACTCTTAATTAGACAGAAAGAAAATATGTGAATCAAATACATATTTTTATACCATAGAAAAGTTATACTAACAAGAAAATGGTTATATACAGTAGCAGTTAGTGCTTTTTAATCTCACGTCTTCAGGTTATCCAGAATATATTGAAGCAAATTGCAGTGTAATATAAATCTTGGTACCACATAGTTAGGATGAGTGTCCATTGCTTTAAAATATGGTTTAATGTAAATGATCAGTAACCATTTTATGTTCATTAACTCATTCCCCAAGCATCTACAGGGGTTCTTCTTATTGAAAAGATGATTCATTTCTTCCTAGCACAGAAGGACAGAGTAAAGGGTTTTTTTGGTTTTTGTTGTTGTTATTTTGGTTTGGTTTGGTTTTTTTGTTTTGTTTGTTTGTTTGTTCTTCAAGACAGGGTTTCTCTGTATTGTTTTGGAGGCTGTCCTGGAACTTGCTCAAGGCTGGCCTTGAACTCACAGAGATCCACCTGCCTCTGCTTCCTGAGTGCTGGGATTAAAGGCGTGTGCCACCAACGCCCAGCAAGAGTGAGATTTTATTTGATAAAGGTCACATCTACTTGATAAACACATGCAATGATTATCAGTAGATTTGGTTCACTGTAGTATCAAATGATATCAAATCTAATTAGATATATTAGAAACAATTTCTTTGTTTCTTTGTACATAAATAATTCTCCATTGTACCATAAAGTATTCTATAATAACATATGCTAAAGATCCACTTATATGTAGGAGTTAGAAATAGAATGGCAGATCTGAGCTGGGCATGGTGGCACATACTGTTACCATGGTAACATACTGTTACTATGTTTTAGGGGGGAAAATGGAGAGTAACAGAAAAGGGGTATATTTGGAATTTTCCCAGTAAAACTTGCTCATGAACTGTAGCTATAAATTTATGTTACTCTGCAAGTCTATTTATTCAAACTACAGGCAATGAGAATGTTTAATAAAAAATGAAATAGGTACTCATTTTATCACAATAAACGGTATTCCCCTTTGAAAGTAAGACTTGCCATAGGGAATTTATTTCCTTTTGAAATCACTAGAGAGAAAAACCTCATTTTATTAGAAACAAATGCAACCATACCAAGAGAAACTGCAGTTATTCAAACAACAGAGAAAGAGTAGGGCAGTAGAATAGGTAAGCTGATTAAGTGCTGGCCTTAAACGCATCAAGAACTCAGTGTGATCCCAGATGCAAGTAGATGTAGCTGGCATGGTGGGGCATTTACTTCATGCCTACGACTGGGGAGGAAGCGATAAGGGGACCCCTGGAGATGACTGTTTGCCAGATAGCCTACCTGGTGTGCCTGGCAAATGAGAGATACCGACTCAAAATGAAAGTAGATGCCAAGGAATGACCTCTTCCCAGATGTCTGGTTCTCTTCTGGCCAATGCATGCACACCAACGTGCATACGTAGACGGGCATATACATGTGTGCATATGTGCATGCGCACACAGGTACACATGTACTTTCATATACACAGGTACCTGTTCAGACAAGAATATATCCAAACATGCACATAGAAGCACAAAATTGCAAAGCAACTCTTAAAATTTTTTGTCAGTATACAAAGCAATTTCTAAAAGGCTTTGTCAGTGTACAATCTCTCTTATGTCAGGAATTGTCCTTTCTGTTGTGAACTCATTTCAAACTAAATTACTCTTCTCTAGCGATACCATTTTAAAAGAAAACTTGAAGTGATATGAGTAGAATAAAATTTGCGCAAATACTATCTTGAATTTGATTGGTTGTTTTTACTTTTCTACTCTTATTGAGATTATGTTGAACATTGTAAAGTGATGAATTTATTGAATATTTGGTGAAGAATTTACACAGTTGTGTAAAACATTCGACAACCCAGGGTATTTCTGGTCACTCCACATATTAATATCAAAAAAGTACATACAAAAGAGGTATTAGAACAAAAACATGGTGTTTTGTTTTGTTTTCCGAGACAGGGTTTCTCTGTATTGTTTTGGAGGCTGTCCTGGAACTCGCTCTGTAGACCAGGCAAAAACATGCTTTATAATTAGATATAAAACAATATGAACTAAAGTAATTCAGAAAAAAATAGAAATGGTATGTTACTATACTGTGAGTCAATACACTGTTTTCTGATACTTTTATAGTTTTGTATGTAAAAAAGATAATAAAAGCTTATATTATACAATTTATTCTACAAAAGCTTTTACATATTATGCTAAATTATAGAAGTACTCAATGAGAAATTCCAAGAGGTAATCAAAGTTTGTATAATAGCAACAGAAATGAAAGCCACATTTTAAAATTTTAGAGTTGTATGCTCCAATATAGGTGAAAATTAGTATTAAATAAAAATTACCAGTTCCTAAATAATGTAGCTAATCCCTTTAAAAAGTTACAATATTAAATAATTGTTCATAATAATAATAATTATGTGACATTTTCTCACTCTTAAGTCTGTAGAAGAAATAGCATAATTCCTGAAATGATTTTTTTCATTCGTTTTTGTTTCTACTAATTCAGAGGAAAAGAATGGTTGGTACTAAAATGCTTATAATTTTTCCTATTCACAAACACAGAAGGCAACCATTATGGATCCAAACTTTGAATAAGTGAAGAAAATAAAACAATAGCATTCCTACAAAGCAATTATTTCTGTGGGTATTTAACTAATTGCTTTTAGAACTCCCGTAATTCCAGCTGGGTGAAAGAGTTCTTTGATCTTTCATTAAACCCCCTCATTCTCTGCTATGTTTTAAAACTTTACTCCTAATTTGTTTATTAATGGAGAGAAAATGGAACAGTAGGGACTTACCACCTGTTTCCTTTCAAGTGAATTAGACCTCCAGGCAAATATGTATTCTCACATAAGTCTTACCCTAGTGTGAAAGCCCTCTTTTTGTAGATAATTTCTCATTTAAATCAGTAAGCTGAGAAAACTTAATAAGAAATATACATTTGATCCTCATGTTTACCTACGACCAGATCACTCTAACTGTTGCTTTTCAGTGTTTCTATCTTGGCCTGTGTATACATATGTATGTATCAATATAAATATATATATCATATATTGTTATATATGAGAATGTCATAGCTTAACAAATTTTGCAGGTGTAGAAATAATCAAGTAAGTCTCCACACAACAAAACAAAGCTCTAATTTTCCTATTAATATTCATCCTTGTAGTTTTCTTTTTGAAGTTTGTCTCAAGTTCTTCATGATGCCACTCCTTCCAAGGACAACATCCCAAACATAGATGTTGTGTGTATATGTCAAACCTCCTTCTGTAGTTATGTAAATCTGCCTCAGGTCTTACTTCTCTTTTCTCAATACTCTCACTAAGGGTTCCCTTGATAGTTCTTACAGGAAAATAATCCCTCCAGAAATAACTAGGGTGAGCTAGAGGTAATATTTTAAGACTGGATTTGAACTATGCCAACTAAAATTTCTAATTACAGATAGAATATCTCTTCTGAAAATGTGTTAATGTTTATTATTCGATGGCTTGGGAAGGGAGGTTTGTAGTCTCTGGGATAATGACAATGAAAAGAGAACACCGGTGTGTTAATAGTGCTGTGAGTTATATGAGTAGACCTACAGATGTTTAAGTCATGCTATGAATCTTTGGTTCTGATAAATTTCAGGCATCTTACTTAACAGACCTAGGCATATTTATAAATTGAGGACATGATAGCAGTAGGCTCATAGAGATCTTTTTCTTTCTCTTTTGAGGGTTTAGGGAATTGTATGTGTAATTGCATGTGTGTTCAGAAATGCTACATTATCAGTAAAATTAATGAATATCTATGAGACTTTGGTACTCAGCTTACTATGACACAAGTTTTAGAAGCCTGTCTAGATTTTTATATTTTTAGTCAAGGATTGGTAAAATGTTACTGGAAATCTTCATTTCACAATTCTGAAAAAAAAGTATATAAAATTAACAGATTTAAGGAGCAACAGTTTTCATTTTTAAAATCAGGTGTTTAAAAATTAATACTTTAAAAATACAAGGACAGAATTTATATAGTTAAAGATTGGTGTTTCTGCTTATTTGTGGGGTGTCAAATTTAATATTATGCTATCATTTTCAGCTTCTTTTATTTTCTGAGACAGGGTTTCTCTGTATTGCTTTGGAGGTTGTCCTGGACTCTCTCTGTAGACCAGACTGGACTCGAACTCACAGAGATCCACCTGCCTCTGCCTCCTGAGTGCTGGGATTAAAGGCCTATGCCACCAACGCCCAGCTCCATTTTCAGTTTCTTACTTGTGAACACTGTCTTGATTCCTACACAACTCAAGTCAATACATTGCATCACAATGTGAGCTTCACTATTTTATTATATATACATGGATAGACACATGAGTATAGCAAGCCTGATGGCTGATTACATTGATTCTTCTCTTGGTAGGTAGCTTGTCTAACAATGTCTTATTCAGCTAATTAATAGACCTACACATCCAGCTAGCAATGTGACTAGTACTCGCATACTTGTCTACTGAAGACAGAAAATAAAATTCATCCGTGGCAGTACTAACTAGTCTTGATGTCTGTTCAGTTTGTGAATATATCACATACTTTACCCAGTTTTCCCAGATAATATGGGAATTCTGACACTGATGTAATTCACCAACCTTTTTTAGAGTTTAACAGTTCCACAAGAATATATGTATTAATATGTAGCAATCTTATGACGATAGATTTCTGTGACAACCACCATAACCAAGACACAGAACATTTCCATTACAAGGAGTCATATAGTACTCACAACCAGTTACCTCCCAACATTTCTTCATACATTCTAACTAGTTCATTATCTAGTCAACTAGTTAATTATCCACTTTCAAAAAAAGTCATCTCAACAATGATTTATAATGCAACCAAACAATGTACAACCTTAATTATCATGCTTATAACATGACAATTTCATAACACACAAACTATGTGCATTCACACCTTGTTATGTTGAGCATCACTTTATGTTATGGGTTTCCCACAATTTAACCACCTGTAGGGATAAATGCTTACTTACATCTACAGCTTCCGGGCTATAAAGCAAGTATATGATAAGTTCTACAACAAACTGCAGAAATCCTTCCTGGTGGGCCTTATTCTAGTTTGATTTTTATTGCTGTGATAAAATACTGAAACAAGAACAACTTAGAAGGGAAAATGTTTATCTTTGTTCTCAATTCCTGATTAGAGTCCATCATTATAGGTAAGTCAAAGTGACAGGAAAGAGGTCACATCCCATCTACAATGCTAACCAGTTATTTTTTTAAAAAGATGTGCGTGTTTACATGTTTGCCTGCTTATGCTCAGTTAGATTTTTCTAATCTATACAATTCAAGACCCTCACCCAGGGAATGGGATAACCCAAGGTGGTTGTCTGCCCACCTTCACCCATACTTGGCTATAGGCCAATCTCTATAAGCTGTCACTCATTGAGACTCTTCCAAGGTAATTCTAGAGTATATCAAGTTGACAAAGCTAAGTTTCTTATTGTCATATCATCCTTCAGCTCTCCATGCAATGTGTGAATGATCATGCAGTTTTATCGAAAATTTTGTCAGCAGCTAGTGTCCTCACATATTCAATTCATTTTATTTAACGTTAGAAAGTTTAATATGTCATAAAGGCTTGCTGTGATTTTAATTTTAATTTTGTAAGTTAACGATGGGAAGTATATTTCCACATAACATTTGATGATCTTTGAAAAAACCTTTATATCTATCTTGAAATTTGATTGTTAGTATGAATTGAAAGAGTATTTTCTGTCTGTTTCTCTCCCTCTTCCTCAACCTGACATAAGTTGGATATCTCCCAAACAATTATTTTCTCCCATTAGCAATGTTCATTTTAATCCCTTCACAGTGACTTTAGCATAGTGGAATGATTAGTTTTAAATGTCAGCATGCCACAAGCTATAATATCCTGCAAAGAGAGTCTCAGTTGAGGAATTTTCTAGATCAGGTGCATTTGAACCTCTAAGCCTTTTTATAGGAAGTTCAGTTGAGTTGAAATGAAAGACTCACCAGGTATGTGGGCAGCAACATTTCGTAGTCTGGACCCAGAGCTGTGTGAGAGAAGAAAGCTAAATGAGTGCAAGAAAGTAAGGATGTAGCCAGGCGTTGGTGGCGCACGCCTTTAATCCCAGCACTCGGGAGGCAGAGGCAGGCGGATCTCTGTGAGTTCGAGACCAGCCTGGACTACCAAGCGAGTTCCAGGACAGCCTCCAAAGCCACAGAGAAACCCTGTCTCGAGAAAAAGAAAAAGAAAGTAAGGATGTGTGTCCATCATTTCTTTACCCTTAAGAGTAGGTATGATGGGACTAGTTCATTGAGTTCCCAAAGTGGTGTGCTGTATCCTGGAATTGTAAACCAAATAAGTAACCACTCCCCCATCGTGTTTTTCGTTTGCTTGTTGTTTGTTTCTGGTATGGGTATTTGTCACCTAGAAGAAATATCTGTAACATAGAATGTGGAAAATTATGATGTCTAGTATATAGTGATTCAAATGCTTTGCTACTTCTTAGGAAAAACTAACACATAGATATTCCAAAAAATGCAAAATCATTTATTCATAGATATTTTAAAGTTCATTCAGGCAGTTTTAAAAGGCAGTTTCCTAAGAAGACATAAACATGAGGAAAGTTGTAAAAGTCAAGTCTTTCAGTTTGGAACCGTGAAACTGATTTTAATCATATAAAAACTAAAAAAAAATGCCATCCTGCCTTTCGATAGGTTCAGTTGCCACTGCCTGTCGTGATCCAGGAGTCCCCATGAATGGGACACGGAACGGGGATGGACGAGAACCTGGCGATACCGTTGTCTTCCAGTGTGACCCAGGCTATGAACTTCAGGGACAGGAGAGAATAACCTGCATTCAGGTAGAAAATCGATACTTCTGGCAGCCCAGCCCACCAGTCTGTATAGGTATGGTTACAGAATAATTAAGATTTTCTAAAATATAATGCAATGATTAAAAGCTGGTATTGATGTTCTTAAACATTGTATTCCAGAAAAGTGCTGTGTGAGAGTCTGAGATTTCAGAGATGCATCCGCATAGCCCAAAGTGTACAAAATTATCAAGGGTGATTACTAAGTTCTGTCCTTAAGAGCCTGTAATTTTGGTATATTATAAACAGCTCAAAGCACCTAAAATTTAATTAATCAAATTTCCAGAATTGCTTTTTCTGTCTCTGTTCCCTGGATAAATCTGTTGTCTTTGGCTTTAAAATGTAGAGGCATTGAGTATCTACCTTTAAATTGAGCTGGGTTGGTCTACTCTTGATATGCATGTTTCTTCTAAGAAGCTTGCATCGGCAGTTATTTTAGAGATTCTAAAGGCTGGCTTTCCATTCCAGTCGGGAATATCAAAAGAACATCTAACTTTGTTAGGATGATCTAAGGAGTGTCCAGACATTGTCCCATGCTTTCCATTGCCTGACCTTTGTCACCAGGCTTATTCTCAAGTCTCCAACTCAGACTATGTAGAGATTCATGATCTCAACTCTATCAGTATAGTTCCATAGTTTCGTATCAAATGGCATGTGGAGTTAGAAAATGTGTTTTCAGCACTTCATTAAGAAACAAGGAGACTCAATCACTGCGTGTAATAACTCATGAAAGTTACAAAGTCAGGTTCACTTATTACTTGACGTTTCCCATTTCTTATCAACCTAATTGTCAATGAAATGAAAGCTAAAAACCGTATTTTTACAACACATTTTCTATATTTTGTGGGTAGGTTTTTTTTTTTTTTGTGGGTAGGTTTTTAAAGTGTGATAGCATTCAAAGGCCTAATCCTTCCTGGAGGCAAAATGGTAGCTCCAGGTCATTTCTGTAGATACTGAAGGCAGATAATGAGGATCAAAAAAGCATGAAAGAGACTTAAAATCTGAAACAAAATAATGGCATAGCTTGTACTAGTTCATATTTTGATACATTTGGTTTTGCAGTTAATCTTTTATAGCTATGCTGTTCTATTGTTCTTTATGAACTATTGCAAGATTTAAACTATCACATGTAAACTAATTTATATTAACAAAATCTGTGTGAATAAATTGAGGTAAGATAAGCAACTCGAGGAACTTTTCCAAGGGGCTAAAAATATAAAGTATATTTGCTTAAGGTGTGAATATCCTTATTTATGACTTGGTTGGCATGTGAGATTAAAAATAAGTTAAAACTCCATATTCTAACTAATTGAAATTTGTTGCATATCATAAAGAGAATCTCTATATAAAACAATCTAGGTAATATTCAAATAGTGAAGGAGGAAGGGCTCATGAGTCCCTACAACAAACTTTGGAGCTATTGTCAGTTATGACTTCTCTTGGAGGGAGAGTCATTCCAATTGGATTTTTCCAGGGGATGACTCCACACCCATAAGTAGTACAATTTTGACTCCATGTTTTATTTTTCATTAAAAAAAAAAACACATAAAGTTGGAAGAGCATGGCGACTTAGAAGTCACCCTGGGAGGAATTAAGGTAAAGAATGGAGGATAAATAAGATCAAAATACATTTCTACATGATATTCTCAAAGATTTAACAAAACTGTATTGTATAGAAAAATGTTGAAATTCCACAAAAACAAAAAATTGCTGCAGGTTGTCTGGCTTTGTGTGATTATTAGGTCAGGGGATCCCTTAATAGGATTACTTAATATAATAATAGGATTACTTAATATAATAATGTTATATTAACAGTATGTTTCTATGTAGAATCTTAAAATATTGGGGAGAAATCTACTGAACCAAAGGGAAAACAACACAGCTCAAACTTCAATAAGTGTAAAGAGTTTTGAGAGAGACTGTTATGAAATTCCATTTATAAACTACACTATTCTCTCGCTAACGGGGCCTGATATTAAGGGGGAAAGTTGAGCAGTAAATCTTACTTCTGTGGAACAGGGTATGGAACATTTTTTGTATGGATTTTTTTTGGAAGGATAAGATAGCTTTAGGAGAAGATATGCATTAGAACATCTCTGAGGAAGAAAATAACTTATAAAAAAGAGAATCTGAAAAATTGCTAAGGCTGCGGAAAGCTTGACCTCTGTGACTGATAAGAAAGAACTCTCTGATTGGAAATACTATGCCAAAGATTAAACCCTGAACTTCTTAGAAACTCCTTAAGTGTATGTCTCAGACCTTGGAGAATGAAGCATTTTACTTGCATGTGAAGAAAACAAAAAACAAAAAAAAAATGCAGCCTCGTAGCAAGTAACAAACAGAAGGATGCTATCTTTAAGAGTCAATAGAATTCATTCTAACCAAATTGACAGTGTGAAGATTACTTTGACATTGCCACAGGGAAAGTAGCAGCACTCAATATGAAGGTAAATAGTAAAGGCATTAGTGCGGGTGGGTAGCTGAGAAAGACTGTACATGAATAAAATAGAAATGGCAAAGAAAATTTAAGAATATCATAAAATAGATCCATAGTTGCTGCCCCTGTGACTGTCTTATAAGAAAATACACTCAGAACAAATCGGGCATGTCAGGATTCCAAAGAAGCCAGCTGAAATTCAATTCATGAATGCCTTTGATTTTATTTTGGGTGCTTTATGATTAGATATGTAAACAGTGAATGGATTTCTAACTGGTATTTAAAGTCGAAGGTATTTTAGAATAATTGTCTGTATTCATTGGAAGTCTGGGATTTAGAAATGTCAGAAAGTTTCACCCTCTTGTTGGCTCGGTTATGTTTTTCAAAACTACCAAAGCTATGAAATACATAAGGAAAATATTGATAGCATAAATAATGGAATAAAAAGATTTTTAGGAGCCCTTATACCTGAAGGAAAGGAAAGTCATGGGCAATATCTAGTAAGATTGTCAATATGCACGTATTGTCCATTCTTTGTTCAAGAAGAATACATTCACATGTGTATATATGTATCTACATAAAATTTCTAACAATACATAGATCAGTGTTCCTAGTAGCAAATAACAATACTGATGACATTTTGCACATTAGATATAATCCCAATCCGTAATACCCAGAGACTCACAAAGCTTATCAGTTCTATTTTTTCCTGTATGATATGGACATATTTGCATTTACTGTTGCACCCAGCTTTGTACATTCTTCATGTTTGTGCATCACTCATACATATTTCTAAGGTCCTGCACACAAGTTATTATTATCCACAGAACAGAGCACCACTCATTGGACTACACATTCATTCATAGTGTTAACGTACTTTTCACAGTCAATATGAAGAACTACTAACATGTCGATAGATAATATAGACATGTGACATGCGTCTGGGCAAAAAGCCCGCTGTATAAGAAACAGTCTTGATGTTACATTTGATCAGTCAATAGTGTTTAGATGAATTGAGGCAATGAAAACAGACGTATTCTGAAAGAGGATGTTACTGTCATCATAGTGTGTTTCAGCAAAGCCAAAACTCAGTCCAGCTCACCCAAGATGAAACTTCACTCTTCTAAAGTGCTCCTAAAGGCTATGGTACATTTTAAGTCATAAGGGAAACTACATGAATTCAAACATGAATAACATTGCAAAAGGAAGGAATTACATGAACAGAAAGTATATGGAATTATAAGAATTTTAAGTCCCAGTCTTACAGCCCAGTAGTCTAAGGTGACCTCCTGAGCTTAGTTGGTGGGACTCACATGATAGAAGTGGAAAATCGATTCCTGGGAGTTGCCCTCTGACCTCCCCTTGTTTTGATACAAGCACACAAATTAATGAACTGCTGTAATTCTAAAAGATTTTTTGGTGGTGTTTTCCATGTAATTTATACATCCGAAGTGATAGCAGATGATATTGCAAAGGGTATAGAGTTCAGGTGAAGCAGTTGGCTTACAACTGGGACATTGTCTTTTAAGTTGTAGAGCACTCCTGCAAAGTCTTTGCATTTCTTTGCTGTGATTAGATAATTTTCACTCAAAAGATAACTGATAGAAACAGAGTTAGCTACTGCCATTATTATAAAGAAATAGATGAGTTAATTTAGGTCAAGAAATATGGTAGCAAATAAGGAAAATGGGCCAAGTCGAAGTGTATTTAAGAAATAGATTCTTGATACATCTTAGTGAACTGAGTATGAAAATCAGTGAAAAACGTTAGGCCCTATGCTTAGAAATACACATGAAGGTAATGTAAATCGAGCAACTTAACAAAGCAAACAGGCATTTGACTTGAGTGTTATGTAATTTTGATATTATATAATTTGCGTAGCACATTACTGTGTATCAATAGCTACGAAGACTTGTGTAATTTGTAACTTACCAGAGATCATTGGCAGGGTGTGATAAAAAGACAAGTTTCCCATTAATAAATTGAAAGATAAAGGCATGAGCATATTCAACAAAGAAGACTTTAACTGAATACAATATACTGGGGGGTGGAGGAGCTTTATAAGGGACTCGGGAGAATAACCAGGCCATAAAATGAAATGGAGATTTTCATGACAAAACTGAAGTCTACACAAATTCACTAGAAGAAATTGAACAGCAAATCCCAGAAAGTAGCCTGGCAGATCTGAGTTGAAGTTACCAAGTTAAAAGGACTGCTTATGAAGAGAAAGAAAAATTCAGTAGTCCGTAGTATGCTTGTAAACTTGAAAGAGGTTGAGAGTGAACTAACAATAGCTTGCCTTGGAGCTGAAGAGGATTGTAAACAGAAAACTAGAGGAGATAGTTGCAGAAAGTAAAAAACCCAATTAAAGACTTCTTGATCTCCAGGCAGGACACAACTCAAAATAGAGTACTACCACTTAAGAGCATTTGTCTGCTCGTTCATACTTGGGCACACTTGACTTAAAATTTAGCAGAGAAGAAAATCTGGCTTCATTTGCCAAACGGAATTCAGCAAGCATGGACTTGTTATTTTCAAAGTCTCGTTGCATTCGTGTAGCGATGGCTAGCAGAGATCACTGGGACACACTGAAAGAGACACTGTGACAGCGAGAACACTGTTGTCCTAGCCTTAGGTGTAGAGCAAGGGCGAGCGGAGAGAAAGTTCTCTTTGCTGAGAAAATTCCCCAGAAAGAGTAAAAAAGGAAGAAAACATGAACGTATGGTGTGATTGGGTAGCTCAGAGCATGTTATACCTCATTCCACACACTATTTCTAAGCAGAAACTGGAATCAGATTTCTTTTCTAATAACCATGGAGAAACCAGTTTTTTAATCCCTCTTGTGATGGTTTGCAGTTTGTGGGACACAAAACAGTAACAGGTGACGTCATTTTTGAAAGGCAGTAAAGCAGTTCAAGTCAACATATCAGTATGCAGGCATGCATGCATGCATGCGCGTGCTGTGCGTGTGTATGTGTGTGCGCATGTGCGCGCGCGCACTTTCGTGTGTGTACAAACGTTTGAGCGTGTGCATGTGCGTATCCGTGTGTGCTTGCGTTCAATATTTTATCGGTTCCCTTGAAAGACTTGCAGTGTCCCAGCAACCCATGCTGTAGACATGGAGTGTGTGCAGAGTTTCTCATGCCCTCAAAGAAACGTTTTCACAAATATAGACAGCTAATGGCTCTTATTAATCTCTTAAGGTATTTTGTTTGCTTGTTTAAATTAAAGCACCTTGTGGAGGCAATTTAACAGGATCTTCAGGCTTTATCCTTTCGCCAAACTTCCCTCATCCGTACCCGCACAGCAGAGACTGTGACTGGACTATCAGCGTCAATGCTGACTACGTTATCTCCTTGGCATTTATCAGGTGAGCGCTCTCCACGTAGAAAAAAAAAATCTTTTCTGGTTAGTTTGCCTTGGCATTTGTACTAGGGTGAGGTTTTTTTTTATTTATTTTAAAAATTAACGCCAACACTGATACGTTAGAGTGGGTGATTTAAAAGCCTTGGTTGGCATCAGCAGGTATGCATGGTGGGAGTGAGAATTGGCACGGGATATCCAGGGCAGACGAAGATGGGAAAGATCCAGAAGCCTATCACGAACTTTGCTCCCTATTGTTTTTCTTTCTCTCTGTATTTATCACCGCTGATTCCACCTATCATCTGTTCTTATACTAACGGATGAAGCAGTCAGTGGATCAATATCTTTTGTCTCGTATCCACTGCAACCAAATTCCCTTGCTGCCATGTGTGTGTTACTGGATTTGGAAGAATTTGTCTTCCTAATCACTTTCCGTCTTAGCGTCTCATTTAATCACACTCCTCCCCGGGGTCTCATCAAGTCCAGCAGATGAGAAAAATGTGCCGGCTCATTGCTAGATCTTCGAACAGAGCTTTCTGGGTTTCCGAGGTTTTCCATGGGGATGCTCACAAGTTCATCTTATTGGGCCTTATCCCTGGGGAGACTATTGCACGGGAACTAACAGAGTTGGAGTCCTAGATGGGACTCTAGACTTGCCACTATCGTTTCTGTTTTATTTGAAAGAAAAAAAAAAACAGATAAGTTTTCCTCGTGATATTTTATCACAAAAATGTGACCTCTTTCGATTTAAGATTTCAGTGAGGGGATAGGAGAGGGACAAAATTAAGGCCAGAGATAGAGCAGCTGACTAGCATGAACAAAACTCTGGGTTCATTCCCCAGAACCTCAAAGCCAAGCAATGAGAAAATGTTGCAATGGGACTATTGCGTTTGCGCTGTTTAAAGTGACTGACTTCTCCCTAATTTACAATTTTCTTCTTGTTCACAAACACTGATGCAATCAATAGATCTGTTCTAAGTAGCACAGCTGGCCATTTTAACTTCAGTGTTTCAAAGAGGTTTGGGATTGTGTAAAATGTTAAGCAAAAACATAAAGTATTTTCTAGCACATTGAAGCCAAGTTAAAAAACCAGGTAACTTAATATCAGGAAAATTAGCAAAATATAGAAATTCTATTTTTAAAATTCATAGTATTGAATAAATCATGATTATTGCTGCCAAAGAAATGACAGTGGGATTTTTGGTTATTTCAGGACATCTTTGCAAGGCCTCCCTTGGCAAATGAAATTATCATGCCCATTTTTTGCTATTGGAGAAATTGCATTTTAAACCAATAGCAATTATCAAGATATTTGTTACAGGGCATTGTTTCCCATAAATTAAATTTAGCTAATAACTTGGGGATAAAGGGCTATACTGCAGGAAATATAGAAAAGAAATTTGATTTTCAATTCTGTCATTCATTATGTGACATTGAGGAAATCTCTGACTTTTAAAGGTTTCTATATATTCACCAGTAAAATAACAACTACGCTCCCTTCCTTGTATCTCAGTATTGCCATGATCAAATTAATTTTTAAGAAAATGTCATATATGCAGTGCTTGTGTGAAAGGAATCATTGCAGAGAAGAGCCTAAAATTTCCCAAGGAATTTTTTTTCACTTTCATATTCAAAAGAGCTATAAGTCAAGACATTAAGCATTCCCTTTAGTCCAAGCTGGAAACTCAATGATCTGTCCAGTTCTCAGTATTTAAAGGGGGTATTTTTAGGATTCCAAGCACAGGAACTACTGTCATGTCCTTTGCAAAGCACTTGTTTCCATTGAGACTCCGGCGGGGAGATAGACAAGGCGGTTGTCGTTAAAATCAAAGCTAAGGAAGACAAAGAAAATTCACAACGCTGTGGTCCACAAGGGCCAATGAGATCAAGCCAATTCTGCCTTCTGCCATTAAATATCAGGAGTTACCAGAGTCCACGCCTGTGATCCATTGGCAGGATTTAAGATCAAGTAGTTGAACTGGCAAACTGTGGAATAAATGTTTTCTCAACTTTCTCAGGCCGTGCATGACCTTATGTATGAGAAGGGCTTGGAAGATCTGTGCCACCTCGTCTTCCGCCCTGGCAATTTATACACAAGTAAATTGGTTCCTACTGGAAACCAGTAAGAGAGAAAAAAAAAAAAAAAAAGAAACAGTTGCAGAAACTTCACATTGTTGCATTCCGTATATTTGAAATATCTTAAATATAAATGTCATAAAGTTACAGCAGACGGTATCTTAATATTGACAAGCTTTCCAGTTTCATTTGAAATCATAAGCTAATTGACTTTTCTTATTAGCCTAAATGAGTTCTTTTTTTTCCTTCATTGTTTCTGAATCCTCTGGTACTAACAATAACCAGGTTATCAATCCATTACCTAGATCCTAAATATGTGCAAACTATGATCATTATATATATATATTTCTTATGCTTTGTTAGGTGATAGAAAGTTGTTTATGGGGAGGAGGGAAGGGAGAGGGAACTAGGATTCACATGTGAAGCAAGCTATTTAAAATTAAAGTAGTAAAAATAAAGAAAAAGAAAGTTGTTTATGCAAAATATTTTAACACCTATGAGCTTGAACTGTCTACATTATAAAAGTCATTGACAATTTTGAAAGTCTATAAGCATGATTTTCTTGGCATTATTCTAAAAGAAAAAATATACATATACTCATTTTCAGCAATAATGCTATCTAATACACTATATAGTATTTTACTGCATAATTTTAAAACAATTTTTACACTTTTTATTGAATGTGATACTTGACATATCATAAAATGCTTATTTTCCATAACTAACAATGTAAAGCATTACACCTTTATCATATAAATATGTGGTAAATTAAAAACATATGCTACTTTGTATGTACAAAGTTATTCACCAAAAATATGTAGGTTAGAAAAGTAAGAAATGGTACTCCAACACACAAGTTATTCCTAATGCTGTGTCCTTCCCTCTGCTAACCCACCTTGTATTAGGTCTCCAGGAAACCCTTTAGACATGCTGTCAACATGAGCTATTTTAACATCAAGACGAATTTCTTGGTTCTACAGTTGATTTGCTGTTCATGTCTAGTGGATTTTCTTGTCAGGCAAACTTTTACGTCAAGATTTATTTCCTGGGGTCTATTGTTCTATGAATCTGCATCTACCTTGGTAAACACCCTCTTAATGACAAACCATTTTCTCTCAGTTTTAGCATAGAGCCCAACTATGACTTCCTCTATATATATGACGGACCAGACAGTAATAGCCCATTGATCGGAAGTTTTCAAGACAGCAAGCTACCAGAAAGAATAGAGAGCAGCTCAAATACCATGCACCTGGCTTTTCGGAGTGATGGCTCTGTCAGCTACACAGGATTTCATTTAGAATATAAAGGTAGGCGTGCACATTCAGCTTTAGCGCCCTGATTAAACTGGAATTTTCTTTACAGGACAACCATTTTGTGCTGGCTGTTGCTAGCTTTAGTTGTACGTGCTTGGGAAATGTGGCTTGTGTACAGTTTAATCTCACAAAGAATTTTCTGTGTAGCTTCCCATCAGTGAGAAGGAGATTAGCATTTCTCTAATTCTTTCCGCAATATTATGTAACTGACAGCCATATTGTGTACTCTAGAAGAAGCTAAGGCCCTACTATATTTAAGGAAAAAAAGCTACTTTACTGGGGGGAACTGAAGTTTCTTTAAAGTACTTTATTTCAGACATTTCTTTCAGGGAAAGAGAATGAAGAATAAGAGAATTGTATTTCTAATAATGCCTAGTATTTAAACTATTTTTATACTCATTAAGAGTAGGCAAAAGGCAGTGACAGCTAAGATTCAGAAATGTTTATTGCATTTTTTATAATTATTTTAGAGTGCCCATGGATACTTAATAAATAGTGCTTTTTGAATCATAGGCTATTCTATAACTTAATGATTAAGTACATATTTTAAATTTGACTGAATACAGAAGAGAGAAATTCGTTATTCCATTACCATGTGGTATTTCGATATATGTATGTGTCATGTACCGTTCAAATTTGTCTCAAGTACTTAATTTTATTTGTTTTTTTTATTTTGTGTGCTTGCGTACATGTGTTTGTATGTATGTGTGTGGTGGTGCATGCACATATGTGGTTGTATACCAAGACGAGAAGAGACATACTGTTGACTGCTCTATTGATCTCCATACCTTACTCCCTTGTGGTAGGGCCGGCCTCTAAACTCGGAACTGCTAATTTGGGCTAGACTAATTTCTAGCTATCATCAGTGATTCCTCCTTCCCCCTTACACTCATCCCTGGGACTATAGGTGTTCAGGGCCACATTTGGCTTTTTTTTTTTTTTCTGTGTTCTAAGAATATAAACCAGGTCTGTGTGCTTCCATAGAAAATGGTCCTACATACTGAGCCCACCACCTAGCCTCAACATTAATCTTTTTTTCCAGACAGGGTTTCTCTGTGGCTTTGGAGGTTGTCCTGGAACTCACTCTGTAGACCAGGCTGGCCTCGAACTCAGAGAGATCCTCCTGCCTCTGCCTCCTGAGTGCTGGGATTAAGGTCATGCACCACCAACGCCCACCTCTAAACATTAATTTTTAATACCTGAAAATTATATAGAAGAAAATATAGTTTCAAAGCACCCACTCAGCGAATACTGTTAATATGCTACCCTATTTCCTTACCAAAAACAGTCCTTTATTCCTGTTTTAAAAAGTCCAATATCACGCCGGGCAGTGGTGGTGCACGCCTTTAATCCCGGCACTCGGGAGGCAGAGATAGGCGGATCTCTGTGAGTTCGAGGCTTTCTGTGAGTTCGAGGCTGGGCTGGACCGACAGCCTCCAAAACAATACAGAGAAACCCTGTCTCGTAAAAACCAAAAAAAAAAAAAAAAAAAAAAAAAGTCCAATATCACATCCACAACGTAAATTCCTTTTCTATTTGCTATCAGTCCTTGGGTTCTTCTTTTTTGAAATCTGTTGCGTCAGCGTGTAGGTAAAGCGGATGTTCACAGGTCAGCAGGTATAGACATTTCTGTTATGATTTTGGAAATGCATATGAAGGTGCCCAAATGCTGAGCGTAAACGTGGTGCAAATGTGATTTCAGCAAAAACCTTGAGCCTTCTGTGTATCATACATTTCATAGGGCAAAGTAATAAACGGCCTGTCAGTAGTGGGACAAACAGACTGCTTGGCACAGTCAGTGAGAATCTGGGACGTCAGCTCTTTAGTGGGGTTTTCTGCAAGTGGTAGTTCACCTGGCCCTGAAGATCGTAGTTTTATTCTCAGAGCTTGTGACTGTGAACTACGTAAGTAGATGAACTTATAAGAGTTGAACTTAAATACCTACTGACTGTCTCTGTTGAGAAGATAGTCTATATATATATATACCTACTGACTGTCTCTGTTGAGAAGATAGTCTATATATATATACCTACTGACTGTCTCTGTTGAGAAGATAGTCTATATATATATACCTACTGACTGTCTCTGTTGAGAAGATAGTCTATATATAAATACCTACTGACTGTCTCTGTTGAGAAGATGGTCTACATATATATACCTACTGACTGTCTCTGTTGAGAAGATAGTCTATATAGCCTCTGCAAGAGCTCAGCTCAATAGCTAAAGAAAACCAAAATCAATCCTTGAGCTAGCTTTCCAAGTTTTTGTTTTTATTTTACATCGTTTCTCCCTTGCCTTTCATATTTCTCCATCAAAGCACTCCCTTGTACTCTGACGCCCTATTCTCTTTCAGACACACCCTTGCTTTTTAAATGACCATGTCCTCCGCAACCTGGATTTGGTACTTAACTTTTCCGTCTTTGAATGTTTACACCAACTTTTATTCTTTCTGTTATGCTGATTTGAAAAAGAGGGCCCCCATAGGCTCATGTAGTATTGGAATGCTTAGTCAGCAGGAAATGAACTGTTTGAAAGATTAGGGAAGGTTAGGAGGTGTGGTCTTATGGGAGGAACGTTTCACTGGACTCGAGCATGGAGACTTCCAAAGCCCATTCCATGCCCAGTATCTTTCCCTCTCTCTCTTGGCCTTCTGATCAGGATAGAGGTCTCAGCTACTGCTCCAGCACCATGAGTACTGACACGGTCCCACCAAGATTTCTGCCATGAGGATAATAGACTAAGCCTTTGAAACTATAAGCAAACCCCTAATTAACTGTTTTCTTTAATAAGAAGTGCCTTGGAGCTGGGCGCCTTTAATCCCAGCACTCTGGAGGCAAAGGCAAGCGGGTCACTGTGAGTTGGAGACCAGCCTGGTCTACAAGTGCGAGTTCCAGGACAGGCTCCAAAGCCACAGAGAAGCCCTGTCTCAAAAAACCCAAGAAAAGAAAAGCCAAAAAAAGTTGCCTTGGTCATGGTGTATCTTCACAGTAATAGAACAGTGACTAAGACAGCTATAATATATACATAACGTTATCATGTTTTCACATAACCATTTTGCTTTCATCATTTATATATTTCTTTTTCCTTACATTGTTCTAAGAGCTTAGTAGTATTTGAGATAAATATATTAATTTTTTTATTATACTATTAATGTAGCTGTACTATAGTTACATTTTTTTCTGATAGATACGTTATTCTACTTTTCACTGCTGGAAAAGAACCCTCTTTTATGGGTCTTCATGAATTTATAAGTGAGAATCTTATACAGACATTAGTATTTGTGGTAGCAAGATTATTGAGTCAAAGGGTATAAAACTGTTAAATTTAATTCTGCATTGCCAGGTTAATTAAAACATTGAGAGTCTATTTCCATTAATACTTAAACATAAGAAGGTAAAAGCTTTAAGATGTGAAAAAATGAGTGTTCTTATTAAATGTGAACATTGTTAACCTCATGGTTATTAGGTCTTTGACATTTTATCATTTTTGTGCCAGGTAGTATTAAGTAACATCTTTCTCCCTATTTTGCAAAATGATTTCTTGTTGGATCTGTTCATTCCTACAACCACAAATCTTACTAATTTGTGTATTTTATTTATAGGAAATATTTCATGTCATGGAAAAAAAATACTCTAGTGTTATGGGATTTCCCGCCCAGTTCCATAGCCACCTTGCCCCAGATGAACACACAGATGCTATATTAATTATGAAACTGTTGGCTGGTGGCTTCTTACTGGCTAGCTGTATCTTAATTATTAACCCATTTCTATTAATCTAAGCATTTCCACATGGTCTTATCTTACTCGAAAATGTCTGGACCTCTTACCCCTGTGCAGTCTCACATGGAGTCTGACCCTGGTGGGCTCTGCTCCCTACCTTTCCCAGACTTCTTCTCCTCTCCTAGCCCCATCTATCATACTGCCTCATTGGCCAATGACCCAACCGTGTTTTATTCATTAGTTAATAAAAGAAACATATACAAAAGGACATCACTCTAGATCATTTATATTTTAATTACTGTTTCAATTCCATCTTTGGTCAATGGAACATTCTGTTGTATTTCTGTATTGTATTGTACAGTATCTAAAAAAATCTATATCACATTTAATTCTTCCTTTCCTTCATAATTTATACATTTTATGTCTTGCTTAAAAAATCCTTTCTTCGTGCAAATTTTTGTAAATGTGTTTTCTTATATTTTTCTAATGAATAGACTGTGTTTTCCACTTTTCAGTCATTAACTTATGTGGAGTTTGTTTTCTGTAAAGCAGTATACTAATTTTAATGTTTAGCATGTGACTTTAGCACCATTTCCTAACAATGTTATTGCTGTCAACTATCAATTCCCTGAGTCAACTTTTAGCTCTTTAATCTGTTCCCCTGATTCCTTTTCCTGTCTCCCGGACAAAATTTTTCAGGACAGTAAAATGGCAAAGGTAAAATGTACACCACCTTCTATAAGTGGGATTTTTATTGCTGTATCCAAACACCAACAGATTTACTTAAAACAAGAGAGTGTTCATTTGGGATCATGACTTTACAGTATTCACAGTATATTCCACTAGCTACTATCCAGGACCATGGCCTGTGCCTAAACCTCGCAGTGGCTTAGAAGCAAAGAGAAAAGAGAGAACTTAGTTCAAGATACAGTCCAGTTGAGATTTTCTCCATCAAGTCTCAGTACCACTGGACCTGTTTCTCTCCACCCAATTGGGTCCCCACAGTCACTATGAAATAACTACTCAGAGACTTAATATCCATTTATAACTGTTTGGCCTTTGGCTTAGGCTTATTACTGGCTAGCTCTTTCTTAATTACGGACCCATAACTATTAATCTGTGTATCTCCACGTGCCCTTATCTTACCAGAGAATGCTTGGTATCCTACCTTTCTGGTAGCTACATGGTATTTGTTTGACTCTGCCTATAACCTTTCTCTATCTCTGTTCAGATTTCCCACCTGGCTAAATCCTCCCTATCCATTAACTGAAACAGCTTTATTCATCAACCAATAGGAGAAACATATATTCACTGCTTACAGAAGGACCCCTGTCATAATCCTATACAGCATCTGTCTGTCTTCCCATGCCCTGCTTTACCTGCTTGACCCCAGCTCCTGTAATTTCAAAACCTCCCAAAATAGGTCCCTCCGCTAGTGACTAAGCCCAAGGCAATGGGCTTTGAAGGGTACTTAACCAGAATAGTCTTAGTTTTCCTTTTAATTTTGTCCTTGATGCCTGTCACAACATTTTGAACCTCGACTTCATATTTAGAATTAAGATTCTTCTATATATTGCATTTGATTGTCACCATGTTGAATTAATAAATCCTTTGGGAGTAAATTGATGTGTGACATTTAATCTTCTCATCTATTAATGCAGCTAGTCTCTCAATTTGCTCCTGTTTTCATTAACATCTTATAATTTTCTTTAAAAATTCTTTCTTGTTTTAATTAAAACATCTTATACCTTGCAGGGAATAAGTAATGCCTTTATTATTAGATTTTTTTCTGTTTGTTCTTTATAATGAAGGCATGGTGACATTTAAAAATTTCTTTGTATATTTCTAATTACTTAACCCCTTCATTGACATAATATTCTTGGAGTATTTTTGGACTTTCTAAATAGAGATACTTCTGTTTCTTTCTGTTATGCTAACATTTCATTTCAATTTCTTGCTTATTCAATTTTCTGTATTGGAATTTCAATACCATGTTAAATATCAGTAGTTTTCAACATCAATCTTGTATCATTGATGATACCTTTCAATGAACCTAAGTCAAATCTTTAAGTGTGATGGCTACTCCTTATTGGGAGCAACACTAGAAAAAGCTCTTATTTTATCTAGGCTCATTCTCAAGAAATATGAATTAAAGATCATTTGCTTCTATGATTAACAACTTTTGGCCAAACAAATTTAAATAAATTGACTGAAGTCATATGACTGAGCAAAAAAGGAAGTCAGTCCACATTTTCTCAGTAGTCCAGACCCTTATCTGGAGTCTAATGCAATCTCCAGAAATTATTTGTAATGTATAAACTATCCTTCCTATAGTTCACAAACCACTTCCACATATACTAAAATGGGAAGAATTTTAAGAGGCCAAACCATGTCCATTTTATTCATTCCTTTGTAATGATTGGCTATAATAGTCCATATACAAAGAAACTATGTAATATTTTTGTTAGTTTATCCATTTTGATCATCTTAGAAATATTATTTGTTTTTTTATGCAATGATAATTAGGATAATATAATAGTAACCTTCCTGGGATATACACAGCTTTAGAAATATATTCCTGGTCTCCATGTTGTTGATGAGAATTTAGCTTTGGAATAGTTCCTTGTACTTCAGGGAGAACGGGTGTGCATATATCTGCAAAGTAGAGAAGGAACAAAGATGGGGAAGATGTAAGACCTAAATAAGGAACAGGTGTCATTACTTTAGACCTAGATGTAAGCTCTATTTTGAGTTCCAATTTAGGAGACATTTCTGAAATCCCACAGGATGAAAGGCACAGGAATAGTGTCCCACTGAAATGCCTGTGACATCAAGGAAATCTCAATATATTATTCATAAAAAATAATTATAAATTTTGTTGCTTCATAATTTGTATTAGGTGTTTTC
Organism: Mesocricetus auratus; assembly: GCF_017639785.1. Taxonomy (NCBI): domain Eukaryota; kingdom Metazoa; phylum Chordata; class Mammalia; order Rodentia; family Cricetidae; genus Mesocricetus; species Mesocricetus auratus. Next base: position 11,334,603 of record NW_024429204.1, on the reverse strand, counting down.
AATGTTTTCAGATGCAAATGATACAGCCCACATGATAATAAGCAAGGGCAGTGTTATTTAAAGCTTATTCATCAAGGGTTTAAAAATGCATAAAAATCGTGATAAATGATTCCATTTCACACTGAAGCTAGCAATTGAAAAATTCTGCAGAAGCAATATTATAAACATGTCAATATGTTTCCAGAAAAGAGTAAGGTGTTTGCATGATAATTTCAACGACTTGTTCTTGAAAATACAAAACTTCAAAAAGGTTATGTAGACTTTGTACAAGATGAATTTTAGTAAAAGTAACACTGAATAGATTGCTATTGTGAATTATCGATTCAGTCCTTCCTTATCCTCTATGAACTCTAGAGAAAGGATAGGTTACTGTGCTTTTTAGAATTGCATTGTATATTTCTTCCTCTTCACTGTAAGGTTGTACTTGACAAAATAAGTAAATTAACTTCTGCTTTCATGAAGCTCCATTTTTAGTTCCACAATGCAGTAACCACCTTGCTGGACCTGTTCTGAAAACAGTGACTTTAGTATATTTTTATACCTGAAGAATATAGTTGTTCTAGTATATCTCTCAGGGGTTGTTTTCAAGACATTTTGCAAATATCAGCTCCCTTTAATTCTAGTGTCCCTTATAAAATGGTATTTTATACACAACTCATGCATACCCTCAAACACACACACACACACACACGCACGCATGCACTCACGCACGCATATTATATCTTCTATATATTATTTATCACACCTACCATCATAAAATGATATGTAGATAGCTGTTATTCTGTACTCTTTAAGAATCAATGATCAAAATGTCTATACTGATGAGTATAGACATAAACATTTTAGTCCTAACCACATACTACACCATAACGTGTAAAAGGAAATATACTCAAACAGCTGAATCCTTAGGACCTGTGAAGGGTAATAGACTGGAACAGGGACTAACCACACTTTGTTTCATTTGTGTGTCTCCAGTGCAGTGTTTGGTGTACAGAAAACTGACATCTTGCTCTGTAAGAAATTCCTGGGACCTTTACTTTGTCAGTTCAAATATGAATTCTTTTTTCACCTGGTTAGTTGGATCCATAGTTATGGATGCAGCACACCTTTTTTCAGGATGTTATTTCAGAGTCAACTGCAAAGCTGATGCATGAGAAACAATGTATGTGGATGTGTGGATATGTGTGGACATGCTGGTGACTGAGCTCAGGAAAATATTAAGTCACTGAACCTGACTCAGATGTGGATATATCTAGGCATCATAGCACTGTGTGTTCTTTTGCACAGAGCAGTGTTCTCTCTCAGTACTTGCTGTCTGTAATTGCTGTTCTTCAGGAGATGGACATACTATAAAAATGTCACAGGAAAGAGTATCTCAAACCAATTAATATCCTACTGACATTGTTTTACAGCAAAACTCCGGGAATCGTGCTTTGATCCAGGCAATATCATGAATGGTACCAGACTTGGAATGGATTATAAATTGGGGTCAACTGTCACCTATTACTGTGACGCTGGCTATGTTCTTCAAGGTTATTCAACTCTCACTTGTATCATGGGAGATGATGGAAGACCTGGATGGAATAGAGCCCTGCCAAGTTGTCATGGTAAGAAATACAACTTTTGATAACTGTATAAAATTGTCTGCCTTTTTGTTTGTTTGTTTGTTCTTGTTTTTGTTCTTTTTGTTTGTTTTGTTTTTTGAGGCAGGGTTCCTCTTTGACTTTGGAGGCTGTCCTGGAAGTAGCTCTTGTAGACCAGGCTGGTCTCGAACTCACAGAGACAGGCCTGCCTCTGCCAATATTTTGCATTTTAAAAGCCATTTCTTTAACATACAACCTGGAATGTGGTATAGGTAATAAGATTTAGAGAAATGTTGAACATTGGATTTAATAAAGAAATTTGTTGGAAGAGTGCATACATTCTTAGCTGTCTTTACTGAAGGGAGTCTGTCTGGTTTAGCAGGAGAGCTATCGCAAAACAAAAGCATTTAGACCTGTTATGCTTAGTACCAAGCTTGACACAGTGAGATAAATGCCTGTTATTTATGAGTGCCCTTACCTGAAATAAGGATACAAACCAATGTCCATTTCCCTAATTAAGGAGATGTCTAAAAGGAGACACAATATTACAGTGTTTTAAAACCATATGCTTGAGTACAACTCTGTATCAGAAGGATTGGCAGGAAGGGACAAGCAGTAGAAGGGTACCGTAGGCATGCTGGTCAGTTGAATAACCGTAAGACATTGTACAAAGTGGTACAGAGACTATTAGAAAATGATGTCACCTGGGAAAGAGCTTCCAAGTATTATCACTACCAGTGAGTCATAAAATCAACCCATTTAGTCATTACCATCAATTACATAATAAATACAGACTTGAATTGAATATAATTGAATTATAAATAAAAGGGGGAAATATTCTAATTCAGAGAACAAAAGAAGGGAACCATGATTATCAGAACATTTTAGCATTATGTGCAGAGATACAAACACAATAGATGGACATGTGCTCATGTACATGAATGGGTGTGCATGCATCCGTGAGTTTATTTGATTGTGTGTGCACTCGACTATTCTGTAAAAGCTCAGATTTTAGTTTAAAAAATAGGGACAAAGAAAAACCGTCTTTGACATGATGATGGAATGAATGGATTGTCAGTGTCTAACATGCATGCTAAATTGTTTTCTAATAAAATTATATTCTTTCGACACAGTTCTGCAACATTCTTTATCCAAGTATTTGACCTCTTTAAATTTATTTTCTCTTTACCTTAAAATTAGGATTAGTCAAATCTTTGTGTATATATTGGTTTTTGTAGGAAATAAAGAACCAAATTCTGATACAAAGTTGCAATCCCAGAGTTTATGAGGTTGATGTAGGAGGTGTCTGAGTCCTCATTGAGGCTAGTCTACACAGCAAAGCCCTTGCACATAAACAAACAAACAAACAAAAATATATAGTGAGTTAGCTTAATTGTGAGTAGAACACTAATAAGATATAGGTAAGGGAATCCTATGAAAGAAAACTATTTGGTAATACCCATATTTCATACTAAATATATAATGTCATATGCATTTTCAAGCAGAACTAATCTAGGTTAGAATCCTTTGACATTATAAACTGGGGAAAGCTGAACTTTAGTGTTTAATAATTCATCAGACTGCTAAAATTTAGTTATTAGACAAAACATACACAGGGGCCTCAGAAGATGATTGAAAGTTATCACATATTAACAGGGGGAAATCATCGTTTTCAGCATTGCCACAAAGAACCCAAGTATTTTTTTTTTCTTTTTGGTTTTTCGAGACAGGGTTTCTCTGTATTGTTTTGGAGGCTATCGGTCCAGCCCAGCCTCGAACTCACAGAGATCCGCCTGCCTCTGCCTCCCGAGTGCTGGGATTAAAGGCGTGCGCCACCACCCCCCGGCCAAAGAACCCAAGTATTAAGACACATGCTTCACTTGGCATTGTGTGATGTGTTCAATTGAACAAATATTGATTCCACAATTCATGCCATAAACATACAGTCATCTGTCTTAATATCTGAGTACTTATAATATTTCACTTATATTAACAGAATAGTGGGACATTTAATAGTTTCAACCTTCTTAAAATATAACAATTTATTATATATCCCAAATGCAAAGTTTTTGAATAGCAATCACATTTGTTAAATGGATTCTTTAAAGTGTAAGAAAAAAAAACATGAAGATCAATTTGTCATAAAAACACTATTTAACACAGTCATAGAAAAAAATCTGTGACTTAGAACTAGATATATTTAAAATTAATAATATTTTAGAATATAAGATTAGCTCATTGTTCTTGTTCAATATTTATATACTATATCTGATCACAGGCTATATACATTATTTTATGAAGTGGTTAAAACTGAACTACAAAACTCAATGTATTTGCTATTGTGGTTTATACTATCTCAAAAAAAAAACTTAAAATGTTTTGGGAGACTAATCAACATAATACTTGTTTTCCTAAGTGTAATTACGTACAACATTGGCTGGCTTTCCAAGGTGGTAACAACATTTAAAGGTCAGTTATTTCTTAAGGCATGTGTAATAGATCCAGCAAAAATTCACTGTTCATGAAAACAAATTGTTGTTTTTAGGATCAGTTTTCTTTTTAGGTTGTGCCGACAGAATTATATATATTTAATTCAATGATTGACTCCTCTGCCCCATTTAATCTCTTTTTTTTCCACATGGAAACTGTGTTTTCCGATAAACTATCTTTGATTTTTATGGAACACCCTTTGATTCAACCTGATGTATATATGTGTAGCATCGTCTGCTGAGTTTCTTGATAGACAGGCAGTTGTATGCCATCAACGCCCTTCTTTCTCTTCTGTGTGTCTGATTTATACGACCTCCAGTTGTTTCAGTGGTCGTTTCTGCTTTCTGTTAGGATGCCCATCCTCCGTGCCTCATTTCAGCAATACTGGAGAAATAGGTGGCTGTTCCTCTACAGCTCTTCATACCAGGGCTTCCCCAACAGGAGTGTCCTAAGTACTTCAAGAACATCATCTTGACTGATTGTTTAGCTGTGCTTCAATGTTCAGAGATTGTTGGTTGTTGGAAAATGATCCGTAATGGTAGAAGTAAGAAATATGTCTTATACTCATCTATCTTCCAGTGCCAGGTATTAAGACCAACTCCTTGTGCTGTCTCTTTGATGTAGAACTTCAACAGTCTGGTCATGGTCTATAAACTCTTAGCACATGGCTGTATTTTGCTTTGTAATGTTTTCTGAGATTCACCCTAGGACAAAGCATAAAAGTGCCAGAGAGTGATGGTCTACCAATTCCTCCTCGGCATATGGCATTAATTTATACACAAGACTCTTATAAAATGATTTGTGGACAAGACCAGCAATTTACAAAGTTTGACTGTTTTGGAAGACAGCTTTATTATCTCTGTTTAGGATTAAGTATCCGTTTTAAATCTCGAAAATATGTCTTAAAGAGCTTAGTGGAGACACCTTGAGATTAAGTTTGTCAGTGGTAGGTCCCAAACAGTTCTGCCATAATTTCTGCTCAGTAATGAGAAACCCTGCTGTTTATGACAAAAGATTGTCACATGTATCAAAAGACAGCAGAACAGCAAATCTATACCCACAATTTTCTTGAATTTAATATACAGGAAAAAATTGTTCTTAGAAAAAATTCTTTTTTTTTTTGTATGTTGAAAAGCATCTTCTGAAATAAAATTTAGTTGTTAGCAGACAACTGGTATTAAAATAACAGTCATGTATTGGTGTTACCCATAAATTTCCCTCAATATTAAAAGCGATAATTAAACACAAATAGGGGCAGATTCCACATATCTTTCTTAGTGTTTATTTTACCGAGTCACGTTGACTTGATTTATTCCATCTGATGAGACAGTGTAAGTTACCTTAGAGTACTGTGTCTTATATCTGGCAAAGCCCCTCACTTCAGTGGCTCTTCTATTTCATATAGTATTTTATGAATGCAAGGATGGCTTTGGAAGCATCCATGGGATTATGTGAGGATGAATTCAAAGTCTCCAATGGCTTTGCAGGAAATAACAAATCCCAAAGATGGTGTAATATCAAGCTCCACTCCATCAGCCCAAATACGCTGGCTTTTCTTTTCTCTACATTCGTGGATACTCTTATCACTGGCTTCCCTGTTTCATCCCAGCAGACATCTTTGTTGGCATTCAACCCTCCTATATTCACTATTCTCTTAGCCCTAATACTGACCTGGTTATCTCTCTGTGGCTGTGGTAAGCAGAAGCAACTGGGGAGGAAGTTTTCAGATATTGATTTTTTTATAATATCTTCCCATTTCTGGTGGGAAACCAGACACCATAGAGGAGTGCTGCTTACTGATATGGTCTGGATGGCTTGCTTACTCAGTAAGTTCTGTAACTCAGAACTACTTGCCAGTGGTGACACAGACCACCATAGGCTGGTGTCTCCCACATAACCATCACTCAAAAAATTTGAGCCCACACACTTGCCTGTAGGTTAACCAGATGGCATTTTCTCAGCTGGCGTTCGCACTTCCCCAATGACTATAGATTGTGTCAAATTTGACACAAAAGTATGCATCACAAATGACTCTCTTTGTCACTTGTTTTAAAATATAAGTACTTCTCATCTAGTTGAGCAAAAAAAAAACATTCATAGGTCTCTCAGATTGGAATCAATATCTTTATTTGAAATTGCAAATATTGACCTATAAGTATCTCTGGTATGTATGTATATGTGTATACACATATATGAACATAAACACACACATGCATACACCCCAGGTACTCTAAGGGCCTAAGAACTTTGAACAGTATATCATAAAATACAGAAGCTCTATGGGTTGTAACAATGCCATGTACGTGATATTTTCCAATACAGTGATAACTGAATTGATAGACATAATAACCTAAGAGTAAACATAGCTAAAAAGTCACTAGTTTACCCTCTATCGCACAGGGATCCCTGCACTTTTTAATTCTATATGGCAGCCATTATTAAGAGTAAGGATTCTTTATCTGTCCCTGCAGTAATATTAGCTACAAGGACAGAAGTTAGCCATGGGTCCTACCTTGTCAAGGTTCACAATCTGAAAAACACAGACAAGGGAGCTCTCTATTGACAATGAATGCAGTTAGAAGAGCATGGAGATGAGTCTGACCTAGGTTAAAAAGTCTTGCTTCAGTCCTCGAAGTGGGAAAGAATGCTATGTTACAAATGAGGAATAAAGACAAGCTAAAGTTCAGTTATTATTCAAATGTGTGCCTTTTAACACTTACTGTGGAACAGTGACCTTACACAGGTAGATTTTATTGTTTTTTTAATCTCTACCATTTAAGAGTGTCCAGAATATTTGTTTAGTATTTTAGTAATAAGAGAGTACCTGAGATTTAGTAATTTACTAAAAATAGATACACTTAGTATAGTGTTAGAGCTTGAAATTTCTTAGGTCATGGACTTCCACATCTGGGGCAGGTATTCTTGCTGGGAGGATCCACTGGTGCAGACCAGAGGGAAAGAAGTGGTATTTGTTCCTTCCTGCAAGAAACAAGAAAACAGAGGTGAAGGTGGGCATGGAGAGGGATTGGGGGGGTGCCCAAGCACATCCTTTCTCATTAACTTACTCCCCATAAAAACTCCATTTCCCTGACTATAGCACTAATCTGGGTAAGAGGAAAGAGCTCACATGACCTGATTGCCTCTTCAATGGACCATCCTTCAGCATTTGCCCTGAGCATTGTGTTTCAAATGCAGGAATTTAGCAAACACACTCAAATTGTAACAAGGGATGGAGAGATGACTCAGCCTTTAAAGGCTAGGCTCACAACCACAAAAAATATATTGCACATGAGTACATGGCATCAATAATAAGTGGTTAGATTAAAGGTTTTCTACTATTTTCTGGAATATTCCTTTAGGCTAAATATGAGATTTAAATGAAGACAAATTCATACAAACATGTTAACTAACTATCTAAAATGTTTTTACATCTCATCTCAAATGTAACTTTGAGTAGAAAATAATGACCTTAATAGATATTTTCAGATGTAGTTCTAACAATTCTTTGAAAATTTGCATTGCTATTTTAGTAGGTTCATTTTATTAATAGTAATATAAGTCCTGTTTTATGCTGCAAGGACTCATTAATTTGCCACTCATCTTAGAAGTCTGTCCACAGACTTGTGGTCACACAAATATGTTGAGATTAAACCCAGTAGGCACTAGATCCCATTGTTCACCTTGAAGTGTTTGAAAGGACAGTCTTCCTACCCTCCTAATAGATGACGAGAAAGTACAAAAATTTGAAGATGCCCATTTCATAGTTAGAAGCTTTCCAGTTTCAGTGAGATCTCTAATTAGGAATCTGTTTATAGCTTACTTTTAAGGAAATCATTTTGTCTGTATGTTTGAGGATGTGACTAGCTGTACTTGTCTTACTAAGTCTTTGGTTGAGTTGATGCTACCTACATTATTTAAATTACATTTTCTTCATCTCTATGTGTGTGTATAGTGTGTGTGCGTGTGTGTGTGTGTGTGTGTGTGTGTGTTGTGTGTGTGTGTGTGCGTACTTATGTACCAGAACTTGCATGTGAAGATCAGAGGACAACTTGGAGGAATCATTTTCTTCAGTCCACATTATGAGACCCAGGGAATGAAGTCAAGATGGCAGTCATGGGGCTGGTGCTGTTGCCCACAATGAATCTAGGCTAAAATTCTTGTTGCAAATGTCTTAGAGGTATGTAAAACCCTAGAGTAGTGTTCCATTATGAATGTATATAGAACTGTCCTAGTCTAGCACACTGAGCCTTCTAGCATTTGTTGTCACCTAAAAATCTGGCTTAATTAAAACAGGGAGATGAAAGATTCACAAAACAAAGGCCTACTTCTAAATGATACCTGAGTATCATCAGTTGTATGTGCTTTTCATCAGCAACACAGAGTGGATTTCCTCACAGATACAATAGTAAATGCAACATAACTCTTGCTATGAAAAGGCTAGAATAAAACCAAAGTATATTTTGTTTTCATATTATGAGTGAAAAAATTTATTACTTAAAAGGACACAAGAGGAAAAGCCGATGTTATTGAGGACTGCCATCTTCCAGTCACTCATACATACATCTGACACTCAGCTTCAAGCATAGCAGGATAGACATCAATATTGTTAGAAGTAAATCCTCACTACTGTGCATCCGCACTATGTAGAGCAGCCTATATGTAGAGCAATGTGTCTGAAAATCAACGCTTATTCAGTGTGCTTGGGTTCATATGTCACTAATACTTCAAGAAGGGCAATGGCATGTCCTTCATATTTTTTATCATATTTGTGTATCTTAAACTCTGAACTGTCATGGAATCTATATCTAATTTTGGCTTCAAAGATACCTTCTAATGTATTACTGGTTTTGTAGCAAATGGGAAAGAAAATATCTAGGAAGTTGAATCAGCTCGTTGAATTTTCTCCTTACTGCTAAGGAAAATCAACTCTAGCAGTAGCTTGAGAAGTCAGGGAGACATTCAAATGGTGTTAACACTAAGACATAAGATCTAAGTATGGCCGGGCGGTGGTGGTGCATGCCTTTAATCCCAGCACTCGGGAGGCAGAGGCAGGCGGATCTCTGTGAGTTCGAGGCCGGGCTGGACCGATAGCCTCCAAAACAATACAGAGAAACCTTGTCTCGTAAAAACCAAAAAAAAAAAAAAAAAACCTTACTTCTACTGCTGACATAGAACTCCTGATAACAGTCTTTCTACAAAACCTAAGAAAGAATGAAAGCTATGTCATTATTTAATAAACACATCTAAAATGCAAGCAATCTGCAGAAGACCTTAAAAAGAGTAAAGAGAATCTCATAAAAAAATTTTAGAGGAAGTAGGATGAATGAAAATTCCTCATCATTGGAAGTAGGTCCCTGTAATTCAAGTAATAAATAGGGAGGTTGAATCAGGATAATGAGAAATTCAAGTTGACTTTGTGCTATAGGAGTTTTTGGTTTTGTTTTAGGGTTTTGTTTCGTTTGTTTGGTTTTTGGGTTTTTCAGGGTTTTGTTTCTTTGTTTGTTTTTTATTTGTTTCTCAAGACAGGGTTTCTCTGTGTAGCTTTGGAGTAGACCTCAAACTCATGGAGATCTACTGCCTCTGCCTCCCGAGTGCTGGAATTAAAGGCATATGCCACCACTGCCAGGCTACTCTATAGGAATTTTTAGTCCATCCTAGACTATTGGATACTGTTTCTCAAAAATAGGAATTATTAATACTTAATAATAACAAAAGAATTACAGTGTGTTGTGTTTTGAGAGACAAGTTGGTATTTTTGTTTTTATTTTTTGTCTCTTATGTTACTCAGATAAAATCCCCTGTTTCAGGGTACTGGTGATCAAAAGGCTGGGGGACCTTAGCATGGAAAATTATAATAGTTTCATGGAAATGAATAATAGTCTCACCTTGATGAGCAGGTGAACACTACCTTTCCTTTTGTTAAATAAAGAAAATTTACTGTTACATTTTTAACCCCAGTGAGCAAACCATTTTTTCCAAGATTCCTAAAAGAAATGTATTCTCATAAAGGCAAAATTGGTCTGTGTATGCAACTGAGACTCTGGTCCTCACCTTAACACACTTCAGTGAGCTAGGCTGACTTATTAGGAATGTTAATGGACCATGATACTTTTCTAAATAGCCTTATGCCAATTCACAGATAGGGCATTTCTCCCAGTTCTACGTCCAGATTGGGGACCTTTATGATTCGCAGAACTGATTTTTCATGTCCTAGAAGAGAAAGGAGCGAGTCTCAAATGCATCTAAAAGTTATCTTGATCTTCATATACATCTGGAAAAAATTATATTGAGTGTTAAGAGTCGATGGGGGAATGACAGAAAGGAAGGTGCAAAGATAATACAAACAGAGTGAGGACTGCTTAATTTGTTGCACTGGCAAAACCTGATGGCCCCTTGGAAGTGTCATTTAAGTGCCTAAGCCCGAAGGGGAAGCTAAAATTATAATTCAGTATAGTTAGCAAAGGATGCGATGCAAAAATTACTTGGTGGGTTCATGAGATAGGATTTACTGTGCAAGTATGAGAGCCACAGTTTGCAGCCTCAGAAGCTACGTATATGTAAGGCAAGTGTTGTAGCCTACTTGTGATCCTACACTCAGCAATTGGAAAAATACATTTGCGGAGAAAGCTGGTCACGTAGACTAGGCAAGTGCCAAGCTCAGGGTTGGACTGAGAGACTCTGCCTCAATATATAAGGAGAAGTGTGATCAACAAAGACACTTGACATCAATGCTTGGAGCCTCCAGATGGGCGTGCACACACATCTGCAACCACGCATGTCCCCACAAACATGAGACTGTGTACATACACAGACACACAACACATGCACATGTAGAAGCATTTTGTATGTACTTCCTTTTCATTTTTACTGATTTCTTTTTTTTTTTCTTTTTAAAAGCTAGGTGCATGTTACAATGTATCCTGTTATTGACCATCTACTCAGTCCCTCAAGTCCTGTGAACCCACAACATGTCTCCTAATGCCATCCCAGCTTCATATCTTTTTTCTTTTTGTAACCCACTAACTACATTTAAAACAGTCCATGTGTGTGTATATATGAGGTACCTATCCATGCCCCACCACCACCAAAGAAAAGTGACTTCTCTTCCATGTATAGCCATCAACATGTACTAACTTCTTGGGTAGCGATGTAGTGCCTGTTCCATCCATGCTGGCATTTGGAAATGGATTGATCGTGTATGGGTAACAGCACATGCTGTGAATTTATGTGTAGAATTCCCATGGCAGATCTCGAGGCCAGAGTGTCATACACTTCTCATCTTCTAATCTTATATTCTCTCTGCTCCCTCTTTTACCATATTTTCTGAGCCTTCAAGGAGGGGTTAGGACAAGTTTTCCACCAATGCCTCAGCTCCAGCCATCACTAAGTCATGCATCTTGAGCAGTTATGAGTCTGTACTAACCTAGGAAATAAGAAGGTTCTCTGGAGACCTATGAGAGCAACACAAATGTGCAATCATAAACATAAATATCTAAGGGAGATTGACGTTCGTCTGCCTCTGATCTACCTGCTTCTAACAGGTCTGCCATCTATTGTACTTCTTAGTATTGATGATCACAATATTTTGAGATACCTGCCACTGTTATAATAAATACAATGGTATGTATTATATCTGGAATTTCTGTTGGTCACAGTAGCTAATATCACCATGCTTAGTTTCCTATATTAATAACTTAAGAAGATGTGAAGCTTCAAATAGAAAACAATTGTTAGGATACAGAGAACACGTCAACTACATTTTCCTATTGAATTCATGGAAGAAAGAAAACATCAACTGTATAATATGGACTTGGGTATGATGACCAAATGCTTCCCATTTTGTCTAGCAATATTGCTTCTTAGATCTCCTCTTGAGTGCTACAGAAGACATCTTTATTCCCACAACCAGCCAAAGATCAATACCTCATAAAGGAGATGAATTGAAATGATTCTGACTTCCTTTGGGAAGCAATAGTGTTGTTTTTGTCATTGAGGAATCTAAATAAATGACTAAATAAATATCAGCTCCTCCCTGAGGTAGGAAGCCTGTTGTAGAGTCATTGTAGAGTCTACCAAACAGACAACCTCTCTCTCAAGGGAGGAGTAGAGCCATTAAAGAAGTTCTCTGAACTTCTGGGCTATGCTTTCTAACTTGGAAGTGTTGGGGTCTAGTTTCCAGAAAATTGCAAAAGTAGATTGTGTCTATTCCAACATTCATTCTTCCTGTGTTTCGATCTGATTGAACAGAGGCTTTTTGTTGCCATTTCAATTAATATTTCTCTCTTACAAACGTAACTTAGTAAAAGTGAAGATCAACTTTAATCCTAAATATTTTATTTTTTTGTCAAGAGGATTGAGAATTTTTTATTAAATTCTGCTATATTATCATAAAAGGTTTTTAAGATTTTATGAATTTTAAACTCTACATTTTTAGTCAACAGGAAAATATTAATAAGGTATATCTTATTATATTAATATATGATATATTTAGCAAAAGTTTACTGTGAATAAAGGCACTTTACTAGGCTCTAGAGATACAATAGTTAAATATTATTGTATTTAATTGTAAATATTAAAAACACAGAAACATAGAGTTAAATCCTATGACAATCTAGAAATAGAGGTACATATCAATGAGACACATAAATAATGACATGATTATGGATTGCAATCTTTCTCCTGAAATTATCTAATGGAATGCTGAACAATGACTGAAACATTATATAACTGTAGAATTCAAGATAGATTTTCAAAGACACAAACACTGAGTCGAAGGCTTCAAAAGGCATCAATAATTCACTAGCAGTCATCTTAAGTAGTTGTCATTTCATGTACACTTTATCACAGTCACGGTTTGTGAATGTCATGGAGGTGGGCTTGATGGGAATGGAAAGTGGCTGCTTTTGCATGCTGAAATTCTTACAGCCATGAGGAGAATGTCCAGGAACTAGACAGTCATGTTGATGATGTAACTTGTCAACAGGTAAAACTTTGTACTCTGAGCAGATGACTTTTATAACATGCATATTCTATCTCAATGTCTAAAACGAGGAACCACTCAAAATCAATGATAAATTATTCCCAGGTTAGCTATTTGCATCCCGAGATATGGTACTGAATTTCTAGATATCAGTAGAAAAAGATCTATGCAAGAATGTTAGCCTTTACTATTGAACAACAGTCTCCGGAAGTCTACAATAAGGGAATCCATATCTCACAGAGTTTTGGGTAAAGGGACCGTCCTCCTAATCAACGATAACAAATGAATGAGTCTAAACAAATGTTTAGGTGATGATGCAGAAAGCACAGCCTACTGAGTTTACATACTGAGCCATTAGAATAGTTCATAAGCCAGTAATTGCCATGTAGTGAAAAAATTACTATTAGAAGTCATATTGCTGTGCCCAAATTCTGAACCCCCAAATCACCAAGAGACCCACTGCAATGCAAAAGCAGAGTCTTTTACTGTTTAACGAGTTAACTGTCTTTAACTCAGGCCCTTCATCAATTCATCACAGCTGGTGGTGTGAGAAGGACCCCAAAAGGCCTGAGGAGGGGAGAGGGGGATTATTGGGAGGAGCAAGGGGAGTGTCTAAGGTTTACAAAACAGTTTCAGGATTGGTGCCCTTCCGGTCCTGGACAACCTGTCCTGTGTTGATTGGTCAACTGGTTGCTATGGCCTGTAGGCCCTCCCAGGGCGGTTGCTATGATCTGCACTTACTGTTATTCCAATTTTACCATAAAACACCATAAAGCACGTCCAGAGCCCACCAGCTAACTTCTGATTGGTTCCTTGCCACACGGAGGGTATCTGATCTCCTAGTGACTGGGAGGACATACCAGGTCAGAAACCCCAGCACATCTTGCTGAGTCTTCTCCGCAGCATGCATGAGGCTAAAGCAGGGGGCTGGGTGAGGGTCCCTTCAATATGAGTGCTGGTTAAGATGTTCTGCTTCTCTTGCAGAGAACCTAGGTTTGGTTTCTAGAATCCATACTGGGCGGCTCACAGTCTCTTGTAACTTGAGCTCCAGGGGAAAAAACACTGTCTTATGAACTCTGGAGGCCCTTGGATTCACCCGTGTACCTACCTTCCTCACCAATGCCATAACTAACAATAGCATAGACATCTGAAAAAGTTTGAACTTATGAAACACAATTTTTACAGGGAGAATGGAGAATGCCTTCATCTACTGAGATAAACAAACAAAGCAAAGGAAAACTCATGATATTATTTTACTACCTTATAGATGAGTATACCAACAGAGAGTGGCAAATAAAAGCTAAATTAATTTAAGTGTAATTGTAATTTAAAGGAGTATTTATCACTATTATGGATTTAGAGAAAAGAGAAGAAAACATTGGAAGCTCTTTGAGCAAGATGAAATACTTAAGTTTACATAGGAGGCATGAACAGAGACACGAAAGGGCTAGCTGGATATTTGAAGATTTTTCTCAAAGATCTTGAAAAACATCTGAGAAAGAAAAACATCATCTTTAATTTTAAGGTCAATCCAGGGAATAATAGTTGTCTGTGTTAAAATTCACAGCACACAGTTTAAGGGTCGGGAGAGGTTTTATGTTTTAAAACGAGGTTCCATGGGGATCTAGCTTTCAAATGTGTTCCATAGGAGGATTTATGCTTTGTGACATTAACTCGGGCTATATCTGGGCATAAGTAATTTATGACAAGTAGACCAGCAGTTTTGTAAGGTATAGCATTTCTTTCAAACTGAAGGATCACAGGTCGCAGCTGGTAAATTATTGATTTAATATAGTGCATTGCTCTTCTGTGACCTGTGAGGAGGCGTCACTTTTCAAAGTACCTGACTTGGTTTCTGAGAATAATTTATATATCATAATTTCCATTATACAGTGTGTTTGATAATAAATTATACATTACACAGGTAGAGAGACAGGTAGGAAATTTCAAGTAGCTTGAGGCTGTGTTGCATGTCTTAAGAAGTCTCTAAGATAGCTGAACACTCCAGAACTCTCTCTCCACATAAATGGTCCCCTGCTCAATTTCACTCTGTGGCTAAGTGACACTTGTTCTTCTCCGTCACGCACCTGTGTCCTTTTCCAAAGCCCGAGTAGAAAACCGTCGTTGCAAAACAAAACTGCAAAGCTATTTGTGTCGTGTTTGTCAGCTCTCTCATAGCATATGTAATTCAAGAATACAACAGTCAGAGGTACATGATAATTTGGTCCTAAGTGCATTTTGCTTAGTGGGTTTTGTAAGGATTCAGGCGTTATGCTGGCCTGCCCGTGACACCTG
This sequence comes from Mesocricetus auratus, assembly GCF_017639785.1. Classification (NCBI taxonomy): domain Eukaryota; kingdom Metazoa; phylum Chordata; class Mammalia; order Rodentia; family Cricetidae; genus Mesocricetus; species Mesocricetus auratus. The sequence goes on along the minus strand of NW_024429204.1, from coordinate 11,319,255 downwards.
GCAGAATGCGCTCAGGCAATACCATGGTCAGCCCAGGGTTCCATGAGTAGTAGTCTGCAGGCAGGTGCAAAAGACCCTTTAAGAGACAGACCCATCCCCCCACTCCCCACTCCCCATCCCCCCCATTCCCCCACCCCCGTTTATGCTCTCTTTTCCAGCTCTCTTTCCCCACTATTCCCCTGGGGCAGACAGGACTTTCCCTGTCTCTCTCTTCTGTCCTCTCTCTGTCTCTGTGTCTCTTTACCTCTTTTCTCTTTCCTTCCCCCTCCCTCCCCTTTCTAATAAAACTTCTCACTTAAGGTCTGTCTGCCTGGCGTTTTTGTCCCCTGCCTAGGTCACCCATATCTGCCATGGAATCTGCTGCCGTGGTCCCCCATCCAAAGTCCCCCTCGAGCTTTATAATAACAGATTTGGTTTCTGATTTTTGTGGTGTGTGTGTGTGTGTGTGTGTGTGTGTGTGTGTGAGAGAGAGAGAGAGAGAGAGAGAGAGAGAGAGAGAGAGAGAGAGAGACGAGAGAGAGACAGAGAAGAGACAGAGAGAGACGAGAGAGGGAGAGAGAGAGAGAGGGAGAGAGGGAGAGAGGGAGGGAGGGAGGGAGGGAGGGTGGGCGAGAGACAGACAGACAGACAGAGACAGAGACAGAGAGAAGGAACCACGGGGGGGGGGGCTATTTCCTGGCTTTGCAGTTGTTAATTAGCTTGGATTGGCTTTTTGTTCACTTGTTTGTGTTTTAAAGTAAGAGAGAGACAAATGGCTTGGAGTTGTTGAGAGGTGGGGAGTTTCTGTGCACAACTAGGGAAGAGAAATGTATGATCACAATATATTGTATGAAAAAATAGTTGTCAAAAAAACCTGTAATTAAAAGGGGAATTTAAATTGTGTGGGTGACTTTATAGACTCACTCACTGAAGGTTATCCCAAATGGATACCCAACATTAGCAAGGATTAATTACCTTCAGTTGGCTTGGATTTGCAGTTTCCTCGGTGGAATCCAGTATCTGCAGCCCCCAAATTTAAGCATTATATTATTGATTGTATCTGAACACTTAAAGCGCCTTACCCTCCATATAGCGATAACTCTAGGTACAAAACTGTAGTGATTCCCAGTAACCAAATAAATAATAAAAATGGAGCTAGAATTGGCGATAGTAAACAATATTGTGTACGATTGGCTAGTAGAGGGCCTATTTGAATTTTAAACTGGATTTAGGTGATTTCTCTAGCATAATTTCTACTAAAGTGAATTGTGAGTCTCATTTTGGACATCATTTCACAGCAGACTGGCCTTGCTAATTACAGTTTACTTAGTTATTTAACAGATATTTATAGAGAATCTACTTTTCTTTTTTACTTTAGATTATTCTTAGAGACGAATGTGAACCATGATAAGACTTGCATGTTAGAAAAATCAATAGCGGGGGTAACAGTGCTGGTGATTGGAATAGGCATGTAGAAATGGTTGAGAGTCTGAGCTCTAACAGATAAAGTAGAGAAGATAGAGAGATGCTGATAAATGGCCCTAGGGTATAAACAACAAATCCATGTTGTATTTGACCTTGACTCAGAGAGATGGAATAAGAATAATGGGCTGTTTTAGAAAGAGAATTTTGCCATTTCCATCCAGAAAATAATTCAGCTCTTCATGTACACTCAAAATATATTCTTCAGTGCTGCAAAGTAATGATTAATTATAATTAGCAATGCCAACATTAAGATAGTTGCCAAGATGGCACATTCCTGCGACATCAATGTGTTATTTTACTGTGTGTTCTAGAGAAGTCTGGTCATAAAAGATGGAACTTGAAAACGAGTTGTCTGTCATCAAAGAGTTTTTAAACACTGGTAGAGGTACCTAAATCAATATAACTTTAAAAGGATACCAATGATTTCTTTGCCTCCTCTCTGCACTTCCTCACAGAACTGTGATTTTTTTTTTAAATTGGAAACAGATTCTAGTCTCATACCATACTTCCTTACCACAGTTTCTCCTCCCTTGTCTTCTCCCAGATCTTCCTCACCTCCTCTCACCCAGATAGACCCCTCTTCGATTTCCTCCTCAGAAAAGGACAGGCCTCAAGCAGGTGACAGTCAGATAGGACAAAACAAAACACAGTAAGACAAGGTTAAAGCCCCCATATTGAGGCTGGACAGGGAAATCCAACAGGCAGAAAAAGTCTCAAGATCAGACAAAAGAGTCAGAGATAAGCCTGGTGGTGGTGGCGCACACCATTAATCCCAGCACTTGAGAGGCAGAAACAGGTAGATCTCTGTGAGTTCAAGGCCCGCCTGGTCTACAGAACGAGTGCCAGGATAGGCTCCAAAGCTACACAGAGAAACCCTGTCTGTCGAAAGACCAAAAAACAAACATCCAAAAAGAGTCAGAGATACACCCGCTCCCCCTGTTAAGCCACTCCCCTTGTTAAGAGTCCCACCAAAACACCAAGTTAATAGCATATATGCAGAGGACCTGGTACAATCCCATGCAAGCCCCATTTTTTTTTTCCCTCTGTGTGCCTATGTGAGCCCTGCTTAGTTGCTTCTGTGAGCCTAATAGCATACCATCGAAATACACTTTCATAGCTTAAATTTGAAATGAGCATCAGGTGAGTCCTCCTGTTTGAAATCGTATGGTAATTATTAAAAGCTCTTTTAAGAAAATGGCCAGTTTGGGGAAAGGGTAAAAAGTTCTTCATATTTCTTTTTTTTTTATCATTTTTTATTTTAATTTTAAATAGCTTGTTTTACATGTCAATCCCAGTTCCTTCTCCCTCCCCTCTTCCCGCACTCCCCTTCCCCCCCTCCCTCCCACCCTATTGCCAAATCCTTCCACATAGGGGATATCTAGAGTCTGTCATTTTACTCTTGGTAGGGTCAAGGCACTCCCCTAAGAGTCCAGGCTGAGAGAGCATCTCTCTTTGTGCTATAGGCACATGAAGACAGTTTGTATACCAGGGATAGACACTGATCCACAGCTCAGGGCCCCATAGGTTGCCCAGGCCTTCTCACTGACACTCACATTTGGGGGTCTTCATATTTCTTTTTTCTCTGTTAATTATTAAGACAAAGGAAGGCAAAACTTGCCCTTTCGTCAACTTCACCACTAGGAAGAACACGTAGAAATGCTAGAGACCAATACTCGGGGCTTCAATGTAGTCTGTGTATATTGGTAAGAATAAATCAAATCTATTACACTCCATCTCGGTTAGCACAATTGCCCCCTTATTTATTTAATCACATCCTTCCAATTATTGCCAACTGTTAATAAGTTCAGGCTTCATTGGCTGCAAACTTTGTCATGCTGACTACAAGAAACAACGAACAAAAGCTCCCAGAAAGTTTGCAGGATCTGCAATTAGCGACCATGGGACACAAAATAAGTGGGCCGTCTCCATGCATCTGTGCAGAAATCCTTCATGTTTATAAATGAAAAGCTCAGTCAAATTCCTTAATTTCTATTATGCAAACATACAGCACATAAAACAAACCAAAGCTCATGGGCACAGAAAATGGGGGAGGCCACAGTGTTCAGTCATGACTTAGTCGCAAAGCTAAAGCTGAATTAAAAGATATTACTTCTAGCCACATTCCTCAAATATGGAAACATGAATGTGTTCTGTGTATAGTCAAAGTACTATTTTATGTTTAGAAACCATGGCAATCAGAAAGAAAGGAAACGTTCAACACACCATTCACTCATTAACCACTCTCTCAACAGTGGCATTAGCAGATTTAAGGTTCTAAGTGCTGTGTCCTCTAATTTTATTTGATAAGAGGTGACGTGAGCTAGGAACCTGTCAAGTTGCTGTTTCCTGAAATTTTTGGATTTGTGATTTTAATCCAATTATTTCACGTGCTTTCATTGAATTTTTTTTTAAGATACATAAAGCTGGATGGTGGTTGCGCATGCCTTTAATCCCAGCACTTGAGAGGCAGAGGCAGGTGGATCTCTGTGAGTTCGAGGCCAACGTGGTCTACAAGAGCTAGTTCCAGGACAGTCTCCAAAGCTACAGAGAAACCCTGTCTTGAAAAACAAAAACAAAAACAACAACAGCAGCAAAAAAACCATGAAATCGTTAGTCACCATGCTGGTCAGTACAAAACTGATTGTGTTTTAAAAGCGATTGCTTTCATTTTTAAACTTGGACAAGAAATTAATCAAAAGTGTGGCCCACAGTTCTTGAGACACCTCTATGTACTACTGTATTATGAAAAACCAGAATAGCCTCTGAGGGTTCCCTTGCAGCAATTCCAACCCTGCCACACGTAGGCAGGCTTCCGTCATTCTCTGAAATGATACCAGCAAATCTAGTCCCACATGGGCAACACTGCCAAGTCGTGCTGCAAGCTAGAGACGTCACCAACCCCCTTAGACTGAAACTGATACAGCTTCCTGTAGCAGGCTTCTTGCTTTTCATCCACCAACCAACTCCCAAATCATGACATTAGTTTCCAATGCTCGGCCTAGGTAGGCACATTTCTTGCTAGCTCTTTTAACTTAAATTAGCCTATTTTTCTTTATCTTCCTTTTGCCTCGGGGCATATTACCTTTCTTCTGTATATCTTCCTTTTACTGCTTTTCTACATCTCACTGGCTGGTGTCTGTCTGGCTTCTTGTCCAGGTATCTCCTTGTTCTCTGTTTCTCTCTTTTTTCTTTTCCTCTTCCTATTCATTCTCTCTCCCTGCCAGCTCCTCCTTTTCCTTCTCTGCATAGCTATTGGCCAGTCAGCTCTTTATTAGGGCAATTAGCTGCTTTAGACAGGCAAGGTGCAACAAATGCAACATATCTTTATATAATTAAACACACATCCTCACATCATTAAACAAATGCAGCGTAAACAAATGTAACCCATCTTTGCCCAGTTAAAATAATATTCCACAACAGCTTCTGGGGTCATCTTCCCTGCCGTCCCAGTATAGGGCAGGCGATCTCAGATTTCTTTAATAATTGCACCCGCCACCATACAACCTGCCTAAATGCTTTCCTTGGTTGAAATTAGTTCATTTCCATTACATTTGACTTCACTCAAATTCCTAGGGTGTGGCAAAAGGAAACCAGATTCTTGGAAAAAGCAAAACCAAAACACACACACACACACACACACACACACACACACACACAAACACACATACATGCACGCACGCACGCACAAGTCCCTTCTCAGTTTCAGGGCATGTCTGAAATCTCATGAGCCAGGAAACACCTCTTCTCATTTCCTCTAGCATTCTTATCCTCCAAGAAACTTGTACTTCAAAGTCTTAACTAGCTGGAGATATGAAGCCAGACCAAAGAGTCCAACTATTAAGCTCTGATATTGATAAAATATGAGGAAAACTAAAATTTCTCCCAAGCCCATATCCTTTCTCTGGGAAGATACACACTGAACAAGTTACAGAGCATCTGCTGGCCAGCGAGTTTGCATAGAAGCAGGGTAGCTCCCAGCCAGAGAAAAGCGAAATGTTCCTACTAAAAATGTATCATTCAGGAAACTCACCGTAAAATGGAGCAGGAGGCAGGGCCTCTAAGATGGTGTGTTTTGGAAAACTCTTTCTGTATGGAAACTGCAGGTGTGGGGAAGACACTCTCTTCCTCATGTAAGAGAAGCTGAAGCTTCCTTTCCCATTTACTAATTGCTTTATGACATTTAGCAGTTTGAAGCTATTTTCAGTTAAACTTTCTTTTCTCTGAATTGCAACCTACTTTTCTTTCTAGCTTCCATTTGGCTAATCAAGAACCTTTGGTGTCATCCACAGTCATGTTTTAGCCACATTTCTCCTCCTCCCCCCCACCCCTACCCCCCAAGGCAGGGTTTCTCTGTGTAGCTTTGTAGATCAGGCTGGCCTAGAACTCACACAGATACGCCTGCCTCTGCCTCTTGATTGCTGGGATTAAAGGCGTGCACCAAGATGCCCTGCTCACATTTCTCCTCTTTGACCTTAGTTTCCTAAATTGTTTCTTTGCTTAGAGAGTATCAGCTCTAGTGAATGCCTGGCAACTTAGTAACAGCTTAAATTTCTCAAACTACTAAGGCCAGTAACTACCCTTTTGTCTCCATGAATCCTCGTGGGTCCTCTGCCTTTGGAATGGCATGATGGCTGCTTATTAACTTAACAAAAGCTTTCAGTTTCAGATCTTTGAGAAATTTGAGTTTAAGGCAGCAAATGAGTTAGCGTCAAGGCCCCATGAACTTGTTTGACTTCAAGGCAGATAAAGTCTGGGGAGGAAAGAGAAAGTTTAGACCAGAGACTCTCAACCTTCCTAATGCTGCGACCCTTTAATATAGTTCTTCACGTTGTAATGAACACCAGCCATGAAATTATTTCATTGCTCCTTCAAAACCGTAATGTTGCTACTGTTATGATTTATAATGTAAATATCTGATATGCAGGATCTGATACACAACCTACAGGTTGAGAACCTCGGACTGAAAGTGAAGAAATGTACTTGTAAAACTGCACACCCATGTATAACAATAATTCACTTGACAGCAGCATAATTGCAATGGGATCTGAGTAACTGAGCAATATTTTAATACCTGGAGGCTCTCTTACATGCATATGTATTTTCCTATCCTTATAATGATATTATTAATTTTACATTTATAAATAAAAAGCAGTCATTATTACTTTTAGAAATAACTGTAATGGCATGGTTACATTGCTTTGCTTTTGAGGACAGTAAATTTCATTGCTCATAAAGTTTTCTATATATACCTGATTTTTTTAAAAAATAGTTAACAGTTGAAGATACTTTTAGGGGTAAGGAAAATAAAGTTTACCGTTGACAATTTAACGAACAATTTCCATAGAGAAAGAAGATATTCCTGCTTTAAATTTTCAAGTGTTTTTTGTAAAACCTGTATTTGATCATTTTTATTTACTAGCACCCTGTGGAAGTCGTTCAGCTGGTTCAGAAGGCACCGTACTGTCACCCAACTACCCTAAAAATTACAGTGTGGAACACAATTGTGTTTATTCCATAGCGGTTCCCAAGGAGTTTGGTAAGTACTAGTCATCTACCCGTGTATTATTTCATTTCTAGACATGCTCGATTCTCATTACTTGGTATTTGCACAATTTTCCTGAGACTATCTACTGCTCCATAAGTACTTAGCAGTTGTTCAGGTGGTAGCTCTGTGTTAAAATTGAGGTCAATTTCTTTCATCTGAATTAACAGTCAAGTATACAGGTGAACAACAATACAAAAATGAAAACAGGATTGTTTTTAATTTTTAAAAAAAATAAGAACATCCAGGAACCTTGCAAAGTGCCTTCATATTGGGTTTACTTATAATGAGAAATTACTGGAGCAGATAACAAATCTGCTGTGCAGGATGTACACAGATTTAAACATGTAACTCTTGTAGCAGTAACTGAGTTGTTTATAAAACATATATCAGGCTTATAATTTATTGACACGTTTCCAGAGGTGAAGTGTTTTGATTTAATAGATCTACGTTCGGAACAACAGCTATAAACTGACGACAAAGGACATTTCTGATGTTGTCATTAACTTGACACTCTTTTCTATATGAGCACTGAGAATACGCTGTGCCCTTTGCTGTCCCAACATTCCTGTGATTGATTGTGGGGCTTAGACATTGCCCAGAGGGCTTAGGATGGTGGTGGATCTGAGATCCAGCTGGAGCTGCCCCAGATTAAGCTCTGTCCATGCATGGGTAGGCAATGGAAATATAATGAGTAGTGGAGACAGGGAGAGGGGCTGAAAGTTCCTAAACTTCCAAAATTTAGAATGACAGCCTTGTGCTGTATGGCAATGGATGTTTTATTTGAAACCGTCACGAATCTCTGGGTCTAGATGATCCAGTATTCTGGCAGAAAGACATGGATTTTTCTCACTAGAGACTATTGGACAACAATTTAACATTTCTGCTGCTGACTCATAAAATAAGCTGATGCTTCCAGTCCAATTTCTTAAAATCAGATACTACCTATACATTTTCCTTTCCTGTCTCTAAATCTAGTCTAAGACTTTCGACTCAGTGGAGACCATGGCTATCAGACAGAAAGTATTTATCCTTTCATTTTATCACTGTGATACAACTACTATACTAGCATTAGCAAGATGTCAAGTTTAGTGCTGTGTGAAGTATTTCTTCAACCCAGCATCCCATATCGATTTAAACAGTTTTGACATTTTCGATACTGAGGCGTGACCTTTTAGAAAGAACATAATCCTTTGGTATGGGGGTTTGGATTTAATGGGCATCCTCTTTTGTGCTCAAGACCATTCTCCGCCTTCTAGAATCTTATGGACCCCAGATACAAAAACTATTAAATGGCTGCTGAGAGAAAGCTATCAATGTTTCTACATAAAAATGGCATGACACTCTGAGTTCCCTTTGAAAGCTGTTGTCTATGTTATAGTTTTGTTGGGGGTAGACTTGTGGCCACAAGAGTTAGAAAGAGAAAAATTAGTCCTTTTATTTTCTAACAGGTATACATGTTGGTCACCATGGAGATATTTGACAATAGTCTGTATATATTTCATGAGAGAAAGAAACATCATTGATTGAAATAGTAATTACTTAATAAATTGCTAATTAATGTCATCTTTATTGTGGCAGATTAACATAAATTGACTTTAATCCTCTTAGCTTAAAATAATGTCATATGGAGATAAACATGAGTGGTTTTTAAAACGAATTGTAGGGAGAAAAAATCTTGAGTTATCAGTAGATAAAAGAAAGGATACTTTGGCTTATTAACACCAAAATAATTTTATTTAATAAATATTAATTTAAACATTTGAATTCTAATTCAAGCCCCTTTGATCTCTTTGATGAAAGCTCGTGATACCACGGAGACCCAATTTCTTTATTTGTGAGAGGAGAGAGATATGAAAAGGAAAAGAGATATGTGTATCTAAAGGATGTTTCTTAAATACCATCGCTGGGTTCAGGTTCAGCTCAACAACTCACTTCTGTTGTTGCTGGGAAAAAAATCACCATTTCGGCCCAGCCTTACATGTCTCATCTCTAAAATAGCGATGATGACTATTCAAATCATGGGACTATATTATAATTAAACTTTACAATGTGAACACATGCTTGACATAAAAGTCAAACACAAGAACAAACTTTTGTTCATGTTCACACTTATGTGGAACATCCTCCAGCACTCCTAGACTTCTTCCCTCAAAGGGGTGAAGGAGTCAAGTGATGTACATTTTCAGTTGAGCTAGCTCTTAGAATTCACAAGGCATAAACATGAAATGATCATTTGTATTACACAGTTAAGAAATCAAATGCCATGTTGTAAACATAAATATCAGATTTTCAGACATGTACGCATCCAACTCTTGCTATCATGCCTCAGAACTTACGGAGGGAATTAAAAAGTTAATTACACAGTTGTGGAATTAAATCACACCAGTAGCTACATCTTCCTGTCTGAACTTCTCTTTGCTATGAGATGATTAAGCGATAGTCCGTGGTTCCCTACAAATCAAATTCCTATTTTGCCTCTGTCTGTTCTCATTCTCTCTTTGCCATAATTCCCTGTTATTGCCACATTGAGCTATTTCTTATTGCTTTTTGCTATCATTTTATCACATATCACTTCTCACATTTTTCTCTGTTCCTGTCATTTGTTTCAAATTATGATCATTCCTTCTTTTATGTGGGAACACCACATCTTTTAGATGGGGGAGTGCTCTTAGAACTTGACTTGTAAATCACTTAGCACATTATCTGTCAAGTACACTCAGTTCATTTGTAGCAACTGCCTTTTCACCAAGAGTCGAGGCTCTGGAACAGTTACTCCTAGAGAAAGTTCCTACCTAAAAGCTCTAACGGTGAAAACGTTCTATTTTGTTCATAGAAGATGATCTACATGATTGCACATATGCCATGTTATCTCTCAATAAGTCTCAAATGACAGTTTTCCTTGAGTGTAGGAAAAGGATACAGTAAGATTTCCATGACACCGGATGCTGGAGTGCTTCTCTTTGGTTGTGTGGTATCTGATCACGCTCATTTGTTTTTGCCTGGTAGTCGGTGTATTCACTTAGAACAAATATATAAAAACTTGACTTTGCATATTGAGAGCAGACTGCTTCCTAGTAAATGTCTGTCCTGCTTTACCTCTGGAGAAGCAGACTGACAACTCATAGTGTTTCCAAACATCTCATTGGCTTTAATTTGATCCTCATATCTTAGGTCAGTTTACCAATATCTGTACTCTAGGATTCCAGTTCTATTTCCAATACAATTAACAATTCTTGGTCAGTTGGATGGCTTACTGTGGTTTTGCTCTTATGTTATAGTATTAAGCTGTTTTATTTCACTTTAGGATTGAAACAGTTATTAGCAAAATGTAGTTTAATTTTCCTTCCTCTTTCAATTTTTTTGGGAGGGTGGAGGTTCGACACAGGGTTTCTCTGTGGCTTTGGAGGCTGTCCCAGAACTAGCTCTTGTAGACCAGGCTAGCCTTGAACTCACAGAGATCCGCCTGCCTCTGCCTCACAAGTGCTGGGATTAAAAGCATGCACCACCAACGCTTGGCGCTCTTTCAGTTTTTAACCATGAGGTTTTTTGATTTCTTATAGTTTGGTTTCTTTGTTATCCGTGCTTTATTAAGTGAGAAAATATGGAACCTAACTCTTATGTTGACTTTGGCATGGGTAAGAAACGACAGAAGGGAACAGAATTCTTAGCATAGTCAAAGAGAAAGTGGTTTTATTAATGTAAACCTATAAGAGAACATCAGGTCCTAAGTAAATCAGATGATATAGAAAGTGGAGCTAAGCCGGGCAGTGGTGGCGCACGCCTTTAATCCCAGCACTTGGGAGGCAGAGGCAGGCAGATCTCTGTGAGTTCGAGGCCGGGCTGGACCGATAGCCTCCAAAACAATACAGAGAAACCCTGTCTCGTAAACAAACAAACAAACAAACAAACAAAAAAACAACAAAAAAAGAAAGTGGAGCTAGTAGAATTGGTTAATAAATGTGGATGTCTATTGTAAAAATCAGCTGGAAAATCAGGCAGAAATAGGATAATTGACAACTGTGCCAAGAAATTCAAGTTTTATTTTGCTTTTATACTTTGGATTTGTTTTAGATTTTTCCTCCTGGAATAAAGGACATTGACATTTTTATCGGAAAGCTCAATGAAAAAAACACAGATTACATGACAAAGCTGAAGATATGCATCAGAGTAGTTTGCAAACATAATCCTTTAGGTATGGAGAAGACTGAAATTACAAAAGCTTGAGCATCTGTTTTTATGAAAAAAGGAATATCTTACAATTGTACCATAACCAGATACACACAGAATTAGCTCCACATGGTGCGTTAGGACCATGATCTATGTCTATTTTCCACCCTTGATCTCCCATCCTTCTGAGGAATTTCTCTGTAGAACCCGGTACGCTAGTTCCGGTACGCTAGTTCCGGTACGCTAGTTCCCAGAGGCTGCTGGAATTACGTGCTGCACACGGAGTAGCTTAAAGCAATGACCATCAATTCTCTTAGCTCCAGAAGCTAGACCTTTTGAAAGTAAGGTATTACGATGTCACACACGGCCTGCAGACTCTGGGAAAGCATCTTCCTGGCTGTGGTGACTCTTAGCAACCCTTGAGTTCTGGGCTGAGAGCTGAGTAATGGGACATTTTAGGGATGTCTGTCTCTGCTACTGACAACTGTTCTGTTGGATCATAATGGTAACCATTATTTAGGGCCGCCTCCCATCAGTTTTTCATCACTTTGATTGTTAACCAACTAAGTCTTCTAAGATCACCTTCTATCCGTAATTATAAGCTTAGCTTCTGTCCTGACGCAAATTTGGGAGGCAATATTTAATAAAGACAGTAAAGCATAAGCTATCCTAACGTAATTTTATATAGAAAGTTTTCATATTAACTACTTCATAAGTAGCATAGCAGGTGTGTACTGTATAGACTAAAAGCTTTGGTAAAATTTTATGGGGATTCTTAATTCATAAAATATAGTGAGTATAATATAACTATGTTGACTTCTTTTTCTGGTCAGATTTCTACAGAGTTCTGTCTTATGAAAGATCCTGATTTAACTCCTATTTCTTCACATGTAGCTTTTGAGGACCGATGTCCAGGAAATGGGTATAAAATCCCTTGGGCAGGTAATGTGTGTTTCCTCCCTTACTGGATCGCTGGTTCGCTCTCTTCATTGGTATGCTTCACATTCCTGACGCTTTAAGTCACCTGGTGCTTGAACCAGTCCAATTGTTGAGTCTTCCCTGCATCCCTGCAGGTGTGGATCTGTCTGCTGCCCCTGTCATTGGAGTCAGGGTTTTACTATGCAGCCCAAAGGGCATCAACTGTCTTGCCTTTCCCACCCTTTCAATAACAAGGATGTGATACTACCTGTAGCCCAACAGAATTCTTGGGTTTGGTTTTATTTGGTGATTTTTGTTTGCTTTGAAATAGCTTTCACCATCTTCATTTTTCCTTTTTTCCATTTTTTTTTTTTACCCCTGCAAGAACTCTAATATTGCAGAAACTTGTTTTCCTTAGGTCTTTATCTATGTGACAGAATTAAAGTTTTCCCAGTGTTATTAGTATATTTCTTTGTAGTTATAATGGATGTGTATAAGTGTACACTCATGTGCCACAGCATATGTATAGTAGTCAAAGAGCAGCTTGCAACAGCTGGCTATCTCCTTCCACCTGTAGTTTCTAGGGATCAAACTCAGGACTCAGACTTGGTGGCAAGGGCTTTTGCCGGGCGAGCAATATTGCTGGCCCAGCACTAAGGGTTTAACTTTGCATTTCTTAATGTACCATGGTGTTGTGTTGAATATGCCCTAATTAGATAGTAAATGACTCATTAATTCAGATTATATTGATTAGGCTTAGTGGTTGCAGATCTGTGGGCTGGGGTAGTCACATGATGGGGATAGACACCATGTTTTTGCAATATCATATTGTTCGCTTTATTGCATAAACCATTAGGCTGTGAAAGCTGGCCATTGAAAATGTAAGCATTCTCAGTCATTTGAAAGGAAAATAAATGATAACAGTAGAAGGAATATGGTTTCACAACACCGTGAGTATGAACATGAATTATGTTTTGGAGCACTTGCACTTTTGAATGTATGCATATGTGGTTTAGAACAGCATAGCTTTTCTTGTCTGTTATGCTTAAATGGAGTGGTTTGGACTGTGGATACCTTACTTTAAAATTCACCCGTGTATTGGGTCATTTTTCCTTGTGATAAATCTATATGCAGTTGAAAGTGCCCCGTTTTACTCAGAATAACTTACATAATTTATACTGTAGCTACCTGTCATTATACTTAATCCAGTAATTTATTGTCAATAATTTCGCCAATATTTTAGTGGCAGTTTGTTTTATAGTGTTTTTGGCATGCTAGGGCAGTAATTCGTTTAATTGGCATTTTTTCCTGTTGTCAATTTCTCAGCAATGATAAACTCTTAACATGTATCGGGACTGTCCCAAGTCTATTATCTGGAAGCAGCCCTATCTCCAGTTGGCTTGAGACTTTAAGAGCAAAAATGCAATTGTTACTACAAAGAAAGCAAACTTTGTTACAGAAGCAGAGAGATAGTAGTTAAATGGTCAGTAGGTAACCTTTAGCTCAGGGTGATCAGTTTTCCTTGATAGTGTTAGCACTTATAAGTATTCTTATTGAAGTGACCAGGCCCCCGTTTTAGCAGCTATGACAGGCTAGCATGTGCTTACATGACCTTGCTGCTCTTGTCCTGGTCACTCAGGTCAGATGCCCTCCTCGTAACAAGGAACCAATCAGAAGTTAGCTGGTGGGGCTGTGCTTTACGACTCTGGGTGTGCTTTATGGACAAGTGCACAACAGTGACGTACAGAGCATAGCAACCGCCCTGGGAGGGCCTATGGGCCATAGCAACCAGTTGACCAATCAACACAGGGCAGGTCGTCCAAGCCTGGAAGTGCACCAGTCCTGAGACTGTTTCATACCCCTAGACATTCCTTTTATGCTGCCTCTTAAGAGTCCCACCTTGTGGTTTCTTGTGGTCTTTCTCCAGCTGTCCACCATGGTGAATGGATGAAAGGCCGGAGCTAATGGGGTTAGCTTGTTAAACAACTACAATAAAAGACTCATCGAAATGGGCCTCTTGGTGATTTGGGGGTTCAGAATTTGGGCACAACCCTTACAAATAATTTTATGAGGTGGCGTACTACGGTTCTGCAATCTACTATAAATTTCCTAATGGTGCGCACAGGATTTCTTACCAGCTTATCCAGTTAGCAAGACAAAAGACATGGAAGGAGCTAGTCTTGAGTGTCTGAGATAAGGCCTCAAAAAGAGTCTAAGTTTTCATTACAAGTCATCTTTGTTGAACTCATGAATGAATTGTGGTTTATTTCATTTTGTGAGGTTTGAGCTAGACTAAGCTACAGGGATACTTTGAGGCAGCTTGGTAAGGAATGGGGAAACTTCATTAACTTCCCTTTGAAAAATATCAGCATCATGTCTTAAGGTAGGTTGTAATGAATACCTTGGTACCTATCATGTGTGTAACCGTTATCCGTTGAGTGTGTGGGTATCTTGATGAAGTATGCATGGTCTTGACTGATTAATATATTGGGTATCTGTAAAGGAAGTTATTCTTAGCAATGTCTACCTAATAAAGACCAAGTTTAAAAACAGGAAAGGGGCTATAATGAACACCATCACATGTCCAGACCTTCGGCACAGGCCATATTTAATGTTGATCAGGGCATCAAATATAAAAAATGACACTGGTCACTCGGTTTATCCCAGGGAGGTCTTCAGGTTACTTAGATGTTGTCAAAGAGTGTGACATTTTATAAAGCTATCACCACCTTTAAAAACCTGAGGACATGAAAGGCTATGCAACTTGTTTATGGGATGTGACAGAGGGAATAGGTTTGGCTAAAATATAAGGGTGGATTCAATTTCAGAGAGTCAATATTCGGCTTTGATGGAATGTAGTCTTTGAGTGACAGTATAATTCTCACTAATTCTTAGAGTTTGAGGCAATGTTCCTCTTATGTTGGATACTGGAACCTATGTTTTCTTGGTGAACACTTTTTGTGACTATCAGGATGTCTCAATACTTGTGGGAAGTGAAGACACTTGTAGGATGATGTTATCAGTTGTGATGTCTTGGCCTGTGTGTCACAAGAAATTGGAGCTGGTTATCTTCTTGGCTGCATTCCAGAGGTCGTTGCAGTAGCCTAGACACGAAAAGGCTCTAATAAAGGTGCATGAGACTTCCCCTTTAATGAATATATTGTGGTGTCATTAAATGTGGAGGTTGAGAGGCCACTGGCATGAGCCATAAGAAGAACATATGGATCAAATCAAGGGCAGCAAAATACTTATCAGCTGAACATTAGTTGTACTGGATAATTTTAAGAACGTTGCCAATAGGTCTCTAAAATGGTAGGAACATGAAATTCTTTAGCAATCTACCTGGAGATACCATTTACTTTGCCTTTAAAGATAGGCAACTTATGCTGCAAAGTGGTTAAATTGTAATGCTAACTACCTCACATTTTCTAAGTCTTGGGTATTGAATTTCAGTCTCTGAAGGCCTTATATTATTTTACATTTGGCTATATTAATTAATTTAATTGAGGGCAAAGATCTATAGCAGTCCCAATTTGTCAAGCTTATTACAAGTACCAAAAACTTAATTTAATTGATTAATATTTTGGCCAGAGCTCCCATAGCCACTGTGAGATATTTAGTCAATGCGATGTTTCTGGAGATTAAAATGAGGCATAATTATTCATTCACCATTTTATTACTTATAGTTAGTGTACAGCATGTTGTGTACATTGTTTAAATTTAGAGGGATTCCCATGAATATCTTTAAGCTGATCTGCTCTATTGATTAAGACCACAAAGTTTTGCCATTTGGTATGTCTCAGTAGATGGTAATACTAATTCCAAACCTGTATTTTAGAAGCATGTAAAACAATGATGAGTATTTTATAATTTCCTTTTAAAATTTTTATAGTATAGTTTAGGTTAGTAAGTAGGTAAAATTATGGTTCTATTTCAGTTATCTGTTTCCAAATTTTTTGCCAAGATTTTTATGTTTACTTTGTTTTGACTTGTTTTATTTTTTATGTTTGCTTGAATTATTTTTGGCAATAATTATTTATACTTCTGAGGGATTATTTTATTTTGATAATACTCATAATTGTCTTACTCCATCATAACTCAAATTAATAACATGAAGTTTACGGATTGCCTCTTGGAAATGTTTGCTTGTAGGGTATAAACCCCTCCATCTTCATTTAAGGACAATTTGATTAAAGTCCTCAGTTGTACCATGAGGCTATTAAATAGTATGCTCTAATAAGCAAAGAGAGAAAGAGAGAGACAGACAGAGAGAGAGAGACAGAGAGAGAGAGAAGGAGAGAAGAGAAGAGAGAAAGAGGAGAGAGATCCTTGTTAGCAACAAGGTCCCAGGTAATGGAATTACCAAAGACACTCACAATATCTTCTCTAGATACATGTTTTTTGCAGTTTACATCTTAGCATTCGACATCATAACTGCTTTTGCATTCAGCTGACTAACAACATAACAAACCCTTAGTAGATAAACACCTGTCGCGTAAACTGGCCTCAGTATTCAATATGAGGCAGAAATGTCCAAACTGTGACACATACCCAGTTTTAATTTGAAAACTCAATCTTGCAGGGAGGTGGGGACACACGTCTTTTATTCCAACACTTGGGAGGCAGGAAGATCTCAGTGAGTTCAAGGCCTGCTTGGTCTACAGAGTGAGTTCAATTCCAGGACAGCCAGGACTACACACAGAGAAACCCTGTATCAATAAACAAACAACACAGAAACAAACAAAAAATCCCTCATTGTCACATTTAATGTTTCGCAACTTGTGGCAAAGGTGATGAAATCAGTGACAAATGTTTACAAGAACTCATCAGCATAGCTCTATGTGCAAAATTGCCAGCAAAAAACTGAATCTCAGCTGGGCGGTGGTGGCGCACACCTTTAATCCCAGCACTCGGGAGGCAGAGGCAGGTGGATCTCTGTGAGTTCGAGGCTGGGCTGGACCGACATCCTCCAAAACAATACAGAGAGACCCTGTCTCGTAAAACCAAAACCAAAACAAAACAAAACAAAAACTGAATCTCATTACTAAAGCAAACCAAGAAAAAAATACCGATGCCTTGGTGGTCACGACCTTGCCTTGAGAGGTCCCTACTATCACAGTCTTGGTTTTTAGGTAGGATACACTCCGGAATAGTTACAAAAAAGCACAAGGGACCAAAGAAGGATCCTGGCTTTATGTGTGGTTGAATGAACCTTTGTGAAGCCAAGGACCTCCAGGTTTTTCAACTTCCTGCTGGATCCAATGGAGAACCCTCAGCCTTCCTAGTCAATTCTCCAAGTGCCCATATTAGTGCAAGGGGGCCTTAACTGCTCGCAGCTGAACACTAAGCACATTTCAAATTTCTAGGCAAACAAGTAAGGTAGAAATACACATATTCTATTATATACATATATATATATATATATGAATACTTTCCCTTGTTGTCACATTTTGTATTCTTACTCCACTTCAAACAAAATCACTCCCTTGTGATAACTGTGGCATGTTGTAGAATGGGATTAGATGGCTTTTCAGCTTGACTATCTAATATATATCAAATAACTGCACATGCTGTGTGACGGACGTCAGTGTTGCTGCTTCAAACTTCTTTCAGGTTTTAAGCAGCTAGGGGAACAACTTCTGCTTAATAATTCCAGAGAAAATTGGAAAATATAATATAGGGACATGTAGCTAGCCGTTTTACTCACACAGAAGTTTGTATTTCTCCACAGTGGTGTATTCTCTCACCTGCATTTCTTTGCAGGATAGGTTTTTTTTCTTTTTTCTTTTGTGGTTTTTCGAGACAGGGTTTCTCTGTGGCTTTAGAGTTTGGAGGCTGTCCTGGAACTCGCTCTTGTAGACCAGGCTGGCCTCGAACTCACAGAGATCCGCCTGCCTCTGCCTCCCGAGTGCTGGGATTAAAGGTGTGTGCCACCAACGCCCGGCTTTTTTCATTTTTTATTTTATTTTATTTTTTTTTTTTTTGTGTGGTTGGTTGGCTGGTTTTGGGTTTGGGATTTTGCTTTTTTTTTTAAAGGATTTTTATTTAAATTAAAAACTATCTTATTTTACATACCAACCCCAGTTCCCTCTCCCTCCTGTCCTTCCATGTCCCCCAGCAACCCCCCCATCCCATCCCCCAGTCACTTCCCCCTTGTGTGTGCGTATTGTATGTGTTAATGTGTGGTGGTGGTGGTCTGTGAACCTGTGTCCACAAATAAGGAGTCAACTGCAGACTGGCAGTATACCTGGAGGCCAGCAAGCCTCAGCTCTCTTGTCCCTACACTAATGCCAATCCACATCTGGATTTATAAATGGATGGCTACTTCTAGCCTTTTACTTGGGTTCCGAGAAACCAAACTCAAGTCCTCATGCTGGGGCAGCCTAAGCTCATATCTGCCGACCAATTTCCCTAGACCATGTGGAAAAACGGATAACAGTATGATATAATAGTCTATACTTGGACATAGCAAGTTGAGTAGTTGTTTAAACCTTCCAATTTATTGTTTTAGTTTTCCTAGATAGTGTTTCTGTAGTAGCCCTGAGTATCTTGGAATTCACTTTGTGTAGCAAGCTGGCCTTGAACACATAGACATGCCTGCCTCCATTGGGTTTAAAGCCTTGGCCCACAATGTCTGGATTTTGATCCCATTCTTGATTGGCATAATTACATAGTGTTTGCTTTGCAGTTTGTCTGATCTCTTTGTCCTGTGTTCTCTCTGTATGTATATTACAGGTCATATCGAGGATCTTTGTTTGTTTAATTTTGATTTGCTTATGAAATGGGTTCTTGCTTTTTTCACCTGTGCTGGTCCAAAGGCTGGGCTCCTGATGGAAATCTAATTCAAAATCCAGAGGGTATGATAGGAGAAAGCAGAACAAAAAAATTCAGAAAGTGTCACCAGGCCTTCTGAAATTTAAGTCACCTCACAGAAATCCATGGGATTTATGAAATGTCCATAAACAGCTAGCAACATCAAGCTGTATCTGAATCACTTATATTCCCATAGAGTCCTATGAACATTACGTGACACACTTCAATTTTTTTCCTTTTTCAATTTTTCTTTTTCTAATTTATAAGATTAATCCCAATGTTTATGTTCTCCTTTTTCACTTCTGCACTGAAACGGCCATAAATATTATCACTGTCTCTTCATGGTCTACAACTCAGTATAAGTGATAGGAAATTAATTTTCTGCCAGATTCTACTACTGGCACTTAGACACTAAATAGTCCTTTGAGAAAACCTTAATATTCACATATATAAATTAAACTTACCTTTTACATTCAAAATAAACTTGCTAGTCTTTCCTTCAAGAAACCAATGTGTGCAAATATTTAAAATAACGAAAGTTAAAAAACGTATTTCTGCTTGTATCTGTATTGCTTTCTGTGCAAATCATTTTTATGGAGGAGACAATATACCCTGAGAAGACATTGCATGTAGCTTTTTAAAAGCATTGCATTATTCTGTTATACAGGTTTATATTTATACTATTTTTGTCATGACAGATTAAAGCTAGAAGGTAAATGAGCTGCAAAAGACACCTCATGTCACATTCAGCGTCTCTTCTGTAAACATGAGCTACTCTTCACTTGAAATGTTTTTGTTAATTTTTGAGATTACAATTTGCTTACAGCATTCCTTCCTTCCCTTCTGTCTCTTCAAACCATCCAACAAACTCCTCTACATTCTCCTTCAAATTCATGCCTCTTTCTTTTTAGCAATTGTTATTGCATGAAAGCTTGTGTGTGGGGGGGTGTGGGGGTGGGTGGGTGTGTGTGTGCCCACGTGCACATGCATGTATGTTTATATGTAACGTGTATTCTTCCTGCCAGCCTGGTCCCAGAGCCGCATCAGTCCCAAATGAACACACTTCATATATTAATTATGAAGCTGTTGGCCGTTTGCTATGGTTTCTCAATGGCTACCTCTGACTTAATTATTAACCCATAACTGCTAATATGTATTTTCATAAGGACTTATCTTTCCGAGGACACCATCCTGACGCCTCCTCTCCTCCTGGGGTCACATGGCTACTCCCCACTCCTGACTACATTTCCCAGAATCCTCCTCCACTCACCTATCTTGCTTCCCTATTGGCCAACAGTATTTTATTTATCAACCAACCAGACAAACATATACACAGAAGGACTTCCCCCATCATTTATCTACATATTTATTCCTAAATATAACCTGTCAAGGCTGTATAATATGACATGTATTATGTTTTCAGGAATGAATGTTTGGCACTAGATAACTAATTGATGTGAATTTCCCTGTGGAGGGGCCACCTCTCCTGCTCCTGGTTTTACTCAGTTGCCTGTAGTTCTTTGTGTAGGTTTGGGAACAAGTCTTCTATATTCACCGGTGTCATTTTATTCTGCTACCATTATGTAGTCAGGATGGTGAGACTTCATGGATGTTGCTTCTGACACTATTAGGAGACACAGTCTCCCAGCAGACTCCCTGCACTCTGACTCTTTCTAGTCCTCTTCCGTGATGTTTCCCAACCCTTAGGTGCAGTAGTATTTTCTTGATGTTTTTATTAGGCCTGGCCTCACAGCTCTGAATTTTGATTGATTGTGGGTTTCTGTAGTAACCTCTATCTGTTGCAAAGACTTCGTTTATCTGTGAGCATAATGACAAATGATTACAGATTATAGTTAGATACTATGCTGGTTTAGTAAATTAGTGGTTGTAGCACTTCACTGGCACTAAGTAGTTAGTTGGGTTTCTAGTAACATGCATGATCTCATTCTTATTGAGTGGGTCTTAAGTCTAATTAGAGAGTTTTTGGTGACTGCCAACATGTGTGTGCCACTACTGAACCCTTAGGGTTCTCATGTCATGCTGGTCATTGATGTGGTTCATCGGGTCCCTTTTGCCTCCCCAAAGAGACTATAACAATCTCCTAGTGTTTAACACAGAATCCAGTGCTGGATATAGTTAAAATTTTGCTTCTCTTTTGATTAGTCATGGAATTTCAATTATCTCCTTTCTACTGAACAAAACAGAATTCACATTTTACAATAATTCATCTGTTTGAAAACTCTGTGGCCTATATTTTGAATAAGGCGTATGGTCAGAATACTTATTTTTTGGTTGGTAGACAGATGCCTGCTATAAATTGTAGTAGAGAATGCTGCAGACTCTGTCTTAAGAGGGATCTGAAAAGGGTCCCCTGTAGATTATATAAACTCTAAATATTTCAACTCTATTCCTTTTGTTAAACAGGGGAAATTCAAAAGTCTATGTGTAGCTGGGGTCTTTTCCAAATTCACGAATTCTGTGTAAATGTCAGAGTTCCTTTGTTTTTGTTTATTGAAGAGTTTTATAAAAGGAATATGCTCTGAGCTTTAATCTTGTCTAATATTTATTATGACAGGTATTACCAATTAAAATTTTGCTAAAAGTATTTTTACTGGAAATCAAAGTTGGGAAAAACAAAGGAGAGCAGTATGTGGGCATTTGTGATTAGAGATCAGTGGTATTGTTGTGAATTAAAGATACTTGTCTTCTTGAGAACATTTTAATATCAAAAGTTGAAATTGTATTTTGTCCTGAGCAAATCATCTTTTCAATTATTTTGACTGTCAAGAAAATTTGCTCTCTGTAATTATTTAACTATAATGTCTTCTTTTCCATTTACCCAACAAACCCTTTGTATCTCCTCTTCATTCTAAATGTATAGAAATGTGTGGTATTAATGATTATAACATAATTATGAGTAGAGATCTACATTGCATTGCTTGTGAGTGATAGTCTCTCACTACATTGATCAGCTATTTTTTTCAAAGACTGTGCATATCTCCACTTGAGATATAGATACTCACCTCACAACAGTAGTTTCTGGCTCTTCTAGAGAAAACAGAAAAGGAACCGTCTAACTGAGCAGTTTGTGGAAGAATGTGTACATTTGGGGAGAAAAATATGGAAGCTGCCATTTGAGAGAAAGCTCTGGAAAAAAACCCAGTATTAGCACAGTGAGGGGCCTAGAGGTAAATAGTGAATGAATTGCAACCATATTAGAAACCTTTGCCAAATGAGACATCATGTCCCTGAGTCTTAGGGGACTAGTAATTGTTAGATAGTTGGAGGAGTGCTTTCCAGCTGGAGTGAGCAACCAAGTAAGGCATAGTTATATGGTACATGATTTATGGTTCACCATGTGGTAAAGGACAAAACATTGGACTCTCCTCTGCCCCACCATACACTTCTGCCTAAGGGTAAGGGCTCCCATGGGGGAGCCTGGTCCATCAAGTTGAGGCAGTACGAAGCCCCTTCTCCCAGCATTAAGGCCGAGTACCATAGGAAATGGTCTTCCTATATATTTAGTCTTTTTCTTAATCCTTGTAGGTTGTAACTAAAAGGGTATCTTTTAGTAAGTTCTGTTCCTACTTGTCTATGCCTAGGTCATATTGTTTAAATAGTTTAGGACTCACCTGTCAAATAAGTCAGAAAACACACAATTATCACCTTTTATAACAATGATTGTGAGGATAAAGGAAAAATAGGAAACCCCGAGGAACATTAACAGGAGGAGGAAATACACATCAGGAAGATGAATGAAGGGGTTGAAATGGATATCTATCTATATGGCAGAGTTACCAAGTCAATTTAAACACACGATGGAGAAAGACTAAAGGACATGATCTTGATTTTTTGGTGGCAAGGAAAATATAGACATTTCAGAGGCATTGGTGAGAAATAATGGGGAGAGTAATTTAGACTCTAAGCAAAAAGGAAGATTTGTAGAGGAAATTAGAAATGAATGAAATGGATGTGTGTTTATTATAGAGTAATTCACAGACATCTGTGAATTGTGCTGAGGGACTTTGTGGTGTCAATGTGGAAGATGCCTTGAAAGGGGTTATTGACATACAGAGTCATGGAGCCTTAATGTTCAAAACCCTTGTGGTATATGGACTTGAAAAGGGAAATCAGAGTCTAACCACCAGTTTTGCATTCTCAGGAATTCAGTGTTGTCAGCCAAGTCTCTAAGGACTCAGACTTCTACAGCATATTCTCTGAAATGTACTGCTGAAAATTTTTCTAAGTATTCCATGGAAAAATTTCTTGAGATGTTCCTAAATGTATGAAATGGAGCAGAAATTTGAATGTCCCAGGCAGGAAATTAACCATCTTCTCCAAGTTTCAGCTACATTTCTGGTTTAGAGAGTGTGAGGAAGAGTAGATAGAATGTGTCTCTAAGCATGGCATGGGTAAAGAGGGAACGTAGGGACTTAGAGATGCAGCCTTTGGTCCTGCGGTTCTTCTACAGCGTGAATGGCTGTCTTAGTTGGGCTTTTATCACTGTGAAAATACACTATGACCACAGTGATTCTTATAAAGGAAAACATCTAATTGGGGCTGGGTTAACAACTTCAGAGATTTAGTTCATTATCATCCTAGCAGGGAACAAGGCAGCATGAAGGCAGACACAGTGCTAGAGAAGGAGCTAAGAGTTCTACATCTTGATCCTTAGGCAACAAGAAATGTACTCTCTCCCACACTGGGCCCAGTTTGAGCATATGAGACCTTAAAGCTCACCCCCATAGCAACACATCTTTTAACAAGGCCACAACTACTCTAACAAGGTCACATCTCCTAGTAGTACCGTACCCTATGCAGGGTATTTTTATTTTTTCAAACTACCACAGTGTCTTTCAAATCTCAATTTAAGTTCAGATTTTGGCTCCGTCATTCTTACCTTGATATTGAAGTACCAGACTGGCCAAGTCTCTGCTACCTGGAGGCTGTATCATCAATTCATGCTTACCCAGATTCTTCTCAAAAGTAAAAGTTCCAGAGATAGGGATGTGGGTCCATGGCATGGTAAGGCACTTGCCTGCCTAGTGCAAAGTCCTAGTTCTATTCACCTGTATTATCAGAAATTAAAATGCGACAGAAGCCGGGCATTGGTGGCGCGCGCGCCTTTAATCTCAGCACTCAGGAGACAGAGGCAGGTATATCTCTGTGAGTTCGAGGCCAGCCTTGTCTACAAGAGCGAGTTCCAGGATAGCCTCCAAAGCCACAGAGAAACCCTGTCTCCAAAAACCAAAAAATAAATAAATAAATAAAGTGGCAGACTGTAAAGAGAAGCCTTCCTGCCAGCCTGGTTTCAGAGCTGCATCAGTCCCAAATAAACACACAGGAGGCTATGTTAATTATGAAGCTGTTGGCCTTGCTTGTTTCTTACTGGCTAGCTCTGACTTAAGTATTTACCCCATAATTGTTAATCTAAGTATTTCTCTTACTGGAGAAATTTCCGGGCTTCCTACCCCATGGCGGTTACATCTCGACTCCTTGTGTTTCTCCTTCCCAGAGTCCTCCTGGACTCCTAGTCCCACCTATCTTGCTTCCCTATTGGCCAACAGTGCTTTATTGACATATACACAGGACTTCCCCCATCAGCAGACACCTCTACAGCCCATATAATTATGATTACTACTTTAGGGATAAGAGTGACAAGTTCTCCTTCAATCCTGGGATTTCCTCCCCGCTCCTTCCCAGTACAACTGGAAGGAGGCAGAAGAAAAACTCTATCTTGATTAACCAAACACAAAACTAAACAATTGTGTTTAGTTTGGATGTTCAGATCTTATGTTGGAATTCCAAAAACAAGTATCTACCTAAATGCTGTTCTTCTCTGTAATGTGAAATAGCTAAAGTGGATTGGGGCGGGGGTTGGGGGGGGCATTTGTGGATATGAGGAAACATCCTGAGCCATATAAATCCATTTGACAAGATAGATTTATGCATGATTTTTACATGAACTTGTAGTTCATGTAAAAATATATAGTTCATATACAGAATAAATCCATGTTTATTTATATTTGAACAATTAATTATATGGATTTCTTTGCCTTAACTGTTCTATTCCTTGTTCTTTACTACCTTTCAAACATAATGTTCATAATTAAATGAGGAATGTGGATTTAAACATTAGAAATGTTGATATCAACCTACAGAGTATTACTAGCCATAAAAGGACATTTATAATTAAGTGTACCTTACACACCTGTCACATCAGTCAAGTCACGTTTCGTCTCGACATGATCTCATCCACAAAACAGTATTGATTTTCTTTGTCCTACCTTAACACACATATTTTTGTGGACACTGAGCCAGAAAATCTCTCTTGCAACCTACATTATGAGGATCCAACTCATGTTATTTTAGGTCTTCTTAGTACTTTCTTTCCTGGTAAATAATATTAAGAGTTATATTTCAGTGGGGCAGTGGTGGCGCATGCCTTTAATCCCAGCACTCAGGAGGCAGAGGCAGGTGAATCTCTGTGAGTTCGAGACCAGCCTGATCTACAAAGTGAATTCCAGGATAGCTTCCATAGCCATAGGGAAACCACCCACCCCTGCAAAAAGAATTGTATTTTATGGATACTAGTTAAATTTATTTATTTATTTATTTATTTATTTATTTATTTATCTATCTATTTATTTATTTATTTATTTATTTTTGTTTGTACTGAACAAGTACTTGGTTACATTTGTTTGCTTCAAATAGGCTTCTTCTCTTCCCAGAAAGCATACCAGTTTTCTTGTTCACAGGATTCCAAAGAACCATTTTGTTCAATGCTTGCCATATTTGAGAAACAGTTATAGGTATTCTAGCCTTCATTATGTAATGCAATTTAAACCACAAATTGTTACTCTATTCATCAGGTGACTACCTTCTCGTCCAGTCTACTATATCCAGCAAGTTATCGTCTTTCATTTCCTTCCTGAATTGTGCAATATTTTTTTCTGTAGACTTCCTACTTGATAATGAAGTTGGTGAAAATAACAGTTTGTACTATTTACAAAGCTTAAGAGCACATTTGATTGTTAACCTTGTGGCTTTCATCATTTATGGCCTCCAAACCTTAGTTCTCATGTTTTTCTGCTTTTAAGTTTCATTTCTGTTTCTAGTACTTAGGAAAACTGTGTAAATCTACTTCTGGGTGGATACTCCTGGGTTCAGGGATAAGATGGTTTTATGAGTGAAACTGGGCTATTGGCCACCAAAAATATTTTTGAAAGAGCTTACATTTCATCACCATTTTATTTTCTAAATAAGTTTTTAAAGTTTTATTTTACATACCAATCCCAGTTCCCTCTCTCTTCCATTCTCCCATTCCCCCCTACACCATCTCCCCATCCTATCAACCATTAACTTCTCAGGGAAGGTATGGCCTCCAATGGGGGATCATTAAAGTGTGTCACATCCTTTGGGGCAGAACCTCGGCCCTCACCCATGTATCTAGTCTGAGAGAGTATCCGCCCATAGGGAATGGGCTACCAAAGTCAATTCGTACATTAGGGATAAATACTGGTTCCACTGCCAGTGTTCCCTTAGACTGTTCAAGCCCTCCAACTGACACCCAAGTTTAGGGGGCCTGGTTCTGTTCTAGACAGGTTCCCCAGCTGTCAGACTGTGTTCCATCAGTTCCACTTGCTCAGGTCAGCTGTTTTTGTGGGTTTCCCCAGAATGGGCTTGACCCTTTTGCTCATCACTCCTCCCTCTCTACAACTGATTCCAGGAGTTTGGCTCAGTGTTTAGCTCTGGTCTCTGTTTCTGCTTCTATCAGTTACTGGATGAAGGCTCTAGAATGACATTTCATGTAGTCATCAATCTCATGATAGGCGAAGGGCATTTAAGGTAGCCTCTCCATTATTGTTTAGATTGTTAGTTGGGGTCATCCTTGTGGATTCCTGGGAATTTACCTAGTGTCAGGTTCCTAGTTAAGCCCATCATGGCTCCCTCTATCAAGGTATCTCTTTCCTTGCTCTCCTCTGTTCTTCCCCCAGTTTGATCTTCCTGATCCCTCATGTTTTCTTCCTCTCTCCCCTTTATCCCTCTTCCTTTCCTACCCCTCCCCCCAATGCTCCCAATTTGTGCCTTTCCCCTTCCTGGGGATCCATGTATGTCTCTCTTAGGGGTCCTCCTTGTTTCCTTTCTTCTTTGGGGTTGTGTATTGTAGGCTTGCTACCCCTTGTTCTATGTCTATTTCTTCAATATTTTTTTATTCTTTGGGGATTTCCCTTTTTAAAAAATCACCAATTTGCCTTTTTCAGACTTGAAGAATTAAAAAAAGGAAATTTTCCACTGAGGTAAAAATCTTTGCAATTTTATGCAAATTATTCCTTAACAACTTAGATTTCATTGCTTTTAAATGGGCCTTTCTTTTTTCTTTTTTTTAAAAAGAAAGAAAAAGAAAGAAAGAAACAGTCAAGCCTTAGTTTTAAAACCAGCTAAAAGGCTCTGGGGTTTTTATTTCATTGTCACTAAAATGCAGGCACTGAAATGAATCCTGGAAAATAAAATCTTACTAGGATTCTCATTTTAGTTGTGTCTGTTGCAATCCATTTGTCTTGCTATGTATCTTCAATGAATGAAAATTAGATGTGGATTTTTATCTTGTGTGATGTTTTCTTTATGATTTTGACAAAGTAGTGTTATTCTTCTTTAAGTGGAGTAAACAATTGTACTAGAGTCTTAGTTTTTAACAGAAAAATATGAATGTTCTGTGAAGAGATTTTAGAACATTTAACATCATTCACAGCCTGTACCAAAATTTTAACTATTATTTGCAATAACCTTCCCCCCTTAGTCATTATTTTAATTACATATAATCTTTCTATTCTTCATTGTTTCTTATTTCATGATTCAGAAGACAACACTTCTTCAAAATATTTAAAGTAGTAAATTTTTATATACTTCAGTTGCTATGGTGATAAAAGCAAAAAAAAAAAAAACCAAAAACCCAGTTATTGCTCAAATTTAGTTGAAAGCATGAATTCTAATTCCCTTTTACTGATGCACACTGTGTTGAACAGTATATGTTATTTGTTTATTCTGGTGCCATGGTAAGTAAATGTACATGCCTTGTTTTAATGGATCAAGTATCCCTGTTAATTCAAATATCTTTACCTGTTAAATTTCGTACATGAACAGGTTAGACATATTTTGGGACAGAATGATATGAGAATACGTGGATCGTTATTTGAGCCATCTTCCTGAAATTAAACACTACCACATTATTTAAACAAATAATAGATGTTCCCCTAGTTACGATATTGTTGCTTATTTACTTGAAGGGGTCTCTTAGAAGGGTTAAAGCTGCCTTTGGAATCATCTCCAGAACTCAACAGAGTCTTGCCTCCCACCCAAGAGCTCACATCATTGATAGAGGAAAGATTGCATCTATTAGGCAAAATAGTCACTATCCTATAAAAAATTCAAAGAATGTCTAATCACAAAAATCTACCTTTGTAGTGCTCCTAGTGTCATTTGCTCCAACATAGAATTTCATCATTTTTTGCCACCTCACTTTCTTCCTTCTAAACTCTCCAAACTATCAAGTGTCTCCCTACTCTGTGGCCCTTCCAATGCCTCCCTACTTTTGAGTTATCAGCCTCTTTCCTTTGATTATTATTATTACATGTGTATGTGCATGCACAAACACATAAATATAATCTGCTGAGTCTGGCTTTTTTTTTGATTATGTATATATGGTTTCTGTTGGAACCAGCCAACCTGTTAAACAGTAGATGAAATAGGGTGTGAGGATTAAAGGGTTGGGGGGACAAAACAAAGGGAGGACTGTCTGTAAATACTG
The DNA here is from genome assembly GCF_017639785.1 of Mesocricetus auratus. NCBI lineage: Eukaryota > Metazoa > Chordata > Mammalia > Rodentia > Cricetidae > Mesocricetus > Mesocricetus auratus. Next base: position 11,290,540 of record NW_024429204.1, on the reverse strand, counting down.
TTCTCTCCAGTTTATTCCTCAGTGCTTATGAACAGCTAGGAAATAGATAACATTGTTCCAGACTTCTTGATTGGAGAGTACCTCGGTTTCAAGGGACAGTTTAACCACTTCAAAACATTCTGTTTTCAAGGAGGTAGCATGCCTGGCATCTTTCTTGGCAAACGTCCCATTTGTCCTATTTCAGCAAAGCTTGAGCAAAAGAAGTACGCAGTTTTGACCCATGAGACCAAGATGGAGTCAAGAAAGCTCCTACAGGTTTCAGAGCAGAGAACTGTGCACTGGACAACCTATAAGAGGGCCCGTTCTAGGGAGAGACGTGATGCCCATCTCCTAGCAGCCAATAGATGCTTCTAGTACTTTTTTCTGGGGTTGAGAGACAATGTTTTAAAAATAACTTAGATGTTTTTGAAATTATAATGACATCTTTTCTCCCCTCCATATTCTTAAAACCTCTCTCATGCAACACCTTTGCATGGTCTCTCTCTCTCTCTCCAATTAATGATCTCCCTTTCTTTAATTATTGCTTAATATATCTGTATACATGCATAGATAGATAGATACAACTTGCTCAGTACATATATATGTATACATATACATATATATGTGTGTGTGTATAATGTTGCTTTTTATTGTGTACATTTCATATAACTCATAGTTCTTTTTCATGGAACCTGTGTTTTCAGGAATGCATGTGATTGTATGATGTATATATATTTAAATATCCTTCAATAAAAGTATATTAAAAGCTTGAAACAATTATTGAAATTGAAATATATTTCTGTGAATATGCCCCCCATGGATTTATTTCAGATTCTTTGCACACAACTGGACTTTGCAGTGTGCTAAGATTTAAAAGTTTAATGGAGAAAGTTGGGCCTAAACTGAAAAATCTCTCTCTCTCATTGTACCCAGGAATCTTGCAGAATTTCTGGCAGCATATCCTGGCAGATTGTATATAAACAGATCATGAGTCACAGCTGGGGACAATCTCAGGCACTGGGTCTATGGCAGAAATGTGACCAACTGTGCAGATGCCATGGGGACAATTAGTGTCTCACCAAGAAAGTAAACTTTCCCAGGATTTGTTTAAAAATAGCTATCATGACAAATTTATTTATAGCAAGCAAGATAACATGCTTTTAAAATCTAAATTAAAATGTACTTTTTTAAAAAGATCAAAATATATTGTTAATTTGGTTTAATATTTAAAAACAATGTAATTAGTGAAACAATATGAAGAATGTATTTACATTGAACATAATTAACTTCATATTTAATGATTATCAAGAGACAGGTTCCTATAATCTTTCAAACACATGTTATCTTATTTTAAGTATTTTATACCAATTTCAGAAAAACATTTTGTTAGAAAATATCAACTATCTAATGTGTACCTTTAAGTCTTTTTCTCTAGATGCTTACATGTAGTGTTAACATATTAGCAATGACAAAGACAGAAACTGTTCAAACTTCTACTCATATTTTTATTACATTTATTTATTTTGGTCGGAGGGCGAGTATACCCATGGCATTGCCTGTGGAGGTCAGAGGATAACTTGTGGGAGTTTGTTATCCCCACGTCATGGGCTCCAGAAACAAAATTCAAATTGTCTGTCTCGATGGCTTGCACCTTTACTTACCTGGCATCCCATTGACCTGTTACCTCCAGTTTTAACCACCTGGATTAAATAAATTTAACACATCATCTAATGCTTTCAAAATAACAAGTTTTAAGAAGTGGAAATATTTATTCACTATATAGTCATACAAAACTTTGCCCAACCAATCTGCAATTCTGAACCTTCACTTGTTTTCTATTCATTTTATCTTTTACAAATATCAGATTTAGAAACACATTCATATTTAAGTTTCAACCCCTTGTAGACAGTATTCCCAGACAGAATTAAGCTTTTCATACAATTTCTAAGTTGCGTTTTTTCAGAAAGACTTAACAGATTTGACACCCCAGGGAATAGGTAAGAAAATGTTTCCAGTCATTGGCCATTTGGCTCAGTATCTGCAACAAAACTTATGCCAGTTAAACAGAAGCTTCTGGCCAGTTAGTTACAAATTCAAGTCACTCCTCACAATTAAACTGTCCAGAAAAAGGCATTCAGTTAAATTTAGAGTCTCTTTGGATGTTTCTCACTGGGTGAAAATTTTAAGTTCTGTTCATAGCTTTGCATTTTGAAGACTGAGGTTTGAACAGGTTCCTTCAAAACTCAAAGTCTCCAACTACACAATGTATTCAATCAGATACCTGTAGATAGAGATATTAGGTGACTGTGCTGCTAACCACGCCCACTTTGGGTGTGTCTGGAGGCGTGTACGGATGAGGTAATAAAAGTTGGTGCAGGAGAGATGCACGCTCTCTTTTGGGCTTCCAGTCCTGTAGCAGAAAGCTGATGATTCACCTCGGTTGCCAGTTTTCTCTTATAAGTACTTGTCACAGTAAATAGTTACCTATACCCTCATCAAGTGTGTCGTCTATCTTTACAGATACCATTTTTAATTCGCCCAGAGAAATAGATGTGTCAAAGAGGCCAGAATACTGACATTGTCATGTTTCTACTTAGGCCCTCTGATGGAGGAAAAATTCTTGAATTAATGAAAATTACTATTTAGTATAGAATCTTTACACAAAAAAATTCACTGACAGATTTACAATTTTAAAATTTTGACAGCCTGAAACATATTTTTGTGCTCTGCATGCATTGTATTCTCACACTGCCTGACCTAAAATGATTGATCTTTTATTTCCCATTCATCAATTTAGGCATAGCTTTCTCTCATGCCATGCCACCTTGTTTGGTACGAGTGCTAATTTGTATGATACACGTTATATTATACAAATTTTTCCTGCTTTAATATTTTGAAATCATTTTGTTCTCACCAATAGAATTTTAGAGACATTTTACAGGGTTTTGGTTGGTTGGTTTTCTCACAGTATGCTATACGTATAGTTTATTACCACCTCAACTTGTTTATGATTTAATTTAAATGACAATAAAATTATGACATTGAACATATTCCTAACCTTTCCTAGTCTCAGATTTTTTTTTATCTGTAAGATGAATGTAATAATCGCAAATGGTTACTAAGAGAGTTAATAGGAATGTGACTATACGAGACTAGGAGTATAAACTAATGCTTCATACACATTAACAATAATTACTTTTTCCTATTAATAAAATAAACTGGCCTTTGTCGTTCCTCACGCATTTCACAGTAGTATCCCCCCAAAACTTAGAATCATTGTTTGCTTCCCTGGTCAGCAGGGCACAATGAAGGTCTATCCCACAGTAACCTGGAATGGCGGGACGCGAGACACGGGCAGCAAGACAACATGGCTGATCAAGCTGCATTTATTGAGAATTTTGTACAGGCTTATATAGGGGAAAAGAGGTAGGGAGATGGGGCAGAGGAATGCAGGACAATGAGGGAGGGGTGGTTGCCTAGTAACCAGGCCACACAATCAGGCGAGGCAGATCTGGCATATCGCATAAAAAGATGGTCTAAAGACTGTTTCTGCCAGGAAGTGGACTTCCTTACTACACTGTGAGTCTTCTGTCACTAAGATCATCAGTTGGAATTGGGAAATTGGTACCTGCATGAAAATGATGCATCCTCTAGCTCATCTCCATCCTCATTCTGTTTGTCTAGAGCTTTATGGTTGACAGCATAGTGTCCTGTAATATGTAGTTGATTCTTCAAAGACTTCTTGTCATTTTTGGTTATTTGTTTTAAGCTTTTAAATTTTTCAAGCTTCTTTCTCTAACTTATTTTTCACTGCAGCATCTTGATGTCACCTTGTAACATGTCGTTGCTACCTTATAAATTAGTGCACTGAAATTCTAAATTAGCAAATGTTAAAATGTTAATATTTATGTGATGTAGTTGATAAAAGGAGGTATTATCATGCACTGTGTTTTTCTTGGGTAATGTAAAGTTTTAATATATGACTTTAGTAAAAAATAATACCTACATAGTAGCATACCTTCATGTTAAACTTTGTATATCACTAAGCTTCATATTAGGCTTTAGTTGATTTTAACCCTCCTAGTAACAGTTATAAAAGGGTGTCCTAAGTCATTCTGTACAATTACAACTTGGGCAATAGTTGCTTAAAGACAGATGGAAATTATTTCTTGTAGAAGAAAGACCTTCCTTCTTAAGCTTTTCTCCCCCATAAGGATTAAAGTTGTAAGATTGTATGACATAGAATCCTATGCCAAGATAACTAAGTAAACTATGTTTAAAATAAGTAGCCAAGAAACGGAGTTTAGTTCCTGGAACACATGTCAGGAGGCTCACACTGTCTTTAACTCCAACTCCAAAGAATATAGTTAGTATGTTCTTCATGGGAACCTACAGTTGCCTGCACATGCCAAACAGATGCATTCACACATATACATAATACATTAAATATACAGTAAAGAAATTAATACAGTAAGTAGTCAAAGTTAGATTGACTATTTAAAAAAATAACCATCTACTTCTTAGAATTGTGTCATCACAGTAAGGCCAAAGTCCTAAGTCTTTGAAATCAAGAATGAGTTAACATATGGTAAGTTTCTCAGCTGCAGTATTTTGACTTGTTGTATTCCAGTAACAAAGCTGCTTTTAGAATGTTTTAGACATGATATTTATCAAATCAGATGTAGGTGTCACGTATAAAACAAGATCAAGATAAGCTGTAAATTCAAAATTGCTGACACTGGGTCATTGCTGGATGAGTAACATTCCACTATTTTGTCCCTTTGTTTTCTTTTAGGTAAGATTTCAATGCTATAAACTAAAATAAAGAACAATATATGATATAAGATTTGACAGAGTTCTTAATGTAGCATTTTATCGGAGGTTCAATAAAATCTTTATCTTACTCTTTAATGTTTTCAGAGCTACTAACAGAAAATATCATAGTCATTTCTCAGAATTATTTTAATGTTACTATGCTTTTGAAACCAATTGCTTTTTTTAATCAGACTACAATAGATGTTAGCAGCAACCTCAGTAAATAGAGTTCATGATAAAAGGTCTGAAATAAACAATTCTCCTGTTACAATTGAAGAAACAGCAGGGATTGAGTGATAAAAATGTTGAGGGTATGTGACAGGAGCAATCAAAACTGTGATCTCCAAACAGAAAATAAGGATTCATAACCTGGTTATTGAAAGAAAGATGACTCCATTGAAGATTGAAAATAATGAATTTTTGAGTCATTTCATGCAAATATCTTTTAATTACAAAGAAATTCCATAACACACAACCCCTCCCAGATACTCCCAATTTCCTCATCCACACAACTACAAGCCTTTTTTTCTCTCTCCCTGTCTTTAAAAAAATAAGGAGAAAAAAACTAAATGAAAACAAAACAAACAATAAAAAGACCAGGAAACAACATATTCCTAATTCAACTGTTAAAATGTGTACCGAAGAGTGTGGAACAGTGTCTGCTATATAAGCATTATCAGAAGACAGATATGCCAAGCTAATGAAATCTCACAAAACAAGTCAAAATCTTTAGAAAACATTCTTTCTTCCTGCCATTTTTACAAATACAGACAAATTTTAATCATTCTTCATGAACACAGCCAAGCTTAGTTTGGCACTTTGAGACAGGAGGATTTTAAGTTCAAGGCCCGACATGGAAATTCAGGAAGACCTTGTCTCAAAGCAAAAGTTTTAAGGAAATAAAAAGAAGCCTGGGTTTGTAACACAGTGTTCAGCCCACTGATTTATAAATGCTTGCACCCTCTACTTGATGGTGCACATCTTTCAACATTGATAAGAACATGCCATCAAGTTATAGTTCTCTTAACAATTATATTGTTTCTGCGTTGGAGAACAAAGCACTTTATTTGGTGGACATTTAAGGAAGGAACATAGGACAATCATAGGATACTAGGTTGTCATAATAGGTTAAGAATGCAAACTTTTTCTCCAGTTTAAATGTCTATCCCATAGCTCCTTCTCTGTGTGTTTTGGAAACATAAATTTCTGAGTTTTCTAAACTCTCCTTGGAAGAAAAAATTATGGAATCATTCTTTCTAGTACCATTTAGTATTTAAATTACTTCTGTATCCAGAGATCTAGCCAAACTTAAAATGAGTTAGCTCTCCACAATCTATGATTTTGACTGTTGCAGTTTTGAAGACTACTACATCATGTAAGAATGGAAGTGAACTAGCTGTGACCAGCCTATAAGATTTATATTGAGCATCAGAAAATGATTTCATGAACTGTGTTCTCCAGTTACCTGAAGGGCCGAACTCTTCAGGGTGTGTTATATATGTAACATCACAAAAAGGTGTCCAACTAAGTTCCTGCAGAAAATATTTTCTGGATACTTTTTTTCCCAGCGCTGGCAATAATTTTCTTTTAAACTGAGCTAAACTTAATATTCCATGCTTCCATTTTTTAGTTTAGTTTTACCCCGTTAGGCACAAGTTAACTGCTAATAAAAAAAAATGGTCATACATTTCTGAAATGAGTGTAAATTCAAGAAACACAGTGCTGATACTGGAGATCTGTATGTCCATAGGCAGCAGAAATTGTCTACTGTATTCTATGATCCTGTGCTCTTCTCTGTGTATCAGTCATGCTTCTCTGAGAGCACCCATGTGGTTTATATATGTTCATGCTATTCAGGTCAAGATAATTGTTTCTGATCTCCAAAATGTGATTAATTATAGTTGATATTATACTGTCTTTTCCAATGTTCTTTTAAAAAGTTCATTTTATTACCATAATATTCTGAACTACAAAGAGGGGGTGTGACTATAATAATTCTACATGTAAGAACTGTATGAAGAGGTTAAGCAATAAATTTAGCAGAGTATAAGAGCTACCAACCAACAATAGAATCTATTCTTAGTTCTCCTTATAATTTAGTCAACACTGTGAGGAGAATTTACACTACTTATTAATGAACTTGTTAGCAATATGCTGAGTGTTCCAAAGTCTTTCACTCTTCATATATTGTCTGCCTGTGCATCTCTGTATTTGTTCTCATTTGCTGCAAGAAGAAGCTTCTCTTGTAACAACTGGGGAAGTTACTTTAGTAGAACTGTAGTATTTGGTTTTACCCTAGGTCTTTGGGCTATCTAGTCTCGGATTCTTAGTGACCTGAACAGTATTGGTTTGGGTTCCATCTCCTTGAGTGGACCTTAAGTCCAATTAGATATTTGGGTTTTCTTACAAGCTTTGAGCTATGATTATATTAGCATATTCTGTAGGCAGAACACCATTTGTACTGGATTCAAGAAGGATTGTTGTTTATATTTTTCCCTTTGACAGCATGCAGAATACATTCCAATAACAGGAACATTAGCCCACAGGGGTAAAAGTTCTATGTAGGCACCAGCTTGTTCAATGTATTGTGTAGATATTGTCTTCAGCAATGGGGCTTTGCCGTGTGGTTGAGAGATGCTCATGGACTTGGCAGCACCCTGGGTTGTTTAGGGGTTTCCTTGGGACCCTTGTAGCTACCAACCAGAATGTCCCAATCGAATCCCTACTGCCATGGAAGAGGAGGCAGAAAGAGTATGAGAGTCAGAGGGGGAGGAGACAACAAGAAAACAAGGCCTTCTAACACAGCAGGATCAAAGCACATCTGAACTCACAGAAACTCTAACATACACAGGGCCTACATTGGTCTGTACCAAATGGGTCCTAGGGGAGAAAGAAAAAGAAGATACAAACCCACACACCTATCAATTGGAGCTATCACCAACTGATTACCACTTGCTAATGAGAAATTTTTTTTCCTAGGGAGTCTCACTGGGGAAATGAATTACAATAATGGGTAGACTACATGCCCAGCAGTAGGTGCTCAACAGAAAACAAACTCAGTGTCACTTTTGGGGGTTCCTTGTCTCATAATGTCCATAATGCCATGTTAGAGCATTTTTTTATTCTTTAAACTTTCTAAATTTTTCCCTTTTTTTTTTTAAAAAAACACTACAGGTTTATTGTTTATATAGTATTGTTAGTATCCTTCCCCCAACCCTTCCCTGCTTCCCTGGTTAGCCAACACCTATCCCTCCAATAAACTCCATGTGGATTTGTTGAGTTTCATGGTTCATGTTTCATCGCCCAGCATAGAAGCAAAGGAACAACAATCGTTGTTTCCAGTTTTCTTTTAATGGGATTATTGGATGTGGGAATGTATAGGTTCTGTTGTTAATTTGTTTAAGATTAGACATAAGAAAAAAGGAAGTGTTGCAGGAGACAGAAACCGGAGACAGGAACCTGCGCTATACAGCTTGAGCCATAGAGAGTTTAGTATAGCGAGACCAAAAGGGGGCGGGGGGGCAGACATGAGAGAGAGAGAAAGGTAAGAGAGAAGAGGGGAGAGAGAGAGTGCACAAGTGGGCAGGGGTTTGTCCTTTAAAGGGGTCCTTTGTACCTGCGTGCAGACTGGTTCTCATGGAACTCATGGGCTGGCCAGAGAGCTGCCTGAGTACATTCTGCCTGCCAGGTAACAGGGCAGGCCAGAGTAATACCTGAATCTTTCAGTATCTGTGCCTATATGTATTTCCCTATGCCTTGGGCTCTTTTCCTTCTGTTTCTGGTGAGTTTGCTTTTGTTTTATCTTTTTTTTATTATTATTATTATCCCTTAGAAAAACTAGGAAGAGTAAAGTAAACCATAATCAGGATATAATATATCAACAGAAAATAATTTTCAATAAAAGAAATGAATATATTATGAAATGCAGTAATGCAATCAAATGAATTAAGGAATTAGTGTAATTGATTAGAATAATTTTTAAACTTAGCTAAGTTCCCTTTTGAGCATTAAATGTGTGTATATATGTATATATGTATTCCAAATATAAGTAAAGTTTTTTTTTTTTTTTTGGTTTTTCGAGGCATGGTTTCTCTGTATTGTTTTGGAGGCTGTCCTGGAACTCTCTCTGTAGACCAGACTGGCCTCGAACTCACAGAGATCTGCCTGCCTCTGCCTCCCGAGTGCTGGGATTAAAGGTGTGCGCCACCACCACCCGGCATAAGTAAAGATTTTTATGATCCTCTTAATTTAATTTTGGTTATAGTCAGTTGAGATTCCTTTTGATTTATTAATTAGGTGTTCTATAAAGAATTTTAAAATCAAATTCTTTACTTTATTTCAAAAGATATTTAAACAATTGACTTTTTTTCTTTTGTGCCCTTCTAAATTTCAAATAATATCTCTTAGCATGTAGTTAGAGAAATAGTTTTATAGAAATACTAAATAGTTTAAAAGAAACACTGCAGTTAGAAGTGGTGGCAGCAATTTGAAGGTTAGTCATTAATAAACATGTGTGAAACCCACTCTGTTACTTGGCAGAGGTAGTTGACCTTTGTGGGAAGGGTACAGAAGATTCCTGGAGGATTTAGGGTGGTTCCTGGTGAACAGAAACCACCTTAAGAGGTCTGTTTGTAGTAAACAGAAACCTTGTAAAGTGTTTACATAATTGCTGTCCTTCTGTTTACCCAGCCAAAATTTTTTTGTTAGAGGTAGTTGACCTTTGTGGGAAGGGTATAGGAGGCTCCTGGAGGATTTAAGGTGGATCCTGGTGAACAGAAACCACCTTAAGAGGTCTGTTTGTAGTAAACAGAAACCCTGTAGAGTGTTTACATAATTACAATCCTTCTATTTACCCAGCCAAAGTCCTTTTGTTTAAAACAATGTCAACAACTTTTGGGTAGAATAGGGGCTTTGGGCCTGATAGCCAGGAAGAATACATAAGGTCAACCTTTGTTTAGAAGTTAGATTTTGAGTCTGAACGCAAAACTCTGTGTCTAAAATTTCTACCACCTGATAATCTATTTTTACCACAGACATGTATCTTTTCAAACAGTGATAACTGGCCTCGGGTTCCTAAAGTTTTTATTACTGTAAATGGTATAATCATTTTCAGTGTGAATGAAAATTTCATAACTAGAAGTAGATAGAGTAAATAAATGCTCACAGTGCTGACATTGATCATGTCATGAACCTGTGGGGTTGAGAGTAGTTTGTGAAGAGGTTCAAATCTCTGCTTTTTCAAAAAATTAATGTATGTGTGCAGAGGGGAAAGAGTACAGGAAGTCAGAAATGAGCATACTTTAAAGGAAACTAAATCTGCCAGGGTTAGGGTTATAGACTATCAAATAAGTTATGTTAAAAAAACAGATACCACTGAACTTTGAAGAGTTGAAGGCTAGGAAATGCTCTTTGGTATTTATGCAGCTCTCCACATTCAAAACTAGCCATGACTTCTTTTGCTCTGGCTAATATTTATCAATTGTGTAAGAATAATTATTGTAACTGTTAGAAAGTTATGTATTGGAATACTAATTATCAAAGACACTAAAATCTAAGAAACAAATGTGTTTTGTTCTGAAAGAACATTTTTTATCCAAATTATTTTTCATAGAGCTAATCTCTGTACAAATACACAAATGACATATACTTGCTTCAAAGAGAGAAACATATGGTTTTACAGCTCCCATGATTTGTTGACATCTTGTTCTTGAATCTGGACCTGTTTTCATTTGACCATTAAAGGGTATATACAGAGCCTCCATCTTGCCAAAAAGCAAAGGTGACTCTTAAATACTTTCAATTCAAAAATAAACCCTTTCTGTGAGTAAGTATAAACTTAAGAGTCATTTACCTTGAGGCCTTAAAAGTCAATGAAATACAACAGATTGTGGCTCTTTGTTGGAAAATGATCAATTGACAGAAACACTTGAAACATTCTGGATGCTTTGACTGCTTTCAACTGTTAGTTTTCCAGAAGATGTATTCTTCTCAGAATTGTACTGTTGACACAACTCGTAACATTATTTTTTAATTCAGTTACTAAATCTTAACCAAATCCAAAGAATTTCATTGCAGTGTACGAACAATGTATCTTAATAAGGCTCTAGCTGTGCTTGAATAAGAGCAATGTCCACACAGGATAAAAGCAGACAATGAGCTTGAGGGTTCCCCTGCTGAGCACACTGGAGCTGACTTTCTCACATTCATTTACATGGCAAATCCCTTCCAGTGTGTGTTCAACACCAGCATTGTATTGAGCTGTTCGCTTTTATTCTTGGTAATGTGTTCAAGATGCCAGAAAGTGGGAGAAGCAGTCAATGAGTAAACATTCAGATAGTCTTGCTGTTGCGATCAGCTGAGAGCATTTGCTGCTCTCGCACAGGTCCAGGGCCGTTAATGGCATCTTCTGGCCAACATGGATATCTGCATGCAAATGCACATTGTAAAAAATATTTTTAAATGTAGCTAGGGAAGAAATATGGCCATGAAAACACAACATTTAATTTGTCCACAGGATTTTCAAAAAATAAAAAATAACTACAAAAAATTTCAAAACATCATTATCTAGGAAAGGTTTTATTCTAGTTATAAGCATGAGATGTAGAATATAAGCTATATGCATACATATTCATGAATAATTAATAATTTTTTACCATGCAGAGATGGAATCAAGCCTTTGTCTTAACAATTCTCATGAGGATTAAATATTATTTAATTTAAAAAGGCACTGAAAATAATCTCTTCTATTATTTTCTTCACTAAGTTTTAGTAGTTATATTATAATTAGTTATATATTGGCCTGGATTTTTTATTAAAATTGTATCTCATTGGTGGTGCATGCCTTTAATCCCAGCACTCGGGAGGCAGAGGCATGCAGATCTCCTTTTGAGTTCGAAGCCAGCCTGGTCTACAGGCTGCAAAGCAATACCGAGAAACCCTGTCTTGAAAAACAAAAGAAAAGAAAACAAAACAAAAAATTGTTTCTCAAGATGAAGTTCAGAGATGGTTCAGTGGCTAGGAACGCTTTCATGTTCTTCCAGAGTGTAAGAATTCAGGCATTATGTTGGTCTGCCCCTGTTACCTGGCAGAATGCACTCAGGCAGTACCCTGGTCAGCCCAGGGACCCCTTTAAAAGAAAGACCCCTGCCCACTTACGCTCCCCCCACACACACCCTGCTGTTCCCCTGGTGCACACAGGACTTTTCCTGTCTCCCTCTTCTCTTCTGTCCTCTGTCTGTCTGTGTCTTGCAGCTCTTTACCTCTCCCCTCCCTTCCAATAAAACTTCTCAGTTAAGCTCTGTCTGCCTGGAATGTTTGTTCCCCACTTTGGTCACCCTCACGTCTAACACGGAATCTACCAGGGTCCCCCACATGTCATAACACAGAGGACCTGTGTTCAGTTCCCAGCATTCACATCTGGCAGCTCACAAATGCCTATACTCCCAGTTTGAAGGTATCTGATATTCTCTTTTGGACTCTACATGCACACATGTATACATGGGATACATTCTTACAACATGTACTCTCATATACATAGAAACGACACTACATTATCTATTATATATCATATATATAAAATCTACTATAAGCAAATTCTTTTAAGTTCTGCCATATAATTAGTGGAGTACTTATAAAATTTTATATTTCCTATGCTGTTTTTCAGTTTTGTAACTAAGACACTTTGATTCAAATATATTCAAACAGAAATTTCAAATATATTCAAAATGCATTTTATTTATACTTAATTTGACAACTGCTGTAGCAGAATGGAAATCACTTCAAGTTATATATCTTTATCCTTGTATTCATAATGTTGCTGCATTTTAATTTAGTCAGGTTAAACTGTTCATCTCACTTCACATAAATAGTAAATTCACTGTGTTCTTAATATTCCCTGAAAAGCAAAAATCTTTTCAGGGTTCCTGAAAGCTGCACTAGACAGCATATTCACCGATTAACAGTGACAACACAATGAAAAAACATGAGGTGTGCAGGGCATAGTTTTAGTGCATGGTCTATCAGGCATGGTTTTGAAATGCAAGTCATAAATCATTTTTAAACCATCTAGAGGTATTCAAGTTAAAAAATGTTGCTCATCTATTGTTTTGTCTTAGTAAGCACTCTACAAACTTCTTTGAAAAATGATTGCTTAACAAAATCATTTAAAGCAGTTGCAACCCATATGCATGGTTCATTACCTTCCAGCCTGTCTCTGACTTCCATGACCTCAGAAATGAATACCTATTAAATATACGGGCTTTCCAACTATCTTTCTGCTCTTAAGAATCAAGGATTTCAGTTTGGGCACATGGTATCCACAGTTAGTCTAATGGTTTGCTTTAACTTGTTCTAGAATCTTGCCTCATTATTCAATTCTAAATATCTTTTACCCTAATGACTCTCAACATTGTTCATGTGCATTCTGAGATGCATTCAACACTGTCCTTGGGATTATTTTGATTATGCATGAGGATTCCATTACCACCCTCCTAAAAATATATTCCCTATTTTAGTAGAAAATATGTATCTTTCCATACCTTAATACATATTTTTCTCTGAATAAAACCTATGCTTATTTCAAAAACATCACTGCTGAGCTAACTACCACCAATGAGTTGAGTTTCATATCAATATCAAGGTGCTCTTTTGATTGTTAATTCTGAATTCTTACAAATGTTAAGACAATATGTGTCATCTATTTTATTGCAAGTTTAAGTTGTTCAAATGCTTTTCTAATCCACAGTCCCATCCACAGTCCAAGTTCCATATTCCTTCAAACAAAAGCATGGCCAGGCATATCACAGCAATATGTTTACCAACTTCTGTATTAGCTAGGGTTACTATTTCTATGAAAAGACACCATTACTACCAGCACTTTTATAAAAAAACATTTAACTTTGGGGCCGGGCAGTGGTGGCACAGGTCTTTAATCCCAGCACTCAGGAGGCAGAGGCAGGAAGATCTCTATGAGTTCAAGGCTGGGCTGGACCAACAGCCTCCAAAACAATACAAAGAAACCCTGTCTCGTGAAACCAAAAAACAAAACAAACATTTAACTTTGGTGACTCACTTGTGTTTGCACAGGTTCATTCCGTTATCATCGTGGCGAGAACATGGGGGCATGTAGGCAGATGTGGTGCTGGCTGCCTCTTACACACAACGGGAAGTAGACTGACCATCACACTGAGGATAGCTTGAGCAGAGCAGACCTCAAGGCCCGCCCCCACAGTGACACACTTTCTCCAACAAGGCCACACCTCCTAATTAGTGTCCTTCCCTTTGCAAGCCATTTTCTTACACGTCACCACTGCTTTGAAGTGTGATGTCATACTATATTGCCTTCAACAGCTGCTAAAGAATATTTGGGGCCTATTACCCTACTGGTATGTCTTCTTGCTTTCTCACCAGTTAGGAGGTAAAGGGAAATTGGAACTAGTCATGGTTACATTTGAAAACCCTATCACCCCCTCCCCCGAAATAAATAAGAGAGCAATAGGAAAGAAAGAAGCAAGAAAGAGAGGGTACAGGAGGAAAGAAGGCAAGGGGGAGTACTTGTATGCATTCATTGATAGAACTTTGAACTTCGATGGTAAATTCAATACAACAATAAGAACACAGCACACACTCAAAAGTGAAAGAGATAATTTATCCTGGTAAATTGAAATCACCACCAAAGTACTTGTCATTCTCACTTTAACTCACTAAACTCAAAAGTTACTAATCATGCATTTGCTTCCTTCACCATCATCTGTAATGATACAGCATGATGATTATTCAATTAGCTTTTCTGAAGTGGCACAGAGACATAAATATGTCCTTAGACACCTCTCACAGATGGTGAAACACAGAAAGTGACTGCTCTTTCTTTCCTTGCTAATGCAAATCGTTTCTTCCCCTGGGATGTAGCTGTCTACGGTGTCTACAGAGTTGTTGTCTGCTTTGGGAAATTGGGTTTAGTCTCTAAGTTAATGTGTAAGTAAGTAACAAGAGCACTCTTCTCATGCATACTCATCCCCCCCCACACACACACACTATCAGTTTATACTGTGGAGTACAAACTTCACTGGAGTCCCAGCTTCTGTTTGCTCCCTGAGGTTCATGTCAACCTGGAATGCCATCTCCATTTGTAGTTGTCTCTTGACATTATTATTAACCTTTGAGAAGACCTGAGTTAATAAATAGTTGGGGCTGGGTGGTGGTGGTACAAACCTTTAATCCGAGTACTCAGGAGACAGAGACAGGCATATCTCTGTGAATCTGAGGCTAGACTGGTCTACAGAGCTAGTTCCAGGCTAGTTCAGGGCTACACAAAGAAGCCATGTCTCAAACAAATAACAAAACAAGAAATATTTGGCAAGCAAAGGCTGTACCTAAAAAAGTGGAGCTGCTGACTCTGTATTCCTGAAGACATATACCCCCAAAAGAAAAAAAGATAGAGGAGAAAGAAAGTAGAGGTGGGGTAAGAGAGAGAAAAATTTGTTTTCTCAATTCATGCTTAATT
Organism: Mesocricetus auratus; assembly: GCF_017639785.1. Classification (NCBI taxonomy): domain Eukaryota; kingdom Metazoa; phylum Chordata; class Mammalia; order Rodentia; family Cricetidae; genus Mesocricetus; species Mesocricetus auratus. The sequence goes on along the minus strand of NW_024429204.1, from coordinate 11,275,245 downwards.
TACCTTTGCTACACAAATGACCTTTTTTAAAAAAAATATTCTATAACTGAATTCTGTCTTAGTCAATGTTCTATTGCTTTGAAGAAATCATGACGTTGGTCTTATAAAAGGAAGCGTTTAATTGGCGCTTACTTAGAGTTTCAGAGGCTTTGTTTACTCTCATCATGGCCAGGATCATAGTGGCACTCAGGCAGCCATGGTACTCGAGCAATAACTGAAACCTGTACATACTGACCCTCAGGCAGCAGGAAGAAAGAAAAGACAGGGCCTGGTTTGGGATTGTGGAATCTACAAACCAACCCTCAGTGACAGACTTCCTCCAACCAGTCCAGCCTCTAATCTCTCTGAGCAGTGTAGCAGGTTCTTCTCTATGCTGTCAACCAGTCCCCAAATCACAATGTGGAGAATTATCATTGATTATAAATGCTCAACCTTATTTTATGCTTGTCCCAATAGTTTTTTTTTTAACTTAATTTAACCTGTTTTTCTTCATCTACATTTTGCCTAGGGGCTTTTTACTTTTCCTTCCTTCCTTCCTTCCTTCCTTCCTTCCTTCCTTTCTTTCTTTCTTTCCTTCTTTCTGTTTCAGTCTCCTGCATGTCTGTCTAGCTAGCATCTGCTGGGCTGGCTGTCCCCTTATATCCATTTATCTCTCCCATGTTCTCTCCTCTCCAGCCAAGATTTCTCTTCCTGCTGCTTCTTCCTGCTCACCGGCCTCTCTTATCCCTATACTACCTATCTATTGGTCATTCAGCTCTTTATTAGACCCATCAAGTGCCTTAGGCAGGTAAAGGTGAAACAAAGCAACATATCTTTACATAATTAAGCAAATGCAGCATAACCATATGTAAGATATCTTTGCCTAGCTAAACAAATCCAACATAAGCAAACGTAGCACATCTTTACACAGATAAAGTGGTATTCTGCGACATAAACAAATATAACACATCTTTGTATGGTTAAAGTCGTATTTCTCAACATGTAGTTTAATAAGTATGCGTTCAAATACACTAACCTATGGCAGTCACTCTTCTTCAGATTACAGCATTCCACTCCCTGGTCTCCATAGGCTTATAGACATAATGTAAAAATGCACCCATTCAACCTTCAAACCCCTGTCATCTGTAACAGACTGAACACAACTTAAAAGTCCAGAGATCAAATGTCTTCTGAGACTCTTAATTAATTATAACACCTGTAAAATCAAAATCAAAAAGCAGATCACATGCTTGTAACATACAATGGCACAGAATATACATTACCAAGGAAGCTTTAGAACAAAGAACACCTGAAAACCTGCAGGGAAAATGCCACGTTATGGATCCCCATGTTTTATACCAAAATGCTCCTCAGATCTCCAATTCCTGACAGCTTTATGGACTACAACACACTTGCTTCCCTTGGCCTGGTTACCCAGCATCATAGCAGATGTCCATGGCAGGTTCCCCACAATTCTGGCATTCCCGACAAGTTGGGGGTTTCCAACACATTCCAGGCTTCACCATCACAGCTTTAAGCAATGACCCCTCTGGGCCTCCATGTAAGGACATGCCTGACACATACCAGGCCTCAGTGGCTTTCCTTATCTACTTAGGAACATTTCACAATCCTCATTTATATCCTTGACTGTAGTGTGTACTCTTTCCGCCAGCTGCCTGGGTGTCACCGCTGTCTCTGCTCCCAAATAACACACGAGACACTATATTAATTATGAAACTGTTGGCCATTTGCTATGGTTTCTTAATGACTAGCTCTGACTTAATTATTAACCCGTTAATTACTAATATATATTTTCGAAAGGTCTTGCCTTACCGAGAATGCCAGACTTGTGCCCTCTCCTCCCAGGATCACATGGATACTCCCAACTCTTGACTACAATTCCCAGAATCCTCCTTGACACTTAGCCCCACCTATCTTGCTTCCCTATTGGCCAACAGTGCTTCATTTAACAACTGATAAGATAGACATACACAGAAGGACTTCCCCCATCACTTGACTCTAAAGCCGGAAACACATGGCCAAAGCTGACTAGGTCTTCTGCTTGATGGGGTGAGAACATGTCCCTCTTGTTCAATTATTTCCTGTTGATGGTTTCCTTCCTATTCTCCTTAGCTGGGTGTGGTCTTGTCCTGAGATAACCTCTTCCTGTATTCGTTATAATACCAGGCTTTTCTTAAACAGTTTATCTCCATGTGCACTTGACTTAACTCCATTATATTTCCTTGTTCTCTTTTCTCCTCTATCTGGACATTTTGTATTTTCCCTTGCTCAGCTTACTCCTTTTCATTGTAGACCGCAGAAGAGTTAAGAGTGACCACTAATAATCACACAACAGAGTCAGTACCAGGCGGTATTAAAATAACGTCTGCCAATACCATTAATCTCAAACTTTTTAATTTAGGTTTAGGCAGATTTTTGGGGGGGTAGGAAGCAAGAACAGAAAGTGGTTACAATTTTTACTGAAATAGCACTTTCTCTAAGCCACTTAATAACATTCTTCCTGTCAGAAAATGCTTGAACTGGCCTCCCTACAGTTCAAATTACCCTCAGCACTGTTTTCCATGCTCCTGCTATAGTGGACCATGAAGTTCCACTTGTAGTGTCCAACCACTTTTCTAGTCCTAAGTTCTAAATTATTTAATATTCCTCTAATAAGTAGCATGAACAAAATTCTATTTTAGGCACTGTTCTATTGCTATGAAAAAGTACCATGACAGTGACAATTCTTTGGAAAAAAACACATTGGGTTGAGGCACTCTTACAGGTTTAGTTGATTTTCATCATGGCAGTAAGGATTATGGCATAGATGCAGATGTGGTGCTGTAGATGTAGCCAATATTTCTACATCCAGATTTGCAGGGAGACAAAGTGACTAAGCCTGGCTTGGACTTTGGAAAGCTCAAGCCCATCCACAGAGACAAACTTCCTCCAAAAAGGCCACGCCCACCCCAACCAGGATATACTCCTAATGCTTCTCAAGTAGTATCATACCCTGGCAGCTAAGCATTCAAACATGAGACTGTGATTGGGGCAGGCGAGAGGACAGTGGAGGGGAGAGATGGGGGAACAGGGACATTCATATTCAAAGCACCACACGCTCTATACAACTGAGTCATTACAAATACCATCCTTGGCCAAAATGAATTAAACTGATTTTGTTGAGAAATTGCACTACTCCACAACTTTGATAATTAAGAACTAGAGCCAGTAAAATCAGAGTGTCTTGGTCACTTGGATGATGGCAAAATACTGACCAGTCTTATTGCTATTAAGTGGTCTTGACTTTACTCTCCCTGTTACCCAGATTTGCTGCTTTTCTTAATATTTTATCCCCCTCTTACCTTGCAGGAGGCCTTCATCAGGTTTCTAACAACTATTGGAGTTTGGTGGTCAAAAAAGCTCAAAATGTAGAACTAGGCAAAAGTATCTCAAAGATACTTTTGGAAAAAATAAATTTATACTGGGAATTGGGAAAGAGAAATTAAGATATTAAGGAAAAGGTGGTGTTACTAAGTATTATCTCCTGTATCTTACATTCTTTTAAGATCTATCCATGAAGGCGAGCCCTACTCAGGACGAAAGATTCATGAATGCCTGTCCCATACCTATTCAGTTAACTGAGATGAGCTTCACGAATATAAAGCAGTGTAACTCTCACACTCATAGAGTAACAAGCACAGGTCAGCTCAGAAAAAAATAATTTCACTCCACGGCAAGAGATTTTCCAACTCAGGGTAGCCTTCATAGATTTATTGAGTAGTGCAGCCCCGTGCATTCATCCATCACTTCTCTGCTGTTAAAGCTGTGACTCTCTAAAGAAATTAAAGAAGAGACACATTCCACACCTCAACTCCACTCATTTTTCTTACTGCCTCTTTTCTCTAAGCCATTATGAGCAATCTTCAAATTTCAGTGTACGTCATATTTTATTTAAGAAGAAACACTTTCATAAATTTATTCTGAAGAAGGTATCACTTCTGCATTATCTTACTTGTCAGATTACAATACAATTAATGCCTTATAACACTTATTTTTTTCTGATGATATAGTTGAAAGCTAGTCTTTCTAGTCAATAATGTAACCTCACCTTTGAAACCAGCTTTTAAACAGCTAAACCATAGGGCAATCATTAGTATAATTTCTAGAAATCTACTTGCTTCTTTACTATTATCTCTTCCTAATTATTATCAGGTGGCCAACATTTTAGTCAAGACAATTCTCCAGAAATCTCTGAGAACAGAGACTTATTTAAAGTCAATACACATAAATTGTCTTTAAAGTCTGACTCAGGGCTGATGTAACTTAAATAACGACTCAGAGTGTCAGTCCACACAAAAACAGAATTGACCCATCCACATCTATAATCTCCTGTGAGTTCAAGTGTAGTAAGTAGTAAATAAATGAATGCATATTGGGCCCCATGAGAGTTTGAGAGAGCCTGTTACACTAAATCCTCCTTTCCTTCCATTAACCTGTCTCTCTTGAGATTAGTTAAATCAGAGTCCTCACTACATCTTAAAGTCTGTACCATAGCTCTGTAGACCTGTGAACTTAGAATTATCCCAAACCAGCAGTTGCCAACATTTGAGATGCTAACAATCACTGCTGCTTAGCACAGTGTTCTTTCTTCAGAGATGTGTATGACAAGTTTACTGTTCCCTGGGGTATTTAGCACCAGGTTTTTGAATGAACTTCGATAACTCTACATTAACAAGACACATTTCTTATTTTAAACATGAAGTTATGTATAAACTTGTTTACTAAAAGCTACTTTCTGAAGTTGGGGAAAGAGTCCAAGTAATGGAGCATTGATCTAGCATGTGCAGAACTCTGAGTTCAATGCCCATGGTCAAGGATACAGTTTCTTTTTTTTTTTTAATTTTTATTTTTATTTTTTATTTTCCAGTTTAAATTTAGATAAGAAACAAGGTTGCTTCACAAGTCAGTTCCAGGTCCCTCTCCCTTTCCCTCCCCTCCTCCTGTACCCTCCCCCCAACCCCCCCCATTATCCCCTCATTGTCCCAGGGAGGGTGAGGCCCTCCATGGGGGTGTCCCAATGATACAGTTTCTAAGCCCAGTTTCTTCTTGACCTTGGTAAGCAAAGCTTATTTTGGTGGCTTGATGAGTTACTATAACGTTGAGTGTCCATTTACTTCAGGTTGGTCCTCAGCTCCTAACATAGAAAATTAGCAATACACTTTGATTGTATACATGGAAAGAGTTGATAATTTTAATCTCACACTAGATGATAGTAGCCAAAGAACCAGCACACAAGGAGGCTACTGTTTGTTGCTGACAACTTCTTGCTCTTGTCCTTAAGCAATCTGTACATTATTGCTGCGTCATTGATGTACATTAAAAAATATAAGATTCTAGTTAGTGTGTTACACTATTAGTTTGCGTAATCCGTGAAGTTAAGGTCATGCATCCTCATTCTAGGAAAAGTTAATTAGGTACTACCAGCACTCAATAAATACAAGTTAAATAATTTGGTATTTTGTACTCTAATCTGCAAGTAAACTTTATTTTTCTAACCATTTTAAATTAAATATTCTATTTGGCTATGAGGTATTTCCATGTTTTTACATTTTATGTTGAAATCATCCTGGTTTCAAAAATGATAGTTGTGGTTTTTAGTAGCTACAAGTCTCTTTTCCATGAAATAAAATGCAGATTAAGACTAAAAGTTGTGAAGCGTGTTTAGGTTTGATAATCATTAATAAAACAGTAATATTTTTTCATATTTATTTTATTTTGGGTGATTATAGTACAATTTCAAAAATTTCCCTTCCTTCTCCTCCCTCTCAACCCTCCCACATATCCTTCCTTGCTGCTCTCTTTCAAATTTATGGTCTCTTTTTTCATTAATTTTTATTATATACATATATATGTAATAACAATATATTATATATGTGTGTATGTGTGTGGAGAGAGAGAGAGAGAGAGAGAGAGAGAGAGAGAGAGAGAGAGCTGGAACTGACCTGAAAGACTCCTCCCTGAGGACTAGTTTTGGGTATCAGGGGCATCATGTAAGAAGAGAAGAAACCAACAATCATACACAGCTATGACACCTTTGGAGCACAACAATGGCCAGCATGGAACAATAACCCTAAGGGTGTAGTAGTAGCATGCATAACTTGGTGGCAACCACAATACTCTATTTAGATTTTAGACCTGATCAACAAGATGACAAATTGTGCCTGGTTCAGGAAACCTTGACAATTATTCAGGGATTTGAAGTCATGGATCTCAGAGGAGACCCAGTGACTGTCACTTTACTAACCCAGAACAATCCCTAGCTACTGCTAATTTTCAATATCCTGAAGTTCACACCAGGAATGGAAAAAGCATGCATAAATATCTTCCCTGACAGTCCTTCAGATGTAGGTGCATGGGTTCTAGATTAGTTTTGGAAATGAAACAAGGAAACTGGGGTTGCATGACATGGAGGTCATGTTACAAAAGTATTCATTGTCTGCAGTTGAGTTCTACATCAAAACTACCATAAATAAGAAAAGGGCATATATAATGTGCAGTTTAGATTGGCCAGTTCCATAAAGAACTCTTGAATGACTTAAGGCTGATCTAGAATCTATACACTGGAACATCAATTTGGAGGTCAGAGATGACCTGTGCCTTTTAAAATAATATAATAATAATAACAGAAGAGTCAAGACACTCTGAAGTGCCTGAAAGTAGTGCCTGCATGGGTCAGTGTCTGAAACTAGCTAGTTAGGACTGACTTAAACTGTAAAGAGCAGATGCCTCATGCCAGAAACTCACATAAAGTCAAAATACACAAACTTTAGTATTGTGATAAAGGTGGTATAAGAAGTTAGACTGAAGGGGAAAGAAAGATGACTTTGTTTCTGGACAAACAGAGTCTTCCTTTTATTTCTGCTTTACACCGAAAACCATCAATCAGGAGTAAAATGAGCTAAATATTCTCATTTTATTATCCCTTAAAAGCAATATATGACAGTTTAATTTATATTTAAGGAAGCCCTGTCGATATGATTGATAATTGGTTAAATAACATTGATTGCTTGTGAGGTAAAACAAAGAAGATGAAAAAAGAGGGCTATGCTGACACACTATGTTTAACACCTGGCTTGTGAAGTGATTGTGATTCAGTGTGATTATCTGGAAAGAGAGAAAACATTGTCTCAGCATTTTTGATTCTATTTTATATATACATAATTAGAGTATCGGTGCTCAGTGCAAACAGGTGAATGACAGTGAAGTTGGTGTTGGGATACGCAAACAAGAAATCCCAAGTTATGGAGGAAAAAATATAGTACTTAAAATGAGATTTTAAAATAATATAGTAGTTTATATAACCAGGATAATCAATGAATACTAGAGGCTTGTATCTGGACAAACCTAATCTGATTAATTTAGAGGAAGGTGTGACTAAGATTTTGTGACAGTTTCCAAAAGGTAAGCTTTCAAAGCTCAGTGTTCTGTTGCTGAGAAAAGACACCATGGCCATGAAAACTTTTACAAAAGAAAAGTGTTTCCATTCGGGCTTGCTTTCCATTTGAGAGGTTTAGTCTATTATTATTATGGTATGATGCATGTCAGCACACAGGCAGGCGTTTTTGCTGGAGAAGAACCTAAGAGTTCTACATGGAGATCAGAAAGTAAAAGGAAGAATAGAGAGACCCTAGGCTTGGATTGGACTTTTAAAACTTTCAAGGCCACCCCTATGACACACGTCCTCCATCAAGGCCTTGCCTACTCCATAAGGCCGACTTCCCAGATAGTGACTAAGCACTCAAACGTATGAGCCTGTGAGTGCCATTACTACTCAAACCACCAGAGTCATCAGACCTTGGCTAAGAAGGTGAACCAGAAATTGTCACATAAACAAACATTAGAGAATGGGTACAAGACTGGAGGGGCTGCTGCTTAGGTAATCCATTGCTGAAACTGGCTTCGTGAAAGTACGGAAAAAAGAACCAGCACTGAAATAATATTGACATGATGTAACATTCTCCCTGCTTTCTCCCCCCCTCCCCCTTACCTCATTGTGTTTCTGTGAGGGGGATATTCCTGAGCAGTGACAACAATTTTAGCTTTTGACTCAGAAGAGGCAAAGTAAGAGAACGCTAGTCCACCCATGGTGTTTGGAACATGGTGTATAAAGAAAATGAGACGGGTGGATAGGATAATGAAGGGAAGGGATATTTATTCATTTTATGCTGATATGAAGCTAATATTTGGGAATTTTGGTATACCATCTCTTCTTACTCTTTTTATCCTTGTTTGCCATCATTTCCATGGTGAATGTTGTAAGTGTAGTCTTCCCGCCAGCTGCCTGGGTCCTGCCTCTTTCTCAGCCCCCAAGTAACACACGAGATGCTATATTAATTATGAAGCTGTTGGCCGTTTGCTGTGGTTTCTTAATGGCTACCCCTGACTTAATTATTAACCCTTAATTACTAATACATATTTTTATAAGGATTTATTTTTCTGAGAACACCTTCCTGACAAATCCTCTCTTTGAGGGAGATCACAAGGCGACTTTCTACTCTTGATTATGTTTCCCAGAATCCTCCTCGATCCTGGTCCCACCTGCTTTGCTTCCCTATTGGCCAACTGTGCTTTATTCATCAACCAATAAGAGAGACATTTACAGAATGACATCTCCCATCAAAATGTCACCCCTTCTTGCTTTAGAGGGAGTATCATATAGCACGTAGGATAGACAATATCAAAATCAGAGGATTTCTGACCATCACACTGATATTGATCTTAGATTCAACTGTTTCAGTTAGCCCACATGAACAGTGGCTCCTACCCTATATTCATTCATGGCTGTATTGAAAGACAAATAAGATTTAGGCAGTATTTAAGGTTAAAAAAAAACAAAACAGAAAAGAAAGGACATTCATTCCCTTGAATTCTTACTTGAACTCCCTCATTTTTAAGGAGTGCGGAAGTGTTAAATTAAACTCATATAATATCTTTTATTTGAATTTCTATGTTTTTATGGGTCCCATAAGAGGAGTAAAATTTTTCCATGTTAAATAGAATTGGTTGTTGCCTGGGGCCAGGCCTAGCCTTTTTTACCCTATGTAACTTTATAACCTCTGTTCATTTTACTACTGAATGAGAGCACAGCTGAAGATTTGTGATCCCAAGGGACAGGAGCAGCTGGAGAGCTTGCTTATCTAATTAGTAAACAAAGCAAAACAAACAAAAAGGTGACTCTGGTTTTACCCAGATTGGAAAAAAGTGTTTCAAAAGTACAAATTGCTCGCTATCACTAAAACTGTGAAGTCGCCAAGGATATCTAATTTTACTTGGATTTTTGTGGTTGCTTTTGACTCACTAGAACAAAACTAAAAATCATTTTGAGAAGGCTTGCTTCTTTTATTTAAAATGGACTCTTTTCTTACATTATATATCCTAAGTATGGTTTCTTGTCTTTATACTCCTCCCAGGTCCTCTTGATCTTTCCTCTCACCCAAATACACTGCCTTTCTCTCTCTCATTAGAAAACCAAAAGGCTCCTATGGGATACTAATATAATTTAGAATACAATACACACACACACACACACACACACACACACACACACACACACACATATATATATATATATATATATATATATATACCAAGTGACATATATACCATATCAACGTATAATAAAATATAAGATAAAACAAAACTTATACATCAAGACAGGATAAAACAAATAAACAGAAAAGAGTGCAAGAAGCACAAAACACAAAGAGATTCAGAAACCCACTCATTCACACATTCAAGAATCCCATAAAAGTCCCAAACTCTCTCAGCTTAGACACACAGGGGGAGGGGGAGGGTCTAGGACCTGCTCCAAATGATATGACAGACTTTGAAGATTCCCCCATGGAAGGACTCACCCTCCTTGGGGAGCAGAAAGGGGATGGGATAAGGGGTCAGTTGGGGGCAGGGGAGGATGGGAGGGAGAGGGAACTGGGATTGACATATAAAACAAGCTTTTTTCTAATTTAAATAAAAAAAGGGAAAAAACAGCAGGAAAAAAAACCCAGAAGCCACAATATATATACAAAGGAACTTTAGGGTAAAAAGAAAAAATATATATAGATATATGTATATATGTATATACATATATATCTATATATATCATATATATGATGAAAATAAACAAAAACTTGGGATATGACAATGTGAATTATGAGATAAGGAACCTCTAAAGATGCCATTGAATTTGTTTACTGTTGGCTATCTACTAATGGGTGTGCTGCCTATTCTTAGAAGGATTTGTTTCTCCCCACCTGGTACTGACATATAAAGGCCCTATGAATGCTGCCTTAGTCTCTGGGAGGCCATGATGGGCATGATCCCTTTGTGCATCAGTCATGGTAACATAGAGGCCCTTATTGTAGTTTCCATCCCCTCTGGCTGTTACACTCCTTCTGCCTCCTTTTTTTACAGGGTTCCCTGAGCCCCGAGGAGCAGATATCCATAGAGACATTCTGTTTATGACTAAATTTTTCAAGGTCTCTTATTCTATGCATCTTCTCTGTCTATCTCCGTATTTGTTCCCATCTGCGGCACAATGAATCTTCTGAAGACGCCTCAACAAGGAACTTGTAGCTAGTCTTTTTCTGTCCCACCTGCCAGCTCCCAAGTAACCACATGGAGACTTACTATTCATCATGAAAGCTCAGCCAATAGCTTAGGCTTGTTTCTAACTACCTCTCATAACTTAAATTTACCCAATTCCTACAATTTACTTTCTATCTCCCGGCTTTATTGCCTCATCTCTGTAGTACCCATCTTGCTGTCTCTGCATCCCTGGTGTCTGTCTTCTTCTTCCAAACAACCTCTTGCTCACAAAACCCTACTTAGCTATTGACCATTCAGCTTTTTTATTAAACCAATTGTCGTAACACATATTCACAGTATGCAAAACAATTATTCTACAACAGGCACTGACTTTGAGTATAGCAGAATGTTATTTGGAGTCATTTAAGTCCCATTTCCTTTTAGGAGAACTGTAGTATTTAGTTTTATTCTAGGTCCCTGGGCTATCTATTCTCCTTTTTTAGGTTATACAAGCGGTGTAGGTGTAGGTTTCATCTCATTGAGAGGACCTTAAATCAAATCAGACATCTGTTAGTGACTACCACAAGTTTTGTGATACTATTGCCCTGGAGACCATGCTAGATAGCAGGGTTTGTAGCTGAGTTGGTCTTTACATTTCTCCTTAGGTAGATTACTGAGCACCTTTCCATACCAGAGACACTAGCATATTGGGGTGAAGGCTTTATGTAGGTACTGGCTTGACTTCTCCATGTCTAGTGAATTGCATAAGTCTTGTTTCCATCAATGGAGCTTGCCATACGTTTGTAGGGAATAGCCTATAGTATTGGCAACAGACTGGGTTGTTCAGAGTTTCTAATAGGAACCCTTTAGTCAACAAGTCAGTTAGATCTAACCCAGTTCTGGGACTGTAAATTTCACATGGTGACAAGAGATGGCCAGTTAGGGCTCTGTCTAACCCATTGTTAGGTGGTTTCATTAAGATCACCTTCTCATGTGTATATATTTTTAGAAGCTTCTTCTGTTTATGGTTTCCACACTCCCCATCCAATGGTCCTTAATTTTACCTGTAACTCCCTGTATTATTTCCCTCATCCCTTTCTTCTGGTAACCCCCCCCCACTTCATCATCCTGTTCGAACTCCCCTCCATCTACCCATAGTTATGTGTTCTATTTCCCTTCCCAAACGAGATCTGTCTGTCCCCACTTGTACCTTACTTTATGACTAACCTCTGTGGTTTCAAAGATTATAGTTTGGTTATCATAGATTTAACAGCTAATAGCCACCTATAAGTCAATACACACTATATTTGTCTTTTGGTGTCTGCATTACCTCACTCAGGATTTTTTTTCTGGTTTCATTTATATACCTACATATTATGGCATTCTTTTTCATGGCTGAGTAATGTTCCATTGTGTAAATGTTCTACATTTTCTTTATCCACTCTTCTCTCTCTTTTTTTAATTAAAAATACTTTATTTTATGTGCATTGGTGTTGTGCCTGCATTTATATCGGTAAGGGTGTCAGGTCCCCTGGAACTGGAGTTAGAGGAAGGTGTCAGCTGCTGTGTGGGTGCTGGGGAATGAACCCAGGAAGAACAACCAATGCTCTTAACAATTGAGCCACCTCTCCAGGTCAAATAGATACCTGTGATCTGTGTGTGTGCGTGTGTGTGTGTGTACATGTGTGCACTTGTATATGGAGAACAGAGGACAATTTGGTTTGTTCCTCTTCCTCAAAGCACTGTACACCAGAGTCTCTTGGTGTGACCTGAGACTCCCTAAATTAGGATTGACAGGATGGCTGGCCATTGTACCTCAGAGATCCATCTGTACCCATTTCCCCAGTCAGGATTTCTAGGCAGGTGCCACTGTGCCTGTTATTCTAAAAAATGTATTTATATTTATTTTGTGTTGTGTGAACCATGTGTGTGGTGCCTGAGGAACCAGAAGAGGGCATCAGGTCCTCTGTGAGTCACCATATGGGTGCTGGGAGCTGAACCCTGGTCCTCTGCAAGAGCAGCAAGTGCTGTTAACCACTGAGCCAGCTCTCCAGCTCTGTTTATTGTTTTATGCGGGTCTTATATCCACTCTCCTCTTGTTGAGCAAGTGTCTGTGAAAGGATGAGCATCCTTTTGGTGTATAGCTCTTGGGGTAGATCAATTCCCATCTTCCCAAAGAATTGCCACACTGATTTACATATTGGCAGTAAAAGTGTGAAGTTCACCAAGGCACGAGTATTCCCATCTGGAGTTGAGTTTCGTGCAGAATAAATATGGATCTATTTGCATTCTTCTACATGTAGACATGCAGTTTAAATAGCACCATTTGTTGAATATGCTATCTTTTTTTCCAGTGTGTATTTTTGACTTCTTTACTAAAAACAAATCAGGTGCCCACATGTGTGGAATTCAATTTGATTCCATTCATCAATGTGTCTGTTTTCATGGCAATACCATGCTACCAAGCTCTGATTATTAGAGCTTTGTAGCTTCATTTGAAATTGAGAATGGTAAGACCTTACACAGGTCTTTTATTATTTAGGATTGTTTAGCTATGTTAGATTTTTTGTGTTTTCACACAGAGTTGAGAATTGTCCTTTTAAGATCTGTGAAGAATTTCATTGGAATTTTTATGGATATTGCTTTGAATTTGTAGACTGATTATGGTCAGATGGCCATTTTACTATGTTAACCCTTCTGATCCATGAGCATAGGAGGTCTTTCCATATCCTGATATCTTTTTCAATTTCTACAGCAAATCACAGTTTTTATAATACAAGATTTTTTTCTTCCCATGTCTGTTTTGAATTATTCCAAGATATTTTATTTTATATGAGGCTATTGTGAAGGACTTTTATAAATTACAGTTATCTGAACTTACTTAGTTCATTTCCCTATTTCTGTTTTACAGTGTCTACTTGTATTCCAGTAGTAAAAATAAAATGGAAGAATAATTGTAACAGAATGAAATAGAATTTATTTAATTTTAGTCATCCTATGTATCTATTGCATTCTCTGTTTTCTAAACCTTAATGTGAATCATACACCAAGTTTGGGAGAATGAAATTTTCCATTTTATGCTTCTGTAATTATATTTTTACATGTTAAGATTTGTATTATTGGGTTTTATTCTATTAAGCATATTCAGATCTACAAAGTAAAGTGCATTTTAATTTTCCCGTCAATATTATTTGTTTACTTTGTGATTATTACTAACCGTAATTTCAATTTACGGAAGAGAAGTTTAAAACCAAATGTATACTCTGAGTGGCCATATATTTGGTATGCCAGTGATCACTTTAGTATGCAAATATAGGTAATGTAAGTTAAGAGGCCTTGGACAAGTTAAGTATCCAAATAAGTCTTCTTGATACTGGCTTGGTGGTCTCTGTTTCCTCATTCCAGGACAGGGGATTTATCTAAAAACAAAACAACAAAAAACTAACACCAGCAGCAAAAGTTGAATTCCATTGCATCTTTTTTAACTGAATCATATGGATTTTTGGCCATTTGATCTCTAAACTATAGCAATAATTTGTACAACAAATATGTGCCTATGACCATGCGAGGCCATAAGTGACTTTTAAGCATTTATTGAAGTCTTCGTATTGGGAGTGGAGAAATGGCTCTGTAACTTATTGGTGACCTGCCTTTGATTTCTACCACTCAGGCAGTGGGTGACAACCATCTGTCATTCCACTTTGAGGGGATCCGACTGCTTTTCTGATAAGGTACACAGATACTGTATATAGACAGAGGCAAAGCGTTAATATATATACAAATAAAATAAACATAAAAAGGCTTACTTCAATCACTTTTGCTGTCTATAGTAAGCAGAAATGAATTAACAAAGAGATGCCTTTGGCAACTCTTACAATCACATTTAAAAATTTTCTTTCTCTGCATGTGCTATTGACTCTGAACAGTTAACTATTCTTCTATATAGGCTGTTAGGAAGGTAAGCGATGCTATTTTTAGTTCTTTTTGCATTTTGATAAAAAAGATTAATTTTCAGCCCTTTTCCCTCTGAAGACAATCGAAAACAATTTTTCACACAGAATCTTTTCAAAGCAAAGTACATTACATAGTCTATGAATAAAATTTGCTCACATAACTCAAAAACCTTTTTAATGGAATATGAGGTATTTTCTTTGGAAGTACAGTTTGCTAGCCTGTCTAGAGTATTTAGAATGATCTACACTTCACAACTTGGGGCATGTCTAGACAACACAAGGCACTTAAAAGTCCCATTTCAAGGTAAGACGAGGGCTTTCAATTTGGCTGTAGAATAAATGACACAATCCTGATGAAAGTGAGACAGAATTACATATTAGTGGGATCATAGAAATAAATCGTTATTTAAATTAAGAAAGGTTTTATTCTCCGACTATGCACATTTCAATTTGTAAATGCAACACTTGAGTATAAGTACTTCTCTTTCTCCCTCTCCTCTCCTTCAGTGATTGATTTAGATATGCCATTGAGTAGAAGGCTGCAGAGATAATAAGATTAAGTTGTATTTTCTATGCAGGTGCCATAATTAAATTATTCATGTCTAGGGATTTTAACCTGCTTTCTTGTAGTGAAGTTCCAAATCTTACGGGGATTTGGAATCCTTCTACTCTAATTGGAGCTTAAAAATGCATCTTCCTACAGATTCACTGTTGCCAATCACTCAGCCTTTCTGTGCTTCCGTTACCTGATTTGGCTAACAAGGAAGTTAATTAGATGGTTGTAAAGTTTTTCATACAATTGAAGTGTCCTGCTATTTTCATCAGCTGCCGTGATTTCGAAGAAAATTGAAATGTGAATGTCTTAGGGTTATGTTTGCTGGGATGAGGCACCATGGAGAAAAGCAACTTGGGGAAGAAAGGGTTTATTTGGCTTACATAATAGTTCATTGTTGAAGAAGTCAGGGTAGGAACTCAGATCGGCAAGGAACATGGAAGCAGGCGCTGATACAGAGACCATGTCAGGGGTGCTGCTTAATGGCCTTGTTCCCATGAATTGCTCAGCTTGCTTTCTCGTAGAAACCAGGACTACCAACCCAGTGTGGTGCCACCCATAATGAACTTGGCCCTCCCCAATAGATGGCATTTTCTCAGTTGAGGTTCTCCTTTCCCTGATGGCCCTAGCTTATATACAGAAGACCAAAACCAGCTAGCACAACAAGTCTATCTATCTATCTACCTATCTATCTATCTATCTATCTATCTATCTATCTATCTATCTCTATATTCTTTTCTATGTGGACATATGCTTTATAATATCAACAATTCCCTGGTAAGTATTTTTATAACACCACTCATCCACTCATTAGATTTGTGTGGTTTGTTATGAACCTGGAGAAATCTGAATCAATGAGAATCCTCATTGCTAATTAATAGGATGATACATTTATAAAACTTCTCTCACTGTTAATGTGAGACCCAAGTTTGAAATTTGAATGTATTACTCCATTGAAAGCTTGACATATTTTAGTTTAAAGTATCTATTAATTTATTTTAAAAGACTTACAAATTCAAAATTTCCATTATGAGGTTTTGGGATATGAGACAGAGTCAGAATTCAAAGATTTGTCACTGATCAAGTAAGAGAAAATCAAGTCAATAATACGTGTGCATCAAATTAAAGGAAAAAGAAACAAGTTTATTTTATCCATATAACTTCTTCTTTTCAAGCATGTCTCTATATGAAAAACTGAAGTATGGCCATTGTGAATGAAGGTTACCGTATGTAGACTTTTAAGCAATTAGTGTAGAATTCTGTCATAGGAAAAGATAAGCAACTTACTTTAGGAGTAGACATTTGAATGACTATCTGGATGATTATCAGTTGCTTTTGACAGCAATCATACTGTGTAATGATTCTGCGAGAGTCAGTCATGGCAATAACAGTTGTGATGACACAGCCCCAAAAATAACCGTGCTGGGATATATTTACTTGAAGGACTCCTCTCAAGATAACATTACACATGTGGTCTTTTATACACGTAACAGTTTAAAATTGATTGTGCATGAGCTATAAAGGTGGCTGAGCAGTTGAGAATACTTGATGCTCTTGCAGAGGATGCAAATTCAGTTCTCAGCATCCATTTTAGGCAGCCTACAGCTCTCAGCCTACATCTCATAAGCTCCAGGGGATCTTATGACTTAAACACACACACGCGCGCACGCACACACACACACACACACACACACACACACACACACACACACACACGCACCTGCACATATGAACACACACACGTACATGCACACAAAAATACATGTCTTACAATGGTCTGATTTGGTCAAGCAAAACCAAATTATTATCAAAGAGAAGTTTTCAATGAAAATGAGACAATGAGTACAGTAGTAAAATTTAATATGTTCCTTCAGCATTGTGTATTATCTAGACCTGTCTCTATAGAATTCTGCTTTCACTTTCACAAGTATTTTTTTTTCTGAAATGAGACCAAGAAGTGATAATATTACATAACAAGGAAAGGCAAAAGGAAAATGACACATGCGCTGTGAAATAGTATACAGAACTAAATGATTTTATTTTACTGTCTTTTCTTATTTATTTTTGTTTATTTATTTATTGATTGATTGATCCGTGCATAAAAATGAAGGCGATAGGGGATGTGTAAGACCCTTCCTTAAGTGCCACAAGTTTGTAATGGTCATTCTAACTGCGTAGAAGTCCACAGAGATGTAGAATTTCTCACTTTCTTTCAGTAGCAAATCCTCACTTTAACTGGGCATTTCACATGAACTCTGGTTTCAGAATGGAAGTGTCAAATCATGATAGACTTACATCTATCTCTAATAAGAATAAAGATGCTTCAAGTTCTTTGGGTTCTGAACATCTATCAGCATGCAAGGCTAGAGCCCAAATGTAACGATTCCTAATGATGATTTTATTTTTTAAAGCAGAGATACTTTTGAAAATGTTGTCTTCTGGTGCCTCCCCCATCTGTTTTCCTAAATAGCCCTGAATTCTGCCAAATAAAGAGCCTTCTGGCCCTAGAACGGAGAAGTGGGAGGTGTAGGGTCCTTGGCCTGCTATGAAGGCGTGAGTTATGTGGAAAGCAGCTAGCAGTGCCAAGTGAAAAGATTCAGCCAATGAAAGTGTTGGAATCTAGCTTTAATGATGAACTCTGTGAAGGCCCTTGCACACAACGAGGAACCAGAGCTTATGTTATTGAGATGGACTTATTGGGACCAGGAACTATTTTTATATTCTAACCCTCTTACCTACAGAGGCATCCTCAAGACAGAGAAATCACTCCTCCTCGATTCTTAAAGTTAATTCTTAGCAAAGGTTAAGTGATGGTAACATTTGTCCAGTTGACTTAATTTGCTGTTCAGCGATGAATGCTGAAAAATTAACTTACGGAGAAAGATATGATGTTGATCTTCCTCTCAGTTACACCAATTTTTAGTACAAGAAGAGTAAGAAGCAACAAATAAAGCAAGATGTAAATATCTAATAGTACAGGAGGGTGAGGGTGAGGAATTCATGGGTGTTTAATTTGGTACTTTTTTGGTTGAGTTGTTGAAAATGGTAATAGTAAAATTATCCTAATAATTTAAGTTATCATCATTATGGTAATATTTTTTGACCTATATATGTATTCCCAACATGGAATTTGGCCAGCATGTTGTGGGAAAACATATGTAAAAAATTAAATTCATATGAATTATAAAGTAGTTAAAAGTGAAAATGTTGATACAAACTGGAACTTTTCAAACTTTTAACTTGTTTTTTTTAATTTTTAAAGGATATAATAAAATTGCATTTATTGAATTTTTACATTTGTTTTTCGTATTTAAACCCCAAATTAATTCTCAACTGTTAGGAGAAATGGTACAACCACAAATTGTTTGCAGTTCAATTGACATGCAATCTTAGAAGAATTAAAGAAAATTGAAGTACATTAGATGGGGATTTTAATGGCAATGGTTGTATGTTTAGAATATGTCAAGTAGAGTACTCTCAAATTTTGTTAGACAGCAATTGGTTATGGTACAAAAGTAAATCCAGCTCCAGAGAAACACAGAAGTTATCTGTGAATTTAAACATTAAATCTAGTTTGTAGATTCATTAATATGTCTCACAAGAAATTGCTAACAGGCAGATCATAGTACACCAATTATTGTTATGAATTCTTGGGAGGGGATGTCAGTTATAGGCTTGTTAATTGCTACTAGTCTAAATTTAAATTTTAAATAGTATTTTAAATGGAATCTTTCATTTCTTTATTGAAAATAGAAATCCTATTAAGATATTCTTCTTTATGTTCAATAATAAGCATGAATTTGAGCAACAAACCTGGCACTTTTAGAATTTTGCTATATCCAATATTTGGCCCTACTATCTACAGTGATGCCAAGCTTCACAGGATGTTGTAAATGACTCCAGATAATTAGTATCTGATATACATGACTCACCTTCATGACAGAGATGAATGACAGCAAGTCTATCATCACGAATTAATAGCTCCCATCTATTCTTGCATAATATGAGCAATGCATTTCTGGAATCTGATATGTAAGAACGTAACTTTCCAAAAAAATCAACGACTTTCTCTTTCTGTTATATCCATGAATGAAAACTTCTATTCAAACTTTGCCACTCTCTGATGTCATTTTAAACATAAAGAACACACTGATTTCATTTGTACCTGATTTCTAAAGGTCTTCCCTTTCTATGCTTTTGAGAAAAAGAAACTGAGATGGTTAAGGCCTCTTAATTGGCTTTAGAGTTGAAGCTTTTATTCAAATGCATTGTAATGGTTTTTAAATGAGAAAGCTTTTAGGATCTAGAGTTATCCATAGGAGCTCAAAAGGCAACTGAGCTATTTTCATGCTAAGCAATTCTGGAGCAAGAGAAGAGGGACTTTCATGAGGGTCACTGATGTAAAAAAAAGTCCCACGCATCCATGGCCCACTCAAACTAGTCTGACAAAATCTGTGTAGAATAACAGTCCGAAATAATCACCAGTGTAAGCGTATGAGGCAAATTTCATTTCAACCCAAGCAAATTTTTAATCGATTATGTCATCCACAGTCCCTCCCTCTCCTAATCAAGTGAGATTCTAACTATAGCTTAGATTTGCGTCTAAATCTCAATTCTGGAAGGGTGGTCATAGCTTGTGTTATCCTTTGTTTGTCAGTAAGTAAAGTTCATGCTGAGCAAACAAACAAGGTTGGCTTGGAAATGTTTAAACAGTGGCAAACCAGCTGAGGGAGTCATAAAGTCATCACTGTATACCTCAGAATTTAATGGCTATGTAGACTTTGTAAACAAAATAACAAATGTGTTGAAAATTAAGCAAAGACATATATATCTGGAATCCTTTCTATATGAATCTACTTGTTTTGTAAAATAGAATTTCAATGACTTACAACAAACCAAAAACCAAAAAGAACAGCAACAAGAAATGGAATGCCCTCTCCTCTTGTTTTTTTTTTTTTAACCAAAATAGGAGCATGAAAAATTACCATTTCCCTCTTCCACTTGAGAATATGAAATAAAAAATTAAATACAGAAGCACATTGACATTTTGAAGTTGGAATACAAATTAATGGTGGAAACAGCTAGAGAACTTATCTAATTCTATTATTCCTATCATTTGTCCTAAACACGCTTGTTTAGAAAACAAAGAATGAGCCAGGCACATTGGACATCAAAGTATTGATCAGAAGTTTCAGATTGAATTAGCAGCCGATGCCATTTGCCAGGATGAGGTTTTAGTAACGATAGACAAATATGCGATCTTATTTTCCTGACACTGTACAATTGTTCTGAATGTATCAGTCTATGTGATATACCCTTCAGATCTCTGAGGTATAGATTGTTTTACTAACACTGTCTTGCAAGGAAAGAAATTCTTTCCTCCCATTTGATTCATCCATATAGAGTCAATCTGGAGTTTGATTCCAGAACTCTCCACAAGCAATTTTTGTAGAATACCCAAGGCATTTCTGACCTTTGGACTTATTATCCCTACATGTGCTCATCTATAAGTACTGAGATCTTTCGATTTCTTCACCCTTTTTTCCCCTATGCTGCGGAGTTGAACCCAGGACCCCAGGCACACTCAGCAAGAGTTCTACCATTCAGCTCTACTATCAGCCTAGTTGCACAGATTCTATTTTTCACAGAGCAAAACATTGTCACTTTAGTGCCCTGTAAATAATATATCATAATTCATCTGCCTCGTAGACCCATTGGTTCCCAGAAAGGCTGCAATGCTGCACCTGCCCAGCAAATTATCAAAAATAGTTTAAACAAATCTAGACTTTCATTGTCTCAGGCATTTTATTCTTTTCCCCAGTAATTTTCCGTGAAAGTGGCTCGGTTGTTTCCCTTAATGATGCCTCAGCCAGATCACATGTTTCCTTTTCTCTTCTTTTTTCTTATTTTTTCCCTCCTCATAGTAATATGCCACTATGCATCTCAGAATTACTTCCTTCTGATGAGAAAAAGACAATAAGTAGTGGTGAAACCTTTCTCTATTTGCATAAATTCAGTTTTCATGTTTAACTCATTAACTAAGGTCTGATCACTGAAGAATAGTAATCATGTACATACTTACTTCATTAGCCTCGTTTAAGGCTAATTAATTTCTAAATCAGTGAGTCTCTCTACACATTGCTGGTTTTGTGGATGGCACAAAAATAGGATCTGAATTCAGGAAATATCTGCAGTGTTGACTAAAGTTATTTATTCCCTTAAAGAGCAGGGTCTGTTTAGATGGCAGAGTAGGTAAGGGCATTTGCTGCCAAGTCTGATGACCTTAACGTCATCCCTATCCCTGTGACCCACATGAAGGAACAGGAATAACAACAAGTCCTGCAAGTTGACTTATAACATCCACAAATGTGCTGTCACACACACAAACACACACACGCACACACACACGCACGCACGCACCATGTAAGAACAGAAATGCAAAATTATTTAAGATTATCAACATATCTGTACAAATCATTACAAGGGAATTTTGCAGTTGGGCAGAGAATTTAAGTTCAACCTTATATACATGGAACTATGGGAGCCAACAGGAAAGCAATAGAATGAGAATTGAAAGAAAACGTCTTAAATGGAAAATACGAGAAGCTATTAAATAGCCTCTCTAAACCAAATTAGAATTGTTGCTGAGGTAACTAAGATCAACAGACACTACTGAGGAGACAGTGGGGTTGAGATGGTGATTGGTATTGAGGGTAGGACAGGCTAAACCAACTTGGTAGATTTTTGTTGAGGCTGAACAACGCCAGGACAGACAGAAGTAAGATCAACCTCTCATTAGAGGATCCAGTAAATTCAATTAATTGAAGTTTGCCCATGGGTATGTTGTTTGCCAGAAATAATGGGATATCTTAGCAATAGTGCAATAGAATTGGATGAACAGGCAAGGTTAAAATTTTTATTTTTCCTTTTCTTTTGCTCAAGCAAATGCACATTCCCATGGACAGTAGACCTTTCTAGTATACTGCATCAAACTCCAGGTAGCTCAGTGACGTTTCATGATGATTCTTGCTCTGTCCTGAAATTCTGCATCTAGCTATGCTAATTTCTTTCTGTCAGTCTATTTATGCATCTGCATTTAAAATGATTTAATGAAACAGAATGGACAATGTCTCTGAAGTTCAATGAATCTGAGTAAGATGCTTCCTCATCTTGGATGATTTTCCCGACAAATGAAATGCTGCTTTAGTGACAAAGAAGAGTTGGTATGTCAGTTACATAGGATGCTTTCTCACAGCCTACACTTGCTGCTCACGGCAGAACACATTAACTGGAGCATAATCAAGTTACGGTGAGCATTCTACCAATAACATCTGGTCCCTATCCTTGTATTAAGTTGAAGTACTCTAACCACTATTTAAAGGGACTTTAAACAAACAAACAAAAAGCTTAAAGGACTAACACAGCATCATTCTGCAGGCGAAGATGTGTGTCCACATCTGCTGGTGTTGCTTGCTTTGTAATTAATTTGATCAGTGAGTCTATTACCATTTCTTATTCAGAACCAAGGCCTGCTGCAATTTCACCAAACAGATATAGTTAATGGGGCCTAAGGGCAGAGAGCCTGTCTGTTTTGGTGACCCTTTCAACTCTGGCATTTACCTCACTTCCTATATATCATAGGGTAAAATGAACTAAGTCTGAGCATATTCATGTTTGTTCTGCAATAAAATGTGTGGAAAATAAGAGCTTCAAAAGTAATTTTAAAAATTTGTTATCTTTGGGCACATTTTATATGTTTAATTTTCACCGTACAAAGATTTCTGTCATCCCCTTTTCTGGTTTGTTGTAATCCTTGTAACATTAGGAAAAACACATTTTTTAAGAAAAGAGTTGAAATGTTATCATCACAATCTGTTTTTTTTTTAAATGTAAGAAAATTCTATGAAACCATGTTTCTTTTAAGAAGTTGCTTGATGTTGGAGGCCTGTTTTTGCTCTGTGAGATGAAGTTCCTCCTATCTCTGGAGAGTGGAAAACAAGTTGGCTGCCAAGTTCTACCCACTTTATTTTGCCTTATAAAACATCTTAGAGTTTAAAAATTATCCCAGAATATAGAGACAAATTGGAGAGAAAACAGTGGTCCAGGGAGTAGGCTGAGGTATTAGTATAGCAATCAAGTTTGATAGATATGTTTTTAAAGAGGGAGTTTCTATATTTCTCAGAAATATAAAATACTAACTAGTAAAATTTTCATTGAACTCTCAAATAGTAAAGAGTACAGTCAAATGTTAAAGGTGGTTCAAAATGGAATTAATATAATGGAAATATAGATGATTGAGAAGTCAATTTAAATATGGGGAGGTAGATACATGGAGATAGAATGAGCTTAAATGGAGAAGAAAATCATATCTATTTACATGACAATAATGGTGTCATTATGCCTTAGCTAAGCACTGGTGACCCAGGTGTACAAGGCAAATTGCTTACCCAAAATGATATCCAGTAAGTGTAGAGTTCCATGTTAATGTATCAACTGGGTTTTCTCCAAATTCGTTTCAATCAAGGCCTGCCTTTGCTTATTCCAAAGGTTTTAGGCCAATGGTCCTAAGTGAATTGAGATATTTATGCATAAAATGAGACAGCAAACCTTGGGATAGGCATTTACATCTTAAATGGCCATCTTGTGGGTATATGGCGCAGTCATTAGAATAAAACACTGACAGTGGCTTCCAGTAGTGGTACTACATAAGACCTGACTGCAAGAACTCTGGATAAGCACTGGCTATTGATTAGTACTTGGGGATGCTTCCCTTCTATTGTGGACTCCCTTCTATTGGGGACTCCACCCTGTTTCAGTGGATTGCCACACCCATGCTCTCATGGGTGGCCTCAGTTAAATTCGACAGTCATGAACAGGAGCCAGGGGCCAACAGGGAGAAGAATGATATTGACAAAGGTGGGAGTAACCAGAACGAACGATACACATGGATGATATTGTCACATAATGTAATAAAACCATCTGGCTGAGCATAAGGGATTTGGTTCCAAGCTGTGGTATTAGTTTACTGCATAGGTATTCTGACAATGTATATGCAATCAGGTTTGGGCAAGAGTTAACGATTCTTGGTAGTACAAATGCTACATTAAGTACATCTTTTATCATGTTACCTCTGAAATAATGATTCAATATCTTCTTCAAGTAACTATATACACAGCAATTTTACTTTACATTTACAACTGTCTGCCTTAATGCAGATTAGTGTTTTATTAAGAAGTAAGTTTCAGGGCTGGAGAAATGGCTCAGAGGTTAAGAGCACTGACTGGTTCCCAACTGTCTATAATAAGATCTGATGCCCTTGTCTGGCCGGCAGGCATGCATACAGACAAAACTCAATACATAATAAATAAATAAATCTTTAAAAAAAAGAAATAGGTTGCTTATTTCCCCCATAATGCATCCCAGTGACGTTTATTCTCAACTATATGGTTTCATTCCTGAATTATAGAAAATTATAAGTACATGTTGCCACCGGTCCTCAGAAAAGCATTTTCAGTATCTGTCCTCACCCTGTGAGATGAATACTAAAATGCTAGTGACCAGATATCGTTGACACATATGCTCTCAGAGTCATTAATTTGTAGAATATATGGATACAAAATTGATCCATTGAGAAGGAAATTAAGATTGGTTTTCCCTAAGAGTAAACATGTAACTATATTTTGGTTGCCTTGAAGGCAGTGGTTGTCTTAGAAAGTGAGATTGGGTAGTAATGGAATAGTTGACTTATTCAGGGAGGAAGAGTTGAAGGGTATTGAACCTTAAATTTTCTAACTGGCTTTCAAAACTACATTATGTGTAAGGAGTATGTAAGGAGTATTGCTGAACAGTGTATTTGATACAGCAGTGTTCTCTTGATTGAAGTTTTGTTTTTGTTTTGGTCATTTTGTCAGGCAATGAGGGATATCCATGTGATATTAGAACATGATAAAGCCATATTTAAAAACAATCATACAGAACCCATTAGTAATACATAAACGGTATAACCATGTCTTATTTCTGGTTAGTTTTGAAACAGCTTGGGACACAATAGATCAAATTCAGTATCTTTTCACAGAATTCTGAACTCCAAAAATGTTACATGACTTATAAGTCTTTTCAACAGCATACCACATATATTTGATTTAGTAGGAACATAAATTTCTTCCATTTTTCCAGTAAATATTTTCAAGGGGATTGTTTATAAAATTAAGCACTTCAATAATCAAATGTTTTACAAAGTATTAACCGTTTATCTGCCAGTGTGGTGGATATTTTCTTCCTCGTTCTCTTCCTTCTCCCCTCCTCCTCTTGATCCTCCTTATCCTCTTCTTAATCATCTTCTTCTTCATTACAAAGAACTGGACTGGGATCACCAACTTATTTCTTCCATGCCGATAAATGAATGTAGCTAAGTTCACAGTACTCTGTAGATACCTGTTGTCATGGGCCAAGTTCAACAGTGCTATAGGTGTACGGGTTGTTTTTCAAAGCAATCCTCAAAGGATGTCCATAACTTTAATCTGACCTGTAGAATATGAACTTGAAACACTAAAATATATGTTTATTCATATCCATTCAATTACAGCTCAGCAAAAGTCAAATGATCCTAGATACACAAAATTAGGTTGTTTCTATATCACTACAATTAATGCATAATCTTTTAAGTCCATAATATTTTCAGTCAATGCAAATTTCTAAGAATTATTATTACTCACTTCTTTCTTACATTTTTCTTTTTGTAACATAATGAATTAACATCTGTTGTAGAACTCTTAGCTTGTGAATGTAGTTCGGGTAGATTCTGGGTATAAATTATAAGATGAACACAGATAAGCAGAATAGGAGTAAAAACAATAAACTTCATAGAGATCCTTTGTGAAGTACTTCATAACTCTTTTTCCCGTGAAAAAGTAATGTTTTGTGAAGATTTACAATATTTTAGTTGCTTGGCAATCTTAAATTATGTTAATTTCATTGGAAAATTCATAATAGACTTCTAAATGCTTAGAAGTCACTTTTACACAGAGCATAAATTAAACACGAGATCTGAAGGAGCTCTTACTGATATTTTTTCTAGCAAACCTATTGTTTAGAATGGAATGACATTTTGAGAACAATCTTTTTGAAATCCCCTGTACTGAAATCTTAGATATCTCACCTAAAAGAAGAGAAAAAAGTTAGAAGAATCACTGAATGAAATCAAACTGTGAGGCTAAAATCTAATAGTAATTATGGTCAATACAAACTTACAATGACCCTATAATTTCTGATCACATGACATGTGATACCCATTTTTTTAAAAAGATAGTCTTCTGAAAACCTTAGTGCCTTAAATCATGGTCATTATCTTTGTGACCTGAAATACATGTCAGGAACCAATTGGCACCCATCCTCATTTAAAGTTAGGAACTTCAAAAGACAAAACAAAACAAAACATGCAAATTACTACTATATTGTAATACTCTGTTCTCTGTCTCCTCCTTTTTCTATTTTTTTTTTTGTTTGTTTTCGTTTTTGTTTTTGGATGGTTGGTGATTGGTTTGCTTCTCCTGGTTCCTGTTGATCAGTGGTGTTTGGCCAGTTTGTATTTTTCCAGACATCCCTCCACGATGTTGTTGAGGTGTTTGATGGGCCAACTCAGCAGTCTCCTCTGTTATCTTCCCTCTCGGGATCCCATTCAGGTATCCTTTACTGGCACTGCCATTCCTCAGCTATTGGTTAAAGACTGACTTTGGTTAGCATTGTGGAGAGTGTTGAGATGTGTGTCATCCATGTTAGCAGCACTGTAAACTGAAGATTTGTTCATGAAGAATAAAACCACAAGCTTAATAGTAATTCATAAGCTTGAGAAGAGCTTACTTTCTAGGACTGTAATAAAATAAATAGAATACTTAATCACAATCTATGGTGTTTTATGTGGTATAAAATATTTAAGACTATTGAGCCATATGTACTAAAATGTAATTGAAGCTTTCTCGTAAAAAGATTGCAATTGAATCTGAACCCAAAGAAATTATGTTGCTAGCAGTAGGATATCTTAAAGTAATTTGATAGAACCTAGTTTGACATTTTCAAATGACAGTGTAAAATGATATAGTGTGTTAGGCTTACTTACTGGAGACTATTTATGATATCTGAGTATTTGTTTTGTTGAGTAGGAGAGTCCCTTCCACTGAGTTCAGGTAATCACATCACAATTCGATTCACCTCAGTTGGACCCATAACAGCTAAGGGATTTCACTTTGTTTATCAAGGTAAGTGACACTGTAGTCTAGAAACACACTAAGGAATGATATCAATTTCCATTCTGTGCTCAGTTGTTGTCCAGTGCTATCCTCATAACTGTACAGGAAAAAGGAAAATTGCTTAAAGTAGTTGTACACTGACCCCTACCCCGTGAACACTTTCCTGGAACATTGTTACGTTGATCAGATTTTAAAAAGAATACATTGTTCCCTCACCTTTCTCTATTCAAATGCCTGATTTTCCCTCCTTCCCAACATTTCGTTTTCAAAACATCTTTGTTATCTTCATTATAGTAGTCTCTTCTCATTTTTTTTTCTGATAGCCTTACCCTCTAAATTAAACACATGTACTTTTGTTGTAATTTAGTTAAGGTAAATGTTGCTCCATGTGAAAAAAAAAATATACTATACTATCTTATCCTCTCAGTAAAATTTAACTTTCTGCATAGATACTAAGAAATTTACACATTGTTAATTTTCCATGCTTTTTCTTGACTTTTAT
Source organism: Mesocricetus auratus (assembly GCF_017639785.1). Lineage (NCBI taxonomy): Eukaryota > Metazoa > Chordata > Mammalia > Rodentia > Cricetidae > Mesocricetus > Mesocricetus auratus. The sequence goes on along the minus strand of NW_024429204.1, from coordinate 11,247,429 downwards.
GGACAACCTTTTATAGTATTATTAAACTAAATCAAGAATTATTTGAGCCGGGTGTTGGTGGCACATACCTTTAATCCCAGCACTTGGGAGGCAGAGGCAGGTGGATCTCTGTGAGTTCCAGTCCAGCCTGGTCTACCGAGTGAGTTCCAATACAGAGAAACCCTGTCCAACAACAACAACAAAAAAAAAACAAACAAAAACAGAATTATTTGAAATATTTAAATCAGTTGTATATGATCATGTAATAGTTCTTCTCAAAATTACTTTTTACCCTCTTATTGAGAAATATATAAACATTTGTAATTTTGTATTCTTATTAAACTCTGTCATGTCACTTTGTTTTTCAGTTGGCTATAACATACACTCTTTTATTATAGTATTTTCCCCTGTACACATTGTGGTACTATGTATCTTTAAAGGCACTGAGAAAATTTAGTTGCATTTCCTCAAGTCATACTAGAGGGCTTAATCTATTGGAATTCACCATATCATTCTTTTGGACTGTTGTCAATCTCTTTAATCACATTTGTATGTGTTTTAAAAAGAAAAAACATCCTGTTATCATTCTACTTTATTAAATCAAAAAAGGCACAATTGATGGACATACAAATTATGAACTCCATCTCAAATTTTATTATGTAAAAGAAATATTGTTGTTAATCTGTCTGACTTACATTCTGCTTAACCTGACTGTAATTACTGTCTTCATTGGTAACAAACATACTTTGAAAATTAAGTTTGTGAACATGTTTGCAATACCTAACTAATATTGCTATGAGTCAGTACATGAAACAACTGGAAAATATTTCATGTATCCTAAATTATTTTTTGTATTTGGGACCTGAAATTTAAAAATTATACATCCATTTTTGATCCTGTAAATTGCAATATCTAAATAAAATTGCTTTGTTGCCTTGATAAAAATTTGGTAAATCAGAAGAGAGTCACATAATTGATCTTATTTACAGGATCAAAGGTAAAATTTTTCAAAGAAAATGTCTTGAATGGTAATGTTCTCTTTAAATTGCCTTTTATTTTCATCGAACTTAAATCTAGACAGTGTTCAAACGAATAATTCGAATTACGAAAAGTGTGTGAGCCTTTTTTTAGGTAGTTGCATTTTGAAGTCTTTGTGTGTCTGATACATATGAAATTAAACCAACTTATTTCTGTGCAGCTGTTCCTAGAACAAGCTCTACACAGTGCAGCTCTGTGCCTGAGCCAAGGTTTGGAAGAAGGATTGGCAATGACTTTGCGGTTGGCTCACTGGTCCTTTTTGAATGTAACCCAGGATACATCCTCCATGGCTCCAGAGCCATTAGGTGTGAGACAGTGCCCAATTCCTTGGCCCAGTGGAATGATTCCTTACCTACTTGCATTGGTGAGTGTATATGTTTGTGAAGTCTGTGACTGTGCGTAAAGGACTGTGCCCATTTTCAATCAGAGAAGTCCCTTCTCCAATGTGTAATCAAAAAATGTCTCTTCCAAGTTCTCTACATTGTCTCTATGATCTCATCTTTTCCTTTTCTGAAAAACTTTTCACTTTGACATAATGCCTGTTGGGGAAGTCCTGTGCATTTGTCAATAAAGTACTGTCTGGCCAATAGGGAATCTAGATAGGAGGGACTAGGAGTCCAGGAGGACTCTGGGAAGGAGAAACACGAGGGAGTCGAGATGTAACGCCATTGGGGTAGGAAGCCCGGAAACCTCTCCGGTAAGAGACATACTTAGATTAACAAATATGGGGTAATTACTTAAGTCAGAGCTAGCCAGTAAGAAACAAGCAAAGGCCAACAGCTTCATAATTAATACAGCGTCTTGTGTGTTTATTTGGGGACTACAATGAGGCAGAGCCCAGGCGGCTGGCGGGGGATAAACCAAAGCGGCTAGCAAGGAAAAGCTTCTCTTAACAAATGCCCACTATGACTGCCATTGTTTCTTGTACTTTAGGGGTCTTATCCAAAATATCTCAGCCTATCCTATCATCCTTAATTTTTTCTTTTATCAGTTCTATCAATCTTTATTCTAATACTTCCCTCCCCCTCTCTATTTGTGTGTATGTTTCAATTTTTATCAGCAGTGTTTTGAGTTTTCATTTTAAAGATCTTGTAATATTTAGGTAAAATTTATCCCTTGCTAGTGACATGGTATTCTTTTCTTTAATTCTAGATGGTTATTGATTTATAGTAAATGAATGCCATTAATTTTTGTACATCAATTTTGTGTCTTGAAACTTTGATAAATTCATTTATTAGTTTTAGTAGTCAATTGGTATTTTTTAAATATAAGGTCATAGCATTGGCTATCACAATTTGATTTCCTCTTTTCCAGTTAAATTGTCTTTTTTTTTCTTGTTTGTTTTGTTTTGTAGTTTCTTTTTCTTTCCATATTGTTTTTGTGTCTATGACTTGTGATAACCAGAATAAACATGGCAAAAATTGTAAGATTTTCTTTTTAGAAATTGAAAGAGCAAGAGAGAAAGAGTGGTCTGCTGTGGCAAAGACCTTTTAAAGGGTCAACTTGTCTCATTGGGCTATTAGTGATAACGTAGCTACTAGTGCTGAGTTGATGAAGGATACTCTGGGAATACCTAGTTTCTAACATTATATAGTCCTGGTATGAAGTATCTAAACACATATTAAATCTTCAAACAATCTATGGGTTGCTACTGTTATATCTCCCTGATGAAAAAAGCAAAGTCATTAACTACCTGTAGTCACCATGGTGTATGACACAGCTCTTGAACATTCTCCTCCATTAAGACTACAGTTTATGTCTTTTAACATTATATTAACAACAATCATTATGACATTATTTAGAATTACAGTGAAATTTATTTTCATCAGTTGCTTCATGCAAACATTAATAGTTCTGTAAGAGCAGGGGGTTGTTTTGTATCAAAAACATAAAAATGCAAATCAAGTTATTAAAGCAATTATAGTTTTCTTTTAAAGTAGGTACAAAACAATATTTTTCACCCAGTTATTAACCTTTGTGAATGATATTAATATTCTTTAAAGATTCATTTATTTATTTAATGTATGAGTGCTCTATCGGCATGTACACCTTTACACCTAAAGAAAGCGTCGGATCCCATTATAGATGGCCTGAGCCACCATGTGGTTGCTGGACCCCTGGAAGAGCAGCCAGTGCTCTTAACTGCTGAGCCCTTTTCCTATAAAGAGACTCCAGACAGATATCACTTCCTGCCATGAAGTAAAAGCAGAGTAAGAAAATGGTTTGTCTGAACCAGCAAATAGGTTCCCCACAGTCATTGAATAGACCAGTATGTGGATTGTTGGTATTCCCATTTCTCAGACTATGAGAAATATATGCCTGTTGTTTATTACATATACAATCTATGGTGCTTTGTTTTAGCAGCACAAATGAACTACATCAAAGAGTCAACAAAAGTAATTGTGTGCTGCTTGAAAACTCTAAAGAAGAAGGGGATTATGGGTCAAACTTCCTTTCTAGGACTGTAATAAAATAAATACAATACTTAACCACAATCTGTGGTGTTTCATGTGATTTAAAATATTTAAGACTATTGAGCCATATGTACTAAAGCGGTTGAGATACATGTTTCATGGAGCTGCACTTCTGTAAAACACTATAGGAGAATTAATCCTTAGAGAATAATCAAGTGGTCATGAAGAGATTATTGGTCTAGACACAGCAAAGCAGATGTTGATGTTTCAGATAGAAATAAGGAACATATTGTTGAACAACGGAGGGAAGACTCTCCTTCTTATAAAGTTATGAATACATTTCCCAGGTGTACTCATATTATTTTGTAAAAAGTAGAACTTGGAAATGATGAAATTGAATTGGGTGTTTGGCAGAGGTCATATCTAAGGCATTGTAGGTATAACTGAGATTGTTTGTATCAAGTGCTTTTGTCAAAGTGTGTCACTCAAAACCATTTAATGCCAGAATGTGGTCCAGTTGCGGTGCCATGCCCCTGTAGTCCAAGGTACCCAGGAAACAGAGACATGAAGTTGAGCCCAGCATGGGAAGCACACAAGACTCTGTTTCAGAAAACTTAAGAAGCAAACAAATATATACACTCATGAATAAAATGTGAAACTCAACTTAAAATTTAGAAAATAATATGCCTGTAAATTGGAAATGAGAACAATATATCCACCTGATGACTTTAAGAATAGGCAAAGGGTGCTTGATAAGATTTCTGTTTTAACAGAAGCTAGAAGGAGGTAGTTGACAGGATAATGGGGAGATTAGCCAGATACAATGACAAAAACCGAAGACCAGTTATCAAGACAATGGAAGAATTAACCAGCATTTATTTCAGATATCATCAAGGGCTATTCTCTGTCTCACCCTTCCAGACTTTAAGGTGCAGGAGTTGGCAGATGTCAAGGTGGGGTGGGGAACTCTCTGATGCCTGCTGTCATTACATTGCCAGGATCTGCTCTCTGTGTCACAGAGATCTTGAGGCACTCAGATAAGGTCTCAGTCACTTGTAATGTACCTGCTAATCCACAGCAAGATAATGGTCCTCTCATTGCTTCCACCTAGAAATAAAGGAAGCCAATCCACAGCAAGATAATGGTGCTCTAATTGCCTGCACATAGAAATCAAAGATTCTCGGAAGAGCAAACAATAGCCAAAAGTAGATGCCTACCCAGAACCCCTCGAATGGACAAATGCCCACTGTACCAGTGGATCTATGCCTGTTACTCCACACAAGAGATTCACGGGGCTTGACTCTTTTGCCAGAAGGAACGGCAGTCATGTAACTTCCAAGCTATGACGTGAGCTATGCCAGGATAAACAACAAAAACTGTTGTTAGGTGTTCAGGCTAGGCGATAGTGTTACTCCACCTAGAACAGAGGCCTGAGCCCAACCACACAACACACCATTGTTTCAGTGGCCAGTCAAAACAATGGATGGTGGTGAAGGCAGGAGCATATTTTTTTAGCCACACAACACTGTCAGTAGAACAGAGAAGTGCCTGTTTTCAATTCACGAGTGAGAGTCACTGTTATGGTAATAGAGGAAAGGTGAAGGGGAAAGTTAGGCATTGCAAAGGGCTTAGAAAATCATTTCACTGATCATTACCTCAGCACCAGCCAAGTAGGGCCTTGTCATCATTAAGAACTTTGCTCCTGTGTACAAGGTGAGTTCAGACTCTTGTAATATGATGTGTACCGTGCAGTTCTGTTGTTAATGGAATCTGATTGTAGAGCACACTAACTCAGAAACTCCTGTATAGAAAGCAAAAACAACTAAAGTTCATAATGAGCAATTGAATACAAATGATTGCATCTAATTTGTTAAATAAAAACCTTGATGTATGAAAATTTCTATTATGAAAGTTAGTGGAGAACTCTCTTAAGTGCATACCTAAGTATTTAACTTTTGTGTTTAGTTTGAGCTCTAGTTATTTATGGAGTTATTGTCATCATAAAGCCTTGCTCCATCTGTTTCCACTCATTAGCATGCGCTACTCTAAGACGCTTTCCTGTCTGACAGCATTGTTTCTCTCAAGTCTCACACTGAAACTTTCCGACTGTCCTTCCTAAAACCACTGGGGGCCACTGATCTTCCATCCATTCTCCATACTTTGGTCCATGGGAACATCCACTGTATTCTGCATTTATAGCTTTTTGTTTGTTAAAATTTTCTTAATTGACTAGAATCCATCTCATTTTCCCTGCTATTACACTATTTTATTCTCAACCAAGAGGACCTTGCTGACACATAATAGCTGGGCAGTGTGCATTTGTACAATGGTAGGATTTCAGCAAACACCTGTAATAATTTCTTGAATGCATGTAGACACATAATGACTTCCCACAGGGTTCATACAGTCAAATTTCATTATTACTCAACACAGCCATATTCTTTTTTTTAAGTCTTTTCTTTTCTTTTTTATTTTTTTACTTTAAAACAATCTTTTCTCATTTTACATACCAATTCCACTTTCCACTACCTCCCTTCCTCCTGCTCTCACCTCTCTCCCCCCACTCCATCCCCCATGCACTCCACAACTGTAGGGACACCAGAACTTGAGCAGAGACCCACTTCCCCTTCTGCCTGGGAGTAGGCAGCTGTAAGACAATGTTTTACTAAAAACATTTTTACTAAAAACAATACAATGCCCAGGGCAATAAGGTCCTGGAAAAGGCCTGCCCACGGAAACCGCCCTGACCTCGACCTTGTCCAAAGACTAACCGCACCTTCAGACCCACCCACATCCACCTCTGGGGTCAGGGCAGAACCAGCCAGGGGAGAGGAGAGAGCAGAAGCTTCTCTGGTGGGAGCCTTTCTTAGGAAGTTTTCTTGAACCTTTTTGGGGCATGCTTAAAGTCTGGTGTCCCCACACACAACAAGAGTCAGTTTCCCCACATGGAGTCAGCAAAGTCTGACACATCAATTTGAGGCAGGACCAAGGCCCTCCCTCTGTATCTAGGCTGAGAAAGGTATTCACCCAAAGAGAATGGTCTCCAACATACCAGTTCAAACATTAGGGATAAAACCTGGTCCCACTGCCAGTGGCCTCACAGACTGCCCAAGCCACACAACTGTTACCCACATTCAGAGGGCCTAGGTTGATCCTATACAGGTTCCCCAGCTGTCAGTCTAGAGTCAGTGAGCTCCCATTTGCTCAAGTCAACTGTCTCTATGGGTATCTCCCAAATGGTTTTTTGCTCATATTATCGCTCCTCTGTCTCTTTGACTGGACTCTGGGAGCCTGGCCCAGTGCTTAGCTGTGGATCTCCGCATCTGTTTCCATCAGTTACAAAGCCATATCTTGATCATTCTGAACCTTACTCAAGCACATCCCAAGTTTTCAATGACTAACATCTGTCAAAAGTTGCACGGATGAAACGCACCAAAATGAATTCAAATGAAACGCTTGGAAAAATGCAAGCAGCCCACCTACATACAAGTGGACGCTTGTATGAAGCTGAAGTCCAAATGAATTACAACTTTGATAAAAATTTGAAGTTACAAAGAAGGTAAAAATGAATAATCAAATTTAGGCTGGACGCTGAGCTTTTCTTCCTCAAATCTGACCCAGGTACACTTCAGAGTGCTTAAGAGTTTTCAAGTCTTAAGCCTAAGGCCATCCTGCTCTGAGACCTGATGTTTCAAATAACCCCCTGCAGCCACTAATAGCTTTGACAATGGGCGGCTTTAGGCAAAGGGACTTCTGTCACTGGGAGGTCTCTGTTGAACAAGGCCTGAAGTTACCACCTACACCCCTCAGGGGAAAAGTCCTTAATTAGCTTCTTATCCCATCCCTATTATCCGCTGTGTTCTTCCAGAGCCTTCCAGAACCTAATCACATTCACTAGATGTGTCTCTGTGGCAATAGCATCACCTATATAATTCATCTCTTTTTTTTTTAGAGTGGGAAAATGTTGAAGGTGTGTGTGTGTGTGTGTGTGTGTGTGCATTTTTAAAAATGATCTCAACACTGATTTCTTGATTGGCTCATTTGTTCGTCTTAACATGCAGTCAAGAAAGATGTATCCAATATAGTCTTAAGTAGCAATTACCAGTATTTATATGAAGTCTAATTTTTAATTTTGAAATCAGCATTAGAGGGTAGACAAATTATTTATTATTCTTCTATTGGTAAGATCCCTGTTTTATCCTGAGAGAGGCACATCCAAACATGGGAAGGTACATAGGTGTCTGGAACACGATGTACAGAGATAGTTATGACAGAGAGGGGACAAAGATAGGGATCCTTAAAGGCCATCGAGAGTGCAAATTAAACAGTGTGGGGATGTGAAAGATCTTAATATGTTCCTGAAAAAATCACTTGTAGCGAACGATCAAGAGTAGAAGTCATAAGACTGCACAGAAATCTATCATAGTAGTGAAGGAAAAAGAAAAGGCAATTTACAGAGGGAGGTCAGAGTTGTGGAAATGAGATTTGCTAAGAGCCAGCCAGGTGTTAGTATTTAGACATTTGTACTGGCCTCCCCTTGGGGTTCTAACAGGATAAGCCCTCAGCTGCAGCCACGAAGAGCACCATCTGTGCCTATGCACTATGTTCCCTTTTACAAGGGCCCTGTCTACCTCCCATCCTTCTCTCATTCTTCTTTTTCTCCCCCCTCTCTCCCACCCTTCCCCTCTCCTCTCTACTCCTGTCCCCAGTGGCTGGTCTCCCCCACTTCCCTTTTTTATGATCCATTTCCCCTAAAAACCCTCTGCTTAAATGGCGTCTTTCTTCTGTCACTTTTCTTAAATTACAACATCAGGATGCACTTTATTTATTGTGTATGTGTGTGTTTGTGTGTGCGCCCATGCATATGTATGGGAGTAGAAGTTCACACACACAGACACACACCTGTGTGGAGGTTGAGAGGATGTCTGTAGGGGTCTCTTCTCGACTTGAACCTTCTTGAAGCAGTATCTCTTCTGTTCCTGTCACTGCTCTGCACACTTCAGTCCCATGAGCCTCAGCCCCGTTTTCCTGCGTCTGCCCCACGCCCTGGTGGTGGGATGCGGGAACTGCACACGTAGGCTGGTTCTTCTGAGCTGTTTCAGCTTGGGTTCAGGCCATCAGGCTTTCACTGAGGTCCTCAGCCCTTTCTGGTTGAGACATGCCTCTAGGCCAAACACATACTTTGTAAAGGAGAATTAACAGCATTTGGGAGACTGAATGTGGATAGAAATAGAAAATGTGATAGCAAGAAGGAGAAACCAAGAACCTTAGTTTTATGACACAAGAATAGCGGGGAGTGGTGGTAACATCCACTGAGATGAAGGAGAGAATGGTTTAAATGGTATTGTTTGGACATAGGAATTTTGAGATTCACAATGGATAACATTCATATTAGAGCTATTGGAGGAGGAGTGTAGGGTCTGTGATAAACACTTGGTATTTGCAAAAGATAGGGAAGTAAATGTAGTCACTGACAGATGGTGATTAATTAGAGAGAAATAGGCTAATGAAATGGAGTGTATTTATATGTTTTCTTTTTTCCCATGCAGAAGTAACATGTCATTTTATAACTTTAGAAAGATCATTTTGACAGAAACTTGGAAGTATGTATTATATATAAATTATACAGTGAAGTCTTAGTTATGATTAATGTAATATGTCAGGCAAAGAAAATGAGAATTTGGCTGTGTAGTATAAAGATGTAAGAGAAGAAATGTAGTGTTTTAATTCATCCAAGGACACGAAAGGACTTTGTGAGCCATTATCCTCCTTCTTTCCTTTTTATCTATCATCCATCTATCTGTCTGTCTGTCTATCTATCTGTCTATCATCTGTCATCTATCTATAATTTGATTTTGGAGCAAATATTTTATGACTCCTTTTCCAGTCCTTCCAGGATATTTTTGAGCCCTACATAAAAGTTGTTGATATTGTTAAAGCTACAAAATACTTCCTGACCAATTTAATTGAATTTTCCTTTAACCCTGGCATTTTAGTATAAGAAAACTACAGATGAAGTCTCCACATAAATGCAGTAGTTAAGAATGCTTGCTGCTCTAGCAGGACACACTTACAAACACCTGTGACTTCAGGTCCAAGGGATCTGGCACCATCTTCTGGAATCTGAGGGCATCTATACACACGTGTATACTCTCACCGACACAGATCTAAATGAATAAATGAACAAATCTAATACATTCTAAAAGAGCTTGGAACCTCAACTGACCTCAGTGTAGGTTTAAAGGGAAGAATGTAGAGCATATTGGTTCTCTGTTGTAGGAGTTAGACTGATAACCACATGAAGCATCTTCCTCCAGTGAGGAACATGGACTTTGGATCCAAACCTCTGAATGCAAACCCCCCAGGTTCATCCGTTACTGTGAGATCTTTTTAACTTCTTAATGACTCTGTTTCCTCAGTTACAGGATGAAAAAGAAACATTTATAGCTAGCTTGGACATTCGGAGACTTGAATGCATTTAAACACAGTAGTGATTAGAAGTCCTGTGATATGGAGTAGACTAAAGGAATGTTTTCATATAATTATCACAAGAATCAATATTTGTTTTCAAGAGATCCCATTATTCCTCAAAGAATAATAAAAGAGGTGCCAAATAGCTTCTGGTAGTAATTTAAAAACTACCTTTATTTGTATGTAATCATTGATTTATTTTATTTATTGTATTTTGTGTGTGAGAAATACAGTTAATGAATTTTAAAGGATAATAGCTAAAAGGATAATCATAATTGTGTGATTTTTATATATTTTCCAACAATGCTGTATAACTCATTTCTGTAGGTACTTTTGTGGTATGCTTGGAGTCTTAACACGTAATGGGATGTGGTTTTGTTTATAAGACTGCTGTGTGTTTCAGACTTTCTCTCTGACCTTTGTCTTATTTTAATCCTTTGCACTAGAATTAACTGACTTCCATGCTGTTTTACTTTCAGTACCCTGTGGAGGAATTTTAACTAAGCGCAAAGGGACTATTTTGTCTCCTGGATATCCTGAGCCTTATGACAACAATTTGAATTGTGTTTGGAAGATCACAGTACCAGAGGGAGCTGGCATTCAAGTAAGAACAGTTATTTATTTTTCTTATTTTTTCCTTTCATATTTGGAATTAAGATTTTCAGAAATCACAGAATGCATATTATGTTTTAAAGTTTAGCAAGTGGTTTGGATTGGCATCACTAAGTTTAACAGAAATATATTTATAATTTTCTACCCCGAAATTTTTTACCTGGAAAGAAAGCCCAATCCAGTTTGCAAGAAGACACACAACAATAAAAGCACAAACACACAAGCAAAGGTCTGCCACACACAACTGAATCATGAGGTAGGATAGCTCAAGGGGTGTGCATACCAGAGGTTTAGTTTGGCCACCCCTGGACAAGATTATACCCATCAGAGAAAAGAAGATGCTAAAGGTAAAACTAAATTATTCACAGGCATACCTCCAGTAACTTACTCCATCTGAATAGTCCAATGACTTATTAACCTTAAAGAGATTAGTCAATTGAAGAGTTTGGTGAACTCAAGATGCAATCACCTCCCAAGGATGTTTCTGAACCATTGCTGTTGAAGACCAAAATTTCACTACAGGAAACTGGGAGGACAATCTAAGAAAGACCCAGACAGTGGTTATTAGTAATAAGACATTACAATAAGTGACACAAAATGAAAATTTATATTTATAGACTACAAAATTCAAGGTTGTTAGATGGTTCAACAGGTTAACCTGCTTACATGGAGGAAGGAGATAACCAGTCATTACAGGGAATTTTATGGTTGCTATGTATACACTGTAACTCTATCAAAGTTTCAGCACACACACACACACACACACACACATGAACATACTGACGCATGTGCATGCACATGCTCTCACACACCCAGAAAATAATAATAAATAAACACACAAACAACATGATTTTTAAAAAGATTAAAGGCATGGAAGCATCCACTAGAGCATAGGCAACCTACTGGCCATCACACCCCTAAGGAAAAACTGACTCTTGTTTTCTTAGTAGCCATGTGTTTCTAATAACTTTGAGCCTGGGATGGAGCCTCAGGAGTCACCCCATTGGCATTACAGTCTTGAGTGTCTTGGTCGTTTTATAGATCTCATGCAGGGTAACTGTGGCTGCTTCGAGTTTATAAATGTGGTGATGTCTCCACCGTGTCCACAAGGTATCAAGTCACAGGGCTCTTCCCCATGCTCCGTCATTTGCATTTATTTTACCAGAGCTTTTGAAATGTCCGCCGAGCTTTGGGGGTGCAGTTGAAATACATGTCCCATCTACATTCATTCAAAACCACCGCTTTGTAGCTCTTCAACCAGAGGTAAAGTCTCTTTATGAATCGGTACCCACTGTAAAACCAGGATGCTTTGAGCACAGTCGAGAGCAGCAGAAACATATGGGCATAAAGATAGTTATTTAGAAGGCAGCTAGACAGCATGAGCATTTAGTAGAACAACAGGAATAGGTTCCCACCAGGACCATTGACCTCCCCTCCCCTGAGCTTTTGACCGGTTTCACAGCATCAGGCACAAACTCTCTCCCAGGGACAGGCCTCCAATCCTATCAGGAAATAGTAGATTACCCACTCACTACCATGCCAATATTGCAGCAGTGGGCACACCATTTCATTCTGGTTGGTACTGTAGCATGCAGAATACAGTGCTGAGTAAGACAAATGATGACTTTTCAGCATCCAGGGCCCTGCATGGCACGTTCCAGTACTATGAAAGCTACCCAGCGGGACGGAAGTTTACTAGTTAGTTTGAGATTGATTTCCTCTATGTCCTAGGAGCCAAAGCCTGCGGTGTCTTTTGATAGAGGGTTGGACCATCTAATTCTGTGATTAATCACGCACCCTGGCAATGACCTGTGCTGTTAGGAGGGGCCAAGGCAGTGGGCCTCCATGATTAGTAATCAGAGGGTGGTGTCCCATAGCTGGTTCTGAGATTTTGATTTAATAACTCGTGTTTTCTGGGGGCAGTATTGTTCTCACAGGCTGAATGCCTTTGATTGCATATATAGCCATAAATGCACAGAAAATTAGCTTACAAAGGAGTGGTTTTTCATAGTTTTTTTTAAATTAACGTCTTTAGTTTTAGTTAGCTTACCCTCTACCCTTTCCTAATTACACTTTTAACCCACAGCAAATCTCCTCTCTTCTAAGTTAATATCATGCCACGTGCATTCTATTATGCCTATGCCCTCTTTAAGGCATTTATACCTTCTTACTCTCATGAGCCTTTTCTGGATTTCTGCCAAACACATTGGAGAAAAAAACTAGAGACTCAACAAAGACATCAGGATTCTTCATCCCCTAGGTTGTACTCAGAGATGAGAATCACACAGAACTTTTATCCACTCATTAATTAATAAGGTTATGAAGGATGTCCTTGATTAGTAGTTATATGCTATCAGCTTATTCATTTTGATCCCCTCATAAAATGATAATCTTGAAAACTCGTATTTTTTTCTACCATCGTGTTCTGTTTTGGGAGTGGGGCTATAGTACCTCATGGTTCCAGTCACGCCGCTCTCCCATGAGCACCTGCATGATTCAGTCCTTAGCATTGTTCAGCTGTGCATTGAGACAACACATTGTAAGCCTGCAGATTCTCCTGCGGATCTGGAAGCACTCCTTCCCTCCTTAGTTCTTACAGCAACATTATTGTGGACTTTAATAACGTCCCCTCACCTGTTCTAATGTTCCTTAGGGTCCGAGGCACATGTATTTTAGGTTATTTCACCCTCTTTGCAGAGTCTTTGCTTCTGTGGTCTCAGTAACTTTTGAGAGATAAGAGAGCCTCAAATGATAACAGGTTACAAGAACAAAAGCAAATAGCAACAACAAATGAAACCGAAAGCTCACCCCCCTTTTTTTGTATGATGGACACAATTGATAGTGTTTGGACAAATATAGGAATCACACATCTCTAACCTCAGCTTTAGACTGTCTAAACTAGCAGCTTCATGTTTTCAGCTAAGCTTATTGTTAGGCTATCCAATAGTAACTTTATGATTTTTTTCATAAGATAATTCCCCCATCTTTATTTCTCTCAGGATGGCTCGATCTTCTCTCATTCTCTCTGTCATCCTCTGTATAAGGAAGTCCCCAACCCCATTCAGCTTTCCAGCCAGAAGTCTTGACTTTCATTTTGTCTATTATTGTGTATAGTAAACTGGGCCAGGCAGGGCTGTCTTTTGCAGGTCTCTATTTCTTTCCATTTGTCCTTTTACCACAAAAGATCAAGTGACGCTCATCCTTGTCTTAGACACATTCTTTTCTGTCTCTTCCAGACAAAGTGAATACCAAATCAACCAACCAACCAACGAATACCTCCTGAAAAATCAAACTGCATACTATCACTTTCTTCCTCTCAGTGCTCACATTTCATCACCATTTTAAATCCTCCACAGCAGGTGTTCCAGCTGTCCTCCGTTCTCATTTTGTGAAGTTTGTTATGTCCGCAACTTCCCATCTCTGTAACCGCATGGCATCCAGTTTCCTGTGGACACTGGGAATATTGTCTCCTGTCTTTGACAGTACCCAGTATCTCTCCTGATCTGCCCTCTCCTTACTCTCGTTTCTGTCCAAAATATATTTCTTTGATGAGCCTTCTATGACCTAGATAAAAGGGTTAAGTGCCCTCTTATGTGTTTTTATTCTAACCCAATCAGACTTTTCTGTTATCTGCTAATTGTCTGTAAGCTCTCGAGGGCAGTGGCCAAGACTGTTCCAGCAGCTACTGCAGGACCTGGCACTGCAAACTCAGTCAATAATTTTCAAGAAAATCAATGGACACCTCCTCAAGCAGTGGATGTGGAATGCTCTGGAGACTTAGCAGTACATAATGAGCTAATGAGATATCTGCAGTAAAACTGTTATGTGTCATTCGTGTCAGGCAAACACCCTCAAAACTCTACACGTCAGTGCCAACACAAATTCTTTACTTAGGAAGCGCTTTATTTAATGGGTCCACTCAAAAACAGAAGTCGACTTTAGCGGACTGTTTAGCAGTCTCATGGTGTGTCATATATATTGAAATCTTAAATATTCTTTTTTTTTTTTTTTTTTGGTATTTACGAGACAGGGTTTCTCTGTATTGTTTTGGAGGCTGTCGGTCCAGCCTGGCCTCGAACTCACAGAGATCCGCCTGCCTCTGCCTCCCGAGTGCTGGGATTAAAGGCGTGCGCCACCACCGCCCGGCGAAATCTTAAATATTCTAAAGGGCTGTTTAGCACCTTGAAATATAACTCCCCATATTGATGCTAGTTTAGGACATATCTCTAAATAAAAACCTTCATGATAAACAGGTATTTAATGCACCTCTTATGACTTACTGTTCTATAAATGACATAGAGGTTTAAGCAACATTTAATTTGGGGGATATGGAACTAAATGTGTATGCCTTAAGAACTATATGAATATTTAACCAATCAGATTTGGGTTGAAATAAGTTATCCCTTGGTAGAGAAAATTGGAAAAGAAAACCAGACAATAATTTATGATTGAGGGCCTTTGGAAAAACATCAATATAAAGATTAGTTTGTCTTATTAATATAATGTGATAAACATGTGGGGAGCAATAGATTTCTTTGTTTCTCCCTTTATTTTATCAGAGTCTACCACGGAGAACTCCCAAAGAACTATATTTAACAAGAAAAGATATATTAATGAAATTATGGGGAAATATTAGTCACATAATTATTAACATGAGTTTCCTAAGTTCTTGTGATTCCAGAGGAAAGTGATATTTGTTTTTTTTATCTGATAAACACATGGTTATTGTAATTAGAAACATACTGCATGTGTTAGTGTTTCCATTGCTGTGATGAAACACTGTGACCAAAATCAACTTGGGAAGGAAAGGGTTTATTTAGCTCATATTTCCACATTACTGTTCACCATCAGAGGAAGTCAGAACAGGAACTCAAACAGGGCAGGAACCTAGAGGCAGGAGCTGATGGAAATGACATGAAAGGATGCTGCTGACTGGCTTGCTCCCTATGGCTTGCTCAGCTTGCTTCTTCATAGAACCCAGGACTGCCAGCCAAGGGATGGCCCAACCACAATGAGCTGGACCCTTCCTCATCTATCACTAATTAATAAAATGCCTTACATGCTTTCCTATACCCTGACACTATGGAGGCATTTTCTTCATTGAGGTTCCCTCCTTTTAGATGATTGTAGCTTGTTTTAAGTTAACGTAAAACTATCCAGCATACTCCATCAAACAGCTAACCTGCTGCAATAGTGGACAGTTTACCCAATGCAAACTTCTCATGAGGCAGAGTCAAGTGCCTTAATTTTGTATTGTCTCCAATTTGACTTGGTGTCATTGTAGATTCTCAGGCATTTATTTGCATATCAAAAGAGAACATGGCCTGCTAATTTTTTTCTGGCCATTTCATCTCCTGCCTACTATAGTTTTATTACATCAAGCTATATGTGCCTAGAATCCCAGTGACAGATTGTATCACATTTCTACAAATACCATAGCAGATCACCCGTAAACCATTTAGCTATTTAACCACTTAAATATTATTTTCTCAATGAACTAGAAGTGCGGATCCCAATCTTGCTTCAGTATACAAACATCAAACTACCAGTAGATCCTCTCCTATTCCAGGTCTCTGGGGGAGTTCTCCTCCTACTGTCTCCAGCACTGAAGGGCAACACACATCCCTTGGTTTCTGGTCACCATAGTCTAATCCCAGCCTTTGGGGACACTTTGCTCTCTCATCCACTTTAAAATTTGTTTCAGTAGGTTTTTTCCCCCTTTGTATCTCAAGGTTTACCGTTTAGTCCCACATCCAAAAGATGCACACACACCCTTTTGCCAACACGTACATAAGGTAATATTTATAAGTTCCAGGGATCAGGATCTCTTGTTTCTGGGATATACAAAGCCAGAGTTAAACAACTCTTTATCCTCTTCTACTTGTAGTCAGCATTCCCGACGATGCTTATATTTTTTTCGTCTGCTTCTCTGTTCTGAGAAACTTGGAGGGGGGGCGGTAACAGGAAGTGTTCTTGAATAATTTGTCGCAGTCTCTGGTTTCCATCCCATGTAAGCACACGTGACACTGGAGGGTTTCTCTGGACCTCTTCTGCATCCGGTGTACACCACTCCTCTTTTCCGATCTCACTTCCTCCATTCCATTCAGTTCTGGACTTGAAGGGTGAGGGCTTGATTTTAGCCCCCACCCCCCCACTCTGCAATCCTTTCATAGAAAACCAAAGGCATAATTATACTTTCAACTGCACAGTTATTTTGCTAGTGTGTAGCTTTTAATGACTCGCTCTCTTCCTCCCTACCTTTCTCAGTTAAGATTCTGAGTTTTCCATTTATGGTACACATTAAGCTTTTGATACCCATTGTCTAGCTTAATTTTTCGTAAATCTGTAAATTAGACAACTCATTCGCGGTAACGTCTGTGGGCAGTTTGAAGCACAGAGAGATGACCAGCATCTCTGGGCTTGGAAACTTGTGTAGATACAGGTTGCCAGGCCCTTTCACACCCAGGGACCCTGGCTTGTGTTCTCTGTGTTCCTCCTTAAGCTTCACTCCCTGCTGTGTTGCTTCTAGTGGGCCATTCTCGTTTCCTCTGACATAAATACCCTCTCCACTGTGTCTAAATCCGATTACTGATCGTTCACTAGGTCCGGTTCATGAGATGACTCATCTGCAGTATCTCACACTCAATAATTTCCTGCCTTTGCGAGCTTCTCATTACCTTGAACTCAGATCAAGAGTCAACTCCCGCATGTATCTTTACAAGGCATTTTTAGCTCAGTACAACATGCATTATATATATTGCATACTATATATATTGTAGCATATATATATACATATATATGCATATATGTTACTCACAGAAATCCTTTTCATGGAGAAAAGTTCAGACAAGCATCAGGAGTAAATTACTGTTTAAGGAAGTGGTGGTTGGAGCTTTAATTCTCGCTCTTCTGGAACAGTGCATTAGATCAGGTGCCAGTCATGCAGGGCAGGATATCTCCTGCCATGTGGCAGTCACCCCTGGTACAGCAGTGCCAGCCTCCACTTGACTAGGAGAATGACAGGGAGGGGGGTTGTTTTGCAGAAAAGAACTATTTAATGAATGCAACTGTAACTATGGAGCAAACGAGTTGCTTAGACTAAAAGCAGACCCCAGATAAGGAAGGAAGACGACTGGATTCTAGTACATTTCTTCCTGTCTTCCTTCAAAGCTTTGAGACAGTCTCTGTAGAGCAGAATGGAATCCACAGTTGTGAGTTCGGTGGGTTCCTGGAAACTTCATACTGTGCCAAGTGAGGTACAACAAAGTAGCACATGTCTCTTTCTTTAAATAAATTTAATAGACACAGAATTGTAGCCCAGTATTTGCCTTCTCCACTTGAGGGAATTTCAAGGTGACTTCACGATTATGGTCACATTAATAAAAATAAGCTTTGGAAGATCCATATGAATCTGTCATAAAATATTGTTTGCAGCTGTCTGTAAACATTAAGGAAAAAAAGCAAATGGTTTTTATATATGGATGCAAATTCAAGGATAAGCCTACTGACATTTTATCACAAAGTCCTCTGCTTGTGAAGCACAAGTCTGTTTCTTTTCTAGCACCAAAGCAATGACCAAATTCAGAAGTGCTGTATTGCAAAGCATGAGTGTTAGCTTATTGCTTGGAACGTGAGTTTGAATTCCTAACACTGTAACCCAAAGGTGTTCAATAAAGATCTGTTCTGAGCTGGCGACAAGTGGCTTCCCTGTTATATCCATCATGCTTCTGTCATGCAAATCACTTCATGGAGACAAATACCACGAATGTCCAAGATCAGTTTTATTGAGTCATCTATCAGAGCCCACAATGCTGACTTCTCTCTTCTAGTGAGGACCTCTGGACTCATATCTGGTTAGCTATATTAATTCTCATCAGAAATTTTTATTTCATAGGTCCAAGTTGTGAGCTTTGCTACAGAACATAACTGGGATTCTCTGGACTTTTACGATGGGGGAGACAACAACGCACCAAGACTTGGAAGTTATTCAGGTACAAGAGGAATCTTAGACCATAAGAAATGAAAATATGATCAGCAATACAGAGCAAGAATGAAAAGAATTCCTACAAATTCCTTCAGATGTAATTTTGAGCCAAACAGAGTGAATTAAAGTTAAAAGAGGTTTTAAAATACTAAAAGTTGTGGTAGCGTGCCCATTTAAAATTTCCAGCATGCTGATTGTATTTTGGCAATATTTATTGATTTTTTAAGGTAAACAGTTATGATTCATTGATACTATGTGCACCCTAGTCTTAAAAATTAGGATAAAGACAATAAAAGTGATTAAAAACATGGCTATACTTTTGTTAATTATGATATTTTCATCCAGTGGAATATAGTGCTGACATTAAAGTAACTTCAGACTGAGTAACATGACAGATGCCATAAAGTACTGTTAAATGATCATAAAGAAAACATAAAATCACTTCTCTGCAATGAATACAGTTTTATAGAACTAATATATCTATACAAAATCATACTAGAGGGAGACACAAAATGAAATAGCCCACCATGTTATTTAAGACGTTGGATGGTTTTAAAAATCTTCTGTGAGATTTGCTAAGGTTCTAAAGATGATATGTGTCAGATTCTGAGTCTCTTCCATCACGTAGTGGGAGAAGTAAGAGTTTTCTTTTGGAATTTTTTACTAGTTATGTTTTAAAAGTTCTAGAAGGATACATACACACATTGCTAAATGGTGACCTTACTTTAGATAATGTATCGAAATAAGGATGAATGGCTTTACACCTTTAGGGAGGTCTTTAAATGGTAGATAAGCTGTTACTCAGGATCACTGATGAACAAAGGAAGTCATTACCGAGGGCGGAAGTGACGTGGCTTAAGCATAAAGAGCATGGTAGATACAGATTCAGCGAGAAGAGCAATTTATAAATCTTTGTGCATATATATGCATGTATGCTTTAAGGGCGGCATCACTGCTACTAGGTATACCGATGAGAAAGGTGACTAAAGGGGAGGCCACTGTCAATCTTCACACTAGCTGTGTGTGACACTGACTAACTTGTCTGACACCCCGTAATTCCAGCCCTCCATGGGACTCAGTATTGATTGAAATTTGCAGAGATTAAACTGCCAGAGGTTGTCCAACTACAGTTAGGTTGAGAGCAGGGCTCAGCTGGAGAGAATCCAGCAATGGAGAGTTCTTAATTACTAAGATCCGAGAAGACCTAAGGCAGATATTTTTTACCTTTCTGGTGCCTGTTTACCTCCTGCTTCTGTGAGAGTCAGGTCGGGAACAACTAAACACCAAGGTGCAGTCTATAAGAGATTCATCTCCCGGCAGTCCCCAGGATATCTTACACACACTTGTAGGAAGCAAATATAAAGTCATTATGAATGTTCCCAGGCTATCTGCAGCACTGACCACTCGTGATCTTTGGACTTTATCTCAAAACAGAAACGGCAGTTACTTTCAATGCTTGTCATTTGAGACTGGCTTGGATTCTTAAAATAGGCAGGAACTAATTTGTTCAGTCAGGTACTTTATACATTTAAATTCGATAATGGGATGGAGCAAGGTTCATTTGCTTCACAAGTTCAGAAGTCCATTATAATGTATCTGTTGAGGGACATGCTAATACAATTTCATAACTTTTTTTTGGAAAAGAAAATATACCATCAAAGTGTAAGAAATACATATAAAAATATGAAGTATCAAGTTTTCAGCCTGGTACAGAATTATGTATACATTCCATTAATAAAGGTGAATTCATGAATGTCTGCTCTGAGCCAATGCATTGTCTGACATTACAACGGCTTAAAGAATACATGAAAAATTTTAAATAAACTTTATTTGCAGTACACACATATGATATAGAAATCTCCATGAAATTCAAAATAGCTTTTAACCACACTGTTTATTTTTATCTGTTTCTAATTTGGGGGAGCTATCTGAAGTCATTTCACAGGTCTTTCTTCCTGGAGACAGGAACAGTGAAATAAAGTGGGGTCAAGGGGGAAATAGTTCTGCCAAGTTTTCCCAAATGTTT
Organism: Mesocricetus auratus; assembly: GCF_017639785.1. Classification (NCBI taxonomy): domain Eukaryota; kingdom Metazoa; phylum Chordata; class Mammalia; order Rodentia; family Cricetidae; genus Mesocricetus; species Mesocricetus auratus. Next base: position 11,226,905 of record NW_024429204.1, on the reverse strand, counting down.
TTGAACAGTTCACCCTTTAAATTACAATGTGTTGTCTGGTTCCCAGTTTACCTATTCTCTCTATTGCTGCCATGAGATTTTCCCCCATGATCCTTGACCCATCTTCTGAATTGCCATTTCAGGGACCACAATACCCCATCTTCTGAACAGTACATCCAATAATCTGTACCTAAACTTCCAGTCAGACATCAGTGTCTCGGCCGCAGGATTTCACCTTGAGTACACAGGTAAAGGTAATTTGTGCTCTCTCTAGGAAAGGTAAAACAGGTTTCCTTCTATTCTCATTTATTTGACTTTTCTTTATCTCGTTTTATTTTTGTTCTTTAGATGCTTATTTGTTTTCTAAAGAGAGACAGAAAAGTTAGGGAACCAAATGGGAGGGGAGGTTGGGAGGACTTAGAGGAGCAGGGAGAGGACAAACCTTATGCAAAATGCATTGTCTGGGAAATATCTATTTCCAATAAAAGGAAAACCTGTAAACAAAACAAAACGAAACAGTAACAAGCAAAATATGCCATTGTTTTTATACAAATGACATCCACTCTCACAAGGCAAATATTCAGTCTGATCTAATAAATACTGTTTAAAATTTCAAAACATTCTAGTAATTCAATTGAAAAATGTATGTATAAGATGAAGAATTTTTTGCCAGAATTTGCATAGAGTCCTTTTTTTTCCTTTAATGTTGGAAGAAACATCATTATATTTACCATTTTAGTGAATTTATAAGTGTGCAGTACCCATAAATATATGGAATAAAGCTCTAGAATATACTCTTGTGAGCTGGGTGGTCGTGGCACACACCTTTAATCCTAGCACGTGGGAGAAGCATAGACAGGCAGATCTCAGTGGGTTCAAGGTCAACTTGATTCACAGAGTGGGTTCCAGGACATCTAGGACGGTTACACAGAGATACTTATCTTTCATTGTGAAACTGAAATTTTATGTTGGCTGATTTGTAATTGCCATTTCGGATTCTCATTTGTCCCAGCAATCACCATTGCACTGTTGCATTAAAAGTGGCTATCTTAGATGTGTCATGTAGGTGACATAACCCATATGTGTCCTTTTGCGATTGGTTCAGTTAATTGGCTAGGTCCACAGGGTCCTCTGTGCTGTGGCACACAGGGGATATTGACCATTGGCTACTCTGGCTAAGACTCTAATATCATGTTGATTAGAAGTGACAAGAATAACTCCGTGCCTTCTTCCTGATCTTAGAGGAACTAACTGCCTTCAGTTTTTCACTCTTCCATAAGACACCTCTCTGGGCCTTCCACATACAGCTTCTATTTGATGGCAATGAATTACTTGCACACCTTCTTGGCTGAGTTTTAAATTATGATGAAATAATGCCATTTTTGCATCCATTGTTAAAATTACTATGTTGTCATTCATTCGATAAAAATTGGTGTTACATGTGTTCTGTGTATTTTATTACAGCATCATTTCATGCATATAATAAAGTTAATTTGGTCCTTGTATATAGCTCTCTTAAAAGAGTGTTAAATGTATCCCTTAATGGTTTGTTGAACATTTTTGCCTTTCTGTTCAACAATCACATTTACTTTTCATCTCCTTTTCTTTTTTATGTATTTTTATTAAAACAATCTTTGTTTTTTTGCAAACCAATCCCAGTTCCCCCCACCCTACATCCACTCCTCAGAGAGAGTGAGGCCTCCCATGGGGAGTCAACAAAGTCTGTCACATCGCACTGAGTCAGGACCAAGGCCCTCCTTCCCTGTATCTAGGCTGTCATCTCCTTTTTTTGAGTTGTGTTTTTTGGCAATATAATATTTGTATCATTATGTGAATTTGGAAGTGTCCCTTCCTATGTAAGTTTGTGGAAGAGTTTGACAAGGTTTGGATGAGCTCATTGAATACTTTGGAAAATTCATTTGTCAAGATTTGTTTCTGGAAGGGTTAGGATTCAATGTCCTTCCTATTTATTGGTCTCTTAAGAGCCTCTATACTTTATTTTATTTTTACAATTTAGTCTTCAAAGGTTTTATGTTCTTAGTATTTTTTTCATTTTGTCTGGTTATTCAACATTTTTCGTGTAATTATTCCCTGTATTTTCTTATGTTCATTTACAAAATTCCTTTGCTATCAGCTAACATTGCTACCCCTTTTATAAAGAGAATTTGCAAACTGAAGGAAAGGTCGCTTTTAAATTAGTTGCTTTTCTTATTGCTGTGTCAAAATATGTAGCAAAAGTCACTTGAAGGTGTAAAAATCCATTTTGACCCTATATGTTTTTTACTTTTTTTAGTCAGTCATGCTGGTGGGGGAGACACATGGGCTTCATGGTGGTGGAAACATAAGCTGTTGTTATGGCAACAGACAGGAGAGAGCTAGCCCAGAGTCAGAAGTGGATACAAGTTGCTGGGCATGTCACACTGATAAATTTTCAACATCTAGGCTTCACATCCTACAGGTTCCACAACCTCCCCTAGCACCTGGAGATCTGGTGTCTAAAGACATTTTTTCTATGGCAGGCATTTTGCATTTGAACTTTACTGACACTGTAGATGTTTTGAGTTGGAATTAGAATAAGTGGCTTTTCTTCATATTGCAGTTTTTTGGAACAGCATTAAAAAACATAAAACACTAAGTCAAAATAAAGATGGTTAAGGCCTGTTATTTGCATAAACATGAGATGTTGCACTTATCCTACATCAAATGTATCATACATATAAGTAAGGTAATATATTGATCATAAGTGATTAATTCCTTTTACTCTAAAATGTATCCTTCATGCAGACAGGATTAGCCATACCACACAGCAGTATTAATTTAAGACATCATTTTGTCCTATAATGTGTCAAATTGCCGAGATTTTCGAAGCACTCAAAATCAATGTGTTTTTTAAATACATGAATTACTAGATCTAGTACATAAGTGTAGAAAGTATAAAATATATACAATTGACATATATCAACAACAATATGATAATACTGATGCTGATGTTTGTGGTAGAATTTAGCCAGTTCTATGCACATTTACCATTCATACAGGTCTATTTCTTGATAGTGCCTCTCTGTGTATTACTGCTTCCCCATGGCTTATGTTAAATGGTATTATAGAATAAAATTCCTAGTAGGAAAGTAGAGAGCCTGAAATGCCATGCAAGTACTTGGTTAAGACTAGTTAGTCCACTTAGGTCTCTATTATCTTAATATAAGAGAGAATCAACTTAACGAGAGAAGATGTTTATTTGGTTTACAAGTTAAGTTACCAGTTCTCAATGAGGCCAATTTTTTGCTTTTAGGACTCTACTAGGTATGCCAGTTGTGAATATAAGGGAATATACGGTAGACCATATACCTTCTACCTTATGGTCAGGGAGAAAAGGAAAGTAGAGGAAGAGCCTTGGATCCAAAAATCTTGAAGATCATGTGCGTGACACATAGGATCTTCATTTGGTTCACACCTCTGAAAACCCTACTAGGGTCTAAGCCTTTCCCATGGTGATGTTTTTGGAGGACAACAAGGGCTCAAACTCTAACATTCCTTAATCAGTGCTACAGTTATCCTGCTATTGTGACACTCAGAAACAGCATATGTATTTTCATTTAAAAAATACATGACAAATATGGAAAGAAGACTCATTCATTCAACCTGTATTCATTTTGAATACCTTTTCTATGACAGACACAATGCCCGGCACCGGATACATGAAGATAAGTATGGTTCTGCCTCCCTTGAAGAAATATTAGTCTAATCGATGAGGCAGAAAGGTTAAGAAACAGCATGTTGCTACTCCCATGCTGGTAGATGTATATGTAGAACAAAGTCAGAAGCAAGCGATCAACTCTATGTCGAAAGTTCACAGACTACTTCAGAGAAGGTGTCACCTGTGCCAAGTGTTAAAATCCAAGCAGAAGTTGCAGTGAGACAAGAACGGGAGGATATTTCAGTAGGAACAACTTCCCGTTCAGATGGAGGTGTGGGATATGGAATGCTAGGACAACCACATCTATTTCAGTAGAGCCGGCACGTAAGGGTTGAAGAAGCAGTAGTAACTTAGGCTGCTTCTAAAGGTGTACCTACCCTGTATACCACTGCAGGGGTTCAAGTCCAAAGCCACCATTCATTTTCTGTAGTCATGCATAATACAGAGCATTAGATTACCATATTCATAAGTAGCCTGAAGAAATGTATTAAGGATTCTGTATATGGTATTTGCACCTCTACGGTGTTATTAAGTGCAAAACAAATTATTTGTTTTTATATACAGTATTTTAAGATCATTTGTATTCAATGGTTACTGAAATAATCTTGCATTATATTTAGAATTATGGAAAATATTATTTTCCACAAATAAGGGAAACTGAGCTAGAATACAACAAATACAAATTGTATTCTCAGAGCTTTAAAGATTGACTAGTCTTGAGAGAAATGAATGAATAATGACTTTAAATGTCATAATTTTAGATCTTAAAAACCAGTATCTATGACAGAAAAAGTCATGTCATCATCGATGAACTTAAGCATTTTAAATACTGCTTTAGGAAGTGATATTTAGTGTTCTGTGAAGAGAAATGGGTAAATCACTTTCCTAGTTGTATGGAAACTTTTATCATGTGGATTATGCCCATAAACTGAAATATCAATGAATAGCAGTGCTTTCTACTTGACATTTATGGATCTGACTCCAGAATGAGACACAGAACTTATTGGTAAAGATTGGACATCTATACAAATCATGCATAAATCAGTCACATGCCATTGCTTTAAAGAACAAGACTATTTGTCTCTTTTACTGCTCTACAAGCTGTTCAAAGGCAATAGATTTATTTAAACCCATATATTCTAAAATAAATATTTTCAGTGCAATGCTTTGGGTTCAAGCTGATCTCCAGTACAAATAATTAGGAATAAAACATTAGCAGGATATTAAGAACAATATTATTTCTGAAATTATAAACCAGCATCCAAAAAGGAAATGATAAGCAAATATTCCAAGCAGTGTCTTATTGATCATCCCCACAGTGACATGAAAGGTCACTTTTAATTGGAGCAAAACTCTACAATCTTCCTGGATTACAGTAAACAAAATTGTAAATACCAGCTAAAGCTAATACTGTAATAAAATCCCATAAATATGATAAATAATAATTTTATCAAATCATAACTTTGGAAGATAATGACCTTTTTGAATGAAATAAATAGTATCTGTGATGGTATTGTCTCATAGAAACGGTCCAGGCACATGTTGTTTTTTTAATCAAAGTCAGTGATTAAATTAAAATCAAAATGATAGGATGTCGTGCATTGAAGTGAAAGGATGACGTGTAATAGATTACAAAACAGAAGCTACACGTCATGCAGAAGTGGGAGCAAGTAGGGTGGAGGGCAGGAAAAGAATGAAGATAAAGGAGAAAATGCCACTGACTTGTAGGTAGTCTGCCAGTGCCCCAGAAGCCAAAACTTCTCTTAATTCATCGCAAGGACTTTGGAATAGTCATCATATTTTACTTGTGTTTTCTCATCAGCAATGTCACCAGCATAGTATTAGTGAACTACTGAGTTCAATTCTAACAGAAGGATGGTAAGGAGGGTAAGACAATTTAAAGATTAACTATAACTCTACAGAAGTAAAATCACTAAATTCTTCTCTGGTTTTTCAGGAGAAACATGCATAAAAGAAGTCATGACAATAGTTTTAGCTCCAGTTAGAAAGACGATCTAGGAGGAAAATGGGACTGGGGACCAATAACAAGTGTTGTGTCCAGAAGGGACCAGGAAGGGTGACTGCCCCTCAGTCGGGGCTCAGGGATATGACTTCATACAGTGCCCTCTACCCAAGCAAAGTCACATCTGTTATTTTCAGGTAATTCATTTTGTTTATGGAAGAACACATACATTTCTATCAGCATTTAAAAATAAGGTTTTTATTAATGGACAACTATCTTGTTTGTGATAATATAAGAAGCTGTCTCTTGTTGAAGCAGATTATTAACTAGACTTGTTTCTCTCCACCATACATACTGAAAAACACTTTGAATTAGACTGTCATTACAAAGTCACCCCAAGGTTCTGTTAGGGTGGTATGGTTTTTTTCAGTCCTAGCTCTGAAAGTAGAGATTCCCCCTCCCCACCCCTATCTTTTTTGCTCGTTTTGTTTCTTTGTTTGTTTGGTTTTTCCAAGACAGGGTTTCTCTGTGTTGCTTTGGAGTCTGTCCTGGAACCAGGCTGGCCTCAAACTCACAGAGATCCACCTGTCTCTGCCTCCCAAGTGCTAGGGTTAAGGGTGTGCACCACCACCACCACCACCACCCAATGTTTTCCTCCTTTTTCTTCTATTGTAATTCTTTCTTTCACATGGTGGCCCAAAGCCCCATATACTTTCTCCTGCACTCTGGACTTTTTCTCTCTTTCTCTGAAGCCCTCCACTTTGCCATGTGGATGCTTCTAGATGTCACGGTTGTTACTCTATCCCTCCTTTGGGCAGCTGTCCTAAGTAAAGTTTCCCTGCCTGGGGTTTGTTAGGAGTAGCAGGAGGCGATGAAGGAAATAAGAGAACACACTATGAAATAAGAGAACACAGATTTTAAAAAAACCTAAAAATGGACACATAGTCATTGCACGTACTTATAGGAACATTGATATATATCAATGTATGCCTATACTATGTAGTAATCCAGTTAGGGTCATTGGTACACATCACATTAAACATTTATGTTTTATTTGTTAGGATATTAAGAAACTTTTGAAGTTTGGAAAAACACAGTTCAGTGTTATCAATCACTGGCACCTAATGGACCATGCTGTGGAATATTTACTCCTGCATATCTAAGCTTCTGTAGTCATTAGCCACCATCTTCCCGCCCTCATATCAACCTTTACTACCTCTTACATATGTAGAATTTCTACTTTTAGTAGATCAGTTCTTGTGTTCTCACACTTGAATGAGGGCACCATGTATTTGCTGTACTGTGTCTGGCTTATTGCAATTAACATAATGTTCCCTCTTCTATTGCCACAAATTACAGGACTTAAGTAGCTTTTAAGGGATAAATAAGGTTCTATTGTGAATATGTGTCATGTTTTCTTTTTTTTTTTTTAACACTTAGGTTGGTTGTGTATCTTGGCTGTTCTGAGTAGTGTTGCAATGGGGAATAAGATATTCTGTAATTTTCAATTTTCCTTTCTTTGGGCGTATAGTGGCAGCAGAATTGCTGTCGTTTCATTGTTTTGAGGAATGTCTATAATGTTCTTTATAACAATTTTGATAATTTACACTTTTACTCGAGAATTAGTTACCTACACATAGCAAAAGTGGTTATGCAGTTGGACATTTAAGAAAAACAATTGAGTAATGTTTATTATATGAGATAGTTAAATTAATTTTTTGGTATGTAGAGAGCTTACCTATTGCTCTGCATGTTTTTGGTAATTCACTTTTGGAATCACTGAAATAAATGTTCTGCCCTCAGGGTAACATAAGGGAGGAAACACAATGGGGAAATTAGAATCTCATAATATCACTATGAATACTAGCAACAGATGCAGAACACTTTGAGGTTTTCTATAAAAAAATCTTTTTTTTTCATCCAAGAAAGCAGACTTTTACTACATCCCTAAAGAAATATTTTAAAATAGTAAAGGTTTAAGGAAACAGGGCAGGTGTTCTGTCTTGGGAATCAAAAATTTGGCTAAGATTCCTGCCAGAAAGCAAAGGTTTCATCCATCTGATTTGTCATGGGGAAAAAAATGACATCTAGATTACCGATAAAACAATTACTACACAGAAAAAATTAATCATTTTGCTTTTTTTCTTTGAAACTGCAAATGCTTGCAGATAAGCTAGTTTCTAAACGCTGCTTACAGTCATCTTTCTTTTTTGTTCTGGGCGTTTTTGCTTTGGAATGTGACCTGTTGTAATATGTTCACCATTACAGCAGACAGGATGGGCCTTCCTTCTGCTCAATGCATCCTGTCTATAACGGTTAGTATTCAGGCATCTGTACCAGCCTGCCCTTGGGGTTCTGACAGGACACGTCCTCAGCTGCAGCCACTAAGAACACCACCTGTGCACATTCATTGAGCTCCCTTTCAAAAGGGCCCTGCCCACCTCCCATCTGCCTCTGCTTCTCTGCCTCTCTGTTTCTCCTTCTCCCTCCCTTTCTCTCTCTGCCTCTCTCTTCTATTCTGCTGCTGCTGCCCAGCGGCCAGTCTCCCCTCTCCCCTGCCTCTTTTCCCATTCACTTTTCCCCAAGAAAAACGCCTCCACCCAAGCTCTGTCACATGGTGTCTTTCTCTTGAGAGCTGCTTTTGTAAGCTACAATAATTTCCTATTATCAATAACTCTATATATTTGATCATTTTCTCTCATCATATCTTTGTGTTCTACTCAATAAAGTCAGTATCCTCAAACTCCTTACTCCAACAAGAACTGACTGTGTCACTTTTCTCAGAGGCCTTTAGTAATATTCTTTCATTTAAATGAAGCATGTTTATTGTTTTATATTTTTATACCCATCCTGGAACTCAGTCTATAGACCAGGCTGGCTTTGAACTCACAAAAGTCTGCCCGGCTTTGCCTCTCAAGCACCGGAAGTAAAGGTGTGTGCCACCATCAGGCAGCTTTATGTATGTGTTTAATTCATTTTTAATATAATATAGTTAAAGCAATGTTGCTTCTAAGCAAAAAATATTTAGGGTTCACACAGTTTATCTGTTCATAGTATCACTGAAGGTGTTTTTCACTCACATTTCGTGAGACATTAAAACCATAGCAAGATCAATTGTGAGCGTCCAAAAATGGCTTAGGTTCTTCAGTGCTGTTTACCACCTCTATTGTCATTATTGTAATGACACAATGAAGATCATGTTATTTTATTGTCATTATTTGATCTCCAAATCCTGCCACGCTTCAAATGTGTGGTATATGCCGAGTACTGGACTCCACATTTCATAGACACGATATTTAATTTTGGTGGACATCTATGAGTTCACATGGTAGTCCATGCCTGTGTCCCCAGCTCTGGAGCAAGGAAATCATGCCATTGGGGAATCTTTTCTGCACAGTGAGATGCTTCATCATAAAGAACCAACCAAGAACTGAAAACTAATCCTCTAAAATGGGGGATATTTCTCAGTGGTGCAACATAGGCTCTCATTTGGGGTGTTGATTTCCATCCCCACAGACACAGAGACACGGACATACACGCTTATACATTTGCAGGGAATTCATGGAAATTTATTAACCCTCTTTTCCAAATGTGAAAAGTGAAGCTTAAAGAGGAAGCTTGGTCCCAGGAGTTTTAATTAGCAAGTGTCATAGTGCGTCTCAGGAAACTTTACTTCAAAACAATTCATCTTGAATCAGTCTTTGTGGCCTTCTTCCATAATTTGCATGCGCACATTGTTTCTCACAGATAAAAACAACCACTTCATTAACTGTTAAAATCATAGCTGAGCATGTCCTTAGTGTTTAA